>NC_133414.1:31787500-33107500 GCF_049350105.2 Macaca mulatta
AGGAAGAAGAATGTCAGCACAGCCTTCCAAGAAGGATTGATGCCTAAGCCGAGGTCTGAAGCGTTGAATTGGAGTCAGCAGGATGAAGTAGAGAGGGTTCCAACAGCATGTGCAGAGACCCAGAGACATAGAGACCTGATGTGTTCAGGCAGCCAACAACCACAACACCATAGAGTTATTTAGACAGGGTGCAGAACCAGGAATTACAAAAGTATCCTGAAGCACAGTCATGTTCAGTGACTGTGTGTGTGTGTGTGATTTTACTAAAAATAATATTTGTTAAAGATCCCACCAACATCCAGCAAGACCTGGGGAAGAAGCTTTGGGAGACTAACCTGGGAATTGCTTTGGGTAAGAGTGCTGCATGTTATTTAGAATCTACGCTGATTCATAACCTGGTCTGGGAACAAATAATCTAAAATGGGTTCCAAACACTCAACTTTGTGGTGGTTTTATGGGGACTGAAGGACCCCATTCCTTCACTTTTTTACAACTTTATAAGTGTGAAATGCTGACGATGTTCCTTAGGGCTTAGTCATGGAGTTATGGCTTCTCAGAGTTGAAAAAGCATTTAAGATACTTGAGTCCAGCCCTCCGTCTAGTACTCAAATAACGCTGTTCATCATCTCCAATAATTGGTAGAACATTTTGGTCTATTCTTGAAAATCTACTGTGACAAGGAGCTTATTACACACTGGGACACAGTTTCCTATTTGTCCAGTCCTGACTGTAAGAAAGTTCCCTTCCTTATATAGAACCAAAATTCATCTCTGACCATTTAGTGCAAGCCCTACTTGTTGGCCATTAAAAAAAGTACATATCATGAGCAGTTTTGAAGATGATGGGCCCTGAATTAAAGTACCTGTGTTATGTAGTTCAGCTCTGAAACGGATTAGCTGTGTGACCCTGGGATGGTCATTTCACCCGTCCTTTCCTCAGTTTACTCATCTATAAAATGGATAACATCACGACACTCCATAGGGTTGATATTTGGAGCAATCAATGAATACACATGACCTAGTTACACATAGTGAGTGTTAAATGGACGCAAGGCCTTGTGGGAGTTGCTGTTGTATACAATTGTTACACCCCTTCCTTATGACAGTCCTTCCAAAATTTTTCAGATTGCATGTTCCCCAGATCTTCTCTCTTCTTTCACATGCATTTCCAACTGTGTCCATGACTTCTCATGAATTGTACTGTTAACTTTTCTCATCATCTGGGCAGGACGCTGTGAACTCAAGCTGGTATTGGTGTCTATCTTGGGGCCATATTTTGAATGTGAGGATCCATTCGTTGTGATCAGCAGAGTAGGACAGAGCTAGCTTGGCCTTTGTGCTAGATAATATGCCTGCATGACTAGAGATCAATACCATGTCTGTTTCATAGTAGCATATCACACAGGTCACTTGTGGAATTTATTCTTACTATAATACTTAAAAATTTTTCTCAATATGCTGCTTCTTGGCCTGGTGTTGTTTATTATAAATGATGGTGATCTGGATGAGGAAATAGAAAGTGTGCTTATAATGCCTGCCCTTAGAGATGATTTTGATAAGTTGAAGAATTGGCAGAGATAAGCAGCATAGCGTTCCCTAAGATGGTTTGATAGGGCTAGGTGTGGTGGCTTGTGCCTGTAATCCCAGCACTTTGGGAGACTGAGGCCACTTGAGCCCAAGAGTTTGAGACCAGCCTGGGCAACATAGTGAAACACCCATCTCCACAAAAAATAAAAAAGTCAGCCAGGTAAGGTGGCACACACCTGTAGTCCCAGCTACTTGGGAGGCCAAGGTGGGAGGATCGCTTGAGCCTGGGAGGTTGAAGCTTCAGTGAGCTGTGATGGGGCCACTGCACTCCAGCCTAGGTGACAGAGCAAGACCATGTCTTAAAAAAAAAAAATTATAAGGGCCCCTAGAAAGAAGAAAAACACCTATCTAAAATTTGAATACAGGGTTCGAGACCAGCCTGACCAACATGGAGAAACCCCATCTCTACCAAAAATATAAAATTAGCTGGGTGTGGTGGCGCATGCCTGTAATTCCAGCACCTTGGGAGGCTGAGACGGGAGCATCACTTGAACCCAGGAGGCGGAGGTTGTGATGAGCTGAGATCATGCCATTGCGCTCCAGCCTGGGCAACAAGAGCGAAACTCCGTTACAAAACAAAACAAAAAAAGAAAGTTAAATACAGGGGACCTGGGGCTAGGGGAAGAACCAGGCATTTGCAGAACTACAAACTGGTCAGGACTTGCACATTACACTAGAAATTCAGGGCCAGCCTAGGAGAACTCACTCCAGCCACTGCACTCAAGCCTGGGTGACAGGGCGAGACTCTGTCTCAAAACAAAAACAAACAAAAAAACCCAAATTGGGTTACAACAAATTTAGGTTGATAAAACTTTCACGAAAGTGAGTTAAACATAGAGATGGTTCACTGGAGGGTGCATTGAAATCAGGCCTGTAAATATTTAATGACAAGAAAGGGAAAATCAGCAAGTGCTCTTGAGTGTCTAAATGTCAAAAGGGACTAAATCCATCATGTTCTCAGCATGCTGCAAAAGAGGCTTCCAGCAACCAGAGGCGACATACTTCTTGAAAGGAAGTCATCTTTCAAACAAGGCAAGACCGCCATCTGCACTTATTCATGTTAGCCCTAGGGCCCTGCACAGGGTCTCACACAGCAGAAACGCTCAGTAAATAGTTTCTAAATTTAATGACTTCATATTTCTAAGCATTAGAGTTAGTCTCTGCTTTATTCCCTAATAGTGAACACATCTGTTTGTGGGATGTGTAGCTAAACTTAGCAGTGGTGGAGCTGACTGAATGGCCCTTACAGTTACTAGAACTATTTCTGTAGCCTTGTCCCAAGTGAGAAGTCCCACGCATCTGCAGATGAATCAGGAGTTCATTCTCTTCCCATGTCGTAGATTTGGGGATTTGTCACATTCCCTTCAGCTGCTGCTGCTGCTGCTTTTGAATTTTAAACAAAAACAATTCTTTTAAAAGAATCAGGAGTTCATTCTCTTCCCATGTGGTAGATTTGGGGATTTGTCACCTTCCCTTCAGCTGTTGCTGCTGCTGCTTTTAAATTTTAAACAAAATAGAAATGGGTTCTCAGTGTGTCACCCAGGCTGGTCTTGAACTCCTGGCCTCAAGCAGTCTTCCCACCTTAGCCTCCCAAAGTGCTGGGATTATAGGCGTGAGCCACCACACCTAGTTGTTCAGCTTCTTCTGTTACTTGAAATAAGTTAAGGTCCTTTAATAGTTTCACAATTCCTGAGCCAGGCGCCATGGCTCACACCTGTAATCCCAGAACTTTGGGAGGCTGAGGCAGGTGGATCACTTAAAGTCAGGAGTTAGAGACCAGCCTGGCCAACATGGTGAAACCCCGTCTCTACTAAAAATACAAAATTTAGCCGAGCGTGGTGGTGCACACCTGTAATCCCAGCTACTCAGGAGGCTGAGATGAGAGAATCCCTTGAACCTGGGAGGCAGAGGTTGCAGTGAGCCAAGATCATTCCATTGCACTCCAGCCTAGCCAACAGGGCAAGACTGCATCTCAAAAAAAAAAAGAAGAAGAAGAAGAAGTTTCATAATTCCTGAATTCCGAATCAGAAGCTGTAATATTACTGATTACATTGAGGAGAAACTGGTACTGAGGTGATTTATCCCTTGAAAGAACACTTTGGACATGTTACAGACAGGTATTCCAGATCGCATTTCCCATGAACTACCATATTATTTTGTTTTAATTTTGATTATAATTATTTTCTCTTCTAATTTTTTCCTCTTTAAAAATTGAAATATATTTTATATATAGCCAAATACACAGATGTTAAATGTCCAATTTTACGAGTTTTGACAAATGCATGTGCCTTTGAACCCACATTGCTATCAGAGTAGACCTCTTAATTTTTGTTTTATTATTTTAAAATTTATATTGTGTTTTTATTTCTTTCTGTAGAAATGAGGTCTCGCTATGTTGCCTAGGCTGCTCTTGCCTCAAGATAGCCTCCTGCCTCAGCCTCCCAGTGTGCTAGTATTACAGGCATTATCCACTGCTCCCAGCTGTCTCTCAATGTTTGAATCAACTAGTTTCAAAACTTCTAAGAGTCAGCTTGCTTGTGAACCCTGGGAGGTCAAGGATCAGCCATCTCTTGTTCATGGCTGCCTCCGCAGCGCCAAACACAGTGCCTAGCAACTTTTTTGCACACAATAGATACAATGCATGCAATAGATATTAAGTGAGTAAGTAGATGAGAAGTAATTCAGCCCTCACTTAATTTACATAGCATTGTCAACTCATAGCTCTGGCATACGCTGTGGTTTTCCAAAATCTTCCATGATCATCAGTTAATTTTGATGCTCTTTCTCTGTATGCATCATGTGTGAGTAATAGCTATGTGGACTAACAGGTTCGCACATTTTAATAGAAACAAGTCAACCTGCAGGCATGGTTTATATTTACGCAATCTTTATTTTCAACCTTCTGGTTGCCGTAGTCATGCTTTTTTAGATAAATAATTTTTAAAGTTCTATTTGGCAATTAATTACTCATGAGTAGGAAGAAATATGACCAGGTCTGACCAGGCACCTGTGTCTGTTACATGCTCTCTCTGACTTCCTCAAGCTCTAAATATAGGTCTGTACAGTTGGTAGGATTAAGCACGGTGACATTAATTTCATAACTGTGTATCAGAATGCTGCTAAAATAACCAGTTTCCTAATGGAAACTTAGAAAAAGTCAACTTGACTGAAGTCCTCACCCTCTCACATTTTTATTTTGCTGTAGGTCATCACTCCTCAAAATGGACGTTACCAAATAGACTCTGATGTTCTCCTGATCCCTTGGAAGCTGACTTACAGAAATATTGGTTCTGATTTTATTCCTCGGGGAGCCTTTGGAAAGGTATACTTGGCACAAGATATAAAGACGAAGAAAAGAATGGCGTGTAAACTGGTATGTGTTATGTAACTAGATAACCCACACTGTGTGTTTGGCATTCTGGCTTTTGTTTGTTTGTCCATTTGCATTAACCATTTTTATCCTTTGATTGGATCTTATCTAAGGGTGCACTGCCTCAAAGCATTTGTTTTTCTGAATTCATTGGCTACTTGGGGCCATTCAGCCCCAAAATCTCTGTTTAGGAGCATAGTTGATTTTAATCTAGATGATTACAAGGAAAGTGCTGGTTTTTAAAGCACTGATTTGGATAAATAACATCATCACTCTTGGAGAGAGGTAGAGAAGAGCCATCCTGCGAAGTAGAAGCAATTCTATGTGATTCTCCTTTCATTCAGCTGCGGAGGGGGCCAGGCAGAGGCAGATTGGGAAGGAGGTAGCCTTCTCAGGAAGGCAGATTTAAAAGGCTGAATTTAAATATATCAATGATTGAAAAGACCCTATCCCTTCTTTTTTTTTTTTTTTTTTTTTGAGACAGAGTCTTGCTCTGTTGTCCAGGCTGGAGTGCAGTGTCAGGGTCTTGGCTCACTGCAAACTCCACCTCCTGGGTTCAAACAATTCTCCTGCATCAGCCTCCCAAGTAACTGGGATTACAGGCACCCACCACCGTGCCCACCTAATTTTCATATTTTAGTAGAGATGGGGTTTTGCCATATTGGCCAGGCTTGTCTCGAACTCCTGACCTCAAGCCATCCACCTGCCTTGGTCTCCCACAGCACTGGAATTACAGGCGTGAGCTGCCGCACCTGGCCTGATGTGGTTTTTCATTTTGATTTAGATGGGGGTTACATTTGTACATTCAGTTGATAATTCATTGAGTTGGACTCATCATTTTTACACTTTTTTGTATGTCTGTTTTGCTTTAATTAATTTTTCAAAAAGTACAACAAAAAATACACTCACTTTTGATTTAACAAAAAATAAAATAAATAATTGCCAAATATTATGTCTTGGTCTCTCCTATTGTAATAAGAGAGTAGCTGGGATTACAGGCGTGCACAACCAATGCCTGGCTAATTTTTGTATTTTTTGTAGAAATGGGGTTTCGACATGTTGGCCAGGCTGGTCTTGAACTCCTGGCCTCAAGTGATCTACCCACATTGGCCTCCCAAAGTGTTGGGATTACAGGCATGAGCCACCGTGCCCATTTTCAGTGCTTATTTTAAATACGTTGCTATAATAGAGTATGAACTGTGGCAACAAACACTTCATACTATCTCACAATAAACTGAAATATTGAAAATACAACCTAAAATCTAGGTACCAAAGATACTGTTGTCTAATAGGTGGGAAATTATCTCTTTTTTGATTCATTCATAATTTGAAAACATTGGATGGATTTCTGACTTCTAAGTGAAAATAATAACTCATTATTTTGTTTTTTATTTTCTTGTTCTGAATTTTATACTGAAAGCTGACTAACATAGTTAAAGGCAGATCTGAGGCAAACAGTATTGTACCTGGGCAGTCCGTTTTCACACAGGGCAGAGTATTCTTGAGGACATTTATTTGCCTTTTGGTTTTTGCATTGACCTATATTATATATTTTTAAGATGACTTTGGGGTTGTTTAGAATCTCGCTCGTATTTTTGTGTTCCAGATCCCGGTAGATCAATTTAAGCCATCTGATGTGGAAATCCAGGCTTGCTTCCGGCACGAGAACATCGCAGAGCTGTATGGCGCAGTCCTGTGGGGTGAAACTGTCCATCTCTTTATGGAAGCAGGCGAGGGAGGGTCTGTTCTGGAGAAACTGGAGAGCTGTGGACCAATGAGAGAATTTGAAATTATTTGGGTGACAAAGCATGTTCTCAAGGGACTTGATTTTCTACACTCAAAGAAAGTAATCCATCATGATATTAAACGTAAGTATCTTTGGACATACACCTTTTTGGCTCAAAGAGACTAGTTATTCAGGAGACAAACAAGCTCCTTCCTGTAATCTGAAGACCCTCCATGAAGGATGGAAAGCTCCCTCAGAGCACCGTCCATCTTCCTTCTCCAGAGACATGTCTTAGAATCATGCGGGGTTACTAGAGCTTTCCAAGTCATACAGAAAGATTACTTTGAACAGTTGTTGAAAAGTTATAGCTACATACCTCTTAGGTACTGCTCTGTTAAAAAGGCTTTTAAAATTGCAGTTTAGGCTGGGCGTGATGGCTCATGCCTGTAATCTCAGCACTTTGGGATGCTGTGGCACGTGGATCACCTGAGGTCAGAAACTGGAGACCAGCCTGGCCAATGTGGTGAAACCCTGTCTCTACTAAAAATACAAAAAAAAAAAAAAAAAAAAAAAAATTAGCTGGGCGTGGTGTTGGGTGCTGGTAATCCCAGCTACTTGGGAGGCTGAGGCAGGAGAATCATTTGAATCTGGGAGGCGGAGGTTGCAGTGAGCTGACATGGCGCCATTGCACTCCAGCCTGGGTGACAACAGCAAAACTCCGTCCCCTCCCCACCAAAAAAAATGCGATTTACTTAAAAACATACAAACACAGAGACAAATATTTTTGAGAAACAAATACCTCTTTCATTTTGTATACCAATGTAATAATAATCCATTAAACACAACTTTGATAACTGTTTTCTAGGAGTCTGATATGATGAGGAAATAGGTAAACCTTTAATAGCCGGTACTAAATTAGAGTGGCATAACTTTTACTGGGGGAAAAAAATGGGTATTTTACTTTTCTGCTTTAGAAAAGTGGCTTGACAACAATATGCTTATGTCGTAGAGTTTGAAACTCAAGTTCTTGACCATTATTAATGGCTACAATCATTCATACCCACATTGGCTGAATTCCTGATGGATACAAAGTGATTTTCACCTAAAATCTGAGATGCATTCTCCCCTTTTGAATATAATACACCCATCTCACTAGAGGAAGCATTTCGGTCTTTTCTGATTTGAGATTCATTATTGTTTCAGATAATGTTTTCATTTGACTTATGAATATATAAAAAATTTTATCTTAAAAAATTTCCTCTCATTTTAGCTAGCAACATTGTTTTCATGTCCACAAAAGCTGTTTTGGTGGATTTTGGCCTAAGTGTTCAAATGACCGAAGATGTCTATTTTCCTAAGGACCTCCGGGGAACAGAGGTAATTATATTCACATGAAAAGGGTTACTATTTTATTAAGAATAAAAAAGGAAAAATTGTTCTATAATTATCGTGGGAATGAAGGACAAAGAAGGGAAAGAAATCCATTGCATTAAATCATTATTATCCTTGGAACACGTTTAATGAGCACTTGCTCTGTGTCAAGTACTAAGTTTAGCACTTGATTTTTTATTTTATTTTTTGCTATGTTATTTATAATACATAATAGTATTTGTAATATATACATGTTGATATATAGAACATTTCTATATATAGAACATATATAGAACATTTATAAACAATGTAATGACAAAATAGATCATATTTGCCCGGTGTGGTGGCTCATGCCTATAATCCCAGTGCTTTGGGAGGCTTAGGTGGGAGGATTAATTGAGCCCAGGACTTTGAGACAAGCTTAGGCATCATAGCAAGACCCCATCTCTATAAAAAAAATTCGTTCAGGCTGGGCACGGTGGCTCACACCTATAATCCCAGCACTTTGGGAGGCTGAGGTGGGCTGATCACCTGAGGTCGGGAGTTCGAGACAAGCCTGACCAACATGGCAAAACCCCATCTCTACTAAAAATACAAAATTTGCTGGGCATGGTGGTGGGCACCTGTAATCCCAGCTACTCGGGAGGCTGAGGAAGGAGAATCATTTGAACTCGGGAGGCAGAGGTTGAGGTGAGCCAAGATCGCGCCATTGCACTCCAGCCTGGGCAACAAGAGTGAAACTCCATCTCAAAAAAAAAAAAATTAGTTCAGTGTGGTGGTACACCCCTGTAGGCCCAGCTAGTTGGGAGGCTGAGGTAGGAGGATTGCTTGAGCCTAGGAGTTCAAGGCTGCAGTGAGCCATGGGCACTCCAGCCTGGAAGACAGAACAAGACCTTGTTTCAAACCCTCCCCTCCCCCACAAATAGATCATATCCACAGTTCAGCTTTATGTTGTGTGGTTTTGGTTTTGGTTTTGGTTTGTTTTGTTTTGAGACAGAGTCTTACTCTGTGGCATGATCTCAGCTCACTGCAATCTCCACCTCCTGGGTTCACACGCTTCTTAGCCTCCTGAGCAGTTGAGATTACAGGTGTGTGCCACCACATCCAGCTAATTTTTTGTTTATTTTGCTTTTTCAGTAGAAATGGGGATTTCACTATGTTGGCCAGGCTGGTCTTGAACTGTTGGCCTCAAGTGATCCTCCCGCCTCCCAAAGTGCTGGGACTATAGGTGTGAGCCCCCGTGTCTGGCCCACAGTTCAGCTTTCATAATAATTGTAGAATTATAGTTAACTTTATAATAAGTTTAGCCCTTAAAAAGCAGTATGTTATTTAATCCTTACAACAACCCAGTTGTTGTAAATACTATTATTGTAAGCAGATTCTATTGTTATTCTCATTTCACAATAAAGGAAATAAGTTTGCAGAGATTAAAATAAAGTGTCCAGAGTCACTCAGTGACAGACTCTGGACTTGAACCCAGTTCTTTCTAAGTCTAACCCTAAAGTCTAACTGCTACATAACTTTAAAAAAATATACTACTATATACATTATTAAAATATATTACTGATATAACTAATATCACTTTGTTTTGGCTCAATGACAGTCTTAATTATCATGATCATTAATATTTATGAGGACTTTGAAGGCCTCTCTTTGAGCCTAGGAATCCTATAATAAACCTCAAGTAGTGAGCATAAATGTATCTTATTTAAAGATGTAAAATAGCACTCATGTTTAACTCATCTGTGAAGCAAAAAACGACCCAGAAAAGCCTTTCTTTCCTGACTCTAAATGAGATTCTGAAAAATTCATTCGAGGGCTTCCAAATAATATATTTAACATTCACATCATTATGCTGGCTGGTTGATTCAATTAGCAAGTGTCCGCTGAGCATCTGCTATGTGGCAGGTTCTTGTGGGCACCAACAAGGAAGCATGAGACAAGGCAATGAGGAGCAAGCCTTAGTGGTACTCCAGCAATCCTCACTCTTTGGTAGGGGGACTTACTTTAAATTACCTGAATTATTAAAAGAGCAACTGTTTAGGGATGAGCATGGTGTTCCCACACCTGTAATCCCAACCCTTTGAAAGGCCAAGGAGGTGGGGGTGGTTTGCTTGAGCCTAGGGGTTCGAGACCAGCCTAGGCAATATAGTGAGACCTCATCTCTTTTGAAAAAAAAAAAGAAGGAAGAAAGGAAGGAAAATGGAGGAGGGAGGGAGGGAGAGAGAGAGAGTGGGAAGGAAGGAAGGAAGGGAGGGAGGGAGGGAGGGAGGGAGGAAGGGAGAGAAGAAAGAAAGAAAGAAAGGGAAGGAAGGAAGGAAGGAAAGGAAGGAAGGAAGGAATGATGGAAGGGAAGGAAGGAAGGAAGGGAAGAAAGGAAAGAAAGAGAAAGAAAAAAGAAAGAGAAAGAAAGAAAAAGAAAGAAAGAGAAAAGAAAGAGCACAACAGTTTAGTTCACAGTTGATTGTGATGGGCACAAGGTTGGGTGCAAGCAGGAAGGTAAATGGGTGTAAAATTGCCTCCTTGGCCCCTCACCACTACTGGGGGAAGCTTCACTGCCTGAGCCACTCAGCCCCATGCCCTTCTCTTTGCTGGAAGTGCCCATAGGAAATAGAGAGAGGGTCTTTGACTGCACCTCTATGTCAAGGTTACCAGGTCAGTCTTGGTGTTCAATCAGATGACAGCCCTTAGTCTAGTTTAGCTAGTATACGTGTTGCACTGAACTGGATTGCAGCAACAGAAAAATTATCTTCCTTTCAAACCAAGATTCTTCCAGCCTGGGCAACATTATGAGACCCCATCACTACAAAAAGTAAACAAACAAACAAAAACTTTACTTTTGTAAAAATGGCATGGTGGTGCATGTCTGTAGTCCCAGCTACTCAAGAGACTGAGGTGGGAGGATTGCTTGAGCCCAGGATGAGGCTGCAGTGAGCTGTGATTATGCCACTGCACCCATAGCCTGGACAGTAGAACAAGACCTTGTCCTAAAAAAAAAAAAAACAAGATTCTGTAAGTGCTTTCTCAACTCTCTCAAAGCCAAGACTCTCCGGGGCAACAGAAGAAATCCTTCTTTTGCAAATATTACCGAAGTTATTATTGAAAATACTCAAGCAGGGATTCTTGATAGTTTGAGCCAAACAATATTCAGAAGGGAAACTGTAGTTTGTTTGTTTGTTTGTTTTTAAGAATGCTTAGTCCCTAGATCTTAAAAATACTTTACCAAAATGTGAGATCTCATAAGACTTAATGCTTATGACATGTTTTCTTTGGAAAATGTTTCAGCATATTTGGCGTTAGTCAGGAGTTCAGATATGTAATATTCCACCACCCTTTTTCCTGGAACCAGTTTAAGAAACAAACTATTTATGGTATGAAAGATGGAAAATACTTTTCTCTTCCTGGCAGTGTGGTGAAGTCGAACATTTTGCAACATTGGAGAAAGAAGTGTTCTTTCTGGGGCTGTCTAGCAGAATGCATGAATGTGAGATAATAACATATTTTACTCCTGAGTAGTATTTGGATCAGGTTATTTTTGGCAAATGCAAATTGCTTTTTGTGAGGTGCAAAACTGAGCCTCGGTGTTTATAAATATAAACCCTCTTCTAATCAGCCTGCATTTACTATCTGCCTAATACACACGAGTTGAAGTTTGGTAATGAACAAAGTTGTGAAGTCACCAATGAAACCTTTCAACAAGCTTGCTTTTGCTCTTCCTACTTAAAGAGCTAGGAGATCAAATTAGTCAGTCAACTGTGCAGATTGGCTGATGTTAGAATTTGATCATGTGGCTACTGCACAGTCATAGACAATTTCTGATTTCTGCAGTATAGCTCCCAAATGCAAATCCTGCTTACCCCTGTTTGATTTCTCTCTCTAAGCATCGGTATTCAGAACATTCTACTGTAACCATGTAATACACATACAGGGTTAATCTGGTGTGTACAGAATCAACTGTTTTTGAGTTACATGGTACAGAGAAAGAATACATTGTGAATGTGAATAACAAATCAGAATTACTTTTAGAACTTGGTCCTTTTTGAAAAGTCCTTCTAAGTCTGCTAGGTTTTACTTTTGTAAGTTAACTATATAATCATCACACGCACATATACGCACACATACGGTCTCTTTCCCTTTCTAATAAACATATTGAGAGGTGAAGGGTTTGATCACTGACATCAAGGTTTTCTCTTGCTCCGGTGCCCAGCCCCAAGGGTGCAGAACTCTCAGAGAGCCCTGTCTTGGCCCCACCAGGGATGTTTCATGCCTTCTAATCAGCCAGAGTGCTTGAATATCATGCTCTGCTGCTCCGTGATCTATCTGGTAGTTGGTAGAGCTTGAAGAACAAGAGCCCTGAGCCAGGGTTTCTGCCTGAGGGGCAGCACCCAGGCCACCAGGCTTACAGATGCTCCATCTCCCCAGGCTGCCTAGGCGTGCAGTCACGTAGAACCTGCAGAGCCACCTCTGCACAACCCCTGTTGCCTACACCAGCAGTGAGCACTCGGCCCAATCCTTGCTGTATTGGCGGGGAGGAGGGGGTACAGGAGAGAAGGTAGGCATCCTCTATGGACAGTTAATAATACCCATTGCATTTCCTTTTCTTTTTTTATTTGATTGTGTTAATAACACTTAGCATGAACTCTACCCTCTCAACAAATTTTTAAGTATACAATACACTATTGTTGACTATAGGTACAATGTTGTGCATTAATTTTTTAACTTTGTGATCTATTTAGTAGCAAAGTCCTTCTGGAAATTCCTTTGGCTTTGCTGCAGGGAAAGCTTGAGAACAGGAGCTCAGTTTGACCTGTTTGCTGAGAGCAAAAGGAAGCTGGCCCGGAAGTGGCTTGTAGGAAGGAGTTGAGCAGGGTTAGGGTGGGGAGACTGGGCAGTTTCTTCGGTTTTTGTAAGCTAGTTCTCTACTTACTTACCCTGAAATGTATTCCGGGAACACTGACCTCCGTTCTCTTATTCACGTGGCAGACAGTGTACAAGCTGTTTCAAGCGAAATATTGATAATTAGGATATTAACTACTATATGTCTGCACCAGCCATGAATACAAATAACTGGTCACCAGTGTTTACTGTATTCCTTTTTAAAAAAATGTTTAATTAAATTAGGTAACTAACTAATTTGTAAAGATGGGGGGTCTCCATCTTGTCCAGACTGGTCTCAAACTCCTAGGCTCAAGCAATCTTCCTGCCTCGGCCTTCCAAAGTGCTGAGATTCGGTGGCTCACGCCTGTAATCCCCGCACTTTGGGAGGCTGAGGCAGGTGGATCATGAGGTTAGGAGTTTGAGACCAGCCTGGCCAACATGGTGAAACCCCCTCTCTACTAAAAATACAAAATTAGCCAGGCATGGTGACACACGCTTGTAATCCCAGCTAGTTGGGAGGCCGAGGCAAGAGAATAGCTTGAACCCGGGAGGCAGAGGTTGCAGTGAGCCAAGATCGCGCCATTGCATTGCATTCCAGCCTGGGTGACAGACGGAGACCCCGTCTCAAACAAAACCAAAAATAAACAAAAAAACCCAAAGTGCTGAGATTATAGACATGAGCCACCATGCCCCACCTCTCTTTGTTTCTTTCTTAAGTTTAGAAATAAATGCTTCTTAGAGAAACTATTTATAAAACCAACCCTGTTTATTCAGCATGGACTCATGAAACCAAAAATAACTTATACAATGTTAATATGGCTGCATTTAATATTTAGTCACTGGGCTACATGGTAGGTAAAAATAACAGATAGTTTGTAAAAATGACTCTTTAGAATCACTTTCACAACATTACACTTTATTTTTTAAGTTTTTCCCTTTCAAGACATTTGTGTTAATACCCTATAGACTTATATCGCCTTTTATCATTGCAGATATTTAGAGGGTTAGCAATGTAACAACAAACAGATCAAGAAGTCTATTTGTAGTTCATTTAAATATAAAAGGAATTGGCTGTCAGTAGAAAACTTAGCTGCACCTGATCAGTGTACTGCAGAACTTTGATGAGTGGCAGTCCCGGATAGATTCCTGGTTCTAGTCTCTTTGCTGCCAGATCAACCAGAAAAGGGTATTTTTTTGTTTTGTTTTGTTTTGAGACGGAATCTCACTCTGTCTCCCAGGCTGGAGTGCAGTGGTGCGATCTTGGCTCACAGCAGCCTCCACCTCCCAAGCTCAAGCAATTCTCCTTGCCTCAGCCTCCCAAATAGATGGGATTACAGGTGCCCACCACCATGCCCAGCTAATTTTTGTATTTTTAGTAGAGACCAGGCTGGCTTTGAACTCCTGACCTCAACTGATCTGCCCACCTCGGCTGGGATTACAGGTGTGAGCCACTGCGCCCAGCCAGGTGTTCTTTATCGGACTGCAGGGACACCTCCAGCAAGAGCTGCATGGTTCCTGGGGAATGCCTGCATTATTCTCCTAGTTTAAGGCGCATGAGTCAATTTCCTAAACTGGAGTAGGGAAATGGAACCCCACACAAAGGAGGGGAATGAAGCTGAATGTTTGCCACTTCTTTTTCAGATTTACATGAGCCCAGAGGTCATCCTATGCAGGGGCCATTCAACCAAAGCAGACATCTACAGCCTGGGAGCCACGCTCATCCACATGCAGACGGGCACCCCGCCCTGGGTGAAGCGCTACCCTCGCTCAGCCTATCCCTCCTACCTGTACATAGTAAGTACATAGTAAGTGGGGTTCAACCAGGCCTGGGGCGGGGTAGGGGCTGAGTTATGCATCCCGCAGGCTGGGAGGGACTGCTCTGCCTTCTATACCACCGCCATCTGAATGAGGGAATGGTGAAATGACAGGTAGCTACAAGTTCTTCCCATGTAGAAGCAAGCTCCATTCTTGCAAAGAAAACATAGCTATTTTATTGGGAGCTTACTAAAATGTGCATTGGGCATAATTATGCTATTCCATTTTATGTGTAATAATGCAATACTACTAGCATCAGAGTAGCGTAAGTGTATCAGCCACTGAAGTTGTATATGTTCTTTGAACACTTAAAACATTTTTTATTATTAATGTTCACACCAGGGTGGCTGGTAGTGGAACATGCAATTCCCATTTTACTGTTGATAAATTCAGGAGCAGACACTTCCCTGTTACTACATAGTGACTTTTGGGCCACTGATTTGAAGCTGTCACTGACATTCAAACCTAGCACTTATCTTTTGTAACATTAAACCAGAAGATGGGTTTAACCTGGTATCCTTTAGAAATTAAACGGTGGCTCACGCCTGTAATCTCAGCACCTTAGAAAGCCAAGGCAAAAGGATCTCTTGAGCCCAGAAGTTCAAGACCAGCCTGGGCAGCAAAGCAAGACCCCATCTCTACAAAAAATAAAAAAAAAAATTAGCTAGGTGTGGTAGTGTATGGCCTGTGGTCCCAGCTGCGTGGGAGGCTGAGGTGAGAGGATCACTTGAGCCCAGGAGTTCGAGGCTACAGTGAGTTGTGTTCATGCCACTGCTCTCCAGTCTGGACAACAGAGCAGAGACCCTGTGTCAAAGGGAAAAGAAAAAATAAATTAAAGGGAAACTTGCTTGCTTAAGGGCACGAACTGCATTTGTTGCAGGGCATGTGGTGGGAAACGGATTACTTTCTAGGTCCTGTTACTACCGTGCGTTTGCTGTTGAGGGTGTATCTCCATACCTTTGATGCTAAGAGAGCTGGTTTGTTCATAGATCCACAAGCAAGCACCTCCACTAGAAGACATTGCAGATGACTGCAGTCCAGGGATGAGAGAGCTGATAGAAGCTGCGCTGGAGAGAAACCCCAATCACCGCCCAAGAGCCGCAGACCTACTAAAACATGAGGCCCTGAACCCGCCCAGAGAGGATCAGCCACGCTGTCAGAGTCTGGACTCTGCCCTCTTTGAGCGCAAGAGGCTGCTGAGTAGGAAGGAGCTGGAACTTCCTGAGAACATTGCTGGTAAGGACACGCTGCTGTGTGCCGTACCCTTGCTTCCCTTCTGTTTCTGTCCACATCCAGCCTCTAATGTAGTTCATGAAAGCACTTGGAAAAAAGGGAAATAACTTCTTGAGTACCATACCTTGCTTGAGAAATTTCAGCAAGATTAACAGAAGCAGGTTTTTTTTTTTTTTTTAATTGGCTAATTTAGCACCAAATTATAATAGATTTTCAGTGCAAGTGTAGGTAGCACAGTCACTGGAAAATGCTTCTGACTTGCTTTTCTACAACTTGCTTTTTTGCAACGTTTGTCTTAACTCACCTTTTTGTTGTTGTTGTTGTTGTTGTTGTTTGAGATGGAGTCTTGCTTAGTTGCCCAGACTGGAGTGCAGTGGCATGATCTTGGGTCACTGCAACCTCTGCCTCCTGGGTTCAAGTGATTCTCATGCCTCAGCCTCCTGAGTAGCTGGGATTGCATGTGCCCACCACCATGTCTGGCTAATTTTTGTATTTTTAGTGGAGACAGGGTTTTACCATGTTGGCCAGGCTGGTCTCTTAACTCCTGACCTCAGGCAATCCACCTGCCTCCCAAAGAGCTGGGATTACAGGTGTGAGCCACCGTGCCCAGCCTAACTCATTTATATTAAGCCACCCCAGTCCTTGGTGGGGGAACATCATGGCACTGCCCTGCACAGATAAAATACTGAGTTTGAAGTCAACTTGCATTTCCATCTTCCTTGGCTTAAAATCTTGCCAGTTGTAAATTTTTCCCACTTAAGAAAGTCTGTATGCATTCCAGGAGCATTCAATATGCACAGACAAGGGTTTCCATTTTTATTAAAAATCTGTGGCATTCTTAATCCATTTAGGTCCAAACCCAGATGTCAAACCTGGCGCACTTATTTATATTTCTTTGCTGCTTGTCTGACTTTTGTGTATTTAAAGAGAACGATCTGGCTGTTGGAAAAATATGCCAGGATTTCTAACTAATTTCTTGTCTCCATTGACTCCTGTTTGAACTTTTTGTTCTATGTCCTATTATGTGAACTTATCCATAATGTTCCAAGACCCATCTTTCACACTTAAGACACTGTTTTATTAGGCCCCAAAGGATTTATTTCACTGCAGAAGGAACAGGTATTATTTGACAGGTTTTCTTGTAACTTACTTTTTAATGTTTTCCTTTTCAGATTCTTCATGCACAGGAAGCACTGAGGAATCTGAGATGCTCAAGAGACAACGCTCTCTCTACATAGACCTCGGCGCTCTGGCTGGCTACTTCAATCTTGTTCGGGGACCACCAACACTTGAATATGGCTGAAGTGGCATGTTTTGGCATGCCACTTCAAAAAACATGTCATGTTTGCTCTAAATTAAGATAGCGTTGATCTCCTTGGGGGCTGGTTCTGCTGCCTTGACACAGGGGCCCTGGACAGTGAATGGTGCCAGTTTTGAAGGAGCAGTGTGACCTCCCGTGACCCATGAATGTGCCTCCAAGTGGCTCCTGTGTGTTTGACTTGTGAAGCTATCTGATAACGCACCAGGTCTCAAGGTTCTCATTTCTCAGGTGATGTGATTCTAAGGAAGGAATTTGAGAGTTCACAGAAGGATCGTGTCCGCTGACTGTTCCATTCACTGTGCACTTTGCTCAAAATTTTAAAAATACCCATCACGAGGATAACAGCGTAGCCTAAAATTACTATTCTTGGTTCTTATTTAATTATGGAATCTTCATTTTACTCAGAATAGTTGTTTTGTGTATATTGGTGTATATTATATAACTCTTTGAGCCTTTATTGGTAAATTCTGGTATACATTGAATTCATTATAATTTAGGTGAATAGAACAACTTGAATATCGTAGCAATAAGCTGGACTAGTGTCTTAAAAATGGCTAACTGATGAATTAGAAGCCATCTGACAGCAGGCCACTAGTGACGGTTTCTTTTGTGTTCCTATGGAAACATTTTGTACTGTACATGCTATGCTTAAGACATTCAAAACATGATGTTTTGAATGTGGATACAACTGTGTAAACCACATAATTTTTGTACATCCCAAAGGATGAGAATGAGAAGAAAAATGAACACTTTTGTAAATTATTGATGATGCTCCTTTTGTAATTCTTATGACTCAATTTTCTTTTAAGCATTTGTATATTAAAATAGCATACTGTGTATGTATTATATCAAATGCCTTCATAAATCTTTCATATATGTGTGTATATATATGTATTTGTAACATTGTAAAGTATGTGAGTAGTCTTAAGTAAAGTGTGTTTTACATTATGCAAATAAAACCCAACACTTTTGTCCAATGTGACTGGTCAAATCAACTGAATAAATTCAGTATTTTGCCTTAGTTGTCGTGAAGCCTGTGATTCTCAACTGGGACTGAGGATGGGCTATAGGAGTTGAGATATAGACTGGAAGGGAATGTGTATCATAAGAAGGCAAAAAATACCAGGAGCTTTGCAAATTGTATTAACACACTCCTTTTCTATTGCTCTTGTATGAAGCTATTGTCAATTGGAATGGTTTGCATCCCCCTGGTACACTGAGGTAGAAAAAGTAACTGTGGTTGTGCCTGTAATCCCAACACTTTGGAAGGTTGAAGTGGGAAATCTGCTTGAGCCCAGGAGTTCGAGACCAGCCTGGCCAACATGGTGAAATCCTGTGTCTACAAAAAATACAAAAATTTGCCAGGTGTGATGGTGCACGCCTGTAGTCCCAGCTACTCAGGAGGCTGAGGTGGGAGGATCACTGAAGCCTGGAAGGTGAAGGTTGCAGTGAGCCAAGATCATGCCACTGCACTCCAATCTGGATAACAGAGGGAGGCCTTGTCCCCCTGCAAAATAAAATAATAATTGTGAGCCACTGGTTTAGGGTTATGTGGTTCTATTTTGCATCCTATTTTTATACATTTATACTATCCTTGAATACACGCTTGCATACTCTTTGTCCATTGTTACGTGGCAAGCTAATAACTAGCCATTGTAGAAGGTGGCTTTAACTCACATACATACATCAAATCTAGTGAAAGCTGTTGAATGGAAGTCTATCATCTACATAGCTAATAGTATTAAACACTTTTACATGTGTTATGTAAAACATGCCATCCCTTGTAATCCATGTAAATACACATGACATATGCATTGCTACCTCTTTTTTCTCAGAGAAGGAAATTGAGGCATAGCGAGGGTAAGTAACATTCCTCAAGACCACAAAGCAAGTGAAGAAACAGCTGGTATTTGAACCCAGGCCTTTCTGACTCCAATACACATGTTCTCCCTCATACGTTGCTGCTTGTAAGTGAGAGATCAACACTGCAGAGGAAACAATTTCCTTTTCTGCCCCTCTGGTAAGGGCAGAGGCAGATTGACCATGAAGCTAATGAAGCTTCAGCCTCAGGGCTCCTTACTTGCATGGGCGCCTCCATAGTCCTGTACCTAATTTTTTTAAATGTATTTTTTATTTCAATGACTTTCGGAGTATAAGTGGTTTTTGGTTACATGAATGAATTATATAGTGGTGAATTATAAGACTTTAATGGACCCATCACCTGAGTAGTGTATGTTACACTCAATATGTAGTTTTTCATCCCACACCCCTCCCCTTTTTATTTTATTTTATTTATTTATTTATTTTGAGATGGAGTCTCACTCTGTTGCCCAGGCTAGAGTGCAGTGGCACAATCATGGCTCACTGCAACCTCCGTCTCCCGGGTTCAAGCAATTCTCCTGCTTCAGCCTCCATAATCCCAGTAGCTGGGATTACAGGCATGCACCACCATGCCCAACTAATTTTTGTATTTTTAGTAGAGATGGGTTTTTGCCATGTTGGCCAGGCTGGTCTGGAACTCCTGACCTCAAATGATCTGCCCACCTTGGCCTCCCAAAGTGCTGGGATTACATGCTTGCTAGAGGTCACACAACCAGTGCTAGTGTCTTATCTTCTGATTGTCACCGCCCCCTTTGTATTTTCCTTGAGGTCTGTAAAATATTCAGAAGCAGGTGATGGAGACTGTACCAGGAATTTACTGGACCTGATGGGAATTTGCATAGCCTTGGAGAGATGCTTCTCATCTGGGGATCAGCCAGTGTCCGCGGTGCTAAATTTCTACCGATGACTGCCGTGTAACTGAGAACCACGGTGGGACCTGGAAGGGATTCTGTCAGTCCCCTGGGCTCCTTGCTGACCCATGCTCCTTGTCTGGCAGACACAAGCAATTTTGTCTTTTATTGACAGCAAGTTATGAAAATCAGTGTTTTCTGGAGGGCCTGGGGGATATTTTTCATAGGCCTGTAACGTGACTAGGAGTAAGGATTGCTTGATGCCATGCCCCATGCGCACGCAGGAGGGAATGTGCCCAGCAGGAGAGCAGGCCTATTAATGGAGAGTTGAAGTCTCATAAGGACCAACTCTGGGTAAGGAACTGTGCTGGGCCCTGAAGGGGACACAAGTGAGAGAAGATTCTGGCCCCTCTAACTTATCCACTCTCTGCTGAAAGGAAGCATGTTCCATTTTGGAATTGTTAGGAGGTTCTTTGATTTAATGTATATCCCCATCTGCCTCCAAAAAGGCTTTTTTCATCAAGTATTTACTTGAAATTTTACCTTTTGCCTGTGAGCTGGCTTTCTAAATGTCCATTGAATCGCCAATGCATAAGAAGATGATGACTAAAAGAACATGGTTTAGGCAATCAGCATCAGGTTTCAAAAGCTTGCTTTGGGCCGGGCGCAGTGGCTCACACCTGTAATCCCAGCAGTTTGGGAGGCCAAGGCAGGCGAATCACCTGAGGTCAGGGGTTCAAGACCAGCCTGGCCAACATGGTGAAACCACGTCTCTACTAAAAATACAAAAAATTAGCCAGGCATGGTGGTGCATGCTTGTAATCTCAGCTACTTGGGAGGCTGAGGCATGAGAATCGCTAGAACCTGGGAGGTGGAGGTTGCAGTAAGACGAGATTGCGCCGCTGCAGTCACTGAAGCCTGGGCAACAAGAGCAAAACTCTGTCTCAAAAAAAAAAAAAAAAAAGTTTGTTTTGGGCCAGAGAGAGGACAAATGCAAAGTAGTCATTTACTAAGCTTTTTTTTTGTTTTTGTTGTTTTTTATTTTTATTATACTTTTTTAAAATATATTCAGAAACTTTATTTTTTTTCTTTTTAATTATACTTAAATGTGGCACATATACACCATGGAATACTATGCAGCCATAAAAAAGGATGAGTTTGTGTCCTTTGTAGGGACATGGATGCAGCTGGAAACCATCATTCTCAGCAAACTATAGCAAGAACAGAAAACCAAACACCGCATGTTCTCACTCATAGGTGGGAACTGAACAATGAGATCACTTGGACTTGGGAAGGGGAACATCACACACTGGGGCCTATCACGGGGAGGGGGGAGGGGGGAGGGATTGCATTGGGAGTTATACCTGATGTAAATGACGAGTTGATGAATGCTGACGAGTTGATGGGTGCAGCACACCAACATGGCACAGGTATACATATGTAACAAACCTGCACGTTATTTTTATTATACTTTAAGTTCTAGGGTACATGTGCACAACGTGCAGGTTTGGTACATATGTATACATGTGCCATGTTGGTGTGCTGCACCCATTAACTCGTCATTTACATTAGGTATATCTCCTAATGCTATCCCTCCCCCTCCCCCCACCCCACGACATGCCCCAGTGTGTGATGTTCCCCTTACTTACACTTGTGTCCAAGTGTTCTCATTGTTCAGTTCCCACCTATGAGTGAGAACATGTGGTGTTTGGCTTTTGTCCTTGCAATAGTTTGCTGAGAATGATGGTTTCCAGCTTCATCCATGTCCCTGCAAAGGACATGAACTCATCCTTTTCATGGCTTCATAGTATTCCATGGTGTATATGTGCCACATTTTCTTAATTCAGTCTGTCACTGATGGACATTTGGGTTGGTTCCAAGTCTTTGCTATTGTGAATAGTGCCACAATAAACATACGTGTGCATGTGTCTTTATAGCAGCATGATTTATAAACATTTGGGTATATACCCAGTAATGGGATGGCTGGATCAAACGATATTTCTGGTTCTAGATCCTTGAGGAATCACCACACTGTCTTCCACAATGGTTGAACTAGTGTACAGTTCCACCAACAGTGTAAAAGTGTTCCTATTTCTCCACATTTATGTTTTTGTTATATGTTACATGTTTTCTTTTTTAATGTTTTTGTCGATTTTGTCTAAGATCAGTTGGCTATAGATGTATAGCTTTGTTTCTGGGTTCTCTATTCTGGGTTCCATTAATCTATGCAATTGTTTTTATACCAGTACCATGCTGTTTTGTTTACTACAGCCTTGTAATATTATTTAGGGTCCAGTAATGTGATGCCTTCAGCTTTGTTCTTTTTCCTTAGGATTGCTTTGGCTATTTGGTGGTTTCATATGAATATTAGGGGTTTTTTAAAATTCTGTGACAATGACATTGGCGTTTTGAATTACACTGAATCGGTAGATTGTAGATCACTTTGGGCAGAATCATCATTTTAACAATATTAATTCTTCCAATCCATTAGCATGGAATATTTGTTCATTTGTTTGTGTCATCTCTGATTTCTTTCAGGAGTGTCTTGTAGTTTTCCTTACAGAGATCTTTTACCTCCTTGGTTAAATATATGCCTAGGTATTTTTTTTTTTTAGTAGCTATTATAAATGAGATTGTTTTCTTACTTTGGTTCTCAGTTTGATTGTTACTGATACAAAGAAATGGTATTGATTTTTGTATGTTTATTTTGTATCCTGAAACTTTCCTGAATTCATTTATCAAATGTAGGATTTTTTTTTCCTTTAGGGTTTTCTAGGTATAAGATCTTATCATCAAGCATTTTTGTACTCATCTGTGAAACACCCTCATCCGGATTTGTGCTCAGCTCTCTCTAGGCAGGGTGTGCAGATACAAGTGTGGATGGGAGGGAGAATCATGTCTCTGTTCTGTTGGGCAATGGTCCTCAGCTCTGGGAGCAACAGCTGCATTTTCAACAACTGGAACTTGGAGTACAGATTTCTTCCCACATTGCCTATGTTTAACCTCCATGTGGGAAATCTGTTTTGTCACACTTCAGAATCACAGTGAGAGATGACCACTCAGAGCCAGCACACATAAGCATGCGCTGCGTTTATTTTCAGGGTTGGGATAAATTCTGAGCACTTAACCAATTTCGAGATATCTACTTCACCACATATTACAGAACCAAAGGTGATAATAACTGGCTGTTTGGCTGCCTGGAGCATAATCGCTGATTGAACAACATCTTGTTCATCCTGGTGACTGTACAAGGAGGTCAACTGGAAATACAAATCAATGCACAATCAGCTAAGAGCATAGCGGTCTCTCATTATGGCTCTACACCAAGGTACCCTGAGTTGGCCTAGCAATTGTATCATTACATGAATAACATTAAAGATTAGAGGATATATGGAATTTCCCTACAAATATTGGCATTATTATTGTTTTAATTCATTAATGCTAAATGTTCTCCTACGAAGCTTAATGAAATTCCACTTTATCTTTCCCATATGTATGTAGAATTTCAGACAGCATTTTATTGGAGCATATCTTCATACTGGTCCGTTTATAAATCTGAATAGACTTGACTCTTTTCAGCCTAATTAACTTTCTTCCAAGGCATCAAGAGAGATGAGAAGGAAGAAGAATATTTTCAACAAAAAGAGAGGTAATAGGCACTACTGAAGGAAGGCTTGGAGCTTGTAGTGGAGTTAACTTTTAAGCCCACGGGACTGATACTAATGGAAAGAGGGCTGAGAATGGTGGCTCGTGCCTATAACCCCAGCACTTTGGTAGGCTCAGGCAGGAGGATCGCTTGAAGCAAAGAGTTCAAGACCAGACTGGGCAGCAGAAAGAGACCCTGTCTCTACAAAAAATGAAATAAAAAATTAGCCAGGCATGGTGGCATGCGCCTGTAGTCCGAGCTACTTGGGAGGCTGAGGCAGGAGTTTTCACCACAGAAGTTCAAGGCTGCAGTGAGACATGCTCATGCCACCGCACTCCAGCCTGGGCAACACAGCAAGACCCTGTCACACACAAAAAAGATAATAGAGAGAGGCTATAGGATGACAACAGCTGGCACTAAGACAGTCTTCTGTCAATGTCTGGGCTTGTGGGAAAAGGAAATGGTGTCAACCTCGCATATACACACAACTCATCTCTTGCTCCCTATATCTCTCTTCTGATTGGAAATTTGCATCTTGCTCAAGTTTTGCTCCCAAAAAGACAGAGGGCTAGGAGCTGATTCCAAGCCTAGGAGGCTCCCAGAATCTCTCACAGTTTCCCTGTGTGGACTAATTTGTGAGCCCTTGCCAGGACCAGCGAGCAAGAAAGCACCAATTGTTTCTATCTTAATTAAGTTACTTAGGGAAGAAAGAGAAAGAACAAAGGAATTAATTCAGATTTTCTCACTGAAACTGAAAGGTCCTTTTTTGGTCTGGCCAGCAAGCAAGAGGGAACAGAAAGATTTGGCTTGTGCCTTCCTCATTTGCCTCTTCAGTTTGTCGCTCTTCCTCTATACACTTCCCTACATTCTACATTCCCCAATTCTGTTCTCCAGAAGCAATTGCTTCTAGCAAAGATAGTCTATGCATACACAAACATATGTGATGATATAATGATTATATAATACTCTTCTTTATAAGCAACAACAAAGGTGCACATGGTAGCATACTTTATACATAGCTCTCTACGTTCTTGTTTGTTTTATTTTGTTTTTTGAGATGGAGTTTCACTCTTTTTGCCCTGGCTGGAGTGCAATGGCGCGATCTCGGCTCACTGCAACCTCTGCCTCCCAGGTTAAGTGATTCTCCTGCCTCAGCCTCCCAAGTAGCTGGGATTACAGGCGCATGCCACCTCGCCTAGCTAATTTTGTATTTTTTAGTAGAGACAAGGTTTCACTGTATCGGCCAGGCTGATCTTGAACTCCCGACTTCATGATCCACCTGCCTCAGCCTTCCAAAGTGCTGGGATTACAGGTATGAGCCACCTCATCCAGCCCATCTGTTTTTTTGACAGACTATTTCCCAAAAATTACGAGGAAGTATGTAATTCAATTAGATGAATTCATTAATTAATTGTTTTTTCTTTTTTCTTTGAGACAGAGTACCACTCTGTCACCCAGGCTGGGGTGCAGTGGCGAGATCTCGGCTCACTGCAACCTCTGCCTCCTGGATTCAACCAATTCTCCTACCTCACCCTCCCAAGTAGCTGGGATTACAGGCATGCACCATCATGCCCAGTTAATTTTTGTAATTTTGGTAGAGACGAAGTTTCACTGTGTTGGCCAGGTTGGTCTCGAACTCCTGACCTCAAGTAATCCGCCCGCCTCGGCCTCCCAAAGTGCTGGAATTACAGGTGCGAGCCACCACGCCTGGCCCAATCTATTTTTTGAGACAGGGTCTCACTCTGTTCCACAGGTTGGAGTGCAGTGTTGCAATCACGGCTCACTGCAGCCTCAAACTCCTGGGCTCAAGTGATCCTCCTGCCTCAGCTTCCTGAGTAGCTGGGACTACCAGCACGCACAACCATACTCAGTTAACTGCTAATTGTTTTGTAAAGACAGGATCAGCTGGGCACGGTGGCTCACACCTGTAATCCCAGCAGTTTGGGAGGCCAAGGCAGGCTAATAATGAGGCTAGGAGTTCGAGACCAGCCTGGCCAATATGGTGAAGCCTCATCTCTACTAAAAATGCAAAAATTAGCTGGGTGTGGTAGCATGCACCTGTAGGCTGAGGCAGAAGAATCGCTTGAACCCGGGAGGCAGAGGTTGCAGTGAGCCAATATTGCACCACTGCACTCCAGCCTGGGCAACAGAGCGAGACTTCTTCTCAAAAAATAAACAAATAAATATAAAAAAATTAAAATAAAATAAAATAAAGAAGAGACTCTACCATGAATGCAAAATCAAGGTGATACTAAAGGAGAGGAATCAATGAGATTTGGTGCAAGAAAATAAAGTCACGAGCCGCTCATTAAGGTGAACAATGACACAGAATGTTGCCATACCTGCAATGGGCTCAAGAATTGTGGGATGCAGCCGGACGTGGTGGCTCACGCCTGTAATCCCAGCACTTTGGGAGGCCAAGATAGGTGGATCACTTTAGGTCAGGAGTTTGAGACCAGCCTGACCAATACGGTGAAACCCTGTCTCTACTAAAAATACAAAAATTAGCTGCGTGTGGTGGCACGTGCCTGTAATCTCAGCTACTCAGGAGGCTGAGGCAGGAGAATCGCTTGAACCTGGGAGGCAGAGGCTTCAGTGAGCCGAGATCGTGCCATTGCACTCCAGCCTGGGCGACAGAGCGAGACCTTGTATCAAAAAAAAAAAAAAAAAAAGAGAGAATTACGGGATGTGGTTATGGGTAGATACAGTGAACTAACTCTATGGCACTCAAACTCTTCTTTTTTTTTGAGGTGGAGTCTCACTCTGTCACACAGGCTGGAGTGCAATGGCACGACCTCGGCCTCCCAGGTTAAAGCGATTCTCCCGCCTCAGTCACCTGAATAGCTGGGATTACAGGTGCCTGCCACCACGTGCAGCTAATTTTTGTATTTTCAGTGGAGACAGGGTTTCACCATGTTGGTCAGGCTGGTCTTGAACTCCTGACCTAGTGATCCACCAACCTCAGCCTTTCAAAGTACTGGGATTACAGGCGTGAGCCACCATGCCCGGCCTCAGGGAAACTCCGTTTTTTTTTTTTTTTTGATACGGAGTTTTGCTACTTTTGCCTAGGCTGGAGTGCAATGGCTAAATCTTGGCTCACTGCAACCTCTGCCTCCTAGGTTCAAGTGATTCTCCTGCCTCAACCTATCAAGTAGCTGGGATTACAGGCACGTGCCACCATGCCTGGCTAATTTTTGTATTTTTAGTAGAGATGGGGTTTCACCATGTTGGCCAGGCTGGTCTCGAACTCCCGACCTCAGGTGATCCACCAACCTCAGCCTCCCAAAGTGCTAGGATTACAGGCATCTGCCACTGTGCCTGGCTCAAACTCCTTTTAAAAAAATTTTTATTTATTTATTTTTCTGAGACAAGGTCTCTCTCCATTGTCCAGGCTGGAGTGCAGTAGCATAATAATGGCTCACTGCTGCCTCGATCTCCTGTAATCAAGGGATCCTCCCACCTCAGTCTCTCAAGTAACTAGGACTACAGATGTGCACCACCACAACTTGCTAGTTTAAAAAAAATGGTAAAGATGGGGTCTTGCGATGTTGCCCAGGCCAGTCTTGAACTCCCGGGCCCAAGTGATTGTCCTGCCTCAGTTTCCCAAGGTGTTGGGATTACAGGTGTGAGCCACTATGGCTGGCCTCAAGCTTCTTTAATTAAATTAAATTAATTAATTGTTATTCATTTATTTATTTTTTGCTAGTTAAGAGTCTTTCTTGGACCAGGCTTCCTAGAAAAGTGAGCATCAGACAAAGCTTAATGAACTGCTAACATGTCATGGGAGGCCCAATTCCAGGTTAGTGAGAGTAAGGAAAGAGGGAAGTGGGAAGTGGGAAGAGGGAATCGCCTCAGAAGGGGAGGGGAAGCAAATAAAAGGAGCCACGTTCCAGAACTGGTCATGGCTTCAGGAAAACACACAGCTAGTTGCTTAGTCACACGGGTTGTCTTCACAGAAGCCATAGAGAACACAGTGTCCCAGTACAGCCCATTGAAGGGGAAAAGGGAGAGGAATCTATTTTCTCTCTCTCTCCTCTCTCCTGTCTCCCACTGGTCAGGGTTCTCCCATGAGTGTTCACTCTCCCGTCTTTCTGGATTGTGTCTCCAGACACTTTCGCGCAGCTGCTGGGAAAGCCAGTTTCCACAGGCTACACATCAGCACTTCCTCCAAATCCATCAGTGAAAGAAAAGACTAGAGCCTTCTAGGTCTGGTCACGCCTGGGCATCAGAGCTGCTGCAACTCCCATCAGAGTGGGAGCAATGGGGGCTGTGTTGGAGCTCGGCATCCCCCTGGGTGGAGGCTTGGGGGCTGTCAGTCCAGCGGATGATGTGGCACTGAGAGGAGTGATGGCTGGTGGTGGGGGTCTCCATGAGTGAGCAACCAAGGGCACGGGAGACAGCTGGGACCAGGGGAACCTGAGGAGGTGTGTAAACTGTATCTGATACAGAGTTCCAAAAGAAAAGAGATAAGACATTCAAATTAAGGTAATGTTAGAAAAATCTATTCATAAAGGCACTCTTTCTAGAGATAGCAGTCTAAGGGAAGCATGAGGGATAATTTGATAGCTCTGGGCTGGTAGTAGCAGAGCTTTTACCAAGTCCAGGCTGGAGGGATTTAGGGAAGAGTATAATTACTGGAATCAGGACATTCATGTAGAAGAGGCCACCTTGAAGGGAACAATGACCTTTGGTCAAGGGACACCACCAATCCCAGGGCAATCTCACAAAGTAGGAGTTAGGGCTGGTGCAGTGGTTCATGCCTGATATCCCTGCACTCTGGGAGACCAAAATGGGAGGATCACTTGAGCCCAGGGGTTCAAGACCAGCCTGGGCAATAGAGTGAGACCCCATCTCTGGAAAAAAATGAAAAATTAGCCAGGCATGGTGGCTTGTGCCTGTGGTCCCAGCTACTCAGGAGGCTGAGGCAGGAGGATCTCTTGAGTCTGAGAGGTACAGGCTGCAGTGAGCCATGATCACACCACTGCACTCCAGCCTGGACAACAGAGAGAGACCCTGTCTCAAAAAAATGAAATAAAACAACAAAATCCTCACAAAGTTTGAGGGTAAGAGTTCCAACCAGAAGCCAGAGAGTAACAGACTACTGGGGTAGTTTCTACAGGTCAGCCTCCTGGGGCTCAGAGCTGGGTGGGGAGGTGAGGAGAGTGGATCTAGGGGGCGTATGGAGCATTTAGTCTAGGTCTTTCTCACTCCTGCCATTTTTTTTTTTTAATTAAATGAGAGCTGACATAGCTGTTTGCAGGGTGAGTAAGGTGAGTAGGGTGGCTGGGCGAGGGAAGAGTGTCCTAGGCAAGAGAAGAAAGGTGAGCAAATGCCCAGGAGCAGGAACAAGCAAGGCAAGTTCAGGGAACATTGGCAGGGGGTGGGGAGTTGTCCTATCCACTGGAAGTTGAAGAATTAGAAGAATTACTGGTAAGTGGGTGGGGTTGTACTTTGAAGAGCCTGGAAATAAAGCAGGTCAATTTCCCTTTGGTGTGGCAGGAAAAAGACTGCTATTAAGGTTTTGAGATGAAAGCAGAATTAAATATCAGCGTAGGCAAAAAAATTAACTTTATTTTATTTTAATCAATTTATTTATTTTTTGAGATACAGTCTTGCTCTGTCACCCAGGCTGGAGTGCAGTGGCGCCATCTCACTCACTGCAACCTCTGCCTGCCGGGTTCAAGCGATTCTCCTGTCTCAGCCTCTTGAGTAGCTGGGACTACGGGCGCTCACAACCACACCCGGCTAATGTTTGTATTTTTAGTAGATATGGGGTTTCACTATGTTGGCCAGGCTGGTCTTGAACTCCTGACCTCAAGTGATCTGCGCACCTCAGCCTCCCAAAGTGCTGGGATTACAGGGGTGAGGTTCCACGCCCCACCACTGTTGGGTTTTAATAATGTATTTAAGGTTCAAGTTAGTACATTTCAGTTACTTATCCTTAATTAATTTATTTATTTAGTAGAGACAGTGTCTTGCTCTGTCACCGAGGCTAGAGTTCAGTGATGCAATCAGAGCTCACTGCAGCCTCGAACCAGGCTCAAGCAATCCTCCCGCCTCGGCCTCTCATAGCACTGGGTTTCAGGCATGAGCCACCGTGCCTGGTCACTTACCCATTAATAAACATTGTATGGTAAAGGTAACTAATTTGGGAAGCTAGTTATAAAGTTATCCCAACTCAGCCACATGTATTAGTTTCAAGAGTGAGTTCTGGATGTCATGTAACTGTTGAAGTTTACTCAGGGAGGTTGGTGTCTGCACTCCTCTGTGGTCTTACACATCCCTATGTTTGAAACGGATTAGCCAAGTAGTTTTAAAGATGACACAGAACTTGTGTCACTTCAATTCTGTCATTCAGTGTGGAATTTTTGTGTTTAAAATTTAAAACTGTGAAACAAAGAACAAACTGTGAGGTAAATTTTTCTTTTTGGTCTGGTAAATGCAAACTTTCATACATGAAGTATTTTAAATCTGAACATCTTTAAAATTAAGATGTATTTTTCTAATTTTAATTAATAATTGTTGGTTTAAAACTGATAAATTAGTCAAGAAAATAACTGGTTTTCTTTTTGTGCGTGTGTGCGCGCCAATATTAGCAGTATATGACTTGAGCAACAACCTGGTAAAGAGGGAAAATGAGTCTCTCACAATAAAGAACACTTTTTCAGCCAGCACAGTGGCTCACACCTGTAATTCCAGCACTTTGGGGGGGCCAAGGTGGGCAGATCACATGAGGTCAGGAGTTCGAGACCAGCCTGGCCAACATGGTGGAACTCTGTCTTTATTAAAAATACAAAAATTAGCTGGGTGTGGTGGCACGTGCTTGTAATCCCAGCTGCTTGGGAGGCTGAGGCAGGAGAATTGCTTGAACCCAGCAGGTGGAGGTTGCAGTGAGCTGAGATGGGGCCACTGCACTTCAGCCTGGGCAAAAGAACAAGACTCTGTCTCAGAAAGAAAGAGAGAAAGAGAGAGAGAGAAAGAAAGAGAGAGAGAGAAAAAAAGAGAGAGAGAGAGAGGAAGGAAGGAGGAAGGAAGGAAGGAAGGAAGGAAGGAAGGAAGGAAGGAAGAAAGGAAGAGCTTTTTCTACCGTTCACAATAAGAGAGAAAAGAACACAATAGGCTGGGCACCATGGCTTACGCCTGTAATCTAAGCACTTTGGGAGGCTGAGGTGGGTGGATCACTTGAGGTCAGAAGTTCAAGAACAGCCTGGCCAATATGGTGAAACCCCATCGCTACTAAAAACGCAGAAATTAGCTGCGTGTGGTGGCGCATGCCTGTAATTCCAGCTACTCAGGAGGATGAGGCAGGTGAATCACTTGAATCCAGGAGGTGGAGGTTGCAGTGAGCCAAGATTTTGCTGTTGTATTCCAGCCTGGGCAACAGAGTGAGATTCTGCTAAGGGAGGAGACCACCCCTCATATTGTCTTATGCCCAATTTCTGCCACCAAAGAAAGAAGAAGTAAAAACTAAAAGGAAGAAATGAAATCCATAGGCAGACAGCCCAGTGCTGTGCCCTGGGCCTGGTAGTTAAAGATCGATCCCTGACCTAACCGGTTATGTTATCTGTAGATTCCAGACATTGTATGGAAAAGCATTGTAAAAATCCCTGTCCTGTTCTGTTCTGATCTGATTACTGGTGCATGCAGCCCCCAGTCACACACCCCCTGCTTGCTCAATCAATCATGACCCTCTCATGCGCACCCCCTTAAAGTTGTGAGCCCTTAAAAGGAGCAGGAATCGCTCACTCGAGGAGCTCAGCTCCTGAGACAGGAGTCTTGTGATGCTCCCAGCCAAATAAACCCCTTCCTTCTTTAACTCGGTGTCTGAGGAATTTTTTCTGTGGTTCATCCTGCTATATTTCTCGGTTCCTTGACCGGGAAGCGAGGTGACTGGTGGATGGTCAAGGCAGCCCCTTAGGGGGCTTAAGCATGTCCTGTGGAACATTCCTGTGGGGGACTCCGACCAGCCCGAGTGACACGGATCCTGAGAGCGCTCCCGGGTAGGCATTTGCCCCAGTGGGTCGCCTCTCCAGAGCAGTGTGTGCCGGGCCCCCATGGAGGATCAATGCAGTGGCTGAACACCGGGAAGGAACTGGTACTTGGAGTCTGGACATCTGAAACTTGGTAAGACTGGTCTTGAGAACTTGCCCACTCCATTTGAGTGGAAGCGTGGCCTGATCACACACAGCATGCCTTTATTGGCACTTTGGTTTGGTTTTGGTTTTGGTTTTGACTTGGTTTGAATTGCTTGACAGGACTGGTCTTGGGAACTTGCCTACTCCATTTGAGTAGAAGTGTGGCCTAATCACCCATGGTGGGCCTGTACCGACGCTTTGGTTTTTGTTTTTGACTTGACTTGGATTGCTTGATACTTTGGTTTTGGTTTTGACCTGGCTTGGATTTCTGGATACTCTGATTTTGGTTTTGATTTTGGTTTGGTGTAAACTGCAAAAGTATGTGTGTGCCCTTTTTACCCGTTCTTTTGTTTTGTGGTTTGCGTGTGGTGTGAGCGTGGTGTTTTGTCTTGAAGAAGCATGGGTCAGGCACAAATAAGCCCACCCTACTAGAAACTATGTTGAAAATTTTCAAAAAAGAATGATTTAACATTAACCACTGAAAATTCCCTTAACCCAGCAGGTTTCCTAACAGGGGATCTAAATCTTAATTACCATACCAAGGTCCAACCAGACCTAGCAGGAACTCCCTTGAGGACAGGACTATGGATAGTTCCTACCGGGTAATTGAAGGAAAAAAAAAAAGCCGTCTATACCAATTCTAAGTTAATTTGGACAAAACAAGTTTTTATTAATTGCAAAGGATAATTAAAATCCCAAACTTACAAGGTTTTCAACAAAAGTAAAGTTTGCTAAAAGTTAATGGTGTAACATGTATTATACCCGCTTCTATTCTTGTGGCCTTAGACAGTCTAGTCTACAGACATAAAAGAAGTTTGCTTTGGAAAACAATGGTTATCATCTTCAACAAAAAAAAGGAAGAAAAGGGGGGGCAGAATTTATGTAAAAAGAGTATTATATGGTAAATTCTTGTCCTGAAATAAATTAACTGGTTGTTTAAAGAAAGAAATATTTGTAATAAGTCAGAAAGTTGAGGCATGTCGAAGAATTGTCTGCAAAAGTCGTGAAAGAGAAAAATGTTATAAAAATAAAAAAGAATTTATGCAAGAAGTGTTGTATAATATAAAAGTAACTAGGCCTCCCGAATGTAAAACTATTAAATAAAAAAGTTTATGTACAAGGTGTATAAGGAAAGTAAAATATACCTTTAGTAAAAGGATTATAAGGAAGCATAAGAATGTAAATTTTACCTACATTAAAAAGTTTTAAAAATGTGTATTTTGTTTTAAAGATTTAATCAAGTTTTAAAATGTTAATTGGAAAGAAAATTCTGTGTGTAAACATTGGCTAAAATTAAAGAGGTTTCATCCAGCTTTTCTGTAAACTGGACATTAAAATAAAAGCATAGCAGGTTTTTCTTAAAGCACCAACCTGCTCTTTAGCAAAAATTATGAAAGGTTAAAAAGAGTCTATAAAATATTAGCTTATGGTCAAACATTAAACATTGGATAAATATGTCTACAAGGTTTTATTAAAATTAGGTTTAACATTAATAACACACTAATATAAAGGTATAATTTAGCTTATCTGTTATAAAAATCATACAAAAAGCATTGTTAAATGTAAAATGGTATTTGGCTTTCTTTGGTTTAAAAACTAATAAAAATAGGTGCTTAAGGAAATTTCTCAGTAAAATGGCACTGAGGATTATAAAGTCCACTGCCAAGGTCCCCACATTTAAAACAAAAGGTCAATTTCTTAAAAATTATATACTTGATTTATCTTCCACTTTCCTTTCTCTCAAAAACTAAAAATCTTTAACACATGTACCACCCCTAGAATTTTTCTGGTAAACCAGCACCAACCTGAAGATCACGCTCTCATCAAAGGGTGGAAAGAAGAAAAACTCGAGCCAGCCTGGGAAGGACCCTACCTTGTGTTGCTAACCCCCAAGACTGCTGTTCATACAGCAAAAAAGGATGGACTCATCACACCCGAGTCAAGAAAGCACCACCCCCTCCAGAGTCGTGGGCCATAGTCCCAGGGGAAAACTCTACCAAACTAAAGCTAAGAAAAATTTAACTCTTTTCATCTATTCTATTACTCTTTCTTCTTTCCTCGTTCTATTGCTAACCATCTAGTTATTAACATAACAAAGTCAATTTTGCCTCAAATTATTGCTTTTAATGTTTGCCTTGTTATACCCTGTGGAGGCTTGCCAAGTCAAAGACAGCTCTCTACTTCAGAAAAGTACTTCTGTCCCTCCTGACTCTCCTCAGACTTGGCATTAGTAAACTAGGACCATTTAATCTGGGGAGATTTTGATAAAGACCCCAGTGACAACCAGGAGTCTTGCCCCCCAATGTACAGCTTTTGTTTGTTTGTTTGTTTTTGTTTTTGTTTTTTTTTCTTTGCAATACATATGCAACAAGTTAGATTGCATGGACAAGTTGAGCTTCAGTTTATATATAGACACTCTGGAACATTTTATTATAAAGTAATAGTGCTGGGAAGCCTCTTACAGGGGTAACTGCATGAGTAACTGTGAGAAGGAGATATATGATTTTTTTATTTTGGAATGAAATAAGCACTTTATTTGTATTTAGGCAATACTCTCGCCTTTTCAATTCACAGCATGAGTTCTTTAATCTGGACTGGTAGCTCCTGATAGAGATCAAAAGTAGGTAACAAACTTGGATCTAACATACTTTAGACACTACAGCAAAAAAAAAAAAAAAATAGATTTGAATAAATCATGATCACAGTAAATTCGTAACATGACATTCTAATGAATTCAAGACATAAATTGAAAATGCACAGTAATATTTTTCCTTAAGAATCTGTTGGTTTGTGGTTAGCTCCCCAACAAGGTCTGGGAGGGCTTGCCCATTCTATACTTCTTCTTTTTTTTTTTTTTTTTTTATACTTTAAGTTCTAGGGTACTTGTGCACAACATGCAGGTTTGTTACATATGTATACATGTGCCATGTTGGTGTGCTGCACCCATTAACTTATCATTTACATTAGGTATATCTCCTAATGCTATCCCTTCTCTGCTCCACAATAGGACCCGGTGTGTGATGTTCCCCTTCCTGTGTCCAAGTGATCTCATTGTTCAATTCCCACCTATGAGTGAAAACACGCGGTATTTGGTTTTCTGTTCTTGCGATAGTTTGCTGAGAATGATGGTTTCCAGCTGCATCCATGTCCCTACAAAGGACACGAACTCATCCTTTTTTATGACTGCATAGTATTCCATGGTGTATATGTGCCACATTTTCTTAATCCGGTCTGTCACTGATGGACATTTGGATTGATTCCAAGTCTTTGCTATTGTGAATAGTGCTGCAATAAACATACGTGTGCATCTGTCTTTATAGCAGCATGACTTATAATCCTTTGGGTATATCCCCAGTAATGGGATGGCTGGGTCAAATGGTATTTCTAGTTCTAGATCCTTGAGGAATCGCCATACTGTTTTCCACAATGCTTGAACTAGTTTACAGTCCCACCAACCGTGTAAAAGTGTTCCTATTTCTCCACATCCTCTCTAGCACCTGTTGTTTCCTGATTTTGTAATGATTGCCATTCTAACTGGTATGAGATGGTATCTCATTGTGGTTTTGATTTGCATTTCTCTGATGGCGAGTGATGATGAGCATTTTTTCATGTGTCTGTTGGCTGTATGAATGTCTTCTTTTGAGAAGTGTCTGTTCATATCCTTTGCCCACTTTTTGATGGGGTTGTTTTTTTCTTGTAAATTCGATTGAGTTCTTTATAGGTTCTGGATATTAGCCATTTGTCAGATGAGTAGATTGCAAAAATTTTCTCCCATTCTGTAGGTTGCCTGTTCACTCTGATGGTAGTTTCTTTTGTTGTGCAGAAGCTCTTTAGTTTAATTAGATCCATTTTTCAGTTTTGGCTTTTGTTGCCATTGCTTTTGGTGTTTTAGACATGAAGTCCTTGCCCATGCCTATGTACTGAATGGTATTACCTAGGTTTTCTTCTAGGGTTTTTATAGGTTTAGGTCTAACATTTAAGTCTCTAATCCATCTTGAATTAATTTTCGTATAAGGAGTAAGGAAAGGATCCAGTTTCATTTTTCTACTTATGGCTAGCCAATTTTCCCAGCACCATTTATTAAATAGGGAATCCTTTCCCCATTTCTTGTTTTTGTCAGGTTTGTCAAAGATCAGATGGCTGTAGATGTGTGGTATTATTTCTGAGGGCTGTGTTCTGTTCCATTGGTCTATATCTCTATTTTGGTACCAGTACCATCCTATTTTGGTTACTGTAGCCTTGTAGTATAGTTTGAAGTCAGGTAGTGTGGTGCCTCCAGCTTTGTTCTTTTGGCTTAGGATTATCTTGGCAATGTGGGCTCTTTTTTGGTTCCATATGAACTTTAAAGCAGTTTTTTCCAATTCTGTGAAGAAAGTCATTGGTAGCTTAATGGGGATGGCATTGAATCTATAAATTACCTTGGGCAGTATGGCCATTTCCACAATATTGATTCTTCCTATCCATGAGCATGATATGTTCTTCCATTTGTTTGTGTCCTCTTTTATTTCACTGAGCAGTGGTTTGTAGTTCTCCTTGAGGAGGTTCTTTACATCCCTTATAAGTTGGATTCCTAGGTATTTTATTCTCTTTGAAGCTATTGTGAATGGGAGTTCATTCATGATTTGGCTCTCTCTTTGTCTGTTACTGGTATATAAGAATGCTTGTGATTTTTGCACATTGATTTTGTATCCTGAGACTTTGCTGAAGTTGCTTATCAGCTTCAGGAGATTTGGGGCTGAGACAATGGGGTTTTCTAAATATACAATCATGTCATCTGCAAACAGGGAGAATTTGACTTCTTCTTTTCCTAATTGAATACCCTTTATTTCTTTCTCTTGCCTGATAGCCCTAGCCAGAACTTCCAGCACTATGTTGAATAGGAGGGGTGAGAGAGGGCATCCCTCTCTTGTGCCAGTCTTCAAAGGGAATGCTTCCAGTTTTTGCCCATTCAGTATGATATTGGCTGTGGGTTTGTCATAAATAGCTCTTATTATTTTGAGATACATTCCATCAATACCAAATTTATTGATAATTTTTAGCATGAAGGGCTGTTGAATTTTGTCGAAGGCCTTTTCTGCATCTATTGAGATAATCATGTGGTTTTTGTCTTTGGTTCTGTTTACACACTGGATTATGTTTATTGATTTGCATATGTTGAACTAGCCTTACATCCCAGGGATGAAGCCCACTTGATCATGGTGGATAAGCTTTTTGATGTGCTGCTGGATTCAGTTTGCCAGTATTTTATTGAGGATTTTTGCATCAATATTCATCAAGGATATTGGTCTAAAATTCTCCTTTTTTGTTGTATCTCTATCAGGCTTTGGTATCAGGATGATGTTGGCCTCATAAAATGAGTTAGGGAGGATTCCCTCTTTTTCTACTGTTTGGAATAGTTTCAGAAGGAATGGTACCAGCTCCTCCTTGTACCTCTGGTGGAATTCAGCTGTGAATCTGTCTGGTCCTGGAATTTTTCTGCTTGGTAGGCTATTAATTATTGCCTCAATTTCAGAGCCTGTTATTGGTCTATTCAGAGATTCAACTTCTTCTTGGTTTAGTCCTGGGAGAGTGTAAGTGTCCAGGAAATTATCCATTTCTTCTAGGTTTTCTAGTTTATTTGCGTAGAGGTGTTTATAGTATTCTCTGATGGTAGTTTGTATTTCTGTGGGGTCAGTGGTGATATCCCCTTTATCATTTTTTATTGCATCTATTTGATTCTTCTCTCTTTTCTTCTTTATTAGTCTTGCTAGCAGTCTATCAATTTTGTTGATCTTTTCAAAAAACCAGCTCCTGGATTCATTGATTTTTTGGAGGGTTTTTTGTGTCTCTATCTCCTTCAGTTCTGCTCTTATCTTAGTTATTTCTTGCCTTCTGTTAGCTTTTGAATATATTTGCTCTTGCTTCTCTAGTTCTTTTAATTGTGATATTAGGGTGTCCATTTTAGATCTTTCCTGCTTTCTCTTGTGGGCATTTAGTGCTATAAATTTCCCTCTACACACTGCTTTAAATGTGTCCCAGAGATTCTGGTATGTTGTATCTTTGTTCTCATTGGTTTCAAAGAACATCTTTATTTCTGCCTTCATTTCGTTATGTACCCAGTAGTCATTCAGGAGCAGGTTGTTCAGTTTCCATGTAGTTGAGCAGTTTCGATTGAGTTTCTTAGTCCTGAATTCTAGTTTGATTGCACTGTGGTCTGAGAGACAGTTTGTTATAATTTCTGTTCTTTTACATTTGCTGAGGAGTGCTTTACTTCCAACTTTGTGGTCAGTTTTGGAATAAGTGTGATGTGGTGCTGAGAAGAATGTATATTCTGTTGATTTGGGGCGGAGAATTCTGTAGATGTCTATTAGGTCTGCTTGGTGCAGAGCTGAGTTCAATTCCTGGTTATCCTTGTTAACTTTCTGTCTCTTTGATCTGTCTAATGTTGACAGTCGGGTGTTAAAGTCTCCCATTATTATTGTATGGGAGTCTAAGTCTCTCTGTAAGTATCTAAGGACTTGCTTGATGAATCTGGGTGCTCCTGTATTGGGTGCATATATATTTAGGATAGTTAGCTCTTCCTGATGAATTGATCCCTTTACCATTATGTAATGGCCTTCTTTGCCCCTTTGATCTTTGTTGGTTTAAAGTCTGTTTTATCAGAGACTAGGATTGCAACCCCTGCTTTTTTTTTTTTTTTTTTTTTTCCATTTGCTTGGTAGATCTTCCTCCATCCCTTTTTTTGAGCCTATGTATGTCTCTGCATGTGAGATGGGTCTCCTGAATACAGCAAACTGATGGGTCTTGACTCTTTATCCAATTTGCCAGTCTGTGTCTTTTAATTGGACCATTTAGTCCATTTACATTTAAGGTTAATATTGTTATGTGTGAACTTGATCCTGTCATTATGATATTAGCTGGTTATTTTGCTCGTTAGTTGATGCAGTTTCTTCTTAGCATCAATGGACTATACATTTTGACATGTTTTTGCAATGGCTAGTACCTGTTCTTCCTTTCCATGTTTAGTGCTTCCTTCAGGATCTCTTGTAGGGCAGGCTGTGATGACAAAATCTCTAAGCATTTGCTTGTCTGTAAAGGATTTTATTTCTCCTTCACTTATGAAACTTAGTTTGGCTGGATATGAAATTCTGGGTTGAAAATTCTTTTCTTTAATAATGTTGAATATTGGCCCCCACTCTCTTCTGGCTTGGAGAGTTTCTGCTGAGAGATCTGCTGTTAGTCTGATGGGCTTTCCTTTGTGTGTAACCCAACCTTTCTCTCTGGCTGCCCTTAACGTTTTTTCCTTCATTTCAACTTTGGTGAATCTGACAATTATGTGTCTTGGAGTTGCTCTTCTCGAGGAGTATCTTTGTGGTGTTCTGTGTATTTCCTGAATTTGAATGTTGGCCTGACTTACTAGGTTGGGGAATTCTCCTGGATGATATCCTGTAGAGTGTTTTCCAACTTGGTTCCATTTTCCCCATCACTTTCGGGCACACCAATCAGACATAGATTTGGTCTTTTCACATAATCCCATATTTCTTGGAGGCTTTGTTCATTTCTTTTTGCTCTTTTTTCTCTACACTTCTCTTCTCACTTCATTTCATTCATTTGATCTTCAATCGCTGATACTCTTCCAGTTGATCGAGTCAGTTACTGAAGCTTGTGCATTTGTCACGTAGTTCTTGTGTTATGGTTTTCATCTCTATCAGTTCTTTTCAGGTCTTCTCTGCATTAAGTATTCTAGTTATCCATTCATTCATTCTTTTTTCAAAGTTTTTAGTTTCTTTGCACTGGTTACGTAGTTCCGCCTTTGGCTCTGAGAAGCTTAATCGACTGAAGCCTTCTTCTGTCAACTCGTCAAAGTCATTTTCTGTCCAGCTTTGTTCCACTGCTGGCAATGAGCTGTGTTCCTTTGGAGGGGGAGATGCGCTCTTATTTTTTGAATTTCCAACTTTTCTGCCCTGCTTTTTCCCCATCTTTGTGGTTTTGTCTGTCTTTGGTCTTTGATGATGGTGACATACTGATGGGGTTTTGGTGTGGGTGTCGTTTCTGTTTGTTAGTTTTCCTTCTAACAGTCAGGACCCTCAGTTGTAGATCTGTTGGAGTTTGCTTGAGGTCCACTTCAGACCCTGTTTGCCTGGGTATCAGTAGCAGAGGCTGCAGAAGATAGAATATTGCTGAACAGCGAGTGTTGCTGTCTGATTCTTGCTCTGGAAGCTTCGTCTCAGGGGTATACCCTGCTGTGTGAGGTGTGAGGTGTCGGTCTGCACCTAGTGGGGGATGTCTCCCAGTTAGGCTACTCAGGGGTCAGGGACCCACTTGAGCAGGCAGTCTGTCCGTTCTCAGATCTCAACCTCCATGCTGGGAGATCCACTGCTCTCTTCAAAGCTATCAGACAGGCGCAGTTACCTCTGCTGAGGTTTCTGCTGCTTTTTGTTTAGCTATGCCCTGTCCCCAGAGGAGGAGTCTATAGAGGCAGGCCGGCCTCCTTGAGCTGTGGTGAGCTCCACCCAATTCGAGCTTCCCAGCAGCTTTCTTTACCTACTTAAGCCTCAGCAATGGTGGGTGCCCCTCCCCCAGCCTTGCTGCCACCTTGCAGTTAGATCTCAGACTGCTGTCCTAGCAATGAGGGAGGCTCCATGGGCATGGGACCCTCTGGGTCAGGTGTGGGATATAATCTCCTGGTGTGCCATTTGCTAAGACCCTTGGTAAAGCACAGTATTAGAGTGGGAGTTACCCAATTTTCCAGGTGCTGTGTGTCTCAATTTCCTTTGGCTAGGAAAAGGAATTCCCTTCCCCCTTGCACTTCCCAGGTGAGGCGATGCCTCGCCCTGCTTCAGCTCTCGCTGGTCGGGCTGCACCCGCAGACCAGTGCCAACTGTCCGACACGCCCCAGTGAGATGAACCTGATACCTCAGTTGAAAATGCAGAAATCACCCATCTTCTGTGTTGCTCATGCTGGGACCTGGAGGCTGGAGCTGTTCCTATTCAGCCATCTTGGGTGCGCCCCCCAATGTAGAGCTTTTATGCTGTAATTGATCCAACATTCTGTGGAGCACTAAAGAGCAAGGATGGACTGCCCCAACCAGTTTTTGTAATTTCCTAAAATCATACATTCATTTTGCCAGAGGATCATAGAAGTTAAAGACTTAAAACAAACTTTAGCAATTAAGACAGGATATCAAGATGCAAATGCCTAGTTAAAGTGGATCAAATATTCCATCTGCATGTTAAACAAAACCAATTGTTATATTTGTGCTTATGGCAGACCAGAGGCCCAGACTGTCTCCCTTCCACTCAGGTGGCCCTCCAGTCAACCAGCCATAGGCTGCATGGTAGCTCTTTTCCAGGATTCTACAGCCTGGAGTAATAAGTCATGCCAAGCTCTCTCTGCTATATCCCGAAGTCTGGCACTCTGCGGGTCAGCCCCTGAGGGCCATCCAGCTTTTATCTCCCAAAACTAAGTTCACTTTGTGTCTCTCACAACAGGGAGGAAACAGCATTCCTTGGAGACCTGAAAGGATGCGATGAACTTAAGAATTTTCAAGAGCTTATCAATCAGTCAGCTGTTGTTCATCCCTGAGCAGAGTGTGGTGGTATTGTGGTGGACCTTTACTGGGCACTCTGCCGAATAACTGGAGTGGCACTTGTGCTTTAGTCCATTTGGCTATCCCTTTCACCCTGGCATTTCATCAACCAGAAGGAAAAAAAAAAATAAGACATTGTAAAGCAAGAGAAGCCCCTTATGGGTCTTTCAACTCTCACATCTATTTAGATGCAATTGGAGACCCACAAGGAATACCAGATCAATTTAAAGCTTAAAATCAAATAACTACAGGATTTAAGTCAATATTTTAGTAGGTGACAGTTAATAAAAATGTAGATTAGATGAACTACATCTATTACTACCAACAGCAACAAGCTTTTCATGAGTTAAAAAAAAAAACAAAAAAACTCATGTCAGCCCCAGCCCTGGGGCTACCTGACCTGAGAAAACCCTTTATACCCTATGTGTCAGAAATAGAAAAAATGGCAGTTGGAGTTTTAACCCAGACTGTGGGTCTCTGGCCAAGGCCAGTGGCCTATCTCTCAAACAACTAGATGGGGTTTCCAACGGCTGGCCCCCCCCCATGTCTAAGGGCCCTGGTAGCAATGGCCCTGTTAGCACAAGAAGTAGGTAAATTAACCCTTAGGCAAAACCTGAATATAAAGGCCTTCCATGCTGTGGTAACCTTAATGACTACCAAAGGACATCATTGGTTAACAAATGCTAGATTAACCAGGTACAAAAGTTTGCTATGTGAAAATCCCCGCATAACCATTGATATTTGCAACACCCTAAACCCCACCACCTTGCTCCTGGTATCAGAGAGCCCACTTGAACATAACCGTGTAGAGGTATTGGACTCAGTTTATTTTAGCAGGCCCAACTTCCAAGACCATCCTTGAATATCAGTAGACTGGGAGCTGTACGTGGACGGGAGCAGCGTCACCAGCCCCTGCAAAGTGACTCTGAAGAAGATGACAAGCCCTGCTGCAGTCACACCTGGAAGCTGACTGGTCCACGCACGGCCAAAGCATGAGAAAACTCATCGCGGGACTCATTTTCCTTAAAATTTGGATTTGTACAGTAATGACTTCAACTGACCTTCCTCAGTCTGAGGCCTGTTCCCAGTGTATACATCAAGTCACTGAGGTAGGACAAAAGGTTGCTACGGTCATATTATTTTACAGTTATTATAAATGTGCTGGAACTCTAAAAACAAACTTGCTTGTATAATGTTATTCTACACAAGGTATGTAGCCCAGGAAATAACCAACCTGATGCATGTTATGACCCATCTGAGCCTCCCATGACCACAGTTTTAAAAATAAGATTAAGAACTGAAGACTGGTGGGTGCTCATAAACAATACGAGTAAAATGTTAGCCAAAACAAAACAAAACAAAAAGAGGTGCTCAAACAAGTCACCTTGAAATTTGATGCCTGTGCTGTCATTAATAGTAATAAGTTAGAAATAGGATGTGGTTCTCTTAATTTAAAAAGAGGCTATATGGCAGAAAATAAGTATATTTGTGATAAATTAGGACTGTATAAAAATAAATGTGGATACTGATCTTGTGTCATTTAGACTACTTGGATAAAAAATGAAAAAATCCTGTCCACTTTAGAAAAGGAAAAGTGGCCCTTCCTGTACCAGTGGTCAGTGTAACCCATTAGAACTAGGAATAATCAACCCCTTTAATCTTCTCTAGGAAAAAGAGGAACACGTAACCCTAAAAATTGATGGGACTGGACTGGATCTTCAAGTAAATATTGTGGTTAGAGGAGAAGTTTATAAACGCTCTTCTGAGCCAGTATTTCAAACCTTCTATGATAAACTGAATGTGCCAGTACCAGAAATTCCAGGAAAAATAAGAAATTTGTTTTTGCAATTAGCCGAGCATATAGCCCAGTCTCTCAATGTCACCTCATGTTATGTATGTAGAGGAACTGTAGTAGGAGATCAGTGGCTATAGGAAACCTGAGAATTAGTACCTACAGACCCATTTCCTGATGAATTCCTGGCTCAAAAAAATCACCCTGATAACTTCTGGGTCCTAAAAGCCTCAATCATTAGACAGTACTGTACAGCAAGAGTAGGGAAGGACTTCACCCTTCTTGTGGGAAGACTCAGCTGCCTTAAGCAAAAACTGTGTAATAGCACTACAAAAATAGCCACCTGTAGAGTTCACAAGTGTACTACATGAATCACTATCGATCTGTCATGCAGGAAGACATAGGTAGTGAAAATGAAGGTGAAAACTCCCACTAATAAAATAAGTGAGAGTCTCAAAGAGGGGAAATAAAGGAGGAGACCACCCCTCATATTGTCTTATGCCCAATTTCTGCCTCCAAAGAAAGAAGAAGTAAAAACTAAAAGGCAGAAATGAAATCCACAGGCAGACAGCCCAGCGCTGTGCCCTGGGCCTGGTAGTTAAAGATCGATCCCTGACCTAACTGGTTATGTTATCTATAGATTCCAGACATTGTATGGAAAAGCATTGTAAAAATCCCTGTCCTATTCTGTTCTGATCTGATTACTGGTACATGCAGCCCCCAGTCACATACCCCCTGCTTGCTCAATCAATCATGACCCTCTCACGCACACCCCTTTAGAACTGTGAGCCCTTAAAGGGGGCAGGAATTGCTCACTTGGGGAGCTTGGCTCTTGAGACAGGAGTCTTGCTGATGCTCCTGGCCAAATAAACCCCTTCCTTCTTTATCTCGGTGTCTGAGGAGTTTTTTCTGTGGCTCGTCCTGCTACACTGTCTCAAAATGAAACAAAACAAAACAAACAAAAAAAAACCACAATAGTGCCTTATTTGGTAACTTCATGGCTTCATAAATGTCTTCTAAATACCCCCCCCAAAACACCTGCAAAGAGCATAGATGACTTATTTATTTTATTTTATTAGTTTATTTTTTTTTTTTTGAGACAGAGTCTCACTCTGTAACCTGAGTGCAGTGGTGAGATCTTGGCTCACTGCAACCTCTGCTTCCCTGGCTCAGGTGATCCTCCTACGTCAGCCTCCCAAATAGCTGGAACTACAGGCATGCACCACCACACCTGGCTAATTTTCAGTAGAGATGGGGTTTCACCACATTGGTCAGGCTGGTCTTGATCTCCTGGCCTCAAGTGATCTGCCCTCCTTGTCCTCCCAAAGTGTTGAAATTACAGGCATGAGCCACCATACCTGGTAGATGGCTCATTTTAAAAGGTTAATTTTTTGTACTGTTTTTGTTGGAGACTGCTTGCTGGTAAGATTTTAAAAACGGAACATGCTAGCCATGTAAGAATGGCCTGATTAAAAAACAAAAAAATGGAACATGCAACTTGATAACTGGCATTCAAATTTGATAGAAATTAAATCTTAAAGTTTCTGAACCATGAGATTGCTGAATCACATCTCTTCTGCTTAGAAAAATGGGAAACGTTGGCAGTGGAATGTAAACTCCTAAACACTATTGATAAAATCTATTACGTCAAAATACATTAAAAACAAAAAATAGTGAGAAAGTTTATATCATCATTTGGACTTAATTGTGTTCCTAGCCAAACAAAACTTTTCTATCTGCGGTTATAAAGAAGATATACCATCAGCAAACAAAAGAAATATTTTGATGCTAGTAGAAATAGACCTAAGTTGCAATCCAGTTTTGAAGGGTAATTTTGTAAAAATTAAACATCTTCCTTTGGAACAGAGGTCCCCAACCCCCAGACCACGGACCAGTACCGTCCGTGGCCTGTTAGGAACAGGGCCATACAGCACGAGGTGCGCGGTGGGCAAGCCAGTGAAGTTTCATCTGTATTTACAGCCACTCCCATTACTCGCTTTACCACCTGAGCTCCGCCTCCTGTCAGATCACTGGCGGCATTAGATTCTTACAGGAGCACGAACCCTATCGTAAACTGCACATGCAAGGGATCTAGGTTTCCTACTCCTCATGAGAATCTAATGCCTGACCATCTGTCACTGTCTCCCAGCACCCCGACATGGGACCGTCTAGTTGCAGGAAAACAAGCTCAGGGATCCCACTTATTCTACATTACGGTGAGTTGTATAATTATTTCGTTATATGTTACAATATAATACTAATAGAAATAAAAATGCACGATAAATGTAATGAGCTTGAATCATCCTGAAACCATCCCCACCACCTACCCCCATTCAGGGAAAAATTGTCTTCCACAAAACCAGTCCCTGATGTCAAAAAGTTTGGTGACTGCTGCTTCAGAAGATGGTTTTATTCAGTATATATTTCCAAACAAATTTAGAATTCATTCATTCATTTTTTGGGAAATTGCATTAAAATAGTGGTAAATGTTTAAAAAAAAGCAAAATCATAGTCTTTTTGGTGGAACTCCTAATATTGCATATAGTTATTAAATATTTGAAGTGACCAAATGTGTTCATATTAAAGATGACCAAATTAAAATAATCATTTTTGGGCCTCTTCCTATTTTTTTTTTTTTTTTAGACCAAGTCCCACTCTGTCACCCAGGCTGGAGTGCAGTGGTGTGATCTCGGTTCACTGCAACCTCTGCCTCTCAGCTTCAAGCAATTCTCCTGCCTCAGCCTCCTGAGTAGCTGGGATTATAGGCATGCACCACCACGCCCAGCTAATTTTTGTATTTTTAGTAGAGACAGGGTTTCACCATGTTGACCAGGCTGGTCTTGAACTCCTGACTTCAGGTAATCCACTTGCCTCAGCCTCGCAAAGTGCTGGGATTACAGGCCTGAGCCCAGGCTGACATCTTCCCTATTTCTGAGAAGATCGGTGCTGAATGCGTCAAACATTTATTGGAACAACTGGATGTGGATGGACCAAATATAAACCTCTGCTGTGGTCAAGGAAAGGACAGCACTACTACTATGCCTGGCGTTCATGGTAGTGTTTACCAAAGATCAAAGGAACTGATCAAAGTCCTTTCTTGTGCTTTCTGCAAGTTATTCTCAGAAACTTTGCAGAGTTTACTGTTTTTTGTTTTGTTTGTTTGTTTTTTGTTTTGTTTTGTTTTTTGAGACAGAGTCTCACTGTGTCGCCAGGCTGGAGTGCAGGCCAAATTGCACCATTGCGCTCCAGCCTGGGTGACAAAGCAAGACCCTGTCTGAAAAACAAATAAATGATAAAAGAAAACCCCAAACAAACAAATAAACAAAAAATAAAATGTGAGAAAAGAAAAGAAAATTAAATTTTGAAGAAAAATAATATAGAGAAATGACAATAGATGTGGGCTTACTTTGCCAGAAGAAACTCAAAGGGTATTGTTTGAATGCCCTATTTTTTTTTCCCCAGGAGCTGGACACTTGTCCTAAAGGAATCGATCAAATAATAACAACGTTTACTCTCATTCTCTCTCTCTCTTTTTTTTTTAGATGGAGTTTTACTCTTGTTACCCAGGCTGGAGTGCAGTGGCTCAATCTCACTGCAGCCTCCACCTCCCAGGTTCAAGCAATTCTCCTGCCTCAGCCTACTGAGTCACTGGAGGTACCAAGTAGGTGCTTGCCAGCATGCCTGGCTAATTTTTTGTAGTTTTAGTAGAGGCAGGGTTTCACCATGTTGGCCAGGGTCATCTCAATCTTCTGACCTCAAGTGATCCCCCTGCCTCAGCCTCCTAAAGTGCTGGGATTACAAACGTGAGCCACCGTGCCCAGTCCTGCCTTTGTTTTACTTGATTTTTGTAGAATAATTTTGGAATTTTTTTTTTAAACATGGAAGATATCCATGATGAGCTTTCTGGCAAAGATATTTGGAAAATAATGGAAGATTTTTAATGTGAATGCTTTTGAAAAATACTGGGATTGGAATCAGTTTCAAAGAAATAAAAATATAAACAGTATTACAATTCTGGAATTTTTTGTAAAATGGGACTTAATGTGAATCTCCGCTAAACTATGCCCCTTTCTTAGCTATTTGTATATCTGTCATCTCATATGAAAAACCCTTTTAAAATTAAAATTAATAAGAACTGTTGCAATGATCAATTATGAGTGAGGAAAGATGGGCAAATCTGAGTGTAGTAGCTGATGGACATGAATATGCAAAGACCAATTTTTACTAAGTCATTGACAGTTTTGCAGGAGTTACAACTGGAAAAGAGAAACTAATGTATTATTCTTTACTATAGCTGATAAATACATATAGATAGTTTTTTCTCTTTAAAAATACATTCAGGTAACTAAAAACATTAATCATTTCTTTAAATTTAAAAATAATTTTAGAGACAGGATCTCCTTATGTTGCCTAGGCTGGTCTCAAACTCCTGGGCTCAGACAATCCTCTCACCTTGGCCTCCCAGAGGAGCTGGGATTATGGACATGAGCCACTGAGCCCAGCCCCAGAAACTAATTTACTACCTTTTACTACAACATATATATATATACACACACACACACACACATATATATTTTTTACTACACACATATATGTGTGTGTGCGTGTGTGTATACATATATATGTGTGTATATATATACACACACATACCTTCATGTAGTTTTTCTTCTTTTAAAAATACATTAATGGGCCTGGCACGGTGGCTCATGTCTGTAATCCTAGCACTTTGGGAGACTGAGTGGGGCGGATCACCTGAGGTCAGGAGTTTAAGACCAGCCTGGCCAATATGGTGAAACCCTGTCTCTACCAAGAATACAAAAATTAGCCAGGTATGGTGGTGCATGCCTGTAGTCCCAGCTACTCAGGAGGCTGAGGCAAGAGAATCACTTGAACCCAGGAGGCTGAGATTGCAGCGAGCTGAAATTGCACCACTGCACTCCAGCCTGGGCGACAGAGCAAGATGCCATCTAAAAAAAAAAAAAAAAAAAAAAAAAAAAACAACCCATTAATGTAGTTTAAAATATTAATCATTTACCATTTTCTTGTTTATACTATGATATTTATTTTGATTTTGGTTTTTTTTAATGGCATGCTTATATATTTGAAGTTCAATAAAAGAAAAATTTCAAAGTCTTTGCTTTTTCCTGGCCATAACTATTATTTATTTTGCTTCATGACTATGACTAAAAATAATTTTGTCATGTAGAGGAAGGGGGTATTAAAGAAGGGGTCACGTTAGATATGAATCTTCTTTGTAAGTTGTGCAAAGAGGGCTTTTTTTTGTTAAAGTATTCAGAAAATTGAATAACTTCTTACTTCTTGATCAAGATTTGAGTTTAGGGCTTGGACTTTGCTCCTATTTCAGTTTATCCAGATCTTGATAGATTAGGGAGTCTATCACAAAACTCACACATAGTGGGTGCTTTAATAAATATTTCTTTATGTTATTTTTTGAGATGGAGTTTCGCTCTTGTTGCCCAGGTTGGAGTACAATGGTGTGATCTTGGCTCCCTGCAACCTCCGCCTCCTGGGTTCAAGTGATTCTCCTGCCTCAGCCTCCCAAGTAGCTGGGATTACAGGAATGCGCCACCACACCTGGATAATTTTTGCATTTTTAGTAGAGATCGGGTTTCTCCATGTTGGTCAGACTGGTCCTAAACTCCTGACCTCAGGTAATTCACCTGCCTTGGCCTCCCAAAGTGCTGGGATTACAGGCATGAGCCACCGCACCTGGCCTATTTCTTTATTTTTTATTTTATTTTATTTTTTGAGATGTATTCTCATACTATCACCCAGGCTGGAGAGCAGTGGCATATTCTCGGCTCACTGCAGCCTTGGCCTCCCAGGTCCAAGCCATTCTCCTGCCTCAGCCTCCCGAGTAGCTGGGATTACAGGTGCGTGCCATCACACCTGGCTAATTTTTGTATTTTTAGTAGAGATGAGGTTTCACCACTTTGACCAGGTTGGTCTTAAAGTCCTGACCTCAAGTGATCCGCCTGCCTCAGCCTTTCAAAGTGCTGGGATTACATGCGTGAGCCACTGTGCCAGGCCTCTTTCTTTTTTTAAATATGGAAACTGGGTCTTACTATGTGGTCCAGGCTGGTCTGGAACTCCTGAGTGCAAATGATCTTCCCACCTTAGCTTTCCAAAGTGATTGCAGGTGTGAGCCACTGCGCCTGACCTGATAAATATTTCCTGAACAAATGAGTGAATGAATGAGTGAATGGAGGACTCTGTTACCTGGCAGTGCACCCCTTCTGCATAACGGAATGTGTGAATTATTAATAGGACTTCAAGAGAATGTAAAAACATACCAAGAAGGCACCAAGGATGAGACAGGTCATTACTGTAAGATTTCTGGAAGATTTATAAACTTTGCATGGGTTTTAACACCTTGGTTGTACACAGCTTAGTTAGTGAGAAATTAAGAACCATGAAAACAAGGTGTTTCCTTAATGAATAAAATTTAATTTCAGAGGAAGCTAAGTGGTCAGGAAAAATGACAAAATAACAAGAGGGGTTGCAATAAGTAGAAAACAACACACAGAAAGGAGGGACACCACCCTAGCTAAGAAGTTATAGAGCATCCAGCACACGTTTTTGGCTCCTTGACAACCAAACTGGAGAAATGCAATTTGTGATTTATGGCATCGGTGTGAGGGTGAATTGAACGTTTAATACAAATTTCTAATTAAGAGTCCATCACGTCTGCCCTAAAATAGCTCAGCTGCTTAAGAAGGGCGGTATTTGCATCCTTCCTCTTCTACACTCACTGATGGTAATTAACAGCTGAGCTGGGATAACTAAAAAAAGGGCTGAGAAAAAGAGGAAGGATTTGAAAATGCTTGGTGTGAGTTCTCAGTACGTTTTCAGTAAGTGTGTGCACTCTCCGTTTCTCACCATCGTGTCTCCCACCAAGGCTCCCGACTCCTTGCAGAAACACATGCCATCCAGTCCCCAGAGCTTCTCTTCTTGCTGTGAAATGCACTGTCTAGGTGTTTCTCACGCCATTCCCTGTGCTCCAGTGGAAGTTTGGTGGTGGATGTGGGCAGGTAAATGTCAGTCATCATGTCCAGCTGGGGCCTGGTATTTTCATGCAATTCCTAAGAAGCCCAGTGAAATAGATCAGTTTGGGACTTAGATTGGAGGCAAGAAACAGGAACTAGAATTGGAGCAAAGACAAGATATGGTTCATTACATAGAAGAGGCACTCAGGCTGGACACAGTGGCTCATGCCTATAATCCCAGTATTTCAGGAGGCCAAGCTGGGAGGACTGCTTGAACCGAGGGGTTTAATATCAGCCTGGGCAGCATAGTGGGACCCTGTCTCTACAAAAAAAAAAAAAAAATTAGCTAGCTGTGGTAGCACATGCTTGCAGTCCCAGCTACTTGGGAGGCTGAGCAGGAGGATTGCTTGAGCCCAGGAGGTTGAGGCTGCAATGAACCATGATCATGCCATTGCACTTCAGCCTGGGCAACAGGTTGAGATCACGCCTCCAGAAAACAAACAAAAATATGCTACTCGATTAGCATCCCAAAATGGTTTTAGTTTATATAGAGGAGAGCCACAGAAAACTATGATTAGCATATTATTTGCAGCTGTGAAATATTAGCAATATCAGGGAAATGATTAAGTAAATTCTGGGTATACCAACTTAAGGATTTTAGGTGACCAAAAAAAAAAAAAAAGTTGATTCATGCTCCATTACTGTAGCTAGAGTTGTTGCCTGATTGTCAAATCACAATGCCTCAAAAGAAGTTTCCCTTGCTCTTATGATACGTACAAACTCAACAAACTGGCTTACATCGCCTCTTTAGATTCAACCTTCAAAGTTTCCCTTGCCCTTCTCCCATCTACAATGCATGTGTGCTGTTGCCTCTGCCTAGAGCTGTCCCTCCTTGTTGCCCAGGAAACTCCTGCTAATTCTTCCGATCTTAGCTCAGACCTCGCTTGGCGAGGGGAACCTGACCACCTCCCCCAACCCCGAGACTCGATCTGGGGCTATAGCACTTTGTAATTTCCATATACTATCATAACTATCCAATTACTTCTGACACTAGACCATCAGCTCAATGAAGGCAGTGAACATTGTATCCCCAGGACCTCATTCCATCCTTCCCTTATGCATGAGTCTTTATACTGAGTGTAAATGGAAGAACTGGCAGGGCACAGTGCTCCATGCTTGTAATTCCAGATCTATGGGCAGCTAAAGTGGGAGGATCACTTGAGCGAGCCCAAGAGCTGAGACCAGCCTGGGCAACACAGGGAGATTCCATGTCTATAAAAAATAATAGTCAAAAAAAATGGAAGAATCGACAACTGTGTATGAGATATGATTACAATTGTTAAAAATCATACCTTTTGAACAATATAAAAGAAATATTATACAACAAAGTGTTAGTATTTTAGTCACCAAATTTCTATTATAACCATATATTATTTTTATAATTACAATAAATCATTTTGTCTTTTTTTTCTTCCCTTTTTTAGAGACAGGCTCTCACCCTGTCTCCCAGGAGCCATCACAACCCACTACAACTTAGAACCGTCTCAAGCAATCCTCCTGCCTGCATCCCCTCAACCCAAGCCCCCAGTAGCTGGGACTACAGGCACATGCCACCTTGCCTGGCTCATTTTTGTTACATTTGAAACTAATGCACCCCAAAAAGGGAAACTATCAGAATTCAGCACTGTGGCTGAGAATGATATTTCAAGCATAGTGCCGATAACAGTGCTTTCAGTAGAAAAATAAAAATAGAAGGCTGGGGTAACCTTTGGGTGGAGGAAAGCGACATTTCTATAAACAACCCATACGTGGGCTACAGCAGAAGAGGCAGGCTCAGAGTGACAGGGGAAATATCACGGGGCTGGATACACCTGCCCAGGGGACAGGCAGTGACCAACCTGTCAAAAAGGCAAAGACCACAAGAGAGGAACAAGGGTGGAGGGAGCAAAGATGAACCAGTGGATGCTGAAGGAGGAGAAGGAATGAAGAGGGAGTAGGTGAGGAGAACCCCGAGGGCAGCAAGGGACAGCCAGGAGCAGACAGCTCCCACCCGGACGAGGAAGGCAGGGCTTGGTTTAGATGCATCAAGTGACAAAGGGGTAGAAGGCTCACACCTGTCATCCGAGCACTTTGGGAGGCCAATGTGGGAGGATCACCTGAGGTCAGGAGTTCCAGACCAGCCTGACCAACATGGTGAAACCCATCTCTACTAAAAATACAAAAATGAACTGGATTTGGTAGCACGGGCCTGTAATCCCAGCTACTCTGGAGGCTGAGACTGGAGAATCGCTTGAACCCGGGAGGCGGAGGTTGCAGTGAGCCGAGATCAAGCCACTGTACTCCAGCCTGGGTGACAGAGAGATACTCCGTCTCGAAAAATAAAATTAAAAAGAATGAGAGAGGAGTAAAAAGGGGGTTCCAAGGAAACTGAGTGGAGATGGCCGGGGGTGTGTGTGGAAGATGGGTTGTGTGGAGCAAAGGGCACATGAGCAACAAGGCTCCAGAAAAAGACCCCACGAGAAACTTAAAGAAGGATGCTTGCAGCTTGGTAGAAGGGAGAATCAGAATTTGTCTGAAAAAAACGTTGGAGGTGTCAGAAAGAATGGTGTCAAAGGTGAAGGAAACTTGGGAGTTCAATGGAGATGAAGAAATCTCCTCATGTGGCGAAACTAAACTGAAAGTTGACACGCATGTGACTAACCCAGAAAGCAAGGGACACAGCCCAGCCCAGGGAAGAGCTGGAGAAATGGGTGAGGGGGTGGAAATGAGTTGTTTGCTGTGCAAGAAGAAACTGGGTGGAGATCAATGTCAGGGGCAATTTCTGGCTTGTTTGATGCTAGGCTGGGACACTTATGTAATGACAGCTTGTAAGGACTGTCTTAAAATAACAGCAATAATAACAACAGCAAAAAGGGAGCTGGAGTGTTTACTGACAGCTGCCGCACGCCAGGCAGGAGAATGAGGGTGGCTAGGGGATGGAAGGTGAGGGTCCTTAGGTAGGTGGTTCAGGGGACCCAGGAGAATCAGTGTTAAAGGATTTGAGGAACTCGATCCAGCAACTCCACTCTTCTGGAAAATTCCCCTGCACTTCTAATTCAGGGTCTGACTGATGAGCTTTGGTCTGTATGGGGAGTCAGGTCCCAGCTGGAGACCCAATACCATGAAGTCAGTTATCTCTGTCCCAAATGCACAAAGTTGCACCATTCACCAAGCACATTAATAAAGCAAAATAAGAAGTTATTCCTTTCCCAGGCATCACCAGTAACTGACAGAAGAATCTGAGCTAAAAAAGCAATAGCACCACCACTGTACATATGACACCCACAGACCTGCTTCTTGCAGAGAGCGTCCTAACCGGACAGTTTAGAGGCCTCTCTCCTATATCCAAACACTGCATCTCATCCATGATCCCGACAGAATATATGCCAGGAGCTGCTGTATCCTTCTAGCCAAGTGTGACCTAAACACTCCTGGTTGTCATGCCCCGAATTCACACCTAGGAAATGATGGAAATATACCCTAGGCTGCAGTCATGTGCGCGCATGCAGAGACACACACACACACAAACACACAGGACACTAGTGTGCAAAACTTCAGAGCTCAAGAACCACATTTCCTGCCATGCTGATCATTCAGGAGTGAGGCTCAGGCTGATGACCAGAAACAGGGCAAAAGATGCAGATGGAGTCTGGATGGCCCTCAGATCTCTGATTCTGGCCTTTTCTCAGGGTCAGCAGCATCCTTGTCTCTCTCATCATCAACAATTTTCTTGCTCAATAGAAAAAGCCTGGGCAACATAGTGAGACCCCATCTCTATGAATAATAAAAAAAAATTAGCTGGGCATGGAGTCACACATCCCTGTGGTCCCAGTTACTCAGGTGACTGAAATGGGAGGATCTCTTGAACCCAGGAGGTTGAGGCTGCAATGAGCCATGGTCATGCCAATGCACTCCAGCCTGGGAGATGAGTCAGGACTCTGTCTCAAAACAAACAAACAAATTACAACAACAACAAAAACTCAGGCTGGGCACAGTGGCTCATGCTTGTAATCCTAGCACTTTGGGAGGCCGAGGCAGGAGGATCATGAGGTCAGGAGTTCGAGACCAGCCTGGACAGCATGGTGAAATCCTGTCTCTACTGAAAATACAAAAAATAAGCCAGGCATGGTGGTGCACACCTGTAGTCCCAGCTACTTGGGAGGCTGAGGCAGGAGAATCGCTTGAATCTGGGAGGTGGAGGTTACAGTGAGCAGAGATCATGCCACTGCATTCCAGCCTGGGCGACAGAGCAAGACTCTGTCTCAAAAAAAAAACCCCAAAAAACCCAAAACAATTTTCTTGGACCCACAAGTCAATGAATTTCCTTTCTGGGCTAATTTCACTTGCGTTGGGGCTCTGTCTCTTATCAAATCAATATACCCAGGCTGGTGAAATCAGTGTGAGCCTTTGCCCAAAATAATCTAGCTGGCAGAAGAAGAGAAGCAGGCTCCCCACAGCAGAAGGGGGCTAGTGAGAATCTGGGTATTTATGGCCCATGAGTGCTTACTCTTGGCTTTGGAAGTATCCTGGTGAGTATTGCCATAGGTCACAGCAGGAGTCCTAAAAGGAAGACACTCAGATTAAGCTGGAAAATTAGGGCTTTGATCAGTTCCTCTGATCAGTTCCTTTGATCTTTGGTAAACACTACCATGAACGCCAGGCATAATAGTGGTGCTGCCATTTCCTTGACCACAGCAGAGGTTTATATTTGGGTAACGGAGGCATTGGAGACAGCTGGGCAGGGGGCTGGGGGGATAGGTAGCTGCTATCTAAACTGCAACCTCAGTAACTATGACCATGAATATGATTGCAGGTTTGACTGCTCATTTAGAGGGCTTGTCATTTGGAGGAGAGCTTTAGCTGATCTGGGGGACAGTCAGAGACATGCAATACATATGACTCAAGAGGCTGTCTAGTGTGACACGCAATCAGGAATAGCCCTGCAATTCTGCTGGATTAGGTCATAAAGGCATCTCCCAAAAGAAAAGTGTATGAGATGTCAGCAGTCTAATAGGTCATACGTCTGCAAACAGTGGGGTGGCCATCAGATCCCATCTGGGACAGTCGTGGTTTACACCTACTATGTTGGCATAATTATTAATAGCACCCTCTTTCACGCTCAGAAGTATCTGGTTTGAATGGTAAATTCTGTGGTCCCCTAGTGGACAGCAAACTTGATGTGTCACGGTTGAAGGGAGAGTTGGGTCTTGAGGTTCCTATGGGAAAGAGGAATGGTGACCTCTGCTCCAGTGAGTGCAGGAAGCCCCAGGGAACAGGGAGCGGAGAGGAGGAGGGAAGGGACATCTCTAGGAAGAAAGAGAAAAAGATGAAACTGCTGTCCATTGTTGATGGCAAAAAAGAGGAAGTTATCAGGGACACACAAATGGTGTGGAAAAAAATCAGCAGCCACAAGAAAACTGCTGAGGACAGAATGGGTGGACCCACTGGTGAGCTCAGAACCACCAGGACATGTGTTCCTCAGCACAGCAAGGATGACCTTGGAGGAGGCTAGTGTCACAGAGGGCAACACAGAGTGGGTCATGGAGACAGAACCAGACAGGACAGAATCCAGGGCCTGAGTCACTCGCTGCAGGCAGTCAGGTCAGGGTGTGTCACTGCCAGGGACCAGAGCTCTGCAGAGAAGATGACAAATGCATTCAGGCCAGCAAGGTCTGGGTCAAGGGAGCAAGACAGTTTCCTCTTCTGTCACCCACAACTATGAGTCCCTTAAGGAAAGACTGTGCCATCCATTTCTGGCTCCCCTGCACTTATTACCGTGCCAAGCACATGATATATAGTAGACGAATTGGTGTATCAATGAATATCTCAGAAAATAAAGGGAGAAAAGCAAGAGTAAAATGTGGAAATACAGGAAGTGGCACTGAAGCAGAAACATGTAGAAAGGACAGAAAAAGTGAAGGCAAGAATTGAAAAAACAGAGACCCCAGGAAGTGGTGAGAGAAAGGAACTGAAAATGGGACGGTGTATGTACCATGAAAGCTAAAGGCCCAGGCTACAGGGCTGGAAAACTCAAGAAACAATATGGGAAAAGAATGAAAATTATAGTTTCTTGTATCATGGGAATTTGAACGAAATCACTTGGTGAGAACTTCTTTATTTGATGGGATTAGTGAAGACAGCACGTTCACTCAACTTGTATCAAAGTAATTGAAAGCCAAAAATGGGCCAGGCACAGTGGCTCACACCTGTAGTCTTAGCTACTTGGGAAGCTGGGGTGGAGGATTGCTTGAGCCCAAGAGGTTGAGGCTGCAGTGAGCTATGATTGTACCACTGCACTCCAGCCTGGGTGACAGAATGAGCCCATCTCAAATAAATAAACAAATAAACACATAAATAAATAAATAGGCCTGGCACGGTGGCTCACGCCTGTAATCCCAGCACTTTGGGAGGCCGAGGCAGTCAAATCACAAGGTCAGGAGTTCGAGACCAGCCTGACCAATATGGTGAAACCCCGTCTCTACTAAAAATGCAAAAATTAGCTGGGCATGGTGGTGTGCACCTGTAGTCCCAGCTACTTGGGAGACTGAGGCAGGAGAATTGCTTGAACCCAGGTGGTGGAGGTTGCAGTGAGCCAAGTTCATGCCACTGCACTCCAGCCTGGGTGACAGAGCGAGACTCCGTCTCAATAAATAAATAAATAAAAGCCAAAAAGGAAACAAGAAAAGTCTCTCTCTCTCTCTCTCTCTCTCTCTCTCTCTCTCTCTCTTTTGAGACAGAGTCTTGCTCTGTTGCCCAGGCTGGAGTGCAGTGGCGTGATCTCTGCTCACTGCAACCTCCGCCTCCTGCGCTCAAGCATTTCTCCTGCCTCAACCTCCCAAGTAGCTGGGATTACAGGCACGTACCACCACACCCAGCTAATTGTTTTTGTATTTTTAGTAGAGATGGGGTTTCACCATGTTGGCCAGGCTGGTTTCAAACTCCTGACCTCAAGTGATCTGCCCGCCTCGTCCTCCCAAAGTGCTAGGATTACAGGCGTGAGCCACTGTGCCTGGCCAGAAAGATCTATTTCTTTTGAAAGTACCAACCACTATGTAAAAGTAAGGGGCTATTATCATATTGTATTATATAAGTTAGAGTACTTATTTATGGCTTGGAAATATTAGCAATAGTAAATAACATATAGGAAAGCGAGCTCTATGCTAATGCCTTCACTATAATGTCAGTGTTTTTTCGTTTTGTTTTGTTTTTCCAAGAGAGTCTTGCTCTGTTGCCCAGGCTGATGTGCAGTGGTACAATCTCAGTTCACTGCAACCTTTGCCTCCAGGGTTCAAGTGATTCTCCTGCCTCAGCCTCCACACCTGGCTAATTTTTGTATTTTTAGTAGAGACGAGGTTTTACCATGTCGGCCAGGCTGGTCTCCAACTCCTGACCTCAAGAAATCTGCCTGCCTCAGCCTCCTAAAGTGCTGGGATCACAGGCGTGAGTCACTGCGCCCAGCCAATGTGAGTGTTTTTTTGACCTCACCATTTTGCTGACTATCTTGATCTTCTGCCTGCCATAAAACTCTAAGCTGGGACCAGCCAAGGCTACGTTGAACAGGTACAGGAACCTGCTAATATTCATGACAAAAGTCCCTTCTTGAAGATGGATTTCTAATGACGTCTGGGAATTTCTGGTCATTTCAGGCATGAAATCTACACTTTCAGAGAATGGAATTAAGTGAGGAGGAATTAATACAGTAGACACACAGAAGCACTAGAAAAGAAAGTAAGGGAATGTTTATTTATCAAATACCTGCGAAGTGACAGGCAAAGCGCTATATATTGTTTTTCTCATTTGCTCTCTTTCCTTTGACATAGCTTTCTTTCACCCCCAAATCCAGGCCCTCTTGGGAAGATACTTTAATGACTCAAGAAAACAAACCCATGATCTCAGATTTTCCCTTTTGGAGGGAGTAGTGTGTGTTGTAGGGATGGGGCTCGGCCCCGGGCTAATTTGTGATAGAGAACAAGGTTTTTCCCTGGTTGAGACACCACCTCTGCCAACCCCCATCTGATCTCCAGTCTCACTTTTTTTTTTTTTTTTTTAAATAGGGAGTCTCGCCCTGTCGCCCAGGCTGGAGTGCAATGGCCCGATCTTGACTCACTGCAAGCTCTGCCTCCTGGGTTCAAGCGATTCTCCTGTCCCAGCCTCCGAAGTAGCTGGGATTACAGGCACCTGCAACCATACCCAGCTAATTTTTTGTATCTTTAGTAGAGACGGGATTTCACCATGTTGGCCAGGCTGGTCTCGAACGCCTGACCTTGTGATCTGCCTGCTTCAGTCTCCCAAAGTGCTGGGATTACAGGCGTGAGCCACCGCTCCTGGCCTCCATTCTCACTTTCTTGTCCTGCTTCTTGGTACAACTTAGTTGACTTATAATGAAGTAGCCAGGTGGTGGGGAGTGTCATCTATTTCTCAAGAATATGTATAATTTGAATGAAAACTGGAGTGAAGGCAATGCCTGACTAAGGAGAATGAATGGTGGATGCCAAAATCTCAGGCATTGTAGGGAACAGCATTCTCTAGGAAGAATGCAAGACTCCCAAGCCCCTCAAAGCACATTGTGTAGGTGACTGTATGCTCCACCCGTCTGTAAGGTTGGTCCAAGGCAAAGGGGATGTTGCTGTCAGCTTTTTGCATCTCAGACTTCTGCCAGCCTTCACATAGACCAGTATGGATAAGCAGCTTCCAGATGCCTAGAGGATGACTGGCTCCCACAGTGATCTGGGACTTGGCTGGCTCTGTGCTCTGCAAACAGAACTGCACTCTGTGCTATCCAGAGTTCTGTGGATTCCCCTTTTCTCCATTGTCCTCACTGGTCTACATTCTCAATTCTCCCAAAGTATAAAATATTGAACGTGGGTTGCTAAAGACGGAATGTTTATGCCCCCTTACCCATCCAATGAGCGGTTCACATGTTGAAACTGAATCCCCAATGTAGTGGTATTTGAAGATGGGGCCTTTGGGAGGTGATTAAGTTGTGAGTGTGGAACGCTAAGGGAGAAGACTGGGTATCTATACTCAAGGAAATGGGCCCTCACCAGACACTGAATCTACTGGGACCTTGATCTTGGACCTCCCAGCCTCCAAAACTGTGAGAAATAAGTGCTTGTTGTTTATAAGCTGCCAGATCTATAGTATCTTGTTATTGCAACCCAAACAGACTAAGACGTTGGCAAACCTTGGGAAGAGTTTTGCTCGATTAGCTAAAGTATATAAAAAGGTCCCTGAAATAGTGAAGCCCTGGACTCTGCGTAGAGGAAGATGCTCCAAGCTCTGCTATACTAAGAATGCAAGCACATCATACTCTTGCTTGGAGAGACTGATTTGTTTGCATAGTTGAAAGTTGTAAGTTTATAAGATGAGCTTCTGGATTTTGTTCCACAGTTTGTTCAAAGTTTTACTGCTTGAAAAGCTAAGATTCCATTTCAAATAGAAAAAAGGGGGTGTGGCCAGGCACAGTGGCTCACACCTGTAATCCCAGCACTTTGGGAGGCTGAGGCTGTCGGATCATTTGAGATCAGGAGTTTGAGACCAGCTTGACCTACATAGTGAAACCCCATCTCTACTAAAATACAAAAATTAACCGGGCATGGTGGCAGGTGCCTGTAATCCCAGCTACTCAGGAGGTTGAGGCAGGAGAATGGCTTGAACCCAGGAGGCGGAGGTTGCAGTGAGCTGAGATTGCACCACTGCACTCCAGCCTGGGCGACGGAGCAAGACTTCCTCTCAAAAAAGAAAAAAGAAAAAAGAGAGCGTGAGACCTCAGCTCTCTGGCCACCTGATATAAATCATTTGGTCAATCCAAGACCACAACTGGGTTCTAGCGAGTGGGCACTTTGTAGTGAGTGTGCAGGGGAATCACTCTAGCATGCAGTTCTGTTTGCAGGGCCAGAGAGAGAAATTTCCCCAACCTGCACTGGCCACTGTCGAGCTGTTTGAACGTACTCCAAGCACCTTACCCTAACCACTTCCTTCCCCGCCTTCCCTTGCTTTCCCTGCCAATCTCAAAACACGACCGTATTAACACCTAAGGCTTTGGAGAAATGAGAGATCTTAATCTGAAAAAACAGTGCTAATTCTAAACTGCTGCACTTTTAATGAGCTTTTTAGAACTCATAGCAATTTAGAACTAACTAGAATAGTTTAGCACCTTTTATCGAGTCTTATGGCTATAAAACCCTGAGCACTGAACTGAGAATATGCCATGAGGTAAAAGAGTCACTGAATTTCAAAGCAGAGAGAGACTTCTGAGAGGATTTAGTAGAAGGCTGTTAACTCACAACTGTAGAGACAGCCTTACTCAAGAAGTTAAGCTGATGGCCTAAAAGATCCAGGACCCTAAGAGTCAAAAACAGAGCAAGAGCACGGGTGGTTCTGACAGCTGGCTCAGCCCTATTACTTTCTTTTCTTTCTTTTTGTAGAGATGGGGTCTCACTAAGTTGCCCAGGCTGGTCTCGAACTCCTGGGCTCAAGCAATTCACATGCCTTGGCCTCCCCAAGTATTGAGATGACAGGTGTGAGCCACTGTGCCTGGCCCCAGCCCTATTTCTACTACAACATGGCTCAAAAGAAACTGAAGAAAAGCTTATTACATTATAGTACAGAATGGGAGGATGAGGATGGATGAATTCAAGTTACAGGTATTTTTGAAAGTGAGATATAAGAAGTTTAAGATAGATTGATAAGTAATAGGGACACCATAAAACTTTCAGCCTAGTGGATTTGTCCTAAAAATTTAACAAAATGCTTCCACGGAGGCCCATTTGGCCAGAGAATGTGAGACAAACACCATCATCCAGGCAACTTTGGTGCAATGCCTGTCATTGCATGCCCAGAGAGCAGCAGGCCAAGCTACCTCCTTGTCTAGGACACTCTGATGCACAAGTACAGAATTCTTGAAAAACAGAACTCTGGATGGATTTGAAGGAAATGAGGCAATTGGAAGTCAGTTTGATACAGAACAGAGTCACAAACTTTCGAATTGGACAAATTCAGATCCAGGACCTACTACAGTGTGATTTTAACCCCTTGAATCTCAGATTCCTCACCTGTAAAATGGAATTAAGAGTATTCAGCCATGAAAATGTAAATTAGTACAACCACTATGGAAAACAGTATGGAGATTCCTCAAAGAACTCAGAGTAGAACCACTATTCGATCCAGCAATACCATTACTGGGTATCTACCCAAAGGAAAAGAAGGCATTATATGAAAAAGACGCACACACATGCATGTTTTGAACAGCACAGTTCACAATTTCGAAGATGTGGAACCAACCTAAGTGCCCATTAACCAACGAGTGGATAAAGAAAATGTGGTATATGTACACCACGGAATACTACTTAGCCACAAAAAGGAACAAAGTAATGTCTTTTGCAGCAACTTGGATGGAGCTGAGGGTCATTCTTTTTTCTTTTTTTTTTTTTGAGATGGAGTCTCACTCTGTCACCCAGGCTTTGTATAGGGCCTAATGTATGTGGTTCAGATAGGTTAAGACCAAGGTTGGCTTAAAAAAAAAAAACAAAAAACTGGGCCTTTTTATTTCCTTATTTATGAAAGCTGTCTTTTTGCTCCTCCTCATAAAAGAATAAGAATATGCACTTGCAATGCATTTTAAGTTAATAAAAATACTTTCAACAGATATTGTTGCTTGAGAAAGCTTCATGATATTAAAGACTCAATTCATTTATTAAATAAAGTAAACAAGAAAGGAAGAGGGAGCAAAAGAAGGAAGGAAGGAAGCGGGGGGAGAGAGGGAGGGAAGAGAAGAAGGAGGGAGGGAAGGAAGGAAAAGAAAGAAAGGAGGATGGAAGGAAGGGAGGGAGGGAGGGAAGAGAGGGAGGAGGTAGGGAAAGAAGGGAGGGAGGGAAGGAGGGAAAGAAGGAAGGTAGGCACAGAGGGAGGCAAGGAATGAAAGTAAAGAAAGAAGGAGGGAAGAAAGGGAGGGAGGGACTGAAAGACAGAAAATAAAGAAGGAGGGAAGGGAGGAAGGGAGGAAGCAAGGGAAAGAGGGAAGGAAGGCAAGGAGAGAGAGAAGAGAGGGAGGAGGTAGGGAAAGAATGGAGTGAGGGAAGGAGGGAAAGGAGGGTGGGAAGGAAGGGAGGGAGAGAGAGGGAAGGAAGGAAAGGAAAGAAAGAAGGAGGGAAGGGAGAGAGAGAGGGAAGGAAGGAAAGGAAAGAAAGAAGGAGGGAAGAAAGGGAGGGAGGAAGACAGAGAGGGAAGGAAGGAAAGGAAAGGAAGGAGGGAAGGGAGGGAGGGAGGAAGCAAGGGAAGGAGGGAAGGAAGGAAGGAAGTAAGCATGCCCTGATTATCTTCCCCACGTAGAGTTAATTACGTGGCCAAATGGGAAGCAAATGGATTACAAAAGCCCCAGATGAGAAATGGGAGGCCCCTGTGAGAGGTGAAAGTTCAGAATAGGCTTTCTTCTGGATCAACTGCAGCCTGGAATTGTCAGAGAACCTCTTAGACTAGAAATGGACTTCTAAAGGGGTTCAGTTACTTCTAACACATTACCTTGAGCATAGTGTAATGCAGTATCTTTCAAATTGAGGTTGAGATCTATTGGGGGTTACAAAGTCAAGTTAGTGGTTTGTAATGAGCATTTGCAAAAAATTTAGAAGAAAATAGAATTAAGTGCACGGCACACAGGGCTGCTAGGTATGGTTGCGCAGGTTGTACACACTGAACACTCTGGGGATGTTATTGGCATTGCAGTCTATGTGTCAAGCACCCCCAGTGTTTTTCATCCACCACCCACAGGACAGGAGGTGGTGGGTCTGACTAGTCATGGTAAGTATCATCATGTGACACTTATTTGTATGAGCGTGTGTGTGTGTTGGTGTTTGCTGTAAAATGTATTTCTTACTCGGATTTACAGTCAAAAAGTTTGAAAAACACTGCTATGGTGATCTTATGTCTTTTTTTTTTTTTTTTTTTTTTTTTTTTGTCTGGCTAGCATTGGAACTCCCTTTCTGGTGTTGGGGAATGCCCAATTCTGTGAGTCTTTATGGCAACAGGGTCCTGTCTTCCTCTACAGATCCCAAAGAGGCAAGAGTATTTTGTTTTCTCTCTCTCTGGAGTCCATAGTATGAGCTATTGACCAAGGCTGGGCCGGTTCGATGTTCTCACCAAGAACTTTAAATCTTGAGGGCAGAGATTCAGGGTGGTTAGAGATTACTCATGGTGTCAGGATGGGGTTAAGAGGCAAAGACCACCAGTTAAAGGTGGAAAGCATTCAGGACCTGCAGCTAAGGCCCATGGCCACATTCTCACCAGCCGGCCCCTGTAGTGCGCTCAGCTGCCCGGCCTCGTTTGCTTGCTACCTGTTTTCTGATGCCCTGAGTCATTCCATATGTTTCCAATAAATTGCTTATTTGCATAAGTTTGCTGGAGTCAGTTTTTATTGTTTGCAACCAAGACTGTAACCAAAATCTATGTATTTTCTTGGGGAGCTGAACTTTAGATATGATTGACTCAGGCTCTTATCCTAAATTCTCAAGCAATCAAAATACAGTGATACAAATGAAGAAGTAAAGAAATAGATGAAAAGAGAAAAATAAATTCCTATCAATTATTTTTTTCTAAAGCATTGTTTCACAAGTATTGTTTGGGGACAGGAAAAGTAAAAGAAGTCACTATTTCCCTTTTTTTGGCAGCAGGTAACCGTATAAACCATAGCCTATGTAGTGAAACCCTCTTCTGTGATTTTCATTTTTAATTTTTTTGAGACAGGGTCTCTCTCCTGTCACCCAGCAAGAGTGCAGTGGCATGATCAGGGTTCATTGCAACTTCAGCCTCCTGGACTCAAGCGATCCTCCAGCCTCAGTTTTTGATTTTTTGTAGAGTCAGGGGCTCACTGTGTTGCCCAGGATGGTCTCAAACTCCTGAGCTCACATGATCCTTCCACTCAGCTTCTCACATTGCTGCGATTATAGGCTTGAACCATTGTGCCCAGCCTCTTCTGTGATTTTTCTAATACTCTATTGTGACTCCTAGGAGGTGGCATTCATTGGCATTAAGTGTTTTTTTGAGGCTTTTCACATTTATTTAGCATCAGTAGAAATAAAGCAACATGCAGAATATATGCAGAATATACCCAGATGCTTCTTCCAAAGACAGAAAATTTGTCCACACTTAAGTTCATTGACTTTTTTTCCCCTAAAGTAAAAAGTTTACTACCTTCTCATCATGTTTCTTAATGTTTTACTAAGACACTCTGTAGAGAAAAATAGCAATTGATAAGACTCTTTTAACAAAGATGTTATTATTTTTAGACTTTTAAAGTAGGCATTCCAATTTGGCATAACTTTACCCAGCTACCCTTTCAAGAGGGCTTGTGTTTATAATTTCGCATTTTGCCTAAGTAGAAAAACATCTCATTTCTTGTACTTAGGAAGTGGTTTCAGCAGCTGGAAAGACCTCAGGCTCAGAGTGTGATGAGCAGTCGTGGCGGAACCGGGCTTCTGACCACACAGCCTGAGACCACCACGGATAGGACGCACCACCCAGAAACGTCACGTCTCAGTGGCTAAGGCTAAGCCATTTGAGAATTTGCATCAATTCGCTCAAATGAATGATAAAAAGTGAAAGAAATCACACTCCCTCATCTTTATGCATCAAACAATTTCTTATAAAGCCATTAGTTCTAACAGTTTTTCTGGCGGGGAAGGTAGGTCTCAAAACTCCCAGAAATTTAGTGAATTTCTTGTTTGTTGCAATAGGTTCGTTTTTCTCAGTTTCTCTTTTATCTTCTGATTCTGTGAACACTTGCTTTTCACCCCTTTGCTTCATCAGCCTTTGTGACGAGCATCACACTCTGGTGGCACACCCTGGGGACACTGTCTTCTCCATTAGTAGTCCCTACTGCTGCAGCTCTATGCAGCCAAACTCCTTCCAGAGCCATTTCCATCTGAATATCTGAATTAAGGTGAAGGTACAGCCACGTGGCTCTTCACCCAGCTGCCTCACACACTCCACTGGTTCTCTCCTACCTTGCTCGAGCTTCTTTCTTTTCTTTGCAGAGTTTTCACAAGACTCAGTCCAATGTATTTTCACTCTTGGTTCTCTTCCTAAGCCATCTCACCTATTCTGGGGCTTTCCATCTACATGCTAATCATGCCTATCAATTTACATGTTACATGCTACATGTGACAATCATGGCTAACAGTCTACATAGTTATGACTCTTTTGCATGTCTTGGCCAGTTCTTCCTGCTAAGCCCATGTCCTGTAATTCTTTTTTTTTTTTTCTTTTTTAGATTCAGAGGACACACATACATGTTGTTGCAAGGGTATATCATGTGAATAACAGTGAAGATTGGGCTTCCAGGGTACTGATCACCCCAATTTTTTTTTTGAGACGCAGTCTTGTTCTGTTGCCCAGGCTGGAGTGCAGTGGTGTGATCTCAGCTCACTGCAACCTCCGCCTCCTGGGTTCAAGAGATTCTCCTGCCTCAGCCTCCCAAGTAGCTGGGATTGCAGGCACATGCCACCGTTCATGGCTAAGTTTTGTGTTTTTGGTAGAGACAGAGTTTCACCATGTTAAACATGTTAACCAGGCTGGTCTCAAACTCCTGACCTTGTGATCCACCCATGTCAGCCTTCCAAAGTGCTGGGATTACAGGCGTGAGCCACCGCACCCGGCCCCCTATCACCCAAATATTGAACTTTGTACCCAATAGGAAAGTTTTCAACTCTCAGCCCCCTCCTACCCACTCCTATTTTGGAGTCCCAGTGTCTATTATTTTTATCTTTATGTTCGTGTTTCCACAAGCTGCCCACCTGACATCTTCACCTAAATGACTTTCAGACAACTCAAATTCCTTGCTGCAAAAACCGAACAGCTTCATGCCTTTTGTTCTCAGATCTGTGCTTCTCGTTGTAGGTTTCATAAACCTCGTCAGTAACTCGTAATCATCCCCCAGGGCTGTAAGGAAGACAATCGACCACCATCCCGGACAACTGCTTCTTCTTCATCCTGTCCTCTTGTCTCGCTCAACACATGTTCTCAGCACCCTAGACAGTGTTCTTCTTAAACGTTAATCTGAGACATTCTCCCACAGAAAAGGTTTTGGAGGCTTCCCAGGGCTCCTAAGATAAGGTCCCAGGATGATGTAACTGACAAGGCCCTCCAAGTCCCTGCCTGTCTGTCCAGGCTCACGCTTTGGACTTTCCCTCATTGCTCACCCGCTCCAGCCACAGTGACCTTGCATCAGTTGCTCACATATTCCATAGTTAAAGACTTCAATCTCCTAGCCCCACTGGAAGCAAGAAAAAAAAATGAAATCATTCTTTATGGGTTCTAACAAAAAACAACAGTTCCCTAGACCACCCCCTTTGTCATTTTCTGCACATGAGGGGAAACTACTTTCAACAATTTTAACTGATTCTTTGGGTAACATTTGCCTTATCACTAAATAACATGGTTATATTTCCATCTCTTTATTTTTCTGTTTTAGGCTTTATCTATGAATTTCTGTATATGAAAGATGAAAGTTTAGTTCTCTTTTACAATATCAGCCCCCACCACATGTGTAGACACTTCTCATCTCCTTCCAACATAAATTACCTAGACACTTCTCATCTCCTTCCAACATAAACTTCAGGCCAGGTGCAGTGGCTCATGCTGTAAATCCCAGCATTTCTGGGAGGCCGAAGCAGGAGGATCACTTGAGGCCAGGAGTTTGAGACCAGCCTGGGCAACATAGCAAGACCCCAACTCTACAGCAAATACAAAAACAAATTAGCCAGGCATGGTGGTATGTGCCTGCAGTCCCAGCTACTTGGGAGACTGAGACTGGAGGATTGTTTGAGCCCAGGAGTTCAAGGCTGCAGTAAGCTGTGATCACACCACTGCACTCCAGCCTGGGCAACAGAGTGAGATCCCCGTCTCAGAAAAACAAAACAAAACAAAAAGAAAAAGAATGAAAAAGTAATCAAAATATAACTTCAGTTAGATTAATGTTCAGTGTTTACATGATTGTTATGCTATTTAGAGCTAGGTCATGTAGTACACTAGGCTTTTTCCCCCTCCTAGAGTTAACCATTATGTCATTACCAGGTACTTGGGAGGTTGAAGTGAGAGGATTGCTTGAGCCCAGGAGTTCCAGACTAGCCTGGGCAACATAGCAAAACCCTGTCTCTAAAAACAAAACAGGCCGGGTGCGGTGGCTCATGCCTGTAATCCCAGCACTTTGGGAGACTGAGGCAGGCAGATCACTTGAGGTCAGGAGTTTAAGATCAGCCTGGCCAACATGGTGAAAGCCTGTCTCTACTAAAAGTACAAAAATTAGCCAGGTGTGGTGGTGGGCACCTGTAATCCCAGCTACTCAGGAGGCTGAGGCAGGAGAATCACTTGAACTCGGGAGGCAGAGGTTGCAGTGAGCCAAGATCACGACATTGCACTCCAGCCTGGGTGACAGAGTGAGACTCCATCTCAAAAAAAAAAAATTGATATGTGTTTAAATTTTATTTTCTATCAGTTTCATTTCAGGATAGTCAGGGAAGCATCTGGTATAAGGCTGAGAACCACTGCACTATGCTATGTAGAATATGCTGTTTATCTACACTTTACCAGTAAATGATTACTCCTTATGCTAAGCTGTGCTGAACACACACTTGATTCAGCAAATAATTAATCCTAATAATTTAATCTGTAGCCCAGAATCCTTGTTAATAGCTATGAAAAAGTAAGAGTTTCATATTCCTATAGTTCCTCATGTACTTTCTGTTCTTGTTCTTGTTTTTAAGCACAGACTGGAAAATATGTCAATTGTCATCTCTGCATATGGTGTTGGGCTGCCTGAATCCGAGAAGTACACAAAGGCCAGTGTGTATTGTTTGTACTTTGGTTAAGAGCTGGGTTTTGAGTGGGATAAACATGGTTTCAAAGGTTGATTCAGCTGATAAAACAAATGTAGTTCATCAAAATCTCACAGGTAAAATGGGGACGACGGTGCCAATTCATAGGACGGCTGAGGGAATTCCATGAGATAATGCATTTTACATGCTCAGCAGGGAACTGTGCGGAGAAAGTACTCAATTGGACTGGGTGTTGCAGAAAAGCATTTCACAGCACAGACTCTGAAATGGACAGCCTGGGTTTGAATCCCCACTGCAGCACTCATGGCTCTGTGGCTTGGGGAGTCTCTCTGTGCTTTGATTTTACGCATCTGTAAGATGAAGATGATAATACAGCTGCCTCAAGGACTTGTCATGAGGATTAAATGAGGTGATACGTGTGAAACACTTAGAATATGCCTGACCTTACTAAAAAGTAGTTATTGCTGGGCGTGGTGGCTCACACCTGTAATCCTAGAACTTTGAGAGGCCAAGGCAGGAGGATTACTTGAGCCTAGGCATTCAAGACAAGCCTGGGAAAAATAGTGAAACCTTGACTCTACAAAAAATGCAAAAATTAGCCAGGAATGGTGGTGGGCGCCTGTAGTCCCAGCTATTCTGGAGGCTGAAGTCGGAGAATCGCTTTAGCCCGGGAGGTTAAGGCTGCACTGAGTCGCTCCAGCCTGGGTGAAGCCAGACCCTGTCTTAAAAAAAAAAAAAAAAAAAAAGAATAAAAAACAAAAATTAGTTATCAATGCTATAGAGGGTGCACTCTCTCCAGATCATGCATTCATTTCCTTGTTTGGGGGTTTAGGAAATGTGGTTGGAAATTATATTCTGGTTCCTTGGAAGCAGAAATGTTTCTAGTATACATGTTTTTGTTTAGTCATTACAGCTTGCTCTTCAAAACAAATAAGACTTAGACCATCACTTAAGAGTGTACTTTTAAAATAAATTCGTGGTCAGCATCATCTAAACTTTAGGGTAGAATCTAAGCTCCAAATTCTCATTAAATACTCATTGGCCCTTAAGATCCACCAGACATGAGGTCTGTCCTTGGCTGATTCTATAGCTCAGGTGAACCAGAGTCTTGCAGCAAACAATTGTTTACTAAGCTCAGGTGAGAAAAAAAGTCTGGTTAGATTTTTTTTTTTTTTAGAACAACAACAAAAAGAAAAAAAAAAGAAAGAAAGAAAAAGAAAAAAAACTGACTTTAGGCTGTTAGTTTTCTGGGAGGAGGATTGCTTTCACATTCTGTTTTAAGGACACAGCAGAGTGACCCTCTAAGGGTTGGAAGTAAGAATCAATGATGGGAACAGGTCATGCCATGCATAAACAAAGTTCATTACCCTTTGTAGACTTTCCCATGATGCCTCGCTGCTTTAATTTTTCTCAACCTACCCCACAGTGTTCCTAGGCCTCTAGAATAAAAGACAAACATCTTAACTTCATTGGTTCCTTCCAGAAGGAAAAATGCATCGCATCTGCCTTTCTGAATTGATAATTTTATTGTAGTTTAAAAAGTATTTATGAGTAAGTGGATTTTTCTGGCTTGTCTGTAAGAAAAAGCTAAAACTATTAAAAATTACAATTTGGCAAAGATCCGTGATTTGGAAAGCTGACTGGGTATTTAGCATTTATTAAAAAATAGTTATGACTTTTTATACGTATTTATTTATTTTTGAGACAGAGTCTCGCTCTGTTGCCCAAGCTGGAATGCAGTGGCATGATCTTGACTCACTGCAACCTCCGCCTCCCAGGTTCAAGCAATTCTCCTGCCTCAGCCTCCCAAGTCGCTGGGACTACAGCCATGCACCACCACGTCTGGCTAATTTTTGTATTTTTAGTAGAGACAGGGTTTCACCATGTTGGCCAGGCTGGTCTCAAACTCCTGACTTCAGGTGATGCACCTGAGGTCTGCCAAAGTGCTGGGATTACAGGTGTGAGCCACCGCACCCAGCCTTATTTATTGGCCTTATTTATTTATTTATTTTATATTTTGAGACAGGGTCTGGCTCTGTCACCCAGGTTGGAGTGCAGTGGCACAGTCATGGCTCACTGCAGCCTTGACCTCCGTGGTCAAGCAATCCTCCTGCTTCAGCCTCCCAAGTAGCTGGGATTACAGGTGTCAGCCACCACGCCTGGCTAAATTGTTTTACTTTTTGTGGAAATGGAGTCTTGTTATGTTGCCCAGGCTGGTCTCGAACTCCTGGGCTGAAGCAATCCCCTTGCCTTGGCCTCGCAACATGTTGGGATTATAGACATGAGCCACTGTGCTGGCCTAATTATGACTTTTTAAATAACTCACTTAGGTTAAATCTACAATATAGGAAGTCATTCATTAGAATATCCTAAACCATAAATTACTTTAAAATGTGTTTGCAATAGATATTTAATTGTTTAGAAATGTATTTGAAGAGCCGGGCGCGGTGGCTCAAGCCTGTAATCCCAGCACTTTGGGAGGCCGAGACGGGCGGATCACAAGGTCAGGAGATCGAGACCATCCTGGCTAACACGGTGAAACCCCATCTCTACTAAAAAATACAAAAAACTAGCCGGGCGAGGTGGCGGGCGCCTGTGGTCCCAGCTACACTGGAGGCTGAGGCAGGAGAATGGCGTAAACCCGGGAGGCGGAGCTTGCAGTGAGCTGAGATCCGGCCACTGCACTCCAGCCTGGGCGACAGAGCCAGACTCAGTCTCAAAAAAAAAAAAAAAAAAAAAAAAAAAAAAGAAATGTATTTGAAGAACATGCAAAAGAATGCTGGGCATGGTGGTGGGTGCCTATAATCCCAGGGGCTACTCAGGAGACTGGGGAAGGAGAATCGCTTGAATCCAGGAGGCGGAGGTTGTAGGGAGCCAAGATCGTGCCCCTGCACTCCAGCCTGGGTGACAGAGTAAGTGAGACTCCATCTCAAAAAACAAAAAAAGAACATGCAGAAGGAATTCAAGGAAACACCTTTTCATTAGCATAAATAAACACCTTTTTTCCATTGATAAAAAAAAATTAACACACACATTGTTTTTCAGCGTGCAGAAAGAGTGTTTAATTTATAGGCTGACTTCAATATTTTGATTAAGAGGCCTCAAAACATAAGATTCAAGTAATACGATGGGTGACTTTTCAGAGTTTGCAGGAGTGAAGATGCCAGGAACGGACAGCACATTCCCCTCTCATTTTCCTGGCACCAGTGGATTTGTGGAAGACAGAGTGAGGAAACAAGCTCCGGAGAATGCTTTCCTTAAAACTGTAGGAAATGTAATTTCATGGCTTGTATGTTTCTGTAAGGCTACTCCTCAGACAGACTTTTTCTATCTGACTTTGTATCAGATTTCAAATATCCAAACAGACCCTTTCCTCTTGCATGGGGTGGACAGGGTCAGTCTAAGATAAGTGGCTTTAGTAATTCAGAGTTTCCTGTGGGATGTCTTATTTTCTCTCTCTCTCTCTTTTTTTTTTTTTTTTTGAGACAAAGTCTCACTCTGTTGCCCAGGCTAGAGTACAGTGGCTCGATCTCGGCTCACTGCAACCTCTGCCTCCCAGTTTCCAGCAATTCTCCTGCCTCAGTCTCCCAAGCAGCTGGGATTAGAGGCCCATGCCACCATGCCGGGCTAATATTTGTATTTTTAGTAGAGATGGGGTTTCACCATATTGGCCAAGCTGGTCTCGAACTCCTGAACCCAACTAATCCACCCGCCTTGACCTCCCAAAGTGCTGGAATTACAGACGTGAGCCACTGCGCCCAGCTGAATCTCTCATTTTCTCTAGAGCACAGCTCACCTTCTCAGACCTTAAGTTTATTACCAAAGTATGAAATGCTGCTACAGTCATCCATACAAGAGCCCTTTAGATACCCACAGTCATTTGCAGGGAGTTCAGTTGATACACTATTTACTCTTCTTAATGAAAAACTGCTCACTTTTTTTGATAGAGAGACACACAATAACTTACACTTACATGGTGCTTTTTACTTTACCTTCTTTGTGTATTGCAATTTCTATAGCCTATATTAAAAGGAACATTGATCTTAAAGTAAGAGTTTGAAACTTTCCCCTTATTGGCAAATGTCTGAGAAATGTAGTCGGCTGTTCATAACTTTAGTTTCTTTCTTTATAAAGTATGCACAATAATAACTCTTAGAGGGCTATTAGGAAGTTTAAAGGGGTTTTGTACATTGCAAAACACCATTTATGTGTAAGTGGTTATTGTGAACATGGCTAGTGCTTGATAAAATATTTGTTGAGCCTATTATGCAAGTTACCAGTAACCTCCTACATTCAGTATTTCATATTGCAATTTGACAAGGGTATCATGTGTAGACACTTTATCTGCTGGTGTGAGCTACACCGCCTAGGCTTAGGTCCTGGCTCTGTCACTACTTGGGTGAGCCAGGACAAGTTAAGTTCTGTAAACGTGGAATAATAGCAGATGGGTTATTAATGTTTGCAAAGCCAACTTGCTTGGCCTTCGCTTGTTTAACTTGTGAAACATGAATTTAAAAATTGAAGCCAGGCACAGTGGCTCACACCTATATTCCCAGCACTTTGGGAGACCAAGGCAGGCAGATCACCTGAGCTCAGGAGTTCCAGACCAGCCTGGGCAACCAACACAGTGAATCCTCATCTCTACCAAAAATACAAAAATTAGCTGGGCTTGGTGGCATGCACCTATAATCCCAGCTATTCGGGAGGGTGAGGCAGGAGAATTGCTTGAACCTGGGAGGCAGAGGTTGCGGTGAGCTGATAGCTGAGGTTGTGCCACTGCACTACAGCCTGGGCGACAAAGCAAGACTCCTCAAAAGAAAAAAACAAACAAAAAAACCATTGAATTTACTGATGAAGTGATATGATGTGTGGGATTTACATCAAAATCACCCAGGAGATGTAGTGCAGGAAGTAGAGGGGTATAGGTAAAATGAGACCGTCCGTGAATTCACAATGGCTGAAGCCGAGCGATCAGCACCTGTCAGTGCATTCCATTCTCTCTGCTTCTGTGTATTTCTGAAATCCCCATGATAAAAAGCTAAAACAGATGAACAACTAAGAGATGCCTTCAAAAGAATTCGAGATGTAACAATCTGAAAATTAGCTTCCGAAATCCCATTTGGTGTATTGGTGGATTCTTTTTTTTATTGTTTTTATTTTTTGTTTGTTTGTTTTTTTAAAAAACGAAGGAAAAAGCCCCTGGGTTACTTGAGACAGCAGGGGAAATATCACCTCAAAGATTCTCGAGCGCAGCTGTTATCTGATTCACCCCTCCTCCCTCAGCAAGATTGGCCGCCTCTAGTGGACAGGGTATTCCCCAGTCCCGTCCTGGGCTCCAGTGACTCATACACTAAATCAGAGTTTCACATCTAACTATTATGGGCATTGGTTACTAAGACTGGAAGCCAAAAGCCTGCTTGAAATGAAGATCCCATTCTAAAGGTCAAAACTTTCCTCCAGAAAATGTTCCTCTCCATCAGGAGGCCTTGGCATGATGTCACCTTAGATATGAACTTACAAGGGGACGTTTCCTAAAAGTACACGTATCTCTTTTGTGATATTCATGTTAGGGATAAAATCAGCCTATTTCATACAGTGACTTGTTCACTTAAAGAAAATGCCAGATGAGCAGCGAATTCATCACAGCCTTGATCATTTAGACTGTCTGGATGGCCGACCAGCTGTTTCACTTTGCCTCTGCTTCACAGGAATTTGGAACAAGGCTAAGGCTGCAGCCCTTGCTCTCAACACACTGACCAGACGCTAACTGGTCAGGACCTTTTCACCCACAGACGCTAAAAGCAGATTCAGAAATCTTCCATGCTCAGGGTGCCAGGCAAGCATTGCCAATCAACAGAAGCTGGCAAGTGAAATGAAACCTATTCACTTGCCCCCGATGCAGTCTCGCTCTCAAAGTTAAGAAAACTGAGGCTCAGAGAGGTTAAACGACTTTTCTCTAAAGTCACACCTGTCATGCCTGGGTTGAGCTTGAGGCCACTTTCTCTCTGAGCTCAAGGAAGCTAGAAATTCTATGTCCCAAAGATGAAAATCAAGACTTTGACAGAAATGCGATAAGGATAAGGTATATTTGCCCACATTTTTCATATCTTGAAATAACTCTGTGGGATAACTGTGGCATCTCTGACACAGGAGGAAAATGAGGTACAGTCCAAGAGCATAGAATTGGTGAATGGTAGAGTTGCAAACCAAAGCCATCTTTCTTTTCTTTTTTTAACTTAAAAAGATTTTAAATTATTTTTAATAGAGATGAATTCTTACTATGTTGCCCAGGCTGGTCTGGAGTTCCTGGGCTCAAGCAATCTCCCTGCCTTGGCCTCCCAAAGTGCTGAGATTACCAGTATAAACCACTGCACCCAGCCAAAGCCATCTTTCTCTATGCTCCAAAGCTATCTCTTTTCTTTTCTTTTCTTTTCTTTCTTTTTCTTACCTTTTTGTTAGACAGAGTCTTGCTCTATTGCCCAGGCTGGAGTGCAGTGGCACAATCTCGGCTCACCATAACCTCCACCTCCTGGGTTCAAGCTATTCTCCTGACTTAGCCTCCTGAGTAGCTGGGATTACAGGTGTGCAACACCATGCTCGGCTAATTTCTTGTATTTTTAGTAGAGGTGAAGTTTTGCTATGTTGGCCAGGCTGGTCTTGAACTCCTGACCTCAAGTGATCCACCTGCCTCAGCATCCCAAAGTGCTGGGATTACAGGCGTGAGCCACCGTGCCCGGCCAAGCTACGTTCTTTCTATTTCACTGGAGAAAATGAGTAGATCCTTGATCCAGCAGAGATCGTTCTCTTCGTGTGTGTGTGTGAATCATGGCCCTGCACAGTGGCTCATACCTGTAATCCCAGCACTTTGGGATTCTGAGGCGGGCAGATCACTTGAGCTCAGGAGTTCAAGACCAGCCATGGTGAAACCCCATCTCTATAAAAAATACAAAAATTAGCCAAGTGTGGTGGTGCATGTCTGTAATCCCAGCTACTTGGGAGGCTGAGGCAGGAGGATGGTTTGAGCCTCAGACGCAGAGGTTGCAGTGAGCTGAGATTGTGCCACTGCATTCCAGCCTCAGTGACAGAGACACTGTCTCCAAAAACAAAAAACAAAACAAAACAAAAAAACCCAACCAACCAAACAAACAAAAAACCCCACAAAACTGTGAATCATTGTTTGCTCAAGGCAGAGACTGTTCTACGGGAGTGGGAGGTAAGGTAGACGCAGGAGGTGGAATCTCATATCCTCTCTCTCATTTTCCCAGCATCCTCTGTAGATCCTCCCTTCTCTCCTCTCTGCTTTTGATCCTGGTTCCCTCCTCCTGGACAGTAACGCTCTTCCCTTCCTTCTCAACACCTTAAAAGTCTCCTCAGGGCTCTTCTCAGACGCCACAGGCCTTCCCTGATCTTCTCAGTTATAATTAGTCCCTTTTTCCCTGGCATAATTTGCTTATACATTTTGTATTATAGGTTATGTTTTATATGTTTGACTTCCCTCACTAAATTGTGAGCAGTTTCAGTCAGGTGTGGTGGCTTACACCTGTAATCCCAGCACTTTGGGGGGCTGAGGAAGGTGGATCACGTGAGGTCAGGAGTTTGAGACTAGCCTGGCCAACATGGTGAAACCCCGTTTCTACCAAAAACACAAAAATGAGCCGGGTGTGGTGGTGGGCACCTGTAATCCCAGCTACTCAGGAGGCTAAGGCAAGAGAATCGCTTGAAACTAGGAGGCTGAGGTTGCAATGAGCCGAGATCACGCCACTGCACTCCAGCCTGGATGACAGAGTGAGACTCTGTCTCAAAAAAGAAAAAAAAATCTGTGAGCAGCTTGAGGCAAAGGACTATATTTAATAATGTATGTATTTCTTATTTATTTACATATATTTTTAGAGAAAGGGTCTCATTCTTTCATCCAGGCTGAGGTGCAGTGGTGTTATCGTAGCTCACTGCTGCTTCAAACTCTTGGGCTCAAGCGATCCCCCGACTTCAACCTCCTGAGTAGCTGAGACTATAGGCATGCACCACTATGCCCAGTTCTTTGGTTCAAGTGATGCTTGATCCCCCAACCTTGGCCTCCCAAAGTGCTGGGATTACAGGTGTGAGCCACAATGCCTGGCCAAACCCTTTAAAACATTTTTGTAAAGGCGGGGGTCTTGCTGTATTACCCAGGCTGGTCTCGAACTCCTGGGTTCAAACAATCCTCTAGCCTCAGCCTCTCAAAGTGTTAGGATTACAGGTGTGAGCCACTGCTCCCAGCTTTCAATTGTCTTTTGATATCAAGTATCCTGATGATGTCAATAAGTTTTATGACTTTATGCACAAAGGGTTTGTAAGTATTTTTTTAAATTTGTTCTTGTTACTCTACAGTCCTTTTATAAAAGTTGTCTCTGAAAATACATTTTCTAATCCTTTTTTGTTGGTGTAGAGGCATGGACTTGATGTTTGAATGTTCATCTTACATAAAAAAAATCTAGCTGGGCTAGGTGCAGTGGCTCACACCTATGATCCCAACACTTTGGGAGGCAGGAGGATCACTTGGGCCCAGGAGTTTGAGACCAGCCTGGGCAATGTGGCGAAACCCCATCTCTACAACAGATAAAAAAAGTTAGCTGGGCATGGTAGTGCATCCCTGTAATCTCAGCTACTTAGGAGGCTGAAGCAGGAGAATCACTTGAACCTGGGAGGCAGAGGTTGTAGTGAGCGAAGATTGTGCCATTGCACTCCAGCCTGGGTGACAGAGCGAAACCCTGTCTCAGGGAACAAAAAAAAAAAATATCTGGCTGGTTTATATCATAATTCTGTTACTTTTTTTATTGTCTTGGATTTTCTGCATATGGAAAATCATATTATCTGTGAGAAATGACAATTTTGTTTCTCATATTCTAATTCTTTTAATTTTTAAATTTAAAATATTAAATAATTTACATTTTAAAAAATTAGTTATTCACCCAGGCTGGAGCGCAGTGACATGATCATGACTCACTGCAGCCTCTATTTCCCTGGGCTCAGATGATCCTCCTACGTCAGCCTCCCCAGTAGCTGGGATACAGGCACACACCACCACTTCCGGCTAATTTTCTGTAGGTTTTGTAGAGATGGTGTTTTACCATGTTGCCCAGGGTTGTTTCAAACTCCTAGGTTCAAGGGATCTGCCCACCTTGGCCTCTCAAAGTGCTGGTATTGCAGTTGTGAGCCACTACACCCAGCCCTATTCTATTTCTTATTCCTTTCATTTTACCTACTTGTCTTACTGCTCAGGATAGTACACCTGTTATACAATGGACAGGAGTGATGATAACGGACATCATCTTGTTTTCGGTTTTAAAGAGATGCTTCAAATACTTCACCACCGAGTACCTTAAATGAGCCAGATATCCTTGTAAGATAACATTTGTCTTCCTAAGTCTCTGCCTTCATTTTCCCTCCTGGCCTCCAGACCAAACACCAGGGTGAAATCCCAGTGTGACCTAACTGAGAGCGTCCTACCCTTGCTAAGGGAGGAGAAGGATTATACTTGCAAATAGCTGCAAGACCAGCTTACTAAGTACTGGCAGGAACAAGAGTCATGTATCTGGGAGAGGACCTGGAGGGTGCAGGATCAGGGTGGGTCCATGCAAAGCCGAATGAGGGGAGTGTTTGTCAATATGGAGAGATTCTCCCATTACAATCGCATTGGCCCAAGGGACCAAGTCTTGGTGGGATGGGTTTGCAGGCTTGGAATAAGTGACCGGCCTCAACCAGCTGAAGCAGAGATGCTAAAACTGCCATACCTCACTGTGGAGGAGGGAATCTGAAGACTCAGAGAGGGGGGCCTGTTGCAATGGACTTGCTATATAAGACCAGGAAGACCAACAGCTGACATTGGGAGGCCCTGGAGGACACCCTGCTTACAAGGGGATAAGGAATGTGGGTTAGGGGAGCACCAGTGCTGCTGGACTCCACAGGCCAGGGCAGGTGGTAAGACTTACTGCTCCAGAACCAGGATTCCCAGTAGCAAAGGCGATGCCGTATAGAAGCATTTAAGCAACAAAAACGAGGTGGGCATCAAGGCCATAGCAGGAAGCAGAGCCGGAAAAGCAGCTGGAGGGTCCTCATTCCCAGTGGCCTGTAAAGATGGTCAATAGAACATGCTGGTCCAAGGGCAAGAGAGATGGAAACTTTCTTTTTTTTTTTTGAGACGGAGTCTCGCTCTGTCGCCCAGGCTGGAGTGCAGTGGCTCGATCTCCACTCACTGCAAGCTCCGCCTCCCGGGTTCACGCCATTCTCCTGCCTCAGCCTCCTGAGTAGCTGGGACTACAGGCGCCCGCCACCGCGCCTGGCTAATTTTTGTATTTTTAGTAGAGATGGCGTTTCACCATGTTAGTCAGGATGGTCTCGATCTCCTGACCTCGTGATCCGCCCGTCTCGGCCCCCCAAAGTGCTGGGATTACAGGCATGAGCCACCGCGCCCGGCCTGAGATGGAAACTTTCAAAGGTATTACCCAATACATACAAAAGAGATATAAAAACATGTCAGCAGAAGGTTGAGATTAGACACCACAGTGGAAAGCCCCTTGCTATTTCCAGATTTGAAATGGCTCTTATTTATTTATTTTTATAAATGAGACTGGATCTTACTATGTTGCCCAGGCTGGATTTGAACTCCTGAGCTCATGCGTTCCTCCTGCCTCAGCCTCCCAAGTAGGTAGGATAACAGGCACATGTCCCTTGCCCAGCTGAAGTAACTCTTAAACTGAAAACTCACTGGCTGAAGGAAGGTCTGGGTCACCATAAAGAAGGGCTCTGCAGCACCATGACAATTTCTTTGGGTAGCCATTTCCCTAATCTTCCCCCAAAGGATTTACCTGGGTAACGATAACTAAGGAAAGTGGTGTGCCCATGTTTTCAAGGACTGTTGGATACAGGGCAGAGTCAGGCTGAGACTTGCTGTCCTAGACATATGTCAGAGTAGGGCACATGGAGATAGTGAAGTCCTGGCTGTTGGAAATATTGGAAATAAGAGGTCTGGAGAGGAGAGATATGGCTGGATGTATGGGAAGAAGCAAAAAGTGTGGGAATCTTTGGTTTGTTTGTTTGTTTTTTGAGACAGAGTCTCGCTCTATCGCCCAGGCCTGAGAGCAGTGGTGCGATCTCAGCTCACTGCAACCTCTGCTTCCCGGGTTCAAGCAATTTTCCTGCCTCATCCTCCGGAGTAGTTGGGATTACAGGTGAGAACCACCATATCCAGCTAATTTTTTGTATTTTTAGTAGAGATGGGGTTTCACCATGTTAGCCAGGCTGGTCTCAAACTCCTGATCTCAGGTGATCCACCCGCCTCGGTCTCCCAAAGTGCTAGGATTACAGGCGTGAGCCACTGCGTTCAGCTGAGAACCTTTGTATCACTCGTTAATACCCACCAAACAGCACACACCATAGAAGAGAACAACCAAGTGGAGAGGATGACTGGGCCAGTAGATGCCAGCTATTTCTGTCCTTATCCCCCTAATGCTTGCACTGTGGGATCATAGAGATGGCAGAGAGTCGCAGGCTACAAGTTAGGTTCCCTCTTGCTAAGGCTGGTCCATCTCACAATGGGTGCACTGAGTGCCTGGGCTCACCCAGTGGATATTTCCTGGATTCCCAAATGTGTGATAGAAATGAACATACCTAACACATAGAAACCCCACACTTGTTTCCTGATTTTTACAATAAGGGCAATTATAGTAGGAAAAGCCAAATAGAAGCCCTTGAAATGGGCCGGGCGCGGTGGCTCAAGCCTGTAATCCCAGCACTTTGGGAGGCCGAGACGGGTGGATCACGAGGTCAGGAGATTGAGACCAGCCTGGCTAACACGGCGAAACCCCGTCTCTACTAAAAATACAAAAAACTAGCCGGGCGAGGTGGCGGGCGCCTGTAGTGCCAGCTACTTGGGAGGCTGAGGCAGGAGAATGGCGTAGACCCAGGAGGCGGAGCTTGCAGTGAGCTGAGATCCGGCCACTGCACTCCAGCCTGGGCGACAGAGCGAGACTCCGTCTCAAAAAAATGAATAAATAAATAAATAAAAAATAAAAAAAAGAAGCCGTTGAAATCATGAGATGAATGGCTACCCATGCCACCCTCAAAGACTTAGAGAATGTCAGAATAGGGGTCCTCATCATAGTTATTCACGTTACCTGTCTAGCTTCTATATAACATAAATGGATTATGACAGATGACAGTGACCTACTGCAAACACACCCAAGTATAAACCCAAACTGCAGTTGCTAGGCCAGGGATAGTATCTTCATTAGAGCAAATTAACACAGATGCTGGTCTGTAGGATGCAGCTATTGATCTGGCAAATGCTTCAGCCTTGGTAGGAGGGAGCCCGTTCTTTTTTTTTTTTTTTTTTTCTTTTAAGACACATTTATTCAGGGTCATGATCAGACTATTAAATTTAGCAATCAACAGCATGGATGCAAAAACCAAAATCTACATTAAAACCATTTGTTGGAATGCTTTACACTTTCCACCAAACAGAAACTGAAAATAACCTGTTATGCAATTAGTCATCAATACAGTCTTGGAGTTTTTTGCCCATACATATATTTGTCAAAACCATGTCTTCTTTGTAGCAGCTGGACCCAGCCACCATGGTGCTTGGCTGAGTTCACAATCTGTTGTAACCTGTAGCTTCCCTGTCCCTTCTCTGGCTCTCCTCTCCTGCTAGGCTTTCTTTCCTGGCAATAATTAAAATCTTCTGCCACTGCCATAGGCACTGCTGTTACTGGAACTGCCACAGCTACCTTGGTTTCATGGTTTGGCAAAGTATTGGCCTCCAACACCACAGGGGCCAGAGCTTCTGCCTCCAAAGTTTCCTCCCTTCATGGGTCCAAAATTTGAAGACTGATTCTTGTAACTGCCAAAATCAATGAAGCTTCCACCACCTCCAAAATTGCTTCCCTCATTACCAAATCCATTATAGCCATCCCCACTGCCACCATATTCACCATCACCATGGCTGCCACCAAAGCCACCATGACCACTGAAGTTTCCTCCACAACCCACTAAAACTGCCGCCCCCCACCACCACCGAAGTTTCCAGAACCACTCTGACTTCTTTGGCTGGGTGAAGCACTAGCCATCTCTTGCTTTGACAGGGCTTCCCTACCTAACTTCAAAGTCGTGGCCATTCATAGGGTGGTATTTCTTTTTTTTTTTTCTTGAGACAGAGTCTCACTCTGTTGCCCCAGTAAGAGTGCAGTGACGCGATCTCGGCCCACTACAACCTCCACTTCCCAGGTTCAAGCAATTCTTGTGCCTCAGTGTCCTGTGTAGCTGGGATTACAGGTGTGTGCCACAATGCCCAGCTAATTTTTTGTATTTTTAGTAGAGATGGAGTTTTGCCATATTGGCCAGGCTGGTCTTGAACTCCTGGGCTCAAGTGATCCACCTGCCTCGGCCTCCCAACATGCTGGGATTTTAGGCGTGAGCCACTGCACCCAGCCAGGATGGCGTTTCTGGATGACAATCTTATCCACAGTCATGGTTGTCAAAGGTTACAAAGACAAAGCCACTTTTCTTGCTGCTGCCTCATTTCAGTCATGATTTCAATCACTTCAATTTTTCCATACTGTTCAAAATAATCTCTTAGGTGATATTCTTCAGTGTCTTCTTTAATGCCACCAACAAATATCTTTTTCACAGCTAAGTAGGCACCTGGTCTTTGAGAATCTTCTCTTGAGACAGTTCTCTTTGACTCTACAACTTTCCGTCCACCTTGTGTGGCCTTACATTCATGGCGGCATCCACCTCTTCCACAGTGGCATATGCGATAAACCCAAAGCCCCTGGAATGCTTGGTGTTTGAATCTTTCATGACCACACAGTTCATTGAGCTATGTGGATGCTCAATGAACACTGAGCATCCCCATTGCTTAAAATGGCTCTTCAGGCTTTCATCAGTTGTTTCAAAGCCCAACCCTCCAATGAAGAGCTTCTGCAGCTGTCTGGTCTCTTTAGGAGACTCTGACTTAGACATGATGGCAGTGGGAGAGAGACTTTACCAATGCTTTTTCAGTGGAATTTATAAGCAGAAAGGCAAGGGAGCCTATTCTGTGGAACCAATATGTTGCCTGCAACTCTCTACCATCTCTAAAGTTGGTTTAGCAAGCAGTATGGGGTTAGAGACTAACCCTGCCAGTAGCTGGCATCTACTGGACAAAGTTGGAGATCTCACACTTCTTGACTTCAAACTTACTACAAAGCTATCATAATCAAAACAGTGTGGTGTTGACATAAAGACCGATGTATAGATCAATGGGACAAAATAGAAAACTCAGAAATAAACCCTTGCATATATGGTCAAATAAATTTAGACAAAGATGGCAACATCAGTCAAGGAGGGAAAGAATTTTTTCTTTTTTTCAACAAATGGTGTTGGGACAACTGAATATCCACATGCAAAAGAATGAAGTTGGACCCTTCAGTTTTGGGAAAAACTCTCAAATCCATATTTTTCCTCTGCTCTCACATCACAGCAATCAACACGGAACACTTCTGTGACCAAATATGTGGGTTTTTTCTCCCCCATCAACAATCAGTGGACGCCAGCAGCTGGTGTCCTCCAATTCAATTCCACCACTATCTACCTGGAGATTGCATCAGATCCCACAAGTTGAGGGCTCAGTCCCACAAGACTGCCCCTCCTTTTCCTCAGTTACAAGTCTGGGCCTCAGAAACTTTTGACCAAACTGGCTTCAAGTTGGGGTTCCTACAACCCCTTCTCTGGGTTCAATTAACATGTTAGAGTAGCTCACAGCACTCAGGGAAACACTTACTTATGTTTACCAGTTTATTATGAACCTCCATGTGTTCAGCTATCTGGAAGCTCCCTGAACCCAGTTCTCTTGGATTTTTATGGAAGCTTCATGACATCAGCATTCCTTTCCGCAGGGTATAGGGTAGGACTCTCTCTAGGGAGGGCTTTAAGACCCACAATCAGAAAGGCGGGGGAAAATTAGAGTCCTGCATTGGTGCAGATGAAAGGAAGGCAAGAGATTCTGTTTCCTGAGGCCTGCCCCAGGGGCTTAACACACCTGACATAAAAATTAAAGACTCTAACAAGGGTTATGGGGGTTCTGAGCCAGGAACCATGGATAGAAAACATATGCATGTGTATATAACACTATACTTTCCCTCGTACCATATATAAATAATAACTAAAAATGGATCAAAAACTGGGAGCCGTGGCTCACGCCTGTAATCCCAGCACTTTGAGAGGCCGAGGCGGGTGGATCACCTGAGGTCAGGAGTTCAAGACCAGCCTGACCAACATGGTGAGACCCTGTCTCTACTAAAAATACAAAAATTAGCCAGGTGTGGTGGTGTGCACCTGTAATCCCAGCTACTTGGGAGGCTGAAACAGGAGACACGCTCGAACCCGGGAGGCGAAGGTTTGCACTGACCCGAGATCATGCCACTGCACTGCAGCCTAGGCAACAGGAAGGAAACTCCATCTCAAAAACAAAACAAAACAAAAAAAGATCAAAGACCTAAATGTGGAGCTAAAACTATAAAACTCTCAGAAAACAGGTGAGAAGCTTCCCGATTAAGATAGGGGAAAACAACTGGGTTAAAAAGTGGGCAAAGGACATAAACGTTTTTCCAAAGAAGATATACAAATGGCCACTAAGCACATGAAAAGATGCTCAAAGATGCCCAACATCACTAATCCTTAGGGAAATGCAAATTAAAATGACAATGAAGTACCATGTCCCACCCATTAGGATGGCTATTATCAAAAAAACAACAAAAAAGCAATAAGCCTGGGTGAAGGTGGGGAGAAACTGGAACCTTCTGCCCTGTGGGTGGGAATGTAAAGTGGTGCAGCTGCTGTGGAGAACAGTATGGCAGTTTCTCCAAAAATTAAAAGAAGTTACTGTATAAACCAGCCATTTCATTTTGGGGTGTATACCCCTAAAGAATTGAAAGCAGGGACTTGAACGGGTAGACATACACTCATGTTCATAGCAGCATTATTTACAATAGCTGAAAGATGTAAGCAACCCAAGTGTCCATCTACAGATGATTTTTTTGTTTGGTTGGTTGGTTTTTTGGAGACAGTCTTGCTTGCTCTGTCACACAGGCTGGAGTTCAGTGGTGTAATCTCGGCTCACTGCGGCCTCCGCCTCCCAGGTTCAAGAGACTCTCCTGCCTCGGCCTCCCGAATAGCTGAGATTACAGGTATGTGCCACCACATCCGGCTAATTTTTTTGTATTTTTTTTAGTAGAGACAGGGTTTCACCATGTTAGCCAGGACGGTCTCAATCTCCTGACCTCGTGATCTACCGGCCTCGGCCTCCCAAAGTGCTGGGATTACGGGCTTGAGCCACCGTGCCCAGCCATTTTTTGTATTTTTAGTAGAGACGGGGGATTTCATCATGTTGGCCACGCTGGTCTTGAACTCCTGACCTAACGATCCACCCACCTTGGCCTCCCAAAGTGCTGGGATTACAGGCGTGAGGCACCATGCCTGGCCTGCAGATGAATTGCTAAACAAAATGTGGTATATACATAAATGGAACATTATTCAGCTTTAAAAAAGAAGGAAATCTTGACATATGCTACAACATGGATAAACCTTGACATGCTAGGTGAAATAAGCTACTCACAAAAAGATAAATGCCATATAATTCGATTTATGTAAGGCACTACAGGTGTCAGATTAATAGAGGCAGAAAGGACAACAGTGGTCACCAAGGGCTGGGGAGGAGGGGACGTGTGTTGGGGAGCTTACTGTTTAATGGGTACAGAGTTACTGTTCTGCAAGATGCAAAGAGTTCTGGAGATGGATGGAGGTGATGGTTGAACAACATGAATGTTCTTAATAGCATTGAGCTGTACATTTAACAACGGTTAAGAAAGGGACTTGCTCTGTTACCCAGGCTGGAGTGCAGTAGCACTATCATATCTCACTACAGCCTCAAACTCCTGGGCTCAAGGGATCCTCAGCCTTCCGGTGGCCTTTGTTGTAGACAACCTGATGGATTCTCATGGCACAGAAGATTAATTAAACAACGTCTTTCAATTTTAATACATTTCTGCAATCCAAAAAAAAAAAAAAATGGTTAACATGGCAAGTTTGATGTTACGTGTATTTTACTACAGTATAAAGGGAAATAAATCTGTTGTGTTAAGGAGCCGTGATGGGGGCATTATTGACCCTGATTCTGGATTTCTCTCTGCTCTTACATTTGCCATGTGACTTTTTTTTTTTTTTAGACAGAGTCTTGCTCTGTCACCCAGGCTGGAGTGCAATGGCATGATCTCAGCTCACTGCAACCTCTGCTTCCCAGGTTCAAGCTATTCTCCTGCCTCAGCCTCCTGAGTAGCTGGGATTACAAGGGTGCAACACCACACCCAGCTAATTTTTGTATTTTTAGTAGAGACAGGGTTTCACTATGTTGGTCAGGCTGGTCTCGAACTCCTGATCTCAGGTGATACACCCACCTCAGCCTCCCAAAGTGGTGGGATTACAGGCGTGATCCACTGCACCCAGCCACATGTGACTTTATAGTTCCTCCCAAGCAGCAGTGTATCTTTCTCTGCTCCTAGTCCAACCCAGCCTAGATTAGTAGAGCCCCAAACCATCTGCATAAATATGAGTGATTGTAAAATAATTCTTGTCTATAATCTCTGAGTTTTGGTGGCTGTAGTGTATTTCTCAGCAATAGCAAACAAATTTTTCTTTTTTTTTGTTTGAGACAGAGTCTTGCTCTGTCACCCAGGCTGGAGTACAGTTGTGCAATCTCAGCTCACTGTTGACCTCTCCCTCTCAGGTTCAAGAGATCCTCCCGCCTCAGCCTCCCTAGTAGCTGGGACTACAGGCAAGTGACACCACACCTGGCTAATTTTTGAATTTTTAGTGGAGACTGGGTTTCACCATGTTGGCCAGGTTGGTCTCAAACTCCTGACCTCAGGTGATCCACCCGCCTTGGCCTTCCAAAATGCTGGGACTACAGGCGTGGGCCACTGTGCATAGCCTGCAATAGCAAAGAAATGTAAGTACAAACATACTTCAAATTTTAAAAGAGTTTCTAAGCTGGGCACAGCGGCTCACACCTGTAATCCCAGAACTTTGGGAGGCCGAGGTGGGTAGATCATGAGGTCAAGAGATCGAGGTCATCCTGGCCAATATGGTGAAACCCTATCTGTAATACAAATACAAAAATTAGCTGCGCATGGTGGCACATGCCCATAGTCCCAGCTACTCAGGAGGCTGAGGCAGGAGAATTGCTTGAACCCGGAAGGCGGAGGTTGCAGTGAGCCAAGATGGCGCCACTGCCCTCCAGCCTGCTGACAGGGTGAGACTCTGTCTTAAAAACAAACAAACAAGCAAACAAAACCCAAAACCAAATAAAAACCCCACAAAGAAACAGTTTCTAGAAAGCCTATGTATATTTTTAATAATACTAACACTAATATTAATACAAATGCTAATAAAAGAATATAAATATATTAACTCAACTTAAATAATAAACATTACCAAATACCTTTTCCCATTCTTTTCCCAGAGCATCTTGATTTTGTTAATTACCTCTCTGCCTTTCATTAATTACTTCTTTGCTTTTCTTTATAATTTTGCCAATTTTTCCTTATCTCTAAATAATAAATACATTACTGAATATTGCTTATTTTTAAGCTTTATTGTACTACGTAAACTTGGTTTGCCACAAAATTATGTTTTGAGATTTAACCACATTAATTGAGGTATTCACCTCCCCGCACCATTTTTTTCCCTGCAGTGGTTAATTGTCCCCTTCTGTTACCTTATTGGTTGCAATTGATTATTAATATTTCACATGAATAATTTACCTAATCCAAAGTTAACTAATAAACTTTATTCTGCTCCCAAATCAAAGAACCTTAGAATGCTTTAACATCAATCTCTCCGTTCACAGTTCACATGCCATTGTTGTCCAGTAATGTTTAACTTCACACATCAGCCATTATATTGGTTCACATAATCAGTGAGTTTAGATTTTCCCACATTTAAGCCAGGCACAGTGGCTCACACCGGTAATCCCAGCTCTTTGGGAGGCCGAGGTGGGTGGATCACCTGAGGTCAGGAGTTCGAGACCAGCCTGGCCAACATGGCGAAACCCCATCTTTACTAAAAATGCAAAAATTAGCCGGGCATGGTGGAGGGCACCTGTAATAGCAGCTACTTGGGAAGCGGAGACAGGAGAATCACTTGAACCTTGGAGGTGGAGGTTGCAGTGAGCCGAGATCACATCACTGCACTCCAGCCTGGGCAACAGAGTAAGACTCAGTTTCCAAAAAAAAAAAAAAAAAGGCAGGGCATGGTGGCTCACACCTGTAATCCCAGCACTTTGGGAGGCTGAGGCGGGCGAATCACCCACGGTCAGGAGTTCGAGACCAGCTTGTCCAACATGGTAAAACCCCATCTCTACTAAAAAACAAATACAAAAAAATTAGCCGGGCGTGGTGGCAGGCGCCTGTAATCCCAGCTACTCAGGAGACTGAGGCAGGAGAATTGCTTGTACCCTGGAGGCGGAGGTTGCAGTGAGCTGAGATAGTGCCATTGCACTCCAGCCTGGGCAAGAAGAGCAAAACTCAAAAAAAAAAAAAAAAGTTCCCACATTTTATTTATTCACCAATCTTTCTTGTATCTCAGACTTCTCTATGATCATTTCCTTTCATTGGGAATTGTATATTTTAGAGTTTTTGAGAGTCTGTTAATGGTAATTATTCTCAGTATTGCTTTTTCAAAAACAATCTTTCAAAAACATCTTCAAGATGTCACAATTTTACTCTTTTTTCTTTTAAGAATTGCCTTCTTTGGGCAAGCAATTTCCTGTCAATACTCACTTTCTGACAGCATTAATATTGAAGATAATAATCTACAGTTTCCTGACTTTCACTTTTGCTGCTGAGGAATTAGCTATTTATTTTTACTCCTTTTAGGTCATCTGTGTTTTGCCTCTGGCTGTTTCTTTCTAGATGCTTTTTTTTTTTTTTTTTTTTTTTTTGAGACAGAGTTTCACTTTTGTCGCCCAGGCTGGAGTGCAGTGCTGCAATCTCAGCTCATGGCAACCTCCACCTCACAGGTTCAAGAGATTCTCCTGCCTCAGCCTCCTGAGTAGCTGGGATTACAGGCGCCCGCCACCATGCCTGGCTAATTTTTGTATTTTTAGTAGAGACAGGGTTTCACATGTTGGCCAGGCTGGTCTCAAACTCCTGACCTCAGATGATTCGTCACCCTCAGCCTCCCAAAGTGCTGGGCTTACAGGCATGAGCCACAGTGCCCGGCCCCCGCATATATTTAACAATTATTCTACTTGGGATTTGTGGGACTTGCTGAATGTATTACATCAATGATCTCTGTCCACCTCCCTGGTTCAAGGTATTCTCCCGCCTCAGCCTCCCAAGTAGCTGGGATTACAGGTGCACCCCATCTGGCTAATTTTTATATTTTTAGTAGAGACGGAGTTTCACCATGTTGGCCAGACTGGTCTCAAATGCCTGACCTTAAGTGATCCACCCACCTCAGCCTCCCAAAGTGTTGGGATTACAGGCGTGGGCCACCACGCCCTGCTTGTTCTTTGTTTTTATACGAGGTCTTGCTGTCACTCAGGCTGGAGGGCAGTGGCACAATCTCAGCTTCCTGCAGCCTCAACCTCCCGGCTCAAGCGATTCTCCCATCTCAGCCTCCTGAGTAGCTGGGACCACAGGCATGCGCCACCACACCTGGCTCGTTTTTATATTGAATGAAGGTTTCACTGTGTTGCCCAGGCTAGACTCGAACTCCGACTCAGGCAATCCTCCTGCCTCCCAATGTGCTGGGATTACAGGCGTGAGCCACCACACCTGGCCATATCAATTCTCAAAATTCCGAGTCCTACCCTTGCTAATACTGCCTGTCACACACATTGTCTGTTACTGCTTTCCTAACTCAGTGCATGCTGGGCCTTCTCTGCTATGTGTCTTAGCCTCTTTATTACTTTCGTTTTTTATTTTTATTTTTGGCATCTAGGGTACATTTTGAGTAATGTATTCAAAAGTTTCTTCCATCCCACTAATTTGCTCTTTCATTGTATCTAATCTGGTGTTTGCGTTTCAATTTTTAATTGTAGTCATTATCTTTTTATGTGATAGTTGTGATAGTTTGGATTTGGTTCTATTGTTTTTTCTTTCTGTGCATTCTTCCTCATGGAATTTTTTTTTTTTTTTTTTTTTTTTTTTGAGACAAAGTCTCGCTCTGTCGCCAGGCTAGAGTGCTGTGGTGTGATCTTGGCTCACTGCAACCTCTGCCTCCCAGGTTCAAGCGATTCTCCTGCCTCAGCCTCCTGAGTAGCTGGAACTACAGGCACGTGCCACCAGGCCCAGCTAATTTTTGTATTTTTAGTAGAGATGGGGTGGGCCAGGATTGTCTCGATCTCTTGACCTCGTGATCTACCCGCCTCCATCTCCCAAGTGCTGAGATTACTGGCGTGAGCCCCCGCCCTCAGCCGAGCTCATGGTATTTCAAACTCTACTCTGGGGATTCTTTGATATTTAAGGCCTAGTTGGTTTGAGTGTACATTTTTCCAGAAGCATTTGTGTTTGCGTCTGCTTGGCACTGCAGACATTTACAACCGGATCCACGCTGTCTCCTCTTGTGGCTTTCCAAGCTGTGCAGACCCCATCAACATGAAGATTGGCCATGAATGTTCAGGGAGAACTGAAAGACATGACCCAGAGCCAAAGCAGAAATAGAACCTGTCTCTTTGCCCTCTGCTTCAGTTAGGTCAATTTTTTTTTTTTTTTTTTAAATTGAGACAAAGTTTTACTCTGTTGCCTAGGCTGGAGTGCGGTGGGGCCATCTCAGCTCACTGCAACCTCCGCCTCCTGGGTTCAAACAATTCTCCTGCCTCAGCCTCCCCAGTAGCTGGGAATAGAGGCGCCTACCACCACTTCTGGCTAATTTTTACATTTTTAGCAGAGACAGGGTTTCACCATGTTGACCAGACTGGACTCGAACTCCTGACCTCAGGAGATCCGCTCCCCCTTGGTCTCCCAAAGTGCTGGGATTACAAGCGTGAGCCACTGCAACCAGCCAGTGAGGTAGACTTTTTTCTCACTTCACCATTTCCTGGGTCTGGGCTGTGTGTGTGGGTGTGTGTGTGCGCTTGTGTGTGTGTGTGATGGGGGGTGTTCATTGATTTGACTTCTGTTCAAATGGTGCTCAAGGCTTATCTCCTGTGTCCATAAACAAGGCTGTTCAAACAGGTTAGGCCACCTGGGGTTGGAAGATATTTTAAAGTATTTTAGGCATGTTCAAGACATTATGCGGGGCCCTTGACAGCCATCAGATGTGCAGAAACTTATGTAAAAATACATCAAGTGAGACTTCACAGGATACAAAGATTTCTGAAACCACCTGGGGTTGGAAGGCATTTTAGGGTCAACCCCAGCGTCATTGCAGGCTGGCCCCCTGAGCTGGTATTTCTGCTTCGTTGCATGTGGGCTTCCTACAAGCTTATCCATTCATTTCAAAATATTGAACTTTTTATTTTTTTCTAAAATTTTAAAGCTTTATAACAGAGTTTCAGGATTTCTAGTCTGCCATTTTCCTAGAAGCAGAACTCTCACTTGACTTTATAATATACTCTGGAGTCTTGCATCGTGCCTTTTGCAATGGGGGCCCTCACAGTGTGCTGGATGAATGTGTGATGGCTGCTTTCACATGTGAATTCCATCTCTCTGATTAAACACTCTCTTGCATTTCTTTTATGTCTGCCCTAGCGTTTAGCTTGGTGCTATGCCCTTGTTAGGGGTTCATTACAGCACTTGTTGAATGAATATACAGGTCCTTCTTGTCTTGTCTCTCTAGGGAGGGAAGTTTTATAATTGTTCTTGGAAGCCTGTTTTATATATTAGTCATCCTTACATTTAAAAGTGCCTGTGTGGTGGCTCACACCTGTAATCTCAGCCCTTTGGGGGGCTGAGGTGAGAAGGTCACTTGAGTCCAGTAGTTTGAGACGAGCCCGGATAACAAAGCAAAACCAAAATAAAATAATAATAATAATTAACTATCATTATTTTACAATATTTCTTATTATTAGCCAGGCTTGGTGGTGCACACCTGTAGTCCCAGCTACTCAGGAGGCTGAGGCAGGAGGAACACTTGAGCCCAGGAAATCAAGGCTAATCATGCCACTGCACTTCAGCCTGGGCAATAGAGTGAGACACTGTCTTTAAAAAAAAATAAAATTTTAGGCTGGGCGCGGTGGCTCACAACTGTAATCCCAGCACTTTGGGAGGCCAAGGTGGATGGATCACGAAGTCGGGAGATCAAGGCCATCCTGGCTAACACGGTGAAACCCCGTCTCTACTAAAAATACAAAAAATTAGCTGAGTGTGGTGGCAGGTGCCTGTAGTCCCAGCTACTCGGGAAGCTGAGGCAGGAGAATTGCTTGAACCCGGGAGGCGGAGCTTGCAGTGAGCCGAGATAGCGCCACTGCACTCCAGCCTGGGCAACAGAGCGAGACTCCATCTCAAATAAATAAATAAATAAATAAATAAATAGTTTTAAAACATTAAAAAATAGTAATAAATAAAAAACACCCATGCAGTCTAATCAATGCCTCTTCTCCAAATGTTAACCTATTTCTCTCCCTTTTGCCCTTTGTGAATATGGAGAACAGTTGGTTGACAATTTTCTCATTTAACAACAATTATGTTTTTAGATACTTAAATGATGTTAAGGCAGCTCTTTAAAACATCACTTTACCGAAGCAACCTCATTCTTCCAGTGGTGGAGAATATACTTCTGTATATTTCTGGGTGAAGTTGGGTGTGGAATAACCAAAGCTTTATTTCAGAAGTTCTCTGTCACTGAACGTGTCCTGATAGAAATAAAGCACTTAATGAGGTCTTGGACAGGTGCTGCCCGCCCAGCATTATTGCTGAAATTCTCCCTGTGCGTCACTGGCTCCTGGGCGTGAAGTTTCAGGTAACTCGGGCAAAGCACACATGCTGCTGTGGCTCTGTGGTCAGCCCATGACGAGAGCCTCGTCCATGTTCCGTGAAATCTGTGAGTGCTGCCCGAGTCGAGCTACCGTTGCTCACCACTGCCACTTCCTGCCGTCCTACCCAGGGCCGCTGCTCTCCAAGGCTGCCAGTGACTGGGTGCACCCAGTCTGAGTCCTCCACCCAAAGAAAATAAGGAACCTGGCCAGACAGAGGCCAAAGGAAGAGTCTGCTCCTCATGTTCCTTCTTGCTGTGGTTTTGCCCTTGCCACTTATTTCGTAGTCATTCATTGGTGAGTATTTGAGCAACGTTCAGACCATGACTGGGGGCCCTTCACAGTGATCGGATGTGCAGAAACTTAGGTAAAAGCTCACTCAACAGCGAGCGGAACTTCACTGGATTAAAAAAAAAAAAATTGTCCATTTCCTTTTTTTTTAACTTTTATTTTCAGTTCAGGGGTACATGTGCAGGTTTGTTATACAGGTAAACTTGTGTCATGGGGTTGCTGTACAGATGATTTCATCACCCAGGTATTAAGCCTAGTACCCATTAGCTATGTCTCCTGATCCTCTCCCTCCTCCCACATTCCACCCTCTGATAGGCCCCAGTGTGTGTTGTTCCCCTCTATGTGCCCACATGTTTTCATCATTTAGCTCCCACTTATAAGTGAGAACATGCGGTATTTAGTTTTCTCGTCCTGTGTTAGTTTGCTAAGGATAATGGCCTCCAGCTCCATCCATGTCCCTGCAAAGGACATGAGCTCATTCTTTTTTATGGCTGCATAGTAGTCCGTGGTATGCATGTACCACATTTTCTTTATCCAGTCTACCATTGATAGGCATTTAGTAGATTCCATGTCTTTGATATTGTGAATAGTGCTGCAATCATATGAAAAAAGCTTCATATCACTGATCATTAGAGAAATGCAAATCAAAACCACAATGAGATACCATCTCACACCAGAGTGGCTATTATTAAAAAGTCAAAAAATAACAGATGCTGGTGAGGTTGCAGAGAAAAAGGAACGTTTTTACACTGCTGGCGAGAGTGCAAATTAATTCAGTCATTGTGGAAGACAGTGTGGCAATTCCTCAAGGACCTAAAAACAGAAATATCATTTGACTCAGCAATCCCATTACTGGATATATACCCAAAGGAATGTAAATTGTTCTATTATAAAGACACATGCACACATATTGGCTGGGCGTGATGGCTCACACCTGTAATCCCACACTTTGGGAGGCTGAGGCAGGTAAATCACTTGAGGTCAGGAATTCGAGACCAGACTGACCAACATGGCTAAACCCCATTTCTACTAAAAATACAAAAATTAGCCAGGCATGGTGGCGCATGCCTGTAATCTCAGCTACTCAGGAGGCTGAGGTGGGAGGATTGCTTAAACCCAGGAATCAGAGGTTGCAGTGAGCCGAGATCATGCCACTGCACTCCAGCCTGGGCCACAGAGTAAGACTCTGTCTCAAGAAAAAAAAAAGACACAGCATACCTATGGTCCAATTACTTTTGCCTGTTCCATGAGATAACCAATTGGTCCACTAGCAAGAATGAAACTAGTTCTTCTCAAGTGCTCAGCTTTGTGCTTGGAAAATGAGAAGAGACACAGATCCTGCCTCCCTGAGAACACCTCTTGACAAACAGATTTCTGAAAAGGAATTCACTCACTTATTCAACAGAGATGTTTACATGCCAGACGCTATTGTAGGCATTTGAGATATAGCAGTGATCAAAACAGACATCGATCCCTGCCCTGGTGAACATTCGTCCCAGTTGTGCACAAATACATTTTTATTAGTGGAAGGATGTTTTTTAACTCCCCGGGGGTGACTGTTACTTAAGGAAACCTGACTGTGGAGTCTTCTCTTCTTCTTTCTTTGAGACAGAGTCTCGCTCTTTTGCCCAGGCTGGAGTGCAGTGGTGCAATCACGGCTCACTGTAGCCTCCGCCTCCTGGGTTCAAGTGATTCTCCTGCTTCAGCCTTCCAAGTAGCTTGGATTACAGGCATGTGCCACCACACCTGGCTAATTTTTGTATTTTTAGTAGAAACAGGGTTTCACCATGTTGGCCAGCCTGGTCTTGAACTCCTGGCCTCAAGTGATCCACCTGCCTCGGCCTCCCAAAGTGCTGGGATTACAGGCTGAGCCCCCGCGCCCGGCCAGATTCTTGTCTTCTTTTAAGAAAAGACCCTCTCAGGGCCGGGCGCGGTGGCTCAAGCCTGTAATCCCAGCACTTTGGGAGGCCGAGACGGGCGGATCACGAGGTCAGGAGATCGAGACCATCCTGGCTAACACAGTGAAACCCCGTCTCTACTAAAAAATACAAAAAACTAGCCGGGCGAGGTGGCTGGCGCCTGTAGTCCCAGCTACTCGGGAGGCTGAGGCAGGAGAATGGCCTAGACCCGGGAGGCGGAGCTTGCAGTGAGCTGAGATCCGGCCACTGCACTCCAGCCTGGGCGACAGAGCGAGACTCCGTCTCCAAAAAAAAAAAAAAAGAAAGAAAAGACCCTCTCTGTGCCCATGCCAGAGGTCCCCTGGTGGTGGGAGGCAGTAAGTGTTGCTGGGCAGTGGCTGTGGAAGACCAGGTGACCAACAGCTAGGAGGCAAGGAGGCAGCAGGGTGCAGCACTGAGGCTCCAATCCCGGTGTATGTTCCATTATCTCGCTGGACTTCGCTTACAAAACACAAATTCAAGGTCGGGCCTGGTGGCTTGCGCCTGTAGTCCCATCCACTTAGGAGGCTGAGGCTGAAGGATCACTTGTGCCCAGGAGGTGCAGGATGCAGTGAGCCATGATTGCAGCACTGTTCTCCAGCCTGAGTGACAGACCATGACCTTGGCTTCAAAACAAACCAACAAACAAAACATAAAGTCAAAGATCAAATTAGTAAGATTTTAAATGAATAATTAATTAAACCCCAAGTGCTAGGGGAATGTGAAAACTTCCAAATGCTGGGACTTTCTGAACATGTGGGGCCCTGAGTGACTATCCTGGTCACATACCCTTGAAGTCGGCGCTGCCCAGAGCTGTTAACTGGTATGTTCTATAGGGATGGTATCTCTCTTCCCACCTAGAAGCTATGCTGGGAAGAGTGAGAGGAAGTATTCTGAAAAGTGCAAGGTCTTCTATTGAGGTAAGACACTTTATTGCTTTGTTTTGTGTTGTTTTGTTTGAGGCAGAGTCTCGCTCTATCACCCAGGCTGTTGTGCAGTGGCTTGATCTTGGCTCACTGCAACCTCTGCCTCCCGGGTTCTAGCGATTCTCCTGCCTCAGCCTCCTGAGTAGCTGAGACTATAGGCGTGTGCCACCACACTCAACTAATTTTTGTATTTTTAGTAGAGATGGGGTTTCACCATGTCAGCCAGGCTGGTCTTGAACTCCTGACTTCAGGTAATCTGCCTGCCTCGGCCTCCCAAAGTACTGGGATTATAGGCGTGAGTCACTGTGCCTGGCCCACTCTATTGTGTAAGTCTGAGTTTTTTTACATCTGGTATCAAGTTGGTTTACCAGAAATCACATGCATGTGTTTAGTGTTCTGTACCCCACAGTGTAGAGTCAATTTCCCAATTCTATGGGAACAGATGATCTTAGAGGCCATAACACGTTGTTTTATAAATGAGCCACATAGCGGACTGCAGAAGAGCTCCAGGATCACCTTGGCCCACTAGTCTCTGTGATTCTCTTAGTATTACAGGGAAACTCCCTGAAGAGTTTTAGAACATTTTCTTGGAAGTTTGTTGGTCTTGGTGGGTAGGGGCGAGGTGGCAGTGGTTTAATGTAGTGTTACTTAAATCTGGATTGAATCCAGAGCTACTGCTTCCTAGCTGGGTGGCCTTTTGCAAGTTGCATGAATAAGCCTCTCTTCATTTACAATAAAACGAGTGTGATGTTAATGGTACCTTCTTTAAAGTTTTCTTGTACAAAGCAACAGAGGATTCTTCACATTGTCAGCTATGCAGTAGGTGCTCAGTAAGCATTAGCTGTTACTATTTTTAGCTTGCAGAGGTGCACGCAAAAGACTTTCAGAGTAAAAGATAGTTTTGTGCTGGTCGCTTATTTGATGAGTATTATTCCCACCGCCCAAAGTCAACAAGAGGCCAAGTCTAGTTGGCTGCTAGAGACTCAAGTCTTTGGATTTATCCCATGCACTTGAAATTGTCCATTCCAAGGTGTATGTGGAGGGACAGGAGAAAAAAACCAAACAAACCAGAAACAATAACCCAAGCATCATAACTCAATTGAAATCTTCACTTTTTCTGTTGTCACAGAAAAGCACGGAAGCGACATTGCATATGTTACAGATCTCCAGCACCGTATGCTGTTACTCTGAGCTGGATTTTTTACTCTTTTGTTTGCATAGATTATTCTGCTCTTAATCTTCAAAATCTGCACACGAAAGTGGACTGCATATACTTTTTTTTTTTTTTTTAGATGGAGTCTCATTCTGTCACCCAGGTTGGTGTGTGCAGTGGCAAGATAACGGCTCGTGGCAACTTCGGTTCCAGCGATTCTCCTGCCTCAGCCTCCTAAGTAGCTGAGATTACAGGCATGGGTCACCACGAATGGCTAATTTTTGTATTTATAGTAGAGGCAGGATTACACCATGTTGGCTAGGCTGATCTCAAATGCCTGACCTCAGTGATCCACCTGCCTCGGGCTCCCAAATTGCTGGGATTACAGGTATGAGCCACCTCACCTGACCTGCATAAAAATTTGATAATCGTGGTTTAGGGGGAGCTGCTTCTTGGATAGATCATAGGCCAAGATCATATTTTTGCTTGCTGGACTCTTACAGAATTCTCCTATACCTGCTTCGGGATTAAATGTTGCTGACTCTAGAAACACTTTTGAGAAAATAGTCACAAGAGTTTACCAACCACCAAAGAAAATGCTGCACCGAGTGGCCAGGCACGGTGGCTGACGCCTGTAATCCCAGCACTTTGGGAGGCTGAGGCGGGTGGATCACCTGAGATCAGGAGTTTCAGACCAGCCTGGCCAACATGGTGAAACCCTGTCTCCAGTAAAAATACAAAAATTAGCCAGGTGCGCACCTGTAATCTCAGCTACTCAGGAGGCTGAGGCAGGAGAATTGCTTGAATCCAGGAGGCGGAGGTTGCAATGAACCGAGATCGTGCCACTGCACATTCCAGCCTGGGTGACAGGGCGAGACTCCACCTCAAAGAAGAAAAAAAAGAAAAAAAATCCAATGGTGTTTCATTAATTAGAGATGAGTGACAGAAACTGAAGAGCCAAGTCTCCGTCTTGACAAATGTGTGCTGCCATCTAGTGACAAACTGTCAAAGTGCAAGCACGCTGTTGCACCATCCAGGTCTCCATGGCCAGCGCAACCCTGGGAAGGAAAAAGTCTAAGGCGCCCCCTCAGCCACAGCCACCCAGAAACTGTGCGGAAGTTCATAGAACGGGAAGCCTCTGGAAAAGTCGTGTGGAACGCTCCTCTGTATCATGGGCCTGACCACATGTTAGCCCACCCCGGCAGATGAGCATCAGTGACAGCATTACTTGGACATGTGCATTTGTTCTGTGTTCATACCGCACCCCTAAAAGGTGGACTCTTGACTGACCGGCTTCTGTTCTGAGTTGGGTTAAAGATGTGATTATTAACCTTGAATATCCCAATTCTCCACCAAAACCTGGTTTTGAGAAGAGAGAGTACATTATGGGAAGAAATCAGAGTGGGAAACCAAAATCAACTTCTATCCACCCAGTCCTTTTTTTTTTTTTTTTTTTTTTTTGAGACAGGGTCTCACTCTATCTCCCAGGCTGGAGTGCAGTGGCACCATCAAGGCTGACTGCAACTTTGACCTTCTGGTCTCAAGCAATACTCCTGCCTTGGCTTCCCAAAGTGCTGGCATTACAGGCGTGAGCCAGTGTTCCCAGCCTATTTCCTTATTTTTAATGCGAGAGATAAAGCAAATGAATTAACCCCCAAAGCCCAACTCTGCTCCACATGGTGGGAAAATTTTCCTACTCCTTGGATTTTGAGTTTAAGATGTCCTTATGTGGTTTTTACTCATTTCATTTTTCATTAACTTAATCAACAGATGCATACCCCAAACACTGAGTATAGGATGGAGAATGGGATCCACATAGTTCTTGCTCACATGGAGTTTTAAAAATACATCTGTTTTCTGGATGGGTACGGTGGCTCTCACCTGTAATTCCAGCACTTTGGGAGGCCGAGGCAGGTGGATCACCTGAGGTCAGGAGTTCGAGACCAGCCTAACCAACATGGTGAAACCCCGTCTCTACTAAAAATACAAAAATTAGCCAGGCATGGTGGTAGGCTCCTATAATCCCAGCTACTTAGGAGGCTGAGGCAGGAGAATTGCTTGAACCTGGGAGGCAGAGGCTGCAGTAAGCTGAGATGGCACCATTGCACTCCAGTCTGGGTGACAAGAGATAAACTCTGTCTCTAAATAAATAAATAAATAAATAAATAAATAAATAAATCTGTTTTTCAAAGGGTGAGCTGTGAAATCAAGGCATTAAAAATATGAAATAAAACAGAATACAGAAGCATGGGCTTACACAGGGAGATGGGGAAATAGCAAAAGCACAATGATTAACCCCAGGAAGGTGAAGCCAATTAAAAAGGAACAGTGAAATAGACTTACTTTTGGCAAGAAGAATGGATTTAGGAGAAAACTGCACCGTTCGGAGTCACACGCGAAAGCTGGAGCTCAGATGGGTGAGTAGAGGCAAAGCTCATTGGTAGGGGTGATGGGATTGTTTGCAGAGAGACCTAGGGGTTGAAGCAGAGTGAATTCTTTATTCTTGGTCCCACTGGCTAAACCACTGATTTGGGGCAGTTACTGGAAGTTTGGACGATGCAGAGGTGCCCTGAATTTAGTTATCTGTATTATTTAATAAGCTTCTGGAAAGTTAATCCTCCAAAACTTTTGGCTTTCCTATTTTCTCTATGAAATATGCTTATATTTGTTCTGTTTATTTGTAGCTGTTTCTTTTTTCTTTTTTTAGGACCTCGTGGTGCAACGGTATGTAGCAGTTTCTTTAAGCACAGTTTCATGCCTTTTTTCTCTTGCTGCCCTTTGGCGTATTTAATTTTCCTTTTCCCCAATAAAGCCTATTCCTTATCCACAATTGTGTGACACTGTGGAATTCATTCTGGAAGGTGGTGATGTATTTTGCACGACAACAGCTAATGAGGCAAACAATTTTTCGGTATATAAATCAGGAGCATGAGAAACTGTTGCCTGCATCATTGATGACTTGTAAGGAAGAAAAAGTAAATAATGAGCTTGGAGGGCTCATCTCTGCCAAGTCAGGGACAGTATGTGGTGCATCTTTGGGGCATGAATGCCTAACCTGGGGTGAGCCGCAAAGCAGGTGTTCAGATCCAGTTGTTAAGTGAAGGTTATTAAAAGACCACGTGACCTAACAAAAGGATGTGGGGCGTTAGAGTGGAACAACCTGCTGTTTCAGCCGTTCCTGGCTGGGTAACCTTTGGAAAGTAATTAATCTTTCTGAACCTAAATTGTCGTATCTATGGAATGAAGTGAATAATCTTACAGCATTGTTGGAGGGATCAGAAGTAATACTGGAAGCACCTGGAGTATGTTAGATACTCCAACAAATGGTATCTGTTAGTCTGTGACATTTACAGATTTGCAATATCATTTTATTGTTATTGGTTGGGAGTAACTATAAAGATTCATTCATGTGATCAGCTAAGTTTTCACTAAAGTGCAGATTTTATTATTATTATTTTAGACACAGCTCTTGCTCTGTCACTCAGGCTGTGGTGCAGTGATGCCGTCATAGCTCACTGCAGCCTTGAACTCCTGGGCTCAAGTGAGCCTCCTGTCTCAGTCTTCTGAGTAGCTGGGACTAAGGCATAAGCCACCACGCCCAACTAATTTGTTAATATTTTGTTTTTAGAAATGGGGTCTTGCTATGTTGTCCAGGCTGATCTTGAACTGCTGGCCTTGAGCAATCCTCTCACCTCAGCCTCCCAAAGTGCTGGGATCATGGGTGTGAGCCACTGTGCCTGGCCTGCAATTGTTTCTAATGTCATTGGTTTGGCATCTGTGGGTCTCACAATTACATAATTATGTCATTGTCTAGTATGTGATTATTCATGGAAGATTGTATTTGAGTTTAGTGCTGTTTCCCAAGAGACTTCCTCTCATCACTAGGCAAGGGGTGAAGCTCTTCTACCACTGTATTTTGAAAAGCACATGAACAAATTTGATTGATAAGTACCTGCTATACAAATATGAGACTCATGGGCAAGGATATTGAAAGTTTGCTGTAATGACCACCAGTTTGTTTCTCGACAAAATAAGAACACAGGAAACTTCAGAGTTCAGCCCTTCCGTTCTGGCAGCTGCCACTTATCAGAAAGTTCCTCTAAATATTCGTACTGCTGGGAATCCTCTGTGTCTAAAAATGGCGTCTGTATTTCCTGACTAGTTTTATATTTCAGGTTTTGTGGGCAGGGGGCGATTCTGCTTGACTCCCAGACTTGCCTTTCTAATAATACAAATCAGTAATGTTATTTGTATTCTGATTTAGTGTTTTCTAATTGGAAGATAATCTAACATCTTACCGAGCAAGGCAGGCTATCCACCCCATTTTACAAACAAGGAAAACGCATCAGAGAGAAGTTTTGAACTTGCCTAGCATCATCAACCAGAAAACGGTCAGCCTGGGATTCAAACCCAGGCAGTGTGACCCCAGAATCCGTACTCCCAACAGCAAGCTCTGTAACTCATTCTTAGTAGGCATTGGGTTCTGATTTGGGGCACAGGTTACCATCAGTAAACACGAACTGATGGTCCACAGTGTGACTGACACTGTGGAGAACAAGTAAGTCATGATCAACCCATGCCTGTTAACATGATGGCACTTTAATGAACTCCCACTATGTGCCAGACTCTGTATAACAATCAACTGGAGGTAGGTATTCTCATCCTCATTTTTAAGATGAGTCATTGAAACTCAAAGAGTTCAAGTAATTTTCCCAAGGTCACACAACTGGGTAATGGTAACTTTGGTTTGCAAACCCAGCTGTTACTGACTCCCAGCTCTGTCTGCTGTGAGTACCATTGATTTACAGGAGAAAATAAAAGTGGATGACTCTAGGCTTTCCTCTCCAACCTCCAAGGACCATCAGCATACCAGTTACTTCCCTCCAAGAGGTACTTTGAAATTCACAGAATTTCTGTCTCAAATACATAGTTGTGTTTAGTATTTACACCTTCCATGCCCTGGTATTGGTGGGGTTCTCTGCTTTTCAAGACTGTTAAAGCAGAGTATCCAGGCCAACCTACTCAGCCTACTTCAGGTAGCAGGCTTGTTCCAATGCATCTATTGTGTTAGGACACTTTGCTTTTGGACATTCTTGGTATCTCCTTGCTGGGCACTGGAGATGGCATGCAGCTGAAGACCCTACTGAGCTTCCAATTGAGCCTCTAGGTCAAGATGGAGAAGAAGGACAGCTTTAGTTTGGCAAATGCTTGACCAGGTAGTTTGCAAAAAGTGGACAATAAAGCAAACACAAAATGAAAATTATCTTAATCACAAAAGTCAAACAGAACAGAGTGCAATAGATCATAGTGTTCTTCCCTCCTTTCCCCCTAGAAAAAACCAAAGTTGTTTTTCCCAGAAGAAATTGCTATTGACAGTCCTTTGGGATACTCTCTGAACTTTTATTTATATATTTACTTTCATTTATTTATTTATTTATTTAGAGACAGAGTCTCACTCTGTTGCCTAGGCTGGAGTGCAGTGGCACGATCTCGGCTCGCTGCAACTTCCGCCTCCTGGGTTCAACTGATTCTCGTGCCTCAGCTTCCCAAATAGCTGGGATTACAGGCATGTACTACCACGCCCAACTTATTTTGTACTTTTAGTGGAGACAGCTTTTCACCATGTTGGCCAGGCTGGTCTCAAACTCCAGACCTCAAGTGATCCTCCCACCTCGACCTCCCAAAGTGCTGGAATTACAGGCGTGAGCCACTGTGCCTGGCCCTGCTTCTGGAAAGTTAAATGGACTTTAAAGGTGAATATTGGGTTAAACATCCTATTTCTTTGGTTTAGGAGAAAGTGTCTGTGCACAATAGCAAGAAAATACCACAATGCCAAGACAGAGAATCATTTATACATATCCTTCCAATGGACTCCGTAGAATGTATCTTTCATTCTAGGGAGGTGTTTGCTTTGTAGTGCCCACCCTTTACCCCCACCTTCAGTTCTTACTTTGACATCTCTGATATTGAAATGTTTTCTGTATTTTTTTGGTGTGGGTACAAGACTGTTCAAATACCTATCTTGGATGACATTTAGGTGGAAGAGAAAAACAGAGAACTCTGCAAAAGGGTAATCATTCATGAATAGATGGAGGAGAAGGAGTTATGTATGGTCTCTATTTGTAAGACTGGAAAATATTGACCGGGAATCAAGATCAAATATTTCTTAAATGATCAAGTATCAAAGAAATTAGAATGGTACAAATTTGGATCCAAAATCAGGTACTGTGCATAAATGGAAGCAGTAGTTTCTTGTAGAAAGCTCTCCATGGTCTCTTGCATTTCTGCTGTCTGCCCAGGTGCTAACTGCCTTTATTTTGATCTGTGTATTCACGGATGCTTCTACAGCAGACAGCCTTGGAAAACTGAGATAGTGTCCCCTTCCGGAGCAAAGGACAGGCTTGTTTATTGTCCAGTATGATAAGGGCAATGTTTTCTTCTGGGGCAAAGGCCAGGCAGGTTTACTGCCCACTATAAGCGATTTGAGTTTCCCAAATTCAATATTCCTCTACTGTAAGGCAACCCTGTATGTGTGCAAGCACCAGTTGGCCCTGTTCACATCACCCTTTGGGAACTGGAGTTCAGGGAAGTGGCTCAAATGTTGACACTGGCTACTGCTACTGCTGTGAGCAATGAAGTCCTTTGTTTCTGACCCAGGAGTCTCATGTCTTCTGTCAGTATCCATGAAATTGGGTTATGCTGAATGGTTAGCTTGCAAGTAGGGTATAGTCTCAGACCTGTCATAGTTCTTGACTATGGTATATGGAATAACAAGAAACATCAGTGACTCAATGATTTCACAATTAAAATGATACATTCTTCAGATGACTAAGAAGACAAGTCACAGAGAGGTACCCATGAGTTAGGGGAAATAAATGCTCAAGTAATAGCTTACAACCTTAAACAATTAGTGTCGTCTATAAAACTGAGAAACAAAAGTACAATTTCTAGGCCAGGCTCAGAAGGCCAGGCCTCTGGCTTGCCATTCTCTCGGGATACCTCAGCTGAGCCCAGCGGGATGGGAGGTTTCAGATTTCTGGATGCTATTAGAGGGATGTCTTCAGGGTGGATATAAAGAGTTTAAAATAGAAGGCAGGTAAACATCTCTAGGGTGCATGAAATTCAAAGCACACTCAGGCAAATTGCTGTGAGTTAAACTGATATTTAACTCATAAACACATGTCACATATACAATTATGCCTTTTGTTTTGTTTTGTTTTGTTTTGAAACAGAGTCTCATTCTGTTGCCCAGGTTGGAGTGCAATGGCGCCATCTCGGTTCACTACAATCTCCGCCTCCCATATTCAAGTGATTCTGCTGTCTCAGCCCTCCGAGTAGCTGGGACTACAGGTGCACGCCATCATGCCTGGCTAATTTTTGTATTTTTAATAGAGATGGGATTTCACCATGCTGGCCGGGCATGATCCGTCCACCTCGGCCTCCCAAAGTGCTGGAATTACAGGCGTAAGTCACCATGCCCAGCCCATAAATAATTTTAAAATGAGTACATTCTTTGCCTTGTTCACTCACATTCTCATCTCTTTGTGGTAGCTTTTTGCAGAGGTTCCATGACTTATGATTCCACAAGAGATTGAATGAAAAAGCAGATATAAGAATTCAGCTGTCTGAATTGATTTTATGGTATGAATGCCGCAAGTTTAATTTCTGAGATTCCTAGCAGAAGTTTCAGAAAGAGAGCCTTAATGCTATTTCCTTTTATTAATTAGGAAATCGTGGAATTTCTAGCGAAGAGGCCCATTGGCATGCCTGCAGATGCTTAGGGAATAATTAGGTTTCATACTGGGGAGAATTTTATTTAAGGCTCTAGGAATGTGGGATTTTGATAACATTCCAAAATAATACGTTTTATTAATTAGGGCTCAAGGATTAAGGACTTATTTAGCAAGATGGAGGGTATACGACATAAGCAAAAAAGCATTGGCTTTGGAGCCAAATCCAACAGGGTTTGAATACTTGTTAGGAAACTTTAGGTGGATTATTTAGCCTCTGTGAGCCTCAGTTTCTTCATCTGCAACATGGGAGTGATGACGAATCCCAGGCTTGTTGGAAGGGTTCTACTCCTACATCCAAAGGCTGGCATCACCCAATGCCTGATACCCGGGAAGGCACAGGCTGAATTCCTATTGGTGTCTTCGGTGGGATTGAATGGAGCCTCAGCAGTCACCACGACATGCAATAGCCTCTGTGAAAACTCCCAGCAACAGAAATGCTCTGCTTCCCCAGGCAGCTCCTTCCATTTCAGGAAAGGTCTTAGAAAATATGGAGTGCTAAAATCTCATTTTGTCATTTCACACTGGCCCTTGCTCCCTCCTCGGAGTGCAGTCTAATTCCCGTTCACATGACAGCTCTTCCATCATTTGATCTTCAATCCTATCAAACTCTTCTTTTTTCCAGACTAAACACTGTCACAGCCTTCAACCATCACATACATGACATTTTGAGCCCTGTTTTCCTTTGGACACAAAGAGGATAGATCAGGTTTTGGATGTCAGAGAACCAGGTCAGGCCCAAATCACAAAACATAATACTTTTCCTTTCCACTGCCACCTTTTGGTGTGTTTGTGGGATTTGTTTACCATGCCTAACTGGACACATCATTCTTGTATTGTACCGGGGCCATTTGAATGCTCTTGTTTGCTTGTTGCTTAACCTACTCATGATTTCAATCATTGCATAGATCAATTGCCAGTTGGGCAAACAGCTACATGGCTCTGTCAATTCTTGGCAGGTCTACATTTCACCATTTCTTCAACATCACATGGGTTACCATGACATTGACTTCCAGATCTAGCTTGATGAGTGAAATAGAATGTTGTTGGCTTAAGAAGAGATGGAGCTCATCTGAAAACCTGATGAGTCACTGTCCTCTCTCTGGCAACCTAACACGAATGTTCACTGAGTGTGGATTTTGGGGAGCCTTGGCCTTTGCCCTAGATTGCAGTAAAAATGCTAACATTTTCTCAATTGCTATCTTTACACAACTGTTAGAGTTTTTAATGTCTCAGAGGTCAGAGCACGGAGAGTTATTAGTCAGCCCTAGCAAATTTCCATTTCTGACCCCAAGAGTTACAAGAACTTCCCCTTTGAAAGTTCTCCCCTTTCGTATTTTGAAATCACAAAATAGAGAAAACACATAGTTTCAGGTGTAACATCTTTTTTCTCCAACTCCCAGAAAAAATCCCAGGAATTTTACCAGTGATTCTGCTGCCTTTTCACTCTTCCAACTGGAAGTCAGAATGAAACTCTCTGTAGCTCCTGCTGGGGATTGCATTTCCTGTCTACCTACGTGAATCCTTCATGGTGGGCTTGGGAAAATACATTCCGTAACTGAGGTCCTGTTTGAAGGTTTTGAAGAAGGTCACCCGGCTTCTTACAAAGCTCCACAAGCCTGTGCTCTTTTCTGAGATCATGGCCTGCTCTGCATGGGCAGGAAGTAGTATGCTATGTCTCCTAGAATGAGCTGCAGAATTGAATGACCTCAGCAGAACAAGCCCACTGTGGCCAGCCTGGGTGTTTAGAAACTCATGGTTCTCTTTTCTATTCCTTCTATGTGAAGGAATCCTAACTGCCTCTTTCTTTTCTTTCTTTTTTTTTTTTTTTTTTTTGAGAGAGAGTCTCACTCTGTCACCCAGGCTGGAGTGTAGTGGTGCTATCTTGGCTCACTGCAACCTCCGCCTCCCGGATTCAAGTGATTCTTGTGCCTCAGCCTCCCCAGCAGCTGGGATTGCAGATGCACGCCACCATGCCCGGCTAATTTTTGTATTTTTAGTAGAGATGGGGTTTCGCCATGTGGGCCACGCTTGTCTGGAACTCCTGACCTCAGGCGATCTGTTCGCCTCGGCCTCCCAAAGTGCTGGGATTACAGGCATGAGCCACCGTGCCTGCCCCTAACTGCCTCTTTCTGATTGTGGCAGTGAGGCCACTTTCCTGGAGTTTTCTTGCTCTATCCAGAGCTATCCTGGGAGAAGCACTAAGCTTTGGGGTCACCAGACTTCTGGGACAGGCAGAAGCACTTGTTCCTCCTACAGAGACCACGGACCCACTCAAGAGCTTCAAGACGCTTAAGGGTTGAGAACTAGGGAGGAACCACTAGAGGGTCACCAGCAGGGTGTCATGGCTTAAGCATCCCTGCTTAGATGGCCCTGGACCCAGGAGGGGACCAAGATCCACTGTGAGCAAGGAGGCACCTTGTTGTGTGTGTCAGTCTGGGGACCCAACCCAGTGATGCATGGGAGTTTCTGCCACACTGAGCATCCAGGTTGAAGGCTGGAATCCCCAGTCTGGAGCCAGAAACTAACTCTCCAAAAGTATCAAAGCATTTCTAGAGCTTTCATGGTTTAGAAATATATGCACTTGTTTCTCTCTCTCTTTTTTATTTTATTTTATTTTATTTTTGAGACGGAGTCTTGCTTTGTCGCCAGGCTGGAGTGCGGTGGCATGATCTTGGCTCACTGCAACCTCCACCCTCCCAGGTTCAAGCAATTCTCCTGCCTTAGTCTCCCCAGTAGCTGGGACTACAGGCACGCACCACCACGCCTGACTAATTTTTGTATTTTTAGTAGAGACAGGGTTTCACCATGTTGGCCAGGCTGGTCTCAAACTCCTGACCTCAAGTGAGGAGGCCTCCCAAACTGCTGGGATTACAGGCATGAGCCACCAAGCCTGGCCTCACTTGTTTCTCTTACAACAAAAATAATGCCCATTTATACTCAACATTTTGGAAAAGCGCTGTAAATGAAAAGAAGACATATGACACCCCAGTTCAGATATAACCACCACTGCTAATTTAATAGCTCTTTCTAGTAATTTACATATACATGTAAAAATATATATTTACAAATAATATAAAACATGCTTATATTTTAATGTTATATATTTATTATATATATTTTGATAAGTGGGACACTATTTCATTTATCAAAAAATACTTGCTAGGTAGATAATGGCAAGGAAAGCATAGCCCTTGCCTCAAGAAGCTAATAGATTAAGCCGGGTGTGGTGGTGCATGCCTATAGACCTAAGCTACTCAAGAGGCTGAGGCAGGGGGCTCTCTTGAGTCCAGAAGCTTGAAACTGCAATGAGCTATGTTTGTAATACTGCACTCCAGCCTCAGAGACAGAGTGAAACCATGACTCTAAAAAAATAAATACATAAATAAAATTAAATAAAAGGTCGGGCACAGTGGCTCACACCTGTAATCCCAGCACTTTGGGAGGCTGAGGCGGGCAGATCACGAGGTCAGGAGATCGAGACCATCCTGGCTAACACGGTGAAACCCTGTCTGTACTAAAAATGCAAAAAACTTAGCCAGGTGTGGTGGCGGGAGCCGGTAGTCCCAGCTACTCGGGAGGCTGAGACAGCAGAAGGGCGTGAACCCAGGAGGCAGAGCTTGCAGTGAGTTGAGATCTCACCACTGCACTCCAGCATGGGTGACAAAGTGAGACTCCGTCTCAAAAAAAAAAAAAAAAGAAGAAGAAAAGAAAGAAAGAAAGAAAATCCAAAAGAAAATAAAAAGAAGCTATTGGACTGATGGGGGAATCAATCAGGTAGCAAATAAGTAGACAAATAGGATGGGCAAGGTGGCTCATGCCTGTAATCCCAGCACTTTGGGAGGCAGAGGAGGGAGGACTACTTGAGGCCAGGAGTTCAAGACCAAGACCAGCCTGGTCAACATGGTGAAACCCCGTTTCTACTAAAAATACAAAAAAAAAAAAAAAAAAAAAACAGCTAGTGTGGTGGCTCACACCTGTAATCCCAGCTACTCAGGAGGCTGAGTCAGGAGAATCGCTTGAACCTGGGAGGCAGAAGCTACAGTGAGCCAAGATTAAACCACTGCACTCCAGCCTGGGCAACAGAATGAGACTGTCTCAAAAAAATAATAATAATAGTAAGTAGACAAATACGTAATTACAAGACGCTGAGCTCTATGAAGTGATCCCGTGCTATCCTAGAAAATAACGGAGGGGGAACTGCCTATGTGGCTGATGAGGAATGACGGCTCCTTGGAGAAATGATCAAATCTGGCTCTAGGAAAGGAAATGAACAAGATGAGTCTGGATGTCTTGTCCTAAATGAAGGAAGGAAACTGTCAAGACCACTCACGTCAATTCAAAAGACTCAGGAGCCAACAGGAATAGGTTCCCTCTGGCCACATGGGGGAAAATTGGAGCATCCTTAAGAATGATGATGGTGGCTGGGCATTGTGGCTCACGCCTGTAATCCCAGCACTTTGGGAGGCCGAGGTGGGCAGATCACCTGAGGTGGGGAGATTGAGACCATCCTGGCTAACACGGTGAAACCCTGTCTCTACTAAAAATACAAAAAAAATTAGCCAGGCATGGTGGTGCGTGCCTATAATCCCAGCTACTCAGGAGGCTGAGGCAGGAGAATCTCTTCAATCCTGGAGGCAGCGGTTGCAGTGAAATGAGATCGTGCCACTGCACTCCAGCCTGGGCGACAGAGCGAGACTCCATCTCAAAAAAAAAAAAGATCATGGTAATGGATGCAATAAACAAAGTCCAGACTGACAGATAAAATGAGACTTTCCTTAGGATTGCTGGGAGGATTAAATGAGTTAATATATGCAAAGCACTTAAAATAGTGCCTGACCCTCAGTGAATGTGAGCTATTATAATTACCATTATTATCAGTATTATTGGAACCAACCACAACATTGTGAGGAGAGTCCCCTTCCCCCTGACCTATGATGTGGGCAATGGGAGAAGCCCAGGAATCAGCAGTATTCAAGGACCTTAGGGCTGCTAGAGGTGGTGCCTGGGACCATTACTTCTGCCAATGGTCAAGAGTGATGCTGGGCTATGGGGTCAACCACTGCCAGCAATGCCACCACATGGTTGCAAGAGAATCACACAGCCAAACGGTGCTGTGTGGGGTGGTCAGATTTCCCCAGGTTTTTTTTCTAAGGAAGAGAAAATGAGGAAGGAAAAGATAATTTCATGATTACCCATGGACACTGGCGGCCACTAAATTTGAATACTAAAAAAGATGCGGCCTTGAGGCCAGGCGCGGTGGCTCACACCTGTAATCCCAGCAATTTGGGAGGCCAAGGCAGGCGGATCACCTGAAGTCAGGAGTTCGAGACCAGCCTGGCCAACATGGTGACACCCCCATCTCTACTAAAAATATAAAAATTAGCTGAATCTCAGCTACTCAGAGGCTGAGGCAGGAGGATCGCTTGAACTTGGGAGGCAGAGGTTGCAGTAAGCCAAGATCGTGCCACTGCACTCCAGCCTGGGCAACAGGAGTGAAACTCCTTTTCAAAAAAAGAAAAAAAAAAAAGGCCTTAATTTGTAATCCGCATATTAGACTACATATTAATTCTATTCCATTCTGTATATTTTTATACATTTTTAGACATAGATTTTATTTTTGAGAACAGTCTTAAATTTATAGAAAAATCAAAATATGTCCTGCACCTATTTCCCTTGTTATAAATATCATTTATAAATATCGTTTACATAACATATCGTTGATACTTACTATCAACTAAAGTCCATACTTTATTCAGACTTCCTTAGTTTTTACCTGATACCCTTTTTTGGTTCTGGGATCCCATTTGGGACACACATTACATTTACCTGTTATGTCTCCTTTTTTTTTTTTTTTTTTTTTTGAGACAGTGTCTCACTGTCACCCAGACTGGAGTCCAGTGGCACAATTATGGCTCACTGCAGCCTTGAACTCGCGGGTTCAAGTGATCCTCCCACCTCTGCCTTCCAAGGAGTTGGGACTACAGGCATGTACCACCATGCCCGGCTAATTTCTTTATTTTTATTTTTATTTTTTTCATAGAGATGGGGATCTCACAATGTTGCCCAGGTTGGTCTTGAATTCCTGGCCTCAATCAATTCTCCTACCTTGGCCCCTGCAAAGGGCTGGGATTACAGGCATGAGCCACCGCACCTGGCCTCTTATGTCTCATTAGGCTTTACTTGGCTGTGACAGTCTCAGACTCTGCTGGTTTTTGATGGCCTTGACAATTGTGAGGAGTACTAGTCACGTATTTTAAAGAATGCTTCTCTGTTGGGGTGTGTCTGATGTTTTTCTCTCATGGTTAGACTGGAGTTAAGGATTTTGAGGAGGCAGACCACATAAGTAAAGTACCATTTTCCTCACATCATATTAAGGGCACACATTATCAATGTAATTCATCACTGTTGAGGCTGACCTGGACGACCTGGCTGAAGCAGTACTTGTCGTTTTCTCTGCTATAAATTTAGACTCTGCCTCCTTCCCCTTCCCATCTTCTACATAGTGACTTATTTACTTAACAGCAACCTCTCATCCAACAGACATTCTTTCCACTTTGAAAGGAAGCCACTATGTGCAGCCCACGCTCTTTTTTTTTTTTTTTTTTTTTTTTGACAGAGTCTCTCTCTGTCACCCGGGCTGGAGTGCAGCGGTGCAATCTCGGCTCACTGTAACCTCTGCCTCCCAGGTTCAAGTGATTCTCCCGCCTCAGCCTCCTGAGTAGCTGGGACTACAGGTACACACCACAATGCCTGGCTAATATTTATTTATTTATTGAGACAGTTTCGCTGTTGTTGCCCAGGTTGGAGTGTAAAGGCACAATCTCAGCTCAGTGCAACCTCTGCCTCCTATGTTCAAGTGATTCTCTTGCCTCAGCCTCCCAAGTAGCTGGGATTACAGGCAGGCACCACCACGCCTGGCTAATTTTTGTATTTTTGGTAGAGACAAGGTTTCACCACGCTGGTCAGTCTGGTCTCAGACTCCTGACCTCAGGTGATCTGACCACCTCGGCCTCCCAAAGTGCTGGAATTACAGGCATGAGCCAACTGTTCCCAGCAAACATTTTTTTTTCTTTTTGTAGAGAAGAGGTCTCACTATAGTTTTCATGCTGGTCTTGAACTCCTGCACTTGAGCCCATTTTGGACCAATCATCCCAGGCAATCTATCAGATGACAGTGACCTCATGAATGACCCCAGATGAGACCAGCAAAAACCCTGCTTAGCTGAGCCCCACCCAAGTTGTCTGCCCACAGTATCACGAAGAGTACCCTACTAAGTTCTGAGGTACTTTTTACATAGCCACAGATAACCAGTATAACTAAAGGAACCGCTTACTGTTGAGAAGAACATAGATTATGCCAATGCAGAATAAAATCAGCAAGAGAATCAGACCAGAGCATCCATCCGCTCAGAGTTCCTAAAGACTCAACAGAGCAGTGCTGGTGCTCTGTTCTAACACATCACCGTGTTATTTTTCCCAAAAACTGAATGAAAAGGATTTCCTCAGTCATTCCAATTTTGTCTCTGATCTAACTTGTCCTTCTATTTTGTCTCTTCTCTTTTTAGTTTCTCTTACAGCAACTTCTATTTTTTAGATGTGTTAACGCTTCACAAATTCCTTTCTACTTGGGGTAATACCAGAATGTTGAAATTTCCTATGCTCTATAGATGCTCTTGTAGTTCTTCCATATGTAGACCTATTATTTCCTCTTTTTTATTTTATTATTTATTATTTTTTTTATTTTTTGAGACAGAGTCTCACTCTGTTGCCCAGGCTGGAGTGCGATGGCGTGATCTTGGCTCACTGCAACCTCTGCGTCCTGGGTTCACGCGATTCTCCTGCTTCAGCCTCCCGAGTAGCTAGGATTACAGGCATGCACCACTGTCATGTGCGTCCATGTGAAGAGACCAGCAAACAGGCTTTGTGTGAGCAGTAAAGCTTTTTAATCACCTGGGTGCAGGCAGGCTGAGTCCGAAAAGAGTCAGCGAAGGGAGATAAGGGTGAGGCCGTTTTATAGGATTTGGGTAGGTAAAGGAAAATTACAGTCAAAGGGGGGTTATTCTCTGGCAGCCAGGAGTGGGAGTCACAAGGTGCTCAGTGGGGGAGACTTTTGAGCCAGGATGAGCCAGGAAAAGGAATTTCACAAGGTAATGTCATCACTTAAGGCAAGGACCGGCCATTTTCACTTCTTTTGTGGTGGAACATCATCAGTTAAGGCGGGGCAGGGCCTTTTCACTTCTTTTGTGGTTCTTCAGTTACTTCAGGCCATCTGGGCCTATACATGCAAGTCACAGGGGATGTGATGGCTTGGCTTGGGCTCGGAGGCCTGACAACCATCATGCCCAGATAGTTTTGTATTTTTAGAAGAGACGGGGTTTTATTGTGTTGGTCAGGCTGGTCTCGAACTCCTGACCTCAGGTGATCCACCCACCTTGGCCATCCAAAGTGCTTACAGGAGTAAGCCACCTAGACCGCCCGTCTTCTTGATTTCTTGAAGATATCCCTTAATCAGGAAAGGAAAATCTTTAGATTTCTTAATATTTTCTTTAATTTTCTCCCAAGAGTTAAATATACGATTTTTATATTAAAATAATTGTCTGAAATTATAGATATCATTTACACAAATCTCTGTATCAAACTCTGTCTTCAGTATTACAGGGGTGGCAATGTGATAAAAAAATCAGAATTGCATAGGAAAAGTTAACTATAGACTACTTGCATATTAGTTATCCTGGAAAATTCATTACCAAAACGCATCCTTCATTTAAGACTCATTTTTTTGTTTGTTTGTTTTTTCAGCTGGGCGTGGTGGCTCACGTCTGTAATCCCAGCACTTTGTTAGGCAGAGGCAGGTGGATCACCTGAGGTCAGAGTTTGAGACCAACCTGGCCAACTTGGTGAAACCCCATCTCTACTAAAAACAACAACAACAAACAAACAAACAAACAAAAAACATTAGCGAGGAACTGTGGTGTGTACCTACAGTCCTGCTTACTCAGGAGCCTGAGGCAGGAGAATCGCTTGAACCTGGGAAGCAGAGGTTGCAGTGAGCTGAGATCACACCACTGCACTCTAGCCTGGGCGACAGAGTGAAACTTCGTCTCGGAAAAAAAAAAAAAAAAAAAAAAGAAAGAAAGGAAAAAAGACTCATTTTTTTTCTATCTAAAAAATCTTGTCTCATTTAAACAAACTCTAATATCATGTGGCCTCTTTTACATTCATGTATTCAGTTACTAAATATTCATTGAGAATTTTCTATATATTTGGCTCTATGCTAGGCCATGAGAATCCAAGTAGATTCTGCCGTCAAGAAAGAAACATGATGATAGCAAAATGATATTAATTCAGGCCAGGCGTTGTGGTTCACGCCTGTAATACCAGCACTTTGGGAGGCAGAGGCAGGTGGATCACTTGAGGTCAGGAGTTCGAGACCAGCCTGGCCAACATGGTGAAACCCTGTCTCTATTGAAAATACAAAAATTAGCTTGGTGTGGTGGTGAGCACTTGTAAACCCAGTTACTTGGGAGGCTGAGTCATGAGAATCGCTTGAGCCTTGGAGGTGGAGGTTGCAGTGAGCTGAGATTGTGCCACTGTACTCCAGTCTGGGTGACAGAGTGAGACTCCATTTCAAAATAATAATAATAATGTTAATTCAATATGCTAAGTATAATAATAGGCATGTGTGCCTGACCTTATGGGAGTCAGAGGCCTGTGAGTGTGTTTGGGGTGTTTGAAAATAAGGAAGGGCTTCTTGGAGGAGGAGAGGTTTGCATTAAGTTGTAAATTACAAGTAGGAGTTAGTTGTGAACAGCATGTGGGATGTACATGGGGATCAGGGGCACATGAGCCAAAACACAGTGCCCAGAAGCGGGTGTGTGCAGGAAGTGTGCAGTGTGGGGCGGGATGTGGTGGGAAGAGCATGGACAGGGTGCACCTGACTGTCTTAATTTAATTTAGGAGAGCTGAATAATTAAACATGAGGCCAAAGTACATAAGCAAGTGGCAGCCTTTTATTGCAAATATGCACACGCTCTCGGGCGAGGTTCTCCAGTCCTCAGGTATGGGGGCCAGGGAAGTCCCGCCGGCCCTCTCAGGCGAGGTTCTCCGGCCCACGAAAACAGGGGTCGAAGAGGTCACCCCGGCTCCTGCCGCAGCAGACTTTTATGCATTGGTACTGGAACGGGGAGGGCAGTGGGTGAGATAAGGGCATGATACGGGCGTCTCCATAGGCGTGGCTGGGTAAGTTTCGATCTCTTCGGATTGACGTCACCTGGCGCCTGCTTGGTTGATCTGCATCTTCCCGGGCACAGGCTGCATTTTCCCCGCGCAGGAAAGTTGGTGAGGAAGAACCCGGAAACAACATGGATTATGCCTTCTTGTTCACCTTCCTCCATCTTGTCCCTTCTCCCTCACCCAAACACTGACCAGTGGCTGGAAGCCCCAGAGAATCATGTGGAGTGAGATTTTGTTTGTTTGTTTGAGACAGTGTCTCACTCTGTCACCCAGACTGGAGTGCAGTGGCACAATCATGGCTCACTACAGCCTTGACCTCCCAGGGTCCAGCAGGTGCTGCCCAGGCTGGTCTTGAACCCCTGGGCTTAAGCAATCCTCCTGCCTTGGCCTCCCAAAGTTCTGGGACTACAGGCATGAGCCACTACTCCTGGCTAAGGAATGAGATTTCATCTCCTAATGCATAAAGAGCCATTGGAAGGTTTTAAGTGAAGCAATAATGACATAGGATGTGATGGTGGATTTGAGGGGCAAGAAGACTGACTGGGAGGCTGTTACCTTTGTATACTTGCTCAATTGGTGGTCACAAGCTTTTTGGCATGGGGGACTGGTTTTGTGGAAGACCATTTTTCCACAGACTGGGGTGGGGATGGTTTCAGGATGATTCAAATGCATTACATTTATTGTGCTCTTTATTTCTACTATTATTACATTGTATTAATAATGTACAATATATTACATTGTATTAGTAATGTAAGGATTAAATTGTATAACAATGTATAATGTATAACATTAAGAATGTACAATGTATAACATTCTATTATTATTTCAATGAAATAATTATACGATTCACTGTAATGTACAATCAGTGGGAGCCCTGAGCTTGTTTTCCTGCAACTGATTTAGGAGTTAAGAGAAACTACTTAGGCAGATAGTAAGGGTATGGGAGCCCTCCGTAAAACTTTTCTTTTTAGTGAAAAGCAGCCCCAAATCATTTTCCTTTCTAATGAAGAGCAGCCTGTAAAATCAAACTGCAGACATGATACTGGCAGTTGTGCCAATCATATTCAAGATGGCGGCTCCATCTTCCCCTCTTTTTGTCCGCCACATGTATAGTAAGAAGCAGACAAGATGGCACTGATCAACTGGAATGGCCATTTGCATAATAAGATTAGGGTGGGGCAACCAGCCTTCCCCAAACACTATGTAGACGTCATAACTGATCAAAGTAATCTATGAGCCCTATGTAAATCAGACACCACCTCCTCAGACTGGACTATAAAACTCCACGCATTCGTACCAGCTGGTCCTTTTTCCCACTTGGAGACCCTCTTTTGGGCTTTCTCAGCATGAGGAAGCTTTTTCTCTCTCTTTTCTTCCTTTTTTTTTTTTTCTTGAGACGGAGTCCTGCTTTGTCACCCAGGCTGGAGTGCAGTGGCGCGATCTCAGCTCACTGCAACCTCCACCTCCCAGATTCAAGCAATGCTCCTGCTTCAGCCTCCCAAGTTGCTGGAATTACAGACACTTGCCACCATGCCTGGCTAATGTTTGCAATTTTAGTAGAGATGGGGTTTCACCATGTTGGCCAGGCTGGTCTTGAACTCCTGACCTCAAGTGATTTGCCCACCTCAGCCTCCCAAAGTGCTGGGATTACAGGCATAGGCCACTGTGCCCCGCCTCTTTTCTTCTTTTTCTATTAAACTTTCTGCTCCAAAACCCACTCCTCATGTGTGTCTGTGTCCTGAATTCCTTCTCAACCCAGACCAAGAGCCAAGGTATATACCCCAGACAATGGAGCAGTTTCACAACTAGACAGTCCCATCTGGGGGTGATGGGAGACAGTGACAGATCATCAGGCATTAGATTCTTATAAGGAGCATGCAACCTCGCTCCTTCCAATGTGCAGTTCACAATAGGTTTTGCACTCCTATGAGAATCTAATGCAGTCGCTCATCCGTCAGGAGGTGGAGCTCAGGCAGTAATGCAAGTGATGGGGAGCGGCTGTAAATACAGATAAAGCTTTGCTTGCTTGCTGCTGCTCACCTCCTGCTGTGTGGTCCGGTTCCTGACAGGCCATAAACCTATGGCCTAGGGATTGGTGACCCCTGTCCTAGAGAATAAGGAAGTGAATTAGGGCAGTGTTAGCAGAAATTGAAAAAGAGATAAGTTAGAAATGTTTAGTCTGCTAAGCTGGCTGTCTTACCATTAATTGGTGGGGGAAGTGTGAAAGGAAAAGAAAATCTCAAGACCTCAAACTCACGTTGCTAAAGGAAAAGTTAAGCTTGGGAACTGAGACAAGAAAAAACCAAAGCAAAACTTGTTTCTTTCGTTCCCAACAGATAGCTGTAATTTCGTGTGCTGACTTTATCTTATGTAAAATGTAGATTTACTGAGCAAGAAAATTATGTGATAGACTTCCCCCTCCCTCCTCTCCTTTCACATGTAAAGTGTGGATTCAGTGAGTGCTATTCAAGGCCTCATGAGAATGTGACCTCCTGGCTCATTGCCTACCCTACCCCATTTTTTTCTTCCCTCCTTCTCCTCCTGCCCACTCTTCCCCCTTTACATATTGAAGTCCTCGAAACTCTCCTTGGAAAAAAGCAGAGAACACAAATCCTATTGTAACTTGTGTTTCTTTTTTCCTGGGTGTTTCCTCAACCTCAGCAAAATAAACCTCTAAGTTGACTGAGATCTGTCTCAGACACCTTTTGGTTTACAGAAGTAAGGAAGAAGGAGTTGCATGACTTTCAGGATCCAGCTTGTTGAGGGTGTGAATGGCAGAGCTCTGAGATGGGATCATATGAAGAGGAGCAGGGAACGTCAACAAGGAAGGAGACCTTGGCAATGCCTGCACAGCCCGCTTAGCCATGTAGCAGAGCCCTTACAGTCACTGGCTTCATGCGGTGCAGAAGAAGCTGGTTAAATTCATCTAACTGTAATTTGCCTTCCATGTCTAGTTCCCTTTTGGCCTGAGGAAGATAATCCAGCTGGCTAGGCATAGCTGAAATGTGACACAATCAATTACAAATTTGTTGATTTAGAGCAAGTGATAGATACACAGCCCAGAGTAAATTTCCCAGAGGCTCTTATCACTGTGGGGAGGACAAAGTCTCACTTCCCGATCAGCAGTGGCCAAGGGAAGCTTTTCTCTGCATTTCTGAGGCTGTGATCTCTCTCATGCGCTCCTTTGAACGTGCTTACCGGCACAATGGAATACATTAGCTTAAATATTTCTCTTCACAGGTTGCTGTGTCTTTTAACGTAGGCAACTCTTCATGTAAATGCTAGTCAGAAAAGAGGAAAAGAGGTTTTGTTTTGTTTTTCATGGAAAGTTGCTTTAATTAAATAAAGGACAGGAAGTTCCTTCCTGAATGTGTACAGCCCTGTGGATTATACAAGCAATGTGCTGATTACAAACTGCCCCTTCACCAGTTCCGCTACACTTACCAGAATCCTTGTTAAATACCGTTCTCCCAAAAAAGACGTGAGGAAATTAAACAATAAAGCTATAAGAATTTAACAGAGAGAAACAAAATGAATATAAAACTTTTTATGCTTCTTCACTTTTAGATAACGTATACACCTTTCTCCATAAAATATATTTTTTCTTTTTTCAGATTTATTTATTATTTTTTTTTTTATTATCATTTTGTAGAGACAGGGGATCTCACTTTGTTGCCTAAGCTGGTCTCAAACTCTTGAGCTCAAGTGATCCTCCTGCCTCTGCCTCCTGAAGTGCTGGGATTACAGGTATGAGCCACCATACCCAGCTGTATTTTTTTTTCTTTTTTGAGACAGGGTCTTGCTCTTGTTACCCAAGCTGGAGTGCAGTGGCACAATCTTGGCTCACTACAACCTCCGCCTCCTGGGTTCACGTGATTCTCCTGCCTCAGCCTCCCAAGTAGCTGGGATTACAGGCACCTGCCACCACATCCAGCTAATTTTTCTATTTTTAGCAGAGATGGGTTTTGCCATGTTGGCCAGGCTAGTCTCCAAGTCCTGACCTCAGGTGATCCTCCCACTAAAGCCTCCCAAAGTGCTGGGATTACAGGCTTGAGCCATCATGCCCGGCCCGGCTGTAATTTTTAAGTAAAATTTCAGCTTTGCTGGCATTGTTACACATGTTAACTTTTTAGTTATCAACACAATATTTTAAGACAGATAAAATGTATTAAACAGATGTTCATCTTATAGAACATGTAGATGATACAGATGAACAAAAGGAAGTGTGGGGAAAAGAAAGATCACACTGTTACTGTGTCTATATAGAAAGAAGTAGACATAAGGGACTCCATTTTGTTCTGTATTTGAGATGCTGTTAATCTGTGACCCTACCCCTAACCTTGTCCTTGCAAGAGACATGTGCTGTGGTGACTCAAGGTTTAAAGGATTTTGGGCTGTGCAGGGTGTGCTTTGTTAAACAAGTGCCTGAAGGCAGCTTGCTGGTTAAAAGTCATCACCATTCTCTTAATCTCAAGTACCCAGGGACACATACACTGCCAAAGGTCGTAGGGACCTCTGCCTAGGAAAGCTAGGTATTGTCCAAGGTTTCTCCCCATGTGATAGTCTGAAATATGGCCTCATGGGAAGGGAAAGACCTGATCGTCCCCCAGCCTGACACCCGTGAAGGGTCTGTGCTGAGGAGGACTAGTATAAGAGGAAAGAAGGCCTCTTGGCAGTTGAGATAGAGAAAAGCATCTGTCTCCTGCCCATCCCTGGGCAATGGAACATCTCAGGGTAAAACCCGATTGTCTGTTCTGTTTACTGAGAAAGGAGAAAACCGCCTTGGGGCGAAAGGTGGGACTTGCTAGTGCAATGCTGCTCTTTATGCACTAAAAGGTTTATGAAGATGTTTACATATGCATATCAAGGCACAGCACTTTTCCTTAAACTTATGTCACAGAGATCTTTATTCATCTGTCTTACTGCTGACCTTCTCCCTATGATGATCCTATTAGCCTGCCACTTCCCTTTTTCTAAGATGGTAAAGATAATGATCAATAAATACTGAGGGAACTCAGAGACTGGTGCCGGCGTGGGTCCTCTGTATGCTGAGCGCCGGTCCCCTGGGCCCACTTTTTCTTTCTCTATACTTTGTCTCTGTGTCTCATTTCTTTTCTCAAGTCTCCCGTTCCACCTAACGAGAAACGCCCACAGGTGTGGAGGGGCAGGCCACCCCTTCAGGAAGAAAGTAAAAAACTCTCACAATTTCACCACTTAGAGATAATCCATGTTAAAATAGGTTTTCCATTCTCTTTCCTTACATCTAGGTGTAATAGAGTGAAGAGAACAGTTTACACCCTGGAGGTGTAAACAGAAGAAATAGTTTCTTCTATTTACTTACTTTTTTAGAGACAGGGTCTTGCTATGTTGGCCAGGCTAGAGTGCAGTGGCTATTCGCAGGCACCATCCCACTACTTATCAGCATGGAAATTTTGACCTGCTCCATTTTCAACCTAGGCCGATTCATCCCTCCCAAGCCAACCTGTTGGTCCTCAGCTCCAGGGAGGTCACCATATTGATGATGAACTTAGTGTGGACACCCAATCGGCACAGCGCACTACAGCCCAAAACTCCTGTCTGGGCTCAAGCAATCCTCTGGCCTCAACCTCCCGAGTAGTGGGGACTACATGTGTGTACCACCACACCTCAGCCTCCCAAGTAGCTGGGACTACAGGTGTGCACCACCACACCTGGCCACACCTGAGTTTCTTGGGAGGAGAGCATTGTCTGTGTCTGGAAGGAACATTGGAAATTGTTCTATCGGGAAGTCTCAAAGAGTAAACTCATAGACTCAAAACATCCAGCTGGCTCTAAGGAGAGATGGTGCTGATGGCTTCAGTGGGGGGTCTCTCTGTACTGCGAGTTGTGATGAGTGGCACGTGCAGTCGGAGAACTGTAGTTGAAGCCAAGCTGAATTCCTCTATGTAATAGAGGGGAGAGGATTTTTGGTTTCATTTTGGGGAGTGGCCAGATGCCAAATTAAAGGGAGGAAAATAGGATCAAAAGAGCTGAGTACAGCATGAGGGGGAGAAGAAAAGCCTCCTGTTGTTGTAGAACCTGGGAACTCAGCAAGGTAAGAGACAGGCTATACACTGCACGCTCAGATCCCTCAAAAACTCAGGAAATTATTCTTCATTTGCTAATTCTGTTGAGCAAGTAGATTCTTCTGCTTTCGACATAGGAGTGCTTGTTCGCTAGTATTTTTTATTATTATTATTATTTTTGAAATGGAGTCTTGCTCTGTCACCCAGGCTGGAGTACAATGGCATGATCTTGGCTCACTGCAACCTCCGCCCCCCAGGTTCAAGCGATTTTCCTGCCTCAGCCTCCCTAGTAGCTGGGATTACAGGCATGCGCCACCATGTCCAACTAATTTTGTATTTTCAGTAGAGACGAGTTTTCACCATGTTAGCCAAGCTGGTCTCAAACTCCCAACCTCAGGTGATCTGCCTGCCTCAGCCTCCCAAAGTGCTGGGATTACAGGAGTGAGCCACCGCACCCAGCCTAAGCTTTTTTAAAAATATTATCTGAGTTCCTGCAGCTACCAGTGTACTGAGGGAAGCCCAATCTAACCACCATGAAAATATTCAGGAACGCACTGACCACACATAAAGTCAGTCAGTGCTAACTCATCTCTCCCCATTTTTATTCTAAAGTCATAGTTTAGGCCAGGCATGGAGGCCTGAGCCTGTAATCCTAGCTATTCAGGAGGCTGAGGCAGGAAGATGTCTTGAAGCCATGAGTTTGCAACCAGCCTAGGCAACATAATGAGACCCTGTCTCTAAAAAAATAAAAAATTAGGCCAGGCGCAGTGAGTCACGCCTGTAATCCCAGTACTTTTGGAGGCCAAGGTGAGCAGATGACCTGAGTTCAAGAGCTCAAGACCAGCCTGGCCAATACAGTGAAACCCCATCTCTACTAAAAATACAAAAACTAGCCAGGCATGGTGGTGCACACCTGTAGTCCCAGCTACTCTGGAAGCTGAGGCAAAATAATTGCTTGAACCAAGGAAGCAGAAGTTGCAGTGAGTTGAGATCGTGCCACTGCACTCCAGCCTAGGTGACAGAGCAAGACTCTGTCTCAACAAAAATAACAATGAATAAAAAATTAGCCAAGCCTGGTGGTGTGCTCTTGTAATTCCAGCTGCTTGAGAGGCTGAAGCAGGATGATCACTTGTGCCCAGGAGTTTGAGGCTATAGTGAGCTATGATTGTGCCACTATAGTTTAACCTGGGCAACAGAGCAAGATCCTGTTTAAAAAAAAAAAACATATTTTATATTATGTTTTATGTAGGCATTTTCTCTTTATCTAAAAATAAAGAAGCAGAATTGGTCCCCACCCAATGGTGTTTTGTGGGTCACCATTTTCCTGTTGCCTGATGCTGCAAAATTCCACAAGCAGGTCCCAAACAAAATGAATATTACTACAAAGAGAATTTCTTTCTTTTTTTTTTTCTTTGAGACAGAGTCTTGCTCAGTCACCCAGACTGGAGTGCAGTGACATGATCTTGGCTCACTGCAACCACCGTCTCCTGGGTTCAAGTGATTCTCCTGTCTCAACCTCCCGAGTAGCTGGGATTACAGGCACCTGCCATCATGCCTGGCTAATTTTTGTATTTTTGTAGAGACAGGGTTTCATTTCACCATGTTGGCCAGGCTGGTCTTGAACTCCTGACCTCAGGTGATCTGCCTGCCTCGGCCTCCCAAAGTGCTAGGATTAAAGACATGAGCCACTGCACCCAGCCTACAAAGAGAATTTCAAATCTTGCAAAAGAAGTGAGATTTCACAAAAGTGTTGAAAGTGATGTTTGGAGAACAACTCGAAGAATCTGCAATGTCATTGACAAATGAGGATCTGGCAGAGTTAAACCAAGTCAACAATAGAAGGAGAGAAAACTCCACAAAGATGATGTCATAGGTTGTTTCGAAACATGTGATTTTACTATAGGTATCAAAGAATTACAGAAGGCCCACAGAGAAAAGGATGAAACTCTCTGAGCAAAACATGACCCGTTTTATGGATTCATTGTGAAAATTCAGCAAACAATCAAAGTGCAGCAAATGATGCTATAGATCTATTCAGGATTCATTTTGTTCATTCTAAGAATTAGTGCATGGATATGATTTTAACTTACATTGTGTTAAATGTCAGATAAAATTATTTTTGCACTTGATCTTAGCCAAATAGCCAAGAAGCAATACATTATTTTTGTCCTTGTTAGTTTGATTTTTTAAGATCAAATTTGTGCCAAATCTTATTTACATAGTACTTAATATTGTTAGAGTAGGTAGCTAGGCAGACATGAGCAGGGCAGGAAATAGCTCGACTCCCCCAGGAGTGTCAAGCGACCATCGGGTGATGATCAGGCAGTTGTTTTGTTTTGTTAGAGACAGAGCCTCTGTCTGCTGCCCAGGCTGGAGTGCAGTGGTGCGATCTCAGCTCACGGCAACCTCCACCTCCCGGGTTCAAATGATTCTCCCGCCTCAGCCTCCCGAGTAACTGGGATTACAGGTGTCTCACCACTAAACTGGGCTAATTTTTTTTTTTTTTTTTTTTTTTGAGACGGAGTTTTGCTTTTGTTGCTCAGGCTGGAGTGCAACTTGCAATCTCTGCTCACCACAACCTCTGCCTTCAGGGTTCAAGCGATTCTCCTGCCTCAGCCTCCCGAGTAGCTGGAATTACAGGCATGTACCCCCACACCCGGCTAATTTTTTTTTTTTTTTTTTTTTTTTTTGAGACGGAGTCTCGCTCTGTGCCCGGGCTGGAGTACAGTGACTGGATCTCAGCTCACTGCAAGCTCCCCCTCCCGGGTTTACGCCATTCTCCCGCCTCAGCCTCCCGAGTAGCTGGGACTACAGGCGCCCGCCACCTCGCCCGGCTAGCTTTTTGTATTTTTTAGTAGAGACGGGGTTTCACCGTGTTAGCCAGGATGGTCTTGATCTCCTGGCCTCTCAGGTGATCCACCCCACCTCTGCCTCCCAATGTGCTGGGATTAGGGGCGTGAGCCACCACGCCTAGCAGATCAGGCAGTTGTTAAACTGTCTGTCTGAAATAATAATTGGTTGCATCTGGCACCAGGGAAAGGCAGGCTCCCAATAGAAAACACCTGAGGCTGGTGATCAGCTTCCTGGTAAGATCCCAGAAGTTGGGCGAGTGGGCTCAAGCATGAGCACGAAGAGGCAAAGTGGTGGCATTTACCTGGTTTATGACCTTCCTCTAGTAACACTCAACTGGTAAGGGAAGAATGCACCCATTAGGCGCATGCCTAAGTTCACTAAACACACTGCACATGTGGTCCCGCCCAAGTGCTGGCAGGCCACTGAGCATGCAGACAGCCTACCCCAAGGGGAGAATCAGGGGAGAAGGGATGCAACCCCTAGAAGCATGCCAATGGATAAAACCCCAAGTCAAATGTCAAACAGCGCACTTGGCCCTCTTCCAAGTGTACTTTCCTTTCTTTTGTTCCTACGCTAAAATGTTTTAATAAATTTACACTCCTGCTGTAAAACTTGCCTTGGTTTCTCATTGTGCTTTACGCCAGTGAGATGAAGTCTGTCCTCTGAGGAGGAAAGAATTGAGTTGCTGCAGACCTGTGCAGACTCGCTGCTGCTAACAATGTAAAAATTTGAGTTTATTATAGTCAATTTAAAACATAAGTGAACATAGACAATTGTCTTTATAACGCCTCTGTATCCATCACCCAGCTCAAACTATTATTGACTTATGGCCAATTTTTGTAAGTGACTTTTTATTGAATAAGAACATAAAATTATACAGGTATAGAAGAATGCATAAATCATAGTTGTAGAGCTTTTAAATTTTCACAAATTAAAAAGTTCATTTAATCAGCACATAGATCGAAAGATACAATGTCACAGCACCCTGGAGGGTTCTCTCTGCCCACTTCTAGTCAATATCCCTCCCAAAGTAAGGACCTTCCTTTTAATACCATGGACCAGGAGCACAAGGCCAATCTTACCACCTCCTCCATGCTTGCCAATCTGGTCCCTCTCCCCGCTGCTTCTGACTCTGCATTGTGTCATTTTGCCTGAAAATATTTCAGTTTAAAATTAAATTTAAATATTAAATATTTAAGATTAAATAAAATAGCTTGGAGTGGTGGCTTTCAGCTGTAGTCCTAGTTATTTAGGAGGCTAAGGCAGGAGGATCACCTAAGCCCAGGAGTTCGAGGCTGCAGTGAGCTATGATTCTGCCACTGTGCTCCAGCCTGAGCAACAGAGTGAGACTCTGTCTCAAAAAAAGACCCTTTAAAAGTAACAGTAATACCACAGTCACATTTTAAAAATTAACTGTAATATTAATACTTGCATGTCAGCAAATATCTTGAATGTTTATGTATTTCCCTGGGTTTCTTATAATTTAAAGTTCTACAGTTTGAATCATGACCTAAGTAAGATCCGTAAGTTTTTGGTTTTTTTGTCTTTTTTTTTTTGTTGTTGTTGTTGTTTTTTGTGACAGAGTCTCACTCTGTTGCCCAGGCTGGAGTGCAGTAGTATGATCCCAGCTCACTGCAACCTCCACCTCCTGGGTTCAAACAATTCTCCTGCCTCAGTCTCCCAGTACCTGGGATTACAGGCATATGCCACCACACCCATCTAATTTTTGTATTTTTAGTAGAGAGGGAGTTTCGTCATGTTGGCCAGGCTGGTCTCGAACTCCTGACCTCAGGTAATCCACCTGCCTTGGCCTACCAAAGTGCTGGGATTACAGGTGTGAGCCACTGCGCTGGGCCCCATAAGTTTTTAACATTTTTTTAAAAACCTATAGGTTCCTCTCCCTTCTCTCTCTCTCTCTTCCTTCTTTCCTTCTCCTCCTCTTCTCTCTCCTCTTCCCCCTCTCCTTCACTACATTTTTTTTTTTTTTTATGTTGAAGGAACTGGGCATTTGCGTTGCAGAATTTCTGTGGTCTGACTTTCCTCATTGCATGCTGTAGGGTTATTTATCACATCTTTTCTCTCTTATGTGTATTCCGAAAACCAGTAGTTAGATCCAGGGTTCTTATTAGATTCAGGTTCAGTTTTTTTGGCAAAAACGTCCCCTGGTGGCATGGGGTCTTTCCATACACCTGCTTGGTTGTCTCTCTTTTGTGACTTTAGCAGCCATTGATAGTCATTGCTTCAATCCATTAAGTCATAGGGATTAGAAAAATGATGTTATTCTATCATTTCTTCTTCATTTATTAACCAAAATACTTCTAAAAAGAGAAACTTTCCCTCATCAACTATTTGGCTACCCAGAGGGACAGTTTACATAGAAAATGCAGAATAAATGCATGATTTTTTTTCTTTACTTACAGTTAAAGAAAAATGAGTCCTCAAGGGATGAGTATCACTGCAAACTTCTGCAGCTGGAGATCCCTGAACTGATATTTCTGGAGTCCCTGTGAGTCTGAAGGTTTGAATCCCAAAGCTGGGCTTCACTGGCCTCACCTGGAAGAGGGAGACAGTGCCTGGCAGAGAACCTAATACAGATTTCATTTGAAAGAATGCAATGGGCCGGGCGCGGTGGCTCAAGCCTGTAATCCCAGCACTTTGGGAGGCCGAGACGGGTGGATCACGAGGTCAGGAGATCGAGACCATCCTGGCTAACATGGTGAAACCCCGTCTCTACTAAAAATACAAAAAAAATTAGCCGGACGTGGTGGCGGGCGCCTGTAGTCCCAGCTACACGGGAGGCTGAGGCAGGAGAATGGCGTGAACCCGGGAGGCGGAGCTTGCAGTGAGTGGAGATCCGGCCACTGCACTCCAGCCTGGGCGACAGAGCGAGACTCCGTTTCAAAAAAAAAAACAAAAAAAAACAAAAAACTGTGGCCCACGCTGGAGTGCAATGGGTGATCTGGGCTCACTGCAACCTCTGCCTCCCGGGTTCAAGCAATTCTCCTGCCTCAGCCTCCTGAGTAGCTGCGACTACAGCCATGTGCCACCACGCTCAGCTAATTTTTATATTTTTAGTAGAGACAGGGTTTCACCATGTTGACCAGAATGGTCTCGATCTCCTGACCTCGTGAACTGCCCATCTCAGCCTCCCAAAACTCTAGGATTACAGGCCTGAGCCACCGCGCCTGGCCAATCCCTTTTTATAGATGAAAATGAGGATTAGAGAGGCCTGGTAGCTTGTCTAGATCACACGGCTGCACAGAACCCCAGCCAGGCTTCACATCCCAGCTGTGTGACTTATAGACCAAGGTGGGTGCGGATGTCCCATGCTCATAGCTACCATGTTGGGTGGGCTCTCTGGAGCACCTGAGCCCTGCTAGCTCCATAGAATATCGAGAACTGCCTTGGAGGACTTACTCCCCTACCACACGGGGTTCCTCTTCACCGTGATTATTTCTCACCTGTGCTACTGCAGTATCCTCCTGACAGGTCTCCCTGCCTTCCCTCCACGTCCTCTCCGTAGTCTGTTTTCAGCATGGGGGGGCAGAGTGAAGCTTGCAGAGTGCACATCCCGGGACCACACCCTCCCAACTGCCACTGAGGGAACGTGGTCAAAATAATCTTAGAATAAATTTACCAGATTTTATTCTAATTCTTAGAATACCAGATTTTGCCTAGTAGAAAATATCGATTCAGATGATGGGACCACTTTAGCTCAAGGGTGTTAAGGGGAATTATGTAAGTTTTACACATCAGATGGGATTACCATACCCCTTGGCATTCCCCTTCCTCTGGAAAAGTAGAAAGAATTAATCAGACTCTCAAAAAGCATATTACTAAACTAATCTTAGAAACTTGGACCAAATGTCTCCCAGTAGCACTCCTGAGGGTTAGGACGACCCCGAGGAAAGCCTTGGGACTGTTTCCTTACGAGTTTTTATGTGGACTCCCGTATTTAGGTAGGACTACTGGCCCTTCTACTATGGAAACCAAAGACCAATTTTTAGCAAATTGTATACTGACCCTATCCTCCACCCTGTCATCCCTGAGGTTCAAAGGACTCCTGACTCAAACCCCACCTCTTGAGTTCACGGTTCACCACTTCCAGCCTGGCAACTCGGTGCTGATTAAGACTTGGAAAGAAGACAAGCTCCACCCAAACTAGGGAGGTTCTATCAAGTGCTCCTAATCACTGACACAGCCTACGGACAGCTGAACGGGGTGAACACATTACACTCGGTCAAGAGACTAGTAAAAGAACCCCCGCAAGGAAGGGAAGAGGGTGAATGGGAAGTGTATAGATCATCTAAGGAACCCTTAAAATTAACTCTAAGGAAAACCTAGAAGGAAGCTATGAGCAGGCTCCATCATGGTGGGTGGATGTGGTTAGGATTAATCCTACTACCAGGGGTGAGAGGGTACGCAATTACTGGATGGAGCCCAGTAGAAGAATATTCAGTCAAACTAGTAGCCAACATAACTAGAACCTCCACCCCCCAGATCATAAAGTTTGATGCCTCCTAAGTCTTACATTGTGGGAATTTAGGAAACCAAAGGCAGCTGTCACAAGCAAACAAACATCTATGTCCTGAAATAGGTCGCTACCGGGGAAAGCCCTGCACTAGCTGGAATGAGGTCTGGTGGACCACCCAATTTTGAGGCTGAGACATTCTTCCAAAAGTAAACCCTTAAGAAGAAAATACATTTGTATAGGGGCCCCCTGCCACCTAACTGTAGAAATTTAGAATGCAGTCCTATATTAATTACCATAAACAACCCAGCTACTCTAGACCAGGAACCTTGGAGATCTGGTTAGGAATAGATATCTCAGAAAGGGATCCGATGGGATGGTTAACTTTTAGGCTAGTCACCAACTCCACTCTGAGCCCTCCCAGGATTACTATAACTCCCAGTCCCACTACTTCCTTTAACCCACCAGACATGACCCTACGAGAGTAAATATAATTAAGGTAACTGACTTGAGGCAGACTTTAGAAATTGAGACTGGAGATGGGGATGGAAATGCCTGGGTTGAATGGGTCAGATTTTTGGTACTAGCTTTTCATAAGAGCGACTGTTATGCATGCTCTGCTGGGCAGCCTCAGGCACAGGCGGTTCTGTTTCCCCCAGGATGGGATACCAATCCTAATGCAATGCTTTGCATGTTGGCTCTGTACCAGGACAGGGATGCACAGGGAAATGAGACTTGCAAAAGTCTATCTTTGCTCTTTACCGCCTTGTGGAGGTCAGACCCTAGAGCAATCCCCTCATTCTCCATAGGGAATATGAACCACTCCTCTTGCCTCTCTAGGCAGGGGGCAGAGTTCGATAAGCCTATGGGAGAACCCTCAACTTGTACCCACATCCTAAACATTACTGGTGAGTCAAACAAAGGTAACTGCTCAGCTCTTCATATACCCTGGGCTGATGTCTGGTGGTATTGTGGAAAAAGGAACCTCCATGACCTATTACTATCCAATTGGACCTGGACTTGTGCCTTAGTTCAACTGGCTATTCCATTCATCCTGGCATTCTGTAAGATTCCCAAGAATCCACATGGCCACTGAAGATGGAGAGATCTAACAAATTACTTTGATCCCAACATTTATATTGACTCAACAGGAGCTCCTAGAGGAGTATCTAATGAATTAAAAGCCCGAAACCAAATAGCTGTTGAGTTTGAATCAGCACACTTCTGGTGGTCAACTACTAATAAAAATGTGGATTGGATTAATTACATCTATTATAATCATCAAAGATTCATCACCTATACTCGATACACTCTCAAGGGAGTAGCTAGACAGTTAGATGCCACCAGTCAGATGGCCTGGGAGAACAGACTTGCACTACACAAGATCTTAGCAGAGAAAGGAGGCATATGCATCATGCTGGATGGAAAGTGTTGCACTTTAATTCCTAACAATACTGCCCCAGATGGAACCATCACAAATGCGTTATAAGGGTTAATGATTCTAGTCAATCAATTGGCAGAAAATGCTGGAATTGATGACCCATTTACTGATTGGCTAGAAAGTTGGTTCAGGAAATGGAAAGGAATGGCAGCCTCCATTCTAACATCCCTTGCAATAGTGGCTGGAGTCCTAACAGCTGCAGGGCATTGTACTATCCCCTGTGTTAGAAGGCTAACCCCCAAATTAATGGAAACAGCCATCAACAAACAAATGCCCATAACATGTCAAATATTATTAGAAACTAAATCAGTTCTACTCTCTTGTGATGAAGAGAGTCAACAGCTCTTGAAACGATTTGAGTAGCAAAGGACACAAAAATAAATCTGGAAATAGGACCAATAGGAGTAAAAAGAAAAAGAGGAGGGAGTTGAAGGAAATAATGTACACAGTGGTCCCATTCCAAGACAAAGTGCCTTGAATCAGCGTCAAGGCATTCCAGATAGGCCAAGGAAGTGCTGTGGGAAGAAAGTTAGATTTACACCTAATATAATAGTGAAAGTGAATAGTGAAATACATAATAGTGAAGTGAATTTTGAAGCAACAAACTACAGAAGAAACGGGATATACTAGGACCCCTGCTTGGATAGCCAACACCTGCTTGTCCTCCCCACCCTTAGTTGCCCCCACCCAAACCAAAGAAGTTTAGTCTAAGATGAAAGTTTACCAGTCTGCAAAATAGCTTGCTTTGTCTGTTCTTATCAGCCTGCCCAGCTACTTAGGTCATAAGTCAAATACTTGAAGAGTCCTGGAGCTAACTAAGGTTGCAATGTATTGTGGGCTGCAACAAAATGCAGCAGGACAACCCTGAAGAAAACACCTACAACCCTTACCCAACAACCAATAGGCGATGTCTGGGAAGACTGTGACCCCGTGATACTCAGCCTATGGGGAACTGGGGGAGGGACCTGCGCACTAGGGGATAAATTGCTTGTTGCAATTGTGCTAAGTGTGCCTGCCCATTAGACACCCAATCTTGCAAGACTGTCATTAAAAATCTCACTTTTGCTGTTCTGCAGGTCTCTGAGTTCGTTCTTTGGGTTTGGACGGGTGAGTTTGTTTCTCACTATTAGGTGTTCCATTATTTATCTGTGCTACATGCCTGTTGAATTTCTACATAGTTGTTATATAGTTGGTGTAATTTTATGCTGTTTTTAAAAATTTTATGCTGTTACTCTTCTATTTGTTTAATAATAGCTATATGGAGATATAATTCACATACCATATAGTTCACCTATTTCGAGTACAATTCAATGATTTTAGCATGTTCACAGAGTTGCGCAACCATCACCACAATCAATTTTAGAACACTTTCATCATTCCAAAAGAAACCCTGTATGTACTTACAGTCTTTTCCCCACTTTCCCCCAATTTCCTCAACCTTAGGCAACCACAAATATACTTTCTGTCTCTATAGATTTGCTTATTCTGGACATTTCATACAAATGGAATAATATGATATATGGCCTTTTGTGTCTGGCTTCTTTCGCTTAGCATAACTTTTTAGAGTTCATTCATATTGCAGCATCTATTAGTTCTTCATTTCTTTTTATTGTTGAACAGTCCATTGTACAGGTACACTGCATTTAATTATTCATTTATCTGTTGATGGACATTCGGGTTGTTTGCACTTTGTGCTATTATGAATAATGCTGTTCTGAAAATTTGTGTATACATTTTTATATGAACATGTGCTTTCATTACTCTTGGGTACCTACCTTGCAGTGGAATTGCTGGTGATAGGGTATCTCTATGTTTAACCTTTTGAGGAATTAGCAGACTGGTTTCCAGTACCATTTTGTTTCTGCCAGCAGTTATGAGGGTTCCATCTTCTGCATTCCGGTCAATAATTGTTGAAATCTGTCACTTTGATAGTAGCCATCCTAATGGGTATGAAGTGGCAAGGTTTTGATTAACATTTTCCTGATGGATAACAATGTTGAGTACCTTTTCGTGTGCTCATGGGCCATTGGTTTATCTTTGAAAAATGTCTGTTTAGATCTTTTGTCCATTGAGTTGTCGTTTTATTTTATTTTCTTGAGACAGGGTCTTGCTCTGTTGGTCAGGCTGGAGTGAAGTGGCATTATCACAACTCACTGCAGCCTCAACCTCCCAGGCTCAAGCAATCCTCCCACCCCAGCCTCTCAAGTACCTGGGACTACAGGTATGCACCACCACACCTGACTAATTAAAAAAATATATTTTTTTGTAGAGACGAGGTCTCACCATGTTGCCCAGGCTGATCTCAAATTCCTGGGCACAAGCGATCCTCTTGCTTCAGCCTCCCACAGTGCTGGGGGTTGTGGTTTTACAATTGAGTTGTGTGAGTTCTTTATGTACTCTAGATTCCAGTCCCTTAACAGACATAAGATTTGCAAATATTCTCTCCCATTCTCTGGGTTGTCCTATCACTTTCTTGGTGGTGTTCTCAAAAGCACAAAAGTTTTTAATTTTGATGTCTAATTTGTCCACTGTTTTGTTTGTTTGCTTGTAGTTTTCGTGTCGTGTCCTAGAAATTATTGCTTAACACAAAGTCATGAAGACCACTATGTTTTCTTCTAAGAGTTTTATCGTTTTAGCTTCCACATCTAGGTCTGATTCATTTTGAGTTCATTTTTGTGTATGGTATAAGGAAGCAGTTCTCACTCTGCTTTTGTGTATGGTGTAAGGAAACAGAGTCTCACTCTGTTTCCCAGGCTGAAGTACAGGGGCCAGATCATAGTTCACAGCAGCCTTGACCTCCCAGGCTTAAGAGGTCCTCCCACTTTAGCCTCCCCATTAGCTGGAGTTACAGGTACTCACTATCACGCCCCACTAATTTTTGCTTTTTTTTTTTTTTGAGATGAAGTCTCACTTTGTCGCCCAGGCTGGAGTGCAGTGGTGCGATCTCGGCTCACAGCACTACCTCCCAAGTTCATGCGATTCTCCTATCTCACCCTCCCAACTAGCTGGGATTACAGGTGGGCACCACCTAATTTTTGTATTTTCAGTAAAAACTGGGTCTCACCACGTTGGCCAGGCTGGTCTCGAACTCCTGACTTCAAGTGATCCGCCTACATTGACCTCCCAAAGTGCTGGGATTACAGGCGTGAGCCACCATGCCCGGCCTAATTTTTGTATTTTTTTAAATAGAGTCAGGGTTTTGCATATTGCCCATGGCTGGTCTTGAACTCCTGAGCTCAAGAGATCTGCCCGCCTTGGCCTCCCAAAGTGCTGGGATTACAGGTGTGAGCCACTGTACCCAGTGCCATTTCATTCTTTTGCACGTGGATTATCAATTGTCTCAGCACCATTTGTTAAAAAGAATATTTTCCCCCATGAAATAGTCTTGACATCTTTGTTGAAAATCAGGTGACCATAAATATATGGGTTATTTCTGGACTCTTATTTCCATTCCATTCATCTGTATGTCTCTCCTTATTCCAGTATCACACTGTCTTGATTACTGTAACTTTGTAGTAAATTTTAAAATTGGGAAGTGTAAGTTTTCTAAGTTTGTTCTTCTTTCTCAAGATTGTTCTGGCTATTTTGAGCTCCTTGCATTTATTTCTATGTGAATTTTCAGATCATCGTCTCCATTTCTGCAAAAACATAGCTGAGGACTGCATTGAATCTCTATATGAATATGAGCAGTATTGCCCTCCTAGCAATAGGAAATCTTCTGAATCATGAACATGGGGTGTTATTCCATTTATTTAGGCTTTCTTTAATTTATTTCAATGATATTTTAAAGTTTTCAGAGAACTTTTTAACTTCTTTGTTAAATTTATTCTCTTTTTTTTTTTTCTTTGAGATGGGTTCTTGCTCGGTCACCCAGGCTGGAGTGCAGTGGCACAACCACAGTTCACTGCATCCTCAACCTCCTAGGCTCAAGTGATCCTCCCTCTTCAGCCTCCCAAGGATCTGGGATGTGCCACCAATATTTCCAGTATTTAAGAATATTTTGGCTGGGCAGGTGGTCCACACCTGTAATCCCAGCACTTTGAGAGGCTGAGGTGGGAGGATCACTTGAACTCAGGAGTTTGAGACCAGCCTGGGCAACATGGCAAAGCTCCATTTCTACCAAAAAATACAAAAATTAGCTGGGCATGGTGGTGCATGCCTGTCATTCTAGCTACTTGGGAGGCTGAGGTGGGAAGATGGCTTCAGCCCAGGACATCAAGGCTGCAGTAGGTCATGATGACACCACTGCATCCCAGCTTGGGAGACAGAGGGAGATCCTGTCTCAAAAACAAACTAATTTTATTTAATTAAACACTCTTTTTTTTTTTTTTTTTTTTTTTTTTGAGACGGAGTCTCGCTCTGTCGCCCAGGCTGGAGTGCAGTGGCCGGATCTCAGCTCACTGCAAGCTCCGCCTCTCGGGTTCACGCCATTCTCCGGCCTCAGCCTCCCAAGTAGCTGGGACTACAGGCGCCCGCCACCTCGCCCGGCTAGTTTTTTGTATTTCTTAATAGAGACGGGGTTTCACCGTGTTAGCCAGATGGTCTCGATCTCCTGACCTCGTGATCCGCCCGTCTCGGCCTCCCAAAGTGCTGGGATTATAGGCTTGAGCCACCGCGCCCGGCCAATTAAACACTCTTAAATAGTTTACTCTTTGTGATGTTATTGTAATTGGGAGTTGCTGTTTAACAGATTTAATTTTCATTTTATTTATTTATTTATTTATTTATTTATTTATTTATTTATTTATATTTTTTAAGACGGAGTCTTGCTCTGTCGCCCGGGCTGGAGTGCAGTGGTGCGATCTCAGCTCACTGAACTTCTGCCTCCTGGGTTCAAGCCATTCTCGTGCCTCAGCCTCCTGAGTAGCTGGGGCTACAGGTGCGCACCATCACCCCCCGCTAACTTTTGTATTTTTAGTAAAGATGGGGTTTCACCTTATTGGCCAGGCTGATCTCAAACTCCTGGCCTCAGGTGATCTGCCTGCCTCGGCCTCCCAAAGTGCTAGGATTACAGATGTGAAGCACCACACCCAGCCCAGACTTTGTTTTTAGAGCAGTGTTAGATTTACAGCAAAATTGAGCAGAAGGTACAGGGGTTTCCATATGCCCTTATCCCCATACACTCACAGTTTCCTCCACTGTCAACATCCTGGACCAGAGTGGCATATTTGTTACAATTCACAAATCTACATTGACATAACATTTTTACCCAAAGCCCACAGCATACATTAGGGTTTATTGTTGGTGCTGTGTATTGTATTGGTTTAACAAATCTATAATGATACGTATCCATCATTATTTTACAAAAAATATTTTCATTGACCTAAAAAATCTTCTGTGCTTCACCAATTCATGCCTTTCCCATCAAACACTGATCTTTTTGCCCATTTTAAAATCAACTCAATTATTTTCTTCATGAATTATGCTTCGATGTAATGTCCGATAAGTCACCACCTACTCAAGGTCAACTAGGTTTTCTCTTATGTTAATTTCTAGGAGTTTTATACTTTTGCATTTTACACTTAGGTCCATTTTGAGTTAATTTTTGTAAAGGGCATGAGGTCTGTGTCTAGATTTATCTTTTAACATGTGGATATCCAGTTCCTACTGCACTATTTGTTGAAAATACTATCTTTTCTTCATTATATTTCCTTTACTCTGTTGCCAAAGATGAGCTGACTATATTTATGTGCATCTATTTCTGGGCTTTTTATTATGCCTTATTGATCTATGTGTTCATTCTTTCACCAATATGACACAATTTTGATTGCTGTGGCTTTACAGTAAGCCTTGAAGTCAGGTAGTGTCAGTCCTCATACTTTGTTCTCCTTTAACATTGCATTGGCTACTCTTGGTCTTTTGCCTCTCCATATAAAGTTTAGAATCAGTTTGTCGATAACCACAATATAATTTGCTGAAGTTCTGATTGGGATGGCATTGAGTCTATAGATCAAGTTGGCAAGAAATGGTATCTTGACAATATTGAGTCTTCCTATCCATGAACTGGGTTATCCCTTTATTTATTTAGTTCTTCTCACATTTTTAATCACAGTTTTGTAGTTTTCCTCATATAGGTCTTGTACATGTTTTTGTTAGATTTATACCTAAGTATTTCATTTTTTTGGATGCTAATGTAAATGGTATTGTGTTTTTAATTTTAAACTCCACTTGTTTATTGCTAGTATATAGAAAAGCAATTGACTTTTGTATATTAACCTTCAAGCTTGCAATCTTACTATAGTTGCTTGCTAGTGCCAGGAGGTTTTTAAAAGTTATTGTTATTTTGGATTTTCTGCATAGATAATTATGTTATTTGCAAATAAAGACAGACTTGTTTCTTTCTGCCCAATCTATGTACCTTTTTTTCCTTTTCTTGTTTTATTGCATTAGCTAGAAATTCCCATATGATGTTGAAATGGAGTGATGAGGGGGGACATCCTTTCCTTGTTCTTGATGGAGTTGTCTTTTAAATTTAATTTTTGAATTGTTCATTGCAAATGTATGAAAGCACAATTGATTTTGTATATTATTCCTATATCCTGACCATTTCATTTTTACATGTAGTCTTTATATTTATAATTTTGATGGTTGAATACAATTCCATCAAATAATATCCCATACTTTACTTAGCTTCTCTAATTGTTGGATTTATATGTTGTTTACAGTTCTTGAATATTAATACTTCTGCTGAAAATAGTTTTGTATATTTGACTATTATCTTTGTAATTATTTCCTTATACTAAATTGGTATGTGTAAAAGGAATAAACATTTTGCAAGGCTCAGTGTTTTTTTTTTTTTTTTTGCTTGTTTGTTGTTTTTTTGAGATGAAGTCTTGCTCTGTTGCCTACGCTGCAATGCAGTGGTGCGATCTCAGCTCACTGCAACCTCTGCCTCCCGTATTAAGTGATTCTTGTGCCTCAGCCTCCAGAATAGCTGGGATTACAGGAGTATGTCACCATGCCCAGCTAATTTTTTTGTATTTTTTAGTAGACACAAGATTTCACCATCTTGGCCAGGCTGATCTCGAACTGCTGACCTCAGGTGATCCACTCGCCTTGGCCTCCTAAAGGGCTGGGATTACAGGCGAAAGCCCCTGTGCCTTGCCTATTTTTATTGACAGATTGACCTTCAACAGTATGTGTCAATGTGTAAAGCCTGAAGCAGATGCGTGCATATATTTATCAACCACTGTTTATCCATTATTCTATCAGCCTACCATGGTGGAGTTTCTTTTGAGGTGAGCAAAATATAAGGAAGTCAGAAGTAATGGATGACAATTTTGCAAATGGAAATTCTACTTTGTGATGGGCGACTGCTACGGTCTGAGTGTTTGTGTCCTCTTAAAATTTATATGTTAAAATCCTAACCCCGGCTGGGCGCAGTGGCTCACTCCTGTAATCCCAGCACTTTGGGAGGCTGAGGTGGACAGATCACGAGGTCAAGAGATTGAGACCATCCTGGCCAACATGGTGAAACCCCATCTCTACTAAAAATACAAAAATTAACCAGGCATGGTGGCAGGCGCCTGTAGTCCCAGCTACTTGGAAGACTAAGGCGGGAGAATCCCTTGAACCTGGGAGGCGGAGGTTGCGGTGAGCTGAGATTGTGCCACTGTACTCCAGCCTGGCGACAGAGCAAGACTCTGTCTCCAAAAAAACAAAAAATCCTAAACCCCAAAGTGATGATGTTAGGAGATGGGACACTTGGGAGATAATTAGGTCATAGGGTGGAGCCCTCATAAATGGGATTTGTGCCCTTACAAAAGAGGCCTGAGAGAGATCCCTCATCCTTTCTAACATGTGAAGACACAGTGAGAAGGTGCCAGGATGCAGGCCCTCACAAGACACCAAATCTGCTGGCACCTTAGTCTTGGAAATCCTAGCCTCCAGAACTGTGAGAAGTAACTTTCTTATTGCTTATAAGCCACCCAATATATGGCATTTGATTATAGCAACCCAAACAGACTAAGACAGCCACTTTGACATTCTCTAACTGCTTCCAGTGATCCTCCTGCGGACATAAACAAGAGTAGTTACTTGGGAAGAAAGGTGGGATCATTTGGGAATCGTCATCACTATCACCACTGCCAGAAACACATCTTGGAGTACATGCCCTACTCTTGGTAGACTGGTACCATCCTCTGTGTTTGTTAGACAAATGCATCCTCATCCTCATCCTCATCATTATCAGCACCAAAAGTGGCATTGATTGGGTACTCACTACACGCAGAGAGTGTGCCATGTCCTCAGTGTGGAGTCCTGATAAGATAGGTAAGCAACAATGAAGAAGGCATCCCAAGTAGGAAAGAATAATTGTTCCACGAGATGGCTAATCACTGACAACCCAAATCCTGTTCCCAAATACCTTGCTCCACATGTAGCCTCAGCAGCACAACCTCATCTGCACATAGCTTGTCCAGCACAACCTTATAAAACTTCCTCCAGTCACTGACTCTTTGCAGACAGCCCCTTTTCTGCTGTGCTGCCCATTGCACCCATGCAACGTATCCTCACACTTTCTCTAATATGTCTGCCTTTCTTTACTTACAACTGTCTTGGTAAATTTCTTTGTTGCCCACGAAACTGGCCCCAGCCAGTCATACCCACAACATACAACATCTCCTTAACTCCTCTCACAATCCGCTGAGGTAGGTAGTATTACGATTCTCATTTAATAGATGAGTTAACTGAGTCTTCGAGAGATTAAATAAACTGTTCAAGGGCTGTCCAATAGTAAGTATTAGAGCCAAGAGTTGAATGTGGGTTTGTGTGGCCAGAGTTCATGCACTAAAACACTGTACTGCCTTATTGTTACATATGTGATGAAGTGAGGGACTACAGTTTGCTGAGTTGATAGCTTTGTAAAGATACCAACTTGGTAATTTTTTTTTATTTTTTTTTGAGATGGAGTTTTGCTCTTTTGCCCAGGCTGGAGTGCAGTGGCGTGATCTCAGCTCACCACAGCTTCCAGCTCGTGGGTTCAAGTAATTCTCCTGCCTCCACCTCCCTAGTAGCTGGGATTACAGGCATGCACCACCACCCTGGCTAATTTTTTGTATTTTCACTAGAGACGGGGTTTCTCCATGTTGGTCAGGCTGATCTCGAACTCCCGACCTCAGGCAATCCACCCGTCTCAGCCTCCCAAAGTGCTGGGATTACAGGCATGAGCCACCGTGCCTGGACCCAATGTGGCAAATCATTTAATTAACCTAAAAAAATGCTGATGCAGAAATCATAATACCGTAATGAAATTATTTACCCCTAGGTACACAGCCCCAGGCGATTAAATGAAATAACTTATTATCCAAATACGGTTTAGGGAGATTGGCGAGGTCAGTGCCAGCGGCTCACTCTGGCCACTCGGCTGAGTCTTCTGTTCATGGGTCCTGCATGGGGCTGGTACACTCCTCTCTTGAGCCTTTACTTTCCGCATGACAACTCTCTGTACAGATATGGAAGTGTGGTTTTCCGAAAGTTCCTTCTTTTAAGTTGAGGACATAATAGGACTGTGCAGTTTATGCAAATGACACTGGCCTTTAGTAATGTTTCTAAAAATGAAACTCTGCAAGATTTAATATCACTGTGGTTGCCAGAAGAGAGTCACAGGAGCAGTGATAAAGGTGTTTTCTATGAAATGTGAATACAGAAAGCACAGGCGAGCCACCCAGTTTGATTTCAACGGGAGGAAGCCATTCTCCTATTGTGATTTCAATGTGTTGAGGGAACGAGGACCTTTCAAAATGGTGCATGCCGTTACAGAGAAGTGGGCATGTTAGTGCCTCTTATTGGCCCAGACTTAACCTCAAGGAAATGGAGAAACCAGATTCTGTTCTGGAAATGGTTTCACAGCTTGATTTCCTCAAACAATGAGAGAGTTTGTTGATTCCCTTCTAAGTGCTAGCCTTGTCCTAGGCACAGTGGGTGGATCCAAAGATGCATCCAACATGGACCTGCTCCCAAGGAACTTTTGATGCACCTGGGAAGATGCATATGAATATAAATATGATAATGCAGGTTTTCAAAGTGATGCAGTCCTTTTGAAAAAAAGATAATGGCAATCATAACAAAGGGATGCAGTCGCTGTGCTCAGATTCCAGAGAGGGGTGCTATTGCGAGATCAAGAGGGCAGAGACTTATTCATGAAGAAGAAACAGTAAGACCTCATGAGGCTGATGGCTGCACCAACTGCTGTTGGACTTGGGGTCTAGAGCCAGTTGTGTTAAGTAAACCATTCAAGCCTTCTGGACCTCAATTTCTTAACCTGTAAAAGGAAAGATGATCTCCCTGAGGTTCTTTCCCACCTTCATTATTCTCTAAAAAGAAGGATTTAGTTAAAAGCAGCAGCCAGTGCTCCTTGAGCACTTCCTGGACACGATTTACATATTAATCAACACAGTAGCCTAATGGTGGAGCTGCAGCTTTTATTCCCATTTTACAAAGAAGGGGAGTGAGGCTCAAGGAGATTAAGGGATTTGCCCTTCTACATCCAAACCCAGATCTGAGCGAATCTAAAGCCTTGAATCTCTGTGTTACGAAATCTTCAAGGAAGGGGATGCATGTAGGGGAAGAGCCAAGAAAGGAAGGGCATTCCAGGGAGGGCAAGCAGTGTGGACATAGTCAGGACCTAAGTGGCAAGACTGTAGTGTGTTCGGGAACAGCAAGATGACCTCAATGGCTGGAGCAAAGAGTTGCACAGCAAACTGGGTCAACATGCTTCCAGCACATCTCCCAACAGCCTCCAGGGAAACTACACACCCTCCCCATGCCCTCCCCCAGCAATATCAGGATGTTAGTTTTTTGTACAGGTGGAAAGAGTCTTTAAAAGGCTGCCTCCTCTGAGACATGTTGCATAAATTATTTCGAGGAAAACCATGATTTATGAACTTCCCCAACCTTCAGAACTGTGGCAAGGGACCTCCCTCAAAGGTTGGAAGCATTCTTTTTCTTTTTTTTTTTTAGGATGGAGCCTGGCTCTGTCATCCAAGTTGGAGTGCAGTGACACAATCTTGGCTCACTACAACCTCTGCCTCCCGCGTTCAAGCGATTCTCCCGCCTCAGCCTTCCAAGTAGCTGGGATTCCAGGCACATGCCACCACGTCCGGCTAATTTTTGTATTTTTAGTATAGATGGGTTTTCACCATGTTGAAAGCCAGGCTGGTCTTAAACTCCTGACCTCAGGTGATCTGCCTGCCACAGCCTCCCAAAGTGCTGGGATTACAGGCGTGAGTCACTGTGCCCAGCCTGGAAGCATCTTTTAATCAGAGATGGAGTTGAAGTTAGGCATTGGCATCCTCCGGCCTCTGTCATTGGATGTTGGCCTAAAGAGAACCTTGTGATCTGCCAGGGGAGCTTCCAGTTGGATAAGGACAACTGCTTCACCAGATTGTGACCAGGCTATGACAGGGAGCAGAGCCCAAAAATGTGCTGCAGGGCCCTCCCTCCCATGAGCTCCCCTGATCTCCCCTGAGCTCTCCAGCACCAGGTTCATGACTTATGGGACAGAACCTCCTCTACCCTGTGGTTACAGGTATTGTTTGTTCTAGCCCCACCATAAGATGGTCATTTCTTAAAAAACAAACAAACAAACAAACAAACAAACAAACAAAAAAAGACTATTTTTATTATAACAACACGCACACATAAATAGTCAAGTAGCATTAAAAGACTGAGTCCTCTGGACTTATTTTCTACTATCTACTTACTGAGTCATACCTTTTAGACAATATGCCAATATGCATTGTTTTGACTTCCTATCATAATAATTGATCATTTTAGTTTTTTCTACTTCATTTTATCCCCAGTATTTTTTTTTTTTCCCCCAGAGAAATAGGGTCTTGCTATGTTCCCCAGGCTGGTTTTAAACTTCTGGCCTTAAGTGATCCTTCCACCTCAACCTCCCAAAGTGCTGGGATTATAGGCATGAGCCAACATGCCCAGCCCCCACTGTATTGTTATAGCACAATTTTTGTTTAATATCAATGTGCTGATGTCTTCATTAAAGTTTTTGAAAACTTAATAAGTAAATGCTGATCACTGCTAAGCTAAATAGTAATGTCCTCTGATGATACCTGGTTCAACTACTTGACATGGTCAGTATCCATCTATTTTGACATATGAAGATAGCAATTTCACATAGGTCGGCCTAAACTTTGGTGTAAGTTTTGTTTCTTGGGGTTAATAACTGATTTTTTTTTTTTGGCGTGTGTTTCTCTGAGGCTGAAAGATTTTATATCTTTTAAAGACCTTTTCTTAGTTCCTGGGAGCCCATTCTAATATGACAGTTGGAAGCCTGGAAAAAGTTCCCAGGCAGACTGTGGAGGAAGGCCCAGAAAGCTGAGCGTGCCAGTTGGATCTGCTCTACACAACCTGATTCTTGGCAGGATCTGGAGGAGACTCATGTACCAAGACACCAAAGAGTGAGTTTTCAGGAGCACCAGCACTGCTGAGAAGCTCAGAGCGGGTCGGGGGAGGCTGTTCCCTAGAGAGAGGACACTGTTACAGAACTGGGGCCTCTAACAGCAACAGGGATGAAAGGGTCCTTGAAGAGGAGAGGCCACCTGCAGTGCTGAACCATCAGAACCAAGTGACCTTAATAAACAGAAAGGTTGAAAAGGTATCCAGGGAGCGTTGAACTGCAAAGATCTATGGGGAACAGCAAAAGAAAATGATGTTAGTAGGAGCAAGAGAGATGGGTAGCCAACAAAAGTTGGAATAAATATATTATAATGTGTGTTATGTTGATCTTAAAGAAGGTCAAGTATGGATGAGCAGAAGGATGAGGTCAGCTACCCCAAATGGAAAGTCATGATCCTTTGCTTGCTTTCCAGACCTAAGCCAGTTCTTACACCTGAACGCAGCAATTGAAGGAAAGGCTGGGTCCCTGTGGGGAAACACCTGCCATCCTGTGGCAGATGTAGAAAGAGGTAATTTCCCCAGGCCTTCCCCAAAGATGTCTATAGCCATGTGCTCAGATCACCACACAGTGGGGAAAGAGGAATGCCCAGATTTCTCTAATGCTGTTAGAATATTAAGGTTGACACTCAAAGCAATATAGGTCTTTCTGTTCGGTTAAGGATATATGTGAACTATATTAGTCAGGGGTCTCTAGAGGGACAGAACTAATAGGATATACACATATATATATACATATAAAGGGGAGTTTATTAAATATTAACTTACATAATCACAAGGTCCCACAATAGGCTGTCTGAAAGCTGAGCAGCAAGGAGAACAAGTCCGAGTTCCAAAACTGAAGAACTTGGAGTCCGATGCTTGAGGGCAGGAAGCATCCAGCATGGGAGAAAGATGGAGGCTGGGAGGCTAGGCCAGTCTCTCTTTTTCTCGTTTTTCTGCCTGCTTTTTATTTGTTGGCAGCTGACTAGATTGCGCCCACTTGATTAAGGGCGGATCTGCTTTCCCCAGCCCACTGACTCAAATGTTAATCTCTTTTGGCAACACCCTCACAGACAACCCGGGATCAATACTTTGCATCCTTCAATCCAATCAAGTTGACCCTCAGTATTAACCGTCACAGGAACTTGTGATAAATGAAGTCCTGGCTCAGATCCACAGATCCACCTGGGGGTCAGTTTGCCAGTTCCTGAATGTGTAACTGGAACGGACATACTTACCAGTTAGTGGAGCTGTCGCATTGGTCTCTTGATCTGTAAAGCAAGATAATAATGTTATAATAGGAAAGGCCCAGTGGGTGACACTGAAACCACCTTCTCACTTAAGCCAAGACATTAAGTCGAAACCAATATCACACTATATTGACAACATCACATTTGTCAGACCGATGAGCAAGAAGTAGCAAGAATAAGGTGCTCTGGCCAGGTGCAGTGTCTCACCACTGTAGCCACAGCTACTTGGGAGGCTGAGGCAGGAGGATCGCTTGAACCCAGGAGTTCAAGGCTGCAATGAGCTATGATCACACCACTGCCCTCCAACCTGGGTGACAGAGTGAGACCCTGTCTGTAAAAAATAAAATAAAAAGAAGATGCACTCTGATGTACCATTCCTCCAGCTGTGCAGAGGTGGCCTGTCACCAAGGAGGAAGGGAAGCTGGGATTAGAAGATGACCAGCAATCGTTGTCACACTGCATCAGTTCTGATTTATGTTGGTAACCCCTTATAACTTGAACATAATTCTAGCACTTGGCTGTTGAATTCAATTCCACAAACAGTTACAGAGAGGCCACCGCGTGCTCAGCACAGTGCTAGGCACTATGGCTGTCTGCGAGCTGTTTGAAACACTTAGCTCATGTGCTTAGAAGGATGGGTGTCTGCTTCTGAGTGCTGGGATGCAGCCTCTTTTCCCTATAAGAGGGGCTTAGGTGGTAGAGAAATAAATAAGTCAGCAAAAGAATGGGCTGTGTTTTAATTTTTTTTCTCTTTTTAGATTTTCAATTTCTTGTTTCTTAATGCCTTCACCTTCCATATTGACCTGGACACCCGCCTGGTGTCGACCTAATCACTGACTTTATGCCTTTGCTCCTCCCTTGTCCTCTCCTCACCCCTCTTGCTAGCAATTGTAGGGTCAATGATCTCGTTGGCTTGGACAGACTCAGCAATAAGTGATGAGGGATGGTTTTTTGTTTTTTTTTTGATAGAGACAGGGTCTCACTCCGTCACCTAGGCTGGAGTGCAGCGGTGTGATCATAGCTCACTGCAATTTCAAACTCCTGGGCTCAAGGCATTCTCTTGCCTCAGCCTCCTGAGTAGCTGGGATTGCAGCAGTGAGCCACCACGCCTGGCCTGTCATTTTTTTTTTTTCAATGTTGACTTTCCAATTTTTCAACACCTATTAAAATGATCACCCAAAAGTGTTAGAGGTTAAGATGTCACTACACTATGAGGGCACATGAACCTTTGGCTGGCCTTCAGGACACAGATGACAAACTGTGAACAAAAATACATCAGTGGAGGAGGGGAAGAGACAGTGCCCTGAGTCCCTGAAATGGGGCCTTAGGTTTGCTGATGTGTCTGTCTGTCTGCATACATGTGTAAATATGTGTGTATCTGTGTGTGTATTCATATATACGTAACTCCTTTTATAACAAGTATCCTTTGATTAAAAGTAATAAATCTCCCTTGGCTGAAGTGACAGGTATCTGGGATTATTATTTTGCTTTTGGCAACCCATAAAAGAAAAACCAAATCCACAAGATCTGCAGGGGAGGAACAGGTTAAATACTAAGTACTGGGTCTAATCCTTCAGCAGCCAGGCAGGATTAGGGGCTGAGGCTCGCACTGCTGACGACAGACAGAAGGAGGCTGCATGGTAAGTGTCACGTGTCCTAATGAGTTGAAAGCAGCATGAAGGAGCCTTTTTTATCCTCTGGATCTAAGAAGTTGTTTTATCTTCTTAAGCATCAACTTGTTAATATTTGAGGAGAAAACCAGAAACGTTTTACTGATTCCTGGTTTCTCCTGTGCTTTCTTTTTAGGATGTCGCTTGTTTAGAAGGGCTTGGCCTGGGTGGGCATCCCTAAGAGCTGGAGGGGTCCAGGCTGCAGAGGATCCCATGAGGGTTCTGTGGCTGGAAGTGGGTTTTTGGAGCAACTTGAACCCAAAGTTGAGTTCATTCACTATCCCAGGAAAGGGCCATCAGTTGGAAAGGTAACTCATACTTCCAAGACCAGCCCGCTTTCAAGGTGTCAACTGATCATGTAGACAATTGTCTTACGAGGAAAAGCAAAGACCTCTGTGAGCAACGATAAGCAAGGGTGGGAGTGCGGGTCTTGGGCACCGGGGCCAGGCTGCCCAGCAGCTCATACCTCCGCAGCCTCGAGAAAGTGACCTAGTGCCTCAGTGCCTAAGTCTCAATCTCTAAAATGAGGATCATAATAATATATGCCCGTATGGTTATTGTGAGGATAAGATGAAGTAACAAAGCCAGGTGCAGTGTCTCATGCCCATAATCCCAGCTCTAAGAGATTGAGATGGAAGGATCACTTGAGATCAGGGGTTCAAGACCAGCCTGGGCAATATAGCAAGACCTCAAATCTAAAAAAGAAAAGAAAATTAGCAGGGCATGGTGGCATGCATCTGTAGTCCCAACTTCTGGGGAGGCTGAGGCAGGAGGATCACTTTGAGCCCATGAGTTCATGGTTACAGTGAGCTAGGATCCTGCCACTGTGCTCCAGCCTGGGTGACAGAGTGACACCCTGTCTCCGGAAGAAAAGGAAAAAAAAAATGAGGTAACAAGTATATGCACCTAGAACAGTGCCTGGCATGTGGTATTAGCTATTATCATAACTCACCTCATGGGACTTTACTTACATTGGAAACAGATAAGGTAATCAAATCCTAACCAGGATGATTTCAGAATTGCAAGGATATGTTTCGCATCTTTTCCTGCAAATAAAAATTTGAAAAGAATGGATAATAAACAATAATATATATTGTGTAAGCACACATTTTATAAATAAATTCATGTGAGAGTTGCCTTTTTTAGGGCAAGGGGATTGAACTTGGATGGAGAACAATAAATGGAACTTCATTATAATCTGTAGTGTTCTTTCACTTTGCTTTTAAATAAAAAAGAAAGATTAAAAAAAAAAAAACTATCAGCAATTAAAGAGCAGTCAGGGCTAGGCACTGCGGCTCACGCCTATAATCTCAGCACTTTGGGAGGTTGAGGCGGGCAGATCACGAGGTGAGGAGATCCAGACGGATGGAACCCGGGAGGCAGAGATTGCAGTTGAGCTGAGATCGCACCACTGCACTCCAGCCTGGAGACAGAGACTCCATCTTTAAAAAACAAAAAAAGAATAGTCAGTTATGGGTGGTAATCACAGAGGTGTTTGTTGTAAGATTCTTTCAACTTTTCTGGCATTTTCTACATTTCTCAAAATTACAAATGTAAAGTGTTTAAAAGAAAATCTGACCGGGCACAGTGGCTCACACCTGTAATCCCAGCACTTTGGGAGGCTGAGGAGGGTGGATCACCTGAGGTCAGGAGTTTGCGACCAGCCTGGCCAACATGGTGAAACCCTGTCTCTACTAAAAACACACAAAAAATTAGCTGGGCCTGGTGGCACATGCCTGTAATTCCAGCTACTTGGGAGGCTGAGGCAGGAGAATTGCTTTATTCCAGTTACTTGGGAGGCTGAGGCAGGAGAATTGCTTGAATCTGGGAGACAGAGGTTGCAGTGAGCCAAGATTGCCCCACTACACTCCAGCCTGGGCGACAGAGCGAGACAATGTCAAAAAAAAAAAGAGAAAGAAAGAGAGAAAGAAAGAAAGAAGAGAAAGAAAGAAGAGAGAGAGAAAGAAAGAAAGAAAGAAAGAAAGAAAGAAAGAAAGAAAGAAAGAAAGAAAGAAGAGAGAAAGGAAGGAAGGAAGGAAGGAAAGAAGGAAGGAAGGAAGGAAGGAAGGAAGGAAGGAAGGAAGGAAGGAAAGAAGGAAGGAAGGAAGGAAGGAAGGAAAGAAGGAAGGAAGGAAGGAAGGAAGGAAGGAAGGAAGGAAGGAAGGAAGGAAGGAAGGAAGGAAAGAAGGAAAGAAAAGAAACAAAATCAACCGTGGCATTAACTCCAAAAAGCAAGGGATTGATTTGTGATCAATATGAAAATATGAACAATGAAGACAAGCAGGAAAGTCCCCATGAGGATGATTTTTCCACCCACTCCTTCACACCAATTGTACCACAACCAAAGAAAAGAGCAGAGAGGAACATCCCCGGCCTCCTGAGAGGAGAGACGGAGGCGTTTCTCTGCTACAGATCGTGTTTGTCTCCCCGGCTTTTCCAGAGAGAAATTCATCTGCGAAGCTTTTTACTCCTTCACAGCTGGCTTCATTAGCATTTCAGAAAAGATTCTTTCTGTTCATGAGTTTTACCTTTCTTGTATTTGTTCTTTATTTTCAGGAAATTATCAAAAGGAGTAGGGTGATCCAGATTAAGTGTATAGATGGAACGGGACTAAAAAGTGATATTAACAGGTTTTTCTTATCCCCTCAAAAATATTTTTCTTTGTGATATAGGAATCACCTCACATTTTTCAGGGATGGTGCAAGTGAGCTCAAGTGATGGGTCAGTGCGGCGGGACACTGGCCATGGTGCCAGCAGCGTGGGGTCACGTCCTGGCTCTGGTGTGTGACCTTGGACAAGTCACGTAACCTCTGGGTTGAGTGTCCTCATATGTAAATCGGGAGATGGCATACACTGGAGACAGCGGCTTTGCACCACAGAATTGCTGTGAGAAATAGTATAAAGCAAGATGATAGTTGGGAATGTCCTTTGGAAATAAGTTACCCACATGCCAATTGGTTTTATTCCATGCTGCCCTGTTTCAGCTTGCTTGGGCAGCAAGATTCAATCACCTGGAGTGCCAGGGGAAGAGGCCTCTGTTTAATTTGTTTTTCTGCTGTTTTCAGAGGTTTAATGAAAAGTTCTTACTGATGCAACCCTTCTTATAAATTTTTCTAAGCTCCACCTGGCCTTTTGCTCACTTTATCACCTTATCAAGCCAAAAAAACTTTCTTTTGTGTAAAGGTAGTGTTTGTTAACTTTCTTCCAAATAAAGTTACTATTTTTTTCCCTTATAATTTAAAGTAGGCCTGGCGTGGCAGCTCACGCCTGTAACCTGTTTACTTTGGGAGGCTGAGACAGGAGGATTCACTTGAGCCCAGGACGTCGAGGCTGCTGTGAGCCATATTTTCACCACTGCATTCCAGCCTGGGCAACAGAGAGAGACCCTGTCTCAAAAAAATAAAAAATAAAAAAAATAAAAAGTAACTTGTGGAGTGATACTTTGAGACTAAGTATCTTGCTCCTATCAAATCTTCACTCACCAGGTTTAGCATTTTTGTTTTGTTTTGTTTTGAGACAGAGTCTTGCTCTGTCACCAGGCTGGAGTTCAGTGGCACGATCTCGGCTCACTGCAACCTCCACCTCCTGGGTTCAAGTGATTCTCCTGCCTCAGCCTCCCACGTAGCTGGGACTACAGGCGCCCGCCACCACACCCAGTTAATTTTTGTATTTTTAGTAGAGACGGGGTTTCACCATGTTGGCCAGGATAGTCTCGATCTCTTGACCTCGTGATCTGCCCGTCTCAGCCTCTCAAAGTGCTGGGATTGCAGACATGAGTCACCACACCTAGTCCAGCATTTTGTATTAATGCATTTCTAATTCCCTCATTCTTTCCATATTTATCAGCTTGAATACTGCTATAAGGAAGGGTTTCCCTCTCCCTAATCAATTTATTATTTATTTTTCATTTATTCGTTTATATCCATATGAATTCATGGATTCTTGTTCTATGCAATGGGTTACAATCCACCACTTTGTTTGATTTTTACATTATCCCCACGTTGGCCAGTAGGGGGCCCCAGCTAGCTTCCACATCCTCCTGCCTTAGCCCTTCACTCTGTTTTCCTGACTTTCCAGCACAAGTGGTTTGCTTTTCTTCGCTGAATCTAATGATCCATGTCATCCGTCCTATGAGCTTGGAATTCTACATAGAAGTCAACAGACAGGAGAGGAATTTTGCTCAAAGATAAAAAAAAAAAAAAAAAAAAAAGACAGTTTCTGAGTAAAATGATAGCCCAAGTCATCTTTCTAGACCTCCGATGAATTGATGAAGAAATATGAAAAACAGAAAAGACTCCATGACAGTGCAGGAAATTAGGGAAGAGCTCCCCCCTGCATATTAAAAATTCAATTTCCCTTCTCAAGAAACAGCAGCAACAAGGGCTTAGACCACTTACAAGTGGGAGCTAAATAATGTGTGCAGGGCTGGGCACCGTGGCTACACCTGTCATCCCAGCATTTTGGGAGGCTAAGAAAGGAGGATCACTTGAGCTCAGGAGTTCAAGACCAGCCTGGGCAACATGGCAAGACCCCATCTCTATGGGGTATGGTGGTGCATACCTGTGGTCCCAGCTACTCAGAAGGCTGAGGCAGGAGGATTGATTGAGCCTGGGAAGTTAAAGCTTCAGTGAGCTGTGATCACACCACTGTGCTCCAGCCTGGGCAACAGAGAAAGACCTTGTCTCAATAATAATAATAATAAAATAATGGATACACATGGACATAGAGTGTGAAATGATAGAGATTGGAGACTTAGAGGAAGGGGATGATGAGAAATTACTTAATAGGTACAGTGTACATTCGGGCGATGGATACACTAAAAGCCCTGACTTTACCACTATGCAATATATCCCTGTAATAAGTTACACTTGTACCCTATACATTTGTACAAATAAAAAACCTTTTAAAGAAGAAAATAATTGTTTCAGGGCCTCATGGCATTTCATGCCACTTGGGCAAGACAGCGTGCGTTCTTATCGGGCACTGGCACTTTGGACTTCTGGCGAGTGACTGACTTTTGGAAGGTCCTCATCATCTGTCCTAGTTGAAATATCTTTTAATGATCAGGTTACCCAATGGAAGTATGATTCGTATGGATCAGAAAAACCCTTTGTTTCCCGCAATTAATTAAGTACACTAGCTTTGCAAAAGCATCTTCAACCTCTATCAGGCTATAGAGATTCCACCTTTCTCCCACCACCTCCAAGCTTGGCACTGCTCCCACAGCCCATCTGGGGGCTGCTGCTCCCTCCTCTCTGTGCCGTCGGCTTCCATGCTGTTAATCTCTTTCTTTTATCATTTTTAAAATTTATTCTTCTTATTTACTTTTTGTCCTTCTTTTTTGTTTTTGTTTTTGTTTTTTTGAGACCCAGTTTCACTCTGTCACCCAGGCTGGAGTGCAGTAGTGCAGTGTTGGCTCACTGCAACCTCCATCTCCCGGGTTCAAGAAATTTTCATGCCTCAGTCTCCCAAGTAGCTGAGATTACAGGTGCAAACCGCCATGCCCAGCTAGTTTTTGTATTATTAGTAGAGATGGGGTTTTACCATGTTGGTAAATCATGGCTGGTCTCAAACTCCTGGCCTCAGGTGATCTGCCTGCCTCAGCCTCCCAAAGTACTGGGATTACAGGCATGACCCAGCACACCCGGCCATTATTTACTTTTTGTCCTTCTAATCCTTGGAACCTGTGAACTGGTTTTCCTTATTTATTTATTTAATTATGTGTTTATTGTTATGCTGCTAATCTCAAAGGATGCTTTCCTCTAGATAGCAGAAACAATTGATTCTTCAAATGTGTGGTTTCCCACTGACACCTAAGGAAAAATGAAACTGGGAGACAGTTTACACCATATTCATCCAGGCTGTTCTCACCAACGGACTTTCCACGAAAGCTCTGCAAGTTTTCCTTTCAGTTTCACTGTGCGTTGGCCGGTACTGGTTGCTTGACTAAGCCCTGTCAGCATGGGTTACTGCTCACCCTGACGGGTCTCTGTGAAACACAAAACAACACAAACATTCTTCTAATTTCCCCTCGGTTCTTCCTCTTGGAGCTGTTCCCAGCCCTGGTTGCCCTTCTGAAGTCCAGTGGGAAGCTCAGAAGGTACCTCTGGATTTGTTCACTGGTGTCAGGAATGGAAACTGCTGGGGCACCTGTGCTGTCTTGCTGGTTTCTTAAACTCTGTCTGAATCCCACACACCCTTGCTTTTCGGGGAGCTGTGCCTGGCTGCGACAGGAGCAAGGAGTCTCTCCTTTGAGTCAAAGGAGGCACAGTAGCCAGAAGGAGGGCTTGGACATGAGAATGTTGCAGTCCAAGAAGCTAGAAAGACCATCTGGAGAGTGACCAAAATGAAAAGTGCAGTGGCAGTCGTGCAGCTGTGGTCTGCAGCAAGGTGTCCAGGGTCTTGGGCAATGGAAGACATAGAGGAGGCCAGAGATGATTGCTTCCAATGGTACCTGTAGCTCACACTTGCTTTTGTGGCCAGTGATGTGCGTGGATGGGTTTACCAGGCTATAAGCTTTTGGGGGCTGTGAGCAAAGACTTCCATTGAGATGATCTTGTCTCCTCAGGCACGTCTGGGTGTTGGTCCTGACAGCTGGAGTATTGGGGTTTGAGTTTTGCCTGAAGGACTCACTGGTGAGGCTGAACCAAGTGTGTTTCTTTAGCCCTCAGAAGGACCCAGGCAGGATGTCACACTCAGCAGTACAGCAAGAACTGGTCCAATGCTTCAGATCTGTGATTCTCAATGGGCAGAGGGCAATTAGTAATGTCTGAATACTTTTTTTTTTTTAATTAATTAGAGACAGGGACTTGGCTCACTGCAGCCTCCAACTCCTGGGCTCAAGTGATCCTCCTGCCTCAGCCTCTCAAGTAGCAAGTAGCTAGGACTCCAGAGGTGTCCCACCATGCCAGGCTTGAAGACTTTAAAAATTTATATGTTTTATTTCAATTTTTTTTGAGTTGTGGTCTCACTCTGGCACCCTGGCTGGTGTGCAGTGGCGTGATCAAGGCTCACTTCAACCTCCACCTCTCCAGGTTCAAGCAATCCTCTTGCCTCAGCCTCCTGAGCAGCTGGGATTACAGGCATGAGCCACCACACCTGGCTGATTTTTGCATTTTTGGTAGAGACAGGGTTTTGCCATGTTGACCAGGCTGGTCTTGAATTTCTGAGCTCCAGCAATCCACCCATCTACGCCTCCTAGAGTGCTGGGACTACAGGTGTGAGCCACCTCAGCTCAGCCTAAGTTTATTTTTTATTCCTGGGTATTTGAGAGGCACAAGTGCAGCTTTCTTACATGTGTATGTTGCATAGTGATCAAGTCTTAGCTTTTAGTGTACCTATCTCCTGAATAGTGAACATTGTACCCAATAGGAAATTTTTCAACACTTGCCCCCTCCCACCCTCCCATCTTTTGTAGTCTCCAATATCTATGATTCTATTTTGTGTATCCATGTGTGCCCACTGTTCAGCTCCCACTTATAAATGACAGCATTCTATATTTGACTGTTTCTGACTGATTTCACTTAGGATAATAGCCTCTAGTTCTATCCATGTTGCTGCAAAAGACATGACTTCATTCTTTTTTATGGCTGAATAGTATTTCATGATGTGTGTGTATATATTATGTATATATGCGCATAATATATTATATAAATAATATATTATATTATATACATGATAATTACATATTATATATTATTGTATTACTATAATATATACATATATAATATGTTATATATTATATTATTATGTATACACTGCTTATACTATATTATATTAATATAGTATATATACAATAGTTATATATTTTATATATAATTATATATAATAATATGTGATATATATCTCATTATACTATATAATAATATATAATTATTATTATATGTTATATATTATTATATATTACATATTATATATATTATAATAATTATTGTATATATAGTATAACGAGATATATATCACATTTTCTTTGTCCAGTTCTCCATTGCTAGACACTTAGGTTGATTCCATATCTTTGCTATTGTGAATAGAGCTGTGATAAACATATTAGTGCAGATGTTTTGAAGACATTTTTGAATGTCACTGAGTGGGGATGCTACCAGCATCTAATGGGTAGAGGTCAGGGATGTTGCTAGACATTCTACAAGACACAGAATTATCAGTGCCCTGTGAGAAAGAATTATTCAGCACTAAGGTTGAGACACCTGCCTAGATTCTAGGAAATGCAATGTCATAAGTTAGCCACTGGGAGGGTGCTAAACCCCTCCAGGGACTAGTACAAGATTGAAGAGACCCTAGCTGTTGAAAGCAGAGGGCATGTACTCCATGTCACACATTTTGTGCAAGCCGCACAAAGTTTTTGACTTCAAGAAAATCTGGAATTAAAAGATCCTTATTTATTTCCACAGCCCCTGGGTTCCACCTTCAAGGTATCAAGATTTGCTGATAACCGATTATAGCCTCATAGACAGAGTTTTCTTTGTGATCATCTGCTTATAACTTTTTTGGAGATTCAAGAGTTGCATAGGAAGTTTAGGGGCTGGTTGCCTTGCCCACTGGGACTGTAATCTAGAATCCCCTTTGTCTTTTTTCTTTTTTTTTTTTTTTCATCTATAATCAACAGAAATTTATTGGCTTATGGTTTTGTTGGCTGAGAAGTCCAAGACTGAGGGATCAGCACCTGGTGAGGGCTTTCTTGCTGTGTCAGCCACAGGTCAGGAACCCTGTACGGGGACTGTGTAGACAAGGTGTGAGGCCAGTTTTCCCAAGGAGCTTGTTTTGGCTCTATAAGTCAAGTTTGATTCCTTAAAGGAAAGTGCACCATTCCAGTCGAAGCCTTGGTAAAATAACCGGTATCTCCAATTGTGACTCTTTTGCTGGCATGTCAGTGAAGCGGCTATATTGTCTGTAGTAAATACCCGGGTTCATCATCTTGTGCCAAGAAAATTTAGGACACAGACATACACAAGGAGTTTAGGAGCAGAGATTTAACAGGCAAAAGACAGAGAAAGAAAAAGGAAAACGGCTCTCTCTCTAGTGAGAGAGGGGGCTTCCATGAAGAAAAGACCACCCTTTGTCTTATTCATACAGCAGCCTAGAAAGAATACTGTTCTGGGACTCAAGAGGAAGTCACTTGGTTTTTCTGGCCTCGGTTTGCTCACCTATAAGATGGGCTGGTTCAGCGGATGATCCCTAAGATCCTGCCATAGTGCTCTGATTCTGAGAGTAGCATTATCGGGGAATCCATGCAGCCTCCTACAGCCATTCTCTTGGGATCACAAAAGTTGTATGTCTCCCCGTTTCACTTTAAAATTAGAAGATCTTGGAAATCATCAGTATAAAAATCATATCATTGTTTTCCTGACCCTAAATATAATGCTCCTTACTCAAGAGAAGGGGGGACAGAGGATAACCTGAGGACACCATTTTGTTCTGAGAATGAAGAGAGCAACGATCCCCACAGGGCAGCTCTTGCCTCTTAGCCGAAGTTTGAGGCAGGTGACTTCCAGATCTCTTTTCCTGCCGGCCTCTTACCTCTCAACTCCAGAGAGGCAAGGGGAGGAGGGGTGTCAGAGAAAATACAGGATGCTGGTTAAATTTGAGTTTCAGATTGACAGCAATTTTGCGTGTGTGTGTGTGTGTGGTATTAGATATCCTAAACATTGCATGGCTCAGTAGAAGCATGTCTCAAATATTGCAGATGAGCAAATGAGGAAGTGGGATCCCAGCTGGGACTGCCCCGGAGCACAGGGTTTTGGCCTTGGATCCCCCAGCAATCTTCCCGTCTCAGCGACAGGCAGCAAGGAGGAAGAACATTGGCTTCTCTTAGCGCCTGTGGCTGGAGGGAAAGTCAAGTTCAGGTGAGTGGGGAACGCTAGGGGATTTCCCTGGGGATCAGCAGGGAAGCAGCCACATCCACACTCACTCAGAGCTGGCTGCTTCTATGCATCAAGGCCTGAGGCCGACGGTGATTGAGAGGGGCCCCTAGGGGCAGCTCCTGGGATCCCCCCAGTGAAGGGCTGCTCCTGCAAATGAATGAATGGAGTGGGAGGCCACGGAGAACCTTCCAAGGCTGGTTGGCTGGGAAGCCCAAGTTTTTGCAACTGCTAGGGCCGTCAGCCCTGTCACACCCAGTGACCCCGTGTGCTTATAAATACAAGATTTTTAAAAAACTCTTTTTACTATTTTGAAATTGCAACCCAAAATTTATTTTTAAATCTATGCACTGCAACAACTATGACATAAGGAATCCGTAGATTCCATTTCTGTCTGTGTGGAATCATCAGGAACGTAACTACCACAATATGTACTGACATAGGTATGGGGATGTTAACATTATTTATGTGATTTTATGAAATTGTCAACAATTCTTGGCCAAGTTACAAACAACACACAAAAAAAGTCTTCCCTTGATTGACAACAAAATGTACAAGAAAATATCATGTACTTATAACCACGTTAATAGAAAGGCCTGACTGGGCATGGTGGTTCAGACTTGTAATCCCAGTACTTTGGAAGGCTGAGGCAGAAGGATTGCTTGAGGCCAGGAGTTTGAGACCAGCCTGGGCAACAGAGCGAGAGTGCCATCTCTACATAAAATAAAATAAAACAAGAAAGGCCTACATTTGCCTGCAAAATTTGTGTTTGGGCTGAGATCATTGCCTGTGGGTTTTTCACCTGTATGAATGTTCAGCTGTATACTTGGAAATTGTCTAGGACACGGGATGATTTTTCACCTTGCAGGGCTGATGTAAGCAAAGTGGAATGTCTGACCATTAAACTTTAGTAGTGTTCCCCCAATTATTATGATATTGGGGGAGTTATTATGATAACCCAACCATTCCCTGACAGGGAGGAGGGAAGACAAGGGACCAAGTGTTTATTGATGGGCTATTCATAGTGGCCAAGCATCATGTATAGCTGGTCACATACTTTTTTTTTTTTTTTTTTTTTGAGACAGAGTCTTGCTCTGTTGCCCAGGCTGGACTGCAGTGGCCGGATCTCAGCTCACTGCAAGCTCCGCCTCCCGGGTTTACGCCATTCTCCTGCCTCAGCCTCCCGAGCAGCTGGGACTACAGGCACCCGCCACCTCGCCCGGCTAGATTTTTGTATTTTTTTTAGTAGAGACGGGGTTTCACCGTGTTAGCCAGGATGTTCTCGATCTCCTGACCTCGTGATCCGCCCATCTCGGCCTCCCAAAGTGCTGGGATTACAGGCTTGAGCCACTGCGCCCGGCCGTCACATACTTTTTTATTCAAGCCTTGCAACACCTCTAATTGGTGCATATTCTGATATTCATTTTACAGATGGAGAAAGGGTGGCTCTGAGAGTTAGGAAGTGCTTACGTGTGCATAGCCTATACATAGAGAAGTATGAATTCTAATCCAGGTCTGTTTTAATCTACAGTCAGATGTTAACAACAATGTCCTAATGGCGAAGGGAAAAAAGCAGTGGTACCTGATCAAATCTCCTCTAGAAACTTGATGAGGCCGGGCGTGGTGGCTCAAGCCTGTAATCCCAGCACTTTGGGAGGCCGAGACGGGCGGATCACGAGGTCAGGAGATCGAGACCATCCTGGCTAACACGGTGAAACCCCGTCTCTACTAAAAAATACAAAAAACTAGCCAGGCGAAGTGGCGGGCGCCTGTAGTCCCAGCTACTTGGGAGGCTGAGGCAGGAGAATGGCGTAAACCCGGGAGGCGGAGCTTGCAGTGAGCTGAAATCCGGCCACTGCACTCCAGCCTGGGCGACAGAGCGAGACTCCGTCTCAAAAAAAAAAAGAAACTTGATGAAAAGGAAGGGGCAGGTGGTTTCGTTTTGTTTTGCTTGACATGGCTTAAGAGCTGCTCCTTCTGGAGGTAAGAATTAGATATTAGACCAGGTGATTTCTTGGGGTCCATTCTAACCAAATGAATTTATGTTTTTGTGAAAAATGATAACTTTAAAAAATAATTTTCAAAAGTAGACACTTTGGACTGTCAATCACCCTTTTATTTTTTTCTGAGCTGCAGATTTCTGATGTTTTTGGTGCACAAATTGCCAGCAGGAAATTCATCCCTCTGAACATCTGTCATTTGGGTTTTGGCTTCTGCGTTTGTCAGATGCCTCCGATGCCGTCGGGTGCTGGATTGCGTCAGTGGTGACTGACCTGAGATGTGAAGTTTGCCTTATTTTTTGTTTGGGTCTCAGTCCCAAGAGCCATTTGGCCTCAGCGCTCTGTCACCAAGTTCTGCACTTGAGGTCTCTCTCTCTGGGACAGTAGCCTCGGGCGGCCTAAGCTCTGTGTTACTGGGCTGTGGGCCGGCACTCGGGAAGAAGTCCTCTGCAGTTCAGCATCCCGGGATGCATTTGGCAGATTTGCGGCCTCATTTAAGGACTCAGGACACGCAGGTTCCCCCACTGCAGTCAGCACAGCTCACCCACACCTGCTGCACACCTGTCACTCCTGCAGCACCAACACCGCGCAGAGGAGCCGCCCAGGGGAGAAGATGGAACCACCAACAGGTTCTCCTATGAAAGCACGGTTCCAGAGAATATCCCTGATCTCATTTCAAATATTAGTTCCAAAGGGCTACAACTGCAGGGCAGAGAACAATCAAAATAAAGATTGTGTTAAAATCTACCGGAAAATATTCAAACTGCAAAAGTTGAATTTTCATATTCTGCTTACCAAAAGTGTATTCAGGGAATCATGGCAGAAACTTTTTGCAATATATCCATCTAACAAAAGTCTAATATCCAGAGTCTACAAGGGACTTAAACAAATTTACAAGAAAAAAAAAAAACCCCATTGAAAAGGGGGCAAAGGACATGAACAGACACTTCTCAAAAGAAGACGTACATGTGGCCGACAAATAAGTGAAAAAAATCTTAATATCACTGATCATTAGAGAAATTTAAATCAAAACCACAATGATATACCATCTCCCACTAGTCGGAATGGCTATTACTAAAATGTCAAAAAACAACAGACGCTGGTGAGGTTGCGGAGAAAAAGGAATACTTTTACACTGTTGGTGGGAATGTAAATTAGTTCAACCATTATGGAAGACAGTGTTGTGATTCCTCAAAGACCTAGGAGCAGAAATACAATTTGACCCAGCAACTCCACTACTGGGTATGTACCCACAGGAGCATAAATCATTCTGTTATAAAGATACATGCACACGTATGTTCACTGCAGCACTATTCACAATAGTAAAGACATGGGATAAACCTAAATGCTCATCAATGACAGACTGGGTAAAGAAAATGTGGTATATATACACCATGGAATACTATGCAGCCATAAAAAGGAATAAGATCATGTCCTTTGCAGGGACATGGATGGAGCTGGAAGCCATTATGCTCAGCAAACTAACACAGGAACAGAAAATCAAACACTGCATGTTCTCATTTATTAGTGGGAGCTGAATGATGAGAACACATGGACACTTGGGAGGAACAACACACACTAAGGCCTGTTGTGGGTAAGTCGTGAAGGGAGAGCATCAGGAAGAATAGCTAATGGATGCTTGGCTTAACACCTAGGTGATGGGATGGTCTGTGCAGCAAATCACCATGGCACACATTTACCTATGTAACAAATCTGCACATTCTGCACATGTACCCCAAATTTAGAAGTTGAAAAAAAATCAAGGTATAGTTCACCCTTCCCCTGCCCCCCACTGCAAAATAAAAGAGTATATTCAGGGAATCTTTAGAACTTAGAGAGACTTTCAAAAGCTGCTTAGTTCTATAACATTTATTGAATAAAGTGAAGCATAAATTTTGGCATTGTGACTGTGAACTATTAAAAAAGTATCCAAGTAAGCTGTGAATTTGGTTTCAGAATTCTAAATTAAGTAGCTTTGAATGAGAGTTATCCTAAAGCATTGGTTGTGTATTATGTGCAGGAAGCCATTGGTTAGTTTTCTTCACATTTTATCTATTTACCCTTATTCTGCTGTATTTTTAAAAAATCCTATTTGTTTTGTAGCTTTATTCCAACCTTTATTAATAGTTTCTGTGGGTCGGCCCCACTACAGTTTTGTTTTCCCCGACTGCCATCTAGAGGCCAGTAGGAGTAATTACAGACACTAGACTTCCTGGTAGGAAAGAGTGGTGAAGACCACAGAGCCAGCAATTCACCTTTCCCGCTCTGTTGCCTAAGGGATGGTTTGCATGCCTGACTCTTCACGAATACTTTCATTCAGAGGTTGCAGGGTCTAACTGGCCCTTCCACCCTCTCCTTTGGCTCCTTTAGAAGAGCATAACTTGCCTCTTTAGATGTCCCATCTGTCTCAGGCTTCTGCCCAACGACTTTATTTAATTAAAAAATAAAACAAAGCCATTCATTTCATTTCACGCTTCTAGGGAAGCGGCCTCACCTTGGGAGCCCACGCTGTAGTATTTCAGGTGGCTTTAGGCCCTGGAGGAGGTAGGTGTCACTTTGTGGAATCTTAAGACACTTAACAAGTGGAAGGAGCTTTGGAGACAATCTAACGAGTGATCCTCAGCCTAGAAAACTGGGTTCTCTGGCTCCAGAATTGCAATCAATTAGCAGTCCATCTTTCCCTCAAGTCTCAGGAAAAAAGTTAGTGAGAAAGATTTTCTCAATTCTGAGTTTTCTCCCATGTATTTTTTTTCTTTTTCTTTTAATATTTTATTGAGACAAGGTCTTGCTCTGTCACCCACGCTGGATTGCAGTGGTGCTGTCATGGCTCACTGTAGCCTAGACCTCCCAGGGTCAAGAAATCTTCCCACATCAGCCTCCTGAGTAGCTGGGACCGCAGGCACATGCCACCATTCCTAGCTAATTTTGTTTTATTTTATTTTATTTTATTTTATTTTGCAGAAAGGAGGTCTCAAAATGTTGCCCAGGCTGGCCTTGAACTCCTGGGCTCAAGACACCCTCCCGCCTCTGCCTCTCCAAATGCTGGGATTACAGGTGTGACCCTCTGTGCCCAGCACTCCCATATATTTTTCTTAAATCATTGTACCTATTACGCTTTCTAACTGAATAGGCAACAGATGACTCTTAGGTGAGAGCCTGGGATAGACGAACTGTGATCAACAGCTGCCCCTCTTCCCTTCCAATGACTCAGGTCCCTTGTTTAGTATTTGACTATAAAGATACAGCCTCTATTTCCCCTCTTTTTGCTGGAAAAATTCTTTTTGTTTCTTATCCTAAAATTAAATTTATTTAGAAACTATTCTAAATTTATTTAGAAATCCACAATGTGCTGAGTAGGTCACACTGTTATATACATAGAGTGACATAGGGGAGTTCTATCATCCAGACAGCTTGAGAATCCCCTTATTCCACAGAGGAAGCAGATAAGGCCGAGAAGGGTGAGGTGAATACAGGGACAGAGCTGGGTCTGGAGTCCTAATTAGTAAAAAGGAGTCAGGCTGGTGGGAGGAGGGGAAAGCAAAAAGAGGAAACAGATAAGCTTTAAGTCCGCCTTTCTTCATGATCCAGACACACAGCCTTCCTGTGCAAATAACTCACAATCTTCCTGTGCCCAGGTATCACCAGACACCTGCAAGTTGGCTCACTGCATCCTTGGTGTTATCAGTAGCACACACAACCCTCTCCAGCACACAGCACAAGCACCATCCTATAAAATCCCCAGCAAGCCTCTGTCTGCTGGCTGTCAGCTGCTCTGCTGCTGGCTGCCCGTTGCCTTCTTGCAACATATTTTCATGCTTTTTTAAACACATAAATCTGCCTTTCCTTATCTACAACTGTCTTGGTAAATTCTTTTCCCTCCGTGCCACCAGCCCAGATAATTGTGGCTCACCCACAACACTGGTCACTAGAAGAGCTGGGACCGGGGCCCTGCTCCCATCACACTCGGCCCAGTAATTCTCCTTCTGAGACTCCAGACCTACTCTTCAAGGTGCAGTTCCAATCACTAGGATGCTTTCCTTTGGTTGAGGAACATTGTCTCTGGAAACCACCTGGTAAAATGAGCACGCTCATTTTAAAATGCTCCCACACTCAGGTCAGCAGGGAGCGTGGCTCAGCACTCGGGCAGGCTGTCGCCTCCCTCAAGGGGCAGAAACCAGGCCCGAAGGAGAATGTAGAGCAGGCAGAGCTGCTTCAGAAGTTGCGGTCATCAGGGATCAGGGTGGTCTAGAGCCTGTGTCCCTGGGGATGAGCGTAGGGGACCCACACGTGGAAGTTGTGGCCTCTGAAAGGAAAAGCCAGGTCCAGGATTTTCCTTAACGGTCACTGACGACCTCTGCACTGCTAGATCCAATAGCCATTCCTCTGTCCTCATTGCACTGGGCTTCAGCACCTGGGGTATATTAACGGTCCCTTCTCGGCCTCCCAAAGTGCTGGGATTATAGGCATGAACCACTGCGCCCAGCCCTCATTTGGCTCTTCTGTATGTTAACCTAGCAGTTCTTTCTCAGCCTCACATTTTGAATTGGGATGCTTCGTACTGATGGGATAAATAATGATAACTTTGGTTTATTTTACTGAGCCTCTACCGAGTGCCATTTGTTTACTTCACGTGAACATGCACTCATCTCCCTAACACCCCTCAAGGGAGACGTGGTCAGCAGCGTTGCGTGGGCCTCTCCCACAGTCCTTGGAGTTGGTCTGTGTGGCTGTCAGAACACAGAAGTGAAGGTTTGTCACCACCCAGGCTGTGCTGCAAAAGCTATTGTGGCTTAACCCGTTGCTCTGTCTGGGATCACTCACTCTGGGGAAAGGAAGCCAGTTTCCACACTATGAGGATGTTCAAGTGAGCTGTGGAGAAGCCTGGGAGGTGAGGATCGGGGGCTCCCTGTCTGCAGTCCTGTGAATGCACCATCGTGTAAGCAGGTCCTCCGGCCCTAGTCAGGTCTCTGAATAACTCTGGGCTCAGCCTTCCCCTTGACTGCTGCCTCATGGAGGTCTGGGGCTAGAGCTAAGCTGCTCCCGGATTCCTGCCCTGTGGAAACTGTGTGAGGCCGCACATGTCTGTTGTTTTAAACTGCTAAGTTTTGGGTCATTTGCTAGGCAGCCATAGTAACAAATACAGTAGGTATTATTCTTATTACTATTCATTTAATTTTAGGAGTAACAAATCAGAAGTTCACAGAAACTAACCTGCTTAAGGTCACGCAGGTAAGAGGAGGCAGCACAGGGTTGCACACCTCAGAGGGGCCGGAGCATGCTGGGCTCCCAAGCCACTTAAAGTCGAAGAGCAATTCCACATTCCATGTGCACCCACGGTGACAGGCCATGGGAAAGGAGGAAAAGCCTATGCTTGCTAATTTCATCAGAAAGATGAGGCTTATTTGCAGACAGCAGAGGCCGGGTCATTAGGTAACAGGACCCCCAGCACAGCTTAAAACCCAAACCACACACTTGGTTTAATCCGAATCCCTATCCTTGGGCTTGGACTGTCCAGCTATCCATCTCTGTAAAACAGTGTCTAGCAAAAAGAATTCAAAAGCTGCCCATCCCAATAAGCCCATACCTCTAGCTATTTGTAATAAAGCCAATCTTGCCTTTATTTCAACTTGGACAGAGTTTGGATCCAGGTTTGTGGCTGTGTTTGCTTGCAGTAACCAAGGATTTAAAATCTCAGTGATGCAATCTTTCCTGCTGCCCCTCCCATTTCTAAATATGCCTGTATATGGCAAAGCAATTAAGTCATTTTGTTTCAGCTTCTGATTTTACTCTCCTGACCCCAACATTTTTTCAGCATTTATTCAATGGAGTTAAAGAGAAACCTCACCTGAGTCACCTTTTAAATGAAAGAGTCGCTAAACCTCTGTGGTGCTTTATCTGCACATGGGGAGTGAGGGTAACGTGTAGCAGCGGGAGCTGGAGCGCCTTTTCCCTCCCTCCTCCCCAGGAGTCTGGGCTCTCAGCGGGAGGCCACTGTACCATGGCAACTTCCGTTTCAATGCCATTATTTCTAATAAATGACTGCCCGAGGGTTTACGGGGTGGTTCTGGCCCCAGCTCAGTGTAACCAGCAGGAGTTGGGGGCGGGGCGATTTCCTGTCCCCTCACCCAGTGGTTTCTGCTTCACCGTGAAAGATCACAAGAGTATTTGATGTTGGTTCTTGGAACAGAAATCAGTTAATTAAAGCTGGTGAGTGTTTGAACAAATTGAATGCAAGCCGCACGTTGTTGGCAGAGCGCGGGTACAGAAAGGCAGGCAGAAGGCAGCCCCCAGAGAGCACAGATACAGGAGGCCCCTCTCTCTTTAGCCAGTCCCCTAGTTCATCAGTAACGAGAGGCAAGGGCAACAGAAGAGACGGAAACACAGCAACAAGCCACCTTTTCCTTCCAGCCAAACATCCCCGACTCTCCTGGCAGCACATCGCTCAACCTGAAAGGCTCATCGCAGAGCCCAGATGACTGGTTTGATGTTTGCTCGTTCTCTTTCTGCACCAAAAGGTAAAGAGAGATTGTGAGAGGGAGAGAGAACAGAAAAGGGAGCAGGGGGTCTGAATAATCTTTAGAGCAGGTAATTATCAATACTCATCAAGAAACTTTATCGTTGTCCCAAGAATGAAGGTGTTAATGATGTTTGAGTTGGAGGAACGTGGTCACCAAGTTTTGTCTTTTTGTGACCCTCTTCTTTTGGAGGCCTGGCCTCCCTAATGGACTGACCTCTGTGTGCTATCAAGCCCAGGATGCACCTGGAAGAACCGGCCCCTGGCTACTTATTAGATGGTAGGAGGGAAATGGAGTTTGCTCTCTGCTCATCCCTGTCACTCAATCCAAAGACGTTAAGCCCCTGGGACTTAAAGTAGCCATTCTTCTAGATGCAGAGCAATCTAGGTATCTTTTCATCAAGGAAACAAATGAAGTTACCACTCGTCTTCCATTGCTGGGACACAGAACAAGCGTGCCAAGTCCTTCTTGAGCTCAAGTTTATAAGATTCATGAATAAAAAAATGTCTTTCTGTTGAGTGCTATAGTGTCTTGGGAGAATCATAGTCAAAACATTCCTTATTAGAAAGGGTCTATTAAACACAGCTGGGGCCTTCACAAAACATAACATGAACATGTTTCCTGCAATTTGCAAGATGTATTTCAACATGTGTATAGACAGTTTAATTTTCTGCATGCCTGAATATCTTCACTTGCATACAAATTGTCTATTGTAATTGACCAGGGAGGCTGATTATAAACGATTTATAAGTCCAAGTGTTAACCACGTGTTTGGCACAGAGCTATGCCAGGACCACATTACCCAGTGCTCGAGGATGGAAATACCGACAGGCTGGATCTGAAGACTCAACTGTGGTATGACATGTGGACGGTGGATCTCGAGGGCCAGCCCCTGGATTCACAAGCAGAGGGAGACATGCCATTTACACGGTCAACCCCACACCAGCCAGTGACTATTTTGAATGGGTTGCTTTGCATTTTACCACATGCATGCATTTAGTGCTGTGAGATATTGTAAGGCTGGCTTTCATTTCAAAGACAGTTATTTAAACATACTTAACCTGTATAATTCTTCCCTTTGTTGTTTAGATAACTGAAAGATTGAAATTGGGAAATGGAATTTTCTTAGAACTAGGAGAGATCTTACACATGATTCACCATTTTACTCTGTACATATTTCCAGGTGAGGTGTCTGAGGATGAGAGGGGGCAGGAAACCACCCAAAGGCACACAGCTTGTTTGGGACAAGGAGAAAAGCAGTGGGATGGGGGTGTCAGCCCTTCTCATGTGTTCTAATCATCAACCTGTCCTTCCCTACTGGCTCCTTCCCTCTGCCTGTAAATGCCATCAAATCTCTTTCTCCCAATGTAAATAAGTAAATAAATAAACAGTCAAACACCAACAGAGCCCCCCAAACCGACTCCCCCCCACCTTCAGTGCTCCTCTAGTAACTATCCTGACTCTTCTCTTCTCATCCACACTATTTATAAAAAGCAGCCGATGTTGGGCTGTCTTCACATGCACTCTGTCCCCAGGCCACTCTCAGTGGGCCTCTTCCTGTTCCAAATCCAATGGACTTTCTTCTGTCTTCTAGGGGACACTTCTCCTTTGTCCCTTCATAGCCCCCATTTCTTTGACGCCACCCTGCCCTGCTTCTGCCCATGGCTCTCAGAACCGTCCTTCTGTCCTCTGCAAGCCTGTCTCCTGGCTGGCCCGCTCACGTTCTGCAGGACTCTGTACCTGCTCATAGCCCCTCCCACTTTACGCTCTGTCCTGGGCCTTGTTTTTCACGCTCACGGTCAACTACAAACGAGGTATGATGTCTCCCTGATTCTGAATGTCACTTCTGAGCTTCAAATCTAAATATTCAACAGCTTGCTGGACGTCTCCACCCAGAAGTACTACAGGAACTTCAAACTCAACGCATCCACAGTGGAATTCATGAGCGGGCCGGGCACTGCGTTTTCTTCATCTTTGTGTATCCAGCACCTAGCAGACAGCAGGCACTCAGGAATTGTTGGCTGAGTAAGCATCTTACTTGGAAGGCAGAGGGGCGGAAATGTTTGAGAATTATAGGAGTAGGTAAAAGTCCCAAAGCGATGCAAGGAATGCAGGTTGGAGCGTTCATCAAAACTGCGTTTCCTAGAAGTCATTGTATGAAAAGGACACCAGCACACGTAAATTTACAGCAGCACAATTCACAATTGCAAAGATGTGGAACCAACCTAAGTGCTCATCAACCAATGAGTGGGTAAGGAAAACGTGGTACATATACACCATGGAATACTACTCAGCCATTAAAAGGGAGGAAATAATGTCTTTTGCAGCAACTTGGATGGAGCTGGAGGCATTATTCTAAGTGAAGTAAGGCGCGAGTGGAAGCATTATTCTAAGTGAAGTAAGGCGGGAGCTAAGCTATGAGTATGCAAAGGCATACAGTGTGACATCATGGACTTCAGAAATGCGGAAGGGAGAAGGGGGAGAGGGGCTGGGATAAATCACCACTATATAATTCATCCATGTAACAAAAACCACCACTTATACCCCACAAACTATTGAAATACATTTTTTTTTTTAAAGAAAGAAACCGTATTTCCTGATGCACTCAAATAAAATAATAAAATCCTGGGTCTTTGAAAATGAATCCTTCATGGTTAGGCATCACCATCTAGTGAATATCCTGAGCCAGCCAGCTGCTTTCACCTTTTTTTTTTTTTTTTTTTTTTTTTTTTTTTTTTTTTTTGTGAGACAGGGTTTCACTGTGTTGCCCAGGCTAGAGTGCAGTGGTGTGATCTCAGCTCACCTCAACCTCTGCCCTCTAGGCTAAAGCCTTCCTCCCACCTCAGCCTCTCGTGTAGCAGGAGCCACAGGCATGCGCCACCACACCTGCCTAATTTTTTTTAAAATTTTTTTATTTTTTGTAGAGACATGGCCACCTCCCTTGGCCTCCCAAAGTGCTGGGATTACAGGCGTGAGCCTTGGCTGCACCCGGCCCTTGGCTACTGTTTGAAGCTACTATTACCTTCTTGCTTATCAAGTTGCTCATTTACTTCTCAGGGCCAGCTAGGTGCCTGGAACTTCCCTTGAAGAAACTCAAGACTTTCCTTTATTGTCATGTTTGGGGGTGCTCAGCAGACCCTTAAGAGAGGTCCCTGCTCCATCTCACCAAATCAAGAAATTCTTAGAGGTTCATGAAACTAAGGGCCTGCCCAGAACACTAGAACCAAAGAAACATCTGCCGCAAATGTACACTTAGGTTTTTACGTCTTTCAAGTCGGGAGCAGGTTAGATCCTGGGTGTGCAGGGCTGGGACAGAGGGAGCAGTGCTGTGCGGGGAAGAGGGCTCTATACGTTTTACTATAAATGTGTGTAAAAATTTTGCTTTCTTATCAGCCAGCACCAAATTTTTCTTATAGGCGGGATCAAAGTTCATTTAAGAGCATTTTTTCATCAACTGCTTAAAGAGAAGATAAAACTTTGAGCATCGGAATTATTACAAGCCAAGATGATTAAAAAAAAAAAATGCCAGGCATGATAGTACTTTCGGAGGCTGAGGTGGGTGGGTCACCAGGTCAGGAGCTCGAGACCCGCCTGGCCAATATGGTGAAACCCTCAGCTCTACTAAAAATACAAAAATTAGCCAGGAGTGGTGGTGGGCGCCTATAGTCCCAGCTACATGGGAGGCTGAGGCAGGAGAATCACTTGAACAGGAGGCGGAGGTTGCAGTGAGCCGAGATACCACCACTGCACTCCTGGGTGACACAGCAAGACTATGTCTCAAAAAAAACCAAAAACAAACAAACAAACAAAAAAACCAGAACAAAAGAAAAATTGGCTGTTTGGTCAGACAGAAAAGAGAAAACAAGAGGAAAAACCTCAGAAGGGGAGCAGGAGGAGAAGCATCATTTAAGGAACAGGAATTGCTCATGTCTGAGTTTTTTGCATTAGATCTTTCAGATCTTTCAGTCTTCCTAAACTTTCTAAGGAAAGTCCATATAAACGTCTCTGTGGAAGGTTTAATTTTATTTTTGTGTGGTACAAAGGAAGAAAAGAAACCTCTTTTCTGTCAGTAACAACCATACCAAGGAAAGGATCTTTATTTTTATTTATTAGTGTTATTATTGTTTTTTGAGACGGAGTCTCACTCTGTTGTCCGGGCTGGAGTGCAGTGACATGATCTTGGCTCACTGCAATCTCCGCTTCCTGGGTTCAAGTGATTCTCCTGCCTCAGCCTCCCATGTAGCTGGGATTATAGGCGCTACTTTTTTTTTTTTTTTTTTTTTTTTGGATTTTTAGTGATGGAGTTTCACCATGTTGGCCAGGCTGGTCTCGAACTCCTGACCTCAGGTGATCCGCCTGCCTCGGCCTCCCAAAGTGCTGGGATTACAGGCGTGAGCCACTGCGCCTGGGCCAAGGAGAGGATTTTTAAACAAACAAACAAATTCAGCAGAAGTGGAGGCTCAGAGCCAGAAAAGACCATGAGAATGTAAGCTCTTTAGTGCTCAGAAATCTTGCAGAAGGCCTTGGGCATTCCAATGTTCCTAGAGTCTCTCTTCCCAGGATCTTGAGGGACCAGTGGCCATAGCTAATATGTGGATGATCCCTCCATACCAGTGCCCGGCATAACCAGACAGGACCCGCACTTTTTCGGTTTGTAGCTGCATCGATTTTGCCCTTTCTTGTGCTTTGTACCTTCCTATTTCTTCTCTAGGCCTGTGGTCTCACCACCTTTCTCTTTCTTTCAAGAAAAATGATCCACTGGGCATGGTGGCTCACTCCTATATTCCCAGGATTTTGGGAGGCTGAGGCAGAAGGATCACTTGAGACCAGGAGTTTGAGATCAGCCTGGGCAACATAGTAAGACCCCATCTCTACTAAGAAAAATAATTTTAAAAAACCAGCCAGTTGTGGTGGCAGGTGACTGTAGTCCCAGCTACTCAGGAGACTGATGTGAGAGTTCGAGGCTACAGTGAGCTATGATCACGCCACCGCACTCCAGCCTGAATGACAGTGAGACCCTGTCTCTTAAAAAAAAAAAATGAGAAAAATGGTCAAAAACTTGAAACAGGGAAATTGGTGGCAGCATGTCCTTTCAATGTCACACGGGGCAGAAGCCCTTTCTTCAACTAACTGTTAACTGTTGTTTAAAATTCCTAGACTTAGAGAATTTATGTGTTCAGTTGTAGATTTTTCCTTGGTAGAGATGAAAGTCATTTCTATCTGGCAGGAAAAAAAAAAAAAAACTCCAAAGTGTATAGTTTATTTCCCTGAAAGACATTAACTAGCTTGTATCTAAGCCGGTAATCATACCCTAACATTCCTTTTGTAAATTGCCTCTACATACCTAGCTTTTCACATCTCTCAGACCTGGTATTAAGATCTTACTGATTTCCTCATTAATTGATGAGTTGGATAAAGTGTTTGACATGTGTTCATTTTATATTCGCATGAAGAGTCCCTTATTTATCTTTTTGGAAATTGTGCTTTTACTCTCTCTGCACTTGTAGACCTCAGGGTATGGCTTGTTCTCCTGCTCCTGTCTACAGGAAAACCCAGAGCTGCAGAATCAACCAATTGGTTAGACTCATCATTTGCATAGCATAGTGCCTGGCACAGTTACTCACATATTTGGGGTTTTTTGCTTCTGTTTTGGTGGGCTTTTTTTTTTTTTTTTTTTTTTTTTTTTAGATAGATTCTCACTCTAGCCCAGGCTGCAGTGCAGTGGTGGGATCATGGCTCACTGCAGCCTCAAATTCCTGGGCTCAGGAGATCCTCCTGCCTCGGCCTCCCCAGTAGCTGGGACTACAGTGTGCAAAACCACACCTGGCTTATTCTTTTAATTTTTTGCTTTTTTTTTTTTTTTTTTTTTTTAGAGAGGAAGTCTTGTTATGTTGGCCACGCTGGTCTCAAACTCCTGACCTCAAGAGATTCTGTCATCTCAGCTTCCCAAAGTGTTGGGATTACAGGCATGAGCCGCCATGCCTGACCTCAAATATTTGCTGAACGTTGTGTGTGTTCTGTCCTCTATTGTCCCCAGTCTGCTCTGATGACAAGGCTCCACTCTCGAGGTCCCTGGATTGACTCTCAGCCATCGAAGGGGAAAGGCTTCCTGAGTCTTCAGGGCATAGTCAGAAGGTGGGTGACCCTGACCTCTTTTCCCAATGTATTAATCCATTTTCACAATGCTGGTAAAGACATAACCGAGACTGGGCAATTTACAAAAGAAAGAGGTTTAATGGATTCACAATTCCACATGGCTGGGGAGGCCTCACAATCATGGGGGAAGGTGAAAGGCACATATCACGGGGCAGCAGACAAGAGAAAAGAGCTTGTGCAGGAAAACTCCCCTTTTTAAAACCATTCGATTTCATGAAACTTACTATCAGAGAACAGCCTGGGAAAGACCCACTCCCCATGATTCAATTACCTCTCACTGGGTTCCTCCCAGGAAATTTGGGAATTGTGGGAGTTACAATTCCAGATGATATTTGGGTAGGGACACAGCCAAACCATATCACCCAGTGCAGAGATGGGGCACCGCAGCCCAAGGGAAGCTTGTCCTCAGCAGAGCCCCATTAGGTCTCTTACTCAGGGTTCATGACCTTGCCTGGGCATTAGAATCAGTGGCGGAGTTTTTAAAAATCTGCATCAGGACCCCGTCTTCAGGGAGACTGATTTAACTCAAGTGAGCCAGGTCTGGCATCTGCATTTTTTGTTTTGTTTGAGACAGAGTCTCACTCTGTTACCCAGGCTAGAGTGCAGTGGTGCAATCTCAGCTCACTGCAACCTCCATTTCCCGGGTTCAAGCAATTCTCCTCCCTCAGCCTCCTGAGTAGCTGGAATTACAAGCCCTTGCCACCACGCCTGGTTAATGTTTTTTGTTTGTTTGTTTGTTTTTCTGGGTTTTTTTGTTTGTTTGCTTGTTTGTTTGTTTTTGTTTTGAGATGGAGTCTCTCTCTGTCGCTCAGGCTGGAGTGCTGTGGTGTGATCTCGGCTCACTGCAAGCTCGGCCTCCTGGGTTTACCCCATTCTCCCGCCTCTGCCTCCCAAGTAGCTGGGACTACAGGCACCCACCAGCATGCTCGGCTAATTTTTTGTATTTTTAGTAGAGATGGGGTTTCACCATGTTGGTCAGGCTGGTCTCGAGCTCCTGACCTCGCGATCTGCCTCCCTTGGACTCCCAAAGTGTGGGGATTACAGGCGTGAGCCACCACGCCCAGCCAGCATCTGCATTTTTTCACGTGTCCTGACGATTGCATTGTGCAGCCAGGGTTTGGAACTAGAGTTCCAGCCCTGTCCCTCGACTGGCGCAAGGGACCGCAGGCCGTCCATCCCGTTGTCTCTCCTCAAATGTGGTAACCTGAGCTGTGTTCAAAGGGCCTCCTAAGGGTGTTTTTCGCTGCGCCGCCGGCCCCATGTTAGTCTTTGTGGTGAGCCCCCGAGGAGCTCCAAAGTCCACAGAAAAATCCCAATTCCTCAAAGACTCTCATCAGCAGTCTCCCCACCGCCGGCACAGACTACTCCATTGTAGATTTTTTCCTTTCCTCTTCTTTTTTCTTTTCCAAATTCTAAGTTCCTGGCAGCCACTAAAATGTCTCAGAAGCAGAAAGTAGCTTTGATCGACTGTCAGCAGAGTCGAAAACTACAATTTTATCTCCCTTCTCTAGAGTCCTTCTTGGGCACCCCCCGGGCGGGCCTTTGGGCTGCGGTGTGCACATGACCTGCTTCCCTGGCCTCTGTCCCAGCCCACCCTCTCCTGCCCTCCCCACTCCGCCCCTGTCCTCCTCTCTCCTCCCCACCTCCCTGCAAATTAATATGGTGCTACTGAGACAGTGGGTTCTGGAGCGGGCTTCTCTCTGGTCTCTCTGCCATCACAGGCTGGCAGCTTCAGAGCTCGAGTCATCCTGTTTCCGTCTGCCCCTGAGCCCGCGTGGCCTGGCTTCACCGCAGGGGTCAGAAGTGCAGCCTCTGCCGATGACAGCAGCCTGGCCAGTGACTAGGCAACATGTGCCCGTCTGATTTTTCCCCTCCTCTGCTATTTTCTCTCCCCTTCTCCACCTCCTCCGGCCCCAAACAGTCCTTCCTCTGGAAAGACAAGGCCGTCTTCTCAGTTCCCGCATCCCTTCCCTTTTATGTCAGACAGAGGCAGCCCTTTGTGAAGGGGGGTACGGGCTTTTGCACAAATATTTAATCTCTTCCAATCTGCCCCTTTGCACTGCCTGTCAGTTCCTGGGGTTGAAACCGCTGTTTGCTTTAGCTGGCAACAGGATACTATTTTGAAAATCTATACTTGCTTTTCAAGGCAAGTATAGATTTAGTTTTTTCATCCTTACCAAGAATTAAGCTGCCAGTGGGGGTGTGGCCTTGAGCAGGCAGGGAAATCTAGAGACGAGTTTAACTTTTTCCCTGCAGCTTAGAGATCTTAGCAGCAGGGACCTGGGAAAATAAACTTATCCTCGGTTTCAGGTGGAGTTTCTTTCAGCCACCATCTGCCCCCTTGCTTTTTGAACATGCTTTATTTCACATAAAATGTAGTTTATCCTGTCGAAGTGTCTGCAGGTCCTGTTAGAAATCACCTGGTACAATAGCATAGAGAAGGTAAAATACAGAAATAGAATAATAATCACCTTTTTTCCTTAGAGATAGCGTCTTTCTGTGGTGCCCAGGCTGAGTGCAGTGGTGCCATCATAGCTCACTGTAGCCTTGAACTTCCAGGATCAATCAATCCTTCTACCTCAGTCTGCCAAGCAGCTGGGACTGGTAGGCATGCACCACCATCCCCAGCTAAATTAGTCACCAATGCTTTTTAAAGTCCTGGTGTGTGCCATGTGCTTCTAACACAGTTACTAGTCCTTACCATGGTCGTGTATGGCAAATATTGCTATTCCTATTTTACAGGATGTGAAATATAGAACTTCAGTGTCTTGTCTGTGCTCACACAGCCAGTCTCAGAGGAGGTGGGCTTAACTTAACTCTGGCAGCTTCTCAAGGGTGCCCTGTCTACTCCCCACTCTGCACAGCTGTCATCTTTGCTCTGTCACCAGGGACAGAAGACCTGGAGCCACAGTAAGGGCATGTGTTGGGTTTTTCAGTACAGTACCGACTTGAAATGTTTTCCCTCAGTACCAACCAAATGGTAGATGATGGATCAAACTGTGATCAGCTTTCATACTTTTGGTCTTTTTCTTTTTTCTTTTTTTCTTTTTTTTTTTTTTTTTTGAGACAGAGTCTTGCTCTGTCACCCAGGCTGGAGTGCAGTGGCCAGATCTCAGCTCACTGCAAGCTCTGCCTCCCGGGTTCACGCCATTCTCCTGCCTCAGCCTCCCGAGCAGCTGGGACTACAGGTGCCCGCCACCTCGCCCGGCTAGTTTTTTTGTATTTTTTAGTAGAGACGGGGTTTCACCGGGTTAGCCAGGCTGGTCTCGAACTCCTGACCTCGTGATCTGCCCGCCTCGGCCTCCCAAAGTGCTGGGATTACAGGCTTGAGCCACCGCGCCCGGCCCTTTTTCTTTCTTCTAAGAGACGGAGTTTTGCTCTTGTTGCCCAGGCTGGAGTGCAGTGGCGCAATCTCAGCTCGCTGCCTCCACCTCCTGGGTTCAAGCGATTCTCCGGCCTCAGCCTCCTGAGTAGCTAGGATTACAGGCATCCACCACCACGCCCGGCTAATTTTTGTATTTTTAGTAGAGACGGGGTTTCACTATGCTGGCCAGGATGGTCTCTATCTCTTGACCTCGTGATCCGCCCACCGCAGCCTCCCAAAGTGCTGGGATTACAGGTGTGAGCCACCGTGCCTAGCCTATTTTCTTTTATTTTTAGAGTTTTGAAAAATATTTTCTACCCTACAAAGAATGTAGATTATTGTTATGAACAGAGCCTAACCAATAAGGTGAGTGAAACAATGTCTCTGTTCAAAACACAGCGTTTCTTTTGGGTTACGTCAGCGAGGAGGCCCCAGTGGTAGAAATTGTGCAAACTGCAGCCTTGTGTAAGGAAATAGATTCTTTGCCTCTCTTCTCTCTCCTGTTCTCCAGCAAGACTCTGTTTATTAGCTTCTGACCTTGTGCTTCCTTCTTCTCTTTCTCCTGTTACTGGAGGATCAGTTTAAAGCGAGGTGCTTGCTGAATCTGTGACTCGGAACAGTTTCTGAGTGTCCCCTGTTCCGTTTCCCTGCACTTGCCGAATTGGATGAGAGAGGGGAGAAAAATGAGGAAAAGAATCACCTGTTCAAGGCAGAGTGCTGTGAAGCTGCCTTCCTGGCCCTCAAGGAGCCTCATGTTGCTCCCAAAGCTTCTATTACACCAAGGATTCCTCCCAGATCGGGATCCTAAGCTCTCCCTGGCTGTGGCTTTTTTGCAAGCCAGATGTGTGAATTTCTATCCTCAGACATCACTGCGTGTAAAGAACTGCTCTCAGCCTGAGCCCTGGCGGATGGCAATGTCCATCCTCAAGCAGTCGGACCCTTCAAGACAGAAGCACTATAGACGAAACCCGATACCCTGTAGAAACGTCGCCAGGAGGCTGAGTGGGCCTGGAGTGGGCTAATTAGCCTACATATCTTGCTGTGTTGCCCAGCCAGACTAGAGGGCAGTGGTATAATTACAGCTCATTGCAGCCTCAACCTCCCAAGCTGAAGTAATCCTCCCACTTCAGCCTCCCAAATAGTTGGGACTACAGGCGTGTACCACCACACTTGGTTAATTTCAAAAATTTTTCATAGAGATGGGATCTCGGGCCGGGCGCGGTGGCTCAAGCCTGTAATCCCAGCACTTTGGGAGGCCGAGACGGGCGGATCACGAGGTCAGGAGATCAAGACCATCCTGGCTAACACAATGAAACCCCGTCTCCACTAAAAATACAAAAAAAAATTAGCCGGGCGTGGTGGCGGCGCCTGTAGTCCCAGCTACTCGGGAGGCTGAGGCAGGAGAATGGCGGGAACCCGGGAGGCGGAGCTTGCAGTGAGCCGAGATCGGCCACTGCACTCCAGCCTGGGGGACAGAGCGAGACTCCGCTTCAAAAAAAAAAAAAAAAAAGAGAGATGGGATCTCACTCTGTTGCCCAGGCTGGTCTCCACCTCCTGGGCTCAAGCAATCCTCCAGACTCAGCCTCCCCAAGTGCTGGGGTTACAGGCATGAGCCACCACGTGTGGCCCTTACACTTTTTAAATCAAAAAATGTAATTGTTTTCTCGTTGGAAAAAGTAACTGTTGTTTATTGGGAATTTCAATTTTACGTATCTAGATCATTTTCCTTCTATTTTGGAGACACAGAGAAAATCTTTCTGGGTTTCTTGATAAAGTCTCTGTTTTTGAAATTCACCTCGAAGAGATTAAATTGTTCCTGCAAATCTTTCATGGGCCAGCTTAGGGTTTGTGCTATATTTGAGACACAATATAGCACAGTGGCTGTGTGGAACACAGGTGAAGGACTCTGGCACTTCCTGTTCGTAAAGGAACGAGGACACGTTATCACTGAGTTCTGAAGATCCCCGCACGGCAGCAGGGGCCTCTTGGATTCTCTGCTGTGGCACTGTGGCCCCTGGGCAATAGGTACCCCTTCTGTATCTCAGGGACATGTATATGGAGTGAAGGTTACATTCCCCTATATCCCAAGGTTGTTATGAGAAGCATATGAAATAATAAACATGAACCTGATTTGAAAGCAAAAATGTTCTAAATGCAAGGTCTTATTTGTATTCCGTCTGTGATTCCACATGTGTCCAGTGGTACAAAAAACCAACATCAAATTTTTTTATTAATTTTTTAAGAGACAGGGCCTTACTCTGTCATCCAGGCTGGAGTGCAGTGGCTCGATCATAGTTCACTGACGCCTGAAATTCCTGGGCTCAAGTGATCCTCCCACCTCAGCCTCCTGAGTAGCTGGGACTACAGGTGTGCACCACCACATCCAGCTAATCTTTGTACTTTTTGTAGAGATGGGGTCTCACTATGCTGCCCAGGCTGGTCTCCAATTCCTGGCTCAACTGATCCTCCTGCCTTGGCCTCCTACAGTTTTAGGATTACAAGCTTGAGTCATTGTGCCTGGTCAACATCTAATATTTTTGAATGTTAACTATTATGCATTTAGCACTGCAGAAAGGACTGTGGACAATATAACAGTGAAAGACATGGTCCAGGCCTTAAGGAGCTTACAGGCTGGATGAGGATACCAATTCCCAGTGACCTAATCCTATAGCACACACCTGCCATGAGTTCAGAGGCAAGAGCTTTAGGAGGTTAGAGGAGCAGGGAGATTCATGTTGGCTGGGCCAGGCTTGAATAGGCTGCAGGGGAGTAGCACAACCTCCAAGTTTGGGAAAAACCAAGAGCAAGGACATCTACAGGGAAATGATATACTTGGTATAAAAGACATCTAGAGAAAATCGCAGGCCAGACCAGAAATCATCGAGGAACAAACAACATGGAGCAAGCTGGGATACAAAGAGCCAGATGCTGGGGATAGCAGGGGGTGTCCCAAGAATCAGGCAGAGCTGAGTCCCCACAGAAAACATGTCCCCACATAAGCCAGTTACTATAACCTAATACCCAACAGTCTGCTCAGCGTACCTGGTAACCAGCAGATAATGTGGCCATGAGTAGTAAATGAAAATCTATTTCCAAATATCTTGGAAACTATAAAGGGGAATATGAGTGTTGGTTTTTCTAAAATATACTTTTGTTAAATAAAGATAACTCAGGCATAGAAGTATTCATTTCCTCTTGAATTTCTGAAGGCATTATTTATGGAAAATTATCTGGGAAAATGCATTTTCACCATAAATTATTATTTAGAGAAATAAATCAAACATGGGGGAAGAGTAGGATTGCATGCTTAGAAACTTTATGAGTTTTGCAAAAAGATAGATGAGTCTAATGGTAGGGCCCCGAATGCTCTTTCATCTCGAATTTTGAAGCACTTATTTTTGGAGTCAGTTTTCCAATTAGAGGTATCCAATCTTTTGACTTCCCTGGGCCACAATGGAATAAGAATTGTCTTAGGCCACCCATAAAATACATGAACACTAACAATACCTGATGTGCTTAAAAAAAAAAAAATCACAAACAAATCTCATAATGTTTTAAGAAAGTCTACTAATTTGTGTTGGGCCACATTTAAAGCCATCCTTGGCCAGGTTTGAAAAGCTTGATGGAAGTAGAAGTTGGAATAACATGGAGAACTCTCTGGATGTTGGGGATAAGAGCTGCAATTTTATCTATTTTGTCCTATTAGACTTTCCAGCAGGACTTGGGGTAAAAGCTGCAATTTAAAAATAAATTGTTGCAGCCATAAAAAAGGATGCGTTCATGTCCTTTGCAGGGACATGGATGAAGCTGGAAACCATCATGCTCAGCAAACTAACGCAATAACAGAAAACCAAACACCTCTTGTTCTCACTCATAAGTGGCAGTTGAACAATGAGAACACATGGACACTGGGAGCAGAACATCACACACCGGGGCCTGTTGTGGGGGTTGGGGGAAAGGGGAGGGAGAGCATTAGGACAAATACCTAATGCATGCAGGGCTTAAAAAAATTGTTGTAGAGACAGAGTCTTGCTATTGTTGTCCAGGCTTGTCTTAAACTCCTGGCCTCAAGCAATCCTCCCACCTTGGCCTCCCAAATTGTTGGGATTAAAAGCGTGAACCACTGTGCCTCACTGGGAGTCCTATTTATTTATTTTTTCTGGAAAAAAGAGGACGGTTTTCTTTAATGGCAAGATGTCATGGAAAACTTGGAAAATGCAGAATACAAAATACAGAAAATACAACTAAAAACCTTTATGAGAATTTTAATCATCAAACCATGAATCTCATTGCCCTGTCTCTCCACATCTCTTGAGTGAGTGTAGGTAGACAAATGGTGTCTAGACTTGTGCGTATGCATGCATAGATGGTCCTTCTGGGGTACTCTTAAGGGGGCTCCGCCTCTCAGGTCCTCCTAGCTCTTAACCTCACCCTTCTGCATGCGTCCTGTTTCTGAGGATGGCCTTGAAGATGAGGGAGTGTTGTTTTTGAATGAGTCTTGTTTCGAATGGCCACAGGAACCAGCACTCCCTACAAGGAAGAAGGGAAGTTTGTCCTCCAGGGCTAGAGCATTTTGGAGGCAATTTTAAAAGTCTTAACATGATGCCATTATGACATTATTGAAACTGAGTCAGGGCGGGGTGTGGTGGCTCACACCTGTAATCCCAGGACTTTGGGAGGCCAAGGTAGGCAGATCACATTGAGCTCAGGAGTTGGAGACCAGGCTGGGTAACATGGCGAAACCCTGTCTACACTAAAAAAATACTAAAAATTAGCTGGATGTGGTGGCATATGCATGCAATCCCAGCTACTCGGGAGGCTGAGGCACAAGAATCACTTGAACCTGGGAGGTGGAGGTTGCAGTGGTCTGAGATCGCAGCACTGCACTCCAGCCTGGAGAACAGAGCACAAGACTCTGAAAAAAAGAAAGGAAGGAAAGAAGGAAGGAAGGAAGGAATGAAGGAAGGAAGGGAGCGAGGGAGGGAGGGAGGGAGGAAGGAAGGAAGGAAGGAAGGAAGGAAGGAAGGAAGGGAGGGAGGGAGGGAGGGAGGGAGGGAGGGAAGGAAGGGAGGGAGAGAAAGAAGAGAAAGAAGAGAGAGAGAAAGAAGAAAAGGGAATCGAGTCAGAGTGAAAACATTTAAATGAAAATATTTATTTTCTTAAAAATATAGCTTAGTTTGACCTCTCCAAGTTTGAGAAGGAATATTGGGAGGAAACGGAACAAGATAACAAAGGCATTTGGACATTCACTGCAAATCCTAGCGCGTTGCTGCAAAGCATCCTGGGTTCAGTTCCAGTTTAGGAAACCTCACAGCCTTTTTTCCAGTCGGACAGGTCTCTCCCCTCACAGTGTTTCTTCCACCCTTGCCTGAGGACAACAGGGAAGCAAGAGCAGCAGAAAGAAGCATGACAATCCAAATCGTCTTAGGTTCAAAGCCTACAAAAATTAACCAAAATCGCCAGCAGAACCCTGGGTTGGGTTTCATTTGCTTCTGAGATTCAAAGACGCATTTTGCCTTGTTCAGACTTTTCTCTCCTGATTTTCTCCTAGCCATTGTTAGCTTCAGCAACAAGCAATCGACTTTTGTAAGGAGGGGTCATTTCATTACATACCCACATCTCTGAAAATTCGGGTTCTCTGAGTGGGTGGCCAGCTGGCAAAGTTCACCAGAACACAGCAGCAGGTAATGCAAGGACCCAGGCTCAATCCTGGGGATGCTTTCTGCTGAGTTACCATGACTTACTTTCCTCTCGCTGCTGCTCATTTTCTTTCCATGCAAAATGTTGCTGTAACCCTCAAAATCTTATTCAAATCTAGAGCAAACTCATGTTTTTTTTGTTTTCCTCTCTCAAATTGACTCGACCCTTTCCAAGTCACTTTAGAAAAATACCTTTTTCCATTGTTTGGAATACATTCGTAAGAAAAACAATTGCAAATTGTCTTAACCCAATCCCATTGAGAGGTGACAATGTGCTAGCAGCCCTTGTTCCTCCTCGACCTCGGCATCCGCTCTGGCTATGCTTGAGGAGCCCTAAAGCCCGCTGCTGCAGTGTGGGAGCCCCTCTCTGGGCTGGCTGAGGCCAGAGCTGGCTCCCTCTGCTTGCAGGGAGATGCGGAAGAAGAGGCGCGGGCGGGAACCCAGGCTGCACCTGGCGCCTGCGGGCCAGCGTGATTTCCCAGTGGGCATGGGGTTGGCAGGCCCCGCACTCCGCCGGTGGGCCCTGCACTCGGAGCGGCTGGCCAGCACTGCTGCACCGGGCAATGAGAGGCTTAGCACCCCAGCCAGCAGCTGCTGAAGGGGTGCTGTGTCCCCCAGCACTGCCTGCCCACCCGCACCATGCTCAAATTCTTGCAGGTCCTCAGCTGCCTCCCTGTGGGGCAGGGCTCAGGACCTGCAGCCCACCATGCCTGGCACCCCACCCCCCCACCCCCGACAGGCACCAAGCCTCTCGGACAGGCACCGCCCCCTGTTCCTCAACACTCCCCATCTACCGCCCAAGGGCTGAGGAGTGCAGGCACCCTTTAGGAGGCTGGTGGGCAGCTCCACTCCTGGCCCTGCATGGGATCTACCAGGCAAAGCCAGCTGGGTTCCTGAATCAGGTGGGGATTTGGAGAACTTTTATGTCTAGCTGGAAGATTGTAAATGCACCAATCAGCACTCTGTATCTAGCTAATCTGGTGGGGACTTGGAGACCTTTTATGTCTAGCTGAAGGTTTGTAAATGCACCAATCACCACCTTGTGTCTAACTCAAGGTTTGTAAATGCACCAATCAGCACTCTGTGTCTAGCTTAAGGTTTGTAAATGCACCAATCAGTGCTCTGTGTCTAGCTAATTCTATGGGGACTTCGAGAACTTTTGTGTCTAGCTGAAGGATTGCAAATGCACCAATCAGCACTCTGTGTCTAGTTCAAGGTTTGTAAACACACCAATCAGCACCCTGTCAAAACGGACCAATCAGCCCTCTGTAAAATGGACCGATCAGCACTCTGTAAAATGGATCAATCAGCTCTCTGTAAAATGAACCAATCGGCCCTTTGTAAAATAGGCCAATCAGCAGGATGTGGGTGGGTGGGGTCAGATAAGGGAATAAAAGCAGGCTGCCAGAGCCAGCAGCAGCAACCCTCTCGGGTGCCCTTCTAGTTGTAGCAGCCTTGTTCCTTGGCTCTTTGCAGTAAATGTTGCTGCTGCTCACTTTTTGGGTGGTTATGAGCTGTAACACTCACCGCGAAGGTCTGGAGCTTCACTCCTGAGGCCGGGGAGACCACGAACCCACCGGGAGAAACAAACAACTCTGAACGGGAAGAACGAACAACTCTGGATGCGCTGCCTTAAGAGCTGTGACACTCATCGCAAAGGTCTGCAGCTTCACTCCTGAAGCCAGCGAGACCACAAACCCACCAGAAGGAAGAAACTCCGAACACATCCGAACATCAGAAGAAACAAACTTCGGACACACCATCTTTTAAGAACTGTAACACTCAACGCGAGGATCCGAAGCTTCATTCTTGAAGTCAGTGAGAACGAGAACCCACCAATTCCGGACACACCATCTCTCCTCTCCGCTTTTATGTACTACTATGTTCACTGCACACCCGCACACCGATGGAGGAGAATAGAAACAAGATCTCGTTCCATTGGTTGCACCACTCTGCAGAGGTGACTTTGTCAGTTCTACCACAGCTGTGATGAGTACACACACTAGGTTTTGCCCATGATGGCCAAAGTCTCCCAAGGAAAGACCCTTACCAATAGTTCATTCCTCGTGTCTCTTTAACAATTTTCCTGGCACAGATAATCGCGTCTGTGAGGTCATCAGTGATCAAGGCTGTAGAGAGAGAAGACATCAGGGTTTGGTGAGACTTTGTTGTTGGAGAGGGACCCCAACTGAAGTTTACTTCACTTTTCTCAGTCTTTTGGGAATGGGAAGGTTGGAAGAACTATGATTTTCCCTGCAAAGCCACAGTCTCATTATTGTTAAGCTGCTTCATAATGAAAAGAACTGTGTTTTTGTTTTAAGACCATCTTCATCTTGCACTACCTGACGTTTCAGAGGAAGAGCCCAATCCTGCAGAGTTTTTGGAAATGTGTTTAGAGAAGTTGCCATGTGAAAATGTTCTTTATGTCCTAAAGAAATAGGTGCAAGCCAGGCGTGGTGGCTCAGACCTGCAATCCCAGCATTTTGGAAGGCTGAGGTAGGAGGATCCCTTGAGGCCAAGAGTTTGAGTCCAGTCTGGGCAACATAGCAAGATCCCATCTCTACAAAACATAAAAAAAAAAAAATTAGCCTAGTGTGATGGGACACACCTGTGGTCCCAGCTACTCGGGAGTCTGAGGTGGGAGAATCACTTGAACCCAGGAGGTCAAAACTGAAATGAGCTGTGTTCACATCACTGCACTCCAGCCTGGGGAACAGAGTGAGGCTCTGTCTTAAGAAAAAAAAAAAGACACATAAGACAGGATAGTACAGTGTTTTTTTGTATTTGAGTCAGTTTGACATGTAAGGTGTCTTTACAGGTAAACGTTAAACTTTTGTCTATTGTCATTTTTCAGTTTGTGTCTTAAAAAATTTTTATCCAGAGTGTTTTTCGTGTGCAGAAAGTTTTAAGTTTTAAATCAAATATGTGAGTTTTTGTCTTTATTACTTTCCCTTTTCTGTTTTCTTTTTGAGACAGAATCTCATTCTGTCACCCGAGTTGGAGTGCAGTGGTGTAACCCAAGCTGTTATGCTCACTGCAGCCTCAACCTCCTGGCCTCAAGCAATCCTTCCACCTCAGCCTTCAAAGTAGCTGGGAATACAGGTGTGCACCACCGTGCCTGACCATTTTTTATTTTTATTTTTGTAGAGACAAGGTTTCACCGTGATGCCCAGGCTAGTCTCAAACCCTTGGGCTCAAGCAATCCTCTGGCTTTGGCCTCCCAAAGTGCTGGGATTACAGGCATGAGCCACCACACCCCGCCATCTTTTATTTTTTCTATTGCTTCAGACATAACAAATCTTTGAATTGAAATGTATTAGTTGATATCCACACTCTTTCCTGCTTGCTTAGAAGCGGCCTCAAGATCCTCAACACAAACATGACAGAAAAAGGCAAATAAGTAAAACATAGTTCAACATTACTTCTTCTGCAAGTTGAGTCCTCCAGGAGCTGATGCTGAGATGGGTTTGAGATGCCAGAAATTTTCAGCAATCCACACCTATGAAAGGAATGGGATGGGGGGGAAGCAGGATGGGCAGACAGATGTCCATATGTGATGCAGACCCAGCAATTCCTCGGGCAGCCCAGCCATGAGCTCCCCAGTGAGCACTGCCCATCTGCCAGGTTCGCATGCCTGTGCCTCTGCTCACTTGAAATTTGCTGAGAGTAAATCTTAAGTGTTTTCTCTCTCTCTCTCTCTCTCTCTCTCTCACTCTCATACACACACACATGCACGCACAGTAACTGTGGGAGGTGATGTTAAACTCGACTGTAGTGATCATTTCACAATTTATGAATATATCAAATTATGTTATTTACTTTAAATTTCAAGTGAGCCCACTGGGCGTGGGCCACCCCGGAAGGGAACAACCTGCACCTGAGGCTGATCCTGAAGCAGGTGGCAGGTACTGTCTGCTCATCACACAACTGCAGCAGGGGCGGCATGTCTTCCCTTAGCAGGGGATCTGGGAGGCCCATCTCCATGACCACCACAACCACCAACCAAGGACAAAAATACTCAAACCAGTTGATCTCATTTCTGCTTGTCAATTACACAAAGTATTTTTTTTTTTTTTTGAGAATTGGGTAATGCTTGATATTGACAAGGGCACAGAGAGGCAGGTTCTCTGGATACTTGCTGGTGGGAGTATAATGGATTCAGCGTCTCAGGAAACCGACATAGCAGCATGCGTTCAGAGCCTTAAAGAGGTTTTTATCCTTTTACCTAATAATTTCTCTCTCCAGATCTATCCTAAAGAAATAGTCTTGAGGCTAGACAAATATTTCTTTACAAAGTGGTTTACTATAGCTTTATTTATAAGAGTTATAATGAAAAAATCTAATTGCTTCATAATCAGTGATATTCAAATTAATCATAATACCTTCATTTAATAAAATAAAGAGCCATTTGAATTATGTTTTCCCAGGATATTTAATAATATGGAGAAATGCTCCCAATGCAATGTTAAGTTCCCAATATCATAAAAATATCCATCAAGAGCTGTACTGCCCAATATGGCAGGCATTAGCAACGTGTGATAATTTAAATTAAAATTATAGTTGTTGACAGATGAATGGATAAAAATATGTCTGTATAGAGAGTGGAGTATTATTCAGTCTTGGAAAAGAAGGAAATGCTGACATTTGCAATAACATGGATGAACAGAAGGACATCATGCTAAGTGAAGGAAGTGAGACATAGAAAGACAAATACCTGTAATCCCAGCACTTTGGGAGGCCGAGAGGGGCGGATCACGAGGTCAGGAGATAGAGACCATCCTGGCTAAAACGGTGAAACCCCGTCTCTACTAAAAAATGCAAAAAACTAGCCGGGCGAGGTGGCGGGCGCCTGTAGTCCCAGCTACTCGGGAGGCTGAGGCAGGAGAATGGCATGAACCCGGGAGGCGGAGCTTGCAGTGAGCTGAGATCCAGCCACTGCACTCCAGCCTGGGTGACAGAGCAAGACTCCGTCTCAAAAAAAAAAAAAAAGAAGAAGACAAATACCACATGATTTCATGCATATGCAAAATCTACAAAAGTTGAACTCATAAAAGCAGACAGTAGAACAGTGGCTGGTGAGGAAAATGGGGAGATACTGATGGAAGGGTCCAAACTTTCAGTTATAAGGTGAGGAAGGACTGTGCATCTAATGTATGCTATGGTTATCATAGTTAATTACACTGTACTGCTCACTTGAAATTTGCTGAGAGTAAATCTTAAGTGTTCTCTCTGTCTCTCTCTCTCATACACACACACATGCACACATAGTAACTATGTGAGGTGATGTTAAACTCGACTGTAGTGATCATTTCACAATTTATAAATATATCAAATTATGTTATTTACTTTAAATGTATACAATTTTGATTTGTCAGTTATACCTCAATAAATCTGAAAAAAATGTTAAAAAAAAGAATTGTAATTAACATTAAACACAATTAAAACTGTAGTTCCTTATTTGTTCTAGCTACGTTTCAGATACTTTATAACCATTCATGGCTAGTGGTTCTCATGTTTCACAGCACAGATGGAAGACATTTTCATCATCATGGAAAGTTCTGTTAGACAGCACTCATTTAGAAAAAAAAGATAGTCATTAGTTCACCAGTAGTTTAAGAAAGATTGACTCTTAACTGTGGGTTCACCAATAGTTTAAATCTTTACTGTGTATCTTCTAAAAGTTTTTACAATAGAAATGTACTACTTTTATTACCAGAAAAATAACCAAAAATAATGTTAGCATAAAATGTTGCTTTCAATAGAGCATTGTAATTCCAAATTATTCTATTAACTCAGTTGAAGGTGGAATTTTTCCTTGAGCCTGCTATTTCCTTGAGTTGCTAATTTTTGGCTTTCTCAGTTAGGCTTCACTAGAAGATAAATGTAGTGATAGATTTCTTTTAAGCAAATTTATTCTAAATGTGGCTTAATTTTTATTTAAAACAAAATTCTATTAACCAGGAGAAAAACTAACAAAATACATCATCTATAAGAGCAATTGAAACAACATGTGCAAATTCGCTAGCATTTGGTTTATAGTTCTACAGTGAAAACTAAAGCCATATCAGCTTATAAAAGCCTTTTGCCAGCCGGGCGCCGTGGCTCACGCCTGTAATCCCAGCACTTTGGGAGGCCGAGGAGGGCGGATCATGAGGTCAGGAGATGGAGACCATCCTGGCTCACACAGTGAAACCCCATCTCTACTAAAAATATGAAAAATTAGCTGGGCGTGGTGGTACGTGCCTGTAGTCCCAGCTACTAGGGAGGCTGAGGCAGGAGAATCACTTGAACCCGGGAGGCCTAGGTTGCAGTGAGCCGAGATCGAGTCACTGCACTCCAGCCTGGGCAACAGAGTGAGACTCCATCTCAAAAAAACAAACAAACAACAAAAAAAGTCTTTTGCCTATCTTCTTGAGATATAAATATTTAGAATAATAATAGCTATTACCACTAGCTAATACTTTATTGAAATCCTACTCTATGTCAGGCACATGTCAAATCTCTTCACGCAAAATCTCCATCAGTCCTCAGAACAACCATTTCTGTGGGTACCATTTGATCCCTATAAACTGGGGTCGCACACCCAGTTAATGAGCCTGTATTCCCATAGAGGGCTTAAATTCTGTTTTCCTCTGATTCCTTCTTCCAACAGAGGCCACTTAAGTAAGATTCCTGCTCATAAAACACTATATAGTAATGAAGTTGATGATAAAAGTATACTTTTATTTTTTCTAGTAATTATTTACCTATGAGGTTATCCAAACTTAAGCATTTGGTACCTTGATATATGTTCAAATTATTTAGAGATGCTTTATCTCGGGTGCGTAAGCGCTTGATAACTGGTTTGTGTTTGGAAGTGGTCTAGCATATTTCCTGGGAGACGTGGGTTTGGGGCTGTCTCTAGGGGTTGGAGGGATGCAGTGAGGAGGAAGCAGATCACATTCTATTATTCTAGGATTGGAGGTCATCCTAGGCATGTACAGAAAGAGCACATTTGTACTGGGGGCAGGGCAGTTGGCTTGGCTGGCAATGCCCTGTAAGGATTCCTGAAAGGGTCAGGCCATGCAGGACCAGGAAGCGCACACCGCGTACAGTTGCTTGTCCCCCCCTACGTTGTTAGAGCGTTTTGTTGCACAATTGGGATGTTTTGAAAGTACTCGTTGGACATGACTGAATTTGTTTAGGAAAGTACGTTGACCGGGTGCGGTGGCTCACACCTGTAATCCCAGCACTTTGGGAGGCCGAGGCAGGCAGATCACTTGAGTCAGGAGTTTAAGAACAGCCTGGCCAACATGGCAAAACCCTGTCTCTACTAAAAATACAAAAATTAGCTGGCCATGGTGGCACACGCCTGTAATTCCAGCTACTCGGGAGGCTGAGACACAAGAATTGCTTGAACCTGGGAGACGGAGGTTGCAGTGAGCTGAGATTGTGCCACCGCACTCCAGCCTGGGTGACAGAACGAGACTGTGTCAAAAAAAAAAATGAAAAACTGAAAACGTATTAGAGAAGGTGGGTGGTGGCAAATCAAGAACGCTACATAGCTCTGAGCTATTTTTACAAGAAATAGCCGCAGAGGGGCAGACATGAGTTAAGATGGCACTTTTCAAATGAAGATTCCTGCCAAGAATTGTTTTGCTCAATTTACTTTAAATAGACAATTCTGTCCAGTCAAACATGAGTAAGGAAAGGGTTACATTGAACAGCAAAGAATCGTTTATTCTTCCACATCCAACAGAAAACAGCAACAATCAACACAAAAAGAGCTTCAGTCCTATTTTCAGTTATGTTAGTTCTACTTCTAAGTATCTCTGTCTCTCCTCAGCATCCTCCTGCCTCCCAAGTGAAATCCAGCAGCCACCACGCCCTCGATGTTCATCTCTTTCCCCCGTGAGGTGACGAAGGCCAATTCAGATACCAGGGCGATGAGAAATAAGATTAATATAAGTGCACTAGACTAGATAGAGAGTCAGTAATCATTTTTTTCCTGAAATGCTCTTATTTTAATGACATCTGTGCTGTCAGGGGAAAATACTGTCATTACATCAGAAATTTTGTGCACTGTGTGTGTGTATATGTGTAGGTATATGAATGTGTGTTCTTATGTGTGCTTTAAATATACAAATATATCATCGACTTTCTCTCCAAATAGTTTAGGGAAAGTAGGCAGGAATTTTAGGAATACAATGTGGAGTGAGAGTGAGGAGATTGTCTAGCTTCAGAAAATGGGCGCGGGCTGGGTGCAGTGGCTCACGCTTGTAATCCCAGCACTTTGGGAGGTCGTGGTGGGAGGATCACTTGAGCCCAGGAGTTCAAGACCAGCCTGGGCAAAATGGCGAAACCCCCGTCTCTATTAAAAAAAAAAAAAAGAAAATGAGCATGAAGTGTCTCTATACTGTACGTGCATATAACATCACATACCTTGTATACACATCCTGATGCTCTTTTTTTTCAGGTTCCCATGACAAAATGTTGCTAATTCTATAATATGTGGGACACAATGACATTGTTCTAATAAAAGCCTCTCTGGCCTGAGGCTAAGGGAAGCCTGCCACAGAGGAGTGGTTAGTACATAGAACAAATACCTTGTTTTCTATTTTAAAGCTATCCCTGAAAATCCCATGCTCTTTATGATAAGAAAACAGATATGAGTGTCATTTTACCTCTGACCATGAACCTTCTGACACTTTAATTTCTTAGAATCTAAGATTGTCTTGCAGCTAGACCCTTGCCCCAGACTTCCTTAATTGGAATGAAACTGAACAATATTAAATTAGTAATCTGCATTTAAAGTCAAACATGACCATGATGGAGTCAGAGATTTCTCTTTCCACTGTAAACAACTAGAAAACTAGACAAAATAAAAGAAAAATTGTTTTCAGACATTGGACAACTGGCAATGCAGGATCATGGTCTTTGAGAGAGAGAAAAACACAGTGAACCCTGTGATTGCCATGACTTTCTGCCCAGAGGAGCTCTGCAGACCAGGGAGGTAGAACCAGGCAGGGGATGGCCATCTCAGAGGAGGAGACAGACCTCAGACACCAAGGCAGCTCAGATTTTGTGAAGAATACCTGGGAGGCAGGAGCTACCCAGAAGAAGAGCAGCAGAAATCTGCAAAGGGATTCCACCCAGTCGTTGACTGAAGGCCAAACTGAGTATGCATAGGCAAAATTCCACAGGGCGAGGCCGACAACTACTGCCAGGAGCAGGGCAGTTACGAACCTCATGCAGGGCTGGAAGACATTTGATTTTTGATGAGCCCGAGGTAATGGACCTTGCTGAATCCTCAGCACATTCAAAAGAGAAACTAGGCCGGCCAAGTGGCTCACACCTGTAATCCCAACACTTTGGGAACCTGAGGCAGGCAGATCACCTGAGGTTGGGAGTTTTGAGACCAGCCTGACCAACATGGAGAAACCCCATCTCTACTAAAAATAAAAAATAAGCCAGGCGTGGGGGCGCACGCCTGTAATCCCAGCTACTCGGGAGGCTGAGGCAGGAAAATCACTTGAACCTGGGAGGCAGAGGTTGCAGTGAGCCGAGATCACACCATTGCACTCCAGCCTGGGCAACAAGACCAAAACTGCATCAAAAAACAAAAAAAAGAAAAAAGGAAAAAGAAAAAAAAAAAAAACCAAAAAAACAAAAGAGATACTGGATGCATAGTCATGCGTTGGTAGTGGAACTAAACTAGCCCTACCATAAAGACTAATCCAGAACTTCATTAACAAAGTTTAAGAGCAAGTCTTAAAAGGGTTAAACTGATCAGAATAAACTTAACTGGTTGGCAAAAGAAATTCAACCCTCCTTAAAGGAAGACAACATAATCTAAACACTCAACAATGTCACATATGAGGTGCCATAAGTAGGCAAGGAAGCAACTACACCCTCGGGATATGGCAACTGTGGTGATCCGTCCAGTCAACACCATGAGTCTCAGCATTCACACTGCATGTAGGCCAGCTCATTCAAACAAAGCTGTCTCCAGAAGGGAATTTCCCCTGTAGGGAACATGCACATTTTGACTTTACCTGTCCTCAGACTAACCCCTTGCTCATTATAATAATAAAAAACACATCCCTGGGTGGAGATTTAAGGTGCTAATGACACATGAGATGTATGAACAAGCATGTACAGCTACTACACAAATGTACCAAGAGGACCGTCCAGAACATGCGTACTAGCAACACCTCTTGCTACCCGTTTATGAATAACCATGGAAGACTCTCATAAAGGGAGCATCCCTTGCTCCGGTCTTTGCTGTCCCATCTTCACGAGCCGCCAGACCTGAAATCTCCCTCTCTCAGAGTGTACTGTCCATTCTGCGCCTAACTTTCAAAAGAGTCTTTCTCTTTCTCAATAAATTACTTTATGCTACATCTCCTTTGCTGTGTGTCTCTTGTTTAAATTCTTTTCAACTAAGAAGACAAGACTTGAAGACTCACAACAGCCATCAACACATACACTGTGTGCGTATTCAATAAAAAGTGATTCCTTGTGCAGAGGCAGGGAAACGTGACACATACCAGGAGAAAGATCAGTCAAGGGCAAGACCCAGAAATGACAGTTGATTGCATTAGCAGATAAGAAATTTAAAACACTGCTTATAAATATAATTATTTATATCCAGGGCTTAAAGAGAAACATGAATAAAATGAAATAAAAGATACAAAAAATTATGATGCCAAATAAAAAACACGGTATCTGAAAAGAAACATCCAATCAATAAGTTTAATAGATTAGCACTAAAAAAAAAAGTAACAGCAGACTTGAAGACGTAACAATGGAGGCTATTGAAAATAAAACACAGAGAGGGAAAAAGGCTAAAAAACAAAGAACCTCAATGATGAATGGGACAGCATCAGTGATCAAATATACATGCCGTTAGAATTCTTGAAGGAGAAAAGAAAAGCATTAGAAGAAAGAATGGCTGAAATGTTTTCACATTTAATGAAAATTATAAACTCAGGGATACAAAATGTTAATGAATACCAAGTAAGATAAACACAAATATCACACATCATCGAATTGCTGAAAATGAGTGACAAAGAGAAAATCTTAAAAACAACTAGAGAAAAACAAGACGTATTACATACCGGGGACAAACAGAAGGAAATCACTGGTTTCCCATCATACACAAGGCAAGCCAGAAGGCAACAGAATATCTTTAAAAACTTGAAGCCAAGTGTGGTGGCTCAACTGTAATCCCAGCTCTTTGGGAGGCTGAGGAGAGAGGATTGCCTGAGCCCAGGAGTTTGAGACCAGCCTGGGCAACATGACGAGACCCCATCGCTACAATTTTTTTTTTTTAAATCAGCCAGGCACGGTGGCACATGCCTGTGGTCCCGGATGCTCAGGAGGCTGAGGCATGAGAATTGCTTGAGTTCAGGAAGTCAAGGCTGCAGTGAGCTGTGATCATGCCACTACACTCACATGTTGTTTTGGGACAGAGCACGACCCTGTCTCAAAACAACAACTTGAGGTGGAAAAGCACTGTCAGCCCAGAATTTTATATGTAAAGAAAATATTCCTCAAAATCAAAATAAACAGAGATATTTTCAGACAGAATGCTTGCTAATGGGCCTCTACTCTAAAACAAAACAAAGTTAAAGAAAGTTCTTTAGGCTGAAGGAAAATGATATCAATTAACTGTCTGCTCAAATAAATCCACCAAAGGAATGAAGAGTATTGGAAATAGTAAGTATGTAATAAATACTATAAAACTTTTTTTCTCATTTAGAAATTTATTTAAAAGACAATTGTTTAAAGAAAAAATTATAAAAATGCATTGTGAGATATACAATATAGAAGAAAAATGCATGACAACACAGCACAAAGGATGGAATAGGAAAAACTGAAGTATACTGTTAAGTAACTCATATGTTACATGTGAAGTGGTGTGTTATTTGAAGGTAGGATGTAAGAAGATAATGATGCCTATTGGAAACCCTAAAGCAACTACTAAAAACTAAAACAAAATTGAAGTATAGCTAAAAAACCAATGGAAGAAATAAAAGAGAATACTAAAAAATATTCAATACATTCAAAAGAAGGCAGAAAAAATGGAACCAAGAATAGATGGCACAAACAGAAAACAAAATAGCAAGATGTAATTTAAAGCTACCCATATTAGCTGGGCGCAGTGACTTGTGCCTGTAATCCCAGCACTTTGGGAGGCCAAGGTGGGCAGATCGCAAGATCAGGAGATCGAGACCATCCTGGTTAATGCGGTGAAACCCCATCTCTACTAAAAAAAATACAAAAAATTAGCCGGGCGTGGTGGCATGTGCCTGTAGTCTCAGCTACTCAGGAGGCTGAGGCAGGAGAATCACTTGAACCCAGGAGGCAGAGGTTGCAGTGAGCCGAGATTACGCCACTGTACTCCAGCTTGGGTGACAGAGCAAGACTCCATCAAAAAAAAAAAAAAGAAAAAAAAAAAAGAAAGAAAGAGAGAGAGAGAGAGAAAGAAAGAAAGAAAGAAAGAAAGAAAGAAAAAGAAAGAAAGAAAGAAAGAAAGAAAGAAAGAGAAAGAAAGAAAGAAAGAAAGAAAGAAAGAAAGAAAGAAAGAAAGAAAGAAAGAAAGAAAGAAAGAAAGAAAGAAAGAAAACTAGCCAGATCAGTAATCACATTAAATGCAAATGGCCTAATCATGGCATAACCCACAGGCCAACTCCCCATTTCTGTAAATAAAGCCTTATTGGCACACAACCAGGCCTGTTCATTTACATACTTTCTATGGCTGCTTTCACACTACGTCATAGTTGGGTAGTAGCAATCTAAACCATATGGCCTGAAAAGCCTAAAATATTTACCATTTGGCCCTTTGGGCAAACAGTTGCTGACCTATGGTTTAATCACTCCTACTGAAAACAGTAATTATCAGAATGGATATAAAAGCAACACATACCTATATGTTACCTATAAGAAATTCACCTTAAATATAAAGACACAGATGGATTAAAAGTAGAGGATGGAAAGAAACATACTATGCAAATATTTCCTCAAAGAAAGTGAGAGTGGGCTATACTGCTATCAAACAAAGTAGATTTCTGGATGAGAAATAGCACCAGAGTTAAGGAGAAACATTGACTCCAGTGATAAAAGAGTCAATTCACCACAAGGACATAACAATCCTCAAAGAATATCTGCCTAAGAACAAAGCTTCAAAAATGGACAAGACTGAAAGGTGAAATAGGCAAAACTAAAATGATAGTTGCAAATTTCAATATCTATTTCTCACTGTATAATAGAACAAGTGAGAAAATCAGAAGGGATGTAACAATCATTTATAGAACATCCACACCAAATATAAAATACACATTTTTTCCAAATGCACAATCACCGTAAGACACATTTGCTGTGCTGTAAAACAAGGTTAAAGAAATAGTAAAAGTTTCAAATCATATAGACCTGGAATCTCCAACCCCTGAATCACAGACCTATGTGGGTCTGTGGCCTCACAGTGGGAAGTGAGCAGCAGGCAAGTGAGTTAATCTTCATCTGTATTTACTGACACTCCACATCTCCCACATTACTGACTGGGCTCCACCTCCTGCCAGATCAACAGCTAAGCATTAGATTCTTATATGAGTGCAAACCCTACTGTGAGTTTCACTTGTGAGGGATCTAGGTTGAGTGCTCCTTATGAGAATCTAATGCCTGATGATCTGTCACTGTCTCCCATCACCCCCAGATGCGACTATCTAGTTGCAGCAAAATAAGCTCAGGGCTCCCACTGATTCTACATTATGGTGAGTTGCATTATTATTCCTTATATATTGCAATGTAATAATAATAGAAATAAAGTGGACAATAAGGGTAATACATTTGAATCATCCTGAAACCATCCTCCTTCCCCTGGTCCACGGAAAATTTGTCTTCCACAAACTGTTCCCTGGTGCCAAAAAGGTTGGGGGCCGCTGTTATAGACCATATTCTCTGATCTTAATGAGATGTAACTAGAAATCTATAATAAAAGCTCATCCTGGGATCATCCTTCACTCTCAGGCTGGGCATTCCTCTTGCCTTTCTCCCTTATCGAGTCCCTTGTTTCCTGAACTGTGTTTCCTCTTCATTGTTTTAGTTTATCCTTTTGGTGGAGCACATTTTCCTATAGTTTTGTGAGAGAGGGTGCATGGGAGCTGAGCTGAATATCTCATCTTTGCCCTGACGGATCCACTCTCTACCTTTCTCCACCATGCTCTGTGCACTCGGAGGCCGACACACACAGTTGGCGTCAATGGATTCCCATGTCCTCTGACTTCTGGAGGAGTTTAAATAAGAGTAGGCATCAGCAGGGAAGGAATAGAGAAAGGACACTGAGGTTGGGATATACATATAGTATCTTCCAGCTTTTTTTCTGTCAGGTCACTCAGCACAAGTCACGTCCCTTGAGGGAAGATCTCAGATCCTACTTGAGGGAAGATCTCAGATCCTAGAAGGCAGACCTCTCCCTGCAGACCTTTTGTACCTCAGTGCTGGTCACAGCTCTCTTTCCACTCCTCTTTGGGCAAGGGGTTCCTAATCCCTCACTTCACTATTGCCATGGTTTTTCTATGATTTGATAAGATCTTTGTAAGTACAGTCTTTATTAACATTCTCTTCCAATATCCCAGTTTGCATTTTTTCTGTCTTCCAGTTAGGATTCTTTATGATATAGGAGGTAAAAAATTTAACAACTTGGTTCTCAGAAAATGTACTCTGGGTGGCTAGAACTACAGGCATATGCCCGGCTATTTTTAATTTTTTTGTGGAGACAGAGTCTGGCTGTAGGGTCTTGCCGTGGGGTCTCACCCAGGCTGATCTTGAACTCCTGGCCTAAGGTTACCCTATGACTTCACTCTTGTACCTTACATGGCAAAAGGGGCTTTGCATGAGTTGTTAGAAGCAGAGAATCTTGCCCAGCTGTGGTCACGGAGGGATCCAATGACAGAAGAAGGAGGAGAGATTCAAAGTGTGAGAGCGACTTGACCCCTCATTGCTGGCTGTGAAGATGGAGTAAGGGGCCATGAGTCAAATGTGAGTGGTCCCTAGAAGCCTGGAATGGCCCTTGGGTGACAACCTGCAAGCAACAGGGATCTCAGTTCGACACTCACAAGGAACTGAACTCTGCCAAATCCCAAATGAGCAAGGACATGGATCTTCCTGCAGAACCTCCAGAAAGGAAAACAGACCTGCCAGCACCTTGACTTCAGCTCTGTGAATCCCTTGGCACTCTTCCAGCCTAGAGAACTAAGGAAATTTTGTGGTATTTAAGCCACTAAGTTTGGGGTCATTTGTTAGGGCAGCAATAGAAACCTAACTTCCTTTCTGAGTGAATTCAATGCTGTTTTAATGACTCGGTATGCTGGGCAAGATTCTCTCCTTCTAGGGTTCATGAGATTAGACTGGCTTCACTTACATTGCCCAGGATAATCTCTCTTGCTCAAGCTCAGATCCTTGTTCACATCCGCAAAGTCCCTTTTGCCATGTAAGGTACAAGAGTGAAGTCGACACCTTAGGCCAGGAGTTCAAGACCAGCCTGGGTGAGACCCCATAGCAAGACCCCACAGACTGACTCTGTCTGTACCAAAAAAATAGTAAAAATAGTTGGGCATATGCCTGTTATTCTAGCCACCCAGAGGAGGGAACGTTGCTTGAGTCCTGGAGGTCAAGACTGCAATGAGCTATGAATGTACCACCTGGGCAAGAGAGTGAGACCCTGTCTCAAAAAAAAAAAAAAAAAAAAAAAAAAAAAAAAAAGAGAGAGAGAGAGAAGAAAAGAAAAGAGAAAGAAACATAAAGAGTATTATTCTCATTCTGTTCAGAGAGGTACATACTGCATCGTTGGAGTGAATTGTTTATGGAAAGCAGCTGTCAGGCAGCTTCTTTTTTCTTACTGAAGACATCAAATATCTCTATACATGAAAGGGCAGTAAGGTCATCTGTCCATCCCCCTGCTTTAGGGGAGGGCTTCATGAAACTGTCCTACAAGGAATAAGTCATCTTTGGACAAGTCAGCTGCAGGATCCTGAGTGTCACCTTGGAAACTGTTGCATAATTTACCAATCTGGAACGGACCTATTTTGCAAGTCTGAACTCCAAATTTTAGTTAAAGCAAAACGTGGTTGGTGATCCCACTGTCGGCTTTCTCACCTGGTCCCCAGGATGGCATCGCTGAAAGTCAGAGCCTCACCTGAGCAAGCGACGTGGCAGTGGTTGTTCTCCTGCAGCTTTCCATGTCTGCACCACGTGAAGCTGTTGATCTGGAAGATGCCGTAGTCGATGCTGCCATCATCCAGGACCCTCTGGGCGGTGGTGTTGTAGCCGCTCTCGTAATATGCCATGCAGATCCCTGGAGGGGCAAAGCCAGAAATGTCAGCAAAGAAAGTGCATTGTTTGCTCTAAGCCTGGTCTGAGGGTGAGTTTCCTTATCCCTGTTACCTGACTGCTTCCTCCCAATACTCCTTGGGGCTGAGTGGGGCAGGTATGCATCCAGGGGGCACACCGGGGGCACATTGGGGGCTGGGATGGCGCACCTGAAGCTGCACACCCAGTCAGTGGCTGAGCCTAATCTAGAACAAAAGTCAGGTCCCCCCACTCCCCACAATGCCAGCAGAGGTGGCGTTATTTTCCCCTTCCCTGGCTGGTGTCGTAAGGGCAGGACTCCAGGAATAAGGAAATGAGGGGCAGGGGAGGAAGGAGAGGAGACCCAGGGAGCCACAGTTAGGCCGGCAGCCACCCTGGGTGCGGTGAGGGCAGAGCATCGTTAGCTGGGAAGACACAGCGGGGAGTGTGGCCAGGACTTTAACATCTCAGGGGGAGGTCAAGGACAGAAAGAGAGGAGGAAAGAAAGAATCTCACAGTTTCCAAGGCTGAAGCCCCAGTAGTTGTCCAGGCCAGCCCTCGAGAATATTTTTGCCAGTTTGCAGCGCGTGTAGATTTTGGACTCAGCGCCTGTGACCAGGCAGCCAATGAGGGTCAGAATAACCGCAGCCTTCATCCTCAGAGCCTGCTGGAGACAGAACCTGCCAACGAGCAGGAGACCCAGTCAGACGATCTTCATTCGGGATCTTTGAAATCCAGCCGTGGTAACTGTGCACAGCCCTGCCTAGATGCTGCCTGTCACTTTGGTCATTCAGAGCCACCATCAGGCAAAACCGGCCACTCTACAGTCCAGGGAAGGAATGTGACTGAAGGCTGTTTCCTTAGTGCTTTTCCATACAGTAACTTTCAAGTCAATGCTGTGTTCCCAGGGTTAAGCAAATAAAAAAATTAACCCTCCAGGTGAAAACCACAGGGGGCATTTTCAGGATTTCTATTTGAATTCTATGAATAAAGAATAGAATACAAGGGTGAAACATTCCCTAGACTGCTGACCCTTGAACAACATAGGTTTGAACTGCGTGGGTCCATTTATACCTGAATTTTCTTCTGCCTCTGCCACCCCTGAGACAGCAAGACCAACCCCTCCTCCTCCTCCTCCTCCGCCTCAGCCTGCTCAGTGTGAAGACAACCAGGATGAAGGCCTGTATGATGAGCCACTTCCACTTAACAAATAGTGAATATAATATAATAGTAAATATTTACTGTTAACAAATAGTTAATATTTACAAATAGTAAATATATCTTCTCTTCCTTATGATTTTCTTCATAACATTTTCTTTTCTCTAGCTTACTTTGTTGTAAGAACCCAGTATAGACATAGAACATACAAAATATGTGTGGATTGGCTGTTCATGTTATCAATAAAGCTTCCCGTCAGCAGTACGTTATTAGTTGTCAAGCTTCTGGGGAGTCAAAAGTTAAGTGCAAGATTTTCAACTGAGCAGGGGTTGGCACCCCTGGCCCCTGCATTTGTTCAAGGATCAACTGGATGTGTAGAAACAGACATCCCATTTCAGCCAGAGATGAAAGACTCGTGGGCCTGTAGGGACAACTTTAAGATTCATTGTTTGGGGGTTTACTGAAGGGTGAAGATTAAGCACCTAATCTTTCATTTTATTTTCTTGATGCAATTCAAAATGTGGGAGCGTTGCTTCCAAAGTATCAGTGTTTTATCTTAGATGGCAAATGCCTTGCTTTGCTAGGCTTCACCACCAGTGCTCTGGGGGGCCTCCTAAAAGTCTGGCGCCTGACTGGGGAGCAAGAGGGATGGAGGACGATGGCTCACGAAAGGAGGAAAGCACCTGGGGGAGCAGAGGGGCAATAAAGAGGCCCCCAGGGAAGCATTTGAAATGGGAGTAGGATCAAGAGTGCCATCTCCTGCTGCCTACTGATTTTCCACAATATCCTCCTCTCTTAAAAGAATGTCTTCCCCAAATACAGCAGCCTTGCTGGGATGGGGTGAAGTGAAATTTCTGACACCTGCTCGGGATCCTGAACTTGATGTTCATACATATGTTCATCCCGTGTCATTTTCTGCACTTGCCTAGAAACTTCTCCAGTCATTAGTTTCTCTCCCTGGGGCTGGATTGAAAGGCTAGGCCCAAAACAGGGATGAGTAGTCAACAGCAAGGCCACCGCACCAAGTAACAAGCGGGGCTTTAAGGTGACTAAGCAATAAGGTAAGAACTGTGTTTCATGAGGAGCACACACATTACAAACGTGAATAGCAAGGGTCAGCAAATTAGGTCTGCTTTTGTATGTAAAGTTTTATTGAAACATAGCTACACCCATTTGGTAATATATTGTTGGTGGCTGATTTCCTGCTGCAGTGGCAGAGTTGAGTAGCTGTGTTAGAGGTTGTACGGACCACAAAGCCTAACATATTATTATCTGGTCCTTTTCAGAGAAAGCATGCCAGGCTGTGGCGTACAGCATAGTGTTAAGCTGTGAGGGACAGACAAACAAGGTTTAAGATGCAGAGCTTAGGCCAGGCACGGTAATCCCAGCACTTTGTGAGGGTGAAGAGGGCAAATTGCTTGAAGCCAGGAATTTGAGACCAGCCTGGGCAACAAAGGTAGACCTCTGTCACTACAAAATACACAAAAATTAGCCAGGCATGGTGGTGTTTGACTGTGGTGCCAGCTATTTGGGAGGCTGAGGTGGGAGGATCTTTTTTTTTTTTTTTTTTTTTTTTTGAGACGGAGTCTCGCTCTGTCACCCAGGCTGGAGTGCAGTGGCTGGATCTCAGCTCACTGCAAGCTCTGCCTCCCGGGTTCACGCCATTCTCCTGCCTCAGCCTCCCGAGTAGCTGGGACTACAGGCGCCTGCCACCTCGCCCGGCTAAGTTTTTTTGTATTTTTAGTAGAGACGGGGTTTCACTGTGTTACCCAGGATGGTCTTGATCTCCTGACCTCGTGATCCGCCCGTCTCGGCCTCCCAAAGTGCTGGGATTACAGGCTTGAGCCACCGCGCCCGGCCGGTGGGAGGATCTTTTAAGGCTCAGAGGTTGAGGCTGTTGTGAGTTGTGATTATGCCTCTTCACTCCAGCCTGGGCAACACAGTGAGACTCTGTCTCAAAAAAAAATAAAAGATGCAGAACTTACAAATAAAGTGGGTTTCCATCCCCTGCCTTGGAATTTTACTGATCTCAAACAAGTCAAAACAAAACCCACAGCAATGATAACCCCAAGCATCATGTCCTGCATCCTTCAAGAACCTGCCATTGCTGGTTCTCAGGGACAGGTGGCTTCATAAGAGTAATTCAGGTCTTACTGAAAAGGCAGATTCCCGGTGCCTGCCCCAGAGGCCGATTTCTCAGGTGAGTCTGCGGAAGAAACACTGTTCCACTTACTCAGTCGGTGACTGGCAGCTCAGGTGAGCATCCTGTATCCCCTGAAGCCATGTCTGATTCTAACAAGGCGCAAGTTTCCTTCGAGAACCTTTCTTTAGAGTGTTAGAGAAAGAAAAATTCTTAGTCCTTTGTTTCTCACCACCTAGAGATGCGAGAATTCTACTTCTTGGGACTAAAAGCTATATCATCCTGCATGCTTGTGTTCTGAGGCAGGTGATAACTGTCTTCTGGGCCTTAATATCTCTCATTTTTTCTCTTTTCCTCTCAACAACCCTTCACACTACACAACTTGGCCAGGGCCTCCTGTACAAGTGAGAGCTGTTCTCTAAGGCAACAGTCTGCAAACTTTATCACAAATTCCATTAATAAAGTTAAGCATGTATCCTCTTTAGATGTATATTAAATTATAAATCACACTTCTGTATCTCTGTACTAATATGCTACATAAATTATCAACATACACAAAACTAAAATCTGAAAATGAATGAGAGAGGTGAAATTAACGTTAAAAATTTATTAACAGCACATTTCTTTGCTATAGTTATATTGTTCATTAATAAAATATTTTCAAAAGAGGGCCACAAAAGAAATTAAAAATTTTTAATGTATAATCAACAGGATTTCATTATTTTTTAAAAAATTGGCTTGACACTCCGTCTCAAAAAAATAAAATAAAATAAAAAATTGGCTTGACATTTTGTGAATCAATAACTAAAGACCTGGTTTCAAGGCCCATTTATTTCTGTGTTCAGATTTAATGACACATTTGAAATGAATTCTCATTGGAATATGTAGATCTAAGTATAAGTTTATTGTTAGTTGCACTAATGAATCATTATATTTTATTAAATTCTATCTACAAATAATGCAAAGGTTTTATTGAAATCTAGTTTTAAGCTTATATAGTATTACACTGTGTAGATATAACATATTTAGCCAATTCCATATTGATTCACACTTAACGGTATTTTTTTCTTCTATGATAAACATACTACAATTAGTAATCTTGTACATTTGTCATTTGTACATTTGCAAGAATATCTGTTGGATACATTCCTGAACATTGAATTGCTGGGTTAAGGACTGTAATTTTGTAATTTTGCTAGATGTTGCCAAATTGCCTTCCACATGGGCTTGTATAAGGAAGATGGCTAGCATACTGTGTTACCAAAGGTTAAGATATTTGCCAATATTAGAGATGAAACATAATTTTGTCAGCATAGTTTCAATTTTAGTTTCCCTTATTTCAAGCTGTCTGAGCATCTTTTCTTGTCTTTAGAAGCCATTTGTGGACTTTTCTCTCTCTCTCTCTCTTTTTGAGACAGAGTCTCCCTCTGTTGCCCAGGCTGGAGCTCAGTAGTGTGATCTCGGCTCACTGCAACCTCCACCTCATGGGTTGAAGCGACTCTCATGCCTCAGCCTCCCGGGTAGCTGGGATTACAGGCATGTGCCCCCACGCCCAGATAATTTTTGTATTTTTAGTAGAGACGGGGTTTCACCATGTTTGCCAGGCTGGTCTCAAACTCCTCATCTCAAGCAATCTGCCCACCTCAGTCTCCCAAAGTGCTGAAATTACAGGCATGAGCCATGGCACCTGACCTGCATGCTTTTTCTTGTGAATTGTCTATAATATGAGAAAATATATAGGTTTTTCTTCAAACATCTTTTTCAAAATGCTTTGAAATAGGGATTTTACAATCAATGAGAAAATAGAGACAGATGGTCTTTTTTTTTTTTCAAAAATGCTTGTTTAGCAAGTTTTCAGATACATAGTAAATATACAAAAGCCATTTATATTCTTATATACTAGGAATAGAAAATGGAATCTGAAATAACAAAATATCATTTACAGTAGCACACACAAGAATATGACGTACTTAAATGTAAACCTAACAAAATCTGTGTAGGATATATGTGCTGACAACTATAAGACAGATGAAAAGTTAAAGAAGACCTAAGTGGAAAAGATATACCATGTTCCTGAATTCAAAAATTCAGTGTTGTTAAGATTTAATCTATAGATTTAATGGAATTCCAATTAAAATCCCAGAAAATTGTTTTGAAAATATCAATAAGATGATCTTGAAACTTAAATGGAAGGGCAAATGGACTAGAATAAACAAAACTATTCAGAAAAAGAAAGAAATTGAAGGACTCATTCTACATGATTTTAAGACAATATAAAGCTGTAGTAATCAAGACAGAATGATATTGGTGGGAAGATAGACCCATAGACCAGTGGAACAGAAGAGAGAGCCCAGAAATAGATCTACAAATATTTAGTCAACAAAATTTTTATAAAGATGCTGATTAAATTCAATGGAAAAATGGTGTTCTTTTCACCAAATGGTACTAAAATAAGGCTGTCTATGTCCAAAACACGTGTTCAAAACCAACAAAATAAAAGAAGGCATACTGAAGAATACATACCTTATATCTCATATAAAAATTAATTCAAAATGGATCAAAGACATAAATGTAAAAAGTGAAACTATGAAATTCTATAAGTAAATATAGGAAATCTGCAGGACTTGGGTTTGGCAATAAAATTTTAGATATAACAACAAAAGCACAATCCATGAAAGGAAAAAAAAAACCGTTTAGTTGAACTTGATCAAAATTAAAAACTTTTGCTCTTTGAAAGACACTGTTAAGAGAATGAAAAGACTAGCTACAGACTGGAAGAAATATTTATAAATCACATGTCTGATGAAAGCTTTATATTCAGAATATATAAAGAACTCTTAAAATCTAACCATAAGCAAACATATGACCCAATTAAAAATGGGCAACTGATTTAAGCAGACACTTCATCAAATAAGAAGTCCAAATGACAAATAAGCATATGAAAAAATGATCAATATCATTGTCACCAGGGAAGTATAAATTAAAACCACAATTATATATCACTTCCCACTAATTAGAATTGCTAAAATCAATCAGACGACACCAAATGATGATGAAGACAGAGAACCGTAAGAACTCCCATTTATCACTGGTGGGAATGCAAAGTGTTACAGTCACTTTGGAAAACAGTTTGGCAGTTTCTTATAAAGTTAAACACAGACTTATCATATAAACCAACAATCACACTTCTAGGTATTTAATCAAGTGAATCAGAAACTTACATTCACACAAAACCAAGTTAATCTATGTTTATAGCAACTTTATTCATAATCACTAAAAAATGGAAGCAACAAAGATGACCTTCAACAGGCAAATATATTTAAAAACCGTGATCTATTCATACAATGGAATACTACTCAGCAATGAAAAGAATGAGCTATTTGATTCCCGCAGCAATGTGGATGAATCTTAAATGCATTTTGCTAAGTGAAAGAAGCCAGACCCAAAAGACTACATGTTAGATAATTGCAGGCATATGACATTATAGAAAAGGCAAAACTATGGAGATGGAAAACAGTTCAGTGATTGTCAAAGATTAGAGGAGAAATCAGCGATAAAGGGACCACACATGTTCTATTTTAGGTCATTGGAACTGTTCTCTATGGTACTGGGGTAGTGAATACATGGCTTCATAAATTTGTCAAGACCCGTAGGCCCATACACCACAAAGCGGGAACTTCATTGTATGCTATTTTTAAAAATCATCCAAGATGTTGAGGAATCCCAGGATAGAACTGAGTCTGTGACGAAAAGACCTAACTGTATTACAAATGTATGACATGCATTTGCTGAAGGAGTATGAAAAGAGCCACTGATCTAGGTAACTTTGAGAACAGTGTTTTGACTGGATATTTAAAGTCTAAAGGCAAAACAATCTGTACATAAACACTGTACTCCAGTTGGTGAATTTCTGTCTCATAGGGGTCAATGTTAGCATTTTTTTTTTTTTTTTTTTTTTTTGAGACAGAGTCTCCGTCTGTCACCCAAGCTGGAGTTCAGTGGTGTGATCTCAGCTCTGCCTCCCAGGTTCAAGCAATTCTCCTGTCTCAGCCTCCCGAGTAGCTGAGATTACAGGCATGGGCTGCCACATCCAGCTAATTTTTGTATTTTTAGTAGAGACGGGGTTTCGTCATGTTGCCCAGGCTGGTCTTGAACTCCTGACCTCAGGTGATCTACCCTTCTTGGCCTCCCAAAGTGCTGAGATTACAGGCATGAAACACCGTGCCCGGCCAGTATCAGCAATTCTTAAAATACTTCACATGTAAACAAATGAAGAAAAACATTGCAGATAATGGGAGCCAGATTTCACACTGTCAGAGAGAGAAGTTAAAAATAAGCAAAAGAGAAAGACTAGAGTTGAACTCTGTGATACTGGATTAGAGTCGGAGACATGAATATAAATCTGCCCATCTACCTAGAAACAGTGGCACTCCAGTAGCTATGAGCATTCTCAACACACAGACTTGCTTCTAATACCATTTCATTCGCCAGTAAAGGAAACCAGGACTCCTTAGAAAATAGGCTGATTGGCCGGGCGCGGTGGCTCACGCCTCTAATCTCAGCACTTTGGGTGACCGAGGCGGGTGGATCACAAGGTCAGGAGATCGAGACCATCCTGGCCAACATGTGAAACCCCGTCTCTACTAAAAATACAAAAAATTAGGTGGGCGTGGTGGCACACACCTGTAGTCTCAGCTACTCAGGAGCCTGAGGCAGGAGAATGGCTTGAACTCAGGAGGCGGAGGCTGCAGTGAGCCAAGATTGTGCCGCTGCATACCAGCCTGGGCAATAGAGCGAGACTCTGTCTCAAAAGAAAAAGAAAATAGGCTGATTTCAGGACTGGGTCAGGGAAAATGCAAAATGAGTCTGCAGTATCTTGTTAGTCCCAGAGAATAAGGAAATGCTGTGGTTAAGGGAGGCGCATACCAAAGAAACACAGGAACCAAACTGAGAAAATTCCCAGTCACCAAAACTGGGACAATCACAAAACAAAATAAATAACGATAGCAGTGGATTCTAACTCAGAGAATAAAATAATACATATGAGGACATACGATATGAATAAATGATCGAATAAATAAATATCTGAGGACAAGAAACAAGTCTGTCTCACAGAAGAATTCTAAGTAATCTATGTAGATAATCCCCCTCCAGGAAATGGAGCTTAATTCTCCTCCCTTTGAGTAGGGGCTGGACTGACTGACTTGCTTCCCATGGATAGAACACAGAAAGGGGAAAATGGGGACTTTCTGGTGAAGAAACCCAGGGGACTCTGTCTTAGCCAAGTGATCCAGGTTAATTAACCTCACCAGGGATGAGTCATGGTAGGTCCCCCTGATAGGATGTGATGAGAAGGGCACTTCACCTCTGTGGTTTTCTTTCCCCAAAATCCATAACCCCACTTGAATCATGAGAAAACATTAATAAAACCTCAAAGGATGGACATCCACAAAATACCTGACCACTGCTCCTCAAGTATGTCAAAGTCAAGAAAAGCAAGGCTGAGAAAACGCTAGACTGGAAGAGACTAAGGAAGTATGAGAACCAAAAGCAATGTGGTGTCCTGGATTGGATCCTGGGATAGAAAAAGGACAATATTAGAAAAACGAGTGAAAGCTGAATAAAGCCTGTAGTTAATGCATTGCACCAATGTTAATGTCTTGGTTTTGACAGACGTGCTGTGGACGTGTAAGATGTTCATGTCAGGGAAGCTGGGAAAAGGGTATGTGCGGACTCTGGACTCTACACGACCTTTCTATAAATCTATTTTTATTTATTTATTTATTTATTTATTTTTGAGACGGAGTCTGGCTCTGTTGCCCAGGCTGGAGTGCAGTGGCCGGATCTCAGCTCACTGCAAGCCCCGCCTCCCGGGTTCACGCCATTCTCCTGCCTCAGCCTCCCGAGTAGCTGGGACTACAGGTGCCCGCCACCTCGCCTGGCTAATTTTTTTTGTATTTTTAGTAGAGACGGGGTTTCACCGTGTTAGCCAGGATGGTCTCGATCTCCTGAACTCGTGATCCCCCCGTCTCGGCCTCCCAAAGTGCTGGGATTACAGGCTTGAGCCACCGCGCCTGGCCTTCTATAAATCTAAAATGATTCCAAAATAAGCTTAAAAATTTGTGAGCTAGCATACTGTTGATAACCACTTATCACAGAGAAGGTGAGTGGATTTGAATTGCTTGATTATTGAAAAATAAAAGTGACTAATCTCTACAGTGGCCAATGATTGTAACTGCGTTGCCAGTGAGAAACCCAGCACACATGTGCCACAAAAGGTTTTCAAAGTCGCTGCTCTTCTCATGATCAATTATTAAGAAGGTTCTATTATTTAAAGGTCTCATTTTAATCAAATTAACTGTATTAATTTCACTCTATAGATACAGTCTCATCCTACTTATTTTTATATAAAATAGGACTGCACTGGTGATATCCTGTGCCATCTAAACGACCACATATTGCAGTAAACTAAAAGGAGCAAATGGATACATTATTCTCCATCCTCTTATCTGGGGCCACAGAAAGTAAGATGAAGATGCAAGAGCCAAACAACACAGGGGTAAAGACTCAAGCTCCTCAGCTGACTTACGCATTTACCTACATGGAGTCAGCAGCCACAAAGCTGAGACCACGCAGAAACACGAAGCAAATCAAACATAGACTTGGTCAGCTCAGCGGTGATGATGGCAGCAGAGGTTTTAAATGTGTGCAGTGTTTTTGTTTATTTGTTTATTTTAAAAATTGTGGTAAAATAGACATTACATAAAATGTACTGTTTTAACCATTTTAAAGTGTACAATGAGAGTCATTAAGTATATTCATAGCACGCATCCATCGGTTCTCTCTAGTTCCATAACTTTTTCATCTCCCCAAAGGGAAACTCTATTCCCATTAATTCACTTCCTATTTCCCCTTTTCCCAGCCCTGGTACCCACAGATCTGTGTTCTGTCTCTGTGGATTTACCTGTTCTGGATATCTCCTGTAACTGGGTCTACAACGTTTTTACCAGTGTTTTTCAAAGTGTAGTTCTCACCACCAGCCTGGGAACCTCACCTGAAAAATATGTTAAAATAAAATTTCCTTTATCTCAGTCTAGGTCTGCAGAATCAGAATTAGGGGTGTGGTGGCCTCTAGGAAACAGAGATTTGACATACTCCTCAGGTGATCCTAATGCCCACTAAAGTGTGAGAAAATCTGAAATAGCTAGTCCTCTCCATCTTCTATTAACCTTGACACTGTGGATGGCTACTTTCCTGTGGGCTCAGCTGGCCAACTTGACAGATGAATTTACGATTGGGAATTAATCACTGAGGTTGACTCAATATGTAACTTTTCCCAAGAGAATGGAAGTATGAATTGAGACATCTTCAAATACAGTTTCAGACTGAAAGCTTCAGTTCTTCAGAGGTTAAAGGCCCCATGATGTCACCTTAGGACTGACCCCCCTGTTCCCCAAACCCTGCACCAGGAGATCTGAGCCACCTTCGGGAATGGACAGACCCACTCCTATCCCCAGGGCAATCTGACTTGCTCTCCAGCTCTACGTTTTGTGAGTGTAGGAGCAGTGGGGGGAGCTTGAATATTTGGGCTCTGAATAATAATGGGTTTCAAATTTGTTTGAAAACAAAAAGTCACTGCCTTAACCCAAATCAATGAACTCCTATTAGTCAGATTTCTGGCACTGTTATAGACCAGTGCGGGAGTCATTATACCATTGGGGTGACAGATAGGGCTGAGTCTAAGACTACTCTAGGGAACTTTGGGGACTGTAGCACATGCCGTAAGTTTCAGGGGGTACCCACAGGTAATGCATCTCTAAGTCAAGTCCATTCAGTAAGTCTGGTCCCTAACTCCTGAGCTCAAGTGATCCTCCTGCCTCAGCCTCCCAAGTAACTGAGACTGCAGTCACACACCACCACACTTAATTTAAAAAAAAAATTTTTTTTAGAGACATGGTTTCACTATGTTGGTGGTCTCAAACTCCCAGGCTCAAGCAATACCCCTGCCTCAGCCTTGAATTACTGGAATTACAGGCACGTACCACTGTGCCCAGTTCCTCTTGCCCATTTCTGATTTTTTTTCTGTGATCCCTTTGCTCATTTAAAAAACATTTTTGGCTTTAGGTTTTTAGCCTGGTTTTATCTTCTTGCTCTACCTACCCTGTCCCTCTACCTACCCTGTTATCTTCTTGGTTTATTTATCCCCAAATTTATCTCTGGCTGAGATTTCTCTCCTGAGGTTCAGGCCAACATACACAACTGCCAAGACATCCCCACATGGGGGCTGACAATAAACAGATGTATGTAAAAGACACAAGGAATAATTGTCCCACGCTTAGTGAAGGAGAGGGGAAAAAAGGGAAAGAAAAACATCAAACATTTCTCTGATGTTTCAAGCCCCAGCACCACCAATTCTAGAGAAAACCCAAGACAGAAACAAGAAGGAATATAAATTTCGTTTCAGCCATAGTGAATTTTATGTGAAGGTGAGCCTCGAAGGCAAAATTTTTCAGAACTCTTTTAGAGCGTGTTTCCAAGATTCAGGACAGATAGCAAGACACTAAAGAAAGAACCAAAAAGATGGCATTCCTAACCAACGATTTGCCCTAGGTGTTCTGTTCTATATACTATTATCCTTACATCCCTGGAAAAACACAGCCAAATTCTTTCTTAGGTTTCAGACATACCTGACTGCCCTTTTCCCTGTGGGTCCATCTTCTAGTATTAATTATTTTTACCATATTCCAAAGATATGATCAGCTAGCTCATAAAAGGAATATCTATAGCAATATTCTTAAGACCTAAGGTTTGGGATGACCTGCAAGCAAGCCCAGTATGTAGTAAGGAATTGAAATGAAGAAATTCCCTGGAGGCATGATGGAGAAGCCGCCACGTGTTGCTGTCAGTAACATGCCTACAGCAGGCAGCCCCAGGGACAGACAACGGGTGAGCTCAAACACCAGATTCAGACCATTGACTTTTCTCCATCCTGTTGATGCTCTTTCACCATCCATAGTGAAGAGAAGAGAAATGCTGCTTGCAGAACTCACATTCTCTGAACAGGTGACTCACGAGCACTGTGACTCACAGCGTATGTAGGACTGCTTGGGTCCAAGTGTAACAGGCGTCCGTGGCTGCTAGTAGAGACAGAAGTCACACAGCATTGCCACTTCCGCCCCCAGCTCCATTGCCCCTGGCTGAGCTGAGGTTCCAAAATAACCCCCACCCTCTCCAGGTACTGCTTCTCCTTGCCTCCGTTGATATGCACAGGAGCTTTGGTACGCAGTCAAGGGAGAATTTATTTTTATTTTATTTTTTGTTAGAGATAGGGAATCACTATGCTGCCCAGGCTGGACTCAAACTCCTGGGCCTAAGGGATCCCCCTGGCTCAGCCTCCCAAGTGGCTAGGACTACAGGCACATGTTCACACAGTTGCAGTGTTTATATACAAAAATTTTCTAAGATGCGTTATTGCATCAGTTTTATAAAGACCTATTAGTTTTTTATAAGACTCCCTCATTTTTATAACTGTCAATGTTTTAGCTTCTAATATGGGCAATTGAAACTGTAAAAGCCCTTTTATTTAGCTGACCATAAACCATAAAGCCTCTTAGTTTGGATTCCCTGGGTTTTGATTCCATGGCCCGTAGTCATTTTATTCAACAGGTTCTTCTTGAGGCCGTGGGGTGGAAAGTTCTGCATCTGCCTGGGGAGGTCAAGATGAGAATGACAGATAAGGAGCTGAAAAGAGAAAGCAGCAATGCAAAATCACGGGCATTCCCAGACATTTCATGCACGTAAATACATTTCCCTTCACATACATTAAAAGAAAAGGCCAGGCCGGGCACAGTGGCTCACGGCTGTAATACCAGCACTTTGAAAGGCCAAGTCAGGTGGATCAGGAGTTTGAGACCAGCCTGGCCAACATGGTGAAACCTCGTCTCTACTAAAAATACAAAAAATTAGCTGGGTGTGGTGGCATGCGCCTTTAATCCCAGCTACTTGGAAAGCTGAGGTAGGAGAATTGCTTGAACCCGGGAGGCACAGGTTGCAGTGAGCTGAGATCACGTCACTGCACTCCAGCCTAGGTGACAGAGCAAGACTCCATCTCCAAAAAGAAAAGAAAAGAAAAGGTCAATGGGCATGTGAAACATTTTATTTATTTATTGCTAGAACCTAAGTCCACGTGAGCAGGGAGTTTGTCTCACTGTAGTCACAGCCCCAGAACCAGGCTTGGCGTATTAGATGTTTATAAATATATGTTGAGTGAATAAATGAAATAATTTGCTAACATTTAACTTCTTGTGTATCTTGGAGATATTAAAGCTACCTTAAACAGAAATTCCTTGCTTCACAATTTGCAATCGAAAAAATGTGGAAGCAACATGAATATCCATCAATCAACGAACGGATAAAGTAACTATGGTGTATATATATGATGGAATAGTACTCAGCCATAAAAAGGAATGAATTAATGGCATTCACAGCAACCTGGATGGGATTGGAGACTATTATTCTAAGTGAAGTAACTCAGGAATGGAAAACCAAACATCGTATGTTCTCACTTAAAGGGGAAGCTAAGCTATGAGGGTGCAAAGGCCTAAGAATGACACAATGGACTTTGGGAGTTCAGGGGGAAAGGGTGGGAAGGGGGTGAGGGATAAAATACTACAAATCAGGTTCAGTGTATATTGTTCGGGTGATGGGTGCACCGAAATCTCACAAATCACCACTGAAGAACTTACTAATGTAACCAAATACCACCTGTTCCCCAAAAACCTACGCGGAAAAAAAATGTCCTAGCTTCAGGTTTTCCATTTGCAAGAGTGTTTTGTAAAATTGGCTTTGGGAAGTGCATCAATTCTTTTTTGACACCAGGGGGCGACAGAGTGCATCCAGGAATCAAGTTTTTAAGGCGTTATTTTTCAGAGTGGTTAGTACTTCAGCTGATACTCTTAGATGTGAATAACTGTGACTAAGTCAAATCAGCACTGCAGGATGAGGTTTAAAACTGTTCAGCATATTTTAAGCTTAACACAAGGTAAGCATGTATCCAAGTTAAAAATAACATCCATAAATACAGCCTGACAATGTGTTTAAAAATAAAGTATTATATAAATGGGTTGCAAATGACGTTTGAGTCTTTCCTCATTTTACGATCACTTTTTGATGCCCAACCAGACGCCATATGTGATCCAATAGCCAAAGGCTATTAGCACAGGAAAAGATCTGATAAAAGTCTATGATTTTGTCCGTGTAGTTGACACTGCCGTTTTAACATCAAGGGGGAAATGCAAAGCTTCTAGTTCTGAGGAATAGACAGTGACTAAATATATTCCATCATGGCTGAGTGTCAGGGGCTGGCTCGGTACAATCAAGCATGTGAGTAGCTCTTTTGTGCTGGGAACCTATTGGGCAGCCTTACTTAACATGGGAGTGCCTATGGGATGGGAGGTCTGGTGATATATGATTAAGGAGGGCATCCTAGGGGCTGGAAGGGAGGAATTTCCCTCTACAACATTATATTTAATGAGAACAAACTTAATATTAGTCTGGTAGACATTGCCAATTATGTGGGAAATTAATGTATTCTTTTATTCCTATTTTCAGTTTGCAGTTCCTGAGGTCCTGAGGTTTGGCCATATAAGAACATCCAGGTAGATCCAGGTCTCTCGGCAACTCCAGACCCCCTGTTCCAGGAGTCCTGATCGAAAGAGCTTGCTGCAAGAGTCAGTAGCCAGCAGCTAAACTGTTTCACCTCCTTTTCTTTTCTTGCCTGGTCTCTGGGTGGAAGTTCCAATTAGGACTCAAACAGCCCCCAAAGCCGGCAGCTGAAGAGGAAAGGGGGAATATGGTGGTGCATCAGTGCCATCTAACTTGGTCTTAAACAGTAGGAAATTAGCTGCTTGTCATTAAAATAAACTAATGCCAGCCTGTTCCGTGGCTGCACGCTGCAGGGGACATGAAAGGGGACTGGTGAAGTCCCCACAGTTTCTGGGGGTTAGAATGGGCCGCTCTTCTCCCCTCCAGATTCCGGCCACACTGTTAGTCAGCTGTGGATCCTCTCCTCCCTTGCCTAAGTTAGAGGAGACAAAGGTGAGTGTGAGCTGAGTGCTTCAGTGTCGAGGCTGTGCGGGCAACCATGTAATAGGGCAGCACAGGGTTGGTGTTACTTTTTAAAACTGTTTCCAGGCCAGGCGCGGTGGCTCACACCTATAATCCCAGCACTTTGGGAGGCCAAGGCAGGCAGATCACCTGAGGTCAGGAGTTCGAGACCATCCTGGCCAACATGGCGAAACCCCGTCTCTACTAAAAATGCAAAAATTAGCTGGGCATGTTGACTGGCACCTGTAATCTCAGCTACTAGGGAGGCTGAGGCAGGAGAATCACCTGAATCCAGGAGGAGGAGGTTGCAGTAAGCCAAGATCATGCCACTGCACTCCAGCCTGGGTGACAGAGCAAGACTCTGTCTCAAAATAAATAAAGAAATAAAACTCCGTTTCCCAATGCTGCTTTCCACAGAGCTGGAGGACAGGCTTTTGGTGTTGAGTGTCTCACATCCTTGTTTTTTTTGTTTGTTTGTTTGTTTTTCCCTTTGCCATGAATATCCAGACAGGAATTTCTGATAACCTTTTGTGAGCTGAAAAGTGACTGAGGCATCTCAATCAACATAAAGGTTTATTTTGCCAAGGTTGAGGATGCTCCTGGGAAAGAGACCTAAGTCCCAGTGGGACCATCAGATCTCATGACAACTCACTCCCTATCATGAGAACAGCATGGGGGCAACCGCCCCACGACCCAACCACCTCCTACCAGGTCCTTCCCTTGACATGTGGAGATTACAATTCCAGATGAGATTCAGGTGGGGACACAGAGCGAAGCCCTATCAGTAGAGAATGAGGCAAGTGGTCACATTCTTGTGAGACTCTGATGAGCACTTAGTGAATCTACATTTTACTTGTGAAAACAAAGGAGGGGGAAGTCAATTACACATTTGTCTCTTGCATGGTAAATCTACGTTTTACATAAGGTAAAGTAAGCCTGTGAAGTCACAATTATCTCTTTGGGAACAAAAGAAAGGCAGTTTTTCTAAGTTTCACTTTCACTTTGGCATAGTGAGTTTGGGGGTCCCAAGGTTTTATTTTCCTTTCCCACTCTATTATAGAGAATTCCTTAGGGACTATTTTGGGTTTTGGGAGTTTTGTTTTGTTTGGAGACAGTCTTGCTCTGTCACCCAGGCTGGAGTACAGTGGTGCGATCCAGCTCACTGAAACCTCCATCTACTGAGTTCAAGCGATTCTTCTGCCTCAGTCTCCCAAGTAGCTGAGAGTACAGACATGTGCCACCCCCAGCTAATTTTTGTATTTGTAGTAGAGACAGAGTTTCACCATGTTGGCCAGGCTGGTCTCCAACTCCTGACCTCAGGTGATCTGCCCGCCTCAGCCTCCCAAGGTGCTGGGATTACAGGCGTGAGCCACTGTGCCCAGCCCCATAGAACGTAATTTGAATTGATAAATGCTGGATTAGTGCAAACTAAAAATCGACCTGCTATTTATGTCCCTAACATAACAGCTCTTAATAGGCAACCATTTTTCATAAGTCTTGTTTCAGACATCCCAGACTTCATTCCCCAGAGAAGCAGAGAATGAATGGGTGCTGTATGTTCACTGCGGGTGTCCGAGAAGCTGCACAGGAATTGTCTTAACGTGAAGAGAGTCCACACTGGACACCGGCACAAAGGGCAGAGTGAAGGGATGAGCATCAAATGCGTCTCTGTTTGCCACCAGCACACGTTTCAGCTGTGCTAGATTTGACTAGGCGCAGGACTCTGAACTAGTGGTTTGGTGACTATTACCCTCCACGGTAATTGCTATCACATGCTCCCTGACCCCCTTCCTAATATTGCTGTGGTTCAGCAGCTCCAGTCCGCTGTTGAAATGCTGGTAGTATTCAAAACTCCGTTGGGACATATTAAATTCTGGTGAGCCAGTGGGTGGGATGCCTTCTGAATGACAAAGGGGCCCCGTGGCTAAAAGCTGAAGGAAATCTGTGCAATGATGAATGTGCTGCAATTAATCACCAGAGATCTGTTCTTTTCTTTATATGCATAGTACAGCGCAGGGGCCAGGGCTGGGAGAGTCTCTGAGCCCAGACCTTCATAGAATTAAAAATAATGAACGTTTGTTATCAGGCATGACTTGACCAACAACTCCGCCTCCATAGTTGGAAATACAGACGTCCACTTTTCGCTGGCGTGTAATGATTTTCTGGAATGCTGAGAATTGTTCCCTGACCTATGGCTCCTTTTTAAGCATCTGGGATATGCAGTCTCTTTGCAGGTTGCTATTTTGAAGTGAGGGAGTCTCAGGGAATTGAATATATGCCGCATAAGTTCCTGCAAGATGGACTTTCCGGGAGTCCTCTGATGAGGTTGGGAGAAGGCAAAGAGAAGTTTCCGTGTAAAGGCTGAGCAAGCTCCAGGCCACTGCCGAAGTTCAGCTTTCTTCAGCTCTGTAAGCTGGACCCTGTGGCTGGAGTCCGGCCAGCTGCAGTGACAAGTTTCTATTATTATGTAAATGGAGTCCCAGTGCAGCCTTGGAAGAGTTTTTGGCACAGGGTAACCCTTTGTCTGCCAAAAGGTAGCCCCTCCCTTTGCTTCAAGCCCAGAGTGTGCATTTTGCCGTGGTGACCTGTAAGCCACCAGTCAACCTGCAGATTGCCTTATTAGGCAGACTGTGGAGAATGGCGGCTGGGGACTGGCTGGCAGAGGCGGTGGCAGTGAGCTTGTGTCCTGTACGAAGCCGGAGAACCCAAGCCCTTGGGACGTGGCCTAGTACTGTTCTATTAATGACAGTGCTCCGCGATGACAGGAATATGCCCTCTCCTTGGCAGGCATACTTTATGGGTTGGTTGGAAAACAGGAGGTTTATAGGAGGAGGTGACTGCCCGAAGGACAGAATGGTATGGGGCTTTCTTCACTGCATAGCTTGTGCTGTTCAGTCCTGTATCAGGGCTGATTCTAGAATATGGACTTTATCAGAAATTTCTTTTTTTTAAGTTCATGTTTGTCATATAGGTAAACTCCTGTTATGGGGGTTTGTTGTACAGATTATTTCATCACCCAGGCATTAAGCCCAGTACCCACTTGTTATTTTTTCATGATGCTCTCCCTGCTCCCACCCTCTACCCTCCGAAAGGCCCCAGTGTGTGTTGTTTCTCTCTATGTGTCCATGTGTTCTCATCATTTAACTCCCACTTATAAGTGAAAACATGCAGTATTTGGTTTTCCGTTCCTGCGTTAGTTTGCTAAAGATAGTAGCCTCCAGCTCCATCCGTGTCCCTACAAAGGACACGATCTCATTCTTTTTTATGGCTGCATAGTATTCCTTATCAGGAAATGTGGAATGTTTTCCTTTTAATCCAAGATGTTTTGCAGACTCTAAATCTTGTTTGTGTTTTATACTAAAGTCTTTCTAATGGTGAAGTCATGTGTGTAGTAGGAAGGAAACATCACTAGGTAATAAGGTGGTACAATGGAAACAGCAGAGTTTTAGGAGCCAGAGGACCTGTGTTCCAGGGCTGCCACAAGTGAGCTAAGTGGATAAGTCACTTGCACTGGGAAGGTGACTTCCCCAAGGACAGAATGGTAGAGCTTATGTATCTAGGGCTTAGTGGGCGATCACTAGTGACCACTAGTGAATCTGTGATCACTATATATTAAATGTATTCAAACATCACTATGTACCCCATAAATATGTACATTTATTATTTGTCAGTTAAAAACTAATATAAAAATGTAGAGTAGACTGAATGCACTCCATTACCTCTCCATTGTACATTTCTCTCCTCAAATTGCATTAACCAGCCTCCCCTCTCCTTTGTGTTCTCTTCAGTAAAGCTGTTTAATGCGTGTGTGAGGTTAACAGCCACAGCCAAGCATCCACGGGGACCGTTCCCCTGACAGAACCTGTAAGGCTGAATCCATCTTTTCTCTTTTGAGTTTCTTCCAAACTTGCTGCAGTAGCTGAAAGTTAGTGAAGATGGCGCTTTCCTGCACTGAAATGCTCGTGCAGATGCCTCAGGTTCCATGGGTTATGGCTCATGGACCAAAGCAGCAAGTGAGACAAACGAACACCTGGAGGAACCTGTGTTCAGGATGCAGCAGTGACCATGCTCAGAGCGCTCAGGCTCACATTCCTTGTCTAAGCGGCTTCTCATTCATTGAGCTGAGGCGTCGGACAGCCTGCAGGGAAGACAGACGCGAACCGCGGCTCACGCTGACTCCTGACTGCTCGGGACCCGGCTTCAGTTCTCCTCTCCCTCCAGAGACCTTGGGGCAGCAGGGCTCATAAGCTCTTGCATGAGAACAGGGACAGCTCTTACTGCTGGAGTCAGACTCAGAGCGTGTGTGTGTCTGTGTGTGTGTGTGTGTGAGAGTGCGTGTGTGTGTGGATTTTTAGCACAGTTGGGAGACATCTGAGGTGCTGCTGGCTCTGCTCTGTCTGGTGTCTGTTTTGAGCATGGAACCATGTCCTTGTTGTCTTCATTTCATTGCTTACATCTGCTACTTGTTCAGGGAAAGCACAAATTCACTTTTCTCCTTCTGTTAAAGAAATAATTTTACCTGCTCACACCTGTAATCCCAGTACTTTAGGAGGCCGAGGTGGGCAGATCACTTGAGCCCAGGAGGCTGAGACCAGCCTGGACCACATAGCGAAAGCCCATACAGAAAATACAAAAATTAGCTGGGCATGGTGATGCACGCTTGTGGTCCAAGATACTCGGGAGGCTGAGGTAGGAGGATCACTTGAGTTGAGGAGGTTGAGGTTGGAGTGAACTGGGATAGTGCCACTGCACCCCAGTAACAACAGGGGGAAAAATAAGAATAAAAAACTTAGCTGGGTATTGATGGTGCATGCCTATAGTCCCAGCTACTTGGGAGGCTGAGGTGGGGGGATCACTTGAGCCCATGAGGTCGAGGTTGCAGTGAGCTATGATCATGCCATTGAATTCCAGCCTGGGTAACAGAGCAAGACCCTATTTTCTTTTTTTTTTTAATTTGTTTTCTCACTACCTGAAGACCAAGCAGCGTGATGTACCCCAGCTTGATGTCTGGGTGTGACAAGTGTCTGAATTTTCTTTTTCCACGTGGGCTTCAGGGATGGCTCTGATGCTTCTTCGCGGGCTGTCCATGGCCTCCCTTCCCACCTCAGAATGCCCTGGCTGGGCCCACGGCACGTTCCGTCTGAATGTGGATGGGTGTCATGCCAAACCCTGTCAACTCCACGGGAAGGCACAAGTTTTAAGAGGCCGAAGAAGAGACCCAGAGCCAGCGAACGAGACAGGGGGTTCTGTTGGGAATTTGTATACAGGGGAGAGAGTCCAGTGGCAGCGGGCTGAGCAGGAGAACCACAATGGCTTTCAAAAGACGTGCAGTTGATATGGCAATAGCATGTCCACTTGGCACCTCCCCCGACAATCTCCACCTGGCAGCCTTCACATACCCCAAAACAAACAGCCCTGATCCCCTGTGCATGCAGTGGCGGGGGCGGGGCAGGGAAACTGCTCGGATGTTCCTCATAGATAAGGAATGAATCTCCAATTGGCTTCTCCTGGATTCCTTAGCTTGGAAGCCTGAACCCCATGTGGGTGCCTCCGCCATACAGGGCCATTCTCATGGTGTGCCTAAGTGATTGCTGTCAGGTGCATTTACCATACAGAGGGATGGGACCATTTCAGTCCCCATTAGGCCTCTCCAGTTCCAGCTCCCATGGTGTCCACTTTTCTTCCTGGCACAGAGGTGAGGGCCCTTGGCCTTCCCATTCACCTATTGCCATCGTCTCCTCCACAAATAAGCTCTCCAGCCTCCTCCTCCAGGAAGCCTTCCTTCATCACACTCACCCCATCTGATTATGCTGTTTCCCTGCTTCTTCCCGGGCTTTATATCATCAGTGGCTTGTATTCATGGTTTTCTAACTCTGTGGGCGTATCCTAATCATCTGGGGTGAGGGGTCTTTCCTTTTAAACAAGCACCGCACATGGTCTGAGGGCCACCCAAGTTTGATATCTTTTGCTTAATCAGATGTTACACCCATGCATAAGCGTAAATGTGTCTTGAGTCATTTCAATGGACTGTGGAATATGCCTTTGATTTGTTCTGTGTCATGACCTCCCCATGGCACCTGCACTGTAAGCACGGGATCTGCTTTCCTGGTGCAATAATATGACCATGAAGAAAGTCAATCATGAACGTGTGAAATCTCACAAACACGCCCTCCCCTACCCTGCATTAATCAACAAGGGACTGGGAACCTGTTCTGAGAGCCTGGTAGGTCTCGGGTACAAGTTAATACTACCCATGGAGGCCGGGCGCGGTGGCTCACGCCTGTAATCCCAGCATTCTAGGAGGCTGAAGTGGGAGGATCACTTGAGCTCATGAGTTTAAGACCAGCCTGGGCAATAAGGTGAAACCCTGTCTCTACAACAAATACAAAAGTAGCTGGGCATGGTGGTGTGCGCCTATAGTCCCAGCTACTCAGGTGGCCAAGGTGGGAAAATGACTTGAGCCTGGGAGGTCGAGGCTGCAGTAAACTGTGATTGCACCACTGCACTGCAGCTTGGGCAACAGAGCCAGATCCTGCCTCAAAAAAGGGGAAAAAAAAAACCATGAAAAACAAGAGTGACATTGGGGATGGTGAGTGGGTGAGCTTATCTTGCATTTTCATACTGATTATTGTTGCTGAGTTTGTCATTGTTGTTATTTTATTAAGATGCCCTTCTGAGAACAAGGAGGGCCAGAAATTACTTGATTCAAAACTCTTTCCTTCAAATCATTCAAGTCTAGCTCTAGAACAGCTATGATCTATTGGGTAGCAACAGGCATTTTTTATACACTTGTCTGCCATCTGGACTTTTAGACTCATAAGAAATTCCCCTCTGTGATGATTCAGTGTTTCCCTGCTTTCTGTTCATGTGAAAACCATCAAGTAGTGAGCATGGAATGACTGCATTTGGCAGAGCCTTCTCCGCCCTCCCTGGACGACTGTACCGGAGTCAGCCCCTTCCCTTCTGCATGAGGTCTTCTTCTCACGAGAGGAGAGGCGTGGGCCGCCGCAGCTCTGAAGGTGTGGCACGTTGCACCTCATGATGTCCCAGGATGCAGCCACAGACTTCATACAGTGAACACCTAAGTTTACTACTACTACTACTACTACTTATTATTATTATTACTATTATTAGAGACAGGGTCTCACTCTGTCACCCAGACTGGAGTGCAGTAGCATGATCAAAGCTCACCGCAGCCTCAAATTTCTGAGCTCAAGTAATCCTCCCTTCTCAGGCTTCTGAGTAGCTGGGGCTACAGGTGTGCACCATCATACCCAGCTAATTTAAAAAATGTTTTGTAGAGATGGGGTCTCACTGTGTTGCCCAGGTTGGTCTCTAACTCCTGGTCTCAAGCAGTCCTCCTGCCTCAGCCTCCCAAAGTGCTGGGATTACAGGCGTGAGCCACCGTTCCTGGGAACAGTTAGTTTTATGTCTATTCATCACATCATTGTTTAAGAGCCCTTTGTGGGTTGGGGCTTTGAACAGGTCAGAATCGGCCTTGGCGTCTCCTGGCCTCCTGCGAGTGGTGGGCCAGCCATGTGCCCCTCACAAGAGCTGTTCTCCAGGTGCTCAGCATGTGCCTGCATTTTACATCAGCTGTGATTTGCCCTCAGTGTACATTTTATTGTATATTGAACTGAAATATACATACCATGACATTTACCATTTTAACCATGTTTAAGTGAACAGTTCGGTGGCATTTAGGTGCATTCACTCACAGAGTGTGCAGCCATCACCACCATCGCTCTCCAAAACTTTTTCATCATTCCAAACTGAAACTCTACCTCTTCAACAGCTCCCCAGTTTTCCCTCTGCCCAGCCCCTGATCACCACCATTCTACTTCCTGTCTCTGAATGTGACCATTCTAGAAGCCTCATATAAGTAGGATTGTACAGTATTTGTCCTTTGGTGACTGGCTTATTTCACTTAGCATAACATCTTCAAGGTTCCTCAACATTGTAGCAAGTGTCAGAATGTCCTTCCTTTTTAAGGCTGAATAATATTCCATTTTATGTATATTTCAGTGTGTACTTTAAACAGAACTGATCTTTATCTTTTTTTCTGACAATCAGTTCTCCACCCTCTCTTCCTCTGAGGTACCTGCATTTTTCTCCCTAAGAGTCATTAGCCATAGACTTGAAATGAACCAGAAACTAAAATGATTGGAGATAATTTCATTACAAATGTTAACATTACTCTTTTGAACATTTATTTTAAAGACACTAATACGTCTTTTAGGTGATTGCAATAAGCCTCTTCTTTGAAAAAGAATTCTGAAGTATAGAAAGGCTGGCACCGTTTTCTTTTAACACATCTGATAAAGAAAAAATAGCTGTGACTTGTAATATTTCTTATTGAACGTACTTTTGCCTTTTCGTCTCTACCTACGTGATCTGTTTTAAATTACCTTATGTAGTGATGTAACACAACATTTTATTTGCAGGCTTGTCCAAAACATTACCACTAACCAAAATTCACAGAGCATCTCACAGTGCACACAGGAGGAGAATTAGACTAAAATGAGGAATCGGGAAGGTCCAACTGACCTGTGAGATGTGATCAAAGGGAAATGAAAGGGCCTAAGTGGGCTTTCCACGGGGGACTGCTTCAGGTCAGGCAGTTCTGCCTCCAGTTACAGATCTGCACACATAAAGAAAATCCACCAAAGAAGATGAGAATACCATTTATGGCTGTTGCTAGCATACAAAATGCTCCTTTACTGGGCTATGAAAATATATCCTTCACTTTGGAATTTCAGTCCAGCTGTGGTCCTTGGTGGCTTATAGTAGATTTCATTAAACTCATTTCCATGGCACTTCTTAATTTTGGAAGTGTATCAATAACTCACAACAGTATATATTCAGACAACAGCCAGTCATAATATCACACTCCCCTGTACTGTCCATTTAAATTCCAGCTCATAGCTGGGCACAGTGGCTCATGTCTGTAATCCCAGCACTTTGGGAGGCTGAGATAGGAGAATCACTGGAGGCCAGGAGTTTGAGACCAGCCTGGGCAACATAGCAAGAACTCATACCTTTTTTTTTTTTTTTTTTTTCCTGAGACAGAGTTTCACTCTTATTGCCCAGGCTGGAGTGCAATGGTGCGATCTCGGCTCACTGCAACCTCCGTCTCCCGGGTTCAAGTGATTCACCAGCCTCAGCCTCCCAAGTAGCTGGGCTTACAGGCATGCACCACCATGCCCAGCTAATTTTTGCATTTTTAGTAGAGATGGGGTTTCACCATGTTGTTCAGGCTGGTCTCAAAGTCCCAACCTCAGGTGATCCACCTGCCTTGACCTCCCAAAGTGCTGGGATTGCAGGCGTGAGCCACCGCGCCTGGCCAAGATCCCATATTTATAAAGTTAAAAAAATAGTTGAACATGGTCTTAGCTACTCAAGAGGCTGAGGTAGGAGGATGGCTTGAGTCCAGGAGGTTGAGGCTGTAGTGAGCCGTGTTCGTGCCACTGCACTCTAGCCTGGGCAACAGAGCCAGACCTTATCTCAAATAAATAAATAAATAAATAAATAAATAAATAAATAAATTTCAGCTCATTTTCCTGTAGACTGGGAATGCTTTCATTGATGTTCAGTGAGCACAATAAGGTGACAGGAGGTGACATCATACAGACCTCTGCAGGAGCGTGCACTGAACCCGAATCTCTTTTCAATAAGGAGTTTCTTGCGCAGATTAAATAATGCAGTCCATTTTCAGAGTGCTTCCATATATGTTCTTTCACTTTATCCCGGCCTCACTGTCCTATTTTCCTCTTTGATTTTTTTTTTTAAATTTTATTGTGGCTGGTCTTATTGCCTTCATCTTCATTTGTATTTAATTGTTTTGCTAATTACAGAAGGAAATCATGCATATGGTAGATACTTTGGAAAATAGAGAAGGAAAAACATGAACAGAGTTCTCTGAATTATGAGAAAATTAACGCTTGCTCTATCTCCTGTCATTCTGATTAGGCATGTGTGTATCTCTAATGTAACATTAAGAATTTTCAAATCAGTAATGGAGTTTCAACCCTGGTTTGCTTGTTTAATTTATTTACGCAGTCTTCTATATGCACCCCCATGTAGACTAGTTCTAGTTTTATAAATTTATAAACAAAATCACAGTAAACATCCTTGAGTTCATTTATAGTAATTTCTGTGTGTGCAATTCCAGAAATAGAGTTAATGAGTCCTTGCTTCCTACGCACTTCATAGTAGCCACGTCCACATCTTATTCCTCTCCAATAAGGTGAGAGAATTAGGAAGAAAATGAAAAATAATAATCAATTGCTTCCTTTTTTTAATACAACACCCACACCTCACCAGGGACACTGACCTCTCTGAGCCTTACGGCCTTAGCTATGCCCTAGTTACTCATATCTGGGGGCAGCCCTGGTTTCGAGCAACATCTGTGGAATCGAAACTAGACTTAGAAACCATATAAGGTTTATGAAAGACAACTGCAACTGGCTGACGTCTCCTTCTGGGGTCAGGCTGGCCCCTTTACCAGCAACATCCCTGCAGGCCAGGGCTGGGAGGCCCTATGACCTCAATCCAGGACAAGGTTACAGCAATGGCCCCGGTTCTCTTGTGTTCAGGCTGATCAGGGATGTGGGAATTGTCCTGGGGAGAGTCGGAGCATGTGGATTTTCAGCCTGGCACTTCCACGCCACAAGCTTTGTGACCTTGAGTATTCTATAGGAGTCACCTAACATTTCACTACATGAAGACCAGGTGATCAGGAAGGCCCCTTCGGCTCCAGTCTTCCCAGGGTCCACCCGGGCCTGATTCGCTTGTTCCAGTGATACCACGCAATGGCTCACTCATAGATCCTTCAGGTCTCCTCCAGCCACCACCCATGTACCATGACACAGCATGGCATGTACCATGGCCCGATGTCATGTGTACCATGTCATGGTGTGAAGTGTACCATGAGATGACCATGTTCCATGACATACTGTGACAGTGACCTCCCTCAGCCTCTCCCAGGCACACGGTTTTACCCCTTCTCCTAAAGCAGGTTTGCATGCCCGTCTAAAGGCAACTTAAATAGTTGCTTTTACTTCTCTTTAGTTAAAGATTACAACCTTAAAAATATCCAGTAAAATATGGTACTTCCATAAAGCATTGCCCTGAGCAAGATTAGTGCTTCTCAGTGGACACAGCAGCAGGGAACTTTGTGCATTCATGCTGAGCTGGTGGCTGTGTGATGCTATTGAAGAGGGAACACACCACCATCAGCGCTCAGTTAAATCGTCTTCTCCCTGAAATTTGAGAAAGCCACAGTCACAACTTAGAATTCCTCTGCAAATAAATGTGTTAACCTACAGAATGATGTGAGGAAATGTTTGGGTATTTTGTAGCTCCCCTGTGTGAATGAGCTAGCCTAGAACAATAATAATAATAATAATTTTTGAATGTCAAGTGGAAAAATTAAAAATAATAATTCATTATGATTATTGGAGAGTAAATGAAAATTTTTCACGGATACTTTCTATTAAGATAAAATATAGGTTTTTCTTCAGTCTTATTTGGTTTCATATGGATAGGATGGTTAAATAATAGATTACATTTTATATCCATAATTTCATAAAGAATGTTGTGCTTTTTCCTTTCAACAATTAAGTCATATTTAAGTCAGTTTGCTTTGTATCATAATCCATAGGTGAAGCAAACAATTCTAATAAGACTTTGTTACTAACTTAAAGAGAATATCCAACATTTTAAAAAATTCTGTAGTAGAATTTCATTTAAAAAATTTAAAATATTGGAAGGGAGGGAGGGCTGCAAGGGCTGAGAAATTAACGATTGGGTGCTATGCTCAGTACTGGGGTGACAGGATCCATCGCACCCTAAACCTCAGCATCACTCAATGTACCCGTGTAACAAATCTGCAACACGTACCCTCAAATCTAAAATAAATGTTGAAAAGAAAAAGAAAAGAAAAAAAGGAAAAGCAAGTGACAGGACAAATTGAAAAGAAAATTCAGAATAGACTTATTCCTTAATAATAATTCAAAATCAACATTTAGATTCTTTTCGGATGACTGTAATTGACTATTCTATAGGCAGAGCAGTTTTCAGGCACAGAAAGTGTGGTAAGCAGCGATACTATGCTCCGAAAATCCTTTATAAAGGATTTTTTTGTCCACATGTCAACATATAATTTCATCCTCACTCTCTCTCTCTTTCTTTCTCTCTCTCTCTCTGTGTTTTATTTTTCTTTGAGACAGGGTCTCACTCTGTTGCCCAGGCTGGAGTGCAGCTGTACGATCATGGCTCACTGCAGCCTCAACCTCCTGGGCTTAAGGGATCCTCATGCCTCATCCTCCCAAGTAGCTGGGACTACAGGCGTGCACCACCACACCCAGCTCATTTTTTATTTTTTGTAGAGACAGGGCCTCGCCATGTTGCCCAGGCCAGTCTTGAACTCCTGGCCTCAAGTGATCCTCCAGCTTTGGCCTCCCAAAGTTCTGGGATTACAGGTGTCAGCCACCATGCCTGGTTCATCTCTTTATTTCCTCAATCAATTGCTTCTACTATTTCCTCCCCTTCCTCTTCTCCTCCCAACACTCCCTTTTTTCTTTTCCTTGTTAATTATCTATGACCTTACCATCAAGTTTCTAATTTAATTATTCATGGTACTGACGTTGTCCCTCGCTGAGTTTTTTTTTTAACTATCCTATTTGCCATAGTTTTTCCCGATTTTATGACTATAATGTAATGAGGAGTTTAGAGAAAAATGCCAAATGCTATCACTGACCCCTCTAGTACCCAGGGTTGACATAGCTTGTGTTTATGTGCCTTTATTAATTCAGCATATAATTCTTCATTTTCACCTTAAGTGTGTTTGTATTTTACAAATGAGTCTAAGTCCACCTGATTTGAACACAGGATACTAACTCCACGCACCCATTTTAGAAGGAGCTCTCTAGCTCTTAGAAGAGATTATCTCATGATTTCCTATGTTCATTCAGCAAACATTTCCTGCAGACCTACTGTGCACCAGGTACAGTGTCCAGAACTAAAGATACAAAGACAAACTCAGAGTCCCTGCTCCTGTGGTGAATCACAGTCCTGATCCCTCCTCCCCAAGATCCCCTAGCTCCATCACCAAACAGTTTTCTATCCAGCAGTCAGTTACCTTTCTAGCCCTATTTCCTTAGTTTGCAAATGACATTATTTCCCTTGGTTCTCTTGAATGTCCCACTTCTCTGTAAATATGGTCAGTCTGTAATTATTGCAAATTTTTCTTGGAATTGCATGAGCATTGCTTGGGCCCATCAACTACGTATTGTGGTTGAAATTAAACAGGTGGTGGTCTAACAGGTGAAGTTTAACTTAATGGCTTCTGCCTCAAATTAAAATTTTGGGGCCAGACACGGTGGCTCATGCCTGTAATCCCAGCACTTTGGGAGGCCAAGACAGGCGGATCACCTGAGGTCAGGAGTTCGAGACCAGCCTGACCAACACGGTGAAACCTTGTCTCTACTAAAAATACAAAAAAATTCGCCAGGCATGGTGGCAGGCGCCTGTAATCCCAGCTACTTGGGAGGCTGAGGCAGGAGAATCACTTGAACCCGGGAGGCTGAGGTTGCAGTGAGCTGAGATCTCGCCACTGCACTCCAACCTGGGCAACAAGAGAGAAATTCCATCTCAAAAAAGAAAAAGAAAAAAAAATTGGAATGTCCAGTAATATCTGACCTTTCTTTTCCCACAGTTTCACTCACATGTTGTTCATAAATCTTAAGTATGGGTTTTTGGCTCTCTATTAGGTAAAATACTTCATTTAACTTAGCCAAAGCCAGATTTGGAGCAGCCTGGAAATACTCAAGGGTCCCTTCTTCCCAGTACATGAGGGTCTCTGTAGGTTTTTCTCTGTGTGTGTGTCTGTAGGGAGAGGAAGTTGTATTTGACTCCTCCAATGATGGTTGGGTTGCAGCACTGTCTCCTTAGCCAGAGCAAATGCTGGGATGCGCCATGGCTTTGCCTTGGTCATCTACATCACGCACGTCCCATCACTGGGCTCCAGTCTGTTGCAGCGCCTCCAGGCTTAATTTCTGTTCGTAATCTGATTATGGGGTCTGAGCTGTTCCAGCCAGCAGCCCCTTGCTTCTCGTGTACCACAGGCTCAAAGACACAAGTGCCTGGACGCTCTAGTCCTGCACTGTGAAAAATCTCAACCCAGTTTTGCTTAGACCAGACGAAGGTCGTTGCTGGCTGAGAATTAGCTGTAGAGCAGGCTGTGTGACTGAGCCTTCTGTGTGCAGCCATGTTCAGAAGCCCAGGTTTTTCCAGCTATTTGGGAGCTTTCAAATTCTCTGAGAAACAAGGCAAGGCAAGAGAAATATGAAATACACTTATGTAACATAATGAATGCTTGGGCTCCTCTATTTTACCCTGTGTATTCTCCTGTGTCCAGTTACTTATACACATTTCTCAAAAGACACTTTAAATAGCTAACTGAGCTTATCTTGTGATTGTTGATAATGTGAATTTTTTTTCCCTTAGTAAATTAAAGTTATTACTAAACCACTGAAACCTTTATGTAGGAAAAATTGCAAATGCAATCGGAATGCCCATACTTTGGATCAAATTCTAGATGTGCTGCACTTTAGCTAAAATATTTTTCTAAATCAAATGCTATACATACTAAATTATTTCCAGTAGGCAGTGGTGAGTAGCATCTTTTTATTAACTCTTCATGTGAGACAATTTGGAACCAGATACTGTCTTTTCAGTAGCTTTCTTCCAGCCCGGAGGAAAATACATGCTCTCAATTTAACTACTGAAGTGGTGTGGCATGTTCAGTTTACTGATTGAACAAAAATGAAACGCTAAGGTTGTTTTGAGTATCACATTTGAAACTCAGCCATGATACATCAAAACTGTTTTCCAACTCAAATGCACTATTGGGAAGTGACTTGAACAATTCAGACCTCAGATTCAGGAATTTTCTCCTACAGCACTTGATAGTTTTGTGAATTGATTTCTCTTTTGTTAATTACATAACAAGAAACTTGTATAGTTAGGAGAAAAGCTTAGATGTTTTACTGGCATTATATCTCTCATTTTATTGTATTTCTTTAGTTGGCCACAGTTCCAAATTCCAGGATCGAGGATGTATTTTGATGGATAACAGAGTGTTGACGTCTGATATATTTTGTACTTCTTTTTCTTCAGGCTTCTGCGTCTAACTATTAAACGGCCAAAGACACTTCCTTAGGGGAAGAAGTTTCTGTAAGTGGTTTGCTTGTGGTTTTCTTAGTGGACAATGGTTCCTATGGCTGTAAAACAGATTACACGCCATTAGACTGCTTATAAATTTTGTCTGTGGTTTTGATTAACCTGTTCAATTGGGATGTGTTTTTCTTGTATAGAATTGTTACCAGCTGTCTTTACATAATATGTATCTTGTCTTCAAAAATAAATAAATGGTTATTTTAATTGGTTGTTATTGTTTGATTTTAATGAAAGCAAAAGACACAGCTGAGTTGTTTTTTGCTCTTCAGTCCCCACCCCCATGCTTTAAAGGCATCTCAAACATTTCTAGTTACCGTGACCAAAATTTCCTGTTTTCTCCTTTTTTCCTGAGTATGTAACTATTCAGTACTTAATTGCTTTGAGTTACTCTTGTTGCCATGACAAATTCAAATGACAGCATTAAACTACGTGTGAATTATTATTATTTGTGTTATTATTGTTATTATTATTAGTTTTACCCTTGGAGTAAAGTTGGCTACTTTTTAGAAGAGAAAAAAAAACTTGCCTATGTAAATTTACATGTGGAATTTGATTCTTAGGTGTCATTTTTGTATTTCTAGTTTTTATCTGGTTAATGGTTTCCTTTTTCTTAAATTATATGTTCAGAGAGAGTTTGGGGAATTTTTTCTCATTGGGTTTTAAACATTTTGTGTAACTATTTCAATGTTACATTATTTCTTTTCCCTTAGATTTCAACAATAAAAACTTAAGCTTCGCTGGATTCCCACGTCAAAGGAAAGTTTCAAGATAAAGTAGCCTTGTCTCAAGGACTGTTAAATTTTGAAGATTTGTCGTAGCTTTTAAAATTATTCTCTTGAACACCTAACTCTTAAGTTTCAATGTTTGGCAATATATTTTCTCCCTAGAGTTTGATTTATTACAATGTATGAAGCACAGGATTCTTTTTGTATTTAATTCTGTTTATGGATGTGATTTGGAGAACAGAATCTTGGTGTCTCTTGTCATTGCAAACTTTTAAAGGACTATTATCTTTTCTTTCTCACACCTGCCTCTAAGCAGGCAGTGTCCTTTTGCAATCTGTCCATCAAAGAAGAGAGCTAGATTCTTTTTAGAAATGGTTTAGACTTGTTCCTCCTCCCTCTCTCCTTCCTTCCCTTCTTCTTTTCCCTCCTCCCTCCCTTTCTCCATCCACTCATCCATCCATCCATCCATCCATCCATCCATCCATCCATGTGAGTTCTTGTTCCCTGGTCTTCCCAACTCTCTCTTAACCTTTCTGTACTTCCAGTCCCCTTGGCTACAGAATATTATGAGTGCTATTTTGATTTGCCTAATGTGCTAAAACTCCATGACACATCATCATAGATGTAAGGAAGTGTGGAAATGAATGTCTCTGCCATACACAGTAGCTGTATCTCAGGTGCTTCTTAGTAGATCGCTGTTATTAATAGAGTTTGATATTTTCAGATGGAGGCACAAAGTTGTCCCCTACACAGTCAGGCAAAGGTCTCAATCTGTGCTTCATTATAGTGGAAGGACCCAGCCCCAAATTCCACTCAGTTGCTCTTGTGCCTAAGGTATTATGACATTGTTCCTTGACCAAAAAGGATTTACATTTCAATAACATTGGAATACACAAGGGTCTAACTCCTGTCCTCCTCAGGCTGAGCCTGCTCTGCATTTGAAAATGGCAGTTGATCTTGTGAACACATTGGATGGGACAAATCCTTGGTGTATTTCATCCACATCTTTTAAATGTTTATGCTTTATTTAATTTTTTTTTTTTTTTTTTGAGACGGAGTCTCGCTCTGTCGCCCAGGCTGGAGTGCTGTGGCTGGATCTCGGCTCACTGCAAGCTCCATCTCAGCTCACTGTAACCTCCGCCTCCCGGGTTCACGCCATTCTCCTGCCTCAGCCTCCTGAGTAGCTGGGACTACAGGCGCCCGCCACCTCGCCCGGCTAGTTTTTTGTATTTTTTAGTAGAGACGGGGTTTCACCGGGTTAGCCAGGATGGTCTCGATCTCCTGACCTCGTGATCCGCCCGTCTCGGCCTCCCAAAGTGCTGGGATTATTAATTTTTACATACAATATCATCAAGCAGCACATCTAAGTATAAGGTTAATTAGAACAATGATGATCCAGGATCATCAGTGAGGTTGTCTTAACTGACTCACAAAACGTTACTTTTTTAATGGGATGCATCCATATTTCTCATCTTGGCCATATTTTAATAGGATCTGAAGCTTGGTTTCTAATATGTCCCTAGCGAGTTGGTTTAATTATCATGGAGCTAGTAAGTGACTGAGGAAACAAGAGACAGGAAGGCATTCCTTATTCAAGGATAGGAAAAGCACGCAATATGAAAGTCACACACATCAGTGGACAGAGACTCAAAGAGACACAGCTGTTCTCAAATCATGGGTGTTACGTCATGCATACCTATTAAAATGACAGCCTATGTGCTACGGTGCTAAGTGTAAAATGGGCTGGAGGTGTAAGAGCCTGCTTCCTTAAAAGAAATCTGGTCAACCAGACACCAGCTAAAAGAGACGAAAATATGAGCTAATGGGACTTCATCTCCCGTATCTTGTAATTTAAACTTCAGCAGCAGAATGAATAGATTGCAGAGGTGCATGCTGGACAGTCCCCGCATGGGTGCTGGACAGCCCTTGTAATAGAAGCATACTCCACATTGTAAAAAATAGAGATAATAACAGCAGAGTATCCTGCTCTCCTTTAATAAAATTCCCCCATGTTGCTATGGGTAGGCATTTAAGCAGGTTAATTGGACACATCTTTATTTTTTTGAGATGGAATTTTGCTCTGTCACCAGGCTGGAGTGCGGTGGCACAATCCTGGCTCACTGCAACCTCTGCCTCCCAGGTTCAAGCGATTCTCCTGCCTCAGCCTTCCTGAGTAGCTGGGACTACAGGCGCGTGCCACAATGCCCAGCTAATTTTTGTATTTTTAGTAGAGATGGGTTTCACCATATTGGCCATGATGGTCTCGATCTCTTGACCTCGTGATCCACCCACCTCAGCCTCCCAAACTGCTGGGATTACAGGCAAGGGTCACTGCACCTGGCCAATGGGACACATTTTAAAGAAAAATTGCCACGGAAGCAGGAGGCATTCTCTTCTCAGATTATTGAAGCAGAGGAAGTGGGGTGGCAGGACAAACAATCAGTCCTAACGAATAAGCACTGTTTCAGGGGAGACAGAGAGTTGGATAAAAATCCAAAAGGTGTTTCTCACTGTTAGAAAGTTAAAATCAAAATACAGAAAATGAAGTGGATAGCATTTACTTTAGTATCTATGGAGAGATGCTTCCCTACTGAAACACAGGATCTTAGTTTTGGTTGAGCTGTAGTGAGACACCAAGGCCTGCAGAGGCTGCCTCTGCAGACACCCCTTTGTCCCTGGGGAGATTGGGGATGGGGGGTGACTGATGAGGAAGGGAGGTATCCGGCATCCGAGAGCTCTGTGCTATTGGGGTCACTGCTCATATGTGTTAGTAATGGAACCTACCAGTCTCCCTGCTCAGGGACCTCTGAGTCAGAAGAAGCAGAGAGGAGAGGAGAGTCCGCACTCTCACAGGTGCTTGTGTTTCATCAGCATCAGATGAGCCGAAAAAGGTGCTCACTGATGAACCGTCCCGAATTTTACAAGCGCGTCTTACCTGTAATTTCACTGATGATCGGTGCCCTCAGGTAGTGAAAGTTCAAGGAAGAAACATAATTTTAAAAAAAAAAAAGAAAGAAAGAAACTTGGGCCGGGCGCCGTGGCTCACATCTGTAATCCCAGCCCTTTAGGAGGCTGAGGCAGGGGGATCACGAGGTCAAGAAATCGAGACTATCCTGACCAACATAGTGAAAACCCATCTCTACTAAAAATACAAAAATTAGCTGGGCGCCCTGTTGCTCCCCTATAGTCCCAGCTACTCGGGAGGCTGAGGCAGGGGAATCGCTTGAACCTAGGAAGTGGAGGTTGTAGTGAGCCGAGATCATGCCACTGCACTCCAGCCTGGGCAACAGAGCAAGATTCCATCAAAAAAAAAAAAAAAAAAAGAGAAACTTGATTTCATTTATTGATTTGAGGGGTCTTGCATCAATCACAGCTTGTGGCACCACCTTGAGCCAGAGCCACACTTTCCAGCCTGGTCTGCTTGCTCCCGCTCCTCCTGCCTGCTCATCCACTTTCTCAGAAGCACCCAGTCATTTAGCGGGACCAGGAGAGAGAGTCAGGGGAGAGAGGCAGCGGAGACAGGACCAGAGGGTGATGACAGCCATGTGGACTCATAAATGTTTACCTGGAAGCTGCAGATTCTAAAATTGATACTTTATAAACATGTGAAATTATGCCAGTTTTTCACACATGTATGCAAGGTGAGCAAAGGTACTAAGAAGTGATGTGTTACAAATTATGTCCTATCCAAAGATGAAAGAAGGAAAGAAAGGAAGAAAGGAAAGGAAGGAGGGTGCGACGGAAGGGAGGGAGGAGGGGCTTATGACTGATGTTATTGACCGTATGCTCTTATAGTTATTCTCCATGTTTGCAATAATTTTGCCCTGGCCATCACATCAACTTTGCATAAAAGGTACACAAAAAATACTTCAGAGTGAATTGTAGAATTCATCTGAAGCGTTTTGTAGTAGCCATTCATTCGACATATTTTAATTTTTTAAAATAATATTTAATTCAATAATTTAATTCATGTTTTAAGGGACAGGGTCTCACTCTGTCTCCCAAGCTGGAGCACAGTGGCACAATCACAGCTCATTGCAGCTTCAAACTCCTAGGCTTACTGGGTCCTGCCACCTCAGCCTCCTGAGTAGCTGGGACTATAGTCATGCACCGCTGTGCCTGGCTATTTTTTCTATTTTTTTGCAGAAATGGCATCTTGCTATGTTGCCCAGCCTGGTCTCGAACTTCTGGGCTCAAACAATCCTCCTGCCTCAGTCCCCACAAAGTGCTGGGATTACCAAGGTGTGTAATATACTTTTGGTGCTGGTCGGGATAGGCAGTGGGTCCAGGTGCTCTGCCCTCGGGACATGACCAGTCAACTGAGGCCCCGACGAGGAGCAAGAGCAGCCACAGGACGGCAGAAGGCTGGTGGGGAGAGAGCTCAGGCGGAGGAAACAGCATATCGAGTGAACCACGTTAAGAAGCATCAGAGACTTTCCTCTTAAAGCTTGGGTTTTCTTTAGTTTCTGACCTGCCATCAAAAGGCTGCACTTGACGTGGTGCTGGCACTATTTGTAGTGTGTTTGGAGAAAATAAGTGCCCGTGGAGCCAGGCAGTGTTCGGTGATGACTCGTAAAGCTCACTCTGTAAATTCAGCGGAGTATTTAACTCAGGGACACTTTTTTGCTTTTCATTAGTGACTCCATTGAGCTTTCTGAGAAACATGAAGAAAGAGGAAAATAAAGACATACAGATGTTTATTTTTGAAAATATGAGACAGCATTTGTGCCCCAAGGTCAATGCCCAGCAAGTTGAATATTTCAGGGATTGCATTATTTCATTCTAATGTAGATGCTTTTTCCTGAAAAGATGTTAGTTTCCCAAAGTACAGAGCTTTGTCAAGATATTTAAATTAGCAATTAAATAATCAGTTAAAATAACATGCCATTCCTTAAGTCAGGTACATTTCTGCCATTATTTAATTTTTTGAGGTTTCTACATTGAAAGCAGTAGTTACTGCCTTACAATTCAGTGTTTAGAAGTCAGTGCTAATTCCAAGTTTCTGACTAGGCCGGTGTCCTGGGCTCTTCCAGCCAATCTGGAGTGTGGCTTATGAAGCCTAATTATTCTCTAGACTTTTCATTAAATAATGTGAATACACTTACCTGTGGAGTATAAGCTTTGCTACATTGGATATGGAAAGACGAAGATTTCAGATGGGCTTGGTTCTAGGAGCGCGGGATGGTGGCCACGCTTTGGACTGTGTGGAAGTTCTTTCCGTGTAGTTTACACAGAGGGTAGAGCTTATTCAGCTGTCCCACTTACACAGTACCCACAGCGGCTTCCTCGGTCTCTTCCTTGGCCTCTATGGAAATGCACCCATACAGGGGGAAGGTCAGCTTCACAGTGAGTCTTTTTCATGCCCATCTTTTACCCCTCTGGAGGTCACACTGACCTTGAGGAACTGCAGTTCCCTGTTTCCACAGGTTTGTTTTCTTCCTTCGAGGCAGCAGCACCCTCTGCCCTGCCTGCTCCGGGCACATCAAAGAGTTGGAGTTGTGTACACAGCAGTCTTGGGGTGACTGTGGCTGGTATTAAACTAGGAGACGGATTTGAATCTCATCTCCTCTTCTTGTCAAATATGAGTCTTTGGGCAAATCACGTAACAATTTCCGGATCTGTAAACTGGGGATGGTACTAGTTCCGGTGTTGTGCTGCAGCCTGACGTGCGTGCCTCTCTCCCGACTTTGAGTTCAGTGAGTCCTGTGGGAGCCTGAGATCCGCCATGGTGGGAGTGTTGACACCACCAGTCAATACTACAAAGCAGGTGCTTTTTGCAAGGCCAGGTGGAGGGCCCGGGTGGGCGGGGCAAGAGGTCAGGGCCATTTGTACCTTTATCAGCACCCCGCTGAGTAGTTCATACCTCGTAGGGTCTTGGGGAGATAATTAAGGAGATACCATGTGCTTAACATGGGGGAAAGTCCACAGTAAGGGCTCACTTCCTTTATTATTCTCCTCTTTCGTTTCCTCTTTTATTCCAACACGAGTCTTCATGAGGCTTTCCAAACTTTTGACCATGCTTTGATGCCTTGGTTGTTTGAAGGCATCTGTTACTTTAATGTATTTTAACACTGGAGGACAGCGTGTAGATCACCTAGACAAGTTACTGATTTTCTGAAGAAGAAATTGTAGCACAGAGAGGTTGAGTAATTAATACAAGCTTGCACAGCTATTCCTAGGTCAAGAAGAGGGGGTCAGTCCGAGCTAAAGCACACAACTTCCAGTTCAGCAATGTCTTCACACACCACCCGACAATCCTGCTGTAATTACTTAGTTGCACAAGAAATCACAATATTTACAGAAATATAAGTAAATGAAAAAAGCTACCAATTTGCTCCCCAATATAAAACGTTTTACTTGCAATCAACAGTGGCATAATTTTTATGTTCTGCATTTTCTATTTAACATCTTATCTTGATTTAAATGGACTTAACTATTAATGGAGAAATGTTTCACTTTCAGAAAGAGTTCTCATTTGAAGATAAAGATCAGCTCACCAACCACAAAAGAGGAATTGATGCTAAGCTTTTAGTTGCACTTCCTAAAGGTAAGACTGTTCCTAAGTGACCAACCACGTCTGGGTAGATGCGTATTGTGTTGTCTGAATTTCCTTGAGCAGAACTCTCTCCCTAACCTCCAGCTTACAGTCTCCTTTGCGGCCCTTCCTGCCTCCTCCAAGAATTAGCTTCAATTCCCTGCCGTCTCTCTCCATGCATTTTTAATCCTCACCTTTTTTCCCTTCCTTGCCCTTTAATTTTAGGCCTCCTGAGGTTTTGCCAGAGGCTGGGTGTGGTGGGTGAGAAAGGGAACATAAAATCGACCTTCACTCATCTCTTTTCTCCATTTAACCTTCTCCAAGGGCAGTGAGTTCTGACCATATCCCCATCTCTTCTCTGTCCACCCACTCCTGCTGCCTCCGGAGGCTGCCCCAGGCCTCCTGATGCTTCCCAGAGTTAGGGCTTTTACATTTAACATCTTGTAGCTTCCTGCTGGGCTGAGAACAGCCCGTGCAGACTATATATCATGACCGTCTTCCCCAGGCAGGCACTCACACGTGTTTGGTGAATTACTATTTCCACTGGTCAAGGCACACATGCAGTAAAATGTCTGCACCACTATAAACCAATTCCCCCTAGTTTTTCCCTGTGAAATGATGGAAACATCGCCTGGTCTTTGTAACTGTAACAGCAGCACAGGGAACGATCAATGGTCCAGGCTCACTTCATCCTGACTGAGCTGTGGAGACCTTCCAGAGGAAGAAACAGATTTGATGGAAGGGCAGATTTTTTTCTACTCTGAAAGAAAAAGCAAAAATCATGTCCCAAAGAAGTTAGACCAAACAACATATTCTTTTAATAGAAAGTAAATCCAGTAAAAAAGGCCTGCTGCCGAATTGGAATACATCTGAGGAACTGAACGGATGATGGGCCAAGACATAGTCTGATAGGGTGGATGTCTGAAAGACTCCGGGGATTTGGCCTGGTGAGGAAAACTCAGACAGGGACATGTGGCAATTCTCAAGAACTGACAACACTGTCAGCTGGAATATAGGTTTATTCTATGTTGCTCCAGAGGCCAAAAGTAAGAATAATGTATAGAATTACAAGGAGGCAGATGAGATTTCATATCAAAAAGAAAATTAGGCCAGGCACAGTGACTCACACCTGTAATATCAACACTTTGGGAGGCCGAGGCGGATGGATCACAAGGTCAGGAGTTCAAGACCAGCCTGGCCGAGATGGTGAAACCCCGTCTCTACTAAAAATACAAAAATTAGCCAAGCATGGTGGTGGGCACCTGTTTTGACAGAACGAGACTCTGTCAAAAACAAAAGAAAAAGAAAAGAAAAGAAAATTAATAGTTCATGGTACCTGGAAATGAGGTGGTCCACACTGTGCTCACATCAGCTCTCCCCCAGAAGTTTTCAAGGCAAGTCAGTGGCCTCGTGTCCAGGTAGGACGGGTGGAGATGGGGCATGGAATGGCTGTGAAGTGGAATGATTCTGTCAATGCCTAGGACTCTCTGTGAAAGACAAAAAACCAAATTTACTTCTTTTTATTTTAATTTATTTATTTCGAGACAGAATATCTCTCTGTCGCCTAGGCTGGAGTGCAGTGGCATAATCTCGGCTCACTGCAACCTCTGCCTCTCAGGTTTAAGCGATTCTCCTGCCTCAACCTCCCAAGTAGCGGGGATTATAGTCATGTGACATCACACCTGGCTAATTTTTATAGTTTTAGTAGAGACGGGGGTTTCACCATGTTGCCCAGGCTGGTCTTGAACTCTTGGCCTCAAGTGATCTGCCTGCCTCAGCCTCCCAAAGTGCTGGCATTACAGGTGTGAGCCACAACGCCTGGCCTTAAGTGTTTAAACCTATTCAGGTGATCAAAACAAGGTGTAAGAATGAACAAATCAATGTAAGCATTAGCTGAGAAGAGTTGATCAGGCAAAGTTCTACATAGCAGAGGTTGCTTCCACCAGTCAGAAGCGTCCCTCTTTCCCCTTCTCTATCCCAGTTCCTTTATTTGAAGCATAATTCCACAGGCAATATTATGAGCAGAAAAATCAAAAGCAGTATGATATGCTAGGTTCCTTAAGGTTTAACAAATGGTAACTTCATCTGTAATAAACTTTTAGAACACCTAAGCTTATTAGCCAGTTGTATTCTAAAATTTATCATAAATGGTTATTAAAATGTAATTTTTATAAATCAAAGATGATGATTTCCTGTCTTCAACCAGATCGATATTTCTAAATTAACAAGGTCCTTTAAACCTTTAAAACATGCTTTAAAAATGCCAGTGCTCCGTGTCCTCTGAATGTCACCTAAATTATCTACAGGCTTATTTCATGTCTTTTTTATGAGAAAAAAAAAAAAAACAGATTTGGAAAGACCAGCACTCTCTTTGTTTCTCTGTCTTAACAGATATGTTAATAATGTTGTCTGTCAGCCTTTAGCAACGTATGTGAAAAAAGGATTTAGCTATAATTTTGTTTTAATGACATCAAGTTTTATGTTACAAGTTTATAGAAGTCTGTTTGTGTTTAAAGAGGGATTTCCCCTGTGAAATTGAGCATTAAAGTGGTTGCTGCTTTTTCTCCTCAGGACTTCCCTAAGTGTGTATCACAAACAAGAAATCAAGGGATTAAAAATCCTTACCTGGCCGGACGAGGTGGCTCTCCACTGTAATCCCAGCACTTTGGGAGGCCGAGGCGAGTGGATCACCTGCAGCCTTGCCAACATGGTGAAACCCCATCTCTACTAAAAGTACAAAAATTAGCTGGGTGTGGTGGCAGGTGCCTGTAATCCCAGCTACTCCAGTAGGCTGAAGCAGGAGAATCACTTGAACCCAAGAGGTGGAGGTTGCAATGAGCCAAGATTGCACCACCCCAGCCTGGGCAACAAGAGCAAGAGTCCATCTCAAAAGAAAAAAAAAAAATCCTTACTTATGTAACATTTATAATATTAAAATAGATTTTCCATTGAGGAATTATGAAATGGACCAAATATTACTCTACTTTCTTTAGCAGCTTTATTAGGAAACAACACAGTCGGGTGTGGTGGCTCACACCTGTAATCCCAGCACTTTGGGAGGCCGAGGCAGGTGGATCATCTGAGGTCAGGAGTTTGAGACCAGCCTGGCCAACATGGTGAAACCTCACCTCTACTAAAAATACAAAACTTAGCCAGTTGTGGTGGCAGGCGCCTGTAATCCCAGCTTCTCAGGAGGCTGAGACAGGAGAATTTCTTGAACCTGGGAGGCGGAGGTTGCAGTGAGCCAAGATCGTGCCATGGCACTCCAGCCTGGGTAACAAAAGCAAAACTCCGTCTCAAAAAACAAAAAAACAAAAAAAAAAACACAACACACATACCATGCAACCCTATCATTTAAAGTATGCGATTTGGTCAATTTTAGCAATTCACAGAGTTCTGCCTCCATCAGCACAGCCAGTTTTAGAACATTTTCATGACTGCAAAAAGAAACGCTACACCCTTTAGCCGTCACCCCTCCGCTTATTCCTCTAGTTTGTAATTGCTTGGTTTATGAGCTGCTTGTCTTTATATTAGTGGCTGCCATCCAAGAGTAAAAGTGAAAGGGCTTTACTCCTGTGGGAAGTAAGATCAGAATATTCCGGATCTGGCCGGGGCTCTTGGGCTGTCGCGTGAAGGAGGAGAGAAGCGTTCTTGGCAGTACCCCGCCACTTATATTTCTTTGGAAGGTTCTACTGTGCTCAAGTTTGGAGGACTGAACTCAACAATGTCTTAGCCAGAAACCTCTGTTTCTTAGAGCTAATGGAAGAAACTATGTTTCCCAAGAAAAGCACCCCACAGACAAAATCATCCAGCATATTGGTGTTATATCGTCTTACTGAAAAGCATATTAGGCAGTGAAATAACTTATGAAGTATTACAGCTCTGCTGTCAAATTTCCTTAAATTGCCTTACTTGAAAACTAACCTCCAGCTCCCATTAGAAATAACTAAAGAAATAGACTCATAGAGTCCATATTGCCAAAGTGGTACCACTCCGAATCACTCAGAGAAGAGTAACAGACCAACATAGTAAGTAAAACAAGGGACAGGCGGATATGTTTAGAAGCCCTAATGTATTTGAAAGCAAAGTAGAAAATGGCTTATTATAATGGAAATTAGACCATTGATGCTTATTTATATCTGGATTACATAATAACTACTATTACTAAACATGAACCATATATGAATTATAATTTTGACACAGCATATAATCAATTGAATTACAGCTGGTGAACCTAATTTTAAAAAGCATTCTTATTCTTTTTTGTTAGAAAATACACGCTGAAGAATTTAGAGATAAAAGGGCCTCATGCTGCAATTGACTCAAATGGTTCAGAAAAAATATTATGTAAACATGTATGTGTATGTATGTACATACATATGTACATATAAATACACTTATGGAGAGGGAAAAAAGAATAAAAATAAGCCAAAGTAGTAAAATGCTACATATTATGAAGGATATCTTTTACATTGCCTGTAAGTCTGAAATTACATAAAATTTTTTTAAAGTTTTCAAACAGAGACCTTCAAGATGATCAATCAAAGATAACTTTGGGCTGGGCATTGTGGCTCACGCCTGTAATCCTAGCACTTTGGGAGGTTAAGGCAGGTGGATCACCTGAGGCCAGGAGTTCAAGACCAGCCTGACCAACATGATGAAACCCCATCTCTACTAAAAATACAAAAAATTAGCTGGGCATGGTGGTAGGTACCTGTAATCCCAGGTATTTGGGAGATTGAAGCAGGGGAATCATTTGAACCCGGGAGGCGGAGGTTGCAGAGAACCAAGATTGCACCATTGCACTCCAGCCTGGGCAACAAGAACGAAATTCTGTCTCAAATAAATAAATAAATAAAAGAAGATAACTTTGGTAGAACTGTAGGTAGTCTGTAAAGAAAGCAACAAAGTTACAACATAGATTTCCACAGCAAAAGGGACTTCCATCCATGATGTTTTTAGCATTAGCTTTATGCTAATAATTAGTAATATAAAACCATGTGTTATAATATTAATAATAAACACGGTTTTATATTAGTAATAATATAAAACAAACATGTTTTTTTTTGTTTTGTTTTGTTTTGTTTTTGAGGCGGAGTCTCGCTCTGTCGCCCAGGCTGGAGTGCAGTGGCGCGATCTCGGCTCACTGCAAGCTCCGCCTCCCGGGTTCCCGCCATTCTCCTGCCTCAGCCTCCCGAGTAGCTGGGACTACAGGCGCCGCCACCACGCCTGGCTAATTTTTTTGTATTTTTAGTGGAGACGGGGTTTCATTGTGTTAGCCAGGATGGTCTCGATCTCCTGACCTCGTGATCCGCCCGTCTCGGCCTTCCAAAGTGCTGGGATTACAGGCTTGAGCCACCGCGCCCGACCAAAAACAAACATGGTTTTATATTATTAGTAATAATATAAAACAAACATGAAATATCATACACGTTAATTACACATTAATTATATTACATGTTTGAATAGACTTGGGGAAAAGAGGTGAAACCCAAAATGTCTATTACTTCTTTTTGTCTGGTACATAATTTCTTTATTATAATCCCATGTCTGTAGGAATGAGGTAAATCTTGGCAATTGAAAAAATATTTGCTGGAAAGAATGGACTGACAGCTAATTATTTGTTTGCTGGAAATTTGTTTGCAGGAAGAATTTTTATTTTCCTAAAAAATTCGCTATAGATTTCCAATAAGAATTAATAAGCTCACCAATACATTTAAAGGACAGTTTAATTTATGAGCTCATTTAATTCCTCAGGGAAGGCCAGGCACGGTGGCTCATGCCTGTAATCCCAGCACTTTGGGGGGCCGAGGTGGGTGGATCACGAGGTCAGGAGATCGAGACCATCCTGGCTAACACGGTGAAACCCCGTCTCTAAAAAAAAATACAAAAATTAGCCGGGCGCCTGTAGTCCCAGTTACTCGGGAGGCTGAGGCAGGAGAATGGCATGAACCCGGGAGGCAGATCTTGCAGTGAGCTGAGATCGTGCCACTGCACTCCAGCCTGGGCAACAGAGCAAGACTCCATCTCAAAAAAAAAAAATTCCTCAGTGAACGATCAGAGAGGACCCTAAGGTGTCCCTTCAAATACCCACTACGTTGATGGATTCTAACTTCCAGGAGCAATAGGTTTGGCATAGCTTTGCTTTGAATCTGGGCTTGACTGAAAAGAGTGCAGTGCTGGGCTAGTGGCGTCTATACTGTGTAACCTAGGGCCTGGGTGTCTAAGGCATAGGCTGTGTATTTGAAATTCTAGTACTGGGGCATCAGTGATTCTCAATGGTTCTCAATCTAGGATAGCCCCTACGGGGCTTTAGAAGGACATTTTTGTGTTGCAACAATTGGGGGTGATTTAGCTTTTAGTAGGAGAACCTGGGACATTCAACATCCTAAGTACAGAGCAAAGCCACTTCCCACTTAGAAGCCGTTAGTGCTCCCGTAGTGATCTTCGAGTTCTCTGGAGCCAGCCTCCTGAGTTCATGACCCTGATGAGGTACATCTGTGTGTCTGCTAAATCCTATCCTGAGAACTTCCCGTCTTATGCCCAGAAGTGTATGGCTATCAGAGGGCAGTGTTCACTGGTGGGCTGCTTATCCTGTTTTGTCCAGAAGAGGACAAAGATCTCCATGGGCAATAGGATGACTCAGCCTGTCCGCTGTCCTTCTCTTGGTTCTCGCTACTCCTGGCTGAGGTTCAGCTTCTGTGATGAACTGCATCCTGGCTTCCTTCTCATGTTATCTTTGTCCTTATAGAATACTGAAACAGGGCAGTAAGGTTGGCAGGAAAGTCTACCTTTCCTGTGGGCAGGAGGCTTGCACAGTCTCCCGATTAGCTGACCTTTCCTTCTGGAATACAGGGAATAGAGAATGGCAGGAAGCATTCCAGAAGGAAAGATCAACTAATGATCTTGGCACTCAACTACTGATTATGACACTGTGTGTGTGTTAATGGTTTTGATCCTTACCCAGATGAAATAGTGTGGGGGGGAGAAGGGAACTATCAGGCTGTGCCTGCAGTCTCAGCACTTTCGGAGGCCGAGGCCGAGGCCGAGGGATCGCTTGAGCCCGGGAGTCCAAGACCAGCCTGGGCAACATGGTGAAACCCCTGTCTCTACAAAAATACAAAAATCTAGCCAGGCGTGGTGGTGTGTGCCTGTAGTCCCAGCTAACATGTGAGGCTGAGGTGGGAGGATCACTTGAGCCTGGGAGGTTGAGGCTGCAGTGAGCTGTGATCACACCACTGCACTCCAGCCTCTGTGACAGAGACCCTGTTGATGGTGACAGGAGACAGACACATTCCTAGGCAGACAGGGACAGGTCCCCGGTGAAACCCGACCTTCAATCCAAAGAGAGCCTAAAGCCCAAAAACCAAGCTCCTGGTTCCAGATAGAGCCCATAACCAGCCTGAGAACTTCTATCACCATCTTACCCTGTCTTCTCAATGATACCTTTTTTTTTTTTTCCCCTGAGATGGAATCTCGCTTTGTCACCAGGCTAGAGTGCAGTGGCATGATCTTGGCTCACTGCAACCTCCGCCTCCCAGGTTCAAGTGATTCTCCAGCCTCAGCCTCCCGAGTAGCTGGGACTACAGGCACGAGCCACCACACCCAGCTAATTTTTGTATTTTTAGTAGAGACAGGGTTTTACTGTGTTGGTCAGGATAGTCTCGATTTCTTGGCCTCGTGATCTGCCTGCCTCAGCCTCCCAAAGTGGATGATGCCTTTTAACCAGTCAAATGGTACTTTTTCCAAAACCTGCCTGTGGACCAGTCAGCATGCGCTACCCCATTCTAAGCCCATAAAAGCCTCTGACCTCAGCCTCACAGAGGGCTACCTGCTCATGGGCCCCTCTTGCAGATGAGTGCTGCCCACTCTAGGGTCCCCTCTCCGCTGAGAGCTTTCCTTCTGTCACTCAATAAAATTTTTCTCTGCCCTACTCACTCTCCAGCGCTGCCCGTCTTATTCTTCTTGGTCACAGGACAAGAACCCTGAACTCGCCAAGCTGTGGGCAGCAGGTAGATATGAGCTGTAAGTGTCCCTGCTTGCCAAGCTGTGGGCAACAGGAGTGAAAAAGCTGTAGAATGCCCCTGCTCCCTGAACTGTGGGAGTGAAAAAAGCCGCTGAGTGTCACACCCTTTTGCTCGCCAAGCTGCAAGCGGCTGGAATAAAAGGGCTTATGGCAAAGCTCCCACTCACTGAGCTACGGGAGTGAAGAGCTGCATTTCTTGGGAGTTCAGACATTGGGACTCCCCAGTCGAGAGCTGCAACATCCCTTGGAGCTCCATGGTTGCTGGCATCTCCAAGTTTTTTGGTGCCACTGTGTTCCCCTTGTCTAGACGGTGGCACCCAACACAGAAGCTGCTTGTTGCACACCTGGTCCAGCCGTGGACTGAGGGTGGAGCCTTAGCAGGCACAGGATCTGGGTTGGTAGAACCACGGAGTACAGCCTGCTGGCCGAGTGGGCAGAGTGAGCCTGTAGGCCCAAGCAAGGCCCTGGACACAGGTCACCACAACTGCAGAGATTTCTGGCTGGCGAAGTGGCACCGAGGGACTGTCACCCTCCCTCCCGCCAAGCAAGCAGGGAGAAAAAAGCCACTGGGCACTGTTTCCTCCTGCTCACCGAACTACAAAAGCCGTAACACTGTAAAAAAAAAAAAAAAGAAAGAAAAGAAAAAAAGAAAAGAAAAGGAAATGAAGGAAATGTGATAATGCTACTTAGGACCCTACTAATATTTTCTATTTCTCAATTAGGGTTTGAGGCATGGGTTCAAGTCGTACCTTTGAGGCGCCCTTGGAATTTGGTTTCGATGGCTTCTTGAGTGGCCTTTTGAAAAATTTGGCTCCACTCTCCTCTTTGGGGTTTAAATAACTGATTAAAACGTTTTGCTTTTTGTCATCTTTGAAAATATTTTCAAAATATGTCCTAACAACCATTAAAGTTTTATCACCATAATCTCACTAGGGCTAATTTGTTGATGGGGAAGCTGTTGTTATTGGCCAAGTCTCCTCTCCCGAGGCTGTGTGGCAGGGTGCCCCATTCTCACTATACCCCTGTCTTCTAAATAGCAACATAATGACCTTTATAAGACAAGCAACTCTGCTTCCAGCTATTCTGATTCCTGCAGAGACCAACTGAGAGACTTTTTTGAAGTCACAGACAGAGAGACTTTGTCATTTTGAAGCCAGCTACCCTAACAAAAGCCAATTCAACTAGTTTTAAGGTGGCTATCACATAAAAATAAATGAAGAAAAGCAAGGCTGACATCTCTGAACACAGTCAAAGGACAATATAAGGCCAGACGCGGTGGCTCATGCCTGTAATCCCAGCACTTTGGGAGGCCAAGGCAGGCAAGTACTCAGGAGGCTGAGGTGGGAGGATCATTTGAGCCTGGGAGGTTGAGGCTTCAGTGAGCCTGGCCAATATGGCAAAACCCCATCTCTATTAAAAATATAAAAATTAGCTGGGCATGGTGGTGGGCACCTGTAATCCCAGCTACTTGAGGGACTGAGGCAGGAGAATCGCTTGAACTTGGGAGGCACAGGTTGCAGGGAGCCGAGACCACGCCACTCGACCACGCCACTCCAGCCTGGGCGACAGAGCGAGACTCCGTCTCAAAAAAAAAAAAAAAAAAAAAAAAAGGGCAATATAAAAGCTATATGTGTGTGTGCACGTGTGTGTGTGCATGTGCGTGTGCGTGTGTGTGTGTGTAGTTTTGACTCACTACTAAAAATTACCACTTTGAGAAAAGAAACGGAAATTGAAGCAGTCAAAAATCAAATTCCTTTGAGTTTCTCCTGTGACTCAGCCTTTCAAAACTTCTCATTGGCCCTGGCCCCGGGCTGTCCGGCCACCTCCCTTTCTTTCTCCCAACCCTTCCTGAGTCCTTCATAAGAGCCACACGGATGAGCCTCTATGAATTTAAGCGATTGAGGAGCAGGCAAGAAGAGAGAACTGTGGCCATTTCTCCAAAGAAACAGTTGTCTGGCATCTCAGTAATATGCTGGTAGTCAGTATCATGTGAGAACCTCCCATCCTCAGCACATCGTTTGTTCTGTTTCTCCACTGCTGCCAGAAACATTGGGGTCATTACCTTGCCCATCATCCACCTAAATTATAGCAAGGAAACCACTGTTAACATTTCCTTCCAGCAAAAGCCTGTGCATGGAGGCGGAGGACCTGTGTTCATCTAAACTGTAGCTAATTGAAGCGGCCACTTTAGGCACTGTGGGAAACAATCAGATAGTTACAGCCATTGACAGATTCTTTGAGAGGGAGGAGGAGGAGCCGCTGTGAGTTCATGCTTATAGCTTGCCGATGGCCCTGTGGGGTTCACACTCCTAGTCTACACTTCTGTAAATGATTTCCATAGTAAAAGCTTAGAATACTTTGTTAAATCAAACAAAAGTTAGTAACAGTTATTGAGATTTCTGCCTAAATACTTTCCTAGAGAGATCTTGCTCGTCAGGTCTCCCTGGATTCCCCTAGATGAAACAGAACCTTCTCCCTTACCCTGTATGATTTTAGTTCCTTGCCAACCTATATATGTGACATTTACATGAGTCACCTATATAGGTGTTGCAATGTATATGCAACAAAACATTCTATTTAAATTATTTTAATGTATGCAATTTTAAATATATTACATATTTATTTCATATTAAACAATACTTTGAGGATCTGACTTAAAACATGTCTTAGCTTTGCCTTGATAACTCAGTCATTGTTATGAGTATCAAATACTCAACTTGATCTTAGGAGAGGATGATGCATCCGTGTGTGTGTGAACTCTTCTTCATTTGGCATCTGCCTCCCCTCATGAAAAACAGTCTCCAAGAAAGCAGGAACTTGGTCAGCTTTGCATGTCACTGTTACATAGCAACCAAGAACTCAAATTTGCAGTTCAATAAAGATGTTGCATGAGTGAATAAAGCGAGCATATAACTACTAATACTATATCTTGTTCTTTTTTTGTTTCAGTTGTGAATTAAGACAAATTTTTGAACCAAAGAGAAAAGAATTCTTAGAAATTAGAAGTTAAGATTTTTTTTTTTTTTTTTGAGATGGAGTTTTCTGTAGCCCAGGCTGGAGTGCAATGGTGCCATCTTGGCTCACTGCAACCTTCACCTCCCAGGTTCAAGTGATTCTCCTGCCTCAGCCTTCCAGGTGGCTGGGATTACAGGCACGCGCCACCATGCCTGGCTAATTTTTGTATTTTTAGTAGAGATGGGGTTTCAACATGTTGGCCAGGCTGGTCTTGAACTCCTGACCTCAGGTGATCCACCTGTCTCAGCCTCCCAAAGTGCTGGAATTACAGGTGTGAGCCACCGCGCCCAGGTGAAGCAGGTAAGATCTTCATAGTACGGAGTTATTAGAAGAGCTTGGCAAAGCAGTATTCCATTTTCCTTTAGACTCGATCGCTGTTGCTCACTCTGCCTCTTGTGTATCTCACAGAAAAGAAAGAATTGCCAAGCGCCTGGAAGGGATTGAAAATGACACCCAGCCCATCCTCTTGCAGAGCTGCACAGGGTTGGTGACTCACCGCCTGCTGGAGGAAGACACCCCTCAATATATGCGAGCCAGCGACCCTGCCAGCCCCCACATCGGTGAGCGTGGAGCTGGGTGGCCCATTTTCCAGCAGGCTGCCTGGCTGGTTACACGTCGCCTTTTCCACCCAGTGGTATCAGAACGTGAGATATTCCGCAGAAGTGAATTGTGTGGATATAATTTTTTTTAAGACAAGATTTCACTCTGTCACAGAGGCTGGAATGCAGTGGCAAAATCATAGCTCACTGCAGCCTTGACACTTGGGCTCAAGCTCCAGGGTTCTCCCACTCCAGCCTCCTGAGTAGCTGGGACTACAGGTGTGCATCACCACACCTGGCTAATTTTTTTAAACTTTTTTGTAGAGGTAGAGTCTCACTATGTTGCCCAGGCTGGTCTTGAACTCCTGGCTTTAAGTGAGCCTCCCATCTTGGCCTTCCGAAGTGCTGGGAATACAGGTGCAAGCCACTGCACCTGGCCTAATTTTTTATTAAATGTATTTGGTTTTTGTTTATTTATTATTACTATTATTTTAGAGACAGAGTGTCACTCTGTCACCTAGGCTGGAGTGCAGAGGCCTGATCACAGCTCACCGAAGCCTCAACCTCCCAGGCTCAAATGATCCTCCCACCTCAGCCTCCTGAGTACTTGGGACTACCAGCGTATGCCACCATGCCCAACTATTAAAAGTATTTGTTAAAAACAGCAACAACATGTATGTCATCTCTGCCCCGCCTCACAGATATGGCCTTCCATGTCACAGCAGTATGAAATGATTCCTCTCGGCACATTGTTGGGTAACTGAGGGCCAGTCATTTTCCTCCCTTGACTGGGGCCCTCAAAGGCAGTAACTTTTTCTGCACCCTCAGGGTCCAGCACAAGATCTGTGCTCTGAGATAGGGGCCTCTCAAGGTTCTCAGCCAGCACAGGGAGCAGCTGCTCTCAGCAGGGAGCATTAGAGGCAAAGCTGCACCTTGAATGGTTATGGTTCTTACTCTGGATATACAACAAAACATCCTATTTAAGTTATTTTAATGTAGGTAATTTTAAATAAGTTGCGTACTTCTTTCATCTTAAACAGTATGTTGAGGGCGCATGACTCAGCTTTTCCCTAATCACTCAGTCACTGTTGTCATCAAATATTCAAGTTGACCTTAGGAGAGGAGGATGCACACAGGGCTGCTCTTCCCACCACAGTCCCTGGCTCTGAGGTGCTGTTGCTGCTGCTTTTTATTTTTTATTTTATTTATTTATTTATTTTTGAGATGGAGCCTCACTCCTGTTGCCCCGGCTGGAGTGCAATGGTGCAATCTCGGCTCATTGGAACCTCCACCTTCCGAGTTCAAGCAGTTCTCCTGCCTCAGCCTCCCAAACACCTGGGATTACAGGCACCCACCACCATGCCTGGCTAATTATTTTTTGTATTTTAGTAGAGACGGGATTTCACTATGTTGACCAAGCTGGTCTCGCACTCCTGACCTCAGGTGATCTGACCGCCTCGGCCTCCCAAAGTGCTGGGATTACAGGCGTGAACCACCGTGCCTGGCCATTCTGCTGCTTTTTATAGCCAGTGTTTTCTAGTTTCTTCTTCAGAGAGAGCTGTTGATCTCACTTCATGATGATATCAGTATGTTTGTCTCTATAGTTTCTAATTTTCTGTGGTCAGAAAACTAGAGATCTAAATATATATGTACATATGGCTGGGCGTGGTGGCTCATGGCTGTAATTCCAGCACTTTGGGAGGCTGAGGCAGGAGGATAGCCTGACCGCAGGAGAACAAGACCTGCCTGGACAACATAACCAGACCCCACCTCTTAAAAAAATTACAAGCATGAAAAATCAAGAATAGACAGATCAGAGTCCCAAAATTTGTAGTCAGAATAAACCCTACTGTATGTGAAATGTTAATCTGTGTGGCATACGATAGTTTAAGCATCACATACTAGTAAGAAAAGGAAGAATTATTTAGTGAAATAGTAAATGGAAAAGCGGGTTCGCCAGGAGATGGGGAGAGGCATATTCCTCTTCCCACTTCATACCAAACCCAATAGTTAGTTCTAGTGACTCATGTGATTAATGTAAAGAAAATAATGGAAAAGAGAGGTGAACATTTAATTCAGGTAAAGCACAGAAACAGCTGAAGAAATCACCAAAAGTTCAAGTCAGTTGCCTTGACTATATAAAAATCAACATCTGTACATTTTAAGGGAACCTTACAAGCACGTAGACTTCACAACAAAATTAATCCACAAGCGAGTTGGAAAATATTTGTGAAGAAGACAAAGGGCTCATATTCTTAAAAGTTTACACAAAACAGGCCGAGCACAATGGCTCATCCCTCTAATCCCAGCACTTTGGGAGGCCGAGATGGGTGGATCACTTGAGGCCAGGAGTTTGAGACCAGCCTGGCCAACATGGTGAAACCCCGTTTCCACTACAAATACAATAATTAGCCAGGCGTGGTGGTGCACACCTGTAATCCCAGCTACTCAGGGAACTGAAACACAAGAACTGCTTGAACCCGAGAAATGGAAGTTGCAGTGAGCCAAGATCATGCCACTGCACTCCAGCCTGGGTGACAGAGTAAGACTGTGTGTGGCATACGATAGTTTAAGCATCACACACTAGTGAGAAAAGGAAGAATTTTTTAATGAAATAGTAGTGGAAAAACAGGTTCGCCAGGGGATGGGGAGAGGCATATTCCTCTTCTCACTTCATACCAAACCCAATAGTTACTTCCAGTTACTCATGTGATTAATGTAAAGTAAATAATGGAAAAGCGAGATGAACTTTTAATTCAGGTAAAGCAGAGAAACAGCAAAAAAGAAAAAAAGTTTACACAAAACAATTTTAAAAACCCACTATGAATCAATAGGACACTGTGCAATAAGCATAAGCAGGCATTCCAGAGAAGAAATAGAAAATACAAATAGCTGATACACAAATGAATAAATGCATATCTTCTCTTTTTCTAGTAATGAAGGACTTAAAAAACACTCTGTGTTTATGAGGAAGTATATATTGCAGATGCAAGCGTAAATTGATGCAGACTTTATGGAAATTAATTTGACACTCTAGTAAGTCTTAAAATGATGTACCCTTTGATAAAGCCATTCTATTTTTATGAGTCTATTGTGAAAGAAATCAGAATATCAAACTGATTCGAAGTTAGAAACAACTTAGATACCCAGCAATATGGGAAGGATTCAGGTCATAATGGAATGCCCGTTAGACTGTTACAATCCTTAAAAAATGATGTCTTCAAAATAGATTTCCAAATGTGGGAGAATTTTTATATAAAACATTAATAACATTAAATATTTTATTTTATTATTATTTTTTGAGACAGAGTCTTGCTCAGTCACCGGGCTGGAGTGCAGTGGCACGATCTTGGCTCACTGCAACCTCTGACTCCCTAGTTCAAGTGATTCTCCTGCCTCAGCCTCCCGAATAGCTGGGATTACAGGCATGCACCACCACAGCCAGCTAATTTTTTAGTAGAGACTGGGTATCACCATGTTGGCCAGGATGGTCTTGATCTCCTGACCTCATGATCCACCTGCCTTGGCCTCCCAAAGTGTTGGGACTACAGGCGTGAGCCACTGCACCTGGTCTTCATTAAATATTTTATACAGAAAAAATCAATTCTATAAAAGACTAGAATATATAAAAAGGAATATATAAAAATGCCATTATTAGTGTGTAGGGTGATTATTGGTTATTTGGGTTTTTACTTTCATTTGTCTTCATGTTAGACATTTTCTTTTCTTTCATTCTTTTTTTTTTTTTTTAGAAACAGGGTGTTGCTCTCTTGCCTAGGCTGGAGTGCAGTTGCAGTATCGTAGCTCATGGCAGTCTTGAACTTCTGGGCTCAAGCTATCTGCCCATCTCAGCCTCCTGAGTAGCTGGGACTACAGATACATGCCATCAGGCCCAGCTAATTAAAAAAAAAAAAAAAAAAAAAAAAAAAAAACTCTTTTGGTAGAAAGAGGGTCTCACTATGTTGCCCAGACTGGTCTCAAACTCCTGGCCTCAAGCCACCCTCACACCTCAGTTTCCCAAAGCGCTGGGATTACAGGTGTGAGCCACCATGCCAGGCCCATATTAGACATTCCCTACATCAGGCACGTGTGCTATAATTAGAAACAAAGGGCAGGACGCGGTGGCTTACGCTTGTAATCCCAGTACTTTGGGAGGCTGAGGCAGGCAGATCACCTGAGGTCAGGAGTTTGAGACCAGCCTGGCCAACATGGCGAAACCTGGTCTCTGCTAAAAATACAAAAACTTACCCAGGCATTGTGGGGGATGCTTGTAATCCCATCTACTCAGGAGAGGGAGGCAGGAGAATCGCTTGAACCCAGGAGGCGGAGGTTGCAGTGAGCCGAGATCAGGCCACTGCATTCCATCCTGGGTAACAGAGCGAGACTCCATCACAAAAAGAAAAAAAACATGCCTGTAATCCCAGCACTTTGGGAGGCCGAGGTGGGCAGATCACGAGGTCAGGAGATCAAGACCATCCTGTCTAACACGGTGAAATCCCGTCTCTACTAAAAATACAAAAAATTAGCTGGGTGTGGTGATGGGTACCTGTAGTCCCAGCTGCTCAGGAGGCTGAGGCAGGAGAATGGCATGAACCTGGGAGGCAGAGCTTGCAGTGAGTGGAGATCACGCCACTGCACTCCAGCCTGGGTGACAGAGCGAGACTCCATCTCAAAAAAAAAAAAAAAAAAAAAAAAGCAAAGGAAAAAAGAAAAAAAACACTTCTGTAAAAGAAAGAAAAGCCTGGTGAATAATGATATGGGTCACATTGTTATGGTTACTCTCAGATCCTGGGAAACCAGCAACCATCACTTGTCCGTTGACAGCACCTCAGTTGTCTGCTGTCTTTCCCAGAGGACTCAACTCATCCTGTGGTCTCCCACATGAAATGCTAAACTCTATAAAAAAGGGTAAGTCAATAAGCGGAAATAATCACTGAACAAGGATGGAGGCACTCGGGAGTGAAGGGGCTGAGCTTAAGTTAAAGCCATGCCTTACGGGGCTTGTAGAACATGCACATTCACAGCCTTCGTAGATTTCACTGCAGATCTCAGACTTCTTCAGCAGTCCAGGTAAATAGTCACTTTAGGTGAACACACCTCAGTGAGAAACTGGTCCTTCACCGCATGGGCACCCGGGTGTGTGCTGTGTGCAGTAGAGAGTGTCACTCTATGTGTAAATACGTGTCTTTACTTGAAATCTGCACCTCTCATCCACGTGACCTTCTTGTAGGCCGATCAAATGAAGAGGAGGAAACTTCTGATTCTCCTCTGGAAAAGCAAACTCTGGTCCGGCGCGGTGGGTCACAACTGTAACCCCAGCACTTTGGGAGGCCAAGACGGGTGAATAACGAGGTCAAGAGATTGAGACCATACAGACCAATATGGTGAAACCCCATCTCTACTAAAAATAGAAAAAATTAGCTGGGCATGGTGGCGTGTGCCTGTAATCCCAGCTACTCGGGAGGCTGAGGCAGGAGAGTCGCTTGAACCTAGGAGGCAGAGTTTGCAGCAAGCCAAGATCGCACCACTGCACTCCAGCCTGGGTGACAGAGCGAGACTCTGAAAAAAGGACAGGCAAGGCAAGGCAAGGCAGGGCAGGGCAGGGCAGGGCAGGGCAGGGCAGGGCAGGGCAGGGAAGGGAAGGGAAGGGAAGGGAAGGGAAGGGAAGGGAAGGGAAGGGAAGGGAAGGGAAGGGCGGGCTCGCTCTAAATACTGCACAGCAACCTCCGGCGTCTACAGTGACTCACCCTACGGTTCAGGTACCATGGACACCCACAGTCTGGAGTCCAAAGCCAAAAGAACTGCAAGGTACAATGCAGAAAGAAGGCGACAGCTGGCAGAGAAATACGCGCTGACTCTGCATCCCAAGGCCGACTGAGTATCCCGCTATACCAAGTCCAGGAAGGAGCCTGATGCTGTCGAGAAACGAGGAGGAAAAAGTGACAAACAGGAAGAGTCAAGCAGAGATGCGAGTTCTCCGTACCCCAGGACCGAGACAATGGGGCTCAGGACCTGTGCAGGTGAATCCAAGGACTATGCCCTCCGTGGGGGTGACGGTGCTTCCGACCCGGAGGTGCTGCCGAACGTAGAAAACCAAAGACGAGGTCAAGAGCTGAGTGCCACCCGGCAGGCCCATGACCTGTCCCCAGCAGCAGAGAGTTCCTCAACCTTCTCTTTGTCTGGGCGAGACTCCTCCTTCACCGAAGTGCCACGGTCCCCAAAGCACGTGCACAGCTCCTCCCTGCAGCAGGCGGCCCCCCGGAACCCCTCCTTCGGTGACCCACAGCTATCCCCTGAGGCCCGACCCAGGTAAGCATCCAGCCCACGATAACCACCCTGAAGGCAGGAGAATACCTTCTTTTTGCCTCTCTGTGTGATAGGGTTTGGGTATTCTTAGCATCTTGTGGAGGTTGAGGCTCATTGGAGAAATACCATGGTATATGATTCTTTTGTTGTTGTTGTTGGAGACAGGATCCCACTGTGTTGCCCAGGCTGGAATACAGTGGTGCCATCACAGCTCACTGCAGCCTCTGACTCCTAGGCTCAAGCAATTCTCCTGCCTCAGCCTACCAAGTAGCTGGGGCCACAGGCATGTGCCACCCCCAGCTAATTTTTATATTTTTTGTAGAGATAGGATTTTGCTATGTTGCCCAGGCTGATCTCGAATTCCTGGCCACAAGAGATTCTCCTGTTTGACCTCCCAACACACTGGGGTTACAGGCATGAGGCCACACCTGGCCTAAGATCCTTAAATTTCCACAATATCAAAACAGGTTCTGCCAAAGCAGGAAGCCTCATGTTATTTTTTTGTGTGTGTTTCTTATGTTCTTTTTAAAAACAAATTGAACAAGTATCATGGGGACACTTTCATGGACTCCTCACTTCAGGACCCTCTTACTGGATGTCTCACCCCCGTTTCATAGTTTGTCTTTTCACGGCTTTTCTGTAATCATATCAGAGACTGATGATTGTTGGTGATGGCTTCTGTTGCTGTGGTTAGAATCACAGAGCAGAAGCAGCACCACTAACCAGTGGAAGCATCTCAGCGCAGGGCACAGAAGTATCACTGCAATATACACGGAACAGAGCTAGACTGCCTCGTTCTGTAAATATATCACATACTAGGACACAGATATGTGTGAGAACCCTGCATTATAAAGATCAGCCATTAGAAAAACCACTGTGTAAAAGGATCCACTCAAGATAAGAGCAGCTCCCATTTGGAGAAATTGAAAAAGGTATGAAATCAGAAAGTCAGATGCCAGAAGAGACAGTATGTTTATTTCCAAATTTTAATTTTAAAAGTGTGATGACCATATTAAAAGTGCAATTTACTTAACTGTCCTGCTTAAAGGTTTGGGGTAATTGTCTAGATGGACTCAAGTTCAGACAGCAATAACTTCCCAAGTGAATTGAAAAGGGATGAGAACCTAAGCTCAGGCAGATTCATTCTGAAAGAAAAAGACTCATATGTGGGCAACACCCCTATTTCTTTCCCACTGGGACAGAGGGGTGCACACCTGGTCATCTCTAAGTGGCAGTAACACATGTGAAGCAGACCCTTGTGGTATTGAAAAGTTTTAACCCAAAGACCTGTCACCGCATACTCAATCATCCAGACTAAAATATTTGGAGAGATCAGCTTCCAACAGAATTAAATACCATAGATCCCAAGGATGCACTTTGAGGACCTTTATTCAGCCTTTTGCTTTAATTACTGGAAATGTAGGGACTGTGAGTTACTGTCTAATATTTTGAAATGAAGGTCTTTTGTTTGGGGAATTTGCATTTCATTGTAGAAACCATGTTCTTTGTTTAGTTATTCTCTACCAAAGGAAGTCCTTCATATGTTTTGTGAGGAGGACAAATAACCCAACAGACTCCAATTTAGAAAGATTATTGGAGATATTGGCCGGACGTGAGGGCTCACACCTGTAATCCCAACACTTTGGGAGGCCAAGGTGGATGGATCACCTGAGGTCAAGTGTTCGAGACGAGCCTGACCAACATTATTAAACCCTGTCTCTACTAAAAATACAAAAATCAGCTGGACATGGTGGCATGCACATATAATCCTAGCTACTCAGGAGGCTGAGGCAGGCGAATCGCTTGAACGAAGGTTGCAGTAAGCCGAGATCACACCATTGCACTCCAGCCTGGGTGACAGAGCAAGACTTCATCTCCAAAAAAAAACAAAAACAAAAACAAAAACAAAAAAAATAATAATTAGCTGAGCATGGTGGCAGGTGCCTGTAATCCCAGCTACTTGGAATGAACCCGGGAGGCACCAGACTCCATCTCAAAAAAAAAAAAAAAAAGATTAAAATAAGATTATTAGAGATATATTTTTACACTGGTTTAAAAGAAATAAGGAATCTAATTTCAGATTACCATATGATAACTGTTGAAGTCGTTATCATGGTATCTGAGTTAGTCACCTAGATCACATATAATAGATTCTCAATAAGTTTTTTTTTTTTTTTTTTTTTTTTTTTGAGACAGAGTCTCGCTCTGTTGCCCAGGCTGGAGTGCAGTGGCCGGATCTCCGTTCACTGCAAACTCCGCCTCCTGGGTTCACGCCATTCTCCTGCCTCAGCCTCCGGAGTAGCTGGGACTACAGGCGCCCGCCACCACGCCCGGCTAATTTTTTGTATTTTTACTAGAGACGGGGTTTCACCGTGTTAACCAGAATGGTCTCGATCTCCTGACCTCATGATCCTCCCGCCTCTGCCTCCCAAAGTGCTGGGATTACAGGCGTGAGCCACCGCGCCTGGCTTCAATAAGATTTTTAATCAGTTGTGACAGTAATTAAGACTTTATTGACCAGTCCTCATAAAAGGACAGGATACTTCATATTTTGTGTGAGTTAAAATCTTAATATTCTAAAATGTATATAACTTAAGACCTAGCAAAAAGCATTGTTGATATATTTAGGCCTGTAACAAAATAAAACCACTTCTTTACAGTTATTTGGATGATACATATTACCTAGAAGTTTCCATAAGCCAAGGCTTAGCCTCACAGTACTTTACTTCCATGAAAAAGATTTAAAAGAATTAAGAGATTGTAAAGGACTTCTGGAAGAGGCACAGCCTTTATTTTCTAAGTTATTTAAGGTGTACAGTTCTATGACTGATAGGCAAAGACACACAAATTAGTTTCTATATATTAGGAAAATACCTGAAATACATTTACATAAAGAGGGATGGAAAATATGTGACAAATTTGACATTTTTAAAAAATTAAGATTTGGCTGGGCGCGGTGGCTCACACCGGTAATCCCAGCACTTTGGGAGGCCGAGGCAGGCGGATCACCTGAGGTCGGGAGTTCGAGACCAGCCTGACCAACATGGAGAAACCCCATCTCTACTAAAGATACAAAATTAGCTGGGCTAATTTTTATATGGTGCATGCCTGTAATCCCAGCTACTTGGGAGGCTGAGGCAGGAGAATCGCTTGAACCCAGGAGGCGGAAGTTGCGGTGAGCCAAGATCGCGCCATTGCACTCCAGCCTGGGTAACAACAGCAAAAGTCTGTCTCAAAATAAATAAATAAATAAATAAAAATAAGATTTACATTGTAATGACGGCAGTTATTCAGCTTTTAAAAATGGATTTAAAATGTATTAAAATTCTGCTTATTCTTTATCTGGAGCCAGGAAATCCAAGTTTCAGAAAGTCATTGTCTGATTTCCATTTGGGGGAAGTAAGGTAAACTGAAACATACTTTGTAACCTAAAACAATAACAAAAGAAACCTCTTTGGTGACCTAAATAACCATAAGTGAAAATAATAATGTCATCTGATATGGAAAAATGTAGCAGAAAAATTTAAGAAGATAACAAGCGAAGAAACAAAGTATCCTTAAATAACAATTTTAATGCTGTGGGGTTTTTCTTTGTGGATTTGCTCTGTCACTAAAATGGAATACTTTTCTCACTGCTACACTCACTTATCAGCTAGCTCTGCCAAACATTTTGGCTGTTAAATCTCTGAAGCAACTCATTCCCATTTAATCATTTTATTCTGTGCTAACTAGCAAGAGGCTGTTTTCTTTTATTATTTAAATATGAATACAACACTCATGAATATACCTTCAAAAGACCACCTATAATGTCCTAAACATTCAAATGTGAGTCCCATCTCCAATGCTGTTTTTGAATGTGCTCATGTACACTAACACCTGTACACACCTGTGCATATATACGGAATAGTCATTAATTCTCATACTTCACTGTACTATACTCCTTTTAAACATTACAGGCTAAATGACAGTCTTTAGGACAATATTTACCTAAGTAATAAATTTATTTTACAATTCTTTAGTATTCAGTGTATATGATAAAGAAGATTTTTTTTAATTAGTTAATTGATTAGTTGATATTACAGGGTCTTTAGCTCAGAAATCCTGTTAGATGCCCAGGAATTCAGATGAATACATTGTTCTGAAGAAAACTAAGAATACACATAGTAACGAAATAGGTGAAGTAGAGAATAATAAGATACTTCCAGCCCCACCTCTCTAACCCTTCCAAACCTGTAAACTTGGAATTTTGTAATATTTGCAGGAGAGGTAGTGTTACTGATAGGAACCATTCTTTGCTAATTCCACCACTGTGAATTTTAGAATAAAATTCAAAAGGATTTGAGTCCTACAGATTATTTAAATTTTTAAACATCTGAGCTTCTGCTACTACTGAAAATTCTGAATCCAAAGCTCTTGTTGAATTTGTTACTTTATGCATCTGATGTATAAAGGAAATGCGCTGTCTTTGTTACTTTTATGAATGGAGAAATTCCCTATCTCCAGTCCTGCTGCTGTGTTTGCTGAGCATCCAGCTGTCACGCTGTATTCTCTGGGAACTATGTGACTGGCAAAGAGAGTGAAATGGAAGGCAGACCTCATTTTCTAGTGGTGATCCACTCTAGAAAACCCTCGTTTGTTAGTTTTGTTTGTCATTACTGTACTGCAGCCCCTCACCACTCCTTTCTCCTTAGCAAATTTTATCCTTAGTGGTCAGAACACGACATGGAGGTTTCATGCAGAGCTGAGGCTGACACTGGACCCCTGGGAGAGTTGCCATTGGTGGATGATGGTCTGGGCAGGGCTGCCATGGATGCCAGACAGCTGCGGATCCGCTCAGGAAATAGATCAGGGCACCCTCTGGAATGCAGCTTCTGCAACACCTTGACACGGTGCAGCCTGAGTCACTAAGAAAGGAAGGGGCTTGTGCTAGGCACTTGGAGTTTATTTCTGGTTGCATTTGCTCATCTCCCGATGAGAGGTTTTAGTCTAAAAACTGACTCCAGAGCCTCAAGCTCTCTTGGCTCAGTGTTCTGTTTCCATGCACTGAGAGAGGTGTCTGCAGGAGAGCATCGTGCTTGACCTTCCACGCTCCCGTGTCCACTAGCAGGCAGGTTTTCTGACACGGGCTGCGGGATTCAGGACAGCGCATCATGGAGAAACACACATCTCGGGAGCCACTCTGTAAAGAACAGACCTCTAGGTCCTCCTAACAGCTTGTTCTATTACTGGAATGGAATTGGCTTCACCTTTCAGTCCCTGTACCCCCAAACACCTGTTGCTCCCTGCCATACTCTAGAATCCCAGCTGTCAAAATAGATGGGTAAGTCATTTCCATTTTTTTTTTCATTTTATTCTGTTCTTGTTGGCAAGTGACAATTTTCTTTTTCTTTCTTTCTTTCTTTTTTAATTTTTTTGTAAGAGAAAGTCTCACTCTGTTGTCCAGGCTGGAGTGCAGTGGCACAATCTCACTGCAGCCTTGATTTCCTGGGTTCAAGCGTTCCTCTTGCCTCAGCCTCCTGAGTAGTTGGGACTACAGGAACATGCCACCATGCCTGGCTAATTTTTGTACTTCTTGGTAGAGACGGGGTTTAGCCATGTTGCCCAGGCTGGTCTCGAACACTTGGGTTCAAGTGATTCACCTGCCTCGGCCTCCCAAAGGGTTGGGACTACAAGCATGAGCTACTGCACCTGGCAGACAATTCCTATTCATTGGATTAAATATAAATATATCTCCTCAAACCCTAGCTACTATGTACACTAGCTAAAAACTCAAAGGAGTGTGAGATTTTAAATGCAAAATTTTGTCCTTGAGCCTGTGTCCTTGCAGATTTTGTACCTGTGCGTATCTGCAGAACAGTCATTAGCAGTTTTTCCAAACAAGCAACTTTTAGCAAATTAACTCTTAATTTTAATGAGACTCAGAAGTTAATAGCCATTCTTAACGTTTTATAATTAGAAGCTGTTATATAATTAGAGCTGGACACCCACATGGTGAAACTAATTTGACTGTGCTGGATTTGACTTCACTTTGGTAATAGGAAGCACTTTTTAGTCTATAGACCCTTGGGAGTTGTAGGGAATTAAAGTGTATCATTATATACTATTATATACTTGGGGATACAACGCAAGGGCAACCCCTGGCCTTTATGAAAACTTGGAGTGAGTTACTATTTCCTGGTAATATAATTCCCTGCCAGCCAGTTGCTGCATCAAAACAGTTCTGATACACCTGAAGTCACCACTTCCTTGTTCTGGTCCCCCGTAACCCTGTAAGCCCCTCCCCTTGTAGGTGACCTCTGCCCTGTGAAGGGTTGGCTCACCCCAAGATTCCACAAAACAAATTATCTGTTTGTTTATGTGTACATAAAGGCTTTTTAAGTACCTTTAAGTAAATCCAGATAAACTGTTTCTACAGGGCCCCTGCTCTTTTTTCCTAAACTCTCTAACTTTTGTTTGTTTGTTTGTTTGTTTGTTCGAGATGGAGTCTCACTCTGTCGCCCAGGCTAGAGTGCAATGGCGTGATCTCGGCTCATTACATCCTCCACCTCCTAAGTTCAAGTGATTCTCCTGCCTCAGCCTCCCCGAGTAGCTGGAATTACAGACACCCACCACCACGCCAGGCTAATGTTCTTATTTTTTGTAGAGGCGGAGTTTGGCCGTGTTGGCCAGGATAGTCTCAAACTCCTGACCTCAAATGATCTGCCCACCTGGACCTCTCAAAGTGCTGGGATTACAGGTGTGAGCCACCACGCCTGACCTGAAACTAACGTTCAAAGGACAAAACCAACAAACTCCCTGTTCGACAATGATGAAAAATAGCACTGACATAAAGAATCTTAGACTCTCAGAAACAGCAGTAACCCTGGAGATTGTTTAGTTAAAAAACCCATTTATACATGGGAAAAACTAAAGATTTAAAAAGTAACTTGATCGAGACCATAGAGCTTCTTTGACAAAACTGAGACCATCATTCGTCCATTCATTCAAGTTCTCTGCACCTCTCAGAGCTCTTTCCACTGCACACCACTCTCCATTTATGTCAATGCTATTTTTCATCATTGTGGAAGAAGAGTTTGCTGGTTTTTTCCCTTTGAGGTTAGATATTTTAGGAAAGAAGATGAGGGCATTATAGAAACATATGTATAGAGACATCCATACTTATGGATTTGCATAAGCCACTTAAAGCCTTCTCAAAAAGAAAATGAAAACTTGTAGTCTAGGACGATTCGAACTCATTGGGCATCCTTCCACGTATCCATATCTCATCGCTGTTGATTCGAGGGTTAACTTCAACTCCAAGGTAGTTTAGCTAATCACTCGAGAAAATTATGTTGAGCCTCCTGTGTACCAGGCGCTCTGCTCCTAGCTGGGCATATCCATTTGGTTTTGAGTATGAGAAATAACTACCACACAGTGGGGCAAACATGATTCTCCAGGTCAAGTTTGAGTGACATGGGAGTACCGAGGATGGGGTATTAATTATTCCCCCTTGGGGAAGTGGTCTTAATTGAACCAAGTCCTTAAAGATACGGTGTGTTTGCTAGATGTGGAAGGGAGGCTGCCCTAAGCAGGAAGGCACAGATGTCCAACACAGACCTGGAAGGAGGAATATAGGAGGAAGTGGAGAGCCAGGTGGGGACAATCATGGAGCACCTCAGATGACATGACCAGGCATTTGTCCTTTTTTGTGTGGACAGTGGGAAGTGCCTAAAGGATTTTGAAGCAAGCACGATTGATCATGAATTTGGAAATATTGCTCCAAAGGAGTGTGGAGGATTGCTCTGAAGGATAATTGATTCCCATCAGGGAGGTCCATTATAGTGGTTGCAGTTGCCCAGGCCTGAGATAATGAGGTCTCTGGTTCCAGTTGGGGCTTTGTCATTAACATGGCCCTATTTGGCATTTTTTTAGATAGTCTGGGAGATATTGATGGTAGGGGTGATCAGATTTCTGGAGGAGGAATTGTAAATAAGTTTGATGACTAAAAGAGAGAGGGGAGAGGAGAGAGATGGAGGGCAAAGAGAGGTAAGAAGGAGAGGAAGAAAGAGATAGAGAACAGGAGCATGTAGGCAGGAGAGCACATGTACCTGGAATGATGGTTAGAAACTATCAAGGTGAAATTTAATAAAGTCCTGTATTTAGAGGGGAAAAAAATCAGTGCACAAGTTCAAGACTGGGGAAACTTGATTAACAGCAGTTCATGGGAAACAGACCTAGGGGTTTTAGTTGATAGCAAGTTCTTTATATGACTGCCAAAGTGATTACTCCAATCTTGGGGGACATTAATGAAAGTGAGTTGCCAATAACACAGGTAGGCAATGGTCTCCCTGCATCCTGCAGTGGCCAGATTACATCTAGGTATCTCTTTCTAATAGAGGCCCTGACAAATGTGTCCAGAGAAGAGTCCACCTTCCCATCTGCCCTGCTTTCCTGACCTTTCCAGGTTGTTTTTTTGTTTGTTTTTGTTTTGTTTGTTTTGTAACTTCTCTCTGTCTTAATAGAAACTGGAATCATTTGTGGAGTCACTTCCACTTTCTGTGGTGTTTGGACTCTACACCAGTCTGCTGCCATCATCAGACTATGAGTTTCCCAGAGACATCAGAGCTGGAGCTTGGCTCAGCTTGGCATAGGGAGCCCTGATCTTATCAGTTTGGCTTCCGGGTTGCTGATGATTGTACTGGAAGGGAAAAGAGGAGAAAGAGGTCGTGAGCCAAATGAGGAGTCCCACAGATGCCACTTCACGGGCACCCTATGTCATAGGAAGGATATTCAAATGCCCAGCACCTAACGGGTACAAAATAGAAGACTGAATAAGACCTGCTTGGTGATAACACAACAGGGCGACAATAGTGTAATAATTGTGTATTTTAAAATAACTAAAAGTAGAATTCAATTGTTTGTGACACAAAGAATAGGGGATGGATACCCCATTCTCCATGATGTGATTATTACGCATTGCATGCCCGTATCAGAACATCTCAGGTACCGGCCAGGCATGGTAATCCCAGCACTTTGGGAGGCCAAGGCGGGTGGATCACAAGGTCAGGAGATCAAGACCATCCTGGCTAACATGGTGAAACTCCGTCTCCACTAAAAATAGAAAAATTAGCCAGGTGTGGTGGTGGGTGCCTATAGTCCCAGCTGCTCGGGAGGCTGAGGCAGGAGAATGGCATGAACCCAGGAGGCGGAGCTTGCAGTGAGCCAAGATGGCGCCACTGCACTCCAGCGTGGGTAACAGAGCCAGATTCCGTCTCAAAAAAACAAAAAACAAAAAAACTCGGGTATCCCATAAATACATACACTTACTATGTACCCACAGAAATTAAAAATTAAAACAAAAAACAAATGCCAAGCACCCTGGATCATGGCTGTCAAACCCAGAAGAGGATTTTAGCAATTTTATCAGGATTCCTCCAGACATGGCACTGTGAATTTGCTATTAAGCCCATCTATAAGTCTGGTAAGGATGATTGCAGTGATAGCATTACTTGAATAAAAGCCTTAAGAGAAGGTTAGATACCTTGCCTTAGTCATTTTCATATCTCCTTCACTGCAACTGGCCATATCCAATAATACCGAGAGACCTAGTGAATAATTTTTGAATGAATGTTCTGCTGTTTTCTGTTTGCTTAAAGTGTCACCAAACTATTGCAGTGCTGTTTGAAATAGCCAATCTGCAAACAATCTGCAAAAAACCTATGAGACACTTGCACCTGAATGTAAATTATGTACAGTTTCCTTCACTGAGAAAATCATACTGTGAAGAAAATGTCAGCTGAACTAAACAGCAGGCTTAGTGATGTTGTTAATTTCCCTTCCGGTGCGAGCCTTTTATCTAATCATGGAGCAGGGACACCGATCGGCGGAACACACTGTGAGCAGCACTTGTTTATCTGACAAGGCTCTTTCTACTTTGTCTGGGATTGGGGTTCTTGTATGTGGTCTGAGTCAGGCTGCTCATAAATATTATTAAACAGTAAATGCAAATCGTGATAAGTGAGCAGAAAATCATCGGCCACTTGTGGAACATTGTGAACTGAGTCCACAGCCCTGAAAGGCTGATTCTAGTCTAGTCTCATGAGGAAAGCTGTCAAGTCCCCGATTACGTTGTTCTAGGAGTGGTGGCTCAAATCAGGAGATGAGGGGATGCCAATCCAGCCTCGCATCTTCCTCAGATACCAGAATTTTCTGACAGTTGTGCTGTCTGCATATACCTCCTCTCTCCCTCCTTTCTGGGCTGCGGTTACAGATTTCGGGCCTTCAGCACTGAGATGAGCTCAAAGAGAGACTGGAAGAAATTGGTTATCTCATATGTTTATCCTGCTTCTGCCCCCGGAAAATGCTACATTTTCATTGCTAAAGAAGTCCTTACTCTGTAACCCAATGATGACATATTTGATTATTTATTTATTTTGTAACAGGGTCTAACTCTGTTGCCCAGGCCAGAGTGCAGTGGTGTGATCTCAGCTCATTGCCACCTCTACCTCCCAGGATCAATCGATTCTCCTGCCTCAGCCTCCCAAGTAGGGGGGACTACTGGCCAACGCTACCACGCCCAGCTAATTTTTGTATTTGTTGGTAGAGATGGAGTTTCACCATGTTGGCCAGTCTGGTCTCAAACTCCTGACCTCAAGTGATCCGCCCACCTTGGCCTCCCAAAGTGCCAGGATTACAGGCATGAGCCACCATGCCTAGCTGACATATTTTTAAGATGAGATACAATTTACATCAAATGCACAGATTTTAAAGATGCAGGTTGGTGAGTTTGGGTAAATGTATAACCATTATCCCAGTCAGGACAGGACAGGACAGTGTGCCTCTGTCCACCAGAATTGATTCTTGACTCTATGGGCAAAGACTGCTGTAGCCTCATAGTATCCTGTGTGCTACTCATTATGTTGTATAAAGCAAATCACCCACTGTTAATTTCTTAACCAGACCTTAATTATTTATCAAAAATAAGCATAATATTAAGGAATACTTCATAAAATAACAGCACACAAGATGAAAATAAATGAAAAAGAAGAATAAAAAGAAAAATACCACTCTTCAGATGTGATCTCTTTTTTTATTCATGTTTTTAAAAACTCACCTACTATTTTACTGTCTCTGTAAAACAATGTCCTCTGGGCCCCAGAAGTAAGTTTGTACTTTGATGGATGATATATTTTAAAATCTGAGTTGAGCATCGCTTTGCCAACCCCTCAGTATTATGATCAGGCTGTGCTGCTCCGAGGTGGAAAGCTCAGTCCACAACCTTCCACTGCCTGTCTCCATTGATTTTTATGCTGTTCATTGGAGAAACAAAGGAACAAGGTAATTGGGTTCTGCAGAATTCATAGGTAATCGCGTAATTCTGCTGACGGTGGAACCGGCACTAGAGAGAGATCCACATCCGGTCAGGGTTGTGGCTGTGATCGGGAAGTTCTTGGTGTCTTCCTTGCTTAACCTTGGAGTCCATGAACACTGGCATCCCAACCTCATTCTTACCCATTCAAGCCAAGGGAGCAGCCATTTTCCAGAATGTGGAAGCTTGTTGCTCTGGATGGCTGGAAGGTGCAGGCTGGGGGTTCCTGCTGCACTGGGTCCGAGCCCCATCCTTTTGTTACCAGCTGTGTGATTGTGGGCAGTTAATGTCCTTTTCCCTTGCACCTCACCGTCTGCATCTATGAAGTGGGAACAAGAAGACCTCATAGAGTTGCTGTGGAGATTGTCATTCACCAGTTCGTCCATTCCATGAGCATCTGAGACCTGCTGTTCGCCACACATAGCTTTGAGTGCGGAGGAGATGAACATGAACGAAGTCTCTCTCTCCAGAGGCTGTCACATCCTAGTGAGGAGAGAGGGCTGTAACGGAGCGGGCGGTAGGGATGATGTTAGTGAGACCACAGATCGGGGAGGGCCTCAGAGCCACCGCAAGGGCTTTGGGTTTGGCGCTACTTGATATGTGGAGCCATAGGAGGGTTTCAACAAGAGGAATGATCCATCTGCCTTACAGTTCAAAGTATTACGCTGGCTGCTAAGCGGAAGATAGACTTTAGGGGGCCAGGATGAAACAGGTAGAATAATGAGGGGGTCATCCTGGTGACATAGGTGAGAGACGGTGGTGGCTTGAACTCGAATGATGGCAGCACAGGTGGTGGAAAGAGGTTATATTTTGAAGGTAACCAGGAGAACTTGCTGATGAGGTAGGGGTGGGGTTTGAAAGAAACAGAGGGATCAAAGGTGAGTCTCAATTTTTTGGCCAAGGCAACTCACAGCAGAGATTTGCCATAGGGAAGACTCCAGTACAAGTTGGAACAGAGGGAAGTTGAAAGTTCATTTTCTGGATGTGTAAATATAAGACGTCTATTAGATATCCAAGTTGAAATGTCAAGAGCACCTGGGGCTCTGTATAGTGGGGGTGGGGAGGAGAACTCAGCTAAGAAGGCTGATGGGGGAGGTAAGAGACAGAAGAGGGGGGTGACGAAGTATCGACACTGCTGCACAACTCAGAAGTGGCTGCATTCTGCAAGATCATGGCTCGCAGCACCCAGGAGAGCCTGTGCACCATCAGTATCTGATTTAGGCCTCTCCTCATCCCTCTCTCTTTTCCGTTTTGGATGGCAGATAACCTCACCCAAATATATGCAGGAGCCAACCTCAAGGATCCTGAAAGCCTTACTTGGAGAAATCCTTTCCTAGACCACTCCGCTTTACATGTACTAAAGACAAACTCAGGCCCTCCTGGTGAGGCTGGACTCACCCTGCTTAAAATCGCATGACTTCTGAATTGGGTGTCCATAAGTATTATGTCTTCAAAACACAAAAAGAGAAATTTGTAAACTTTCTGTGCTGTGTTGACTATGAAGAAGGAAGAAGATAAGAAGCAAGCATTTTAAAAGGCTTATTATGTTCTAGGAATGATACCTTCACATACATTTGTTTATTTCTTATTTATTTATTATGTTTTAGATACAGAGTCTCACTCTATCACACAGGCTGGAGTGTGGTGATGCAATCCTAGCTCACAGCAACCTCAAACTCCTGGGCTCAAGCAATATTCCTACCTCAGCCCCCTGAGTAGCTAGTTCTACAGACACGTGCCACCGCGCTTGACAAATTTTTAAATTTTTTATAGAGATGGGGTCTCGCTATGTTGCCCAGTCTGGCTCAAACTCCTGGCTTCAAGAGATCCTCCTGCCTCAGCCTCCAAAAGGGTTGGGATTACAGGAGGCATGAGCTACCACACCTGGCCTGTTTGTTTCTTACTACATACAGTTGTATTTATTTTACAGATGTTCCTCATCTTATGACAGAGTTGCATCCCAATAAATACATCATAACTTGAAAATATTGCAAGTGAGAAAAATAAAGGAAACATTAAGTCAAAAATGCGCTTAATACACCCAACCTACCTCAGACATGCTCAGAACACTCACGTTAGCTTGGATTTGGACAGAGCCATCTGGCCATGCAGCACACTGTGGGGACGGGTCGTTCCCCCCACGGTTGTGTGGCTGGTGGCAATCTGGGAGCGGCGGCTCACTGCCTCTGCCCAGCATCGCAGGGGAGCGTCACACCACATACCACCAGCCCAGGAAAAGAACAGAATTCACAATTCTAAGCACAAGTGCTCCTGAATCCCTATCGCTTCCACAACATCTTAAAGTCAATAAATCTTACATTGTAAGTCTGAGACTGTCTATATACTCAGACTTTGAGTATTCTCCACCCTGGCAGTAGTCCTTTGGTTTTTGGCTGGTTCCATATCTCAGGTGTAACAAGCAAATGGAGTCCAGTAAGTCCCCAGTGTCTGTGTGGGATTTCCATTTTATAAATACTGACCCAACATGCTTCCACAAGCCCCTGATGGAGTTTGATGGTGATGCTGACCAAGTTTTATTCTTGCCAGTGAAGGTTATATTCAAAAAGTTGTACTGTACTTCGTTTACAAAGCCCTCTATTATACGGAAAGCGTTCAGCCTAAACATAACCCTGTGAAGGCGGCAGATTCGTTATGGGAACTTGATGTCATTTCTAACAGCAGGCGTCTGCTGGCCCCTCTTCCCTCTGCACGCTGGACTGAGTTGCGCTGCCTTCGTTCCTGGCTGCGGGTGATGTGCCAAACTCTTCCCATCAAATAAAAGTTGAGAAATTGGACCCTTTGTAGTTGGAAATGAAATGGCTCTAGATACAGCTTCACTTTTTATTTGCTGTGGGCAAAATTGATGTGATGCAGAGGATTGGGAGGTGGGGTGATAGTTTTAGGAGTAGCAAGGCCGGAGGATCTTACTGGAGAAACAGATCAGTCCAAGCCCAGACTGAGACAGAGGTCAGTACAACAGCAGTTCCTGATACCTGCCTGTCCCCTCCAACCAAAACTCAAACCAAAATGATTTTAGAAAATTAATTGATTATAACTCTTATTTTCTTTTAGAAATTGCTTTGAGCTGGAATGTGTTTCCAGCCTGGTATTTAAAAACTCTTGCCGATAGGATCATAAGATTTTGAGTTGGTAAAACATTGTAACTAGCCTGTAGAATTTACTTTTTTTTTTCTTTCTAAATTTTAAGAAGAGACAGGGCAGTAATCTGAGTGTTCCTCCTGTGACTTGTTCCACGTTGTTAAAACAACGTTGTCCTTACCCATGATGTTTCGCTAAAATACCTTCAGTCTGGCATAATTACTCGGTCACATTCCGCATGGCGTCATTACTCAATTGTGTGTCAAGAAATGAATGTGTGGATTGTATATTACCTTGACTACCTGTGGTATAAGGTTTTTAATGGCTGGGTTGATTTCTGATTCATCTTTGTCCTTCCTTAGCTTATTACTTGCACGAAGTAGGCGCTCAATAAACATCAGTAGAACGAACCCGAGTTAGTACTTGTAACTCTTGCGTTGGTTGCATTACTCAGTGATAACTATAAAAGGCAAGTGTATAATAGCAACTAAAATATAATCTCATTGAATTTTTTAGAATTTACTTTTATTATTCTCTTTATTTGAAATGTGTTGTTTTACATGGATGCTATTTTTATATTAGGTTATTTACCCATCTGCCTCAACAAAACTTAGGGAAATTAAGTTTCCTTTTATTTTTAGTCAGCTACTTACAAGAGAATATCCTGGTATTTTTGGGCAGAGTGTGATTATAACAGACTCCTTTATAATAATTTAAAATTACTTGGGAAAACACATGATTTACTGGCCTTAGATACATTTATTTCCACCTCTTGCTTTTAGTAGTGAGTCGAGTCACATGTCCTGGATATTCCATGAAGCGAATATAAACTCTATGGTAAAATGTGCTTATACATTTTCAAAAACCAAGGTTATTCTTTTATTTAATAGCATAATTTTTTTTTAAGTTTTGCTTTAGGTTCAGGGGTACATGTGCAGGTTTGATATATAGGTAAAGTGCATGTCACCAGGGTTGAGGGTATGAAATATTTCGTCACCCAGGTATTAAGCACAGCACCCAGCAGGTAGTGTTTTGATCTTTGCCCTCCTTCCTCTCTCTTCCGTCAGGTGGGCCTTCTTGTCTGTTGTTCCCTCTTTGTGGCCATATGTAATCCACGTTTAACTCCCACTTATGAGTGGGGATTATTCTTTTTTTTTTTTTTTTTTTGAGATGGAGTCTCACTCTGTCACCAGGCTGGAGTGCAGTGGCTCGATCTCACTGTAACCTCCGCCTCCTGGGTTGAAGCGATTCCCCTGCCTCAGCCTCCTGAGTAGCTGGGACTACAGGTGGCCCCCCACCACGCCTGGCTAATTTTTGTATTTTTAGTAGAGACGGGTTCTCACTGTGTTAACCAGGATGGTCTTGATCTCCTGACCTTGTGATCTACCCGCCTTGGCCTCTTTTTTTTTTTTTTTTTTTGAGACGGAGTCTCCCTCTGTTACCCAGGCTGGAGTGCAGTGGCCTGATCTCGGCTCACTGCAAGCTCCGCCTCCCGGGTTCCCGGCATTCTCCTGCCTCAGCCTCCGGAGTAGCTGGGACTACAGGTGCCCACCACTGCGCCCGGCTAGTTTTTTGTATTTTTAGTAGAGACGGGGTTTCACCGTGTTAACCAGGATGGTCTCGATCTTCTGACCTCGTGATCCGCCCGCCTCTGCCTCCCAAAGTGTTGGAATTACAGGCGTGAGCCACCGCTCCCGGCTGAGGATTATTTTTAATAAAATTCAGCCTTTAGATTTTAAGTTATAGTAAAATCTGTGTGTATGTTGACATTTTAATAGAGATTATCTGGGTTTTTTTGTTGTTGTTGTTTTCTATTTTGTACACAATAGTACAGGGAAACCCAAACATGACTGGTTTCTCCAGAAAGATTCCGAAGGGGACACACCTTCACTTATCACCTGGCCGTCCAGGTACCCGCACGCTGGCCTCTGGGGTGTACGTGCATGAGTGTTGCTTCTTCCCGCCTGACCTGCGGTTCCACACATCAGCTGACACCCGCTCTCCTCTTGCCCTTTTTAATACCGGTGCACTTGAAAATCATGTGGAAGTTACTTTCAAATCATTTGCTTTTCTCCTCCACATGCCCTAATCCATGCTGATAGTATCTCTCCTTCCTCCTCTTTTTCCCGCTTTGTTGATTGACAAACCTTTTATTTCACCTCTTACTTTTCCCTTCTCACCAACTCACATAGGACTGGCCAGTGAGGGGCAGTAGTGAGCGCCCAGCCAGGCCCTGGGCTGCTTTCCTGAGCTGACTCACACTCTCCAGCCGGCGTCCCCTCTGCTCAACTCCCCACTGCTCCCAGCCCTTCCAACCTCCTTGCTTTCATATCTCCTCATCTCTAAACCAGAAGTTAATTTTCAACAGTTAAATTTAGGGCATGTGGTTTTAAAAGCAAACAAAACCCCCTATCATTTCATTTTTAAGACTGAGGGCAGGGAGAGGCGGAAGGAGTCAGAATGAATAAGTCATGGAAGGACAAAGCTCCCCACACAGAGTTTCTGACAGTTATTTTGTTCTCAGCTGAGGACAACATGCAGATTGTCTCTGATCAGAAGTGTGCATTCCACAGGAGAACTGGAGCCGCGCTTCAGTCTCCTTTTGATTTTTTTTTTTTTTTTTTTTTTTTTTTTTTTTTTTTTTTTGAGACGGAGTCTCGCTCTGTCGCCCAGGCTGGAGTGCAGTGGCCGGATCTCAGCTCACTGCAAGCTCCGCCTCCCGGATTCACGCCATTCTCCTGCCTCAGCCTCCCAAGTAGCTGGGACTACAGGCGCCCGCCACCTCGGCCGGCTAGTTTTTTTGTATTTTTTTAGTAGAGACGGGGTTTCACCGTGTTAGCCAGGATGGTCTCGATCTCCCGACCTCGTGATCTGCCCGTCTCGGCCTCCCAAAGTGCTGGGATTACAGGTTTGAGCCACAAACGTTTTAAGTATGAAAAACTCGGCCGGGCGCGGTGGCTCAAGCCTGTAATCCCAGCACTTTGGGAGGCTGAGACAGGCGGATCACGAGGTCGGGAGATCGAGACCATCCTGGTTAACACGGTGAAACCCCGTCTCTACTAAAAAATACAAAAAACTAGCCGGCCGAGGTGGCGGACGCCTGTAGTCCCAGCTACTCGGGAGGTGGAGGCAGGAGAATGGCGGGAACCCGGGAGACGGAGCTTGCAGTGAGCTGAGATCCGGCCACTGCACTCCAGCCTGGGTGACAGCGCGAGACTCCGTCTCAAAAAAAAAAAAAAAAGAAAAAAGAAAAACTCCAACACTGGCTCATCTCTGAGAAAAATAACAACTCAGAATGTTTTCTTTTCCTGAGTTGTTCGTAGTCACCACCTATGTGTGTGTCTGTCTGGATTGTCCTTTAATGACGCATATATAGATGCCCTGCCTCTTATGTTAAAAAAAAAAAAAAAAAAAAAAAAAAGGAGTTTTTATCAAATTTAGCAGGATTCACTTGTCATTCAATAAACTATTCTTTTCCATACAGTGCACGTCATAAATAATTACTTTTGCCAATTAAGCTTAGGTAAAGTGTCTACATTCCTCTCCCCACAAGAAATCCCTTTTCCCACTCCAAAAGCCCTCTTTACTTTTAAAGCTGAGCCCTAATCAGTTTTCCATTCTCAAGTAGTTGGAATTGTGTCTCCTTTCCCACTATATGGTACTTCAAAAAGCAAAAATAAGAACTAGATAACACTATTAAATGTTTACTCTTTGCTCAGCACTAAGCCATGTGCTTTGCAAATGTCACATTACACTATGTCACTATTATTTCCATTTAAAAGGTGAAGAAACTGAGGCTTACTTAGGGCAAGTGAGTTGCCCAGCACCACCCAGGCCAATCTGACTGAGCCAGGATCTGAGCAGAGAGGTCCGACCCCACCCCACCGTCAGAGCTCTTGCTTTGTTTGTTTTGCAGTAATGGAGAAAGGTCTGTAGCTTTTGAAAAGGTTGCCAGTTTTGCTCTCAGACGTTTGAATAACTCTAGAAACAACAAGAGCAATCTCTCTTTATTTTTTTACTTTATTTTTGTTTATTAGGGACAGAGTCTCTCTCTCTATTGCCCAGGCTGGAGTGCAGTGGTACAATCATAGCTCACTGCAGCCTCAAACTCCTGGATTCCAGTGGGCCTCCTGCCTCAGCCTCCCAAGTAGCTGGGACAACAGGCACACGCCACTGCACATAGCTAATTTTTTGTTTGTTTGTTTTACTTTTGTAGTGACAAGATCTCACTATGCTACCCAAACTGGTCTCAAACGCCTGGGCTCAAGTGATCCTCCTGCCTGGCTGCCCGACCTCCCAAAGGCTGGGATTACATGTGTGAGCCACAGCGCCTGACCTCTCTTTTTGGATTTGTTTTTAACTAAGAATAACAGCGGTCCCTGGGAGTGGGGGGTGGTGGTGGGAAATACTCACTTCATTAATTCTTTCAGCAAATATCTTTTCTCTAACATTCTTTTGGTGCTAGAATTATTCATAATGATGCCCAAACTGGCCACTTGCCTTATGAATGAATGAATATACTCTGCATTGCATGAAAAGACTTGTGAATGTCTAGTTGAGTGCTTTAAAAGAGAGGCGATTATGGCCAGGTGCGGTGGCTCACGCCTGTAATCCGAGCACTTTGGGGGGCCAAGGGGGGGCAAATCACCTGAGGTCGGGAGTTTGAGACCAGGCTGGGCAACATGGAGCAACCCCATCTCTACTAGAGAAGATACAAAATTAGCTGGGCGTGGTGCACATGCCTGTAATCCCAGCTACTTGGGAGGCTGAGGCAGGAGAATCGCTTGAACCTAGGAGGCGGAGGTTGCGGTGAGCCAAGATCACACCATTGCACTCCAGTCTGGGCAACAAGAGCAAAACTCCGTATCAAAAAAAAAAAAAATAGAGAGAGAGGCGATTATTGTATCTTGAGCTCAATAAAAAGCATAAATAATCACAAACTCCCTTACATTTTCAGGCAACAATGAAATTACCGCGTTTGGTCATTAGGTGTCTGTATGCCAGGAACCTGAACCACAGTCGGTGTTCCAGGCCTGTGCATGAGGAAAGCTTCCTGATTCAAGGGACCAGCCTCATTGTGCCCTAATGCATACTGGTGTTGTATATTAATGCATTTTTCTGTGGCTTCTGGGTATTTATTTAGTCAGAAGGGACCCGTTCTCCCCCAGGATAGCACCTGACCTCTGCCAGCTTTTACAGGGGTTACAGTTAGTTTTGCACCTCCCAGGCATACATATGCAAATTGGAAAGTCAACTCAGAAGCATCTGACAAGTAGTTGGTTTCTAACATTAGACACCAAAATGCTTTTTCACAAGTTATTCTCTCTTGAGGTCGGTTTCCATTCACTGGTAATCTGTGATCACGCATGCTTTCCTCCTGTGAGGCTGTTACCGCACTTTGCAACTTAAATCCTTTTTCTTTCTTAAAGACTTAGAGAAAAATTGATGAGAGGAAAGTGCTCAAAACAGCCCTGAACTCGCCTCAGAGTCGGTAACTCAGAAGAGACACCAGCCAGCACCAGTCCCTTACCTGTCATTTCAGTCTGAGCACTCAGGCTTTGATAGGGTCCCCAGCAAGGCAGCAGGCTCTGCACGACGGCCAATCCGTGGCTATGTCCAACCCGCAGATACCGGTCACACCGCCAAGCTGGTGACGCCAGAAACCCCAGAAAATGTATCTGAGTGTAGCTGGGTAGCATCAGCCACCCAGAATGTCCCCAAACCTCCTACCTTGAAGGTTCTAGAAGATGACAGAAAGGATAGCCCAGTTCTCCATATCTGCAAGTCAAAAGCAGCAGCAGAAGAAGGAGGAGGAGGAAGAAAAGGAGGAAGAGGAGCATCAACTTTAGGTGATGCTTCACACACCCTCCAGCTGTGTCACTTGCACGTCCCTGGCAGAATGATTCACTCCTCGACCTGTGTTGTGTTCTGCATTGAATCATATTAGCTTAGCTCACAAGTGTGTGCAGGGCGACTATGCAGAAAATGGCTCAAAAACTACCACTCTGCTTCTGCCTACTAATGGGGAACTAGCGGTTTGGGTCTCTGGAATGTCTCCTTCCTTACCTGCATGGTAGAGGCATGAAGAGGGGTTTGGCGGTGTCTGTGCCTTGACTCACAGAGATGCATAATCCTTTGCTGTCTTCTCTTTCTCTGTCTTCGTTTACCTTCCTTATACTCTCTGCCCTTTGATTCTAAAAGCAAATCACGGGTGGAGAGGTCGGCCGAAGGACCTGGCTTGCCCACCAGTGTGGAACGGGAGAGAGGGTCCCGGAAACCAAGACGCTATTTTTCTCCTGGTGAAAGTAGAAAAACTTCCGAGAGATATGCAACCCAACCTGTAACTTCAGAAGAACGAAAGGAATCAGATAGGTAGGCACGCGTATGTGCGGTTTCCTGGTCCAGGAACATGGCAATGACCCAGGAGTTTTACCACACTGATGGCCTTGATGCTATTTATATAGGATGTTGGCGATTCCATAATTCTTCCATCTAATCTATAAGCATTATTTATTTGGCTTACTTAAAAGTCTTTTTAAAGAATGTTAGCCTTTACAGTGGTATTATGATACATACACAATTTTACGTTGCGTTCAGATAAGAAGTAAGAAACATTATTTTTCTTCATTTAATGGTTTTAATGTTTTTTACCCCCTTGTTCAATTAGATTCCAGATTGCATATTCACCAGATTTTACAGTGAAAATAACTGAGGAATTTTATATTGGTTTTATAAATGTCCATCTACTTGTTGTATTTGAGTTTTATACTAAAGTGTCATATACTATTGCATAGAAATGGTAAGATTTATCTAGAAAATTGTCATCAGTGGTGTTTAATAAGTTGTTCTTGTGCCTGGTCTCTCTCCACAGGGTGTGTACTTGGCTGGGATTGTGTGCACACACGCTCCAGTGTCACTTCACAACTGTACGTGTGTTTTCACAATTGGAATTGCTACCAGGAGGTTATTTCTTTTCTTTTCTTTTCTTTTCTTTTTTTTTTTTTTGAGACAGAATCCCCCTCTGTAGCCCAGGCTGGAGCACAGTGGCATGATCTAGGCTCACTGCAAGCTCTGCCTCCCGGGTTCACACCATTCTTCTGCCTCAGCCTCCCGAGTAGCTGGGACTACAGGTGCCCGCCACCATGCCCAGGTAATTTTTTTTTTTTTCGTATTTTTAGTACAGATGGAGTTTCACCATGTTAGCCAGGATGGTCTGGATCTCCTGACCTCGTGATCTGCCCGCCTCGGCCTCCCAAAGTGCTGGGATTACAGGCGTGAGCCACTGTGCCTGGCCAAGTTATTTCTTAGAAGAATTTAATTGCATTTTTATTTTTACTTTCAGTATGGTGTTTTGTTTCGATCTTCTGCTCCCACCTACTAATGTATTTTTATTATTTGCTAATGTCTTTCCTAGGTGCACTTCACATTCAGAAATGCCAACTATTGGCCGGGCGCGGTGGCTCAAGCCTGTAATCCCAGCACTTTGGGAGGCCGAGACGGGCGGATCAGGAGGTCAGGAGATCGAGACCATCCTGGCTAACACGGTGAAACCCCGTCTCTACTAAAAAATACAAAAAACTAGCCGGCCGAGGTGGCGGGCGCCTGTAGTCCCAGCTACTCGGGAGGCTGAGGCAGGAGAATGGCGTGAACCCGGGAGGCGGAGCTTGCAGTGAGCTGAGATCCGGCCACAGCACTCCAGCCTGGGCGACAGAGCGAGACTCTGTCTCAAAAAAAAAAAAAAAAAAAAAAAAAAAGAAATGCCAACTATTGATGGCAAGTACCTGTTTCCCTGTTTTTCATTTGTCTTTATTATCTCATCTAGACTGGATTTAATAATAAGGTTTTTGGCTTTTTGAGAGAATAACATGATGGAGCATCTTGTCTCCCTTTGCTGCAGGTTTTCATTCTGTGAATATAATAAAATCTAGTTGAAAATTTTCAGATGAGCTTTCCCTTCTTTCTGAGCGCAGTTAGAGAATCATACAGTGACCAGTATAAAAACAACTAATTCAAACCAAAGGAGCAGGTTCTTCTTGTTGTGCTGCTGCTACTATTTAAAACTATAAGAAATTCCCCCCATAAAATATATTCATGAAATATCGATCAGACAAATGTTAGAGTAGAAATCTCTGGACAGAGTTTGCTTTGGTTTGGCTGGGTTGAATTGCAAGGGAAATTAGTACCTTTTCACTGAGCAGAAAGAATGGGCTCCCTGCAAAGGGAAACTACCACCAATTCTTATTTTGGTGCACCTATTCTTGTACTCAAAGATTTCCAGGCCAGCCCTGAAAGACATTTTGGAGACCAAACTTACCTTTTCTAATGATGTCCAGTTTTTAATTTGTGACTTTTTACAGATGAAGAAAAGGTGGATGAATGAGCCAAGCTGAGCATCACCCCTAAGAGGTTGCTTTTCAGGGTAAGCTGTACTAACATGCTTGAATAGAGATCATGACCCCTGGTGCAGTAATCCCAGCTACTTGGGAGGCCAATGCAGGAGGATTACTTGAGGCCAGGAGTTTAAGACCAGCCCGGGTAACATAATGAGACCACATCTCAAAAAAAAAAAAAAAAAAAAAAAGTCATAAGCCTTAGCTGGGGAGACTCTTATGGCCCCAGCCTACTTAATACACCTCTGGGCATGCTAAGGCCCTCCCGGCTCTGGCCCACCTGTTGTTCTCTTCCTAGTCTTTGGCTGGTTGTGGCCACCTCATGCACACAGCATGAGTGTACGCTTCTGACAATGATACGAGGCTCTCATTAGTGGCCCCTCCTGTAGGTCCTGTTGGAGAACAGAGGGGAGACTTTTTACTGCCCCCATTTCCTTTCCTTGAATTTATATTCTTTTTTTTTTTTTTTTCTTTTTTTTTTTTTTTGAGACGGAGTCTTGCTCTGTCGACCGGGCTAGAGTGCAGTGGCCGAATCTCAGCTCACTGCAAGCTCCGCCTCCCAGGTTTACGCCATTCTCCTGTCTCAGCCTCCCGAGTAGCTGGGACTACAGGCGCCCGCCACCTCGCCCGGCTAGTTTTTTGTATTTTTTAGTAGAGACGGGGTTTCACCGTGTTAGCCAGGATGGTCTGGATCTCCTGACCTCGTGATCCGCCCGCCTCTGCCTCCCAAAGTGTTGGAATTACAGGCGTGAGCCACCGCTCCCGGCTGAGGATTATTTTTAATAAAATTCAGCCTTTAGATTTTAAGTTATAGTAAAATCTGTGTGTATGTTGACATTTTAATAGAGATTATCTGTTTTTTGTTGTTGTTGTTGTTTTCTATTTTGTACACAATAGTACAGGGAAACCCAAACATGACTGGTTTCTCCAGAAAGATTCCGAAGGGGACACACCTTCACTTATCACCTGGCCGTCCAGGTACCCGCACGCTGGCCTCTGGGGTGTACGTGCATGAGTGTTGCTTCTTCCCGCCTGACCTGCGGTTCCACACATCAGCTGACACCCGCTCTCCTCTTGCCCTTTTTAATACCGGTGCACTTGAAAATCATGTGGAAGTTACTTTCAAATCATCTGCTTTTCTCCTCCACATGCCCTAATCCATGCTGATAGTATCTCTCCTTCCTCCTCTTTTTCCCGCTTTCTTGATTGACAAACCTTTTATTTCACCTCTTACTTTTCCCTTCTCACCAACTCACATAGGACTGGCCAGTGAGGGGCAGTAGTGAGCACCCAGCCAGGCCCTGGGCTGCTTTCCTGAGCTGACTCACACTCTCCAGCCGGCGTCCCCTCTGCTCAACTCCCCACTGCTCCCAGCCCTTCCAACCTCCTTGCTTTCATATCTCCTCATCTCTAAACCAGAAGTTAATTTTCAACAGTTAAATTTAGGGCATGTGGTTTTAAAAGCAAACAAAACCCCCTATCATTTCATTTTTAAGACTGAGGGCAGGGAGAGGCGGAAGGAGTCAGAATGAATAAGTCATGGAAGGACAAAGCTCCCCACACAGAGTTTCTGACAGTTATTTTGTTCTCAGCTGAGGACAACATGCAGATTGTCTCTGATCAGAGAAGTGCGCATTCCACAGGAGAACTGGAGCCGCGCTTCAGTCTCCTTTTGATTTTTTTTTTTTTTTTTTTTTTGAGACGGAGTCTCGCTCTGTCGCCCAGGCTGGAGTGCAGTGGCCGGATCTCAGCTCACTGCAAGCTCCGCCTCCCGGATTCACGCCATTCTCCTGCCTCAGCCTCCGAGTAGCTGGGACTACAGGCGCCCGCCACCTCGGCCGGCTAGTTTTTTGTATTTTTTTAGTAGAGACGGGGTTTCACCGTGTTAGCCAGGATGGTCTCGATCTCCCGACCTCGTGATCTGCCCGTTTCGGCCTCCCAAAGTGCTGGGATTACAGGCTTGAGCCACAAACGTTTTAAGTATGAAAAACTCCAACACTGGCTTATCTCTGAGAAAAATAACAACTCAGAATGTTTTCTTTTCCTGAGTTGTTCGTAGTCACCACCTATGTGTGTGTCTGTCTGGATTGTCCTTTAATGACGCATATATAGATGCCCTGCCTCTTATGTTAAAAAAAAAAAAATAGGAGTTTTTATCAAATTTAGCAGGATTCACTTGTCATTCAATAAACTATTCTTTTCCATACAGTGCACATCATAAATAATTACTTTTGCCAATTAAGCTTAGGTAAAGTGTCTACATTCCTCTCCCCACAAGAAATCCCTTTTCCCACTCCAAAAGCCCTCTTTACTTTTAAAGCTGAGCCCTAATCAGTTTTCCATTCTCAAGTAGTTGGAATTGTGTCTCCTTTCCCACTATATGGTACTTCAAAAAGCAAAAATAAGAACTAGATAACACTATTAAATGTTTACTCTTTGCTCAGCACTAAGCCATGTGCTTTGCAAATGTCATATTACACTATGTCACTATTATTTCCATTTAAAAGGTGAAGAAACTGAGGCTTACTTAGGGCAAGTGATTGCCCAGCACCACCCAGGCCAATCTGACTGAGCCAGGATCTGAGCAGAGAGGTCCGACCCCACCCCACCGTCAGAGCTCTTGCTTTGTTTGTTTTGCAGTAATGGAGAAAGGTCTGTAGCTTTTGAAAAGGTTGCCAGTTTTGCTCTCAGACGTTTGAATAACTCTAGAAACAACAAGAGCAATCTCTCTTTATTTTTTTACTTTATTTTTGTTTATTAGGGACAGAGTCTCTCTCTCTATTGCCCAGGCTGGAGTGCAGTGGTACAATCATAGCTCACTGCAGCCTCAAACTCCTGGATTCCAGTGGGCCTCCTGCCTCAGCCTCCCAAGTAGCTGGGACAACAGGCACACGCCACTGCACATAGCTAATTTTTTTTTTGTTAGTTTTACTTTTGTAGTGACAAGATCTCACTATGCTACCGAAACTGGTCTCAAACGCCTGGGCTCAAGTGATCCTCCTGCCTGGCTGCCCGACCTCCCAAAGGCTGGGATTACATGTGTGAGCCACAGCGCCTGACCTCTCTTTTTGGATTTGTTTTTAACTAAGAATAACAGCAGTCCCTGGGAGTGGGGGGTGGTGGTGGGAAATACTCACTTCATTAATTCTTTCAGCAAATATCTTTTCTCTAACATTCTTTTGGTGCTAGAATTATTCATAATGATGCCCAAACTGGCCACTTGCCTTATGAATGAATGAATATACTTTGCATTGCATGAAAAGACTTGTGAATGTCTAGTTGAGTGCTTTAAAAGAGAGGCGATTATGGCCAGGTGTGGTGGCTCACGCCTGTAATCCGAGCACTTTGGGGGGCCACGGGGGGGCAAATCACCTGAGGTCGGGAGTTTGAGACCAGGCTGGGCAACATGGAGCAACCCCATCTCTGCTAGAGAAGATACAAAATTAGCTGGGCGTGGTGCACATGCCTGTAATCCCAGCTACTTGGGAGGCTGAGGCAGGAGAATCGCTTGAACCTGGGAGGCGGAGGTTGCGGTGAGCCAAGATCACACCATTGCACTCCAGTCTGGGCAACAAGAGCAAAACTCCGTATCAAAAAAAAAAAAAAAAAAAAAAAAAAGTAGAGAGAGAGGCGATTATTGTATCTTGAGCTCAATAAAAAGCATAAATAATCACAAACTCCCTTACATTTTCAGGCAACAATGAAATTACCGCGTTTGGTCATTAGGTGTCTGTATGCCAGGAACCTGAACCACAGTCGGTGTTCCAGGCCTGTGCATGAGGAAAGCTTCCTGATTCAAGGGACCAGCCTCATTGTGCCCTAATGCATACTGGTGGTGTATATTAATGCATTTTTCCGTGGCTTCTGGGTATTTATTTAGTCAGAAGGGACCCGTTCTCCCCCAGGATAGCACCTGACCCCTGCCAGCTTTTACAGGGGTTACAGTTAGTTTTGCACCTCCCAGGCATACATATGCAAATTGGAAAGTCAACTCAGAAGCATCTGACAAGTAGTTGGTTTCTAACATTAGACACCAAAATGCTTTTTCACAAGTTATTCTCTCTTGAGGTCGGTTTCCATTCACTGGTAATCTGTGATCACGCATGCTTTCCTCCTGTGAGGCTGTTACCGCACTTTGCAACTTAAATCCTTTTTCTTTCTTAAAGACTTAGAGAAAAATTGATGAGAGGAAAGTGCTCGAAACAGCCCTGAACTCGCCTCAGAGTCGGTAACTCAGAAGAGACACCAGCCAGCACCAGTCCCTTACCTGTCATTTCAGTCTGAGCACTCAGGCTTTGATAGGGTCCCCAGCAAGGCAGCAGGCTCTGCACGACAGCCAATCCGTGGCTATGTCCAACCCGCAGATACCGGTCACACCGCCAAGCTGGTGACGCCAGAAACCCCAGAAAATGTATCTGAGTGTAGCTGGGTAGCATCAGCCACCCAGAATGTCCCCAAACCTCCTACCTTGAAGGTTCTAGAAGATGACAGAAAGGATAGCCCAGTTCTCCATATCTGCAAGTCAAAAGCAGCAGCAGAAGAAGGAGGAGGAGGAAGAAAAGGAGGAAGAGGAGCATCAACTTTAGGTGATGCTTCACACACCCTCCAGCTGTGTCACTTGCACGTCCCTGGCAGAATGATTCACTCCTCGACCTGTGTTGTGTTCTGCATTGAATCATATTAGCTTAGCTCACAAGTGTGTGCAGGGCCACTATGCAGAAAATGGCTCAAAAACTACCACTCTGCTTCTGCCTACTAATGGGGAACTAGCGGTTTGGGTCTCTGGAATGTCTCCTTCCTTACCTGCATGGTAGAGGCATGAAGAGGGGTTTGGCGGTGTCTGTGCCTTGACTCACAGAGATGCATAATCCTTTGCTGTCTTCTCTTTCTCTGTCTTCGTTTGCCTTCCTTATACTCTCTGCCCTTTGATTCTAAAAGCAAATCACGGGTGTAGAGGTCGGCCGAAGGACCTGGCTTGCCCACCAGTGTGGAACGGGAGAGAGGGTCCCGGAAACCAAGACGCTATTTTTCTCCTGGTGAAAGTAGAAAAACTTCCAAGAGATTTGCAACCCAACCTGTAACTTCAGAAGAACGAAAGGAATCAGATAGGTAGGCACGCGTATGTGCGGTTTCCTGGTCCAGGAACATGGCAATGACCCAGGAGTTTTACCACACTGATGGCCTTGATGCTATTTATATAGGATGTTGGCGATTCCATAATTCTTCCATCTAATCTATAAGCATTATTTATTTGGCTTACTTAAAAGTCTTTTAAAAGAATGTTAGCCTTTACAGTGGTATTATGATACATACACAATTTTACGTTGCATTCAGATAAGAAGTAAGAAACATTATTTTTCTTCATTTAATGGTTTTAATGTTTTTTACCCCCTTGTTCAATTAGATTCCAGATTGCATATTCACCAGATTTTACAGTGAAAATAACTGAGGAATTTTATATTGGTTTTATAAATGTCCATCTACTTGTTGTATTTGAGTTTTATACTAAAGTGTCATATACTATTGCATAGAAATGGTAAGATTTATCTAGAAAATTGTCATCAGTGGTGTTTAATAAGTTGTTCTTGTGCCTGGTCTCTCTCCACAGGGTGTGTACTTGGCTGGGATTGTGTACACACACGCTCCAGTGTCACTTCACAACTGTATGTGTGTTTTCACAACTGGAATTGCTACCAGGAGGTTATTTCTTTTCTTTTCTTTTCTTTTCTTTTCTTTTCTTTTTTTTTTTTTTTTGAGACAGAATCCCCCTCTGTAGCCCAGGCTGGAGCACAGTGGCATGATCTAGGCTCACTGCAAGCTCTGCCTCCCGGGTTCACACCATTCTTCTGCCTCAGCCTCCCGAGTAGCTGGGACTACAGGTGCCCGCCACCACGCCCAGATAATTTTTTTTTTTTTCGTATTTTTAGTACAGATGGAGTTTCACCATGTTAGCCAGGATGGTCTGGATCTCCTGACCTCGTGATCCGCCCGCCTCGGCCTCCCAAAGTGCTGGGATTACAGGCGTGAGCCACTGTGCCTGGCCAAGTTATTTCTTAGAAGAATTTAATTGCATTTTTATTTTTACTTTCAGTATGGTGTTTTGTTTTGATCTTCTGCTCCCACCTACTAATGTATTATTATTATTTGCTAATGTCTTTCCTAGGTGCACTTCACATTCAGAAATGCCAACTATTGATGGCAAGTACCTGTTTCCCTGTTTTTCATTTGTCTTTATTATCTCATCTAGACTGGATTTAATAATAAGGTTTTTGGCTTTTTGAGAGAATAACATGATGGAGCATCTTGTCTCCCTTTGCTGCAGGTTTTCATTCTGTGAATATAATAAAATCTAGTTGAAAATTTTCAGATGAGGTTTCCCTTCTTTCTGAGCGCAGTTAGAGAATCATACAGTGACCAGTATAAAAACAACTAATTCAAACCAAAGGAGCAGGTTCTTCTTGTTGTGCTGCTGCTACTATTTAAAACTTTAAGAAATTCCCCCCATAAAATATATTCATGAAATATCGATCAGACAAATGTTAGAGTAGAAATCTCTGGACAGAGTTTGCTTTGGTTTGGCTGGGTTGAATTGCAAGGGAAATTAGTACCTTTTCACTGAGCAGAAAGAATGGGCTCCCTGCAAAGGGAAACTACCACCAATTCTTATTTTGGTGCACCTATTCTTGTACTCAAAGATTTCCAGGCCAGCCCTGAAAGACTTTTTGGAGACCAAACTTACCTTTTCTAATGATGTCCAGTTTTTAATTTGTGACTTTTTACAGATGAAGAAAAGGTGGATGAATGAGCCAAGCTGAGCATCACCCCTAAGAGGTTGCTTTTCAGGGTAAGCTGTACTAACATGCTTGAATAGAGATCATGACCCCTGGTGCAGTAATCCCAGCTACTTGGGAGGCCAAGGCAGGAGGATTACTTGAGGCCAGGAGTTTAAGACCAGCCCAGGTAACATAATGAGACCACATCTCAAAAAAAAAAAAAAAAAAAGTCATAAGCCTTAGCTGGGGAGACTCTCATGGCCCCAGCCTACTTAATGCACCTCTGGGCATGCTAAGGCCCTCCCGGCTCTGGCCCACCTGTTGTTCTCTTCCTATTCTTTGGCTGGTTGTGGCCACCTCATGCACACAGCATGAGTGTACGCTTCTGACAATGATACGAGGCTCTCATTAGTGGCCCCTCCTGTAGGTCCTGTTGGAGAACAGAGGAGAGACTTTTTACTGCCCCCATTTCCTTTCCTTGAATTTATATTCTTTATTTTTTATTTATTTTTTTTTTTTTTGAGACGGAGTCTTGCTCTGTCGACCGGACTAGAGTGCAGTGGCCGAATCTCAGCTCACTGCAAGCTCCGCCTCCCAGGTTTACGCTATTCTCCTGCTTCAGCCTCCCGAGTAGCTGGGACTACAGGCGCCCGCCACCTCGCCCGGCTAGTTTTTTGTATTTTTTAGTAGAGACGGGGTTTCACCGTGTTAGCCAGGATGGTCTCGATCTCCTGACCTCGTGATCCGCCTGTCTCGGCCTCCCAAAGTGCTGGAATTACAGGCTTGAGCCACCGCGCCCGGCCTATATTCTTTATTTTTTTAGTGACAGTTCTTGCTCTGTTGCCCAGGCTGGAGTGCAATGGCACAATCATGGTTCACTGCAGCCCCAACCTCCCCTGCTTAAGTGATCCTCCTGCCTCAGCCTCCTGAGGAGCTGGGACTACAGTCTACACCACTATGCCCAGCTAATTTATGCATTTGTTTTTAGAGATGGGGTTTTACTATGTTGTCCAGGTTGGTCTCAAACTCCTGGGCTGAAGCAATCCTCCTGCCTCAGCCTCCCAAAGTGCTCAGATCACAGGTGTGAGCTACTGTACAGGGCTAGTTTTTTGTTTTTTGTTTTTTTAATTGTTTATGTGCTTGCATTGGACACATAGATATCCTTCCTGAAAAAAAAAGTTCATCCCATTAGGTTACTGACATCCCAAAAGGACTCCATGTCAGTGCCCTGTTCTATGGACCTGCTGTTAGATCAGCTGCCTGCAGTTCCTCCTCCAGTTGCTCCTCAGTTTCTTGGTGCATTTGTAGCTAAGTATATCCTTGCACTCTCTAGGAACTCTTTGCAAATCAGTTTTATTTTTAAGTAAATATTTGAATGGTGTAAAATAAGAAGTAGCTACCCATGGGAGCAAAGCAGTAAATACATTTTTTTAAAATCTCCTTTTTAGGCTCAATAAATCTACTTTGATGTGTCTATAGATTTTGTAAGGACACTGATACTTTAAAAAATTAGATTGAAAACCATATTCTAAACTACAGACATAATCTACGGATTTGCATAAAACAATACAGTGTAAGTTATAATAAGGGTTTTGGTTTGTGAGTATAGCACATTTGAATGTTAAAAGTATTGTTTTGGAGAATTAGAATCGTTCAGGAGTAAATGGTTAAAGCTGACTTCCTGTGTCTCGCATACAGGAGAGAAACCAATTGCCACGAAGCATTTTGCCGTGTGGGTAACCCTCCGGGAAGTGTAGCGTGCTGCGTATTTGCATAAATCCCAGTGGATTGGGTCACCCGCCGTGTGCCCACGGCTTGAACTCCCAGAGCTGCGCTGCTGGGGGCGAATCGCTGGAAGAACGTTCGCCTGAGGAGTTCAGTGCTGATGCTGCTCTTTTCCTTCCCAGCGGCAGAGTTCGGGGAGCCCACTTCCGAGCAGACGGGGACAGCTGCTGGGAAAACTGTTGCTCAAACCGCAGCCCCGGTGTCCTGGAAGCCCCAGGGTTCTTCGGAACAGCCACAGGAGAAGCTCTGCAAGAATCCATGTGCGATGTTTGCTGCTGGAGAGATCAAAACGCCGACAGGGGAGGGCCTTCTTGACTCACCCAGCAAAGCCATGTCTATTAAAGAAAGGTAATGAGATTCGGTGAGCGAAAAGTAATTCTCTCGGGGAGGAGCTTACAGCTTGCTTTAGAAAACGATCTGGGTGATGGGCAAAGAGATGAAATCACACATTCAGCTTCTAACAGGGCTGGGCTGTTGTCTTGGAGTAATTTGGGGAAGCTGAGGTGTTTGAGAGTGAACTGCCTTTGCTCGTGAGCCTGGTTCGGTAATGATAATAGGGCCGGTTCCAGACTCAGATGAGAAAACAAACAGAAACAGATTTCTGCTTTATTTATTTGCTTCCACTGTCCCAATGTCTTTTATAATATTAAGTTCTTGGACTATCTAGTGACAGGAGCTGAGATCTTGGCTCTTCCACTTTTAAATACACAGGATTCATATCGAATGCACAAACCACTTGTGGCTTTGTGTGAAGTATGTGTAGAGGGAGTGAAGATAAATGTACATACAAGACATACATCTTTGGGCTTAGAATCCAAGTTTTGTTTCCTTTACAGATTGTAAAATGGATGACTTTTCTGAACTGCGTTTAGAAATTGTATGTCAGGTAATAGCTTGAAAGATTGCATTTCAGCATCAAATAACACAGTAGCCTAATTTCTTTCAAAATAATGATGTAGGGTGCAGAGGAATATATTTAAATGAGACAGATACAGAGAATTGGAAGTAAATTACCTTGGGGGTATGTTTTCCTTGTGAACTTTTAACCACAGTTGAATTAAGCACCAAAAGATACAATAGTGGAAATAAATTCAGGGTTTGATAGCAGAATAGGGTGACTAAATAAAAATGTACTGTACTCAGGTGATGGACACAGCCTGAATACCGTGACTGGGTCTCTACACATTACATACGTGTAACAAAATTTCTCATGTACCACATCAATTTGTACAAAAAGGAAAAAGTCTTTAGTAGGAAAAAAACATGATGGAATAGTGACAGGAAAACTGGGTGAAGAAAAGTCATGTCAACTCCATATTAGGAGAACCATTTCCAACACCTTTTGCCACAGTTCTGCCAGCCTCGACCCTTCCTTACACCGGCCACCACACAGAAGTCTGCGTGCTTTGTTAGGCACTGACCATGGTTATTTTTCTAGATACATTTCAAACTGCCTAAGACTATACCAAACCACAAAGAAAAGACTTTTCTTTTCTTTCTTTCTTTTTTCAGAGACAGGGTCTCCCTCTGTCCCTCTGTTGCCCAGGCTGGTGTGTAGTGGTATAATCACAGCTCACTGCAGCCTCGAACTCCTGGGCTCAAGTGATCCTCCTGCCTCAGCCTCCACAGTAGCTGGGACAATAGGTGTGCACCATCATGCCTGGCTAATTAACAACAACAACAACAACAACAACAAAAACTCTTTCTGGAGATGGGAGTCTCACTATGTTGCCAAGGTTGTTCTCGAATTTCTGGCCTCAAGCAAGCCTCTCACCTCCGCCTTCCAAAGTGTGGGGATTACAGACGTGCACCACCATGCCTGGCCCTTCTTTCTAGTTTTAAGCCAAGCTTCTTGAACATTATTTATAAAATAATAGATGCCATCTTTTTCAACTGACAAGTTAATAAGATGGTTAAATCTGATTGACTTTCTCCTTTACTTAAAGATTCATGAAAAGTTAGACCTGGCAGGCTGAGGGGCCTAAGGAAGGGGTAGAGGGGTCAGTGCAGTGAGGCAAAGGATGTCTTCAGTCAGGGAAGCAGTTGGGCCTATTGAGGCTTGAAGTTCTCTTCCATGGAAACGGGGCTCGAAGAGAGTTTCATCCCAGAAACCCAAGTGTTGATAACTGGTTTGGTGAGGAAGAAGAGAGATCATTTAAGGAAATTAACAATAAATGTCACTCATACACAAGTTCTGATGCTTTACACATGAGAAAATATCCCTGGGGTATTCCCCAGTGGAAAATACTAATATTATGCCCCTTTCTTTCAAAGGCTTTTAAAGGAGCCTTCCCATCTTTGGGAATATTCTGTCCATCAGGACTTAGGACTTTTGATGAAGAAGTCCTGTGTCTACCCACTAAGCAATAATTCCTGATTTACTTGCCTGTTTTTTGGTAAATTTTAGTTGATCTGTGTTTTTCTGAAAGTTTTAATCTTACTGTAAAATTCTCATTTTTAAAACTGAGACACTGGAAAGATGAAGCTTCTTAGCTTGGGCTTTGTGGACATCTAGGGCGTTCAAGGGTGGCTGTAAAGTTTCTGTGAATGGCCCAGAAGTGCATTCAGAATTGAATGCGTGAGCACGCACACCTGCCGGCTAACAGAAGCCATAACTTATCCTGGTCTCCAAGAGATCCCTGAGCCCAGTCTGTTCAGAATCATGATAGAAAGGAACGCTTGATTGATATTCAGCTATTCAGTTTGTTAAAATATGTTTAAGAAAGGACAAGGGACACTTTATTTAGCAGCTATGTTTGTAACAAATTACACTAATGCAAAATATATTGCCAGTGATCTTTTCCCACTTACCTTGACAGTACTTTTATTTGTACTTTGCTGGAAATAACTAAACTACATAGTTTATTTATATTTATTTATTTATTTATTTATTTATTTTTTGAGATGGAGTTTCGCTCTTGTTGCCCAGGCTGGAATGCAATGGCACAACCTCGGCTCACTGCAACCTCCGCCTCTTGGGTTCAAGTGATTCTCCTGCCTCAGCCTCCCAAGTAGCTGGGATTACAGGCATGTGCCACCATACCCAGCTAATTTTTGTATTTTTAGTAGAGACGGGGTTTCACCATGTTGGCCAGTCTGGTCTGGAACTCCTGACCTCAGGTGACCACCCACCTCGGCCTCCCAAAGTGCTGTGATTACAGGCGTGAGCCACCATACCCAGCCTAAACCACATATTTTTACAATTTATCTATGATAGCTTTTTCCTAAATGAGACTTTAATCTCTCCCTTTTGTGAAAATGAAATAATGAAGCTTAAACTATTTAAAATAAGAATGCTATTCCTACATTTATTTGGGCTTTACTTTTCTTTCTTGAGGAAGAAGTATATAAAATCATAGGACTTCCAGACTTTATTCTACATACCTCTGACTGCCTCATTTTACCAAAGGAGGGGTTTAGCTCCAGTAGCCTCCAGGGCCATGTAGTGAATAGAACTGACCTAGGAGCCATGTCTCCAACTCTCTCCCCTGGTCCACGGCAAAACTGCAGTGTGCTCAGATTAATGTTAGAACAGCCAGCCCTGTGTACTCTATCCAGGAGAATACGGTAAGAGGACAGAAATTCCAGCTAGACAGCAGTGTTAGAAAGACACACGCTCTTTCTTCATGAATTTTCTCAGTGCACATGCTCTTAACATCGCTTATTCAAATTACACATCCACATTCACATTTCAGAGTCTAAGAAATAGAGCCTGGAATTTACAGATTTCCTTTATCGTTTTTTATCAATGGCTGTGCCCACTAAAGAGGGCAGGTCTGTCTGCTTCAGCCTTGTTGTGTCAGTCTCTCCCCTGTCCGGGGCCTGACGATATTGAGTGCTCCGTGCTCAGTGCTACCCAGCATCACAGACTGCCTTCCGCATTTTGCACATGATACCTCCTCTGATGTTGAAGAGAGCCTTCAGAAGAAAGCAATATTATCCCCATTTGTAGACAAAAAGTGGAGAAATTAAGAAATTAAAGGAAACCCTCCACACCCTCCTTTTTTAGAAAATGTTTGCTGCTCAAGGAAATCTACCAAAAAGTTATTTTGCGGTTTTCATCTTTTCTGACATTGTGAATGTCAAATCTGAACCATAACCAGCGTAAAACATAGGATGCACTCGACTTTTCTCACTGGATTAGTAAAATTGTTGTTTTATAACTGTCTAAATTATTTGTGTTTCAATGATTCTTGTTTGGGAACTTCTTTGAGAAACATTGTGAATTAAATAATTCTTAAGTTATTTAGGGATAAAACCTTTGCTATTGCTTAAAGAGTACGTTAGGCCTTTAGAAATCTGATCTGCACCATGTCAGAAACAGTGGCATCTGGGCTTTCTTATTTGGCGAAGAAAAATATTGGAAAATAATAAAAGAGCCTTTATTTCACTTCGGGAAATTGGCGGCGTGTAAGAACTTAGTGGAACTCCCTGAACTGTCGCAGAATCCACCTCACGCCTCTGTGGAGTTCTGTTCCAGTCCTGCCTGCCGGTCCCCGCCCCAACCATCCACCCTTCCCCATCCCATCCAGCCAGAGGCTGTCTCCCTGTCTCCAAACTCCCGGTTCTTACCTTGTAGCTGGGAGATTTCAGCCACTACAGGGCCCCAGATTTATGTAGGAATAAAAATAGAGATGCAGTTCCCCTTTGCTCTCTTTCTTTTCTTTTTTCTCTTCTTTTTCTAGGCAGAATCTTGTTCTGTTACCCAGACTGGAGTGCAGTGGTGTGATCATAGCTCACTGCAGCCTCAGTCTCCTGGGACTCAAATGGTCCTCCTGCTTCAGCCTCCCAAGTAGCTGGGACTACAGGCGTGCACCACCACACTCAGCTGATTTCTTATTTTCATTTTTTTGTAAAGACAGGGTTTTGCTCTGTGGCCCGGGCTGGTCTCCACCTCCTGGCCTCAAGCGATCTTCCCACCTCAGCCTCCCAAGGTGCTGGGATTACAGGTGTGAGCCACCACACCCAGCCCTCCTTTTCTGATGTTTGATTGTCTCCCACTTAAAAGACACTTTAGTTCGTTCGTGTCTCCAACTTGTGAACCAGCCAAGACCAAGATCTAATATAAGTATTTATGTATGCTGTTCAGCCTTATCTGAGATCTATGGGGTGCCTATAATTCTCTAAAATGAAGGGAGAATTCTAAAAAAGAGAGAGAAAAAACACACTTTATTTAATATTAGGGGCACATGGTTGTCGTGTCTCCTGTTTGACCCAGCCCTGACTGCTCTGAGTCTGAAGTCCTTGTTCTCACCAAGCAGGGCTCTCAGGCCAGCATTCCCTGCTGGAATAGTGTGAGGTATGGAAGAAGAGGCACCGTTTCCCTGGGTGGCCTGGCAGGCACCTGTCATGGTGGCCCTGGACCAGGCATTGGGTGAGCGGGCCAGTGTTGTTCCACTCCCTGGATTTACACAGCCCCAGGCCAAGCCGCTGCCCAGGCTCCCGGCATCACAGTCCTGCAAACAGCACTTCAGCTTGGCAGTTGTCAGAAGCGCTGACAGTTGTTTGAATTGCACCAGCAGGAATTTATGTCCTGTGTAGACCCAGACGTCGGCTCCTCGACCCTCTCAGAGCCTGGAAGTCTGCGGTGAGCCGGAGGGCTGTGAGCTCACAGGAGGAAGGAACACATTTGGGAAGATCTCCCTCCCTCCTCAGCATGGTGGACACCAATGAGGAAATCAAAAGGGACAGGAAGAACCCACTCAAGCTTTAGTGCGTGTTATTTACGAGTTGTTCATCATGTGCTCCATAGGCTGGAGGCGAGGGCTGGCTCCAAGTGTCATGGGGGCTCCATGGAAGCACAGTTTCTTCCAGGTTATTCTGGTTACTCTATAGTCTTCGGAAGACCCTAAAGGTAACTCTGCCAGCACATGTAGAAGCAAAACTTTAGGGTTTTGGAATGGAGAAATTCTTTGGAGACCTTCCCATGGTGGGAGAAACCTTATAAGAAACCTTATAAGAAAGGAAAAACCTTGTAAGAATCCTATGCCATTCCTAAAACGGTGTGACAAAAATGTGTCTGGTCAGCTAATGTTCTACCGCAGTGAAACAAGCACAGGCAGGCAAGGGTTGCAGTCACGTCTCTCTGCCCACTAACATCCAGTGTGACCTCAGCCAATGGAATTCTTGACCCGGATGTTCCCATGTTCCTCGTCTGTGGGAATGGGGATAACAGTTCCCTGTGTCTCGGGTCACCGTGCAGATCGCAGAGTATAAAGTGGATGAGGCGGTGATCTCAGATGCCACAGCTTGTGTTTTTCCAAGTCAGTTTTAGATGCCACAAAGCAACCACCAGGGAAACCGTCCTATGACACAGGTGCTGGTGTCCTTGCCCTAGACTTTTGAGAGCTTCTTTTTCAGAAGGTCTTCAAAGACCAGAGCTCATGACTTCTAATAAACTCAGGAAGATGAATTTGATTGTTTTTAAATTCATCATTTGGATCCAACCTGATTAACAAGGTGGATGGTCAAGAGGAGTAGCTGCTGGCCTGAGTCGAAGGTGAAGTGAGGGAAGCTGGTTCTGGGGCCAGTTTGCAAGGAGAATATCAGTGAGATGAGTGCCTGGCTCCACGAGATGATGAACTGGAAGGACTTCTTCCTTCTCATTTGGGTATTAAAGTGCTGGCATGCTTACTTTTTGAAAGTCTCGTTTATTGATGCTTTGAAAGCTCAAGCACAGCATGCAAATACCAATTTCTTTTAATGATTCCATTTTGTGAGATTATTTTATTAGAATAAAACTGACTCATTCAAAATAATTGGAGAAAAGATGAATCATAGTCATTATATAGTATGAAATGATGCGGATTAAAACTCTTGAAGGAATTTGGACTTTGTGTCCAAGCCCACGAACTAGCTCTTGTAGCGTGCAGGGTGTTGTTCAACCTTTGAGAATTATAGGAGTTAGGACTAAATGAGACCTTGACCAAAGGGATCTGCATGAGATTGGTAAGGCAGCCTTACCACAGTTCTAGAGAACGGGCATGTGAGATCGTATCTGCTGCCACTTAGGAGAAAGAGGAAAACAGAAAGGAAGGGAGGAGAAGGAAGAGATTGAGGAAGGGGGCAGGTCCAGAGTTCAAAACTCCTGCCTCCTTTGGGGAATTCCTTTCTTCACAGCTTACTTCCCATTATTTGACTGAGTGAATAGACAAGTATAGATGTAATTGTGTACACATATGTAGACGTCACTGGATTCTTAAATACAAAAAATTTGTTTTCTTTTTAACTTAACAAAACATTTGTCATAGGATATATCTCATCCCATCTCCAAAACATATATTTAATGGGAATCGGGAAGCTTGGAAGAAAGACCCTTAGAGATCATCTGGTCCAGTTCCTGATGTGGCAGATGCGGGAGGGAGAGCTGAGGTACTCAAAGGGAGTTAGTGGCCAAATTGGGACAAGAGCTGATGTGCTGCTTTAAAATACACTGTTGTCTAGACGTGGTGTCTCACGCCTGTAATCCCAGCAGTTTGGAAGGCTGAGGCGGGTGGATCGCTTGAGGCCAGGAGTTCGAAACCAGCCTAGGCAACAGAGCAAGACCCTGTCTCTACCAAATGGAAGTTTTAAAAATTAACCAGGCATAGTGATGCACACCTGTCGTCCTAGCCACTATGGAGGCCGAGATGGGAGAGTCACGTGAGCCCAGGAATTCGAGGCTGCGCTGAGCCATGATTATGCCACTGTACTCCAGCCTTGGTGACAAAGTAAGACCCCATCTCTAAAACAAATTTATAAAAATAAAAAATACAACATTTATGGATTATGCATTAGTGATATTGAGAAGACCTGGCCCATCAGGTCCAGCACAGAGGGGAAGGGATCTAGTTATTTGGTTTTTTCCCTACTCTTTAAATTGTTTGAACAGCAGCTCAAATGAGTTTAATGATCATCATCTTTTTTTTACCTTTTATCTTTCCCATGTTTGTTTGTCCAGTGCAAGTGCCTAAGATTTCTTCATTCATGGCAATACAGTTAGCTGAAACAGCCTCATGTTTGTGAAAAATAACCTCTCAAGATTCCAATATTCAAGCAAATTCCTAGCCATGCCATTGTTGAACTAAAGCGAGTTAGGTAACAACCTCAGTTAATTAGATTCTTTTTTTGTATATGCCTTTCCTGTGAGGAAAGTTGAAGTGATAATTTTTTAAAAATGGGTTGGTAGAAAATAGTTTCTGTTTAAAGAAGACTGATTAGAAAGACCAAATTCATTTGTAGGAAAAGAACAGGGCTTAGAATACCTGAGGAGAAGCAGTCATAAACACATCAAATTTTACCTCTAATTGAAAGGGATGATATTAAGAGACTGTAAGTGCCTCATAGCTTTAGGTTTTTAAGCCCACGTCTGCATTATTTTCTGCAAGTAGGAACTAAGATACAGCTTTAGTCCTTTCATGTTATTTCACCAAGTGAACAGAAGGCGTCACTAGAAGACATTTTTTCTCTGAGGACGGTTCTCTTGATCTCAGCCCAAGGGCAAGGGAAAACGTTCCTTGGCTGGGATGACGGTGCATCTTTTATCTAGCAAGTCACATTTCGGCTCTGTGTTTCAATCAACTGTAAAATCTTCGGGGCCATCTTAGAAAAGGGACTTTATTATTTTTCCAGACATGCTATTTTCAGAATAAATGAAATTCAAAATGTTAAAATGAGGTGGCTGTGGTTGTGTCTTGGCCAAAGCATTCTCACTTACCTAGATTATGGTTCCATCATAAGGAAGAGTTTGGTGCTGAACTCTTTGTGGCTGGCATGTTCTCCTCCTAGATTGGCACTGTTGAAGAAAAGTGGAGAGGAAGATTGGAGAAACAGACTCAGCAGGAGGCAGGAGGGCGGCAAGGCTCCGGCCAGCAGCCTGCACACTCAGGAAGCAGGGCAGTCCCTCATCAAGAAGGTAACGTTCCTCCTGTTAGGAAAAGCCTTCAGACGAACACCACTCTTGGAAGTGCATCAAAGAGACAAGCATGTGCCACCTAATTCCTTCTCTGTGAAGCATTTGTGCCTTTTTGCCCTTAGGGTACACGTTGAGAGCCTGTCACAGAGCAGCTAAAATTGGGTGAAAGGCTGTGCCTGGAGATGTTTTAGAACTGGGATCAGCAACACATGCACACTGTGTCAGAAACAAGTGACTGAATTTTAAAGTGTGTACTTTTTCTTCAGTTTAAAAACCTTCTTAAATGAAGTCTGGCTTTAGAATGTTATTAAAGCCTTTATAATGAAAAAAAATTGAACATCTTTAAGTTGCATATAAAATATGGACTTGATTTTCCTACGTAGATATTTTAAACCTAAGTATAAAAAGTAAGGACTTAATTGTGGTTTATGAGTATTTAGTTCATCATTTAAGCGTGTTTCATGAGTGACTATGCCTTTTATTGATAATGTACAGTAATATATGTTACAAGTTGAAACAAAATTAGGTAATGCATGGTGATCAATACTAGCAAGCATTTCATATGCGAAAATATTGATGGATTGTTAAATTACAGATGTGATGATGACCAACTTTTGACCAGGTAGTGCACGCTTTCAAACCTGATGGTGACTGATTTGCTGGCTGGCCCTGCAATTGCAAATGCACCTTCTGGCTGGAGGCGAAATGATGCACCGGTGGCGCACTCCCTGCTCACTTTCTAGGATCAGAAGTCTTCAAGCAGAAAAGAAAAAGAATGCTTTCAACCAGATGATCCCCAGGCCCCTTCTAGCTCTAAAATGAGTTAAGCATCTGTGGAAGGGAGAGATGATGAGTGTGACTTTCATGCATTAAGAAACTTACATAAATATGAGATGTGCCCATAGAAGGGTGAGTCAGGAGCTCTGACACTATTTCATCCGATACTTCTGTGTCTTCTTAGGTTACACTGGAATGGCAATTTGAATTCTCTTCTTTGAGACATATGTGGTGTTAAAGATAATATAACTAAAGAATTTAACCCTCGGCCTTTTGTAAATTCTCAAATATAACTAGATGTTTAGAAAGTATACCAACATGCACATATTTTTCATACACCGTGTCAAATTCAGGTTTCAAAAATGAGATCCTGAAGTGAAAGAAAATTCATCTGTCAAATATTGTATCCCCACTACCCACAAACTTTATTTAAAAGAATCTTGAAATCATTGCTCCAAAAACAACTTTAACACATTCCTCATTCCAAGCAGCGCCTAGCCCCTTGTCCATCATTTTGGAAGGTGCAGAGACTCCCCGGCCCATCAGGAACTGGGAGTCCCAGAGAGCCGGTGGAAATTTAAATGAAGCCAAAAAGCACAAAGCAGGAGAGGTTCCTGGTGAATAGTGAAATAGGTGCGTTACCCCCGTAGAAGAACGTAGAAGAACGTAGAAGAACGGAGGATCACCTTAGGTGTGGAAGCCAGAAGGCTTTGAGTGGAGGATGAGATCCGAACCGCCTGAGGCTGGCTAAGGTTTTTAGAAGGCAAGAGAGGCCAGTTGGCTGCAGTTGCCCTTGGGGTAGAAAACCCAGTGACCTGAAGCCCCGGGGCTTCCAAGCAGGATGAGGCTAGAATGGGAAATGCCGCCTCTGGGCACGTGGAGGCTGCTGTTCCTGCAGCAGCGGTGAACTTTCCCACTCTTCCTCAGTGGCCTGCTTCCCTTTGGCTGGAGGCAATAAGCTCTTTGAAGTTAAAATAAGCCAATCTGTCTTAGGCCCTTGTAGCCCACATTGGGCAATCTCAGGTTCTGTTGAGGTCAGGTGTTTCTCATTCCTTCCCAACGGCTGGCACTGTTTTCAGTCACCCCCTGGCTGTGCTCAAATGCGGTGGGTGAGGCGCCTTAAACCTGGTCTGTCTTAAGGGAGTCCCCCAATAGCTGAAGAGGCTTGACATGCCCAGTGCTTGTGGGGTGTCTGAATGCTGCCTTGGAGAAGGACAGACAGTCATGACACGTGGGGCCTGAACAGGGGCGCTTGCTGCACGGAGTAGCTCTAGCCTTGCTGATGGAGAGGTACCCAGGAGAGCAGGTGCCGGAACCTTCCATCTTTAGCACCAAGGGCAGAAAGGAGCCGGTGTTACAGTTACGCCCTTCGTCATGCCCTTCACAGTTCCTGCGTTCCTTTTATATGCTGAGAGCCTGCTGCCGTGAGTGTGCAGTCTGTGGAAATGTAGAAGAGGCAGGAAAGAAATGGGACTCTAGAAGTTCCTTCCATTGTTCCTATGAAAATACATGCAGCATGGAAGTCAGCACTGTCCTATAAAAATATATAATGTGTGCCACATAGGTGATTTTGAAATTTTCCAGAGTCACATTTAAAAATATACTAAAGGATGCCATGAAAAATCTATAACTGTTTTGTCTCTGTCAACGGATTGGTCCAAAAAGAAAACATATTTGAGGTGCTCTAGCCAGCATCTCATTTTTGGTCTTTTTTTTTTTTTGAGGTGGAGTCTCGCTCTGTCTCCCAGGCTGGTGTGCAGTGGTGCAGCCTCGGCTCACTGCAACATCCACCTCCCTGATTTAAGCAATTCTCCTGTCTCAGCCTCCTGAGTACCTGGGACTACAGGGGCCTGCCACCATGCTCGGCTAATTTTTTATTTTTATTTTTAGTAGAGACAGGGTTTCACCATGTTGACCAGAATGGTCTCAATCTCCTGACCTCATGATCCACCCGCCTTGACCTCCCAAAGTGCTGAGATTACAGGCGTGAGCCACTGTGCCCGGCCCATTTTGGGTCTTTTATGTTAAGGTTTATATTGGGGCTGGGTGCAGTGGCTCACGCTGTAATCCCAGTACTGTGGGAAGCCAAGGTGGGAGGAATGCTTGAGCCCAGGAGTTTGAGACTAGCCTGGGCAACATGGTGAAACCTGGTCTGTACCAAAAAATGCAAAAAGTTTCCAGGTGTGGTGGTGCACACCTGTCATCCCAGCTACTTGGGAGGCTGAAGTGGGAGGATTGCTTGAGTCTGGGAGGTTGAGGGTGCAGTGAGCCATGATCACACCAGTGCACTCCAGCCTGGGCAACAAAGCGAGAAGAAAAGAAAGGAAGGGAGAGAAGGGGAGGGAAGGGAAACTCATTTCACCAGAGAGAGAAAAACGAAATGAAGCAAAGTCTCAAAGAAGTGGTTTGGCAGGAGTCTCTGTTACAACTAACTTTGGGTTATGTATTTATTTTCACCAAATAGTTATTTTCAATTCCAACACCATTTCAGCTTGTTCGGCATTAAGACATACACGGTGACCCCCCATCTTTTGTGAAGATAGTCATCCAGCAAATCAGACCTTTTCCAAGAAGCAAAAACCCTTCATAGACTTGGCCATTAAAACCCTGTGTCTGTTTCTGAATTCCAGATGGGAACTGGATATCCTACTGTGTTTCAGTAGCTGTGAGGTCAGTGCACCCAGCTCAGATCTATGACAGCCCCAGAACAAGTGCCTGAAATTTCAAGAAAACTGAATCTGGCACATTTATATTCTCTGTGTCTGCTGCCATTGAAATTCCAGATCGCAATTCAGGAGAATTTAAAAGTCACTTTAAAGTGCGAGGATGGGAGGGAGAGAAAGGCTGGTGGAACGCCCTCTAAACTCCAGATGCTCATTCTACAGTCAGGGAATGAGTTGGCCTGAGGTTCACATCACTGCATTGTGTGAGCACGTGCATGCTGCTGTTTGAACCCAGGCACGAAATACTCGAAGGCGATTGCGACACCCTGATGAGGCTCTTCTCTTCCAATACTCTGCAATGTTCCCTGTTTGTTTTAACCTGTAGGAAGAAGGAGGAGTTGCGGATGATATTGCCATTTCTAATCTGCTTTGGGTAAGCCTGACTCTAACACAGGTGTCCTCTAGATGGTGGCCAGTATTACACCTCGCGTGGGTGTACACTTCTGATCCTGGGTGGTTCCTTTGTGCACCCTCCCTGGTGCTTTTCTTATCTCCAGACCAGATGCAGCCTTTGCCCGGAGTGGAGAGCTGAGCCCATGCCCTTAAACTATTTTTTAAATCATGTAATGAAAATACTTTTAAGAAGATATTTTCTGTTAAATGTTAAAACTGTCAATGAAAGTGATGGTTCCTCTCTCTGTAACTGACAATCTTCTATAAATTAACTCATTTAATTACTGCACAAAGCTGACTCAGGTATATTTACCGCGCTTGTGTGGATTTATTTTAGCATCAGCATTCAAGGGAGGACTCTCTTGAAAAGAGAACTGAAATTGCAATGAGTCAATTAACATTCTGTTAGAAAAAATCATTGTTTTGTCTCTCCCTCCCCCATGTCCCTGCCTGGCCCTGCTCTGATATATCCTCTCTTTTCACCTTAAATCCTCTTGCTTTGCTCTGTAGGAACCTGTATATGCTTCTACTTATTCTCCTGCTATTCCTGCTGCCCATAAATACCTGTCTTTTGTGTCGATTAATTGGGTGGGGAAAAGCCACTCATGTTAAGCCTCACTGCAATTTCTGAGCAGCAGGGGAAGAACTTCTGTTTAATTTGGGGAATAATTTCTTTGCTACATTTCACTGTGAAAGAGGGGGATGTGTGTGTTTCAGTACTATTGTGTGTGTGTCCATGAGAATGTGCGTGCATCTATAAGAGAATGTCTGTGTGTGTATCATTGATAGTGTGTGTTTGTGAGAGTGTATCTATGAGAGTGTGTCTGTATGAGTGTGTGTGTCTATGAAAGTGTGTGTGTATCTATGAGTGTGTTTCTGAGTGTGTATCTGTGAGAGAGTGTGTCTGTGTCTGTGAGAGTGTGTGTGTGTCCATGAGATTGTGTGTGTATCTATGAATATGTGTGCTGAGTGTGTATCTATGAGAGTGTGTGTATGAGTGTGTGTGTGTCTATGAGAGTGTGTCTGTGTCTGTAAATGTGTGCACAGGTGTGTGTTTAATTGGTTCTTCATGTATTTAGGGTTAGTCACACACACACTGATCCTTGGCTCAGATTTTCAGGTGGACTTGGTGGCATTAATTCCCCTCAGTCATGAAACTGGTTTAAGGGGAGAGTGTCCCCTTTCAGCCTCCACGCTTGGATCCTGAGTCAGGAGCCCAGGAGAGGTGGCCGTGTTTTTCGCTCCGGCCCAGTGGGGAGGTTGTCCTGCTCAGTTCCTAGAGGAGGAGGATATGGTGGAGGTGGTTTGGGGTGTGGAGGGACAGGGAGGAAGACTCAGCGAGGGGAGGCCCCTCCAGTGACCCTAATAAAGAACCAGAAGGAGCAGGTTCCAATGGCCCTATTAAAACTAGAGACCACGGACCCCCTGTCCCTTCCCTCCATCCTAGCTGTACTCACTCTGAACCCCACCCTGGAGGGGAGACCCGGCCTGGCTGAGCCACTCTGTAGGTGAATAACATGAGAAATGTGAACAGTTGTTTTTTTATTTCCCCATGGAATGTCCTTGGTGTCAAAACAGCTCCGCTTTTCCAGGAATGCCAGGCTCCCATCTCCTCTCTGCAGGGCTTTGCCCCGTCACTTCCCTCTAGGGCCTCTTTCCCCTCCCTCTAGGGCCTCTGTCCCCTCCCTCTAGGGCCTCTGTCCCCTCCCTCTCAGGGACTCTGTCCCCTCTCTCGCAGTGTCTCTGTCCTCTCGCTGTATAAACAATCGGCAATTATAAACAAAGTAATATAAACATCCATGTGCAGGCTTTTGTTTGGACATAAGTTTTCAACTCATTTGAGTATCAAGGAGCATGATTGCTTTATCACATGGTAAGAGTATGTGAGTTCTGTGAGAAACCTCCAAACTGTCTTCCAAAGCGGCTGCACCATTTTGCATTTCCATCAGCAATGAATGGAGTTCCTGTTGCTTCATATCCTTGTCAGCATCTAGTGTTGTCAGTGCTTGGGTTTTTGCCATCCTAATTGATGTGTAATAGTGTCACGTTGTTTTAATTTGCAAATCCCTAATAATGGGATTTGCAAATTAGATATTCAGCATATTTCCATATGCTTATTTTCTATCTATATATCTTCTTTGGTGAGGTATCTATTTAGATGTTTTTCCTATTTGTTAATCTGGTTGTTTTCCCAGGGTTGAGTTTTTGTTTTTTTGTTTTTTTTTTTTTTGAGACGCAGTCTGGCTCTGCCGCCCAGGCTGGAGTGCAGTGGCCAGATCTCAGCTCACTGCAAGCTCCACCTCCCGGGTTCACACCATTCTCCTGCCTCAGCTTCCCGAGTAGCTGGGACTACAGGCACCCACCACCTCGCCTGGCAATTTTTTTGTATTTTTTAGTAGAGACAGGGTTTCACCGTGTTAGCCAGGATGGTCTCGATCTCCAGTGATCCGCCCGTCTCGGCCTCCCAAAGTGCTGGGATTACAGGCTTGAGCCACCGCCCCCGGCCCCATGGTTGAGTTTTAAGAGTTACTTAAATATTTTGGGTAACAGTCCTTTGTCAGACATGTCTTTTGCAAATATTTTCTCCCATTTGTAGTTTGTCTTCTCATTCTTTTAACAGTGTCTTTTACAGAAGTTTTTAATTTCAGTGAAGTCCAGCTTGTTAGTTATTTCTTTCTAAGATATTGCCTTTGGTGTTACATCTAAAAACTAATCATCAAACCCAAAATAATATAAATATTCTCCTATGTTATCTTCTAGGAGTGTTACAGTTTTGAATTTTACAGTTAGGTCTTTGTGATCCAGTTTGAGTTAATTTTTGTGAATGGTGGAAGATTTGTATCTAGATTTTTTTTTTCACATGTGGATGTCTAGTTATTCCAGCACTCATTTGTTGAAAATAGTATCTTTTCTTCATTCTATTGCTTTTGCTCCTTGTCAAAGATCAGTCGACTATATTACATGAATCGATTATTGAGCACTCTATTTCATTGATCCATTTGTCTATCCTTTTACTAGTACCACACAGTCTTGATTACTGAGGCTTTATAGTAAGTCTTGAAGTTGACTGGTGTTGGTCCTCCAACTGTTTTTTTTTTTTTGATGTGGAGTCTCGCACTGTCTCCCAGGCTGGAGTGCCGTGGCACGATCTCAGCTCACCTCAAGCTCCGCCTCCCGGGTTCACGCCATTCTCCTGCCTCAGCCTCCCGAGTAGCTGGGATTACAGGCTCCCGCCACCACGCCCGGCTAATTTTTTGTATTTTTAATAGAGACGGGGTTTCACCATGTTAGCCACGATGGTCTCGATCTCCCGACCTCATGACCCACCCGCCTCGGCCTCCCAAAGTACTGGGATTACAGGCGTGAGTCACCGCGCCCGGCCCCTCCAACTTTTTTCTTCCCCTTCAGTGTTGTGTTGGCTATTCTGGCTCTTTTGACTCTCCACGTAAACTTTATGATCAGTTTGTCAATATGTTCAAAATACTTTGCAGGGACTTTGGAATTGCATTGCATTTATAGATCGAGTTGGGAAAAACTGACATCTTGACAAAATTGAGTCTTCTTATCCACGAACATGGAATGTATCTCCATATATTGTTAAGTTTAAGGGAAAATAACATTTGCCAAATACATTTATGTTTCATCACTTCAAAATTAAAATTTCAAAAAATTCTATATTTTTCTTCTGACCAGTTTTTCCCAGCCGAATGTAACTATTTTACATACCAAGTATGTAGCACTAGCTCATCTGTGTTCTCAGAGGTCAAGTCACTCCTTTTCTTCCCTCCAGCAATACTGGTGTCTTAATATTTAACAATACAAGGGTTCAGAGAAGAAAACAGAGCATTTACACAGCACACAGGCTCTGTCTAAATGGACTGTTTGTCTCTGTGTCAGGCTTCAGCCTGAATTCTCTTCTTTCTCACATGCCTCAGGACTGTACCAGAATAAGATTTCACTTTATTCCCTTCTTTTCATCTTAGGAGCTGGTAGATGGTGACAGGACTGGAAAACAGTTACTTCGAGATCTGAGCCTAGACCCGTGATCTTCATCTTTTGTTCAGGCTACTTGAGGCTGTATGCAATGATGAGGGACTGAAATTTCTCTTAAGGAAGGTGCAAAGCTAAATTTCTTTCACAGTGTGTAGAAATCGAAATGATGCTAGCGTTTTTGAAAACTGAAAAGTACAACTTTATTACATTGACCATTTTTCTATTGCTTAATAAGTGCTCTTATAATTTCTTCCTTTACAGTTTAGTTTAACTAGATGTGAATAAGATAAAAATTTAAAAACCAGATCATAGTATTTTCTTCCCATGAAGCTCTCCGGTTGTGGAGTTTTACCCTGAAATCTATCCTAATCCTTATAATACGTCTTAGTTCTACCCTCTCTTGTTGGATCACATCCCTGTGTGAGAAACATTAAGGGAGATTTGCTATGATTTCTCAGTCGATGTATAAAGAGAGAAGCAAACCCATCAGCAACATCACACAACCTAAAAGCATTCATGTTAATTCAGTCTTTGCATAGTTTCCAGCTGTGACCTACCAAGTCTCTGACCATCTTTGAAAGAAGACGGTCCTTTCTACCTGTTTCACTACCTTCTACACACACACACACACGTGCATACACATACACAAATACTCATTTTCTCCTCCACCCTCTCTCTCTGCCTCTCCCACCACATTCATGGGATCTATCTTTGAAAGGATAAAGGACAGATGGGGTAGAGATTTCTGTTCAGATTCTTCGCCTATTCTCTTACTATTCCAGTCAACACTCAACGTGTATCAGCTAAACCTGGGAAATGATACAGTACTTATTACTGTACATATGTCCTTCTCTAAACAAGGAAAGAAAAAATTAGAAGGAAAAAAACAAGACAATAATGAAGAAGCTAAAAAAAGCAAATGGACAAAGATATCCATCTTCTTTGTTTTCACATTTTGAGTTCTAAAATAGAAGAGCAAAGAATTTTTATTAAATTCTTTGGAGTATAAACAACCTATATTATTTACCTCTTTATAGAGCCATGTAAAGTCAGACAGCAGGAATTGGGGAGCTGTAAGCCAACCCTACTAAGTAGCAATGTTAAGTAGAAATGTTTAGAGAAACAAAAATGCTTATGTTTAATACTATCATTTCGCAGAGAGTGAAAATTATTTCTTCTTGACCTATATCTGGCAAAGAAATTGAAGCTTTCAATTTTAAAATGGTCATATCGGCCCAGGGTTCATATCCATCATGTACATGAAGGGCTCTGGGGGAATCCCAGTGCTTTGAAAAACAAAATTGTTGACTCAAGGCTACCATCTTTCTGAGTCACCATCCACACCCACTACCCCACCCTGGACTGTCAAGATGCCTCAGAGAATTCACCACAGAGTTGACTAAGTGAATAGTGAATCACCATCATGATGGCTGGACCTTTGGAGACGCCAACTTTCTTGGCACTTGGTATGTTTCTTGGAAATATTTGAAGCCAAGTGTCATCTTGGTTTGATTAAAATTCACTCCTGAAACTTCATTTTCAAAGAAAACATATTCTCTTTGTTGAATTTTGATGAGGTCTTTTGGGCAAGTGAACCTCATCGTTTATTTAAAAAGGATACATGATTCAGAGAGTTACTTGGAATTAGGGGTTTCTCGCCAATCATGAGCAGAAAAGTTAGGATTTTTTCAAAAAAATTAGTAAATCTTAATTGTGATAAAATGTTAAACTTATAGAAACATTTCCATTCTAGACAGAGCACTTTCATACCCTCCACCAGAACCACTCATCGTTGACATTGGCCCCTTCCTTCACTCTCCCTCCCTTCCTCTCTCCACTCCTCATCCCACTTTCTTTCTTTTTTTTTTTTTTTTTTTTTGAGACGGAGTCTCGCTCTGTCGCCCAGGCTGGAGTGCAGTGGCCGGATCTCAGCTCACTGCAAGCTCCGCCTCCTGGGTTTGTGCCATTCTCCTGCCTCAGCCTCCCGAGTAGCTGGGACTACAGGCGCCCGCCACCTCGCACGGCTAGTTTTTTTTTTTGTATTTTTTTTAGTAGAGATGGGGTTTCACCGCGTTAGCCAGGATGGTCTCGATCTCCTGACCTCATGATCCGCCCGTCTCGGCCTCCCAAAGTGCTGGGATTACAGGCTTGAGCCACCGCGCCGGGCCCTCATCCCACTTTCTTGCCTTCTCTTCCCCCATCTCATTTTTCCCACCCCAACCATATGCCAGTAGTTTGGAAACATTGTGCTCCTCTACCATTCAAGATTTGAGTGTGTATTTCCTAAAGTCAAAGATATTTTCTGCCATAACTACAATATGGTGATCAACATGAGGAAGTTAATGTTGATACAATATTTATCTGATCCACATCTGTCTTAAATTGTGTCAATTTCCTCCAATAATGCCCTTTGTAGCCCCCACCCCATCTAGGATTCAAGCCAGGATCATTGGTTGTCATATCTCTTTAAGAAAAGGTTTTTAACCCAATTTAAATTGGCAGGGACCTCAAAATCCCTTCTGGCTATGAGGGTTTTATAAAAGAATCCTGTGAAAGAAAGATTCGTCACTTAGATGGTGGAGAAGTCCACGTTCATAGCTTAAACCAAATCTTCCCAGTGCAGACCTGGTTTTGTGCTGCTGGAAATGAAGGGAAGGTGCCTTTCCTCTGTCAACCCCCATCATTCCAGGGCGTTAAAAAAATGAACTGTCCCCATCTCCGCTCTCTTCCTGTCTCTCCTGAATCAGGAAGTTCTCTCTCTTAAGGGAAGTGGTTTGCTATAGTGAGGAGGAAAGGGATTGGGGGAGAGAATCTACGGGGTGGGCTTCACTCGGGGCTCTCCGAGTCCTCCCCTGTGTCAGCGTGAGACCTTAGGATCACAACGATCCACGGAAAATGCCAAGGAAAATGCCTTAGAAAGGCAGACCAGCTGGGAGACCTGCTAGAAGATGTTGAGTAGTGCTCAGAAGCAGTTTGAAAGCAGATGTCCTAGGAGCCTTCTGGGGGACCTGCTAGAAGAAGGTGTGGAGTGCTCAGATGTAGTTTGACGCTAGTGCAGATGCACTAGCAGCAATGGCCTTCCTCCAGTCTGAAAGACGGGGAAAGTGAGAAGCCAAAGCCAGGAGGCCATCTTCAGCCCCCAGAGCCCTTTCCAGAGGCGACCTGCAGGTGACAGCCAGGGACATGGCTTCTTCTCTAGAGGGGGCACCTTTCCACTCTTCCTTCCTTGGCATTAGCTCCATAGCCCCTGTGCTTCTCCCCTGCTCTCCACCCAGCCCTGTGCCTCACCATAGTCAGGGGTCTTGTGGTGCAAGGAGGGATGGCTTGAAGGCAGAGGGAAAGCAAACTCTGCCGGCCAGCGTTTGAGGACCTCCTGCCCTGATATCGCCCGCGACCGCCACCTACACTCTTCTCCCCAGTACACATCACTCAGTGGCGTAAGCCCTGTCCTCTGCCTCCATCCCTGCTCCTCTCCCTCCCTCCTCAGCCCCATCTCCCCATCCCAGGCCTGTCCTGAGCCCCTTCTCCTTTCCTGATGTCCTCTGAGTCCTCTGTAGCTTCTTCCCCTTCCCCTCCTGCCACATCCCCAACCGCAAGTCTAATGAGCATCACCAAAGGCTTGGAAATGGAAGAAGCAGATATCTCCAGAGACTTTCCAGTCAGAAACTGTTGAAAGCATTTTCAGTAGAATGTTATCGTGCATGTAGGTTACGTCTACAGCATAGTTCATCTTCAGCGTCAGATCTCTCACAGCTTAAAGCCACTTCCGTGGGCTCTCCTGGTTGCCTACCTGCCCGCAGAACATCAGTGACTGCAGGAAAAAGCAAACAGAGCCCCAGCAAACTTTCCCCTGCCCCTTATTCCTAACCAGCCTCCCTCCTTCTAACTGGGCAAGTTCCTTGCTTGCTCATGTGGATAAAGTTTTCTAGATCAATCATGTTCTTTGTGAGTATATAGGGATAAAAATCTCCCAGTTAACAGAGTTTAACTAGATGGGTTAAGACAGAGAAACTTTAAAATCCTGTAGAGTCCAGGGCATGAAAACAATCTATTTTGAACTCTTTGTGTTTGCAAAGGATTTTTTTGGTGCTCCAGTGCCCCAAACCGGTAAGTCACAGGACAAAGGTGTTCATCTAAAGTTTCAGTATCGCCAGTGGTTATCTCCGACCCAACCTGGATGTAAGGAAGCCGAGCCCATTTCAGATAGAACATTTTTGAACATCTTTGGACAATATACTTACTCCTCTTTGTCTACCTGCTTTTTTCACTCATGAAATGCTGCAGGCTGAGATCCACACCGCTGTCATTTCTCTCTCCTGTTTTCTGTTCTGTACATTTATGAACAGCGGGTCACAGAAAGTCGAGAGAGCCAGATGACGATTGAGGAAAGGAAGCAGCTCATCACTGTGAGAGAGGAGGCCTGGAAGACGAGAGGCAGAGGAGCGGCCAACGATTCCACCCAGTTCACTGTGGCCGGCAGGATGCTGAAGAAAGGTCAACGTGTGTGTGTGCCTATGTATGTGTGCCTATGTATGTGTGTGGTGTGTGCACAATGCACACCTGTGAGCACACTCACCCATGGAGGGCATGGTGGTACATGATAACTCAATTTAAAAGAAGAAACCATGGTCTCTTTAATTTTTTTATTTAAAAAAAATTTTTTTTTGAGAGATCGGGTCTTGCCCTGTTGCCTAGGCTGGAGTGTAGTGGCTCAATAATGGCTCACTGCAGCCTCAAACTCATGGGCTCAGTCTTCCCACCTCAAACGCAAACTCAAACTCAATCTTCCCACCTCACCCTCTCTAGTTGCTGGGACTATAGGTGTGCAACACCATGCCTGGCTTTTTAAAACTTTTTTTTTTTTTTTGAGATGGAATCTCACTCTGTCGCCCAGGCTGGAGTGCAGTGGCGTGATCACAGCTTACTGCAAACTCCGCCTCCTGGGTTCAAACAATTCTCGGCCTCAGTCTCCTGAGTAGCTGGGATGCCCGCCTCCATACCCGGCTAATTTTTGTATTTTTAGTAGACGAGATTTCACCATCCTGGCCAGGGTGGTCTTGAACTCCTGACCTCGTGATCCACTCACCTCGGCTTCCCAAAGTGCTGGGATTACAGGCGTGAGCCACCGCGCCTGGCCTTTAAAACTTTTTATGTAGAAATGGGGTGTCACTGTGTTACCCAGGCTGGTCTCAAACTCCTGGGCTCAAGTGATCCTTCCGCCTCAGTCTCCCAAGTAGCTGGGATTACAGGCATGAGACACCATGCTCAGCCTTCTTTAAAAGTTTTAAACTTACTGACGTTCTGTACATGTCTTTTGGGTAGGTTCTGTGAGATAGTCCTACTGAGTATCTTTTCTTCATAAATAATGTCATCTTCAATGTAAATGCATTTTCAATTTGTCACTATCTCAAAACTTACCCCTTTGGAATTGAGTGCAATTGTAGGTTTCAAAAGCAATTCAGATCTGCTAGCAAATATTGGTCCTTTCCCAGAATTACTTTTAAATCATTTCCATTTCCTTGTGACCCAGCAACCACATACCCTAAGTCAGCCTTTCCCAGTAAAGAAGTTTATCCCCTCTTCCTTTTAGGTTAATTCCTAGGTCCTTCTCCATGAAATCTGATTTCTCTGACTGACCAAGCCAATTCCGTATATGCTTTAATAAGTGTCTAAAAGGTGTGCTCAGTTCCAAGGCAGTGGGGCGTCCCTGCTGCAGTCCTCTGCTGCTGAGCTCTTGGAACTGATTTGATGCCTGTATTCAAACATGTATGAAACTGACTTACATATGAAATGCTTAGTAAAGTCACCTGAGAGCTTTGAGTCTTCATAGGAGTGTTTGGGGCTTTATTTACTATCCTGCAGGAAAATATTAAAATTTGGGGTCCCTTTGTCACCTATATGCACATACCATCATTTTCTAAGCTATTATTTAAAAGCAGATTTCCCAACTTAGTGGTAAACATTTTCACATTCACTTCATCTTAACATCTCGTCATCAGCTTTATAGGCTTAGCTTTCCTTTTTCTCAAAACCTTCAGAGAACCACACTTTCATGAATAGGACCTAATTCATTATAGGTACATAATAAATGTCTGCAGAAAGAAAGGAGGGGAAATCCCTGAATTGTAACTAACTCAAATCTTAGCAGGAAATCCCTTCCAGCAGATCTCTTCAACCTCATCTTGGAATTGTGAAAAGATAAGAAAAGATAGTTTACTCTCACATTAAATTATTTGCCAATTTTCTGCATCAGATCACAGAACTGGATAATCGTGTTTAAACTCCTTTAACATGAGCCCCAACCCTTCTTTAACAGAAGCACCTCCTTAGGCGCAGAGTGACTAAGTAGAACTGGAGCTGAGAACTTGAATTAGACCTCAGGTTTTCCAACTTCTAGCCCAGACTTTTATCTTGAAGACTTTCTGCTTTGGTTTCTTTTTTCCTCTTCCATCTTAAAAATCCTAATTTATTTGTAAGTGAGTTCTTACTACCAAATTCCACTGCCCTTGTCCGCATTGACATAAGAGGATATAGATTGGCTCTTATGCAGGTTTGGAGAAGGAACAGTTCCCATTTCTCTGTGAATGAGTTCGCTTTCATATTTTCCTGAATATATCAGGGAACTTGATTTAACAGGTGCTATATGGCTCACTCAGGAAATTATCTTCTTATGCTTTATAATTAATGAAAAAACTTTCTTATATTTCTAATATTTGCCATCACCTCCTGGGTTATATGTTTCACTTGAGTCATTACCTTTTTTTGATTTGTAGTGATAAGGCATCCGATTTACATTCACTGAAGAATAAAATAACCCCCTACACAACAGCCTGGGTTCCTACCTCCTGGGAACATCAGGCAACCAGGAGTGACCACTTCTCAGTGCGTTGCCAGGAGGCATCCGGGGCCTGACCTTCATTCTCTCACCCCAGAAACCTCTCTTCTCCTGCTAGTCTCCTTAGGACTTTCTCCCTTTTTTATATTCCTCAATTCTGTGTAACAGCACTCCACAAGGTTCCTGTGGTATTCTAGGTTTCTTCTGGAAGCCAAGTACTCCAGCCACACCTGGAGTAAGCGAGATGTGACAATGTTCCCGAAGAGAGTAGGTGACTGGTTGTTGTACCTAGAATTCATCGAAAAGAGCTACGGGGGATCTTTGTTTTAACGTTTTGTAATTTGCATCTCTATGCCCTGAGCCATTTATTGCCTAAGGATCCTTATCTCTAGCTGGGAGAAGAGCTCTTTTGGATCGTGCCACTGCCTGAACCGCCAGCAGGGGGAGCCATGGCAGCCGGGTTTGCCTGGCACCGGCCAGGACGGGGAGGGATTTCTCCGGTTGCTTTGGAAACCAACCTTCAGAGTCAGCCCTGTTTATTAGCTGCGGAGTTAACGGCTTCTGTGCTAAAGAACTCCTCTGATGTCTCTTAAGCATCCTTCTAGTGAGTGATGGTTTCCCTCCCCACCCTGTGATACCAGATTTTATTTATCTTTATCATCTTTCAATAAAGTTTACTTTCTCGTGGATATAAACCCTTTGCAGTTCTGGCAATTGAAACAAATTTTAAAACTTTTATTGACATCATCAACCAAATATATGTGCAAAATGAGAAGTACTTCTAGGATGTTACCTGCAACTTGAGTTTTAAACCATTTAATGGTATTTTTTATTAAATTTTTATGCTGTTATACTTCTCCCATTCACAGGAGGAAGGAACAGAATCATTCATTCATTTGGTTTTCCTTGTGATAGTGATTGGCATATTCTCTGGATGTTGTTCGTCCAGGGATGCATTGTCATCTAAGTGGCAATGTCATCTAAGGATTTCACATTTATTACAAATGAGTACAGAGAACATTCACATCTCATTTTGTTTTTTGTAAATGCACTAGTTTTCTTTCCAGTGCCTTCCACTTAGGTTAGGGAAGCGATACTCATCCTTCTCTTTACTAAGTTTTCTTCTTCCAGCTGGATACTTTCTCCATACCGGAATTCCTCCCTTTCCCTTTCGTATGTCTCTGACCATTTGCCCTTTTAAAGATTCCTCACCCTGCTTCTCAGTAAATATACGAGGAAAAGCATTTCCTGTTTCCACCCACATGGGAGATGGACAGGACCTTCCAACATGCACAGTCAGTCCAGACCTGCCCTGGTCTGTGGTTTCTTCTGAAAGGTTGGCCCTCCTTGGGTTACTGTCTGTGTAATGTCCCCAAGGCCACTGTCCCTCCCTCCCTTCAGCCTGGAGGAGAGCTCCAGTGCTGAGGGTCACTTGCTGGCGAGTGTGACACAGCTCATTCTGCAGATGGCACTAAAGCACTCTCAGCTGCCCCCGCCATCCCCAGAGGGCCTCAGAACTCACAGCTGCATTTGCTCAAGTTTACATGTCACGAATATGTTTTCCCACGTCTTCAGCATTCATTTTGGAATATCAGCTTGTCAGCCACTACGATCCTTGGAAATAATAAAATCCTGTCTACATTTGCAGTTGGTTGTCCCACAGTCGCTGTACCTATGAAGTGCGTGTGTGTGCGCCTGCATGTGTGTACATTCTTATATGTTGTGCCGTCTACCCTGGGACTCCTGGAGATCCATCAGGGTTCCGGACATTTCCAGAAGTGACCCTGAGATGCTCAGTAGCTCGTCTGTGTGTTCCGCAGGTTTGGCGTCACCCACTGCCATAACCCCAGTAGCCTCACCCATTTGCAGTAAAACAAGAGGCACCACACCCGTTTCCAAACCCCTGGAAGGTAAGTCGCCAAGGCCCCGGCCATGCCAAGCCTGATCAGAAGAGGCCTCAATGATGTGGTCTCACTGACAGTTTCTGCTCGCCTAGATATCGAAGCCAGACCAGATATGCAGTTAGAATCGGACCTGAAGTTGGACAGGCTGGAAACGGAATCGGACCTGAAGTTGGACAGGCTGGAAACCTTTCTGAGAAGGCTGAATAACAAAGGTACCTACCAGAAGCCAGAAGGTTTTGCTCTCAGAATCTCTAAATCCAAATTCTGATTGCTTTTCTTCCTCAGCTAAATTGTTTTCTTTCCATTATGGCTTTACTAAGTCATACTGTAATCATTATCTTTGTTGTTATCTTCAAAAAATGAAGTTTTGGTCAAGACTGATTAGACTATCAACCCCTGATTCACTTGATAATGTACTAAATTGGGGGCCCCAAAAACACATTTGCTCTTGAATCTAAACTCTTGGGATGCCATCCAATCGGAATTGTGAACTGAGTGATTTTGCTTATAACTCTGAAAGCAGATTATTATATGTCGGCCAAATCAACATGATCTTGGGCCTGGTGAACTTTAAATTGTATGTTATCAGTTTCCAATAAGCTAAAAGCTGACGTTATTTCTTATAATCACAAATGATTTCTAAAAGAAAATTATGGCAAATGAATATTGAAATAAATATTTCAATATAAAAGTCAATGAAATACACAAAATAAAAGCAATATGCAGAAATTGCCTTTTATCTCTTGATTAAAATGTCCAATCCAGGAAACTTACCAAATACTAGGCACTGGGAGCCCCTCCTATTGACAGTGACCACTAAAAGGTTGAAAATAATAAAACCACCACTGAACAGAAATATGAAAGTATAATATAATCACTAAACTAGCTAAGCAAGGAATACCAATCAGCAAAGCATTTATTACAAATGTGGAACAGTGATCTAGCCTTGGGTTAGCAAGCAATGGCCATTGCCAAATCCAGCTGCCCACCTGCTTTTGTTTTTTGTTGTTGTTTGTTTTGTTTGTTTTTTAGAGACAGTGTCTTGCTCTGCCACCCATGCTAGAGTTCAGTGGTCCATCATAGCTCACTGCAGCCTTGAACTCCTGGGCTCAAGCAATCCTCCCACCTCAGCCTCCTGAGTAGCTCCAACTATGGGTGTTCACCACCAAGCCTGGCTAATTTTTTTACTTTTTCTGTTTTTGTAGAGATGGGGTCCCACTATGCTGCTCAGGCTGGTCTTGAATTCCTGGGCTCAAGCAATTCCCCTACCTTGCTCTCCTGAAGTGCTGACACTATAAGCCTGAGCCACCATGCCCAAACCTGTTATTGTAAATAAAGTTTTATTGAGACACATTCATGCCAATGTGAGCTTTTGCATTATAACAGCAGAACTGAGTAGTTGCAACACAGGCCCCATGTCGCCCCTCCCCATGCAAAGCCTAAAATGTTTACTGGCTGGCCCTTTTCAGAAGAAGTTTGCTGACCCTTGATGTAGAATGAGGCCGAGGCTGGTTCATCCACCCTCAGCAGAAGCCAGTGCAGGTTCAGAAGCGTTCAGTGGGTGGGTGTGTGCAGTAAGGTCAGCCTCCCTCTCTCCCACCATGTTACTGCAGAAGATTTGTTCAGGTGGGAAGTCCTTACGTCAGAGATAGGTCAGAGATTAAGTAAGGGCCTGGGAAGCAACCACAGGACCCTGTATATCACAATCATGTTTCCTCCACTCGGGGAACTTAGGAGGAAATAGAATCTTCAAACTATTGTGAGGCATAATGGGAGTCCTTGTTTTTATAAAACTCTTACGTCATTTGCTTGTTTGTTGATAGTAAGCGGGATGCAAGAAACGGTGCTCACTGTCACTGGCAAGTCTGTGGAGGAGGTGATGAAGGCGGATGATGATGAAACCTTTGCCAGATCTTACCACAGCGTGGATTATAATACGCCCACAAGTCCTGTGGAGCTGGACGAGGACTTCAATGTCATTTTCAATCCTTATGCACCCAAGTGAGTTATTTGGGTCTGCGTCTTTCCTCCACTGAGAAGGGCTTCCTTCGCCTACACACAGCATATCCACCAGGCTCTTTCCCCATGTGACCTCCTTCTCCTTCTAACTCCATCACAGGGGCGTTAGTATTCTAGAGCCAGGGCACGCTGTTGCAGGAGCCAGGGGCACAAAGCCTCCCAGCAGATAGAACATGCAGACGGCAGACCAGATGTGCAGGCAGGCAGACCCGTGTGCCACAGGTGCTTGTCCTGTGCCATAAAGAAAGTGTCAATGGATTTTTCACATAACTTGAATACTGTTTTGCAGTTTTTAGGTTTACATCACTTAGCAGAGTTCAACGCCTGTCTTTCATTTGACATATTTAATTCTTACTCATAACTTTGCAAAATATTTGGATGAGATGGGCTCAAATTAGTACAGCTCACTAGAAAATCAGTAAGGCATGTTACTTAGCTTCCAATCATTTACAAAATCAATAGATCTGCGGGTTTTCTCAGTGATGACTAAGGGTTTCTCTTCCCACGGGAACATGACTAAACCAACTAGGAAAAGTGATTATAGTATTAGGAGTCCGTCAATCTCAAGTGCCAGAAAAACATCCCAATTCAAACCGACTTCAACCAAAAAGAAAAATGAGAGGGGTTTACTGGCTCACTGGCTGAACAGTGCGGAGGGGTTGACCAGCTCATTCGCTGAACAGTGCGGATGGGTTGACCGTCTCACTCGCTGAACAGTGCCGAGGGGTTGACCGGCTCACTCGCTGAAAAGTGTGGATGTGGCCTCGGGTTCTAGCGGCCCCTCAGAACACAGTCTGTCTTGGCTTTGGGCTGGCCGCACTCTCCGTCAGGCAGTGGCCTGGCGGCAGATGGACACCCCAGCTCTGGAGTCACAAGGCTGCCTCCCTGGCCAGCCCAGCACAGGTAGCTTCTCTTCCCAGTAGTCCCAGCAGAATTTCCAGGTTTGATTTTCTTGGCTTCAACTGGAGTCCCGTGTCCATCCCTAAACCAGTCACTGTGGCCAATGGGATGGAAGATGCCGACTGGCTAAAGGCGGGTCTCTGGGTCTCCTCTAGAGCCACGGTGGGGGCGCAGGGAAGTGGTTTCCCCAAAGGAAAATCCAGATGCTATTACAGAAGCAGAGGAGGACACGCTGGACAGGCTCCACCCACGGCAGTCCACCACGCCCATCGGGTCTTTCCTGCGAAATTGTCAGAGTGACAATCTCTTCCATTATCATATATTTAAACTGCTCTCGAGATATTTTTTGCATGTTTAAGTTTGTTCAATTTGTTTCAATTTGCATATTTTAATTTCCTACCTTAAAAAATGAACCCTTTGCCATTTTCCACCTCAAAATAGTATTTTGGGTATTTGCATACGTAGCTATTTAACCACTTCGCAATCTTCCACCCACCTAATGTCACTGTTTAAATAGTTGTATATCATAATTTAAACATGTATGTATGTTGACACACACATATGACACCATGGTATGTAAAGAGGCCTTTCGGGCACAGAGGCCCGCGCAGCTGGAGGTGGAGAGCGGCAGCGGGAGTCTGTTGGGAGATGCTTCGCTCGGTCTGCTCACCTCCCCGGGTCTGGTTTTCCACCCCAGAGTTGTGAGAATGTGGGGTGGTCACAGATGGTTGCGGGCCCATTTTATTTCAGATATTCTTCCCAAAAGTGGTTTTTTTCAGAGGGAGGCAGTGAGTTGAGTGGAAGTTAGTCGTGGAGAGACAGTAAGGGGACGGAAAGCTATTGCACAGGGAGAAAGTTTAGTCGGAGCGAAGAGGATTACATCAATGAGCCGTGGTCTGCAAATTCCCTAGGGGCTTGCGGGAGACAGACAAGTAGACATGGGTGTATGATTCCAAAGAGAGAATTAGGACACGTGCATGGGCGCCGTAAGGAGAGGGAAGAGCTTCCTAACTCCCAGAGCTGTCTAGCAGAGCCATGAGCCGCCCGGAAGTACTCCACACCCTTCCAGGCAGAGACCAAGGGGCATGAGTGAGTAGGGGCGTCCGGGCGTGGCTGAGATTTGAACTCAGTAGGCTTGCATCCCTCTTCCATCTCCAAGATTCTGCGACTCCATGTCAGGGGAGTGGCGGTGGGAGGAGGAGTTGCAAGACTCATAACAAAATCAGGAAATACCCTGTGGAGTCCAAGACCCACAGGTCATCCAGGGGCGGTGTCGCAGACTGGGACCACGGCTCTGCTTCCATCCGCAGATTGACGTCTTCTGTGGCCGAGCACAAGCGGGCAGGTAGGCCCAAGCGCCGGGTTCAGGCTTCCAAAAATCCCCTGAAAATGCTGGCGGCAAGAGAAGATCTCCTTCAGGAATACACCGAGCAGAGATTAAACGTCGCCTTCATGGAGTCAAAGCGGATGAAAGTAGAAAAGAGTGAGTATTTGAACCCCCACCCTGCTTCTGTGCTTGGGAATGGTTTTTTCCGAAGATTTACTCATTGCTTGGTTTTCTGCCTTGTGAAGGCCAATAATGGTGCTCAGAAGACCCTCATGAAGTAAAAAGGAGTAAGTTTGCACGTACATGTGCACGCTTACCTAGACTTTAAAGATTTTTCATGGAAATTCTCACAGTGTGTATCACCTGTTCAACTGGTTAATTCAGATTATCCTGGGGTTTGGTTTTTGTTTTTGTTTTTAAGAGACTGGGGTCTCATCCTGTTTCCCAGGCTCATCTCAAACTCGCTGGCCTCAAACAATCCTCCCACCTTGATCTCCCAGAGTGCTGGGATTACCTGCACGAGCCACCGTGCCTGGTTACAAATTATCCTGTTTTGTTGAGTTTTCTTTCTGGAGGTTAGAAGAGATGGATATTTCTGAGTATGGTAATTCAGCCATTTTCAGCTCTGTAGATCCTGAACACAACCATTCTTCATTTAATCTTATTCAAGAGCAAGTCATTTGATCTCTTACAGTAAAACACCTCAAATCACTGCGGTTTCTAATCCTAGATTTTTTTTTTTTTTTTTTTTTTTGAGACAGAGTCTTGCTCTGTTGCCTAGGCTGGAGTGCAGTGGTGCCATCTCGGCTCTCTGCAACCTCTGCCTCCCAGGTTCAAGCAATTCTCCTGCCTCAGCCTCCCGAGTAGCTGGGACTACAGGCGCACGCCACCTCGCCCAGCTAATTTTTGTATTTTTAGTAGAGTTGGGGTTTCGCTATGTTGGCCAGGATGGTCTCGATCTCTTGACCTCGTGATCCAGCTGTCTCGGCCTCCCAAAGTGCTGGGATTACAGGGGTGAGCCACCATGCCCAGCCTCTAATCCTAGATTTTTATATTATTAACTAACACATATGCCAGTGCTTTTCAAATTGTTCTTGGTAGGACCCTGAGCTTCTCAGAATTGGGATGTGGGCTGGAGGGAGCTGGCTGGGGGCAATGAATGGAGGCGAGGAGATGGGCTTCAGGCTCTCACTCCCGCTGTAGGCTGAGCCACACTGTTCTCATCTGCCCATTAATGTGGGGTTCCATCATTCTGAAACAGTGATTTTCTTGGTTTGAGGTGATAGCATGCATAATCTTGATTTGTGGAATAATCTTGCTATAATTTTCGTTTTCCCATAACATAAACCTATTTCCTCATGTTTTTCTTAGAAATGTAGTATTTAGATGAAGTGGTTGAGTCTTTTCATTATAACTAGTTTACTAAGAAAGTATATTTCAGGCTGGGTGTGGTGGCTCACACCTGTAATGCCAGCACTTCAAGAGGCAGAGGCAGGAGGATCACTTGAGCCCGGGAAGTCAAGGCTGTAGTAAGCTGTAATCACAGCACTGCACTCCAGGCTGGTGACAGAGTCAGATTCTTTCTTAAAAAAAAAAAAAAAAAAAAAAGCATATTTAAAAATCACAACACCACAATTAATTGACAAATATTGTCATATTTCTCCAAACATAATCCCAGTAAAAAATGTTCTGAATATCTCTCCAGCATATACATTTTTAAAAACAATAAGTTGGAGAAATAAAGATTTGTTAGCACAAATCTTACATGCATTTCCTGTGCTTGCAGTTTTGGGGGGCTCAGGGGTTGGATTAGTGATGACTGACTGACCCATAGATGTTTGCACTGAAAACCCGACATCTTATAAATACAATCTTAACTATCTTAACTCTGAGAGCAGTAGACTTCAAGATAACGTCTAGTTGATCACTTTGCTTCAGCAAAAGATTAGAACCTAATCATCCCTTACAGAGTGCCTACTTTTTTTTTTTTTTAACATATAAAGGGTTTTGGTGAAAACTGTCTAACAGTCATCTGGCATCTGTACATTCGGGCATCTAAAAGTTGTTAGGATTTATAACAGCTTTCAGTGGAATTGCAACAAGTGAATCCAGCTCCTGGTTTTGTACTAAAGTGGCTGGTCCACATCATCACTCAATTCCTGTCCCTCTGCACAGCGCAGTGTGACACTTGTCAACAAGCAGTTTATATTTTCAATGCTGTATTTAATTCTTAACAAAGTGGTTAAGCACTGAATTGCACATTTAATCAAACTTGATTACGTTTTCCCTTTCAGGATTAACTTGAAAAGGCAAAGATGTTGAGTCAGTTGTGAATAATTTCTGACTGCAAATATTGTCACTGTAACTGAACCTCCTGCGTTGTCTTTCCTTATTCAACCCACCCAGTGTCTTCCAACTCCAACTTCTCAGAAGTCACCCTGGCGGGTTTAGCCAGTAAAAAAAACTTCAGCAATGTCAGCCTGCGGAGCGTCAACCTGACGGAACAGAACTCCAACAACAGCGCTGTGCCCTACAAGAGGCTGATGCTGTTGCAGATTAAAGGTATTTCAGAGCAGCCTGGCACGGTGACTCAGGGCCCGTGGTTTCTGTCTGGTCACATAAAGCTTCCTGACTGTGTAATTTATCGCCTGTGCCGGGAAGGGAACGCACGCTTTTTGAGAACCTACTGTGTGTTCCTTGCTATGCAACCTCCTGTCTCTTAAGCTTCCCCCAATCCCATGACATAGGAAGTATTCTGCCCATCATGGCTTCCAGAGGCAGGAATGTGTCTGGGGTCCCAGCAGCTACTGGGTGGCAGAGCTGGATTCGAACCCAGGTCCCCCCACTCCGGAATCCCAGCTTTTGCTCCTGGTGCCCCGTGCCCCACGTGGTGGCCAAACATCCATGCAGTTACCAGAGGTGCCCTACGTCATCAGAGGGGCTCTCTGCTCCCTGCCCAGTCCTCCCCGAGTCAGTACAGAACCGGGGAGGAAGACACAGCTTGGGGAAGGAATCAAGGAAAAGTGGATGCAGATGAAGCCCACCTGCCTTGCACTCCAGTGCCCTTCCTGTCCGTAGCCAGGGAGACTCCAAAGACGAACCAGGGGGCTCTGGGCCATGAGGAGGGAGACTCGGCTGCCTCTTGGCAGCCACTGTATAGATGAATCTTCCAGATGTGAATGGAGGAAATAGCCTCTCCCTCCGGGAGGGTTTCCCAAGTCTTTCTGCATGACCGCTGTCCCATTGTGTGTGTTTAAAAAGACCAGTGACAAGCTCAAATAACCGATCTCTGTCCTGAGTCCTAACCCAGAGACTACACGATCAGTGTAATTGTGGAAAGCTCAAAATCAACAAATATTTAGGAGAAGGTGTTGAAAGCCACAGAAGGTGGTGGCTCCATCCTTCCTGTTGAGAGGCCCCTAGGGTTCATAGTGGAAACTCCCCAGGGAAAGATCTGACCCTTCCTGAAGGCGTAGCTTCCCTTGCCTGGGCCACAGATGTAATTGGGTGCAGCAGGTGGCCAGGGGAGAGAAAGGCCCCCGGAGAAGAGTGAAGGAAGGAAGAGGAGCCTGTGCGCTCATCTCCCTGGAAGGGGGAGCCCTCATTAACCCACACACGTGACACTGATAATGGTCCTGAGAAGCGGGTGACATTTGGGAAAGCATGAACCACACAAGCAGCCACTAGTGCCATCATGATGCCCTTTCTAAATCCCGCTGCTGCCACCCTGGGCATGGGCACTCTTATCAGCAGACAAGACTCTTTAGAAGTGAAAGTGTCTGCAGCAGAGATGCTTCCAATGTGGGTGCGTCCTATCCCCGTTCTGTCTGGAAAGACGGTGATTGTCTGCCTTGTGTTCAGGAAGAAGACACGTGCAGACCAGGCTGGTGGAACCTCGAGCTTCGGCGCTCAACAGTGGGGACTGCTTCCTCCTGCTCTCTCCCCACTGCTGCTCCCTGTGGGTAGGAGAGTTTGCAAACGTCATAGAAAAGGCAAAGGTTGGTACCTGAAAAATAAAAATGCTTTAGCTAACCTCTCCTTTACACACCAGTGGAGTGTTCTTCCTGGCGTCAGTCGCAAAGCTTCTCAAACACCAGGTGTTGCATTCAAATGAGAAGGGATAGGTAGGATTTCTTGTCCTGAATGTCTCTCAAACAAGCCTTCATTACGTGTTTAAATGGAGTGTTTGAGGACTATGACCTACACCCAAGTGTTTAGGTCCTGGGTTTCTTCTTACTCCTGTGTAAAAAAGGAAGCGGCCCCCTTTAAAGTCCTTTATCCCAGGTAGCTGCGAAGTTCTGCCATAGACCTAGTGAATGAGACTGTCATGGGGTAAAGCCCAAAGAATGATGTTTTTTTAAAGCATCACATGTGACCTATTGAAGATGGAGAACTGTTGCTCTAAAGAATTGATACTCCCTGGTCTTTCAGTTACATTTTCTTGAGGTCATTGAAAATACCCAGTAACCAGCATCCACCCACACCCATGATCACAAGGCTTTCCTTGCAGGCACACACTGTTTCTCCCTCTGGTTTTGACACGTGCCACTCTGTCTAGCCAAGGGCTTCTCTACCCAGATAATTGTATTCCTTTCTTTTCTTAGGCCTCAGAACTTGCAGCTTTAATTCAGACAAAGAGGAAGTTTGATTGTAGAGCTACTTATATCTAAACCATCGAAGAAGGAATTGACATACACACTCATGCAGCCAAAGACTTCTGGAAGCTTCTGGGTGGCCAAACCAGTTACCAGTGTAAGACTTTATTGCACTTCAGAGATTGACAAGGCTTGAATCTGCTTTCTTCTCCCTTAGCTCATTCTTCTAAACCAGCTATTTTGCAACGTAAAACGTGATGCCCTCCTGTTGTTCTTATCCCCAAGCTGCTGGAGACCCAAAAGAAGATGAACTCTATGAAGCAGCCATAATAGAAACTAACTGCATTTACCATCTCATGGATGACAAATTTGTTCCTGATAACAACTACTGGGGGGAAATTCCAAAGTGCTCCCTTCTGCAACCCAAAGAGGTACAGCCCATGGGCTCTGCCCTTCAATGAGAAAGCACATTGAAAGCACTCAGCACAGGCTGCCCAATAAATTAGAGAGTAAGTGCCCAATAAAGGTTAGCCAGTGTCAGTACCCATTGTAGAACATTTACAGTTTTTTTAAAAGATTTTCTTTCTTTCTTTCTTTTTTTCTGAGACACAGTCTTGTTCTGTTGCCAGGCTGGAGTGCAGTGGCGAGATTTCGGCTCACTGCAACCTCCGCCTCCCTGCTTCAAGCGATTCTCCTGCCTCAGCCTCCTGAGTAGTTGGGACTACAGGTGCACGCCACCACGCCCAGCTAATTTTTGTATTTTTGGTAGAGACAGGGTTTCACTAAGTTGGCCAGGATGGGCTCGATCTCCTGACCTCGTGATCCACCCACCTCAGCCTTTCAAAGTGCTGGGATTACAGGTGTGAGCCACTGTGCCCAGCCAGAATATTTGTTATTTCAACCCATTACTGACACCTTAAATGCTAATATGGAATCCAGAATATTGTTCAAAGGTGGCATGGATCATTGAAAGCATCATAGGCAAAATGTAAATATTAGCCCTATCTCTTACATTTTGTATAAACATTAACTAGAATATTTTTCAGTCCTTAAGTTTGAGGAACAATAGATGCATATATATATATAATTTATGGATTTTTCAATTAATATGCTGTTTTTGTCCTATCACACCAGTAAATATTTATTAATTACATATATTTCCAGTACCATTAAGTATACTAAGTGTTGAGAAAGTGGAAGACACACAGGCCCTTAAGTTTTATTGGGTGGAAGAGTATTAAAAGGAATGTAATCTGGAGCAAGGTTGACTGTGTGATATGTATGGGCATTTACATGGAGGAAAAGTCACAGAAAAAGAAATCATCAGGAATAATTTTCAATAGAAAGTGAAATTGAGCCGAGTTTAGAGTTAAGCAAATTTGAATTGCTGGAAGTGAAGGGAGAAATCGAAAGAGTAAAACAAACTGTGAAAATAAGAAATAGCATTACATTCATGTATTCATTCAGCAAACACTTAGTAATCAATCCCTCCTGTATGTATTACTATGATCTAATCCCTGCCCTTAAGGATCTTGGAATTGTGTACAGGAGGGAAGACACCACTGGACCACGAGTGCCTGGCATATATGAAGTGGCCCCTATGTATATATTAATGAATGAGCACATGAGGGGGGAGGAATCGGGGAGAGAGGGAGGACGTCGACAGGACGATGTACCTAAAGAACTCTTGTGAATCACAAGTTGTTAGCAGTTTGAGAGTTCAGAGGTGGGAACATTATCTTGGCCACTTAGGACACTGGGAGGAGGAATCATGCCCCCAGGGCAGCGGCTGGCTTGGCGGGGCAGTGCCAGCTGAGATCTCCTGGCGTTTTTGTGTCTGCGTTGGTTGCCCCATTGGGATTTCTGTCTTCCTCCGTTTGAGTCGCTGTCAGCAGAGACCCTGTTGCTCCTGATTCAACTGTTGCATGTTCTTGAAGTTAACAAATTCTTTTGTGCCATTTCTCCCAGGTACTGGTGTTCGATTTTGGTAGTGAAGTTTACGTATGGCATGGGAAAGAAGTCACATTAGCACAACGAAAAATAGCATTTCAGCTGGCAAAGCACTTATGGAATGGAACCTTTGACTATGAGAACTGTGACATCAATCCCCTGGATCCTGGAGAATGCAATCCGCTTATCCCCAGGTACTCCTGCCGCCACCTGGGGACGGCTCCCCGAGCGAGCTGATTCCCTTCGATCCCTCCGTTCTCACCACAGTCCTCTACTCTCGCTCTTTATAGGGTTCAGTTTTCATAAACGGTTATATGCAGCGGACTCTGAATAGTCACAAAAGGAACGTTCTTTAACTTTTATCTAACTATTGTGGAAATATGGATGCTATAGTCTTCTGGAAGAGGTTTGTTACAGTTGATTTAATGAAATGAGCAAGAAAAGCTGCCAGTTCCCCTGCGGCGTCCCAGGTGCTGCTGTGGCAGACGAACAGCAATTGTTGAAACAAATGCATGCAGATCTGAAAGGCTTCCCGGGTCTGGAATTCAGCCATTGATCTGAAAGTGCAAAAGCAACATGCCTCCTTCTAATTTCATACCTTCCCAGCATCACCCTCAAATTCCAGGATTTATTTGGCAGCAGATGATGTTTATATCTTTATACCTTTGGGAAGGGAAGAGGGGGAGAAGATGGTATTTAAATTATGATTGCAATTTTAATATTCCCTGCATGTACTGGACTCTAAAGTCATTTTGGCAATTCAATAGAATATGTACAAACTCTGAAATTATGATTATGAAAAAAAGAATTCTTACATGCAAAGGATTGCTGTTGTTCTTTCAACTATTAGACCAAAAAAAAGTAGGTTTTTAAACTATGTGTGCCATTACAATAGATTGAAACCGATGAACCACCAAACAGCGTAGAATATTGGGCATCACACAACTGCATTTTAATGTTTTCCATTGAACTGGTATATGAATTTCAACTTTCCTGCCTAGGTTCCTGCTTTAAAATCCAATTATTGATTTCCTTATTAATTATTATAGAAATCATTAAAATTATGTCAATGTGGTAAGAAGTTTTAAAATCCTTGTTAAGCAAATGTACTAATGTTTAACATCAGTATGGTAACAACCGTTGTTTTAAGGACTGGAACTACAGCTCAAACGATTTTATTTGGTATAGCAAAGGAAAAAAAAACCAGGCTAAAGCATAAAATCTATGTGATGGCCAACTGTATTTAATAATGGCATAATCACAGATCTGGAAGTAGATGACGGAGCTCCTAACCCACTGGTTTTCAACATCTCTGAGACAGAATCACCTGAGGGGCCTTTAAAAAGATGCGTTTGCTCAGCCCAGCCCCAGAGATGTGTTTTCAATCCATGTGAGTTAGAGCTTACATGTCAATATGTCTTAAAAGCTCCCGGGGATTTTAAGATGCAGCCAGGATTACACACCCAGCCCTTCTTAGCAAACGAGGCTGAAACCACTGAGCCCAGTTCCAGCTATAAGTCAGGGAAGGGGGGAGAGAGACACACCTGGCTCCTGGCCCAGGTTCGTCCCCCTCACCCTGCAATCTGCCACGTGGCTTGCTCACGACGCTTCAAAACGTAAACGACAGATTCTAAAGCAGAAACCAAGAGCCCTTTCAATCATCGTCTTAGCAAGCCTGCAGAGTAGGACTGACATAAGAGACAGGCATTCAGATATTTTCTGATAAAGACCACAGCCTTTCAAGACCGCGTGCATTTTCTATAGGTGCTTATGTTTGGTTCGCGAAGTCCCACAAGAGCACGAGGTGGAAGTGTCTGTGTTCTACGATTTATCCGGCAGCTTTCTTTGAATCAGGCAGCCTTTTTGATGTGCCTCAGCTGTGACATCAGCAGCTGTGGTCTTGACCAAGCAGGAAGCCACTGAGGCAGTAGCACAGCAGGGCACGGGCAGCAGGGCTGGTTGCTCTAAGGGGTGGCTGCATCCCGGGCCGGATTCAAAACCGAAGATGGATGTGGAGGGATGAGATCGTGCATATTATTCCAGGGCTACGCCCCCCACAGCACGCGTATCTTCTCTACCTTTTCTTTTCTTTTATTTCTTTTTCTTTCTTTTTTAAAATTTTTAATTAATTAATTAATTTTTTTGAGACAGAGTCTCACTCTTGTCACCCAGGCTGGAATGCAATGGTGCTATCTTGGCTCACTGCAACCTCCACCTCCCGGGTTTAAGCGATTCTCCTGCCTCAGCCACCCGAGTAGCTGGGATTACAGGCACCCACCACCACGCCTGGCTAATTTTTTATTTTTGGTAGAGACAGGGTTTCACTGTGTTGGCCAGGCTGGTCTTGAACCCCTGACCTCAGGTGATTCACCCGCCTCGGCCTCCCAAACTGCTGGGATTACAGGCATAAGCTACCACACCCAGCCCTCAGCTCTACCTTTTTCTAAATTACCTGTGTTCTTGGGGACAGCGCAAATTCTGAAATCTCAAGCCCACACAAGACCTCCAGTTGGGGCTGTGCCATTTTCTTTCCTATTTCTCTGTGCTCTCCTCGTCTGCTGCCCTGGCCAGTCGCCTAGAAATAAGTGTACAAAAGGGCACTTCAAGAAAATGAAAGTGTGTTCATTTTAGTGACAGGAGAATCTCCGTACTCTGGAGAGCTTTGCTATAACATGAAATAAAATAGTGGAGAATTGTGGGGAGGGGAGCTACGTCTTTCCTACGTCTATTAATTAATTGGAGGGAAACTTGGTGAGCATTTGCAGGTGACTGGGTGGCATAGAGTAGATGACAAGTGAGGTTTGCCCGCAGCTCCTGCCATTGCCAAAATCTCCACCCAGCATGCCACCCCGAGGGCATTCCAAAGACAAGAATTTGCTAGAATGTGGCCAGGCACAGTGGCCCACACCTGTAGTCCCAGCACTTTGGGAGGCTGAGGTGGGAGGATCGCTTGAAGCCAGAAGTGCAAGACAGCCTGGGCAACATAATGAGACCTGGTCTCTATTAAAAAATCAGCCAAGCATGGTGGCACACATCTGCAGTTCCAACTGTTTGCAAGGCTGAAGCAGGAGGATCACTGCAGCCCAGGAGTTCGACGCTGCAGGGAACTGTGATTGTGCAATTGCACTTCAACCTGGGCAACAGAGCAAGACCTTATCTCAAAAAAAAGAAAAAAAAGACTTGCTAGATTATAAGAAAAGTCTAGTCCTGACATGGTTCATGTCACATTTAGGCACATCAAAAACTCCATGGACACAAAGCTTTGCAAGACTTCAGACTAAAATAACAAAATGTCATTATTTGGTAACATGCAGGAAAATAAACCATTTGTTCTATACACCACTTACGTGCTTTGAGATTTTTTCCAGTAGCCGCATGTGTTTTAGATTCCTTTGTTTAAGCTTGGCTTAATCTTGGTTCTTTTCCTGTCTGTTCTCCCAACCCCCACCCCCACCCTGCAGAAAAGGACAGGGGCGGCCCGACTGGGCGCTATTTGGGAGACTTACTGAACACAATGAGACGATTTTGTTCAAAGAGAAGTTTCTGGATTGGACAGAACTGAAGAGAGAGAATGAGAAGAACCCCAGGGAACTTGCCCAGCACAAGGTATTCCAGTGACCAAGTCTCAAACCTCAGGGCTTGGTTCGGGTCCCAACAAACGTGGCCTTGATGTAAAATGATCAAATCAGGATAGTTTGCATGGTCATCACCTCAGATGTATCATTTCTTTGTGGTGAGAACATTCAGATCTTCTCTTCTAGCTCTTTTGAAATATGCAATACAGTATTGGAAAACAGTCACCCCACTGTGCAGGAGAAAACCAGAGCTCATTCCTCCTCTCTCGTTGTCATTTTATACCCATTGGCCAACATCTCCCTATCCTCCCTCTCCCGTCTCCTTCCCACACCCCTTCCCCATAAAACAGATGCGTGTATCAACACATCAAATCATACTCATAATAATGTGTCAACTAAAATACTTTTTTAATTAAAAAAAAAAACCATGGACACACACACACACACACACACACACACACACACACACCCTTAAAGCTAAGAGGCCTTCCCAGGAATCACTGGTAGAACAGCAGACAGGCCTCCAATTCTAATCTGACTCCGGGAGGTGAAGAGTCTGGTTTGCACCCGTTCTCGGGCATCCATGCGCTGTTGTGGCAATGGGTGTTCAGACCTCCCAGAGTCTTTCTGGAAATGCAGCCTTTCCCTGACTGCAGTTAAACATCCGAGGATGAGATAGAGGATGGAAGCTGTATTTTTATGCTGTCCCAGGAACAGCTGAAGCAGCGTTGAGTGTGACAAGGAACGGCTGTGGAAACAGGCAACTGAACCGATGTCTTCATGTTCCCCTATAGGAAGACCCCAGGGCTGATGTCAAGCCGTACGATGTGACACGGATGGTGTCCATGCCCCAGACGACAGCAGGCACCATCCTGGACGGGGTGAACGTCGGCCGTGGCTATGGCCTGGTGGAAGGACATGACAGGAGGCAGTTTGAGATCACTAGCGTCTCCGTGGATGTCTGGCACATCCTAGAATTTGACTATAGCAGGCTCCCCAAACAGAGTATTGGGCAGTTCCACGAGGGGGATGCCTATGTGGTCAAGTGGAAGTTCATGGTGAGCACAGCAGGTTAGTGAACGCTCATGGTTTCTTCCAGCTGAAAGAGGTCGGCCCAGCAGCCCTGCAGGAGCCAGCTTCCCCAATGAGCCCTGTTGTGCTCACTGCTGGGTATGTGCAGTGGGGCACTGCAGTCATGTGCCTTTGAGAGCCACCTAGTAAACCACAGAGATGAAAAGAAGTAAGGCCGAATTCCTAACAACCTAGCATTGCCAAGGCCGCTGGTGTTCACCTATAGAAATTGAACTTGCACATCAAGTCTTCTCGGCTCCCTCTCTCTCTCCCCTGCTCCTGTCCCCAGAGCTTTTCTGGGAAACAGAAAAGCTCTAAATGATGGCCTCTAAATGATATTTCCCATGTGACTGTGTGCTGCTTCAATTAAAGTCGTTAAGTACAGCATATCTTCGTGATTTAAAGCTGGAACCAAATGGGCTGTAACATTATAGTAAATACACGCACGGAAGATTGATTTGAAAAGTGAAAGAGTCTGTTTCTCCTGAGACTGAGCGCACGCGTGGTGCTTTGTGGGTCTGGTGTAGTAAATGCAGAGTCTAAACTCTCCTCGGTTCCTGATGGTGACAGACCCCATTGCAAAACACTTGCCTGGATGCTCTGGAGAAATCACCCCTTTCCTTGCCAAGCAGGAGCCTTTCCCATAGCGCTCCTCACCCCTTCCCGTTTAGCATGCAGGTCACAGGTCTGTGATTTCAACTCAGAAGAGAGTTTTTTCGCCTCTTTACAGCCCCGTTGCTGTGCAGGTGTACCTGCCCCCGGGGCCACAGGAAGCACAGGCAGCTGTTTGCTTCAGAAAACTGCAGGCTCAGAACCACGTGATTTCTTTCCTGGCTTATATAAAATGCATCTGTTCATCAACTGACACCATTTCCTGAGCACCTACTCTATGGGAGACACTTTTTCTAGGGACCAAGTAACTATTTCAGATCCTGTCTCCAAGACAGTTATCCATGATGTAAAGCAAGTGCAGGAACAGCCAGCAGGCGGGCCTCGCTGAGTACATGGCCAATGGGGTTGTATGCTGTGCAGAGCCGGCTGTGGCCCAGAGGTCCCCCTGCCCCCTCAGGGCACGATGCGGGGGGGCTTTATCCTGCCTCTAGCTGAGTGCCTCCTGGGCTCCCTGAGACTTGTTCTGTTGTGATGCTAATTTCTCAGATGAGGAACAGGACCATAAGATCAGGGAACCTGCCTGAAGCCACACAGCTAGCAGGGAGCAGAGCCGGACACTCACACCCAGGCCTGCCTCTTTTCAAACCCAACTGTGCTGTTAACCCACTCTGCAGGCAGGGAGTCAGAGTGGGGCTCCAGCACAGGATGTGGGAAGCCATGAGTTTGGTTACAAGGATGGGCCGAAGAGCCCAGTGACCAGACCGTGGAGCAGGTCAGGGTTGAACCAGCGGCAAGGCGACTTGACGTTGAGCCGCTGAATGCATCAAACTTCAGGAGCTTCTTAAACAGCAGGAATGGGCTCTTCCAGGGCCCAGGCAGCTCCAGCCTCTCCTTCCAGGGAGTAGTGGGGTGTCAGACAAGGACCCCCAGTGGGAGGGACTCCCTTCCCTCCCACTCCCCTCCCCTCCCTTTCCCTTCCTTGACAGGGTCTAACTATGTTGCCCAGGCACGCACTTTCTTTCTTCGTTTCTTTCCTTCTTTTCTTCCTTTCTTCCCTCCCTCCTTCTCTCCCTCCCTCCCTCTCTTCCTCTGTCTCTTTCTCCCTCCCTCCCTCCTCTCTCTCTCCTTTCTTTCTTTCTTTCTTTCTCTTTCTTCTTTCTTTCCTTCCTTCTTTCTTTTTCTTTCTTTCCTTTCCCTTCCTTCCTTCCCTCCCTCCCTCCCTCCCTGCCTCCCTGCCCCTGTCTCTCTCTCTCTCTCTCTTTCTTTCTTTCTTTCTTTCTTTCTTTCTTTCTTTCCTTTCTTTCTTTCCTTTCTTTCTTTCTTGCAGACTTACAACTTTGGAAAAGTCCAGCTTTGGAGAATTAGGATAGAGCAGGGAGCGTTCAGATTCCAGACCATCCCTCCAGCAGCAGAAGCACAGCCCAATGGCACTTGCAGTCACTCTGTAGCCAACGCGGAAGCTCTGGCGCCTTGGTGACACTCGTCCGGCTCCTCTATCACTTGTGCCCACAAGAGCCACACCTGCAATCAGGACCGAGTCAGAGCTCAGGCAGCACTGCTGGGAGACGGTCAGCACACCTGCAATCAGGACCGAGTCAGAGCTCAGGCAGCACTGCTGGGAGACGGTCAGCACACCTGCAAACAGGACCGAGTCAGAGCTCAGGGAGCACTGCTGGGAGAGGGTCAGCACACCTGCAAACAGGACCGAGTCAGAGCTCAGGGAGCACTGCTGGGAGACGGTCAGCACACCTGCACACAGGACCGAGTCAGAGCTCAGGCAGCACTGCTGGGAGACGGTCAGCACACCTGCAAACAGGACCGAGTCAGAGCTCAGGGAGCACTGCTGGGAGAGGGTCAGCACACCTGCAATCAGGACCGAGTCAGAGCTCAGGCAGCACTGCTGGGAGAGGGTCAGCAAAAAGCAGCAGCTGCACAGGTGGTAGAGCCTCCGCTTGGCCGATGCTGGCCGGCCTGCTGGGGTCAGTGTCCTGGCCCGGCGCCTGCAGGGTAGGGTTGCTTGCACTCCAGCAGGGTCAGGGGACAGCTGCTCGAGGGGCCCAGGGATGCTGAGCCAGGCTCCTCCAGGGCACGATAGGGGTTTAATTTCTATAAATAGGTGGCTCTGGGGCAAGGATACTTAACCATAAGCAGTCTTCACACCTCTGTTTTCTGTTATTCCTAAATAGCACTACTGGTACCAAACTTATTCTTGAAACTGCTTTGATGGTGTAACATGTCCACACTTTATATATCTATTTATCTATCTATTTATTTATTTATTTATTTATTTATTTATTTACTTACTTACTTATTTAGAGACAGAGTCTCGCTCTCGCTCTGTCACCCAGGCTGGAGGGCAGTGGCGTGATCTCGGCTCACTGCAAGCTCCGTCTGCCAGGTTCACACCATTCTCCTGCCTCAGCCTCCCAAATAGCTGGGACTATAAGCATCCGCCACCACGCCCGGCTAATTTTTTGTATTTTGAGAGAAGCAGGGTTTCACCGTGTTAGCTAGGATGGTCTCAATCTCCTGACCTCGTGATCCATCTGCCTCAGCCTCCCAAAGTGCTGAGATTACAGGCATGAGCCATGGCACCAGGCCCTGTTTATTTATTTTGAGACAGAGTCTCGCTCTGTTGCCCAGGCTGGAGTGCAGTGGCGCAACCTTGACTCACTGCAACCTCTGTCTCCTGGGTTCAAGCAATTCTCCCTGCCTTGGCCTCCCGAGTAGCTGGGATTACAGGTGCCCGCCACCACGCCCCGTTAATTTTTGTATTACACTTTAAATTAGGCAACTGATCAAGGCTGTGAAAAGAATGGCTCCGGATCATGAGGTCAGGAAATCGAGACCATCCTGGCTAACACGGTGAAACCCTATCTCTACTAAAAATACAAAAAAAAAAAAGAAAAAGAAAAAGAAAAGGAAAAGAATGGCCCCATAAGTTCTTCCCACTAAAAATTGAATCTTTACATTGCTAAAATTAAAAATGAATACACATATGAAAAATGAATTTGTATATAGGACTACATTTCAATACGTGAAGAAAAACTCTTAACGAAAATTAGTGAAATGCCCATTTTGTAAAATATCTTTAAAGAAATAGAAGTCTAGGCTTGCACCTGTAACCCCTGAGTTTTGGGAAGCTGAGGTGGGAGGATCACTTAAGGCCAGGTGTTCAAGACTACTCTGGGCAGCATAGTAAAACCTCATCTGTACAAAAAATAAAAAAATCAGCCCAGTACAGTGGCATCTGCCTGTAGTCCCAGGGCTTTGGGAGGCTAAGCCAGGAGGATCCCTTGAGCCCAGGAGTTCAAGGCTACAGTGAGCTATGGTTATACCACTACACTCCAGCCCGAGCAGCAGAGCAAAACCCTGTCTCTAAAATAAAAATACTTTTAAAAAGAGATACAATTGTATTTTGGATATATACGGTCAAGTCTATTTAGAATGTTAGGACATGATATTGGTTATTTAAGTGTAAATGTGTATTTACACAATGTATTTGAGTGCTAAAAATGTCTAGGTCTTTATAAACTGTTATGCTCTATTTGAAACATGCCTTTCTTTCCCCAGTAATCTAGTTGGTGCAACACATTTTCACTACTTTGAGGAATAAGATTGCTAATCAAAGGCAAAATTTTTTGCTAAGTTAGCAGAAATTTCAGTTGAGTGGCTTCCAAATTAATTTTAGGTATTTATAATGTAGTCATTGATGGTTCCTATTTTATTTTGCCCTCTCGAAAACATACAAACTTAGCCAGTTCAGATCTACAGTGGATGGTAGGAAAGGCCATTTTTAGTGAAAATACTTTAAGAAATTATTAGAATCATTTATGGAACCTATGTTACAGATACTTTACCAAAGAAATGGCTGAAAACATCAAATAAATATGACCCCTGAACTTTTAGGAACTTAAATGAATTTTCTTCTTCCTTTCAAACCCCAATACAGTTGTAATGTTGGAAATGGGATTGAAGCTAGGAAAAATTGAGGTGATATAGAAGCAGAGACTCCAGTCTTTTTTGTTTGTTTGCTTGTTTGTTTGTTTTGTTACGGAGTCTCACTTTGTTGCCCAAGCTGGAGTGCAGTGGCCCGATCTTGGCTCACTGCAGCCTCCACCTCCTGGGTTCAAGTGATTCTCAGCCTCTTGAATAGCTGGGATTACAGGCATGTGCCACCATGCCCAGCTAATTTTTGTATTTTTAGCAGAGATGGGTTTCACCATGTTGGCCAGGCTGGTCTCAAACTCCTGACCTCAAATGATCAGCCCACCTCGACCTCCCAAAGTGGTGGGATTACAGGCATGAGCCACTGCACCTGGCCAGTTTTTACTATTACAATTTAACAGGTCTTCTACACCTCGAAGCTCAGATAAATTCTACCTGTTTCCACAATGCTTTGAATTATTTCTTATTTTACATTCATTCTTCATCTGGAATTTACTTTAATTCCTATGGTATCTTTAGCTTTGTTCTCTTTTCTTTCAAAGATCCTGGAAGTTTTAACTTCGCACCCCGCCTGTTCATCCTCAGCAGCTCCTCTGGGGATTTCGCGGCCACGGAGTTTGTGTACCCTGCCCGAGCCCCGTCTGTGGTCAGTTCCATGCCCTTCCTGCAGGAAGATCTGTACAGTGTGCCCCAGTCGGGTACCGCTTGCAGGCGGCAGCTATGACACACTGCTAAGCAGCTATGACACATTTCTGCTGCTAAGCAGCAGAAGACACACCTTCCATGTGCTTCTGCACACCCAGAACATATGCTTATCCTCACCCCTACACCAAAAGGAAGGAGGGTGAAATCAGCCACACATTATAGCATAAGAAACGAGGCTCAGTTACTTAAACCACCGAAAGACGTCAGCTAAGAACAGGTTGAGCACCACAGCGGCAGGCCTGGCGTCTCTATTCTTCTCCCAGCCTTGCTCTCAGTCTTGTTGCTGCATGGTCACTGGTCGACTGCCATTGCTCCAGCCATCATGTTTGCATTCAAGACAGAAAGAGAAAGAAGGGTGGTGGAAAAAAGGGAACTTAATAGCCACATCTCTCTCTTTAATCAGATAAAAAAGACGTTTTCCCAGAAATCCCCAGCAGACTTCTGCTTTTATCCCATTGGCCAGAGCTTGTCACATGGCCAACCCCAGCTGCAAGGGAGCCTGGGAAAGCAAATGGCAGGGGAGAAGAGTGTTGAGGTAACAGCTACATTAGCCAGTGAACGGGGTCTGCCATACCAAGTCTCCACAGCAGAGGCAAGACTCCAGCCCAGGTCTTCTGATCCCAAGGTCAGGGCTGTTTCCACCAGGCCACCACCTCAAGACAGAAACCTCTGTGCCCTCATTCTGGTTGGGAAAGTCACAATAGACTGGGCTTGACAGCCCGTCCCGCCCACCCTCCAGTGAAGCCAAGGTCAGCTGCTTCTCAGTTTGTGTTTGTTGCTTCTCACATTACAAGAGCCTGGAGCTGCAGCCAGGGACCTCACCTTGCACTGAGAGCCCAGGACACCACTGAAAGTTTGACCAGTGCACATGTCATGCTTGGAAAATCTTAGCCATCAGAAAGAGAGGCTGTGCCCACACCCTTCATCCTGGGGCTCAGGGCGGGTTATCAACCTCCACTGGGCTTCTAAAATGTGGCTTTCACAGAATCCTGAAACACATGCTGGGAAAGGACACACGGTGAGCCGACCAGCAACAGTGAGAGGCGTTTTGCCTCGTGGAGTAAGAGTCAGGCTGACAATTTGAGGAGGAGAAAAAGTTAGGATGAAAAGGCAGTAGAACAATTTTGATTTTTATTTCATTTTATATTTTTTAGAGGCAAGGTCTCACTCTGTCATCCAGGCTGAAGTGCAGTGGTGCAATCATGGCTCACTGCAGCCTCAAACTCCTGGGCTCAAATGATCCTCCCTCCTTAGCTTCCTGAGTAGCTGAGACTACATGCATGCACCACCATACCTGGCTAATTTTTTTTTTCCTTTTTGTAGAGATAGGGTCTCATCATGTTGCCCAGGCTGGTCTTCAACCTCTGGGCTCAAGCAATCCTTCCTCCTCAGCCTCCCAAAGCACTGGGATTACCAGCATGAGCCACCACTCCTGGCCACAGTTTTGATGTTTAAAGCCCATTTCTCTGTAAGAGAACCATGAGCTCACCTCACCGCTAAGCAGTCACGCGCAGGGCAGGAACGCCTCTGACCTGTCTGCCGTGAGATGTGTGCTCCAGTGTTGATTGTGCTCTTTGGAGATACGTGGTGCTAACAGCCCCTTGAGTGGCACATGCATTATCCCTTCCACTCTTAGCACAGTCCTGCCAGTATCCAGAAGGGCCAGGAGCTTGAGCTGGGGCAAAGGGAGGAGGACCTGGAGGACGAGGAATGAAAGAGACTAACTCCTTGACGCCACCTTTCTCTGCCTAGAGGCTTCTCCCAGTTGACCTTTCAAAGGGCTGGGGTGTCCTGGGTTTCTGTTTGCCTCTTTGCCCCTGGTTTGACGGCCAAGGGGGTTTCCCCCATGACACAGCAGCGGGGAGGAACAGCATCCACTAGGTTTGGGGAGGAGTGAGCTGGAAGTGTCCGTGAAGGAGCTCCTGACGGTCGGGGTCTGTCCCTGCCCTCACAGTGCTTTTCCCTGTTGACAATCACCACGAGGTGTACCTCTGGCAAGGCTGGTGGCCCATCGAGAACAAGATCACTGGTTCTGCCCGCATCTGCCCTGCCTCTGACCGGAAGAGCACGATGGAGACCGTACTCCAGTACTGCAAAGAAGAGGCCTCGCCAGCAGCTCCCCGGAGCCCTAGACCCTCTTTCTCTTCTGCATGGGTCAGCCAGTGTCTATAAAGCCTGGCAGGTGGTAATGAAACCCATTTTTCCCCCCTTTAATTTTTTTGAGATTTATTAATTTTTAGATTAGTGCATTCTCAGCTGCCAGCATGAAGAACAACTAGTTTTTCTCTCTGGTATTATGAGGCCATCTGACATGTTACCCTCAAGGATAAAGGCTATATTGTGGAACGCCCCAGGCAGATTAAAACCCTGTTGTACTCCGGGTTGATCACGCTGAGAGACAAGTTGGCCTCTGCCATGTACATTATCTGCAACCACTACCATGCTGTTGGAGAATGAAAGTCTCCCCCAAATGGTGAATGGCCATTGCCAACCTTTTTATTATTTATTATTATTTTTAGTATTACATCCTAAAAGTAAGTTTGTAGTTTTTCATATACCATCCACATGAAATTTCTGGTCCTTTATGTAAAGTGAAAATACCAGTAATTAATATCACATTTTTATGGTTTCATTGATACTATTAGTTTAACATCACTGAGTATGTGCAATTGATTCTCTTCCTGAAGAACTGTTCAACAATAAATAACATATGAAACCTTCCACCCAATGTTATAGTAAACGTAGATGTATAAGATGCTGTCGTTCGCTGTCAGCCATATTGGAGTTAATCCCGTGGTAGGAAGGCAGAGGGAAGCCGCTACAGTGAATTCAGGAGGAAGAAAATGCTCCAGCCAGAAGCTGCAGACAGAGGAGCTCTCCCTTCCAGGAATACAGAGCGTTTTGTTAGGTTCAAGAAGTATAGACTCAGGTTGATTATAGGTCACAATTGTAGTCAGAGGCATGAAACTAACATCTTATATAAACATTATCCATGTGTTGTTATGAACTACTCGTAACTTGCATTTTAAGCATGAAGTCATGAGTTCTGACAAAGAAGAAAAGATTTCAAGGGAAATCAGTGAAAGACAGGGTCTCCCTTGGGCCTACTGACATTTTGTTCTGTGTAACTACAGGGAAAAATCTCAAGAAATCACCCCCCAAGTCTTACCTTATCTATGCTGGCCTGGAGCCCCTGACATTCACGAATATGTTTCCCAGCTGGGAGCACAGAGAGGACATTGCTGAGATCACAGAGATGGTGAGCACGCTTTCCTGCCCTGTGAAGGTGGCTCTTGCGCCTTTTGGATTGTGGGTTGACTTTACTTTGGGGAGAGCATCCAGTTGCACTGTCAAAGTGGGAAAATATTTTTTATTTTGCAACATGATAACATGTCATAGAATTCGCTTAGGAAGAAGAGAAGTCTAACGGGAAATCAATTGAACTATTTTAGTAATTTTCTACACAGTGTACCCAAATTTTAAAAACTTAAAAGCAAAGGTGAGTTTAATCATGCTGACTATATATGTACATAAAAGCTGCGAACTCTTCATTCTGTTTGCCAAGAACCTGTTGCTTGGCATCGCTTGTCTCCAGTGTCCATGTGATGTGCAACCAAACCCTTATGTTTCAGACGTTAACCTTGTGTAGAGGAGACACAAACAAAATCTGATGAATTAGTGTGTTCAGATAACTGAATGAATGGATGTACTGCGACTCACTTATGAGAAGATATCACTCAACATCTCATTCATGTTGTCTTTTATGAGACCACCTGATACTTCCACATGAGCCATTTATCATAACTTCTATCTACTGAAATATATTGTTATCCAGAATGTTTTCCAACCACACAGAAAAGAAGTTACCTATAATGATGTTGAATTTCTTATTGATGAGCTATTAGCATTGCTAGGAATAGCAGTTCCGAGGATTTGTTTTGGTTTGATGGGAGATGGTGTTTTTCCGTTTTGATTTTTTTTTTTTTTTTACCATGTAGGAGAGTTGCTTTGATTGGGGAAATGATCCAAGTGTATTTTGTTGTCTCAAATTTGTGTCTCTGACTGACTAAAATTAGGCTGTTTTACAGCAGGGAAGAAATGTAACCATGTGTGGGAAAACAGGAATGAAGGAGGGTTGAGGAAGAGGAGGTGGTCAACAGGAAGCAGGGAGTCAGTTGGGCATCATGAAGGGTGAGGGGCCTGGTAAGCTTCCATTTTTTCTTTTCTCTTCCAGCCCAGGCTGGAGTGCAGTACCACAATCACAGCTCACTGCAGCCTCCACCTTCCAGGCTCAATCAATGCTCCCAGATCAGCCTCCCAAGTAGCTGGGACTACAAGCACACACAATGCCCAGCTAAGTTTGTATTTTCAGTGAGGTTTTGCCATGTTGTTCAGGCTGGTCTTGAACTCCTGGGCTCAAGCCATTTGTTGGCCTCAGCCTTCCAACGTACTAGGATTACAGGCTGGCTTTCCAAAGTGCTAGGATTACACTGTTGGCTTTCTGATACTCTCAGAGAGGCCTGATGGTTGATTTCCTGAGAAAGTAACTCAGATAAGACAAATATAACTTTCTCAAGTTTCAAAACTGGGATAGTCAAATTTTTGATGTTTATTCGAAGAAACCATAAACATCAGCTCTGTGGGACAGTTTAGCCAGTTTCAGAAGGAGGTAACTCACCATTCTCTCTCTGTATTCACTATAGATCCTGAGGGTTGGCAACGGGGCTGTTTACTGTTGTGCGGGCCCATGGGATTCCAGCCAGAAAAGAGTCGTGCTTCCCATGCCAGCAAGTTATACAAATAATTAACACTCACCAAGTGCTGATTCTGCACTAGGCATAACTCCAAGCACTTTACACTGATTCTCTCGTTTAATTATCACAACAGTTCATCAAGATCTATCTTCTTCTTATTCCCATTTTACTGGCGTGGGAGCAGAGGCACAGAAACGTGAAGTGACTTTCAGGGAGTAGAAAAGTCAGTACTCAGATGCAGGCAGGATCACTCAAACACCTGCCTTCGTCTCGCTTTTTTTGAGACAAGGGCTTGCTGTGTCACCCAGGCTGGAGTATACTGATGCCATCATGGCTCATTGCAGCCTGGAACTTCCGGGTTAAAACCATCCCCCTGCCTCAGCCCCCTGAGTAGCTGGGACTATAGGTGTGCACTACCATGCCCAGCTGATTTTTGTATTTTTTGTAGAGATGGGGGGTCTCACTATGTTGCCCAGGCTGGTCTCAAACTCCTGGGCTCAAGCAATCTCCTGCCTTGGCCTCCCAAAGTACAGGGATTATAGGCATGAGCCACCATGCCCAGCCCAAAACCTGCCTGTTGACCAGTAGTCCCCCCATATATTTGTGATTTGGGCAACAGCTATTAGTCATGCATTCCCATCATCTACCCACCCAAAAAGAGAGAAGCCAATCTGGGGTCCCAAGTTTAATGGAGGAAGAGAATTTACCCAGAATAGCTTGTTCAGATTAAATTCACACAATGGTTTAAAAGCAAACTTGATTCTACTCCAAAATATTCTGGATGCACTTTCTGACCTTCTTTTTCTATTGTGGATTAAGAAGGTGCTGAGGCGGGCGGATCATGAGGTCAGGAGATCGAGACCATCCTGGCCAACATGGTGAAACCCTGTCTCTACTAAAACACAAAAAATTAGCCAGGCGTGGCGGTTCACGCCTGTAGTCCCAGCTACTAAGGGGGCTGAGACAGGGGAATCACTTGAACCTGGGAGGCGGAGATTGCCGAGATCGCGCCACTGCACTCCAGCCTGGCGACAGAGCAAGACTCTGTCTCAAAACAAAGAAAAAACAAGAAAAAAAATAAATGAGGCCGGGGAGGGGAGGAGGGTGTGATTTCTTTTCAGTTTAATTATTTTAAAAATATTTTTAGGCCGGGCGCGGTGGCTCAAGCCTGTAATCCCAGCACTTTGGGAGGCCGAGACGGGCGGATCACAAGGTCAGGAGATCGAGACCATCCTGGCTAACACGGCGAAACCCCGTCTCTACTAAAAACACAAAAAATTAGCCGGGCGAGGTGGCGGCGCCTGTGGTCCCAGCTACTCGGGAGGCTGAGGCAGGAGAATGGCGGGAACCCGGGAGGCAGAGCTTGCAGTGAGCTGAGATCTGGCCACTGCACTCCAGCCTGGGCGACAGAGCAAGACTCCGTCTCAAAAAAAAAAAAAAAAAAAAAAAAAAAAAAAAAAATATTTTTAAACAAATTCCATTATTTGGAGGTCTCTGGTGTTTAGACGTAAAATTTACTAATCTTAGTCTGTAATTCACTCATGGTGAACATTTTTCCAGTGGCAGTCCTGAGATAAGATTTGTTTGAAACTCTGTGATAAGTTGAGAAAACATCTAAAAGTCAGAGAAACAAGATTCCATCTCTACAAAATATTTTTAAAGTGTATTAGGCGAGCATGGTGGCATGCATCTGCAGGCCCAGCTACTCAGGAGGCTGAGGTGGGAGGATCACTTGAGCCTAGGAGTTCAAGGCTATGGTGAACTATGATTGCACCACTGCACTCCAGCCTGGTGACAGAACGAGATACTGTCTCTAAAAAATAATAATAATAAAAAGGGGCCAAATGCAGTGGTTCACACCTGTAATCCCAGCGCATTATCAGGCTGAGGTGGGAGGATCACTTGAGGCCAAGAGTTTGAGACCAGCCTGGGCAACAGAGCAAGAGGGGAGGGGAGGGGAGGGGAGCGGAGGGGAGGGAAGGGGAGAGGAAGGGAGGAGGAAGGAAGGAAAGAAGGAAGGAAGGAAGGAAGGAAGGAAGGAAGGAAGGAAGGAAGGAGAAAGAAGAAAGAATTAACCGGACATGGTGATGCACATGTGTAGTTCCTACTACTTGGGAGGCTAAGGCAGGAGAACCGCTTAAGTGCAGGAGTTCGAGGCTGCAGCGAGCTGTGATAGTGCCACTGAACTCCAGCCTGGATAACAGAGACCTTGTCTCCAAAATATTTTTTTTATTTAAAATTTAAAAATTAAAAAAATTAAAACTCAAGGCAACTGCAGGGCTTTGGGCAATCCCTTATCTTTCAGAGCCATTTCCTCCTCAGTGGTGTGGAGCCATGCATCCTCAGGCTGTGTGCAGATGGCACAGGGCTGTGTTTGCAAGCACTTAATGAAACAAGTTCAAATGTAGGACACAAGCTCTCCGCTCTGCCCCCTCCTCTTCTCTAGGACACGGAAGTTTCCAATCAGATCACCCTCGTGGAAGACGTCTTAGCCAAGCTCTGTAAAACCATTTATCTGCTGGCCGACCTCCTGGCCAGGCCACTCCCGGAGGGGGTCGATCCTCTGAAGCTTGAGATCTATCTCACCGATGAAGACTTTGAGGTAAGCAGTTCTTCCGGTGGGGTGGGGACGGGAGTAAAACAACACATGCATGCCTGGCTCCTTTCACTGAGCCGCGGGGCGCTTCTCCCAATGTTTCCAGTTTGCACTAGACATGACAAGGAAAGAATACAATGCCCTGCCCTCCTGGAAGCAGGTGAACCTGAAGAAAACAGGAGGCCTGTTCTGAGTGGGGAGACGCCACAGGAACCTCGGAGTCACGTCCAATACCATCACACCAGGGAAATGGGTATATATTTTTGGATTGGTGGGGTTTTTTTTGTTTTTTGTTTTTTGTTTTTTGTTTTTTTTGAGACGGAGTCTCGCTGTGTCTCCCAGGCTGGAGTGCAGTGGCGTGATCTCGGCTCACTGCAAGCTCCGCCTCCCGGGTTCACGCCATTCTCCCGCCTCAGCCTCCCAAGTAGCTGAGACTACAGGCGCCCGCCACCACGCCCGGCTAGTTTTTTGTATTTTTAGTAGAGATGGGGTTTCACCATGTTAGCCAGGATAGTCTCGATCTCCTGACCTCGTGATCCACCCGCCTCGGCCTCCCAAAGTGCTGGGATTACAGGCTTGAGCCACCGCGCCCGGCCATGGACTGGTGTTTTCCACAAAGTATTTTTCAATCAGAGTTTTCAGAACCTGACATTGTTAAAGATACTACTTGTCTGGGAGTTGTGTATTTTGTAAACGTTCAAGGGAACTATTTGGGAACTTCTTTCCACCATTCAGCAGGTTATCAGAATTAATAAAAGTATGTTATGTGCACTTAAGCCGCAGCTGCTGTAGATAGCACTGTGTTCTTGTTCCAATTAAGCAATGCTTTTTTCTTTTTTCTTTTTTTTTGGAAGCAGTTCTCTTTATAAAGTGTTATTTTGATAGTTTGTGGATTCTAAAATATATGTATACTTATAGAAACACCATAAAAGTCAAGTAAGTATTTAACAAAGCAGTAAGTATTCGTTCACTTTCAAGATTTTTTTTTAATGTCAAAATAATATGAAAAGGTAGATGGAGTTGCTTCTGTTGAATTAGCTCTGCCACCAATGCGTATCTTCATACACGTTTGGAAACGTTTCCTGCAGCATTAGGTATGACTTGTTCTGAGTACTGCTTCCAGTGCTAAAATGAACAAAGAATTTGTACTTAATGGCATGGACTCTGGAGAATCTATGCGAATCAGCCTTTCTACCTTAATATCTCCCCCGAAATGTATAGTGCCTTGTTTGATGTACAGTTTCTATACAGAACAGTTTGCTCTGCGTCTTTGATGATGGTTTGGAACATTATCTACGATTTTACTCTCAAATAGTCAAAATAAAAACATCTCAATTTCTAATACCTCTTATAAACAGTACACATTATTTTGTGATACAGGACTTTTGTCTTGTGCTTTTGGAAATAATAGCATCAGAATAAACACAATAAACACAACAATTAATTGATGGGTTCATATTCAATTCCAAGCATGTTCCTTTCTGGAAATTTTTTTTTTTTTTTTTTTTGGTAAATGTTAACCTAGCACCAATATTGTATCATTAAATATTAATGGCTATACATTTGAATTTAGTTTAGGGCAAGATTTTATACAAGGTCATAAGATTAAATAAAGAGCTATTTGCCCCGTAAAATTAGTACTCAGTACTATATTGCAGACATATTTTTGCAAATCATCATTCAACAGAAGTTCTTTTCCTTTTGCTTTTTTTTTTTTTTTTTTTTTTTTGAGATGGAATCACACTTTTGTTGCCCAGACTGGAGTGCAATGGCACCATCTCAGCTCGTTGCAACCTCTGCCTCCCGAGTTCAAGCAATTCTCCTGCCTCAGTCTCCTGAGTAGCTGGAACTACAGATGCCCACCACCACGCTTGGCTAATTTTTTGTATTTTTAGTAGAGACGGGGTTTCACCACGTTGGCCAGACTGGACTCGAACTCCTGACCTCAAGTGATCCACCCTCCTTGGCCTTCCAAAGTTCTGGGATTACAGGCTTGAGCCACTGCACCTAGCCTCAACAGAAGTTCTTTACCCCACAACTCTATCTACATTTCAATTTCAAGATCTCAGTGCCTTAAAAAAAAAAAGTATGTGGATAAGACGTCTAGAAAACTTAAAAATGAGTTAGAAAACTCTAACGTTAGAAAACGAGCGTATATGTTCTTAAAATACAAATTCATGGGTTTGAAGGTATTCTGTAGGCCTATTATGAGTTGTTACAGCCCTTCCTTATTCTCTGTTAGCCTAAGTTTAACACATTCCATCACAGCACACTTGCCTGAAACTTCAGAACTTACGTGCCCCACCCTTTCACTGCACCAGGGTGGGGACCTGTAACCTGCTCCTGGTCTCACCACTTTATGATTGTGTAATATTGGGCTATCACTGAACTTCTCTGCCATGATTTCCTTTAAAAAGGAGACACTCCTAGCTATCTCACCTGCATCACAAGATTCCAAGGGAGGATCTAGCGGAAGCTCTTTGAAAATTGCCAAGTGCTAGATACCTAATGGTATTAAGATCATTGTGACGGTAGCTGAAATAGGAAAGCAGGGGGGTTAAGTTAGGGAATGTTGTCACGCACCTAGAAATGATGGATTAAAGCAAAGCAAGGAGAGGAAAAAGGAGAGAGAGAGGTTCAAACTCTATGTCCCATAGATAGCACGCAAAGAGGCGTGGAGAAAAGTCACTAGGGCAACCTGAGGGTCCGAAAGAGAGAGGCAGGGTTGCAACCTCTGCAGCAGGTTCCAGTAATCACCTGGATCCTTAGATACCCAGGACATAGCTCGAGTTGCTACAGGAACTTCCAGTGGAGAGCTGCTGTAATCAATAAACAAGACAGGTGTCCTCATTAATATCCATTAACACCAGATTTTCCCAAAGTGCTTAAAAATCATGAATATCTACTTGTGTTAAACATTGTCCCCCAAAATGTGCTGTCCGTTTGCTTCTCTTGGTGAATAAGACACCCCAGCTTGTAGTGCCAGTTTACTTTTTGCCTCTTTTCCTCTGAATTGTTTCCTGCATCTCTTTCCTGCTTATAGAACCAGATTCTATTTTCCTATTTTCCATGTTTTTTTTCTGATCCTTTTCCTTCCATAACTGCAACCTTTGACCTTTGTGCACTGGGAAGCTGAAACATGCAAATTGCTAAACCTTCAAGTCTCAGCCCTTGAATTGACACTGGTGCCTGGGGCTTTTCTCCACAGTCCTCCAAACTCAAACCCCTGCTCTCACTACATGCAGCAGGGGCAGGGAAGTGGGATGTCCTTCATTTGCTGCCCGTGAACGAAGGGACTCATGAGAGGGGTGGATGTTTGGGTTGAGATCGATGTCAGAGGTGCCGCGGGGCAGACGGGATGTTGAGCGTGTTCCGGAGCTTTGGATGAACTGTGCGAATATGAGCCACTTCCAGAGTGGGACAATCGTGCCCCTTTGTTCCCGAATCCGAGGAGGGGAAAGGCTGCTGCGAGCCTGCTTCTTCTCTCCTACTTTACGTTTCCTGCCCCACTCTTAGAATTCCCATTTTGGTAAGAGGAAACGTATTCCAGAAACAGTTCCAGAATTCATTTTGGTCCTTTGGTTTTGTTTTTTTTTATTATAAAATTAGCCGTGTGTGTCCACACAGAGACCTGGACACAGATGTTCATAGTGACATTATTTGTGCTAGCCCAGACCTGTAAACAACCCACGTGACTGTCAACTGAGGAACAGAAAAACAAAATGCAGGACCTCCATGCGATGGCGTCCTCCCCGATGGCAAAGAGACAGATATTCCTGCATATACATGATATACAGGTGATACTCACTACGACATGGATACACCTCAAAAGCATTAAATGAAAGAAGCCAGATACAAAAGGCCGCATATTGTTTGATTCTTTTTATTTGAAACTTCCTGAAAAGGCAAATCTGTGCACACAGCAAGATGAGTGGTAGCTGGGGTTGGAGATGGGAGTGGAGGTTGACTGCAAATGGCATGAATGATCTTTTTGGGGCAATGGAAATGTTTTAAAACTGGATTGTGGTGATGGTGGCACAGCTCTATGAAGGATTAAAACTCACTGATGCTGGGCGCAGTGGCTCACTCCTGTAATCCCAGCACTTTAGGAGGCTGCAGCAGGAGGATCGAGCCATGGCCCAGACAGAGAATTTGGCATCATTTTCACAGGCCTTTCTTGATCTCAGATCCAGAGTAAAGCACATATGTTTCAAAACAGGCCTCTGTGCAAATCCTTTCTGAACTAATGTAGCCACTAATAACGGGGGGCCATTACCAAGAAGTCAATCAAGAGTACTGGTGCAAGTCCAGGGCAGCGGCTCATGCCTGGAATCCCAGTGCTTTGAGAGGTTGAGGAGGGAGAATCACTTGAGGCCAGGAGTTCAAGATCAGTGTGGGCAACATAGTGAGACCCTGTCTCTACAAAAAATTTAAAAATTAGCTGGGCGTGGTAGGGGCATGCCTTTAGTCTCAGCTACTCAGGAGGCTGAGACGGGAGAATCACTTGGGCCCAGGAGGTGGAGGCTGCAGTCAGCTGTGATCCTGCCACTGTACTCCAGCCAGAGCAACAGACCAAGACCCTGTCTCTTAAAAAAAGTACAGTGCTCTATTTTCAGAAATATCAAGGTAATTCAAACGCAAATAACTGAGAATTAACTATATTGGTACGGCATTTGGCCCAAAGAAGCCTTCCTCCTTTTGAAAAGTAAATACGTTGCATTGCATGCATTTGCTCTTCTCCTCAGAGAAAGGATGCTGGGCTGCTTCAGACCTCTGACAATGGATGCACCCCGAGGATTAGATCAGAAAGATGGACCTGCCAGGGAAAAGCGTCCGAGGCTTCTGTTCCTACCATCAGTACCACGGATGCGATGAGAGTGTGGAGCCTGCATGGAAATGCCCCACGGGTTTCACAGTGTCTAAAGCTGACCCTTGGGGACTAATAGAGAAGAAAGATTAACAGACCAGCATCCCTCGTTTCTAATACTGAACTGGCTTCTACTGAGCTTTTGTTGTGCAGCTGGGATTGGAAAGGAAGCCGCAGGAGCAGAAGTGAATGCAAGCTAACAGAAAGGAAGGCAGCGCGGAGGACGCCGCAGCCCCAGCGCCCTCACAGTCTCAGCAGAGCTGTGGGGATTGTTCTTCACATCTGACGCCATGGGGTTCTGGAAGTCTCTTAAGGGATATATTGGAACTGACTTGTATTATTTGGAAATCGACATAAATTGTCTATTATTAAATCTCACTGAATTAAGTCCAACTTTACCATCTGAACACCGTTTTAGCATTCATCGTGCAATGGTTGGAACATGATTTGTTAGCTCCATAAGGGTAAAGAAATATTAGCTGGGTGCAGCAGCTCATGCCTGTAATTCCAGCACTTTGGGAGACTGACATGGGAGGAAGGATTGAGCCCAGGAGTTTGAGACCAGCCTGGGCAACATAGTGAGACCCTGTTTCTACAAAAAATTAAAAAATTAGCCAGGTGTGGTGGCACATGCCTGTAGTCCCAGCTTTTAGGGAGGTTGAGGTGGGAACCTTGTTTGAGCCTAAGAAGTTGAGGCGGCAGTGAACTGTGATTGCGCCACTGCACACCAGCCTGGGTGGCAAAGTGAGACCCTGCCTCAAAAAAAAAAAAAAATATTGAGCAACTACTGACCAAGAGCCCGTATTGAAGCAAAGAAAAATAAAACAAGCCTAATTTTTAGTAGTGGTTTCTACATATGGAAGACAGCAAGTGGCAGGAGAGTGCATTTGGGATTGCAGGACTTGGTTAGTGTCAGAGCCCGTCCTAAAAGACGATGATGCAGCAGGACCCTACTTCTCCTTATGACTTCCTTTCTTCCTCCACGCTCACCCTCCGTGCTTCCTTCCTGAAGGAGGCCATTCCATTATTAAAATCAGGAACTGCAAAGAGTTCGCAGGGAGCATCGTTGGCCAGTGAGGACATCTAAGGTCCCAATGGGGAAGATTTTTTTTTTGGTTGGATGGGGTCTTTCCACAGATTCACATACGGTCATCACAACAGCCACAGCATCTGCTGAAGTCTATTTCTAGCATCATGTTGCACATTCCAGACCCCTCATTATTTGCAGTGGTCCACATTCATTCATGAATACTTATATTTACTACTTGTTCGTTCAAATACTTATTGAGTGTGTGCTTAGCTTATGGGTCAACAGAACACAAATACACCTTATATCTAGGCTCTGATGCCCCAAGGGATCTGCATGCCAGGAGAGGTGAAAATAATGATAATACACCAAGAAGTATAAATAATGATGCAGGGTCAGACATGGTGGCTCACACTGTAATCCCAGCACACTGGGAAGCTGAGGCAAGAGGATTGCTTCAGCCCAGAAGTTTGAGACAAGCCTGGGCAACATAGTGAGACTCCATCTCTATAAAAATATTTAAAAATCAGCCAGTCATGGTGGGTGCACCTGTAGTCCCACCTACTTGGGAGACTGAGGTGGGAGGATCGCCTGAGCCCAGAAGTTCAAGACTGCAGTGAGCTGTGATTGCACCACTGCACTCCAGCCTGGGCAACACAGTGAGACCTTGTCTCTAAAAATAATAATAATAATAGCAATGCAATAAGAATCTGTTCTGGGTGGAATTGTGCCCCACTTTTTCCCCCTTACCCATTCCCTCAAAAAAGATTGGAGTACTGCAGAATGTGACCTTATATGAAGATACTCAGGTAATTAAGTTAAATGAGGTTTTCAGGGTAGGCCTAATCGGATCTGACTAGTCTTTTTATGAAGGGGAAATGTGGAAGTGGCAGCAGGCGTGCACAGAGGGAAGCCCGTGTGCAGACGCACGGGGAGAAGACGGCCCTCCGCAAGCCCAGAAGAGAGGCCTCAGAAGAAACCAACCCTGCCCACACCTTGATCTCAGACTTCCGCCCTCCAGAGCCGCGAGACGATAAAGGTTCTGCTGTTTAAGCACCCCAGTTTGTGGTACTTTGTCACAACAGCCCAAGGAAACCAATCGTGTCCAAAGGAGGGACTTCTGGCTGGAGGTGGGAGGGAGGGGAAGGAATCAGGGTGGCTTCCGGGAGGAGGTGTCCTCTGAGTCGGCCTTGAAGGACTGGCAGGATTTCTCACTGCAACTGGATATCAGTCCTTCAGCCATCAGCTCCGAAGAGAAGATCTGAGAGTGGGAGAGAGAGAGGAGAGGCACGCCCAGTCTCCCACATGTAGCACTGGCAGAATAAGGGCATAGCAAGTAGGGCCTCGAGGCTGAGATGACGACACACAGAAGGAAAGTGGACTTGGACTTAGACGGGCCAGGGGACCCCGGCAAAGGGGCTCTTCAGATGTGCGGATGACCCAGCAACCGCACCTGCGACTGACTCCTCTGGTCCGCAGGATCCCCAGGCCTAGTGCCTCCTTTTCTCATGGGGCCCGAGGTGTTTCCAGGGCTGGGACTGGTTTCACAGCATCCTGTGCCCTGTGCTAGCACTTCTACCTTGGACCTTGATGTTGAAACCATTAGAGGTGCTGACTCTGTTACATCCTCCTCTCCCTGATCTTCATGTAAAGATATTTCTGAAATCTCCAGCAAACGACATGGTACTTGGAAAATGGCGGACTTGGGTTTCCTACACAGCAATGCCGTTTTTAGTAGACATCAGTGACCATGTGGCAGCTCTACCAAATGCTGCTGTGATCTTATAAGTTGCTCAGGGAAACGAAATTGTTCTGCTGCATTGAAAATAAGGGAAGTTTTGGAATCTTATCTTGCTATGTTAAATGATTAATGTTTTTAGATTTTGACTCTTAAAAAAATCTTTGAACGGCCCTGGGAGATAGATTGGGCACGTCATGAACAAAAGACCAAGGCATAAGAAAGTTACGGGACTCGGCTAAGACAACAGAGCTGGGTGTGGCGAGGCCCTTTAAGGACAGCACCCAGATGTGGCTGTCCGCATTCCCCTGTACCTGCTTATTGTTGAATAATGGAGGTAAACTGAGGCCCGAGGTCACCTCCTGCTTTAGGGAGGGCCTTAGGGAAGGGCGGGAGAGGAATCGCAGTCCCCGCCCAAACCGGCTGCTTTCTCTGCATGATTTCATCACATTCTCGAAGGCAGCCCCGAGAGGCACCTGCTGTGCCCCTTACCGAGGACGGTCTCCGACATTCGGTTCTTCCTCATCCTCCCGTCGCTGGTAAGAGGCGCATTCCAGTGGGAGCTGAGGAACGAGACCTGCCTGGGAATGAGACCTTTCCTCATGAACACTGATTTTATCCAGGGGTGACAGGGTCAGGGGGAGATGTTTGCTGTGAATATCCAATGTCTCTCTAACGGATTTCTATCACGTTTGGTATAACCTGTCAGCTGCCTCCCTCCAGGTGGAGAAGCCAGGAAAGGAAATGCAGGGACTGGCCAGGGAAGGAAACGGAAGCGACAACGGAGAAACCTTTGCATCTGGCGCGGGGCAGCCGCGCTGAGGGAAGGCTGTGGTCAGCAGGTGGCGCTGTTGCTCACCGCAGAAGCCAAGGCTCCAACTCCAGCGCCGCCTCCAGCTCGCAGTCAGGATCTGCAGAGGAAGCCTCTGCTCTTAGGCACGGAACTGGGCCAAGACCTTCCCCTAAAGACCCCAGGCGCCAATTCCAGCTCCATCAGGCTCATTTGTATCTTGTTCAAGGAACCTGAACTCTACATGGGCTGACCTGGGATCGTTCCCATTGCCCTGATGCAAGCAGTGATAAATTGTGCAGTGACATGAACGTGCCGAAGGGCTGGGGGAGTCTGCGAACCACAGTTCCTCTTAGCCAGGCTTCCCTCCACCTGCATACACACGCTTTTTAATTTTTAATTTTTTTATTTTGCTGGCTTCTTTAAACCTCTTCCCTTTGCCAGTTTTACCATCTGTAGAATGAAGGTGATACCTTTCTTTGGCTCAATTAGTTAATGTCAGGAAAGCTCTCTGCAGATGAAAAGCACTAAATTCTATTGATCAAATATTTAATTAGCCACACTTGCGGATGATTCGTAATAACCTATTCAGCTTCCTGAATTACCCAGCAGAGAAATTGGCATGATTAGAAATATAATTTTAAATACCGGTTTTCTGAGATTTTGTACCTGTCAAGGCTATGGGAGAATTTCTGAATTAGCATGCCAGTTTCTCCCTGATTTTCCAAGGGCCTGAAGAAACCGGCTCCTTCCCACTCAGCCTGTGACCACAACTGCCCTCCTCCATCCACACCTGGCCTGGGGAGTAACTCGGCCGCAGGGCCTCACTGGCAGCGTCCAGGAAAGGAGAGAGGAAGGAAGGAGAATGGGGAGGAAAGAGCCTCTGAGTGAGGGGCAGCTCTGAGAAGGTCTGACCAGCCCCCAGGGAGCCCCAGCAGTCGTCCCCTGGAGGAAGTGGTCAGAAATGGCCGGGCCCAGGACCCTCTGGACTCTGTCACTGGCTGGGCCTGACCTTGGCACGAAAGGTGTATTGCAGCAATCCCCAACCTTTTTGGCACCAGGGATAGGTTTTGTGGAAGACAATTTTTCCATGGAAGGGGAGAGGGTCGGAAGTGGTTTCATGAACTGTTTCATCTCAGATCATCAGGCATTAGATTCTCATAAGGACTGTGCAGCCTATATCCCTCAAATGCACAGTTCACAATGGGGTTCCTGCTCCTATGAGAATCTGATGCTGCGGCTGATCTGACAGGAGGAGGTGCTGAGGTGGTACTGCTTGCTGGTTGGCCAGCCACTCACCTCCTGCTGTGTGGCCCAGTTCCTAATAGGCCATGGATCAGTACCAGTCTAAGGCCTGGGAGTTGGGGACCCCTGGTGTAGTGAATCCAGAAGGCACTGCACCTAGAAGCTGCTGACTGGACCACACCCCTTGAGACAGGCTCTCGTTTAAAGTTTGCTGAGCAATTGCACTTCCTCAGTTGCCCTGGCCTGTGCCAATGACTTATTTAAATCATTAAATCGATAATGATGGAGCCGACAGAATCGTAACATTAGTTCTGAAGAAGCCAGGGGAAAATACACACATACACAGACACGTAGATACGTATGTATACAGAGGGAGACAATAGACAAAGGAATGATGGAATACAATTTTGAAACAACATTCAAAATTGGTTAACATCCTACAAGGTAATAAAACTGTAACACACACAGTTATGATTTTCTACTGGCCAGAAATACTTTACACCTCTACTGGACAAAAATCATCTATAGTTTATCAGTTTTCTATAAGTTACATGGAACTTTAGAGTCTAGGCCTGATCAATAGTAGACTGTGAATCAGAAAAGACAACATTCCCTAGAGAGTCAGATACCTGTAGGCAGGCATGTTGGATAATGCACAGGTATAGGCATGTAATCGTCTTTACGCCTCACTTCCAAGTTGTAGATAATTAACACTTCTCTTGAGGAGTTACATTCTATCGGGAGAGGGAACTAAATAAATAGCCAGTTAAAATATTGTATGACAAAGAAAAGGGGAGGAATGAGCAGAAGAAAGCAGGAGAAAACAACACAAAGGTGCTTTTTTTTTCTTTTCTTTTATGACACGGGGTCTTGCTCTGTCACCCAGGTGTGATGAAATTAAGACTTACTGCGGTCTCAAATTCTCAGGCTCAAGTGATCTTCCTGCCTCAGCCTTCTGAGTAGCTGGGACTACAGGCATGCACCACCATTCCAAGCTAATTTTAAAATTATTATTATTATTTTTAAGACAGTCTCACTCTGTTGCCCAGGCTGGAGCACAGTGGTGCAATCATGGCTCACTGCAGTCTCAACTTCCCAGACTGAAACTGTTCTCCCACCACAACCTCCCAAGGTCTGGGACCACAAGCATGCATGTATCACTACGCCCGAAATTTTTTTTAAGTTTTTTTTTTTCTTTTTTTTTTTAGATATGGGATTTTTCTGTGTTGCCCAGGCTGGTCTCAAACTTCTGAACTCAAGTGATTCTCGCACCTCAGCCTCCCAAAGTGCTGGGATTATAGGTATGAGCCAACATGCCCAGCCTATTTTTTTTTTTTTTTTTTTTGTAGAGATAGAGTCTTGCTATGTTTCCCATGTTGGTCTTGAACTCCTGAGCTCAAGCCATCCTCCCTCCTCAGCCTCTCAGAGCACTGGGATTACAGGCCTGAGCCACTGTGCCTCACAGATCCCAAAGGCTTTTGATGGCCCCTCCATAGAACTGCTAATAATTCCAAACAGCTGAAGGCAGAGAGGAACCAGTCTTGAGACTGAAGCAGGCATTGAGACTGGCCAGGACAGTGGATTAAATAGTGAACTATCTCGTTTGCCATGCTGAGGAATTTGGATTTTTATACTTAAGGCTATAAGGAGCCATTGAAGTGTCTGAAATTATAAAATTTTGTTGATAAAGATCACTGAAGCTGAAGGGTGAAAAATGGATTGGAGGGGACTAAAGCTGAAATTAGGCAACAAACAGAAATGTAGCTAATTTAATTGCACTGAACTTTCTGGATCTGTGGTTTGGTGTATGTCATTAATATTAGAAGGCCCTCTGCCATTATTACTTCAAATATTTGTTCTGCCCTATTCTCTTTCTCTTCTCTTTCTGGTATTCCAATTATGTGTATGTTACAACTTTTGTAATTGCCCCCACAGTTCTTGGACGTTGTGTTTTTTGTTGTTTCTTTATTGTTGTTGTAATATTTCTGTTTGGGAATTTTCTTTCAACATTCTCAGCTCACTGATTCTTTCCTCAGCCATGTTGATTCTACTGATGAAACCATCACAGGCATTCTTCATTTGTTACCATTTTTTTAATTTCTAGCATTTCCTTTTTAGTTTTATCTCTCTGTTTTCCATCTCTCTGCTTACATTACCCATGTATTCTTGCATGTTGTCAACTTTTTCCATTAGAGACCTTAACATATTAGTCATAGTTACTTTAATGTCCTGCCTGATAATTTTTAACATCTGTGTTATAGCTGAGTCTGGTTTAGATCATTGCTTTGTCTCTTGTGATTTCTTTCTTGATTTTGGTGGAACTTGTACATTTTTGTTGAAAGCTGGACAAGTTGTATTAGGTAATGGGAACTGAGGTAAATAGATCTCTTATGTAACAATTTATGAGAAGCTGGCTAGAAGTTGGTCTTTTTGTTTAGTGTTTTTTGTAAAAAAAACTAAAGGTGCCAGAGGCTTTTAATTCCTCCAATGTCCTTGTTTGTGTTTTTTCTCTCCCCTCTTGACCTCAGGCTTCCCTACATACTCCTCCTCAAAGAGAGTCTCTGTCTCAAAGCTCTTTCAGCTGCAATTCACTATTATTACATGCAGCCCTGTTGGTGTGGTGATAATATGTAGGAGAGTCGGGAGAGTTCTATAATCTTCCAATTAAATCTCAGGCTTTTATTGGGCCTGTGACCCTGGCCTGTGACATCCAAGTGTTTCTTCTTGTATATACCTCCACCCACCTTAGGTAAGGCAGGGAAGCCAGAGGGGTGTGGGGTGAGAGGGGTGTCCTTCCCCCATAGCTTTGGAATAAGGCTCTGGTGAAGACTTTTCCACAAAGGGTAGGCCTTTGTTCTAGAGAACGCTCTAGGTATATTTCACAAGAATTACTCTTCCATCCATCATGCCATCTTGGATCTTCACCATGAGAACTTGGTAGGGTTTCTGGAGGTAAAGTCCAAAAGTGTGAGGGCCTCCTCAAGACTGCAGCCCCCAGGAGTTTGTTGTTCTCACACTACTCCACACTCAGCTTCCAAAATTCATTAAGATGATCACTTAAGTGTTTCTACCAGTTTATGAGTCCAGTGGTTTCTGTTCTAGGTCAGTAGATCTTGGCTCTGACTCTGGATTTATCTGTCTTTCAAGATTTCAGGATGGTAGTTTGCCCTGCAAGCTCAGTTCTCCAATGGGTCCTTCCAAAAAGTCATTGATTTTCTGTTTGCTCAGCTCTTTCTTGTTGTAAGGACATGAGTGATGACTCCCAAGCTCTTTATGTGTTGGAGCTTCAAACAGAAGTCCCTAAATAACTTACTTTCAGATAGTGATGAGTACCAGAGAATGGACTAGGGAGAAGAGTGAGTCACCATCAAGGTCATGGAAGCCTGTCTGGGGAGACACCATGTGGAGGAGACCTGAATGGGGGGAGGGCATAGAGGCAGCAGGATTGGCAAGTGGAAGTTCTTGGAGCTGAAAGAAGGACTATGTGGCCGGAGCACAGAGGAAAGGATGCAAGAGGCAGAAGGTGAGACTGGGAAAGGGACCTTGGGTGAGGACATGCAGGGATTTGTTCTAACTGCAAAGGGAAGTCACTAAGCAGGGGAGTGATGTGGTGGTGTAACCTCGGTTTGCAGATGATCCCTCTGGCTAGGGAGTCCATGTGTCCACATTTGCTCAGGACAGTCCTGGTTTATGTCTTTTGCCTGCTGTCATTATCTTCCATGCCCCCTTCCACTTACACAAGTGCCTTTGTTCAGATGACAAATCACAAGGTCCCCCTGATTCTGGCCACAGTGAAGAGGAGATGTTAGAGTGGCCATGAGGGAAACTGGGAGGTCAGTTGGAGGTGAATGCAGTGAAGTGGACAAGCCATGATGGGGTGATGGCCTTGGAGCTGGAGGGAACCGATGACCTCAGGACGTGTTACAGAGGTGGAGCCAGTGGGACTGCGCCTGGCTGACCTGGGAACCAAGGAAAGAGGAGGGGGGATCAAGCCACCAGGAACAATTCCAACCCTCCGTCATCTAGTAGTGTCAACTCCATCTCTGTAAACTCAAATCTGTCATTTGGCTTCCATTCTCACATCCATCTCCCTTGTTCAAGCCTCTTCACTGCTCACCTGAAGTTGACATCCCCTCCCATCCCCATGGGCTTTTGTCATCATCCCCCTCTGAACAGTGGACACAACCTCCGGTCCTGCAGCCCACACCAAGGGCGGACCCTGAGCTTGGCAAACACTTCCCTTCAGATCCACCTTCCTCATTCCCACCAGAATGTCCCACGGCTCCTCCAACACCTTCCATCCTTTGGGCTGCCCTACGCCTTCTGCATGGGGTCCCCTCTTGCCATCTCCTTGCCCTTTGGGGAGGTTAAGTTGTGCCTCCTCCATGGAACCCTTCAGCTGTCATGTCCCACTCTGAGTGCCCAAGGTCCTCCAATCTCATCTCTGCTATGGCCCTTCCTGCATTCCACTTTATAGAACAGTCATCCATGTGTTTACTGCCACCCCTCAACTAGTTGGTAAGCTTTTGAGAGAAAGAATGATGTTTTCTTCTCTCTTAATCTCCCACAGGGAGCTTGGCCCACTACAGAGTTCAACCCTTTGTGGAGTTGGATGCATTTGGCAGAAAAGAACGTTGCATGCTGGTTTTGCTGGTTTGGCCCTGGCAGGTTTACCCCTTGACTTCACTGTCATGTAGCCAAGTGGGAAGTTCCTCGGGGGTTCCTTGCCTAGAACCAGTAATGAAGATCACATCAGGAAGAGTGACCCAGGCCTACCCCTAAGCTTACCCTTGGCATTCAGGACTGGTGGTGGGGATCCCAGAGACAGGAGTCAGACTCTGATTTTGAATTCTCACCACTTACACGCTATGAGCTTTGGGCAACTCACTTCACCTTTCTGTGTTTCAGGTTTCTTCCCTGCAGAGAAAGGCAATAATAAGACCAGCTCAGGAATGCTGGGAACATTAGATGAGATAACACATGTAGGGTGCTTAGCAGAGTCTGGTGTGAAGGAAACACTCGATAAATTAGCTATTAACAATGAAGTGACTAACAAGGATGGAAGTCATAGAGGAAACCATGATGGAAGATGTTGATGAACTTTGATCGTTTTAACAAGTTTATTAATTTCATCACCTGGAGAGAACCTAACGTCAACACTTGAGTATATCATATAATCTTCATGCATGTACTTTTCACATAATTTTGTTCATTTACATAAAAATTTCTGTAGCTGACTTTTCCCACTTAACATTATAAGCATTTTCTCTAGTAATTAAGAGAGCTTTGTAAACACGCTTTTGATAACTGTGTGTGTTTTGTTGTCTATCATGCCAAACACCACCCTGGGCAGTCTTTTTAAATTATTTATTTGTTTTTTTTTGTTCTTGTTTGAGACAGGATCTTGCTCCGTCTCTCAGGATAGAGTGCTCACTGAAGCCCCGACCTCCTGGGCTCAAGCGATCCTCTCATCTCAGCCTCTCGAGTAGCTGGGACTACAGGTGTGCACCACTGTACTAGGCTAATTTGCGCTCAAATGGTAGAAGGTGGGGTGAACAGGCACTGTTAGTAGGGATGTCAAAGGCACTGACTCTGAAAAGCAATTAGACAGCATCCGCCATGAAAACTGGAAATGCTTATGTCATTTGCCCCAGTAATTACACTTCTGGAAAATCTAGATTATGGAAGTTCACAAAATACAGACAAAGCTCTACTCCCAAAATGTTAATCCCAGTGTTGTTTATAATAACAGAAAATTAGAACTGACCAGCTAAGGAAATATTTGTGGAAAGTTTAGCACGATATACAACGAAACACATATAGTTATCACAGTTTTTATTTTCCTTTCTTTGTATTCTTTCTACAGTTTCTAAAATGGGAATGTACTACTTTTCTAATTATAAAAATTATGCTATTCTTAAAAAGACATTTGGGGCTGGGTGCAGTAGCTCACGCCTGTAATCCCAACATGTTGGGAGGCCGAGGCGGGCTGATCACTTGAGGCCAGGAGTCCGAGACCAGCCTGACCAACATGGTGAAACCCGTCTCTACTAAAAATACAAAAATTAACCAGGTGCCGTGGTGCACACCTGTAGTCCCAGCTACTCAGGAGCCTCAGTCATGAGATTTGCTTGAAACTGGGAGGCAGAGGTTGCAGTGAGCCAAAATTGCAACACTGCACTCCAGCCTAGGCAACAGAGGGAGACTTGGCCAAAAAAAAAAAAAAAAAAAAGACATCTGGGGCAAGGCATGTAATCTCAGCCCTTTGGGAGGCCCAGGTGGGAGAATCATTGAGGCCAGGAGTTCAAGACCAGCCTGGGCAATATAGTGAGACCTCCCCTCCACCTCTACAAAACTTAGCCAGGAGTAGTGTTGCCTGACTGTGGTCCCAGCTACTCAGGAGGCCAAGGTGGGAGGATCGCTTGAGTCCCAGAGTTCAGGGCAGCAGTGAGTTATAATCACACCACTACACTCCAGCCTGGGTGACAGAGTGAGACTCTGTCTCAAAAAGAAAAAGTAAGAATCACAATAAAATAAAAGACATTTGATAATCAGTAGGTTTCTATTTCACGGCGTATGAACGTTGCATATTTGGTCGCTACTGGGATGTGTGAGCATATTCACATCATGGATTGACTTCTCTGAACCTCAGTGGCCTCACCTGTGAAATGGGAGCACTAACTTTCACCTATCTGCAGGCACGTAGCCAAATCAGGTGCCATTTGAAAGACTTTTCCAGTCTTGATGTCTTCAAACTGTGAGGCTGTGAGGCCATTTTTTCTCAGGGTGTGGAAGGAGCATGATAAGGGTGATTAGGATGGGCTTATTGGAGGAACGAGGAGGCCAGAGGCCACTTTTCCACTTCATGGCACCGAGCGGGTGACGACAGAGGACTGATTCAGCCGCAGCAGCTGCCGGAGACCTACCAGGGCCGTGGAGCCAACTCAAGCAGGAGTTTCAGAAAGCGAAGGGGTCGGAGTTCCATCCTTCCTTCCTCGCAGACTGTCACCCTGCCAGCTCTCATTCAACACAGGGCTGTGTGATGCTGGCCCTTAAAGCTTCCTCGGCAGAGGGCGCATCTGCAATCCCTTTCCTCTAAAATATTTGAAGTGCAAAGGGCCCTGCAAGCAGAACCCCGCCTTCTTCTCCATTCTCCCTTTACTGGGTATGAGAGGAAGAGAGGCTCTTCTGTTCAGAAAATGCTGTCTGGGACCCAGGAGCTGGGATGGAAATGCTGAGTCCACTTGGAGCCTGGTGTGACAGTGACAGATATCTCACATGGCAGACACGGAGCTTGGGAGCAAACAGGTGCAGGCACTTGAAGGTGGTCTTCTACATGGGATCAGCAGCACAGGCAAACGAGTAACTTTCAATCCTGTGATTCTGCATGAGGTGGGAGAATCGCTTGAGCCCGGGAGTTCAAGACCAGCCTGGGCAACATAGCAAGACCCTGTCTCTATGATGAAATACTTAAAAATTAGCCAAGTGTAGTGGTGTACACCTGTAGTCCCAGCTACTCAGAAGGCTGAGGTGGGAGGATCGCTTGAGCCCAGGAGGTCAAGGGTGCAAGGAGCTGAGATTGCACCACTGTACTCTATCCTGAGTGACAGAGTGAGATCCTGCATATAAATAAACAAATAAACAAATAAAGCTGGCTACGGTCGCTCATGCCTGTAATCTCAGCCCTTTGGGAGGCCAAGGCAGGTGGATCACGAGGTCTGGAGTTCGAGACCAGCCTGGCCAACATAGTGAAACCCCCATCTCTACGAAAAATACAAAAATTAACCAGGCATGGTGGTGTGTGCTTGTAGTCTCAGCTACTTGGGAGGCTGAGGCAGGAGAATTGCTTGAACCCAGGAGGCAGAGGTTGCAGTGAGCTGAGATCACGCCACTGCACTCCAGCCTAGGCAACAGAGTGAGACTCCATCTCAAAAAAATAAAAAATAAATTTTAAGATATATAAATAAATTTAAAAGACTGCCCAGCCTCAGCCTGGGACCAGCCAGGAGTGTCCTGGAAGGGCTACAGGAGCCACCTGTCGGTCCCAGCTACATTCCATGAGACAGGCTGAGCAGGGGTGTGTGGAGTCAGTGGCCTCAGCCAACTCCACCCACCACCTTCTACTGACTATGTAGCTCTGGGAAAAGCATGTGATCACCTTAAGTGCTAGTTTCCTCCTTGATAAAATGAGAATCACAGTGGTACCTACTGTGTGGGGCAGCTATGTAGATTAAATGAGATGATAGATGGAGGTCACTTACCCCGGCGTCTGCCACATGGCAAGAGTGCAGTCCATTGCTAACTGTGTTTTTTGATTTGTTTTGTTTTGTTTTGTTTTTGTTTTTGTTTTTGTTTGTTTTTTGAGATGGAGTCTCGCTCTTGTTGCCCAGGCTGGAGTGCAAGGGCATGATCTCAGCTCACCACAACCTCTGCCTCCCGGGTTCAAGTGATTCTCCAGCCTCAGCCTTCCAAGTAGTTAGGATTACAGGCATGTGCCCCCACACCTGGCTAATTTTGTAATTTTAGTAGAAATGTGGTTTCTTCATGTTGGTCAGGCTGGTCTCGAACTCCTGGCCTCAGGTGATCCACCCACCTTGGCTTCCCAAAAGTGCTGAGATTACAGGCATGAGCCACTGCACTTGGCAACCGTGTTTGTTATAAAGCTCTTCTTAGAGGCCTGCACTCCTGTGGGCAGTGAGGGGGATACAAAAGGTTAAACCACATCCCTACCTTCGGTGAGCTAGGACTATTCCCAGGAAACAGTTAAACAGCTAAGCAGTGGGTGATTCAGTGCAAAAGCGACCGGAGGCAGCACAGCTATTTATAATAGCAACAAGCTGGAAGTAACCCAAATGCCCAGCAATCCTGTAATGACTAAGCAAACCCCACGACGTTAGCACGGCAGACCCTTGCAGAGCCGGCTGGAAACAGGCATGGCGCTGATGTCCATACATGGAAATGTGCCTCCAAAATAAAGGTTTCTAGAAGGAGATCACAGAACAACATGTGCACACGATTTCCCAAGATGTGAAAATCCATGTAAAGTCTCCCAGGGAGGTCAAAAAAGAACTTAGAGGGATGGAAGGACTTTAAAGTTGGATGCTCATCTGGTGATTTATTTATTTTTCTCCCTGAAAGGTTGCTTAAGCACCTAGTATTTTAAAAAGATAATGGTGCAACTAGGAAGTGTTAGGGTTCAGAGAAAGGAGGGAGGTGTGGGGTCTTGGAGTGCTGAGGAAGGCTTGGCAGAGGTGCTGGTGTCTAAGCAAATGTTGAACCATTTGTGGATTTCTTTTTTTTTTTCTTTTTTTTTTTTTTTTGAGAGGGAGTCTCGCTCTGTCACCCAGGCTGGAGTGCAGAGGCGCAATCTCGGCTTACTGCAACCTCTGCCTCCCGGCTTCAAGCGGTTCTCCTGCTTCAGCTTCCCAAGTAGCTAAGAGTACAGGCACGCGCCACCACACCCAACTAATTTTTGTATTTTTAGTAGAGACGGGGTTGGCCAGACTGATCTTGAACTCCTGACCTCAAGTGATCCACCCGCCATGACCTCCCAAAGTGCTGGGATTACAGGCATGAGCCACCGTGCCTGGCCCATTTATGGATTTGAATAAAAGGGACAGAGTTGTTCCAGTGGGACCATTTGTGTTCCCCCCCTTCACCAGTCTTTTTTTGCTGAAGAAATGAGTTAGGTGCTACTAAAGGCAGCATGAGAAGCAGACGCAGGAGAGAACTAGGCAGCCCATCCTTCTCCTTGGGGGTCGAGAGGAGCTGAGGTTAAGTGTTTGTGTATTGGACAGTTGGGCTTATCTACACTAGCTAGCAGACTTCCTACATAGCAGTTCTCACCTGGAGGCCTCCCCAGCTATCCTGATTGGCTGTGTCTTTGGGAGAACAGAGGCCCATGTGGTGCTCTCCCGGCTGGAAATTTTGCATCCTTGAAGACCCATAAGTCTCCACACAGGATCCCATAGACACCAGGAGGAAAACTAGTGAATCAGAGGAAGTCCCCTGCATCTGTCTGACCTGTGAAGGCTGCCAACTGCGCCTCAGATCGCCCACACCATGAACGAAATCTGATGGGGATTTCTAGGCTATTGTCTCCCTGGTTTAGTTTATGGGGTAAGTCAACCACTGCTGCGTGGGTCTGGCTGGCCTCCAGGGATCATCAGCTCTTGGGTCTGGTTTCTGTCCCCGTCACATGAATACGGATGCACCAAGAAAGGACACAGACTTTGGCTCCCGACAGACAGACATGGGTTTGAATCCTGACTCTGCCTCTTGACATCTCTGTGACCTCGAGCGGGTTTTCTGACTTCTAGGGGCTCCAGTAACTCACCTATAACCTGGGGGATCCCATGCCTCCCTCCAGGGCTTCAGGATTGGCAAGCGTGCATGCCAATGTTTGGCTCCGAGCGGACGCTCAGTGAACAGTGAGCAGCACCCTTATTCTTGGAATGGAAGCATTCCTACTTCTGTTAGACAGTCGTTGGTCACAGATATGACCGTGCAGCTTGAATGTGGCCCCTTCCTACCCCACACACTCTCCCTAGGCAAGTCCTGAGCCGTCCAGATTCAGGACTTTCTGACCAGCCCACGGCTTTGGACAGAGTCTGGGGAAAGTAAGTCCCTCCACAGGGACAGGATCAGCTGCTGCAGGCAAGGGTGCTGGCCAGAAGCTGCTGCTTCCTAGGGGACAAGAGAGAGCTGCTGCTGAATTTGGCTGCAAATCGCTGCTAGGATTCCCATGGGTGCGCCCCTTACCCAGGGAGCACCTCCAGAGTGGACCAGTCACCTGTGCCATAATGAGAAACATAGGCCAGGGACAGTGGCTCAGGCCTGTAATCCCAGCACTCTGGGAGGCCAAGGTGGGGAAATCACTTGAGCCCAGGAATTCAAGGCAACCCTGTGCAACATGGAGAGACCATGTCTGTATGAAAAATAAGCAAAATTAGACAGGCACTGTGGCTCACGCCTGTAAACCCAGCACTTTAGGAGGCCGAGGCAAGTGGATCACCTCAGGTTGGGAGTTCGAGACCAGCCTGACCAACATGGAGAAACCCTGTCTCTACTAAAAACACAAAATTAGCCAGGCGTGGTGGTGTGTGCCTGTAATCCCAGCTTCATTGCATAGTTCATTGCAGTACTATTGACAATAGCAAAGACATAGAATCAACCCAAATGCCCATCAATGGTAGACTGGATAAAGAAAACGTGGTACATATACACTATGGAATACTATGCAGCCATAAAAAAGAATGAGATCATGCTCTTTGCAGAGGCATGTGTGGAGCATCTTGTCTGGCCATCATCCTTAGCAACTAAAACAGGAACTGAATTAAATTTTTGAACACTCGGTGTTTAGAGAATCAGATAATGGGTTAATAGTGTTGGAAAATACCCCACCACCTAAACTTCAAAGTGACCAGGAAGTCACTCCCAGGGAGTGAGGGAAACATCTGTGATATTTCCTTTAATCTATTCTTTTCCTTCCTCAGCACAATCGCATTAATGAATGGCCTCAGACAGGGGCCAAAAAGTGATCAGGGACGTAGCCGAGAACCTTCCTTTGGGGCTGTACAGGTCTTCACTCATATTAGGAAAGGCCAGGCTATCTTTCCCAACAAGACAGGCCATTAGCTCTTGTCAGAGAGTCTTAATGAATCAGAGTGCTTCTAAAAATTAAAAACCAATTTAAATCTCTAACTCATCAGTATTGTTGGATCATTGAAAGGCCCTAGACTGTCAACAGGTGATGCTATTATTTTATGTTTCCAAAGGACATATGACAGTCAGCCTTCAGTATCTGCGGATTCCACACCGGTGGCTACAATCAACCATGGTTTGAAAATATTCTGGGAAAAAAATGGATGTTTGTGTCAACTGAACATGCACAGGCTTCTCTTTTTCTTGTCATTATTCCCTAAACCATATAGTATAGCAACTATCTACATAGACTTACATTGTATGAGGTATCGTAAGTAACCTAGAGATGATTTAAAGTACACAGAGCATGTGCACAGGTTGTGTGCAAATAGGAAACCATTTTATCAGAGACGTGAGCGTTCAAGGAATTTGATACCTGTGGGGGTCCCGGAACCAGCCCCCATGGATACAGAGGGACAATGATACTTTTAATCTTATTTTGCACACAATCTTTTTTTTTTTTTTTTTTTTTGAGGAGTTTGAGTTCTTGTTCTCCTCCTGCCCGTGAGACTTGAGCCTCCCTTGCTGCTTGTCACACTGGACAACCACCCCATCATCTAGTAGAACCATCGAGAAAAGGAAAACAAGACAGAAAATCAAGGTTCACAGAGACCTGCAAGTCCACCATGGCCATATCTTCTCTCGTCTCCTCCCTGTTCCTGCCCCTCTCTCCATCAAGGTAATTCCCTGTTTGACTTCTCCTTAAATAGTCTCAAAGACAACCGAAGCCCAAATTGTTCAGTGGCGGACTCATGCTTTCTTCCCAGCCCTCCCGGCCAGTGCCATGTGATTGATCCCTTCTGAGGTCCCAGGGGCATGCATGGCATCAACCTCCATTCTGGAAGTTGCCCAACAAGAAAACTGAAAATCATCCTTATCATTTCCTTTATTCTCATCACCCAAACCAATGCATCTCCAAGCACCAATCATTTTACCTCCTCAAGATCTCATAAGTCTACCCATAGTTTACCACCTCCACTGCCACCCCCTTAATCCAGGCTGTGTTCATCTCTTGCCCTGAAAAGGGTGGAAGGTTCCTCTTTGGATCTAGTCAGATTCTCTTCCAATCTAATCCCCACACTGCATCTATGATCATCTTTCCAAAATGCATATCTGGTCCTAGCACCTCTGTTTAAAGCCCTCCAAGGGCTCCCTGTTGCTGTTTTAAAAACCCCAATTCCCTAAGAATCCCATAAGGCCCTTATTCAAATGCCCACGGTTCTCTGTGCTCAACCATACTGGCTCCTTTCAGTTCCTCCCACGCCCGGCAGCCCTTGCAGACAGGCCATCGCACACGCTCTGTCTTCCATCTAGAATGATCAAATGCCACCACAACATCCCCTTTTTCTAGCCAGCCCCTGCTTGGCATTGAGATCTCACTCAAACACCACTTAGTGAAAAACCGTTTCTGACCTCAGTCTGAGCAGTTTATAACAAACTCCCCTCTAACTTATTCTTTTCTTTTCCCCAGGACATGCATCCCAGTTTGCAATGATGTATTATTAATGTGATTGCTTGAGTCATTTCTCTGCTCATGATTGAGCCCCAGTGCCTAACACACTGTGTCCTTAACAAATCCTGACTGAGGAATGAATGAATAAATGAGTGAGTTAAAATATTGGGGTCTTGATTCATCTTCTGATAATCTAAGAGTTATGGCATCCCAAAATTGGTCAAAGCCACACGTTCCAAATATCCACAGATATATGTTGTCGGAAAGATGGAGTATTTCAAAGCTATGAGTCACCAATAGGAAAGCCATCACGCAAATGTGTGATGCTCAGTCACTCTCGGGCACTTGGAGGACAGGTCACAGATTGGGAGAGGAGTCCGGCCCAAAGGCTTTTTGAGCTAATCCAATTCAATTTGGATATCACACCTGTCATTTCAGCATGGCCCCTTCATGGCTTTGAAAGAGTGGTAGGGGCATTTGGGGTTATCACAGGATCAGAAATGGTCCCACTGTATTCACTAGGAGGGCCAGGGAATCTAAAAGGGCTTCAGTGTTGGGGCAATCCCGTGCAACAGTCCCGTGCTCTAATGCCAGTTGCACATTGGTGAGAAATACCAAGAGGAGTTTGGGTGGGGAAGGAATAACACTATTACTTGTCCCCCTGAGCAACACTCACGATTCTAAGGTATTGAGCACGCCACAGCACGAAATGAGGAAACAGCTGTTTATGAAGGTACAGGGAACAAGGCAGTGGTCCCACAGCTGCACCGTTCTGGGATTTCCAGTCCGGTGCCAAAGCACAACCCACACAGTCTGGACTACGGCCGGCACACAAGCATGCACATGGATGGACTGTGGCTGGCATGTGCACACACACATGTGGATGGGCGTGGCTGGCACACACACACAAGTGATGCCTGTGACTGGCACCCAGGCACACACACAGGTGGATGGGCACGGCTGACAAAGGAGGTGGTGTTAATGGAACCTCCTTGATGAGGACGACCTCTAGCATCCTTGCTTCTTTCTGGGTAGACTTGGGGGTGTAGGGCTGGGTCTCATGGAGCCTCCAGCCAGGGTGGATAGTAGATCACCAACTCCAGCTCCAAGGCCAGGCTCCTTTCTTCCTGTTTGTTGTTATTGTTTTTATGCACGAGACCCATTCTAGGCAGCAGAGGTACAATTAGGATTGGCTTCTCCACTTTATCTTGCATGGATAGAGATTTAATTAACCTTACCAGGATCCAGAGCTATTTTATGGGATATCTAAGTCTACTATTTCTCTCTAATTGATGGTGAATTCTAAACCAAAACATATCCAGTACACTTCTTACATCTTCTTTCCAAGATGCGATCATCATAAATGATGCTCTTTAGAAAATTCCCTGGGCTCAGCTGACCCTGGTTTTCCTTTCCCTGTATTTCCCCAAGATCATCTGATCGTAAATAGAACTGCTAAGAAGTTCCCCTCCCATCCCCTCATGACTGCAGAATGTATGTATGATATCATATATCATATTATATATGATATATTATATATATGATATATATATTATAATATATAATATGATATATATTATAGACTACAAGCATACACCACATATCCTTCTCTTGTAAAATTGAGATCACATGATACAATGCTTTTTAAGTGACTTTTTGCATTGAGCAATGGATCCAAAATACATTCCACAACGTGATTTGTGGGACTGTGTATTGTTACATTTCATGGATGTCTCAATACTTACTTAACCAGTCCCCTTAAGCTGAACATGTGTTTTCTGTACAAATTTTGACAATGCAAGTGGTGCTGTACTCAGCAACTCTCCACTAACTTTTTTCCTTAGAATAAATCCCAGAAAGGAAATGGCTGAGTCAAAGGAGATAGGGTTTTTTGTTTGTTTTTTAGAAACAGGTCTCACTGTCACCCAGGCTAGAGTGCAGTGGTACGATCCTAACTCACTGCAGCCTCATACTCCTGGGCTCAAGGGATCCTCCCGCCTCAGCCTCCTGAGTAGCTAGAACTACAGGTATACACCATGACATCTAGCTTTTTAAAAAATTATGTGTATTTATTCATTTATTTATTTATTTATTTTTGAGGTAGAGTCTCACTCTGTTGCCCAGGCTGGAGCGCATTGGCACGATCTCGGCTCACTGCAAGCTCCGCTTCCCGGGTTCACGCCATTCTCTTGCCTCAGCCTCCTGAGTAGCTGGGACTACAGGTGCCCACCACCACTCCTGGCTAATTTTTCTGTATTTTTAGTAGAGATGGGCTTTCACCATGTTAGCCAGGATGGTCTCGATCTCCTGACTTTGTGATCTGCCCACCTCGGCCTCCCAAAGTGCTGGGATTACAGGCATGAGCCACCGCGCCTGGCCGACATCTAGCTAATGTTTAAACTTTTTGTAGACACAGCGTCTCACTATGTTGCCCGGGCTGGTCTCGAACTCCTGCCTCAGCATCCCAAAGTGCTGGGATTGCATGAGCACCCACAACACAGGTTTTGATACTTACTGCCAAATTATTTTTCCCATGTCTCATAACAGAATGTACTTTTACAAGCAGCCTGTACAAGTGTGCATTTCACCAGACACTTGTCATCAGTGAGTGGTGGTTTTTCTCTTGGCTCTTTAATTTTAAATGCAATAGTACACGTTCAATATGGTGAAATCCATCTTCAGACTGCATCGCCGTCCTGAGCAGCCCACAGATGCACAAAAGACAGCACTTCTGAATAACCACGGAAATAAATGGACCTATTTCAAGGCAAATGGAATGCTGACATAGGTTTTGTCAACCAAATGACAGAACAAAACTATTTTTTTCTTTTGAGACAGGGTCTAGCTCTGTCACCCAGGCTGGAGTGCAGTGGCATGATCTCTGCTCACTGCAACCTCACTTCCCAGGATCAAGTGATCTTCCTGCCTCAGCCCCACAAGTAGCTGGGGCTACAGTCATGTGCCACCATGCTCAGTTCATTTTTGTATTTGTTGTAGAGACGGGGTTTTGCCATGCTACCCAGGCAGGTCTTGTACTCCTGTGCTCAAGCGATCCACCCACCTTGGCCTCCAAAAGTGCTGGGATTAAAAGCGTGAGCCACTGCATCTGGCTAGAACAAAACTTTTTTTTTTTTTTTTTTTTTTTTTCCAGCAGAGTTTCACTCTTGTTGCCCAGGCTGGAGTGCAGTGGCTCAATATCAGCTCAGTGCAATCTCCACCTCCTGGGTTCAAGCAATTCTCCTGCCTCAGCCTCCCAAGTAGCTGGGATTACAGGCATGAGCCACCATGCCTGGCAAGTTTTTTGTAGTTTTAGTAGAGACGGGGTTTCACCATGTTGGCCAGGCTGGTCTCAAACTCCTGACCTCAGGTGATCCACCCACTTTGGTCTCCCAAAGTGCTGGGATTATAGGCATGAGCCACCGCACCCAGCCACAGAACTGTTTTTGTTCACACATTATAGATGACAGCGCAAAGTGTGGTCCTGCCCATATGTTTAAAATAACCTATTAGTGAGCGACAACGTCCCCAGCACTTATCACTCTTACCATTCTGTTTCTGGTGGCATAGACTTCAGGCCGCACAGGGTCACGTTTTCAAATCTTACTCCAAGGTTTGTTCTCCCAACCCCTTATGTCTGCTAGTTCTCACTTAAGGTACTGCAGACTTACAGCGTTCTATGGCTTCCTTGTGCTGGGGAGAAAGGCAGGGTGGTAGTGAAAGTTCTTGGCAGGCTGCAGTGGCTCACGCCTGTAATCCCAGCACTTTGGGAGGTCAAGGTGGGAGGATCACTTGAGCCCCAGGAGTTTGAGACCAGCCTGGGCAATATGACAAAACTCTGTCTCTACTAAAAATGCATACACACACACACACACACACACACACATACACACACACAATTAGCCAGGCATGGTGGTGCATGCCTGTAGTCCCAGCTACTTGGGAGGCTGAGATGGGAGGATGACTTGAGCCCAGAAGTTTGAGGCTGCAGTGAGCCATGACTGGACCACTGCACACCAGCCTGGGTGACACAGCGAGAACCTGTCTCAAAAAAACAAACAAAAAAAAACAACCTTGCGAGAGAGCAGTGTGGAGACTGTCATCCATCAGAGCGAAGAGTGCGTCTGCTGTGTGTCTGCTGCCTCCCTAACACTGACTCAGGGTTGGGGACCAGCCATGGCATTTGGATGCAGGAAAATGCTGGTGACTCCTCCTCCTCTCGAAGGCTGGGCCAGATCACAGCACACTCTTAAGGTGAAGGTGCCTCATTTGAAATTCACCAAAAACTCCCAGCGTCTCAAACAGTTCCTTCCGTCTGAAAAGTTGTATAAGATTTGTCACAGTCGGCCATCACAAGTTCCAGCTCTAGAATTTAATCATCATATTGAACAACTAATTTCTAAATTGGGCTGTGATCAAGACTGCTTTATAGGACTATTAATTGCTTGAAGTTTGCAGCCAGGAAAATATGCGACAGCCTAGATTTTATGGCTCATTCTAGATAATAGTGACATATGACTGAGAAATGCATCTGCTTCCCAACTCCATAAATTGGATGTTGTTTATAATAATGTAGCTAGAGCAGTAACACTTTATCTTAAGAGCTGCTGTCCCCACGGAAAGTCATTATTCAGTGTACACTTGATAAATTGGTCATCATTCACAGGCAGAAGAGAAATTGATGTGGCCTGTTTTATTTACAGAGGAACAGGCAATATGTTATCTGCTTATTGGACTGATGTTTTTCCTAGCAGAAGGATTATGTTGCCTCCTGCGTGTCACTCAGAGAATTTTGTCAATGTCATCAGTCTTAAAAGCTTTAATGCCCAGGGCATAGGAATAACCCTTTCTAGTCCCAGAATGGTTTTCAGAGGAAGGCCTTGGAAGGAGATTCTCTTTAGATACAATTTAATCTCTTACTTCCCAAATAGAAAAACAAAGAGGAAATGATAAATGACCACGAGTAACTTTGTTCCCAAAACTGGCTGTGTCATGACAGGCAAGGCCTGATTTCACCCCTCACCCCCTTGAATACAGAAAGACAATAGGTAACCGTGGTTCAGTGGATGCTGTGCTGCTGATCAAGGCTGGGCCTTCCAGCCCCGTGGACAAGCATCCTGACAATGAACTTAGCAAGCTCTCCCTGGAAATTAAAATCTTGCTCAATGGAGAGCATGACATTACTGCAGGAGACAGAGTCAGGTCATGAACCTCCCACTTCTGGAGGCTCTCGGCCCACCCCTGGGGTACAAGCACTGTGGTCTGTGTACTCTGCTGCAGCTGGAACCAGAAGGAAAGCTTCCTGGGACCCTGGTCGCACTGGTTCTGTTCAACAGCTACATGAACTTGTACACAGCGTGCTGGCAAAGTGCACAGGGGCTAAGCATCCTTTGAGAATGGCAGTCAGGCAGGACCCAGGCTCTAAGTCACCCTTCTCACAAGGTCTCACAAGGCCTCAGGCTCCTCTGAGGCCACGGAGACTTGTCCTAACATCTAGTACTTTCCGAGCACTAGATGCTCATGACGTGGCTTTCAGGTCACAGAGCAGCCTCTCAGTTTTCAGCCTCTCTTAACTCAATATAGTAACTCCCCACCCCCACCCTCCCCTGTGCCTTTTAAAAGACAGAGTCTCACCCTTTTGCCCAGGCTAGAGTGCAATGGTGCAATCACAGCTCACTGCAACCTCGAACTCCTGGACTCAAGTGATCCTCCCATCTTAGTCTCCCAAGTAGCTAGGACTATAGATGTTCACCATGCCCATATAATTTTTTAAATGATTTGTAGAGATGACATCTTGCTTTGTTGCTCAGGTTGTTCTTGAACTCCAGGCCTCAAGTGATCCACCCACCTCTGCCTCCCAAATTGCTGGGATTACAGACATGAGCCACCGTGCCTGGCCATAATTCACATTTAATTAATCTCCAAGCATTCACTGAATCTCCAAGGCATGTACAACATCATGCTATCGGGACAGGGTCACGGATGTGTAACTGCAACCACGCGTGTACAGCATTCCAACGTTTTCCAATTGCTTTTCTATGCACTGTCTTGAGATGATGTGACCATTGGTCACAAGAGGAACTAAGAAACCCCTGCTCCTCCACTGCCTGAGTGTGTGCCCTTGAGCTGCCTCTGTGTGGCTCGACACGCGTCCCTCTGCAGGAAAGCAGGGCCCATGCTGGTGCCAATGCAGTTGGGCTTCTCTGAGGATCAAATGAGATCATCCACAATGAGCCTTCATTCGGTCTTCCAGCCATCATCCCACTAACCCTACTTTACAAATGAAGAAATACTGTTACAAGGGTGTCGAGAGCAAGAAGTCTAATATAAATAACTTCAGTGGATATAGTATTTTCAGTTTTTTCAGTTTTCCTCTGCTTTCACACATTTTCATCTCAGTTTATTTTTTCACACTCTTCTTCTTTTTACAGGTGAGGAGATCAGCAGATAAGGTAGGGCAGGGTTCTCACTACTGACATTTGGGGCTGAAAAGTCTTTTGTTATAGGGAGCTGTTCTATGCATTGCAGGATGTTTAACAGCATCCCTGGCCTCCAAGACCAGTAGCACCAGCCTGGTTGTGACAACCAGAAAAGTCTCTGGTCTCTATGGTCTTCTAGGGGAACAAATTGCCCCCAAGTTGAGAATCACTGGGCAGGGGTCATTTGTTCAACAGCTAATGAGGAGCAGGGAGGCCAAGGCTGGACCCCTAGAGCCCCAGAGCCCCTGCCTGCAGATGGCTCACCCCCTATCACCACTGCACCTCCCTCTCCTCAAAGGAGTTGTTACAGAGTTGCAGAGGCAAAAATACTAGCAAGTTCTATTTGATACACAAATGCTGTAGGAGTTCAGAAAACGGAGCATTTGTGATGAAATTCAGGCTGGACGAGGCGGTTAAATGAAGGAGATGGAATGTGGCCCAGATCTTGCAGGCTGAAGGGGAGATAAAACAGGGGGAAGACCATGGGAGGTGTTGCAGCGGAAGGAACAAGGTGCGATGAAGACGGACAGAGGGGCGCGATGAGGACAGAGGGGTCTGCTGTGGAAGAGGGGAAATGAAGCTGGATGGGTGAGGGGACAGGGGACTCAGGACCTGGGGAGCCGTCAGAAGAACTTGAACCTCATGCGGGACAAAGTCAGGCTCTGAAGGCTCAGCAGAGCTGGGCAGGGCTGGTCCTCACAGGATCATGGGGGCATGGGGGTGTTGGAGACCTGCCTGGTAGATGTGCAGGAAGCCTGGTGTGAGAAATTCATTTAGAACAACAGAGTTCTCTTGTGACCTGAAGGGGATGCCTTCTCTGCTTTCCACTAGTACTTCTGGAGGGACAAGAAACTGAGTCACCAAAGAAAGGTGCTACATACGCAAAGCTTGGTAGCAATTAAGGGCGCAGTGAGGCAGTTGCATGCAAAGCCTTGCCTGAGGTCCATCTCTGAGTCCAGCTCTGCTCAGAAGCTGTGGCCAATGACTTCTCCTTAAGCCTGGCCAATTATCACAGAAGCTATTGTTCTTTTCCCACAAGCCCTCCAAAGACAACAAGCAAACGAGTCCTGGATTCGGCTTCTTCTGGGTTCTGAGAATAAGGGTGCAGAGGTATTTGCTGTAACCACTATCTGGGGAGTCAGGACTTCTTGAGGCAGGCAGCAAATGCCCACAGCTTTTACACTTCCACTCCTCGGGATATCCAGCCTGAGAGAAGATCGAAAAAACCCATACCATGTGCAGGTCATTGGTCTACTTTTATTCTATGTGTCGTTGCTTGGTGCACAGGCACCGGTCCTATTGTTCACCTCTGAGAATTTTAAACCAACGTGTGTTCAGGAAGATATTCTCAGCATTTCCAACATGGACACACCTGTGAGTTGCTAGCAGAGTTCAGAAAGTCATAAGCCATCTGTGTGTGAGGTCCCAGGTTGGACAACTTTTGAGAGAAATTGATGATTCTCCCAATGCGCTACAAGACAGAAGCACGGCCTTTTTGTTTTTGCAATATTTCAGTAGACTAGATCTTTCTCCCACATGGCCACAAACCATTGACTGAGTTGTGAACACGTTTTTCCAGAAGTATTTGCAGCTGCTGTGTAGGCTCCACGTTCAAGGCAGCCTCTCCGGAAGAGCTCTGAGTGAAAGAAACTAGCAGAGAAAATCGACCCGAAAGAACAAAGCACTATAATGACCCAGCCATCCCATTACTGGGTATATACCCAAAGGATTATAAATCATGCTGCTATAAAGACACATGCACACGTATGTTTATTGCGGCACTATTCACAATAGCAAAGACTTGGAATCAACCCAAATGTCCATCAGTGACAGACTGGATTAAGAAAATGTGGTACATATACACCATGGAATACTATGCAGCCATAAAAAAGGATGAGTTCGTGTCCTTTGTAGGGACATGGATGCCGCTGGAAACCATCATTCTCAGCAAACTATCTCAAGAACAGAAAACCAAACACTGCATGTTCTCAATCATAGGTGGGAATTGAACAGTGAGATCACTTGGACTCTGGAAGGTGAACATCACAAAACGGGGCCTATTATGGGTAAGGGGGAGGGGGGAGGGATGGCATTGGGAGTTATACCTGATGTAAATGATGAGTTGATGGGTGCTGACTAGTTGATGGGTGCAGCACACCAACATAGCACAAGTATACATATGTAACAAACCTGCACGTTGTGCACATGTACCCTAGAACTTAAAGTACAAAAAAAAAAAAGAACAAAACACATTCGCACATCGTGAGAAGTTGCGCCCCGTGCAAAGCCGAGGTGAGCGGTTCCTCTTTGCTGAGGATGCCTCTAAACCACCGTTGCGCAGAAGTGGCTCCCAGACCCAGGCTGCTCAAATGTTGGTAGCTCAGCTTAGGAAAGCAAGTGTTGGGAAGTGAAGTAGGACCAGCTGGACAAATTCTCCGTATTTATTTTCCATCATCAGTTATTTCAAAGTGCCAAGAAAAAAATGTGCATTAAACCTCTGAGATGACATCTCCTATAATAGGTACAGGATGGCCCGACGGGGACGCACTTCCTGCGTGTCATAGAGACAGGCCACCAGCAGAGGGGGCTGCAGGCTCGGACAGGGAGCTGGAGCTGCGCGAGGGGAAAGAAACGCCTGTTTGTGGCAGGCCGGGTCAGAGCCAGCTGGAGGATGCAGTTGATCAGAAAAGTATTTGGCTTGGATCCCACTTGACGAATTGACAGAGCCTTATGTCCACGATGAAGTCACATCCAACGAAAAGTGCCTTGGCGATGAACAGAGATAACAAAACCAAAGGAAGAAAACTGCAGGGCGGGAAGGGGGAACAGGGACCAAGAAGCTCTGCTTTCTGGGAGACAGTGCCAAGGCTCATGGAGCTTGTGTCGGCTTTTAAAAGCCCCTTCCTGGGTCTTTTCTTCGTTTCAGGCTGCCCCTTGGTCATTCTGCAGATGAAATTGTAGACTGAGGAAGGCACAGTGAGCCTGCGGGCTGGCAGTCCGTCCTCTGACTTCCCCCAGCGAGCTGTCAGCTCCAAGAAGGAGTCAGGAGCTGGACCCATTTGTTGCCCAGAAGGGGGACTGTGGAGGCCAGGCTGAGATCTTCTCCAGGCAGCAGAACCTTCCCAAGGCTGAGGACCCATGAGATGTGACAGCTCACGAAAATTAAATGCGACTGCAGCACAGTGCCGGCATTATCTGGTCCCAGCGGGCAGCCGGCGGCTTCTGCTGCCTTTGGGTCTAGTGACAGCACCGGAGGGACAGCAGGACCGGAATATGCTGTGACAGACGCCCATTTAGGAAGGTGCCTGCCCATCCGCTTATCAAACAGCAAGCAGTCCCTTATCACTCCAAACGCAACTCAAATGAGGCCCTGCCTCTTAGCCTGCAGGAGGCGCCTCAGAGATTGATTGGACGCTTGCTAGGAAGAGAGCCTGGCTTCTGCTAAGGCAAAAATGGGCGATTCCTTGGTACAGACTAGGGCTTTTTGTTTCCTCCTCCCAGAACAGATTTTGTGGCTGCGCCTTCCTCTGTGGGACTGGGAGGCGTGGGCAGAGCTGTCCCTGATAGGCAGGCTCAATGCCAATTACAGACCACAGAGAGCAGCACAGTGGTCATCACCCCTCTACCTGTTCAGTCAGACCCTGCCCATCCCAGCCAGGCTAGAAAGAAGCCAAGGCCCTGGCTGCCTGCATCCACAGCGTTCCCTGGTCTGGCTTTGTCGGGAAGCCCTGGAGCCACCACGGAGCACAAAGCGCCTGCAGCACCCAGCCCACCTCCCAGCACCCAGCCCACCTCCCACCTCCCACTCACTGCAGGACAGGGCTAGACTCGCTGCAGGCTGAGCCCTTTTTTGCAGAAGCAATGTGATGGATATTATAATCATTTATTCACCAGTCATAAAAATGATCCATGGCCCATGAGAAATCAGAGCGGGCCTGGTAAGCATCTAGCAGTAGCTTAATCAGAAATTCAATATTCTCTACCTTTCCTTTGTATTCATGATCAGAGCAGCTCTCCGAACAGTGCCGGTGTCAAGTTCACAGGCTTTACCTGAAGCCGTGCGCTAAGCCTGGTGATGAGGGTGTGGGCCCGGTGTCTAATTTATCGACACTTGGGTGTCAGTGGTGAGGCCAGCCTTTCATCTTATGGGGAGTCTCCTCTGCTGTCTCGTGTCCCCACAGAGAGATGGAGTCCATCCCTGCAGGATTGGAGCAAAGCCCCCAACAGCGGCGACAACCTCTGATTTCCTCTGTGTCACTGGCAAGCCTGCTAGTTTCCTGCCTGCTTTTCTACCTCTTTATATATTATCCTGGTCTTCTAAATAAATCTAGGTTGTCTTTAAGGTGCTTATAAGCAAATGAAAGACAGATCTAAGGGCAAGAGCATTAGATTTCCTGCCTTCCTTTTCTTATTCACATTTTTTTTTAAAAAAAAAAACGGGTTTCCCATCTGCTCCCTGGGCTGCCCAGGGCATAAATGTACAGAAGATAAACTATGGCAGCACACTCTTCTTTCTCCTCTCTGTCCTCCTCCATATCAGCACCCCAGGGCTCCTGTTTCAGAGGAAATGGTCTTTAAACTCATCGGCCCTGATCACACACCCTCCCCAGGGAATTTGCAGTTCTCCCTCCTCCTTATCCCAGACTTGCAGCCAGAAGATGGGGTCACCACATTCCCCTTGGTCCTTATCTCCAGATAGCTGTGACCTCTCACACATGTGGGCACTGCAACCCTAAGACCCCAGAGAAGTGTCTAGAACACCATCCTTTGCGAGAGAACCACTCCTCCCCGACCCTCTTACTCCACAAGGCCAGTACTGTGGCCCCTGCTATAACCTGTCAAACCCTGGGTGCCTCACCTGCTCTTCTGGACTTTGGAGGAGTGTCACCAGTGTCTCACAGGCAGCCCCTTTTAGCTGGTGAGCTTGCTGATAACAGAGGCCTCGGACCTCCTGGACCAGGACAGGGAGCCACAGGAGATGAGGTAGAGTGGCCAGGAAAGCCACAGGGAAGTCAAAGGAGGCAACACAAGTGTCTGTGTGCACAGGACTCTGCCCATGGAGCTCCGAGCCATATTCGCAACTTGCTGAGAAATGCCCATGGGATTGTTCTCCAGCCATTTTACCAACCTGTATGCACCTTATGGGAGCTTTAGTAGGGAAATTTCTGCTGGAGATGCACATGTTCCTTCCTGGCTATGGGCACTGCCATGGCCTGGACCCCGTGCCCACACTGGGTTGGGAGTGTCTGGTGTGTTCCCTCACTTACCCACCCCGGGGCCCCATGAGCCAGGGGTGCTATAGCTGTTTAGCAGATGTGGAAGCAGATTAACTGGTGAGGGTGGGAATTCACTTTCCACCTTGCTGAAATTTAGTTTCCTTTTATATTCCCACCATCAGCAAGTACCTGGGATGAGCTCCACGCAGCTCTCTGAAGAGGGGGCAAGAGGAACATTAGGCCGACGGAGACAGGGGATTAGAAGTCCACCTGCTATGTTCTGGACTATTCTAACACCCAGCCCTACAGCCCACCCCCAGCCCATGCACCCACTGACTCTTGTTCCTCTGCCGTGGCCTGTGCTGGGCCCATCTGAAAGCGGAACTTCGCTCTCCTGGTACTCCATCCTTGTGCCCCTCCTAGGAGACAGGGAATATCACCTCTCCAGGCCAAGATCCCCCTGTCTATTTCATCCCTTCAAGGAGGGATGATGAGGGTCGATGTTATTCAGGGTTTTGTTTTCCAAAGGCTAGAAGCAAAGTTAGGACCAGAGAGGCCTCCTTCTGTGAGCCAGGAACAATACACAAGTGGGCTGTTCTAATTTCATTTTTCTTTCTCTCCCAGCTCCTAAGTTCACTCACAAAGCACATGGAAAGGTAATCTGTTGCTACCCAGATCGACCTCTCTGCCCACACACATTCCCTGCTTCCTTAAAAGATGGAAAGGAAAGGTAAAAAATTGCAAAATTACTTCTTTGGGTTCAGGAAATCCCAGCTCCTGGAATCAATGGGTTAATATGGGGTCCACTTATAAATTCCAGCTGTTGAGTCTGTGCTACACGGTTCATGCTCCACATCCCAGCGGGAGGCCGTGTAATCAGCGTTGGAATGGACAAAAAGGATAATATCTTGGGCTGTTTAAGTTTTGTTCCTGCTTCCCAGTGGGCCTATCCTAAGATTTCAACTCCTTGCCTCAGCTTGGATGGGCTAATGTAAAGTTACTTTCCAAAGAAACCGAGAGAACATTTCGTGTAAAGAAGGTGTGGGGCAGATGCCATTGGCTTGTATTTGACAGAGAACAAGTTTCCACTTAGGGTGGGGCCCACCCGCCTCAGGCTCCTGCTGAATGGATCCCAGCTGTGCAGCGCTGGTCACTGACTGCCTCTATCCCACTTTGGGGGAAGAACTCCTCCCTCCTAATGCTAGGGCATTTGGGAACCACCACAGACAGCAGGTGGGTTTTTGCCAGATGCAGAAATCTGACTGTACACCAAGAGGGCCCAGCCAAGTCTAGAGAGCCCTGTGGGACTCCTCAAAATGAAGGCAGCATTAGCGCATTATGGAAGAAGGCAATTGGTAAAGCAAACAGCGAGTCTAAAGGGAAGAAAGCACAGAGCCGTCAGAAAGGCTTGAGAACTCTCCAGGCTCTAGGCTTCAAAGAGGCCGCTCATGTTATTAATTTCCCAGTTACCTTGGCCAGAACCTACACCAACAGTCTTAGAGTTCTAAGAAGTGACGAATCTAAGTTCCAGTCCAGCAAAGGCCAGTAAGTAGCGTTACCTCAACTTCCTCTTTTTATCTTTTTTTTTCTTTTGAGACAGGGTCTTGCTCCATTGCCCAGCTAGAGTGCAGTGGTGTGACCACAGCTCACTGCAGCCTTGACTTCCTGGGCTCAAGTGATCATCTTGCTTCAGCCACCCGAGTAGCTGGGACCACATGTGCACACCCCCATGCTTGGCTAATTTAAACAATTTTTTTTTTGTTTTTGTAAAGATGGTGTCTCACTATGTTGCCGAGGCTGCTCTCAAACTCCTGGTGTCAATTGATCTTCCCACTTTGCACTCCCACAGTGCTGGGATTATGGGTGTGAGCCACTCAGTATCCTCTTAAATGAAGACGTTGGAATGGATGATCTCTAAGGTCCCTGTATTAATCCGTCCTCATACTGCTATAAAGAACTGCTTGAGACTGGGCAATTTATAAAGGAAAGAGGTTTAATTGACTCATAGTCCAGCATGTCTGTGGAGGCCTCAGGAAACTTACAAGCATGGCAGAAAGCAAAGGGGAAGCAAGGTACCTTCTTCTCAAGGCGGCAGGAAGAAGTGCCGAGCAAATGGGGAGGAGCTCCTTATAAAACCATCAGACCTCATGGGATCTCACTCTCACGAGAGCGGCATGGGGGAAACTGTCCCCATGATCCAGTTACCTTCACCTGGTCTCTCCCTTGACACGTGGGGATTACCAGGATTATGGGGATTATAATTCAAGATGAGATTTGGGTGGGGACACAAAGCCTAAGTATATCATTCCCTTTCGGGTCATCTCTTTCTGAGACTCTCTAAATTTGGTTGTGATCCATTTGACCAATAAGCATCTTTCTATGGTGATGCGTTAACATATACTAACTCCCTTGAATAGTACTTGACTCACCGTTTCCCCAGAAATGAAGAAGTTGAGTAACAACAAATAAACTACTGTGAACGTTGTTTGAATTGTTAGTACTCAGTAGCAGACAAATAAATGTGTCTTCAGAACTGGTGGAATTTTGTTAGGATAATTTCTAAGCAATGCCCTGTAAATTCAGCAAAGACTCAACAAAACACTTCAGTCCATCATTTATCTACAAAAACTTCTAAGCAATGCCGTGCAAGTAATTGCTGTATCAAATACTCACAGACTTGAATATTTTGGGGATTTCAGTTGGTCACTCAGTGGACACAACTCAGTATGAAAAGTTTCTACCTGAGTGAACAGGCCCAGGCCATGCCTGAATCCACTTCACTGAGGACCAAGAAACCCAGATCATGGGACCTCTTTGCCCAAGTTAGCATGGATGGGTTCAAGCAATCAAATCCACCTTTTCTTTTATCACCTATATGAAGCAGTGGTGGGTCTAGACATTACAGCCAGGGATGGCTACTCTACGGCCTTTACCAGAGAACCATGGGTCCTGCTTGCCTATGATGCTACTGCTCCCTTAGAAGCTATATCTATGCCGGGTGCAATGGCTCCTGTCTGTAATCCCAGCACTTTGGGAGGCTGAGGCAAGCAGATTCCCTGAGGTCAGGAGTTCGAGACCAGCATGGCCAACATGGTGAAACCCCATCTCTACTGAAAATACAAAAATTAGCCAGACGTGGTGGCACGTACTTGTAGTCCTACCTACTCAGGAGGCTGAGGCTTGAGCCTGGGAGGTGGAGGTTACAGTGAGCTGAGATCGTGCCACTGCCCCCCCAGACTGGTGACACAGCGAGACTTTGTCTCAAAAAAAAGAAAAAGAAAGAGAAGAAACTATATCTGTGCTCTTTGAGGCGGGGCTCAGTGGCTCATGACTGTAATCCCAGCACTTCGGAATGCTTAGGTGGGTGGATCACTTGAGTTCAGGAGTTCAAGACCAACCCGGCCAACATGGTGAAACCCTGTCTCTACTAAAAACACAAAAATTAGCAGGGTATGGTGGCACATACCTGTAGTCTCAGCTACTCAGGAGGCTGAGGTACAAGAATCACTTGAACCCAGGAAGCAGAGATTGCAGTGAGCTGAGATCGCACCACTGCACTCCAACCTGGGTGACAGAGTGAGAATCTGTCTCAAAAAATAAAAAAAAGAAAGAAAAAAACAAACAAACTATGTATGTGCTTTTGATTTGGCTATACATAGAGGATTTTAGAATTCCAGTAAATAATTTCCTAAGCATAGTCCTGTGATGCAGAATGCTATTCAAATCATTTATTCAACACATTGATCAAATACCTATTGCTTGTCTCACAATATTCTAGCCAAAGGTACCACCCACACTAATGAACAAGACTGATAAACTTCCTGCCCCATGAAGTTCACAATCTAGCAGAAGAGACATTGCTAACTGTGAGTGGGCTGCCCATAACCAACTCCAGGGGAAAGCCAGACTGTTATCTGGCTGAGGGCAGAAAAATTCCCTTACGCTGAGATGGGATTCTGAAGTCCAGTGGGGAAATAGCTAGCTAAATTATGACCTGAGGTCATCTGAACTGAAGTGCTTATTGAGGGCAGGGCTTGGGGGACTGGGCTGAGTCTGCCATCGAATGATGTGCAGGGCACAAAGGATTTCAGGGATTCTAGGGTGAGGTGGCTGCCTGTAATAGAATTGGACAGTTTATGTGAGAGGAAAACAAAGTTAAATCACTAACGTTGCTCCTGTGTGTGTGTGTGTGTGTGTGTGTGTGTGTGTGTGTCAGAGTCTTGCTCTTGTTGCCCAGGCTGGAGTGCAATGGCACGATCTTGGCTCACTGCAACCTCCGCCTCCTGGGTTCAAGTGATTCTCCTGCCTTAGCCTCCTGAATAGCTGGGATTACAGGTGCTTCCGACCATGCCTGGCTATTTTTTTTTTTTTTTTTTTTCTTTTAGTAGTGATGGGTTTTTACCATGTTGGCCAGGCTGATGTCGAACTCCTGACTTCAAGTAATCTGCCTGCCTTGGCCTTTCAAAGTGCTAGGATTACAGGCATGAGCCACCGTGCCCGGCCACTAAGTTTGCTTCTGAAGGCATTGACTGAAGCCCCAGGTTTAACTCCTGAAGGGGTGAGCCCCACCGCTGAGCCAGTTGAGAAAGTGCTGTGGAAATGGCAGTTTTGTGACTCCAGGATGCCTATGACAAGGACCCGCTAGTGGAAATGAACACCCGCAACAGGACCAAGTCCCTGTGGAGTGAACTTGCTCCCCCAGCCCCTCATTGCTGCTTATTTCCAGAGTGTGGCTCTCAACGCCTCCCACAGATGCTGTCAGCCACCGCACATCTTCCCATTAAATGTCTTTTCTTTATAAACTCACCAGAGTTAGTTTCTGCACTTGGAATCCAGATCCCTAACTGGTGCAGAAATTGGATATTCCATAAAACACTACAAACATTGTAAAAGACTTAAGGACATGCAGCAAGGGAGTGAGTAATGAAAACATTATAGTATTTCCTGTAACCTTTCTGGGCAACTTTTATTTTCAAGACAGGGCTTCCATCAGGCCAAAGGTTGGATTGCACACCTCCCGTAGGCCCAAGTTTTGGTGTGCCCTATGATGGATGCAAATGTAGCTCGCGACACCTCTCTAAGTGCTATATAAACAATCCAGTGAGTGAAAAAGATGCGCATGTATGAAACTGGAGAAAAACAAGCATCTCCATTTAACCAAGTGTGCAGTGCCAGACCCTGGATCTTCTTTATTGCTAAAAATGCTCACAATCATCTGATCCTTCAGCAAGTTGTAATCTTCTTTCTGGTGGGGGTGTCTTGTCTCGATGTTGATGGCTGCTGAGTAATCAGGGTGGTGGCTGCTGAAGTTTGGGGTGGTTGTGGCAATTTCTTAAAATGAGACAATAATGAAGTTTGCCACATCAATTGACTCTTCCTTTCGTGAAAGTTCTCCCTGTAGCATGTAACACTGTCTGATAGCATTTTACCCATGGTAGAGCTTCTTTCAACATCAGAGTCAATCATGTCAAACCCTGATGCTGTTCTGGTAATTGCATTTCTAAAATTTTTTATTTCAATAGTTTTTGGGGAACAGGTGGTTTGGGGCTACATGGAAAAATTATTTAGTGGTGATTTCTGAGATTTTGATGCACTCATGTGTGTATTTCTTTCTTGTTTTTTGGGTTTTTTTTTTGAATTTTTTTTAGATGGAAAGTCTTGCTCTGTCACCCAGGGTGGAGTACAGTGGTGCAATCTTGGCTCACTGCAGGCTCCGCCTCCCAGGTTCAAGTGATTCTCCTGCCTCAGGCTCCTGAATAGCTGGGACTACAGGTGCCTGCCACCACACTCACGTAATTCTTGTATTTTTTTGGTAGAGACAGGGTTTCACCATATTGGCCAATTTGGTCTTGAACTGCTGACCTAAAGTGATCCACCTGCCTCAGCCTCCCAAAGTTTTGGGGTTACAGGCGTCAGCCCCTGTGCCCAGCCTCATGTGTGTATTTCTATGTAGAAGGCATCTTGTAGGCATCAACTCTTAGGTTCTCAGATCTAGAAAGAACTAGAATTTATTTAATCTGAAAATTATTTATCTCATCTCACTCTATTTTCTGTATCTTAGGAATCACCTTACGTGCTTTCTAGAAGTGGGTATGCAGAAGACTGGACCAGGTCTTATGAGGTTGAGAAGCGAAGGTGAGGCAACAACAAAAAAATGAACAGGACATGGTCTCATAGAAAGATATGACAGTCCCCAGACAGTGCCAGATCCCATGAGAAAACTGTCCAAGTGGTAGCACCATGGTCTGAATGACTGTGTCTCCCCAAACTTCAAATGCTGACATTCAACCTCCAAGGGGATGGTATTAGGAAGGGGAGCCTTTGGGAGGGGACTGGGTCATGAGAACAGAAACCTCATGAAAGAGATTTGGTCTGTATCCATCTATATGCATTACTATAAGGGAATACCTGAGGCTAGGTAATTTATAAAGTGGTAGATCACCTGAGGTCAGGAGTTCCAGACCAACCTGAGCAATATGGTGAAACCCCGTTTCAAGTAAAAATACCAAAATTCTCTAGGCATGGTGACACATGCCCATAATCCCAGCTGCTCAGGAAGCTGAGGCAGGAGAATCACTTGAACCCGGGAGGCAGAGGTTGCAGTGAGCCTAGATCGCACCCCTGCACTCCAACCTGAGCAACAGAGCAAGACTCCATCTCAAAAAAAAAAAAAAAAAAAAGAGGTTGATTTGGGCCCATAGCTTTGCAGATTGTATGAGAAGCATTGTGCTGGTGTCTGCTTCTGGTGAGGCCTCAGGAAGCTTCCAATCATGGTGAAAGGCTCAGGAGGAGCCGGTGTGTCACACAGCTAGAGAGGGAGTGAGAGAGCGGGGAGGAAGCACCAGACTCTTTTAAACAACCAACTCTTGCATGAAGCAATAGAACAAGGACTCACTCATTACTGCAAGGAGGGCACTAAGTGATTCATGAGGGATCTGCTCCCAGGACCTACCACTTCCAACCAGGCCCTACCTTCAACACTGGGGATCACATTTCAATGTGAGGTTTGGAGGGGACAAACTATATCAGTTCTCTTATAAAAAGAGTGTTACCTCATCCTTTCCACCATGTGAGGACCCAACAAGAAGGCGGTAGCTGTCAATGAACCAGAGAGCAAACTCTCACCAGACATAGAATCTGCTGGGGCCTTGATTGGGACTTCCCAGGCTCCAGAATCATGAGAAATAAATTGTGTGTGTGTGCGTGTGGTGTGGTGTGTGTGTGTCCATGTGTGTGTGTGTGTTTTGTTTTGCTTTGTTTTTGAGACAGGATCTCACTCTGTTACCCAGGCTGGAGTGCAGTGGTGCAATCTTAGCTCACAATAACCTCCACCTCCCGGGTTCAAGCTATCCTCCCACCTCAGCTTCCCCAGTAGCTAGGACTACAGGTGCACACCACCACACCCAGCTAATTTTTGTATTTTTTGGTAGAGACGGGGTTTGTCCATGTTGGCCAGGCTGGTCTCAAACTCCTGACATCAAGTGATCCTCCCACCTCGGCCTCCCAAAGTGCTGGGATTACTGGCATGAGCCACCATGCAGGCCAGTTGTGTTGTTTACAAGCCATCCAGCCTATGGCATTTTGTTATAGAGCCCACTAAGACAGCTAGCTATGACAACAGACAAGGCAGGACTTGGAAGATGAGAGCTCTGGGATGGTCAAGGTGATGTCGTAGACACTGCAATGAGAGGGCCAAGGGACCATTTAGATCTCTCCTACCTGCCTAAGAGGTACATGCTGATGTGGAGTGACATTTATTAACCTCCTGTAGTACGCAGAGCTTCCATGGAAGAGCTTTCTTCCATCACTTCCCGCCTTCTCAAGGTCTGGCTGAGGGCTGTGCAACTGTACTAATGTAGAAAAACAAAAGATAGGAATTCTAAAGAAATGGTAAATTTCTGCACTCGGGGAGCCATGCAGAGTTCAGTGTCTAGAAGACTCTGAGCCATAATCTCCCTCACATCACAAGGGCTTTGCATGCCTTCCATGGCCCAAGCAGACCCAGAGAGCTCTGCAGAGAGAATGAGTCTGCAAGGCCGTCCCGCTAGGGCAGCATCCAACGTCCGACAGGCATTAGGATCTGAGCCCCAGAAGGAGGCGGGGTGTCCATGGGGGTCACTGATGGAGTCAGATCAGAGAGCCAAAAACACGCTGGCAGTGAGCCAGACAGGGAGGCTGAAGGCACAGTGTCTACCCTGATCAGACCAACCCTAGTAAAAACTCTCCATCATTTGTTGTTTTTGTTTTGTTTTGAGACAGGGTCTTGCTCTGTCACCCAGGCTGGAATACAGAGGTACAATCGTGGCTAATGGCAGCCTTAACCTCCTAGCTCAAGTAACTCTCCCACCTCAGCCTCCCAAGTAGCTGGACCTACAGGTGTGCACCACCATGTCTGGCTAATTTTTATGGTTTTTGTACAGCCCAGGTTTTGCCACCTTGCCCAGGCCAATCTGGAACTCCTGGGCTCAAGCAATCCTCCTGCCTTGGCCTCCCAATGTGCTGGGATTACAGGCAAGGAGCCACTGCACCCAGCCACTCACTTTTTTTTTTTTTTTTGAGATGGAGTCTTGCTTTGTCGCCTAGACGGGAATGCAGTGGTGCAATCTCAGGTCACTGCAACCTCCAACTCCCGGGTTCAAGAGATTCTCCTGCTTCAGCGTCCCGAGTAGCTGGGATTATAGGCGCCTGCCACCACACCTGGCTAATTTTTGTATATTTGTAGAGATGAGGTTTCACCATGTTGGCCAGGCTGGTTTTGAACTCCTGACCTTAGGTGATCTGGCCACCTCGGCCTCCCAAAGTGCTGGGATTACAGGTGTGAGCCACTGCACCCGGCCACTCCCTTGTTTTTTAAGAGGTTCCACCAAAGGGAACACCCACCCAGGTTGGTAGGACGCATATCTGGAACCGGATCCTCACCACAACCATGTTAAATCCCCCTGAAGTGGGGTTAACCACCAGAAACTTCCTCCTAAACACGTGGCCTTTGGTAGCTTTGGATTATATGTGACTCTTACATTAAGACATTTAAAATTTTTTTTTTCAGTGACTTTTTCCTCTTTGTAATTAGAGGTAAGGAGGAGGATTTTGTTCCCATTGTGGTGTCGCCGTCCTCCCCTGCCATCAGCAAGGTTTTCTCATGCCTCCTGCCAACACAAACTCACTCTGGTGTGATGCATTTTGCCGACCATCCAGGGACAGCCTTTGCCTCGTGGGGAGCCTGTGTGCACCCAGACACACCCCAGGAAAGAAAAGGTTGCAGAAAAATGGTTTCCAGCCCTGCTCAAAACTCTTCTCAGATTCAGCGGTTCACAGCAAAGGGACTTTTCCAGAGGTTCCCAAAGGCTCACAGGAGGTTTTATTTTGTTTTTTCACAATTACCAAGGAAAAGGAAAATAAATCAACTTGAGTGAAAGCAGAAACCCCTGCGCCCTGACACACAACACAAACCAAACCAAACAGGGAAGCGGTCACGCGTTTTCTTGTAGCCATGCCGTGCCCAGCACCGGAGCTGTCAAAGACGCAGCGTTGGTGCAGTGGGCCTGGTGGACACTTCTCTTTGGTCTGCTCAGTGGCCCGTACCTGTTCCTCAATGAATAAACTTTCTCATGAATTAAGGTCTTGAAATTAAATCTATCGATCCCAAAGGGCAGCTTTCAAATTAACTAGTCAGAGTCTTACACAACTACTGGTTTTCAACAAGCTGGATGAAGGCCACTCAGCCCCAGCCCCGTGTTATTAGTGGGGTTCAGGCCCGTAAATGGTCAGGGACACCCTGGATGCCTTTAATTTATAATTCAATTCCCCCCGATCGTTTTAACAATCACTGCTCCTAGACAACATAGAAGGGGCTCATTAGGAACACTCCATGGACTTCTTTAATCATCTATTATTGAAACAGTTCATGAAGTGTGTGTGTGTGTGTGTGTGTGTGTGTGTGTGTGTTTAAAGTTGGAAGGTTTCCCAATTTTCCAGCAATAAATTTCTCTTCCAAGTTATACCCGAAAAAATTACCTTTCATGGAAGCATCTGTCAATACAAAAATATATAATATGTGACTGGAGGAATCCTAAAAGACTAGCTGTGTGCTGATGATAAGTTCCAAATGACAGCTCCGAGTCAGGGTCAAGATGGGGAGGCTCAGAAGTAGAAGACAGCGGAGCAGCAGGTGAGTGGGCCAAGTCACTTTGCACCCAGGCCTGAGATGAGACTGGGGCCACCTAGAGCAGAGCTGGACCCTGATGTCAGCTCTGCCATGGACAGACGTGGGTGCCTGGATGGGCTGTGGGACTTCCAAGAACAAAGTGTGCAGTGTCTGTGGCCCACCTTAACCTGCCTTCCAGATGAAGAGTGAGCCAAGAGGAGAGACACAGAGAGACAGAGAGGAGCTCTCCCGAAACGTTCTGCCGGGCATGGTGAGAGAAACACCTTTCCCTGGACTCATCTGCCACGTAGTCAAAGCACACATGGCAACTGGAAATTACTGAGAACCAAGCCTCAATATTTACAATTGAGGTAACTTCACGTTTGAACCCTGAGCGTTTCCTAAGCCATTTATCTTCCCCTACGATGACGAGGCATTCGGCCGGAGAGGGAGACAGAGAGGCGAGTTGCCACCTGGACCAAACTGCAGAGAAAGCTAAGAATACTAGGTAGGAGCCACGAAGGCTTCCAAGCCCTTAAATGGACCAGCTGGGTGAGATGACAGCTCAAAATGGGATCAAACAGTTGAAGCTGAAAATGAATGCTATCATTTGCTAGATTTATTGTTAGCTCAACTTAAAAGCGTAAGAAAGACTAGGTTTTTACATTTTCAAACTTTAATAAATCAGATACTCCTTTGAACATATAATCCAGCTGAGTCATGTACCACCCCGTGGTCCTGCCGTGCTCACCAGCATCTGATGGGGGTAGTGAGAAACGGCTTCTTCCTTCCCCAGATCAGACCCCGGTCACCAATTGCAGGCCTAAGTAGAAAGCTCTTCTAGGGGCTCTCATTCAAATGAGCTCCAAGTGAGCCCAGAATCAGAGCTCCCCAGTGGGCACTCAGCTGCAGCCCAGGCCCTAACTGGAAGCCAAGAGCAGCCCCAAGTTCACGGCCCTGTCGGGGAGGAGCATGTCATAAAGCGCTCATCAGCCCTTGCGGTAACTGGCCCTGTACACCGTCCTGTGCCTGACCCTGGAACTGATTAGCAGGACATGAGTAATTTTCCCATTCGACCACCTCAGAAGCAGGTAGGGTGGAGAAACCAGTGGGCAGAGACAAATAAAAGTGTCCATGTTCACGATGTGAAGGCAGCACTTAGGCAAAATGAGGGGTGTTTTTTTTTAGACTTCTTTGAAATGCAACCAGGGAGAACCAAACTTCAGCCTTTCTGTTGGCAAACAAAAGGCCTGTGGTTGCTTTTCTTCCACCCCTACAATTAGGGGAGAGGCCACGTTTCTTCCTGAAACGGGATCTACAGAGTGGCCCCTTGTTCCAGGCAGGATGTGCCCCCTGCCGGTAGCACTGTCAGGGGACAGGACAGCCCATGGAGGCAGCCGGGGTTAAAATGTGAGCAGAGACACCAGGAGGCTGGGACCCTGGGTCTTCCCCAACCCAAGGTGACAGGTGACCATTTTGCGGCTCCACCACACATTCTGTCTGAGACCCAGTGATCCAGAGAGAATGATCGGAGCTTGAGGTCCCTGGACATCATCCAGATTTGGGAGACCAACCCAAGGGAGAGTGGCAGACATGGGCTCATCTGCTGTAGCCCAAGAGGGTCAATGCTCCATCAGCACAGAGCTGGCAGAGGGAGGGAAAGTTCTTGAGCAGTGGCAGCCTGGGATTATTTGTTTACCTGTTATAATGGGAGCTCACACCTAATTTTAAGTAAAAATGTGTGTTTTCAAGTTTATGGCCCTTCTTTCCCCAGCTTCCTTAACTGTGCTGGTGGTTTTAGGGGGAATGATGAACCGTGTTGCCTTCTGGCCTGTGCCAGCTCCCGCCCTGTCCCCTCCCCAGCGCCAGGTGCCACCTGCCACCTGCACCTTTAATCATGTCAGGAGGATCCAAAAGGCTGACATCTGCTTCTGAAGTTCGGTTTTAAGTGCTTTCTCAGAAATGCAGTTCAATGGACTCCACCTGAAATGTCATTTGGAAAATGCTTGACATTTCTATAGCAGGGCATTTGTTCATTTTAGGAAAAAATTATGAAGACAAAATAAAGACTAGACTTGTGGGCCAATTCTTAATGCGACCGCTCACTAGCAGGAACAGCTCTCCTGCCTCCTCGTTCTCCTCCATCCTCCCTTTGTGGCCGCAGTCCTGGGCTGTCACACTTCCACAATAGGGAAAAACAGCCACCACTCGCGTCTGCATATTTGACAGCTCCAGCTTTTGTCCCCATAAGGAACCTTAGTTCCAGGCACTTAAATTGGCACCCTTTGCTTTACTTTCTTTATAATACCTAGGCTGTAGAAAAGCAGTAAAACGTGTTTATTGTTTAACTTGAAGCAATTATGATTGTGTGCAATAGAATCCATTTAGTTCAGTTACTTAAAAGAAGAGTTTAAACAAATGACCAAATTTCTGGCAAATGGAGAGTGTGCAACAGGGAATTTCTGGGCCAAAGTGGCTAAAACAGCATTTAGGGACTGTCTCCTACATATGATCACCCTCCTTCACAGTGGAATTCACATAGGCCGTGAGCTTGGAATCCCGGTGTAATCGTCATTTCTAAACAGTGGCTAGGACACAGAGATTAGCATGCCTTTAGAAGAACAGAAGAGCAGATAAAATTGGGTGCAGGGCTGGGCATGGTGGCTCACACCTGTAATCCCAGCACTTTGAGAGACCAAGGCAGAAGGAAAGCTTGAGGCCAGGAGTTCCAGACTAGTATAGACAACATAGCAAGGCTCCCATCTCTACGAACACACACACACACACACATCACACACAATTAGCAGGGAGAGGGGGTGCATACTGTGGTCCTAGCTATTCCAGAAGCTGAGGCAGGAGGATCACTTGAGCCCAGAAGTTTGAGGCTGCAGTGAGCTGTGATTGTATCACTGCACTCCAGCCTGGGTGACAGCAAGACCCTGTCTCAGAAAAAAAAAAAAAAAAAAAATGGTGCAGTCAGAAAGCTACAAGAAAAACATAAGGTGAGAGTACAGAGTGATGGAAGAGAAGAGGACTTTGAAGCAGGGTCACACAAAAGTCCCCAGCCCCGGGCCAACCTCTATGTGATGCTTCACATGTGGCCTCCCATGGGAAGAGCTCAGGGGCTGGAAACCCAGCCCATAGCAGGAGCCCCATCTCATTACCTGCTCCCCAGCTTTCTGCTTCCTGCCTGCAGCTCTCAAGCCCCTGCTGCTGGACTTGTGGTTCCTCAAGAATCACATCTGGGTCTATTAGGTTGAGTCACCTTCCCCAGTGAGCAGCACCTCCTGGAGCCCCAGTGGAAAGCCGAGCTGGGCACACACAGACTTGGGGTTTGGTCACCCCTTTTTTTTTAGATTTCATTTTATATTTTACCTTCACACCACAGTGAAGTCCATCAGTCACTCTTCTATTTGGTGATTCTCTCTCTCTCTCTTTTGTATGCAACGTTGTTGACTTATGACTCTCAGAGCCAGCTTGGGTTTTCTAGAACTGAAGTTCTAGATTATCAATAGACCTCAAGGATTAACCTATAATGCTTTCATTTGCATTTAAACTGGGCTATAAAGTCACCTCAAATGCAACCCCATCAAATCCAGTTAGTTTGGGATCCACACCCCGAGCATAGTGGGTGAGTGTCAGAGAACTCACTCTTCTATTTAATCCACCAAGGCCACTCTCTGTCAATAACGGAAAATTATTTACATTATTTCCACATATGAAATACAAACACTCTCTCTCCTTTCCAAGTCTCTTCCCATTACAGCTTCAGGCTCAGGCTCAAGGTCCAGGATCTTATTTCCTAAAGCAGGTCCAGGTCCATCTGGGTGTGTTTCTTCAGGAGCAGCTCCTCAAGTCTGGTTCTGCCTGTTCTGAAGACCTGTGAGGTAGATAAATAATGACATGTCCCTGCCACCCCACACTCCATTTAACTACAAGGGTAATATCTGGATAGGGAAACTCCAATTAACACTGTCTATTCAAAAGGGATAGGGAGAGGAGGTATTAGCCGTGATTGGTCCATAGCAATTTGGAAATTCGGTCAGCCCATGTCTCCAGTTCCTTGATTAAAGCAAAATCTTGCTTTCTGGGAGTGACTCCCAGTGGCTCCTGACTGTTTCTTCATAAGAAATGGCAGCTGAAATAAGAAATAAGAAGTGTTCACAGGGAAGTAGCCTTCTCAGACTGTTCCGAGCTGAGCTGGATTCCTGCTGGAAGGTTGTTAGCTGTGTGGTCAGGCGCATCATATGGCAGCTCATGGCTTCCAGAAAGAATGTTCCTAAAGAGTGTGGAAGCTGCCATTTTCTTAAGACTTGAGCTTGGAAACTGGTATAACATCACTTCTGCTGTCTTCCAGTGGATGAAGTAGTACAGATTCAAGAGGAGGGGACATAGACTCCTCTTGTCAATAGAAAAAGTGTCAAGGAATTGATGGCTCTCTTTAGTCTTCCATACTCCTTCTGCTTCATCCCTTCTTCCTTCTTGTTGCCTGAAATGGGAATGTGAAGACTGGAGTTGCAGCAGCCATCTTGGACCATGAAAAGCCATTGGGAATAAAAGGCTCAACAGCAGGATAAAATTCATTTCGTACTACATTTATCCTTTTAGTCCAAGCTAATACAATTCCCTTAAAAACTCTGTGGGTTACCCATATACCAATCAGTGGTCAATTCCATTAAACAAAAGTCACATTTCTTTCCATGTCAGATCTTTCTCCACCTTTAGCAATAGGCGAAGCTATTGTGAGCAATGTTATTAAAATACTTTAAAGCTGTATTGTCTGAGAAAGTCTATAAAGCATGACTTTAAGACTCTTAGAAGCCCCCACCTTCCAATATCCAGGCATATCATATCCTTAAATATTTTGGCAGTTATTAAAGTCTTACAGTCATGCTCAATGAAATCTTCACTCCAAGGTCATTCTGTACAAATATTTGATCTTTCTTCTGAAGCCATTTCTTACTGTGACACTTTTGCTGAGAAGGAATGGAGATGAGAAACAGGTTTGTTATCACACCCAGAAGGTCCTGGCTCCTTTGCACTCCCTCTGAGCTCAGCTCTGCACCCTGGTAGTTCTTTCCTTAGTTCACTCTTAGTTCCTATAGTTTATCATAGGCAGCTACGAGAAGCCAGCAGTGTCTTCTATCTCTGCCTGGATTCTTCTCTGAAGATCCCTGAGTTCATCAGGTACTTTCCTGCTTTCCAGTTTACCACAGGTGACAGTGTGTCCAAGCTTTCTGTTCAGCCTCCAGTAATGTTTTCCTCACTCTCCTCTAAGCTCTCATCAACAGAGTCCTCTAGCTTTTATTAGCAATCTTTGGCCAGGCATGGTGGCTCACACCTGCAATTCCAGCACTTTGGGAGGCAGAGGCAGGTGGATCATCTGAAGTCAGGAGTTTGAGACCAGCCTGGGCAACATGGTGAAGCCCTGTCTGTACTAAAAATACAAAAAAAAAAAAAAAAAAAAAAAAAAAATTAGCCAGGTAATAGTGGCACACGCCTGTAATCCCAGCTACTTGGGAAGCTGAGGCAGGTGAATCGCTTGAACCTGGGAGATGGTGGTTGCACTGAGCCAAGATTGCATCATTGCATGCCAGTCCGGGCAATAGAGTGAGACCCTGTCTCAAAACAAAAAAAAACAAAAAACAATCTTCATAAGGTCCTCTCAGCTTTTGCCCAGTGCCTCATCTCAAAACCAAGGCCATGTGTTAGGTTTCTGTTATGTCAGCAATCCACTTCCATCTAGCAAATTCTCTTCAAATTTTTGAAGCTTGCTGCAAAGCTGAATATCCCAAATTCCATTACTTAGTGGTTTAAAATGCCAATCATTTTTACTGTTTTTCACAATTTTCTGGGTCAGAAACTTGGTTAGGGCTCAAAGAGATGATATGATTTTTTTCCTCCACTGAGGTCACTTGGTGACAGATGATGGATGGGCTGGTCTACAAGGGCCAAGATGGCTTCATGCACATCCCAGGCACTTTAATGGGGATGGCTGGAAGGGTGGTCAGGTGCATCACGCGGCACCTCATGGTTTCCAGAGAGAATGTTCCTAAAGAGTGTGGAAGCTGCCATTTTCTTAAGACTTGAGGTTAGAAACTGGTATAACATCATTTCTGCCATCTTCCAGTGAACCAAATAGTCACAGACAGATTCAAGAGGAGGAGACATAGCCTCCACTTGTCAATGGAAAAAGTGTCAAGGAATTGATGGCCCTGTTTAGTCTCCCATACTCTTCCTGCTTCATCCCTTCCTCCTTCCTGTTGCCTGGAATGGGAATGTGAAGGCTGGAATTGCAGCAGCTGTCGTGGACCATGAGAAACTGTTGGGAATAAAAGGCATGCACTACAGACCCACAAGCCGGAAGTATCTGGATCTCCAGTGCCACAGAATACCATATCATCTCTAAACTGCCTACCCCTGAACTTTCAGAATGTGAGAACAAATAAACCTTAAGGCATTATTATTTTAGGCTTTTATGTCATCAGTAGCGTAATACCAAACAGTAGCTTTTAGGGGTGCAGTGTGTCCTCCAGTAGCTCAGAATTGCAGACTGAGGAGACTGTTGTGCATCTCAATAATCCATCCTGCACCCCGTAACCAGAGTTCCCTGATGCATCACACATCAGACTAGCAGATGCTTCTCTATGGCCCCTTCCATTGAAAGAGCCCTGGAATCACACCCTGATCTCATCATTCCTTCCACACAAGGTTTCCATCAGATCAGAGTCCACCCTCCAAGGACCTCCATGGGCTGGCCCTGACCCACCTCTCCAGCCGGATTCCCACCATTCCTCACACCCCCCCACAGGTGAACCCACTGCCCTGACACACCTGTGCTCTCCCCATGGGCATTTATACTTGCCTCTCTATCCCTGTCACACACACACACACATATATTAACACACACACACATATATACAGAAGCACACACATATACATAGACACAGACACACACACACACACACAGACACACATCCATACAGACACACACACATACATAGACACACACACATACACACATGCATATGCATACACACAGACACACATGCACACAGACACACACATGCACACAGACACAGAAACACATACACACATACACACACACACACAGACACATACACCTATAGACACACACTTTCACACAGACACACACACATACAGACACATGCATACACATACAGGCATACACATATACACACACTCACACATACACATACACATATACACACATACACATACACATATACATACACACACATATACATACACATACACACACACATACACATATACATACACATACACACACACACATATACACACATACACATACACATATACATACACATACACACACATACACATATACATACACATATACACACACATACACATACACATATACATACACATACACATACACATATACACACACAGACACACACACATACACATACACATACACATACACACACACATACACATATACACACATACACATACACATATACATACACATACACATACACATATACACACACATACACACACACATACACATATACATACACATACACACACATATACATACACACACATACACATACACATATACATACACACACACATACACATATACACACACAGACACACACACATACACATACACATATACACACATACACATACACATATACATACACATACACACACATACACATATACACACATACACATACACATATACATACACATACACACACATACACATATACACACATACACATACACATATACATACACATACACATACACATACACATATACACACACAGACACACACACATACACATACACATATGCACACAGAGACACACACACACATTCTTCCAAATCCTACCATGCTTTTAGGACAAAGCTCAAATCTGATTTCCTGCGTGAAGAATTTCCAGGACCACAAGGTACGGGCTTTCTTCCTCTCCTGAACTTTTACCAGAATCCAAACCCCTCACGGGACGTCATAATGGGTGTCCTCAGTGGAGGGCTTTTGTTGTTTACATTCCTCACATATGCATACATCTTATTTCTCCAGCTGGACCAGGAGCTGCCTAAGCGGCGGGCCTGTGTCACAGCTCTTTGGGTCTCTGGGTTCTCGCTAGTGACAGTGGCTTTGCTCCCAGGAGGCACAGCAGAGTCCGGCACGAGCACTTGGCGATGTAAGTCCATCCTCAGAGGATCACTGTCCTGCCAGAAACTTCCAGAGGACAGAAGCCCAGAGCCCAGCCTGCCGGGCGGACCACAGACCCCAGAGAGCATCGGCTGCCACTTTAAGCATGGGCTGATGCTGAACGACTGGAAAGCTGCCCCGGCTGCTTGGATTTTTATTCTCACATCAGCATTTTGCCCAACAATTAACAGAGACCAGGAGGACACACGCATAGAAATGAGAATTTCTCAGCTTTGCTTTGAATCTCTGAAGGAGAGACACAAACCCTTCCCCCAACTCCTTTTGAGAATCCTCCCCTACCTCACCCCACAATCCCAGCCTGTAGGTTCTCTGCAGAGTCCAGACTCTGCTGGGACATCAGATGGCCCAGGGATCACAAAAGTAGCCGGAGATGGCAAGAATTCCGACTGGAAGCTTTGATCAAAGTCAGCATCCTTTTCCCCAGCGCTGAAAGCCTGACAGTGAGCAGAACTGGCACCAGGGAGATTCCATTTAATGAGTTATTTGGCAAGGGCTATTTCTGAAATTAATTATCAATCACTTCTAATTATTTTTAAATGGCAGTTACTAATCTGAAAAGGCTTGGGAAAATGCTTGTGTTAGGCTGTATTCCCTCAGCTGCCCTCAGGACCCACGCCGAGAGGCTGATGGGGCCCTGGGTAACGCTGGTGTTTGGTAAGAGATCAAGAAGGGGCACTGCAGCTCTAGGCCCGCGGTGCGGCCCCGGGGTGAGGCCAGGGGCCAGGAGGGCAGCTCCAATACCCATGTGTCTTCCCAGAGCAGAGCAGTCAGCAAGAGCCAGGAGAGGAAGCTTCTGGCTTAAGCCAATCCATGCCCAGCACCAAAACCTTGATCTCCCCTCAAGCCCAGCCTTGGCCTCCGGTCTCACCAATAATTCCATCTCATTTAATCTAATAAACCTGAAAGCTTGGAATCCCCAATGCATGCCTCACCTGAGGCAGAGGTGCTCAGGAGGGAGGAAGAGGTGCTGCCTTGAGGATGCACCACCTGCTTAGCACACCTGCCCAGATGAGGGGGCAGGCCTCCAGGTGCTGCACCTGTCTTCTGAGAACTCAGGAGGTGACACCTTGGGAACTCTACAGGGCCTGAAAATACCTCAACGAGTGCTAAGAAAACAGGCAGGCACACGCACATATGGGAATCTGGTCAAAGATCAGAGGGACAAGAAGCCCAGGCCAACACCTCTGCCCCTGATCCCCTGTTCTCTCCTGAGTGGCCCAGAGGAAGAGGCTGGAGTGCAGTGGCGCAATCTCAGCTTAGTGCAACCTCCGCCTCCTAGGTTTAAGTGATTCTTGTGCCTCAGCCGCCCAAGTAGCTGGGACTACAGGCTTCCACTGTGCCCAGCTAATTTTTGTATCTTTAGTAGAGACAGGGTTTCACCATGTTGGCCAGACTGGTCTGGAGCTCCTAACTTCAAGTGATCTGCCTGCCTCAGTCTCCTAAACTGCTATCATTACAGGCGTCAGCCACTATGCCCTGCCAGGAGTTACTGCTTTTAAACTGGCTGCAGCCAGCCCACAACATCTGGAGCTGAGGACAGCGTGAGCCGCTTCAGAAACCAGCACCTGCAGAGTTATATCTTTAGACGGACAAACACTAGAGGGTGGGCTCAGGGCTTGGGAACCACAAATTGTGGGGTTTAGGTATAGCACTAGGCTCTGGGCACCCTTCTCAAAGAGCAAACTGACCATTGAGCACTCAGATCCGAGCCTGGGCCAGGCAGCCCTTAGTGCTCCCATCACAGCATGCTCTGAAATTGGGCATCCTGCGTGGGGAGGAAGGGGCTCCCTCTCAGCCCTGGGTCTCACTCCATTTCCCTGCAAATGGTCTTCATGGCTCTTGTTATCACCATTTCTAGCTCGACTCTCACGTTTTATGTCTCAGAGGTGGTGTTTATTGATACTGAACAATGCTCCTGCCACTATGCAGAACATCTGTGCCGCAGCTGCCACGGCCCGGCTGAGATTTTTGTAATAGTTTTGGGATGATTCGCTAGCACAGCACATACAGTGCTGAGAGGGCTGTGTTCTGCTAGTCAAGAGGATTTGGGATAATTGGAAATTTCGGGGTTTTTAAGGTTGTTACTGGGTTTGGTTCCAGCGGGGAGGTTTTGCTTGTTTAGGTATATAAATATTAATTGGAAACATTTGTTTGTAAATGTCAGAAAGAAGACTTTGTAGAGACTGACCCTCCCACTGCCCCCACAAAATAAGAATTATGCTGGAAAAGTGTAGCTCAAGGCTGGGGGCAGTGGCTCACACCTATAATTCCAGTGCTTTGAGAGGTTGATGCGAGAGGATCGTTTGAGGCCAGGCATTCGAGACCAGCCTTGGCAACATAGTGAGACCTTGTCTCTACCAAAAAATCAAAAAATAAAAACAATAATGGCATTGGTTGTATGACTTGTAATCCTAGCTACTTGGAAGGCTGAGATAGGAGGATCGCTTGAACCCAGGAGTTCAAGGTTACAGAGAGCTAGGGTCAGACCACTGCACTCCATCCTGGGCAGTAGAGTATGACCCTATCTCTAAAAATGAAACAAAAACCAAAAAACCAAAAAAAAAAAGAAAAGAAAAGAAAAATAAAGAAAGAAGAACGTAGCTCTCTGCAGCAGCTTAAGTCTGGCATGGGAGGGTACTTGTTCTCCCCCCGTCTCTATTGTCCAGCTTTTACCCCATCTCCACCACTGCCCTGGGGAAGGATTAAGATAGAGGCAGAATGGCAGCCACCTCAATAGGGCAATGAGGTTAGGCGAATACATGAGATCGTGCTTCCCAAAAGTAGCATCCCATAGAATGTTCACGCATCTTCCCTTTATCCATAAAGACCCAGAAAAAATGAAATAAATATTCCTTTAGTTTGCTGCTGGAGAAACAAGCTTAGAGAGATTCAGTGACTTGCTCAAGTCCACAGGGCAAATTACTTGTTCTAGTCTGTTTGGGCGGCTTTAACAAAATACCTTCAACTGAGTAATTTATAAACAACAGAAGTTTATTGGTAACAGTTCTGGAGACTGGGAAGTCCAAGATCAAGGCACCAGCAGATCTGGTGTCTGGAGAGGGCTTGCTCTCCACTGCATAGATGGTGCCTCTTGCTGTGTCCTCACATGGCAGAAGAGCCAGGAAGATCCCTTCAACCTCTTTTATCAGGGAACTAATCCCATTCATGCAGGCGGAGCCCTCATGATGTGACCACTTCTCAAAAGGCCCTGCTTCTCAATACTATCACATTGAGCATTAGGTTCAAACATGAATTTTGAGAGGACACCAACATTTAGACCACAAGCAATACTGGAATGTTCTAGAACCAAATCCACTGATAACTAAATTACCAACAGGTGAGACTATCTCTTGAGTTAGACAACAAAAGCAAACCTTTTATGCTAAAGGATTTTCAAAAGCTACTCTGAGAGAAGAGCTGTTGAGGAAAGAAGTTCTGACCCATCCTTCCTTAGCATGTCTGCACATCACATTAGTTGTTAGGTTAACAGCCCTAAAAGATTGCTATGGTTTGAACAGCCCCTCCAAAACTCATGTTGAAACCTAATCCCCAATTTGGCAGTATTGAGGGGTGGGGCCTTTAAGAGGTAATGGGATCATAAGGGATCTGCTTTCATAATGGATTAATCCATTAATGGATTAATGGATTAATGGGTTATTATGGGAGTGGACCTGGAGGTTTTATAAGAAGAGGCAGAGAGACTTGAGCATAGCATGTTAGGACACCAGCCATATAATGAGCACACCATGGGATGCCCTGTGCTGCCTTGGGACTCTGCAGAGTCCCCATCAGCATGAAGACCACCATGGGGTGTGGCCTTGACTTTGGACTTCTCAGAAGTAATGATGTTTTTCTCCGTAAATTATGCAGTTTCAGGTAGTCTGGTATAATCAATGAAAAAGAACTGATAAAGTTTTAGATAAGGAATACATACCTTCGGTGTGTGGTACCCTGTGTTTTCCTATTAGATTTGCCTAAGGCACCCAGGAGAGCAGAGTAGAAGGCTGCAAACACTCAGCACCCAATTATTTACATCGGAAAAGTTGCCAGGACCTTGCCCAGAACACTCAACTACTAAATCCTGGTGCTCCAGCTTTTGCAGGTCTTGCATTTGCACCTGCGTATGCCTGTGTTTGTGTGCCTGCTGTGTATTAAGAACTGTCTTAGGATCACAATGATAACAAGTCAGAGAAGGCCTCTGGTCTCAAAAGTGACATTGAATACACACATATGAAAAGGAGGAGGAGTGGGAGGATGGGGGGACAAGGATGAGGAGGAAAGGGAGAAGGAGAAGGAGGGGGGAAGGGGAAGAAGAAGAGGAGGAGAAAGAGGAAGGAGAAGATGAAGAAGAAGACAAGGAGGAGGAGAAAGAAAGAAGGAGAAGGAGAAAGAAAAGGAGACGGAGGAGAAGGAGAAGAAGAGGAGATGAAGGAGAATAAGAAGGAGAGGAAGAAGGAGAGTAGGAAGAAGGAGAAGAAGAGGAGGAGGAGAGGGAAAAGAAGGAGCAAAAGAAGAACGCAAAGAAGAAGGATGAGGAAGGGGAATAGGGGAGGAGGAAGGGGAAGAGGGGAAGGAAGGAGGAGGAGGAAGAAGAAGAGGAGGAGGAATAAAATCAGACGATGATAAAGGCTCTACAAGACTGAAATAAGATGCTATGAAAGAGAATGATTGGGGGGGTGCATTAGAGTGGGAGATCCAGGGAAGGCCCTGCTGACACTGAACTAAGATCAGAATTGCAAGAAGAAGCCAGTCATTGGAGGAATAAGGAGATCAATGATCTAGACAGACAGAAAAACCATAACACTGGGGAAAGTTTGGCTTGTTTGAGGATCTGGGGTTGGAGCACTGCCCCGCTGCAGGGCAGGGAAGGTGAGGGCACTAAGGTAGGCAGGACCTCTGTGAGCCAGGTTATATTGCCCCGAGGGCAAGGGGAACCCAATGGTGAATGTAGGAGCCACAGGGGCACTGCTCAGCTCCCACTTCAAGAGAGGACCTACTGGGACCAGAGCAGGCAGCAGACAGCCTCCAAGTGCAGTACCACCAAGATCCTCCTGCAGCGTTTGACCTGCAGCCACACTCTGCCCAAAGACCAACCTCTACAGGGGTACATGAGCCCAGACTCTGATGGGAAGCTCTTTGCTGGGCTGGCCGGGCTTTCTCAGAGCTGCACTGTGGCCTGAAGCTCTTCCTCCGCCATCCTCTTTCCTTCAGCTCTCCCTTCTCAGGGGTCAGACCCGCATGCTGGTGTGAAGGCTCTCCCTGCCTACTTGTGCTTCCTCTCTCCTGCATACTCTGCAGGTCTCCCCTGGTAAACTCCTTTCCTTTCCAACTGCATCCTGCCTTCTGCTTCCCAGACAGCCTGGCCTGACAGAGCTGGTTTTAATTGGCATGCTCTGATTATAGGGCTTCAGGTGGAGCAAATGCATCAGCAGCTGCTCAGGAGCTGGAGAGAGTAAGGTGGCTTGAACCACACCGTGGTAGAGCAAGGGGAAGACGGTGAGTCGGGGGATGCAGCGTGCTTTTTGGGTGTAGAGTTGACAGGGCTTGCTGATGAGATCTGGTGTGGGGTAAAAGAAAGAATGAAAAAATGGCCTCCAATTTTTGGCTGAACATCAGGATAGATCGTAGGGCTATTTCCAGAGGTGGGACGACTCCATAAAAATGAATTGGGGCCAGATCCTCAAGTCTTGGCCATACTTGAGGGGCGTATTAGACACTTGGACAAAGTCCTAATTATCCTCAGGACCCACGGGGAAGCTGTTCTTCCCATGAAACTGTCTTGGACACTGCAGTCAGAATTAACAACCGCTGCCATTTAGTGAGCATGTGGCACATACCAGGCATGGTGCTAAGCACACCTATACCAGGATCCCAGACTCAGACTGGGTAACTGCGCCATGCTAACAGCTCTGTGGTGGAGCTACAGATGCTTAACCTGTCCTATAGCAGGGCATCTGTCTTTCCAGCTAGTTTATATCCAGCAGGGTCTCCTACTCTAAACTCTTTTCTAGTAGGTGGGGCATGGTGGTGCGCACCGGTAATCCCAGAGACTCAGGAGGCTGAGGTGGGAGGATCTCTTGAAGCCAGGAGCTCAAGACCAGCCTGGGCAACACAGTGTGACCCTCATCTCTAAAATAATTTTTTTAAAAAATTAGCCAGGTATGGTGGCATGTAGCTGTAGTCCCCGCTATTTGGGAGGCTGAGGTGGGGAGGACTGCTCGAGCCCAGATGTGGAAGCCTGCAGCAAGCTATGATGGCACCACTACACTCCAGCCTGGGTGACAGAGTGAGACTTCATCTCTAAAAATAATAATAATGATGGTAAGCTCCTTTCTGCTGGAAACCATGTCTGGCCTATATCAGAACTCTCAAGTACGGACCATGGGGGCTTTGTCTGCAGCACTGCTCATGCAGCACAGGAATTCCCAGGAGCTTTTGGAGCCACACCCAAACTCCAGAAAGGGCTGCCCTTTCCAGAGCTCTGCCCTGGCATTCTAGTGCTGGGTGGGAGGGAGCCCTCAGCCCTCCTGCGGCGCGGTAGTGAGGTGGGTTTCTGAGCAGCAATCCTAACGTCATCTTTCTCATGAATCCCTGTTTCTGCCCTGCTTTGAGAAGGACAGGTTGAAATGCCATCGCCCATCGCTGGGGGCCACAGCCTTCACCTCTGCCCTGAGGAAAAATGCTCCTTCCCAGGGGGCTACTAACATGGACTATTTGCCTGGTAGAACCAGGGACCCCGGGGTCCTGATGTCAGGGATCTGCCGGCCCTATCCCCTCCAACCTGCGGAGTGAAATAAATCTGCAGCCCTCCTCTGCTTCCCAGGCACTGAGGCATCTTCTGCAAAAATAACATTTTCTTCTCTTTCCAGAGCTACAGGCGCATGAACCGAAAGGAGGGCCAAGGCCCACTGGCCCCCAATCCCACTGGGAAGCTCGCCTGCAGGATCCAGAGTGCCTCGGCACCATCCTCCCCGGAAGAAAGCTCCCTTGTTCCAGGCACACAAAGGATGGGCGCTGGGCAGGCGACAGGCCATGAATGCTAATGGCCCAGGCGCTTGCAGGCTCCAGCTCTGCCTGGCGGGAAGGCCAGCCTAGTGCCTCTGCCACTCTTCACCCTGAGCCAGCCCTGGCCTGGGGCTGCAATGCAAGCGGCAGCTCCCTTTCCTGGGGACCCCATTTCTCTGCAGTGAGGTGGCCCTGTCCCAGGCCAGAGGCGTGGAGCCCTCCCGTGCCTATCACGTGGGAGTGCCTGGGAACCCAGGCGAGCATCTGTTGCAGGCTGCATAAACGTCTAAACATCCGTGCAAACTTGGACCAACAGGTCCTGCCGAAATGTGCTAACCATCTGCTTTTCCTTAGCTGTTTTTGAGCAAATTATGTTTATTATGTTAATTTATTTTACTGTCAACAACACAGAATGACACAGTTGCTGCTAAATATCATTATATATCTCAGCCTGGCATATCACCAGCAGGGCTTTTTTATTTTTTATTTATTTATTGTTTGTATATACAACAAGAATAAATACGTATTGAAATGTCGATCTATTTAAAATGGAGTCCGGGATGGTAAAGTCATCTGTACCGAAGGCCCTGGTTGCTCACCCTTCCAGGGAAGGCTTTTGCTAGGAGAGGCACCACAGCAGCTATCTGGGTGGGGGCCCAGGCCTGCAGCCCGCCCAGGTCCCTCTAGACAGTTCCATGTTTGGCCAGGAACATGGGGTTTCTCAGAAGTTTGTCGGGTTAGGAAAGAGAGGGAGAGAGAGAGAGAAAGAGAGAGAGAGAGAGGCTCCCAGGCGCCTGTTTTCTTCCCCAAACGTCCTCCTCCCTTAAAAAATCCTCCCATTTTCCAGATGGCCAAGCCTTGGGGACCCAGAGGAGCTGGGCAGAGAGAGGGTGTGCCCTAGTGACTCACTGGGAACCACCCTGAAACCCAAACAGCTGGCCAGGGGTTGCAGCTTATGATAATTACGTTTTTGATCATTTTCCCCCCTCAGAGACCAATATAACTCCACATTTCCAGAGAAAGAGAGAGGAGAAAAAATAAGGGCTGCTGAGCGGGAGGGAGAGAACCTGACAAGGAGAAGATCCTTCTGGAAATGTACTGAATCATTGTGCAGGGCGTGAAGGTACTGCTCTCCACAACTTCCTTAATGCTCAGCTAGTGGCCAAGCTAAGGAAGCTCAAAGTAGCACCATGCAGACTCAAATAGTTCATCAATTAGGTAATAAGCAACAGAAGGTAAGTGCAGTTTCCTGGGAGGAAACCAGGGCCTCAGACAGAGACCAGAGTGCCTGCAGAAGGGAACAGACTTTCATTCTGCTCACAGGCCCGACTGAGATCTCATCTGCACATCCCAACTGGGGGGACACAGGAGAGGCTGGTGTGGGCTTCCCTGCATGGTGGAGGGGAAATTTGCCTGAAGACCCCTCGGAAGCTGAGAAAAATCCCTAGGCGGCGTTTTCACAGCACAAATGACCTGCCTGGTCAAAAGATGTGGTAGCCAGGTGGCTGCTGGCTGTCCCTGCAAATATTTGGTTTCAGAGAATGAGTCGCATTACACAGTTTCATCTTTGGAGGCTGAGACAGCAGCGACCGTAAGCCTCCATCCTGGCTTGTGTGCAGCCACCAGTAGACAGCCCATAAAAACATGGGGCTCATGTTCACACAGATGGCTGTTGGTTTTACAGGCTGGGGGAGAGGAGCAGAACATGGTCATGGTGCAGCTGCCTGGGACTCTCAAATGGGTCTCAGCTGCTGGGGACACAGTGACCATCGAGGGCCACCTGGGTCCTAGAGGCCCCACGAGGTCTGGACACTCTCAGAAGGCTCCCCCACACCCCCTGAAATGTGTTCAGGACTCTGTCACTACCCACCTCCCAGAGCCACCACCCGACCACCTCGCAGTCCCACCGAATGAATCACCAGGGCCCTGGCTTGAAGGATGGCCACAGTGCTGGCTCCTGTCCCTCTGGGTCTCAGGCTGGGCCTCTTCCTTTCTCTAGGAGCCCACTCAATCCTTGGGAAACAGTAATACACTGTTTCACCCTAAATTCGGTGCCTAAATTGTATCTCTGCAAGGGCATCTTCCGTTTCATTGGGAGCTAAGCCTTGAATCAAAGAAACGGATCTGTCATTGCAGAATGTCTTAGTAGATTGCATGAAGTGGGAGCGTCTGGTGCCCTGTGTGTTCAGCGCATTGCAGGGAAGAGAAGAAAACGGGCAGGGACCATCGCAGCCCCGCTAAATCCACACTACGGCCCAGGAGGATCCCAGAAAAGGGATGGGAAGAAGCTTGGAGAGGGAGGCAGGCCACACGGTGGTGCTATTGCCCACGGCGGTCTAGTTGCCCTCCGAACCAGGGGTGGAGGGTGGGAAGTGGCTAGAACCATCCCCAGCAGAGAGAAGAGAGTGCTGACTTCAACTCAGTGGCACCCCGGGGGCATAGATGAAAAAAACAAATAGCAAATTCTTCCACCTCGGCCTCAATCGCTGTGATAAAACCCTGCGGGTCTCTGATGATTTCTGGGGTGATGGGGTGGGGCTGGGTTAAGAAGAGACTTACACTGTGACTCCGGGGTGGGGGCGCGACGCTGCGACTCTAAGGTTGTAAGCAGTGGTCCCAGCAGGTTAACTGGGGCAGTAAGTGCTGTCTTTCTCGGGGAGGGAGTGAGTTCAACTCCAAAGGCGGCCTGGTTCGCAGGCTCCTTTCCCGAAGATCCTTTAGAAATCATTCCCATCCCAGAAAGGAAGCTGCCGGCGCAGCTGTGGGCGCCCCCTGGCCGCCCCCACCCCCTCTGAGCTCCCCGCTTTGCTCTGAAAAAAAACCAAAGCATCTCTCGATGCTGGGGTTTCTTCGCATAAAGTGATTACCACGTGTCAGAAATAAACTGCAGTCCCCTTTGGAGAACAGTGAGGTTGGATCAAAAAGGAGAACTATTTCAAAACATGCTGCCAGCTCGTCTTTTTAAAATTTCTTTCTTTCTTTTTTTTTTTTGGATGTGGGAGGAGGATTTCAAAAACAAACAAGAAAAGTAAGTCAGTATCTTCTCACAACTGCAGCTGATTTCCTGTGTAAACGAAAACCATGTGATATTCCATAAATGCTTCCAGCTCTAAATTACAGGAAATGAAAACCATCATGGAAAAGGAAAGCTTTCAGAATAAATCCCCAGTTCGGATCCCGCCGCGGCGACGCTGCGCTGGGCCGCCAGCACACACCTGCGGATCCCCGAGCGCGCCCGGGCGCCCCCGCCACCGTCCCCGGAGAGCGCAGGGAGCTGGGCGCGCGATCACACCCTCCGCGCAGCGCCAGACAACTCGGGCTTTCAATTAGGAGCCGAGCTGAGAAAAGTAGGCTTTTCTTTATACACGCCTCGCCGAGGTCAGGTTACGACCTCTCAACCATCTTCAATCGGCGGTGGCATCCATATTCATGAAGGCTAATTAACTCTGAAAGGCCCTGCGGGGCTGGCCCTACCGGGGCCGCCCAGCGCCGCCCCCCGCGGTGCAGGGGTGGGTGAGTGGGGGCACCGAGCCCAGTACCCTCTCCTCCCTCCCCCCACAACCCGCCAGGCATCTTCCCAGGGCCGCCCGGCCTCCGCAGCTGCTCCCGGGCCGGGCTCCTGAGCGCGCACTTGTGCGCGGGGACACGGGGTCCCAGGGCGCAGGGACCAGCCAGGCGAGGAGAATTAGCCGCGTCATTTGTCGCCAGCCTAGCAACTCGAGCTTACTTCTCCCAAGAGCTCCCGCCTGGCCGCTGCTCCCTGGGGCCAAATGTGGGAAAGGGATGCTAATTCCAAGTGAGAGTTCAGGCTTGGGGTTTTAGGCAGCCTTGCAGCTGGGAGGCCCCGGGACCTGGGTTCTAGCCCTAAGCCAATGGACTGTGGGGACGCAGGGAAGTCACTCCACCTCTCTTGGCTCTTTGCGTTTGCTCTGAGATGACAAGAGTCTGTTAGGCTGGAGAAACTCCTTTCCACTTAGGGACGCGTACCAGGAGGTCTCTCCTGCAGCCTGATTTCCCCAGCTCTGCATGAGAATTTTTAAGTTTCCCAGTTCTGCCGGAGCCAACAGGTTCTGGGGTTCCCAGGAGGTGCCAACGTGTAGGGCAACCTTTTCTACTTCTTCCTGTATCCATCAAGGTCCTTACATTTTAGATATTACGAATGGACTTGAACTAGTTTAAGCAAACTAGAAAACTCTGTTTTGTGGATAGACTTTGCTCATGGACCCATGGGCCTGAGATACCTCCAGGCTCAGAAAGTTCTTCCACCTTTCGCCTTTTCTTCTGTGTACCTGCTGCTTTGTTTCTATTGGCCAACTGACTGCCTTGAGGCCTGTTTCTCAGTCCACATGGGACAGAAGATGGTCCTGCCACTGTTTATCAGTTTACATCTGCTCTATTCAACAGGGGAGCCCAGCCTGCAACTGCATCTCCAGAATTCAGGCACAAAATATGCGGCTGGCCCAGCTTAGATCACATGCCTAGCTCTGGTCCGGCCACTTGAGAGCAGAGGGCCAGCCACAGGATACTCACTGCCACCATAGGACTGCCCTGTGGGTAGGGGTGAATCAGGGGTGAGCTGGCCAGAAATGGCTAAGAGCATCTTCTGCACGAACTCAAGCCTGATTTCAAGCAGGTACAAGGTAATTTCTTTCAGAGATAGATAGCTCTCTGGGCTCCTGACCCAGAGTTGACTTCACCTTTTTTGATTTCTTTTGTTTCTTTTCAGAGATAGGCTCTCACTCCGCCACCCAGGCTGGAGTGCAGTAGCGCAGGCCACAGCCTCGAACTCCTGGGCTCAAGGGATCCTGCAGCCTCAGCCTGCTGAGTAGCTGGGACTACAGATGAGTGCCACCACACTCGGCTTTTTTATTTTTATTTTTTGTGGAGATGAGGTCTTATTTTGTTGCCAGGCTGGAGTGCAGTCATGTGATCATAGCTCACGGCAGCCTTAAACTTCTGAGTTCGAGTGATTCCCCAGCCTCAGCCTCCTGAGTAGCTGGGGCTACAGTTGGGCACCAACCACGCATGCTAATTTAAAACAATTCTTTTAGCAGTGGGGTCTCACTGTGTTGTCCGGGCTGGTCTTGAATGCCTGTCCTCAACTGATCCTCCCACCTTGGCCTCTCAAAATGCTGGGATTACGAGTATAAGCCACCACACCTGACCATGGCTTCACCTTATAAGAAAAAGGAGGGGGCTGGGAGCTGTTGCTTACGCCTGTAATCCCAGCACTTTGGGAGGCTGAGGTGTGTGGATCACGAGGTCAGGAGATCGAGACCATCCTGGCTAACACGGTGAAACCCCGTCTGTACTGAAAATATAAAAAATTAGCCGGGCGTGGTGGTGGGCACCTGTAGTCCCAGCTACTCAGGAGGCTGAGGCAGGAGAATGGTGCGAACCCAGGAGGCAGAGCTTGCAGTGAGCCGAGATCATGCCACTGCATTCCAGCCTGGGCGAAAGAGCGAGACTCCGTCTCAAAAAAAAAAAAAAAAAGAAATCTACTTTAGTTAGTCCCTCAGAAAATGGATTTCAGTGTACTAGTAGAGATGCAGTAATCCTATAACAACTGCAAACTCCAAGTGGCTTAAGACAATAAGAGGTTTATTCCTTGTTCATGTCACCATGCAGGCTAGTGATCCAAGAGCCCAGGCTCCTGTCTTCTCATGGCTCCAGGGCTCTTGTCATCTCCCAGCGGATCCTCTGCGCCTCGCTAGGTGATGAGAGTGTGGGTGACTGCGAGAGGCTTTAGGGACCAGGCATGGGTCTGTCGCTTCTCTCCACGTTCCATTAGTTGGGACTTAGTCATGTGGCCACACCGAAGGGCAAGGAAGGCTGGGAAAGGTGGTTTGGCTCTGGGTGTGCCTGACAACGGGGACAAAATGGGACTGGTGAGCACTGAGCCATTCTCTTGGGAGATCGGAGCAGGCTCACAGAGTCGTGGGCAGCTGGGAGTCAGAGTTAAAGCTAAACGTCCAGGAGTGATCCCCAAATCCCGTCACAGAACTTGCTGAGAAAACGGTTGTGGCTCATAAGCACGAAATGCCACAAATCTGCTTCATCAGAAATGCCACATCTGCTAGATCTAATGATACTTTAGTCCTGGGACATGACCTTGCACTGTCTGAGAAACAGCCTAAAAGCCAATGCCTCTGCTGTCACTCAAAACAGAAAATTAATGCACCAGGCAGATTCCTTCCTGCACCTTTTTTCCCTTCAGGTTATTAACTCCCAAATTCAAGTCTTGCACAGGAGCATATGAAAGATAGACAGGTCACAAGACTTCCTCTTTCCTGCAAGGGAGCCTGGGATTTTGAGTTCTGACTTTTACTTTGGGAAGTGGGGACTCACATTGTGAGCTTGTCCTGTAGTCAGGTGATAGATGGCATCTGTGAGCAAGACAAATGTCCCCCATTGGAGGTGAGCAAAGAGGGAGGCCCCTGGCTATTGCAGGTCTGGTTGGGCCTAAGTAAAATGGTGTTGAGGATGAGTTATAAACTATGTCCAAGCTTGCACAAACAAAAGGCCAAGTGACAGAAACATAGGTCCTTAGAGTTAGGAGGAAAAGTGAAAGGTTATCAGTCCAGTTCCCAACCTCACACAGGCATCCCCTTTACCAAAAGTGCCCTGTGACGGGTCAGCCCCACTGAAACATTCACCAGGATGGGTGACTCAGCGCTGCCTTACAAGGCAGCCTCGTGGATCACTTTTTGTTCTTAGGAGTTGCTTTTTTTAGGTGAAGCAGAAACCTGGCTTTCTAGAACTTCTGTCTCTGGCCTGAGTTCTGTCCTGGGAAGCCACATAGAACGAATCTGCTTTGCATGCGTATGACAATTTTAATGTTCCACTCTTCTGTGGTTTTTCTCATCTTCTTGAGGCTGAACATCCCTTCTTCTCTCCACTCTGTTCCCCATATGGTGATCTCTTAAGAGAGACCCACAGGCAGAGGGTAGAGGGATGGATCCCCAAATGGCAGTGCTGTAAATTTCACTACTCCCTGAAACTGTCTCAGAGGGGTGCATGCACATTCCAATGTGATTGATGGGAAAACGGAGAAATCAAAGCAAGAGAAGAAATCCAGGGTCCAGATCAAGACTTGGAACCACTGTCCCCAAGTTTCTGCGGATGCCGCTCCCGTGAGATCTGTCCTCCCTGGGCCCATTTAACGCACCACCTATCCATGTGCTGGGAACCAAGCCTGGGGAGTTTCATGTTGACACCTTCAACAGTTAAATGCAAACAGTTACAGATGCTTCAGGTGGGACAGAGGTAAACAAGGCCTCTTGTAAGTGCCTCTAAGTTGTTGCTCTGAATGCGAGCGTGGTGACAGTGCAGAAAAGGGTTGTTTACCCTGAATTTTTCTGTTACAAAAAAGAAGGAAATTTATGTCGTCTTTATGAAATCCTACCTGTCATCTCTGCTGCGCTCAGCCTAATGGGTCCCCATGAGAAAGGAAGGGAGCTCTTATTAGAGGAATCACTGGCGATTGTGGAGAGCCGGTCTGGAAATGATGGCTATAGTAGATATCCATTGTGGCCAAGTTCAAATGGAGATATTTCACAGGATGGCCCGACCATCCAGACCTTAGACTTAAATCATGGTTCAATCCAGAAGTCCTGGATCCTTTGCTGTTTCCGTCTCTCTTCACTCACTGTTTTCACGATTATGAAGGAAATGGAAGTTTATTGTAAATATCTGGAAAATATATATGTGTATAATGAAAAAACTAAAATGGCCAGGACCAACCACTACTAACAATTTAGTGCCTCTGGTCTGGGTTTTTACATGTATTTGTGTATAGTCATGTTAATGTCATGCTGTGTATACAATTTTGCAGACTTTTTCTCATTTAATGTTGGGTTGTGAGCATTTTGCCATATGGATTCTTAGAGAATATGGTTTAAGACTGGATCACATCCGTTCTTTCATGTGCTTATTCTTCAGTCAGGGAATATGGTGTGCCAGGCACTGTTGTAGGTTTTGGGGACATTTTGGGGGACACAATAGTAAACAAGACAGCCGGCGCCCTAGCCCTCATGGGACTTATAATCTGGAGGGAGGGGCGGAAGTGGAGAAGCAGTCATGACACGGGGGTGAGTGGGGTGGAACAGGAAGAGTGTCACACCAGCGTGTAGCAGAGTCAGAAGCGGGCACGTGGGTGACTTCCCAGAGGAAATCACGCTGAAGCAGAGGCCTGAGGGATAAATGCAGAAAGCGGTCCGACTCCTGACAGAGGAGGTAGGAACAAGAAACTTGGATGTGAGGGGGAAACACCGGATGACTTCAAGGTTTCTTTTTCTTTTTCTTTTCTTTTCTTCTTTTTTTTTTTTTGGAGACCGAGTTTTGTCCTTGTTGCCCAGGCTGGAGTGAAATGACGTGATCTTGGCTCACTGCAACCTCCACCTCCGGGGTTCAAGCAATTCTTCTGCCTTAGCCTCCCAAGTAGCTGGGATTACAGGTGCCTGCCACCATGCCCTGCTAATTTTTCTTTTCTTTTTTTTTTTTTTTTTGTATTTTTAGCAGAGATGGGGTTTCACCATGTTGGCAAGGCTGGTCTCAAACTCCTGACCTCAGGTGATCTGCTCGCCTTGGCCTCCCAAAGTGCTGGGATTACAGGCATGAGCCATCACGCCCGACCTCAAGATTTCTTATTTGAGCAACCAGGCAGTTGATCTTTAACTAAGTTCCCGGTGTGGGAACTTTAGGTTGTTTCTACTTTTCCTTATTTTTCAATTTTAATTTAATTTTTTGTAGAAACAGGGTCTCACTCTGCCCAGGCTGGAGTGCAGTGGCACAGTCATAGCTCATGGCAGCCTCAAACTCCTGGGCTCAAGCAATCCTCCTGCCTCAGCCTCCTGACTAGCCTGGATTGCACCACTCCCAGCTAATTTTTAAATTTTTCTGTAGAGCTAGGATCTTACTATGTTGCCCAGGCTGGTATTGAACTCCTGGCCACAAGTGATCCTCCCACCTTGGCCTCCCAAAGTGCTTGAATTACAGGTGTAAGCCACCACTCCTGGCCCACATTTTTTCTTTAAAAAGTACCCACCCTGTGGTCTTCCATTATAGCAGCAGAGAAGGGATTAAGACACACAGAAAACACTCAGTGAAAGCCACATATGATCACGAGTCCACATTCTCAGGACGCTTCATTGTCCCAGGGACTATCTCTCCATATTGAGTCCCACCTAGGGTCCTGGTAAAACTGGAGAGGGGGAGCCTTTGCACCGCTTGGCCTCCTGGAGTGTCACTTCCTGGATGGTAACTCACAGAAGACTTTCTGGCCAGGGCGCAGGGAAGGGTCACCTCTGATAGAAACTCTGGAGACTGCGGGGCATTGTCCTGCCTGGAGAAGGCTGATTCTTGAAATAGGCTCTGTCACTTCTGCCTCTGCTGGGGAGGGAGTGTAGGGAAGAGAACTTAGCCCTGGACAAAAAGTACAGTTGTAAATGGAGTGAATCTTTTTATTTTACCAGAACCAGATGTATAAATGTACCAGGAAAAAGAGAAGCCAAAGGTTAGAAAAACAGACTACTGCCATCAGGAACAATGAAGTTTTATTGCCATGCTTGTCGATGGTGTGGAGTTTACAAGTTAAAAGCCTGTGCTAGACACACTGTGGGACATTGGAGGGCGGAGGCGCCTCCTGCTGAGGACAGGAGAGCATGGACAGGAGAAGCATCTCCATGCCTGCGTCCAATGCCAGGGGTGGCCAGGGCTCCCTGTGTGCCTCTGGACATCTAGATCCCGCTTCATAGACCATCTGCAGTTTGGAAGGTCCTCTGTGACTTGGATTCTCCACCATCAGCCATGTCTCCTCTGTGACCAAAATCTCATCATTGTCTAAGCACCCAGATGATGACCCTCAGTATTGCATTCTGTGGTGGCTATGTTTGCTTACCACATCCATGGATGTCAAACCTGCAGAATATCAGACAGCCATGTGGGGACCTGGCTGTGTTCACGCTGATGTGTGAGTGTGTACACAATTCATGTATTAGTTTGGTGCAAAAGTAACTGTGGTCTTTGCTAGTTGGCAAAGACCGCAATTACTTTGGCATCAACCTACTTTAATTAATTCATTTTAATGGCAAAGACTGCAATTACTTTTGCACCAACCTAATACAGGGAGAATGTCACCTTTTCCTTTGCTCCAAACTCACCAGTGTGTGCCTTTCCCCCTCCCTCCAAGTAAAAGCAGAGACATTCCTATGGTTCTCAGGTGCCACACGCCGTGGCCCTGCCAACCCTCTGGCTCAGATTCCTGTTCCACTTCAGCCACTGACCATTATGGCACTTTTCCGCCAGCAGGCAGGGGCCATGGCCCTTGGTCCTTGCATTTGCTATGACTCTGCCCAGAATGCTTTGTCTCCAGATATCTGTTTTTCTCCCCCTTCAAGTCTTTTCTCAAATGTCACCTTCTCAGGAGACCGTGCCTGAGCATCCTGTTTACAACATCGTCCCCTCCCACCTCTACTTCCTACCCTCTTCCTGCCTTAAGACCTCTCCATAGCATTTCTTACTTTCTAGTGTACCATTTAATTTACTTGTGTTATATATTGTCTCCATTACCCATATTATAAGCTCCCAAGAGACTTTTTTTTATTTTGTTCACTGCTGTAATCCTAGTGTCTAAAACAGTGCTTAGCTGTTGAATGAATGAATGAATGACATATGGATTTCTGTGCAGAGCATTTCAAATAGTGGGCTGGACTTTCCTTCCAACACCCATCCCGGCTGTCTGGGTGTATTTAGGGAATGCAATCTCATTCTGATATTAACCTGAGCTAAGCAGAATTTTAAAGGCAGAAGTTATAGAAAAATACTAAATCAAATACAATCAAATACACCAAAATCAAAATTGCACCAAATCAAATACAATATATTGTGATGCCGTATTTGCTCATGCTAATGGAGTTGTATCAGACATCCCTTGTGCATACTTCAAATTCTCCTGGCCCTGCTGCAGTGGCCAATTCCAGGTAGACTCTGACTAGCTTTGCCAGGAACCCACCTCGGCCTTCCAAAGTGCTGGGATTATAGGCGTGAGCCACCATGCCTGACCCTCACACTGCTATGAAGAACTATCTGAGACTGGGTAATTTATGGAGAAAAGAGGTCTAATTGGCTCACAGTTCTGCAGGCTGTACAGGTAGCATAGCTGGGGAGGCCTCAAGAAACTTACAGTTGGCCAGGCGTGGTGGCTCAAGCCTGTAATCCCAGCACTTTGGGAGGCCTAGACGGGCGGATCACGAGGTCAGGAAATCGAGACCATCCTGGCTAACACGGTGAAACCCCGTCTCTACTAAAAAATACAAAAAAAAAAAAACTAGCCGGGCGAGGTGGCGGGCGCCTGTAGTCCCAGCTACTCGGGAGGCTGAGGCAGGAGAATGGCGGGAACCCGGGAGGCGGAGCTTGCAGTGAGCTGAGATCCGGCCACTGCACTCCAGCCCTGGCAACAGAGCAAGACTCCGTCTCAAAAAAAAAAAAAAAAAAAAAAAGAAACTTACAGTCATACTGGAAGGCTAAGGGGAAGCACACACATCTTACGCTTTGGGAGCAGGAGGAAGAGAGAGTGAAGCAGGAGGTGCTACGCAGTTTTAAACAATCAGATCTCATGAGATCTCACTATCACAAGAACAGCAAGGGGGAAGTCCGCCCCCATGATCCAGTCATCTCCCACCAGACTCCTCCTCCAACATTGGGGATTACAATTTGACATGAAATAGATTTGGGTGGGGACACAAATCCAAACCATATCAGGTGGAGCATGATAGGATTCTGGAATGACAGAAACGAGGTGAATGTGGTGAATGTAAATCCCTTAACAGTCCATGAGGCCAGAGGCAGGCAGGGTAACTTGACCCACAAGCCAATAGGCCCTGGTATTCTGAGGTCAGCTACATGCATAGCTGCCTACGGGGTTGCCTGAGAGGTGGCAGTCAGGAAATTTACATCATCCAGCCCTTCCCAAGTCTCTGGATCTGAGTTGGTTCACAGACCCAAAGCCCAATAATTAAAATTGAGGCCAGGTACTTTTGAAATAGGTCATGGCACCACCACCCCAAGTATAAGCAATAAATATTCCCCTAAGCCTTTCCCAAAAGGGCTTTTACCAAGGTAACTGTGCACTGCGGAAGGGGACTCAGTCTTTCAAGGACTATTGGACTATCGGGTCTGGAAGCTGGGCTGATGCTGATACCAAGGAAAAAGGAGAGCCATCAAGTTCCTCCAACCAAGGAGGGGAGTTATGGAGGTCAGGCAATCAATGGAGTCCCAGCTCAGATTGACTCATATCCAGTGCACTCAACTATCCATCCTACAGTTACTTTCCCAGCCCTGAGTAGAGTGTCTCCTGCAATAAAGCCGCATGTGTTGTTACAGCCTCTGACCCTTTGTTTGTTGCTCTTTCATCTGGCAAATTGCATTCTTTTCCATAATAACCAGTGAGGAAGAGCAAAATTGGAACTATGTGAACTCTCCATCTTTCTGACACAGCACAGGCCAAGGGGACTTTGAGCTTCTTGACATCCCACAGAACATCCTGAGGCTCCACCATGTTGATGACATCCTACTAACTGGACCCAGTGAGCAGGAAGATGCCAGAGAAACAAATATTCAGGATCCTTTCGCATTGGTGAGGCTTTCATAGTCCTTAAGTCCAGTGTATCTCCCACGAGAACATTCCTCTTAAGATAAAGGACAAATGGTGGCACATTGCACCCTTTACCATTAAGACGGGGCTCCATGCTTGATGAAGCATTTGGTGGGCCGCTTTGGATTTTGGAGATGGCATATATTGCATTTGCAAATCCTGTCTGTCCCTACAACTCACTCACAGGTTTGCAGCCAGCAGGTGTAATGCTGTTTAAGGTATCCGGGATGGAGAAAGATGCTGTTTGGAGCCTCCGCCAAGCGCCAGTAGGAAAGTCACAGCACAGACCACTAGGGTTCTGGAGAAAGGCAGTCTTCACATTATTCTCACATATCTTTATTTGTTTCCTCCCCAGAACCTACCAGTCCACTCCCTTACCCTCACCAGAACCTACCATTCCAGCCCTACCTCCAACCACCAAGAGCTATCTTCTGGTGTCAATGGTACACCCAATGACAGTCCATAAATTTGGTCTCCTATCCACAGGATAAGGACAAGTCCCTGTTGACACCCAGTATGCCTGGCACCTCTGACAAAGCTCTGAAGATCAGGGGGGCAATTTACTGGCCACAGTTGATCAAACAGTCTGTGATAGCAGAGAATGCAGTGCAAGAGGTAAAGAGGCTTCTGGGACCTCACTCAAAGACACCAAAAATATTCTAGCTTGCAGGGTGCCCTTAAATCCTTGGATCGTGACAACAGGATTACTGAAAGACTTGCACAGGCCCAGGGGGTGCAGGTGAGCCTCTCATATCATCTAGTCAATGAAACGCCTCCAGCCTGAATCCTCTAAGTCACAGGTTTTTCCAATATGGTAGTGATGACGCTTGTGTGTATACCATTGGATCATTTCCATGAATGCAAAGAAAAGCACCTGCCACTCTGACCGACAGGAGCAAAAAATGTAGCTCAGCATACAGTAATGCTAGAAGTAAGTGAATTGACACTGTGTGGGAGCCCAAACTCACCCTGCTCAGAGAGACAGGAGGTGGGAAGACGGATGGGGTCAGCCTCGAGAGAGGAGCACCCACAGCCTCTCCGTCGCCCCCTTACAGCACTCGGCTCTTTAGAGTGCACAGATTCTATAAGTAGCTACAGAGGACCTTACTTTATGTCTGTATTTATTTATTTTTGATGCAGGGTTTCGCTCTGTCATCTAGGCTGCAGTGCAGGGGCATGATCATAGCTCACTGCAGCCTCAAGCTCATAGGCTCAAGGGGTCCTCCCACCTCAGCCTCCCAATTAGTTGGGAATACAGGTGTGCACCACCACGACTGGCCGCTTTTTAAATTTTTATTTTTTGTAGAGACGGGGTCTTGCTATGTGGCCTAACCTGGTCTGGAACTCCTGGCCTCAAGAGCTCCTCCCGCCTCGGCCTCCCAAAGTGCTAGGATTACAGGTGTGAGCCATGGCACCTTCCCGAGGGCCTTACTTTAGAGCCAAGCAAGACTTTCATGCATCACGTCTTCTTGTTGAAGACTTGGCCACTGGATTTGACTCCAGGCTGATTATGGTGGGTGGACATGTCTGGAGTGTCCCCCACACAGTCCTTTAGTCCGCTGTGGTCCCCCTCAGGCAAGCAGAGGAAGGTGTGACGAATCACCCACATATGTGCAAGGCCTTGTGGTGAGACACAGGCCTTGCGGGGCCTGGCAGCTGCTGAATCCAGCTGCCCCTTATTTGCTCCCAGCCAGGCTGCATACTGAGGAGAGCATGAGCCCCGAGGCCCTCTCCAATAACCCACATCCAAAACCCCCCTCCACAGCCCCACTTCTCCCAGCCCGAACGGCCAAGACAAACGCAGGGCCCCATCCTGAACCTGAGACGGGGCTGGAGGTGAGCGTTGTGCATTGAATGGATCACTGGAGGCAGAGTCTGAATGTGCTGATGGAACATATTCTCATAACTTGGAGGGGAAAAATCCATATTGCAAATCACCTTACTTAGTTTGGCTTTACAAGAACTATTTATTCCAGGGGAACTGCAGCGCGTTCATCATTCTCATTCTCCTCAAAGCAGCATGAAACAGCACATGGATGAATTAGAGAATTTTCCCTTCCTAACTATAAAAGGAAGCCAGGACAGAATGTGGATACCCTAGAATCCTGTTAAAATAATTGATTCAGACAGTGGCTTGGTCATTATGTCTGAGTACTCTCTGCCCTTGGTGACATTAAGCAGGGACCCCCTCCTCCCTGGGACAGGGGAAAAGGAGGTCATCTGTCACCTGGTGGCAGGAGGTCCCTGTCTATCCGCAGGGTGTGCAGGCTGTGCTGGGGGAGATGGAGAAGTCAGACCAGGAGGGGTTTCTGCCCACAGGGGCCTAGCCAATAATGAAAGAGAGTTGAAAGGTAATGTCCTCTGGAAATTCAGATGTCAGGGTAATTAATTACCTGTCTCTGAGAAATAAAGAGAAGAGGGGACGCACACAACACACCTGCCTCCCTGTGCCCGCAGTGCGCCCCTCCTCGGGTTTAGCCATGATCTAATGAGGTTGGCATTAGCATTCTCATCTAGGGTTAGGGTCCACAAGCGCCACTCCTGAGAGATTTGATAACTGGTTCAGAGTCATAGTGGCTGGAAAATGGGAGATTCAAACCCAACTCGCTGAGCTTGGATCTACTTCCCTGTTGCTTGCCCTCCATGCTCTGGTGGGGAGAGAGGAGGAAGAAGATAATTTTAAGACAGACACACACAACATAAAGAAGGGAGATAAGATGGCTCCCAGCAAAGAGGAGACACCTGAGAGAGGCAGTGAGCGCCTCCTTCCCACAAGGGCTCCTGACTCCAGAAAAAAGGCAACAGTGCAGGGTCATCGCACACTGGCCCTGAGCATCATTAACTTCTTCTTCTTCTTCTTTTTTTTTTTTTTTTTTAGACGGAGTCTCGCTCTGTTGTTCAGGCTGGAGTGCAGTGGTGTGATCTTGGCTCACTGCAAACTCCATCTCCTGGGCTCAAGTGATTCTCCTGCCTCAGCCTCCCAAGTAGCTGGTATTACAGGTGCTCGCCACCACGCCCAGATAATTGTTGTATTTTTGGTAGAGATGGGATTTCACAATGTTGGCCAGGCTAGTCTAAAACTCCTGACCTCAGGTGATCCACTCGCCTTGACCTCCCAAAGTGCTGGGATTACAGGTGTGAGCCACCACACCCAGCCGTATATGGAATATTTTGATACAGCCTGTAATAATCGTATCAGGGTAAATGGGGTATCTGTCACCTCAAGCATTTATTGGGTAATGATTTTAATTTGAATGATTCTCTTTTTCTTGAATGTGGAGAGAACAAGCAGGGTAACTCACAACAAGGCTTGCTTTGGGTTTTCCCATACAGACATCTCAACTTGCCTGTCTCAAGGAGAAAGGTCTTTGGCATTTTAGAGAGACGACTCTGCCTTCTTCTAGCACCTCTTCAAAGAATCCACAAGATACCACCAACGTGGGTTGGAGACAGGGGAGTATGACAGGTGCTTCTCAGGGGCTGAGCCCCAAGAAGGATCACAAGAGGAGCCCCTGACAGCTGTGGTGCAAGTCAGGGGGTGCTCAGATTATGCCAGGAGCTTCTCAGGGGACAGGGGCTAAACACTGCAGGGCCACATAATGGAGGATCACATTTGGCTGATGGATAAAAAATCAAGCCTCAATGGGGAACAGTGTCTCTGATGTTCACAGCAGTATGATTCAGAACAGCCCCAAAGTGGAAACGACCCAAATGTCTATCAACTGATGGATAAGGAAAATGCATGCAATAAACAGCCATAGACAGAAGCAAAGCGCTAATCCATGCTACGGTGTGGAGAAATCTTGAAAACACTAGGAAAGTGAAAGAAACCAGAAACAAAAGACCACCAGCTGGCCAGGCGTGGTGGCTCACGCCTATAATCCCAGCACTTCGGGAGGCCGAGGTGGGCGGACCACAAGGTCAGGAGATCGGGACCATCCTGGCTAACATGGTGAAACCCCGTCTCTACTAAAAATGCAAAAAATTAGCCGGGCATTGTGGCAGGTGCCTGTAGTCCCAGCTACTCAGGAGGCTGAGGCAGGAGAATGGCGTGAACCCGGGAGGCAGACCTTGCAGGGAGCCGAGATCGCGCCACTGTACTCCAGCCTGGGTGACAAAGTGAGACTGCGTCTCAAAAAAACAAAACAAAACAAAACAAAACACCTGTCGTGTGATTCCATTTAGAGGAAATGTCCACAATAGGCGAATCCATAGAGATGGAAAGAGGAGTGGTGTCTCCTAGGACTGGAGGAGATGGAGGGCTGGGGAGGGGTGATGGCCACTGCTTGCAAGATTTCTCTCGGGGGGAAACAAAAGTGTTCTAAAATTGATTGATGTGGTGATGGTCTCATGACTCTGTGAATATACTAAAAGCCATTGAATTGTGTACTTTAACCAGGTATATTGTATGGAGTGTGGTTTATATTGCAATAAAACTTTTTTTTTTTGAGACAGAGTCTCCCTCTATCGCCCAGGCTGGAGTGCAGTGGCACGATTCTTGGTTCCCTGCAACCTCCGCCTCCAGGGTTCAAGTCATTCTCCTGCCTCAGCCTCCCGAGTAGCTGGGATTACAGGTGTGCACTGCCATGCCTGGCTAATTTTTGTATTTTTAGTAGAGACGAGTTTCACCATGTTGGCCAGGCTGGTGTCGAGTTCCTGACCTCAATTGATCTGCCCACCTTGGCCTCCCAAAGTGCTGGAATTACAAGTGTGAACCACTGTGCCTGGCCCACAAAGCTCCTTTTAAAGCAGGTTAACATTCTCTCTCTTCTACTATCCCTCCTCCTCACAGCTGCCTGCACCATCTTCCCCAAATGCAAGTCAAAGCTGGTGCGCTCCACCCGGTCCCTTTTGCCTAGAGAGAACCCTGCAGGCTTCAAAGCCCTCTTGGCATTGGGTGGACGTGGACTACTCTCCTTCCCAAATGTGCCAGACATGTTCATGCCATGTGCTGTATTCATGTTCATTCGTCAGCCTAGAATGTCTTCCTCTCCGGTTAAAAAAAATCACACCCAAGGCGTAAGTGAAATCACTCCCCGTCACGGTGACCCCAGATCTCCTGGTAGCCCTAGATCACACTTTCCTCTCTGACCTCAGAGCATTTGCCTGGTGCCTCCATTATAGCATTTGTTTCATTTTGTGTTTTGGTATTTGTTTATATTTATTTGGCTAAAATATATGCCTCTTAATGGCGAGAATTGTTCCTTTAAATTCTTTGGATGTTTGTTGGGTGTTACATGCACAAGGCATAGAACTCAATATTGTGGGAGAGACACATTTGAGAAGGCACAGGCCCTTTAAGAAGTTCGGAGTTCATATTTTTAACATGTATGATAGAAAGAGATTTAATACTCTAACTATATATAACAAGAGTTCTTAAAAATCAATAAGAAAAGAGAAAATATCTCTATAAAAAACAAAAGCAATTTCAGATGTCACTGGTATGAGAGTTCATTTTCCCCACTTTCCTGGAGGGCAGTTTGATAAAACACGTGAAACTCTGTAAACTTTTGCTCAATAATTGCACCCTAAAGACTTCACCTCAGTAAGTAATTAGAGATGTGCAGAAAGCTTGAGTACAATAATGTTAGCAACAGCGTGATTTGCAATACTAAAAATATGGAAATGGCTCATCCAGAGAATAGAATGTTTTGCGAAAATATAAATCATGTTTTTGAAAAGTACTTAATGTCTACAAAAATATTTAGGAGAGAATACAGAAAAAGCAGAATATATATTTAAAATGCTTTGATACCAAACATATCAGTAAAAGTATTATTCTAGATTTTTTTTTTTTTTTTTTTTTTTGAGACAGGGTCTCGCTCTGCTTCCCAGGCTGGAGTGCAGTGGCGCCATCTTGGCTCACTGCAGCCTTCATCTCCCAGGTTCAGGCGATTCTCCTGCCTCAGCCTCCCAAGTAGCTGGGACTACAGGTGCCCATCACCATGCCTGGCTAATTTTTGTGTTTTTAGTAGAGACAGCGTTTCACCATGTTGCCCAGGTTGGTCTCCAACTCCTGGGCTCAAGTCATCCACCCGCCTCAGCCTCCCTAAGTGCTGGATTACAGCTGTGAGCCACTGTGCCCAGCCTAGATTTTGATTTTATTCCTTAAAACCTTAAATAATAATTCCATATTTATTTTAAAATCAGAAAAAAACTAATTTTTGAAGGAAGAATATTAAGTCTAAAAGGAGATCTAAGGCAAATACAAAAGTGACCAGGACTGGGATTCAGCCAGTACACACCAGGGGACTCCAACATGTCCCAAGGTGGCCAAAATGACCAGTAGCTATTTGATGAGCTGGACCCCTGACCAATCATTAAATATATTTAATATCACTCATGCAAATAACTATGGTCAAAGGCAGGAAATGACAAATTTCTTAAAGCCTGGATAAAGTGTTTTTAAAAATGACATTCCATGAAAAGAATTGTTTGGAGACCATTGACAGTGAGAATGAAATAGATCTTCAGGCTGGGGGCAGTGGCTCACGCCTGTAATCCCAGCACTTTGGGAGGCCAAGGCGGGTGGACCATGAGGTCAGGAGATCGAGACCATTCTGGCTAACATGGTGAAACCCCATCTCTACTAAAAATACAAAAAAAGTAGCCAGGCATGGTGGTGGGCACCTGTTGTCCCAGCTACTTGGGAGGCTGAGGCAGGAGAATGGCGTGAACCCAGGAGGTGGAGCTTGCGGTGAACTGAGATCGCGCCACTGCACTCCAGCCTGGGTGACAGAGCGAGACTCTGTCTCAAAGAAAAAAAAAGAAATAGATGGTCATACTCTAAAGACTTTAAAAGTGACTGTGCTTAAGAACTAGAAAAGAATCTTAAAAATCAAAAATATCACAGGTGGAGGAAAGAAATATTCACCCACTCGTCCAAGGTCTCATAGATAGGGTGGTGTTATGTAATTGCATCCCCCAAGTTCATATGTTGAAGTCCTAACCTCCAGTGCTTCAGAACATGACCTTATTTGGAAATAGGGTCACTGTTGGATGTAATTAATTAAGATGTCATTAGGACGGGCCCGAATCCAATTGACTGGCTGAATATGACTGGTGTCCTTACAAGAAGGGGAAGTTGGACACAGACACAGACATGCTTGTAGGGAGAACATGTGGTCCCGAAGCCAGAGGTTGGGTTGATGCTTCTACAAGCCAAGGAATACCAAAGATTGCCAGCAAAGTACCAGAATCTAGGACAGGGGCATGAAACAGATTGTCCCTCACGGCTCTCAGGAGGAACACACATGCAACACCTTGATCTTGGACTTCTGGCCTCCAGGATGCTGAGATGATCAATTTCTGTTGGTTAACACCCTGGTCCCTGGTGCTTTGTCATGACCGCCCTAGCAGATGAATACAGGTGGGAAGCAGAACTGGACTCAGGTGAGCTGACTCTTATTCCAGCATGGAGGTCTTCGAACATACTGCAATGTCTAGTAGACATTTCCTGAGTAAATAAATTCTTGAACCCTCTCCGGATGGAGATTTTTGTGGTTTTCATGTTCAGGACAGAACTTACTCTGAACTCCAAGCCAAGCTGAAATCGGAACTTGGAGTGGGATTCAAGGGTCCTGTGGGGCTTAGATCGCCAGGTTAACCCATGAGGGTGGAAATGGTGCTAAAGGTCCTCTCATCTGAGTGAGTGGCAGCAGGAGGGCAGCCCCTGAGGCTGTGGGATGCGGCCTTTGAAGCGTGCAGGGTGCAGGTTGCCCTCCAGTGTAGGGGTTTCTAATGAAGACTGAAACAGCAAGTGTTGACCACACTCTTCTCCCAGGCACTTGGCAGCTGTGCTTGCATTCCTCCTCCAGGCCCAGATGTCTCAGGCAGGAACGCTGGGTCCTGGACTTTTAATTCAATCCAAATTGTGTATCGAGTCCTCTTACCATTTGGGCATAAAAAGGAGATGGAAGGGACGGTGTCTGGCTTGGTAAAGCTGACCTTCTGCCTGTGAAGCAAGACCCATCGCCCAGCCTGATATGCAACAGCAACACATCACATACGGAAATCTCACCTCCCACAGAACAGGAAGAGGACGGGACGTGCAGAGGCGTGATATGTTGGCATCACCAACAGGAAATTGACGTTCCTGCCCTTGTGGCTTCCTGATACTGTACACCATGCTCCAAACTCCCTTCGAAGCAACTGGAGACCCAGAAGGTCAGAATCATTTATGAAGTTCATGTCTAAAGGCCACACTGGAAGGTTCACTTTTTAGGATGAAACAAAACCAAACCAAACCCTAGGACCCAAATTTCTTTAACTTGAAGCCAGGGAGGGAGATGCACCCAGCACATATGAGGGGCTGGAGCTCCATGATTTGCAGCCTCTGGGCCGCCCCCGGCAGGGCCCTGTCCCCATCAGGCAGCCTCCTGTCTGTGGTGAGGACTCCTCCGCAAAGAGCATGTGCTCTCCAGCCCTCAACCCACGCCTGCGTCACCCAGGGGACCCAGCCAGGACTCAGACCAACTGTTTTATGACCCACAGAAACGTTGAAAACAGAGTGTTTCTCCAGAGCAGCTTTAAATGCAAACAAAAGACTCTTCTAGAAACCACCGCCTCAAGCTATATGAGGCAAGAAAAAAAAAAACAAAACAGAACAGCTCTCAAATTAAAATCCATGATACATTTTGTACATAGTTTGTGGTTTTATAGTCACTTTAATCTTCCTCCACACTAAACTCCTCCAAAGATTTGAACATCAGCTGAGCCAACACACAGTTGCACTTCTAAGCAACACACTTGTAAAACCAGACCCTGGATGGTGTCCATAACAGCTTTGTAACATCTCCAAAGCAAAGGGTGACATGATACATTGAAACAGACCCAAGTAGCCATTACTGTGTTTTGTGTCAAAGAGCTGCATTATTAAAGTCTTGCAACTATAAATCAGAACAGTTGCATGTTGGGGTTTCCTGCTCATCTTCATGTCCCAGGTCAGCACAAGTCATTCCAGGGGTCCAGGAGGCTGCCCTGGGTCCACCCAGCATCTGCTGGACAGCTGAGCCCACGGCCTGCATTGTTACTGCTGGGGTGGTTGGTGTGGAGCCGACTGTGGCTCTGGTGGATCAAGGTGGGCTCTGGTGGATCAAGGTGAGCGTTCTACAGTGCCCTGGCACTTGGTGCAGACTTCACAACACCAACACTTTCCAGATTCATCCAGTCCCCCGTACCAAACCCTCAGCATGCGGCTGACCTAAGACTGACGGGAAAAGGCATTTTTTGGGCCAGGCATGGTAGCTTGCATCTGTAATCCCAGCACTTTGGGAGGCTGAGGCAGGAGGATTGCTTGAGACCAGGAGCTGGAGACCAGCCTGGGCAACAAAACAAGACTTCATCTCTATAAAAACTAAAAAAAAAAAAAAAAAAAACTAGACAGGTGTGGTGGTGCGTACCTGTAGTCCTGGCTACTCGGGAGGCTAAGGCAGGAGGATGGCTTGAGCCCAGGAGCTCAAGGTTGCAGTGAGCTATGATCATACCACTGCACTCCAGCCTGGGAGACAGAGCAAGACCCCATATCCCCCCCCCCCCAAAAAAAAGGAGGGGGGGCATTATTATTATTTATTTTCAAAGTCTCAAGTTCAAAAGAACTGTGATTCTTGGTCTGACCTTTGCTCCTTCTCTTTTCTGAGGCAAGCCTGGGACCCATGGGCCAGGTCAGCTTAGCAAAGCACCTGTTGGACTAGGAAAATTGGAGTTCGTCTAATTGCTTGGCATCATAATCTAAGGGAATCGTGTTAGCATTTCACTAAGAGCTAAAACATGACCTGCAGGTGGAGTGAGTTTGTGTGCCCCTCAGTGAGAGAGCAGGGGCTTGGGAATCCAATGCTGGGGTGGAGGCCTGACTGTCAATTTGGGGAGTCACCTCCTCATTCTCTCAACAAGCCCCTGGGAGGCACACACCCTTCAGTAGCGAGGAGGGGTGGTCACTGTAAAGCGCTGTGGAAACACTTGTCCGAGGTCCTCCCATCACCCCGGAGCTGACCTTTGTTTCATTTCTGTGCATCTCCCACTCTGAAAGGCCCAGGACATGGGTTCAAGCTTTCCCACCCATTTAAGCACGACACAATGAGGTCTCACTCGGGAGTGGGCCTAAGTGAAGTAGCGACATCACGTTTGTTGTCCCTGACAGAGCATGAAACCACCTGGGATACTGGAAGCACGTGTTTGCAAAGGGGCCTCCTCACCCCAGGAAGAGATCGGGGCAGGCAACAGCCCAGCCTGGCAGGGCCTCGGTGGGGTTCGCAGCGAGGCACTGGGAATTTGAGGACAGAGGTCCCCTATGCTCAGCCAGCTGGAGACACAGAGGGCAGAGGGGGTGCTGCCTCAAGACAGTGACAGGTCACAGAGGGACAGATTGACCTGTCCCCTGACCGCCCGCTCCCACCGGGCAAGTAGAAAGCCTCACCTCGGAGTTCTTGAGCTGTTTCCAGAACATTCCCGGTTAAAAATCACATGAGGGCAGTGGGAGCTGTGGATGCTAAGACGCATGAAAACGGAGAACCTGAGAGCTGGTGTGTTTGCCTGAAGAGAACTCCCCACCTTGGGGAGGGAGCAGAAGACGGGACAGCACCTTTGTCTGTCCAGAGTCAACCTGTATAGGGCCTTGGGCCCTGCCAGCAGGGTACAGGCTCAGCTTCACCCTGAGAGGGTGGATGATCACTCGGGGAGCACGTCCTGGTAGTGAACAGGCATCTCCTATACCCTGGCCGACCACCGTGGCCAGCACAGGGAAGCAAGCAGCCAGGACAGCAAGGACTGGGATGCTGGGGAAACCAGTATCCCCAGCATTAGGAGTAGAAGGTGGGCCTCCAGGGACCCCGCATTCCTAATGAGACACAGCTCCCTCCTCAGTTCTCTTCCAGTCCCCCTGGTGACATCAGAGAAAAGCCTCTGTCTCATACTAGTGTGTCCCTGGCCAACCTTCCTCATCACTGGCAGGAGCAGATCCTGGGCCTCCAGGCTTCAGTCGGCAACAGCCACATTTGAATGACATTGTTTTATCTTCACTGCATTTTTTAAAAGCTTGACTGAGGTGTAACTGACATATGAAAGAACTGCACATATTTAATATGTGCAATGTGGTGAGTCAGAACATACACAAACACCTGCAAATCATCACACTCAAGGTCATAAACATCCATCACCTCCAAAAGGTTCCTCGTTTTGGGGGGCTATGTCTTGTTCTGTGTGTGCAGTAAGAACATTTAACGAGAGTACTTTCTTAACAATTTTTTTTGACCGAATCTCACTCTGTCACCCAGGTTGGAGTGCAGTGGCACGATCTCAGTTAACTGCAACCACCGCCTCCCGGGTTCAAGCGATTCTTCTGCCTCAGCTTCCCGAGTAGCTGGGACTATAGGCACCTGCCACCGCGCCCGGCTAATTTTGTATTTTTAGTAGAGATGGGGTTTCACCATGTTGGCCAGGCTGCTCTAGAACTCCTGACCTCAAGTGATCTGCCCGCCTTGGCCTCCCAATGTTCTGGGATTACAGGCATGAGCCAACGCGCCCAGCCTACTCTCAAGAATTTTTGTAAGTGCACAATGTATATTATTAACTCTAAGCACTATGTTGAACAGCAGATCTCTAGAATTTATGTTGCATTTGTAATGGTCTGACAAATGACATTACTTTTCACATTTAGCATATCATAGGAAACTTTTAAATAAATCTATTTAAGTAAAATGTCAGTCATTTTGTTTAAAGGTTGAATAAACTACAGACTATAGGTGGTAGTGGCCATGGCGAAAATCGTTAAGACTGTATGTGGTAGAATGAGGACAGGGCACAAATAATGACCCTGAATGAATGAGGTTTGGCAAAGCTCTGTTGGAGGAAGGTTCTGGAACTGGAGGCAAAAGGCCTGATGCAGCTCTTTTCTGCAAAGCCCCCACGGAAGGCCTGATTTCTCTGGGCCTGGAAGTTCATTGTAAGAATGAAACAGGAACGTGGCCTTTGCATTCTGCTGGCAGAATGACCAGCCTGCATCAGGAACTCCATCTATGTCATTTAATTTGAATTTATACCAGTTACTGGGGTCTTGGTAGCTGCTGATTGATAATAGGATGATATTGACAATATGAAGCGAAGTAATACAAACACCAATGTTGAACTGGTCCTCTGGTCTCCAGGGTGGCTGTCAGGCTGACCACCTTCTAGCTGGAAACTTCAGTCACACATGAACACCTTGGGTTGGCGAATTATCTCCCAAGGCACAAGCTGCAACACCAGTCGAGAAATACAAATAACTGTTATATCAGGTATACAAGCACAGAAACCCGACCAATGTCCCTCCCTTGAGTAAAGAATCTGAGGGAGAGGAGATAATGATCTAATCAAAGAAAACCAGCCAACAGCCACACTGTGCAGAAGGAAGCAGGATGCAGAGAGGTCTGTCTGCTTTCTTCTTTCTTGACCCCATAAAGAAAATAAAACACACGTGGGAAATCTAAGCGGGACTACCAAGTAGCCTGCGTTCCAATTAAGGATGTAAATCTAATGCTTTTTGGGTCTGGTATTGAAGAATTTACGATGTTCTGAAGACAAGATGTTGATCATTCCTGTTAATCCCTATTTCCCCAGGAGAATCCAATGGTCGCTTACAGAACAATGTTCCCTGTTCCAAAGGGTCCTAGTGACTCCACCAAAGGAAAAAAAATGGTTGAAACAACAGGTGGCCTATGGGATTTGCCTTTAATTAAATACTCCAGAAGGTAGGAATTAACTTACGATTTGACCAAAATGAAAGAAGCTCTAGTTTAATTGGATCCACATGATGTGTGCCTTTCTTCTTTTTGTATGAGCCTTCTCTTGGTTTCTGCTGTCTTCGCTTCCTTTTTTTTTTTTTTTTTTTTTTTGAGACAGAGTCTTACTCTGTCATCCAGGCTGGAGTCTGCACTGCTGGTGCCATCTCGGTTTGCTGCAACTTCCGCCTCTCAGGTTCAAGCAGTTCTCCTGTCTCAGCCTCCCAAAGTGTTGGGATTACAGGCGCATGCCACCACACCCAGCTAATTTTTGTATTTTTGGTAGAGATGGTGTTTCGATATTATGGCCAGGCTGGGATCGAACTCCTGACCTCAGGTGATCTACCTGACTCAGCCTCCCAAAGTGCTGGGATTACAGGCATGACCCAGTGTGCCTGGCCTGCTTTCGTCTCTTCTTACCTTTCCTTGTAGGCTTCAGTTTGGGTGCAGTTTCTTCTGGGAGTTCTCCAAGTCTGGTCTCAAAAAGTCCTGTCCAGATCCCTGGTCCTTCTTGGTCCCCTCCAGGACTATAAGCTCTGTGCAGGCAGGGCCAGGGCAAGGACAAGGCCTGCCAGCTTCATGTGCCGGGAGGGGTCCCTGAACTCAACACACTGAACACTTTACATGGGTGTAGTTTGCCAGGGCATAGCGGTTCATGTTTGTAATCCCCAGCACTTCAGGAGGCTGAGGTGGGAGGATTGCTTGAGCCCCAGAGTTTGAAAACATCCTGGGCAACACAGTGATACCCCATCTCCACCAAAAAAGTTTTAAAAAATTACCCAGGCCTGGTGGCACACCTGTAGTCCCAGTTACTCGGGAAGGCTGAGGCAGGAGGATTGCTTCAGTCCTGGAGTTTGAGGCTGGAATGAGCTATAATCGCACCACTGCACTCCAGCCTGGGGAATGGAGCAAGACACTGCTTCTAAACAAAATTAATTTTTTTTTAAAGTATATAGTTTATTGTGTGTTAATTATATAGCTGTGCTTTAGTAAAGCTGAGAAGAGGGCAGGGAAGAGGAGGAGGAGAAGAAAGAAGCCCCTGTTCCACTTCAGGTGGCGAAGCAGACAGTAGGGTCGTGGAATGCCAAACCCCTCCCAGATATGACTCAGTCCTGATGCACTCATCAAATAGACAAATTTCACAGCCCATAGGAGCTGGAGTGTGAGCAAAAGACACAAGCTTTGGAGTCCGCCTGGATTTAGTTTCCAGCTCATTCACTTGTGGGCAAATCTCTCTCCTCTCTTGCTCTCTGCATTCCCCCACCCCCAATGCAGAAGGCACTCAATAAACCTGAAGTGGGCCCACACCCAGCCATGGAGCACAGGGGCCCAGCCGGTGGCTTTGCCCACTGCTTTCATGGGCTCTGCAAGGAAAAGCATTGATAGAATTTCAGATAAGAATTTCAGATTTTCCAGGCTCCCTAGGAATTGGAGAAGTGGTGGGCGGGGGGTGGCAGGTGGTGGTCTGTAAATGCAGGTGAAGAATCAGCAACATGAGGTGACAACTAGGCAAAGTCTGTCTTCCTGCTGGGGTGACGGCTCCTGTGCCTGCAGCATCCCTCCCTCCCAGCTTCCCGCCACAGCTGAGCATCCTCACCTTTCAGGCGAGGCAGTGGAGGCTTAGAGAGGTTGGGTCATCTCTTGTGGCATGACTGGTGGGGATGGAGACTAGCCCCGGTGGTGAACAGGGCAAAGACAGGAGCCCTGGATGCAGGAGGGCACGTTCCCGCTGCAGAGGCTGTTCTTGGAGAATTTGGTCCCCTAAACCCCACAGACAGGGAAAGGGAGATTTCACTTAAAGGGGCCTGGATAGAGGTGGCTTTCTTAGCTCCTTACATGGAAAATGGGGGTGAGGCTGTCTTCAAGCTAAATACCCTTTTGGGAATGACTAAAGAATCATCACTGTGCCCAAGGGAGTGAGTGACCCTGGAATGGATGTGAGGGAGGCTTGTGATCTCCTCTCTGGAAATGCAGAGCCCCCAGGGAAGCTGGCTCCGTGCCAGGGGAAGCTTGTGTAGGGACCGAGTGAAGTGCCCTGTCCAAGTCTGAGCTCCCTGGTCCCATCTGAAGTCTAGCCAAGCCAGGAACAGTGGCTCTTGAAGGGCTTTTTCAAGTCAAGCTCATTGCCCTGGCTGGGGGCTAGCACAGGGAGCAATAGCAGAGCCTCTGACCACTCACAGGTGGAGGGCACTGGAGGCAGAGCAAAGAGCTGTGCAGAAGAGGACAGCATTCTGTAGACCCCGCTACTGTTCCTGTGGCACGTGGGCCTGTATCCCCAACAGTCACTAGAAAAGCACAGAATGAGCACGTCCTTCCCTAAAGCAAAGAACGCAGCCAGGCAGCTCCACCTTCAAAGCTCACCTTCTCAGGTACCAGCCATGGGCCCCGGGCATGTGAAATTAACTTGCCTGCTTTCCTCATCTGCAAAATGGGATGACAATCACGGCCTTCCTTTCAGCATTGCTGTAAACATGCAAAGAGGCAAGCGCTATAAAATCATGAGCACAGAGCCCATCTCGGGCTAGTGCAGGATGTGCGGTAGATGCTGAAGAAGGGGATCATCTGTATGTTCTGCTTTATGGATCTATTATGCGTTTCCATCCCTTACTTCTCTTACTTCACCTTCCTCATGTTAGTAGATAAATATCATTATACCCATTTTACAGAAGAGGAAATAGAAAGGTTAAATAGCTTGCCTCCAAGCTAATCTTAAGACGAGTGCCCATTCTACAACATTACAACTCTTTTTTCCTTTTTTCCCTTTAGGTTAAATCCAACTTCCACTAATAAGCCCCCTCCCCTTCCAGACCCTCAGCAGCCAGGCTACAGGCCACTAGCTGCATCTTCTCTCAAGGCGAACAAGATCCCTTTCCTTGCTGGTCTGGGCTCCCGGGAGACAGGCAGTCCTGTTGTCTAAGCTCCTGTAGCCACAGGATCTTGAGCACAAGCAACAGTCTTTAATTTTGTACTGAGTGAGTCTTTTGTCTTTAGTCCTATTCCAACTCTTATTAACACAATTAAAATGCATTCCATTGCCTAAGGTGTAAATGTGCTCCCCATGGTGGGGGATTGTCTGTGGAGAGACGCATGGAGAATGAACAGTCTTCTAAGTGGCTTCCAGGCTGCAGCCGAGCGGAAGGCTTGCTTTCATCAGTTGAGATGTTCTTGCCGCATAAATCTCCCGCGACTACTTGGTCTCCGGTAAACACTACGTTGGCATCAAGATCAAGGAAACGGAAGTGCAATGATGAAGTTCGCAAAGATGGGGGCGGCCTGTGTTCCCATGCAAACATCTTGGCTTGGTGCTCTGTAAGTTGGAGAGCTTGATGCTGAATTGCATGAAGAGGCCCACCCTGCTTCAGTTACTACATCAGGATCCAAAAGAACGTCCAGCAGCCCCTGCCTCCCACTCCCCGGTTCCAGCAGACCCATGCATCAGGACAAAAGCGGTCGGCGGCGCTTCCCCCACCTCCGAGCCAAGAATCACCTTAACCTTCTTCGCGTCTGCTCCATTCAGTCTCCACTCTTACATTCTGCCTCCACATTCAAGGCCTGGCTGTGGTCAGAGGTCGCTGAATGAATCATGCTAAACAAGAGCTTTGCTGATGTTTTAGAATTTCTAGGGTGACCTAATTCCCTGTATCTGTTTTTCACAACTTTTCTATTTTTTTTTTTCTTCTCCTCTGTTGTTTATAGGAGCAAATCACTGGACGGAGATCAAGCAGTTTATTGTGCCAAGAAACCAGAGAGGCTGCAGAGGCTCAGAGCACCATGGAATAAAGCTTTCTGGCTGCCAGCACCATCCCCCACTGCCCCTGCTGAGGGGCTGCCTTTGGAGCTGGCACACAGGATCCCTGGGGTCAGCACAGGGTGGCCCATGCATGCACCCAGGCCCAACAGGACGCCTGGCTCAGTGCTGGCAACAACTGCCTCCCCAGGAACCCCTCTATGCCCTGGCCTGGCTGCCTCCCCAGCCTCGGCTCCAGTTGCGGGGGCGGTGGGTTCCTTTTGTTTCAGCGTGCAGGTGACCTCATGCTGGTGTCCCATAGAATAAAGAGAACGTGTTCGTGGGAGAAACACTGGCAGGATAAGACTTCCTGCCTTGCACTTGCTCTTCAGAGAGCATGTTCCTATTTTGAGCTCTTTCTTTCTCACCACTGCCCTGCCCCAGCAGGAAAGGACCTCTGCACGTTCTCACTCTCCAGTTCTGCAGAGGCTGAATCAGAGACTGGAAGGCTAGGGCACCGGTTGTGCTTCTATTTGCTTTTAATGTGAGCTCCAGAAATTTCCAGCCCTCGTATGCCCACTGTCTCCCGTGGCCCTTCTCCTAGATTCCCGCAAGTTAGACAGGGCAGGATTCCTACCCCACCCTGGAAGAGGAAAGTGCAATCAAAGCTCTGAAGGACTTGCCCAAGGTCATGGAGCTCATCAGTAGAGCAGTCCAAGCAGAAGCAGATTTTTCTAAGTCTAAAACAAGTGACAATGTAAATCAGAAAGTTTAAATGGCATTCGTTCTTTCCATCACACTTTAAGTGTGGGATTATTTGCAAATCACCTATGGTGACTCTCTATTACTCCTATTTTATCTGTTTGATAGACCCAGATTTTCCTTTGTACATTCCTTGAAGTGAAGCTCTTGGATGAAGCTAGCGCCTACTGACTTGGGAATAAAACCTCTTACCAGGTACCTTGTGATTCTAAGTGCCTCTGGCCCATCCAGGTATTCAATGGGTACTGGTACCATAATCGCCACTATCATCATCATCATCATCATCATCATCACCACCACCACCACCACCATCATTTCATCTCCTACCCCTGTAGACCTATGAGGATAAACTGGCAGAGACTTCAATTAGCCTGTGCAAGGTCACCAGAGGAGAGGCAGGAATGTTGAGGCTCAAACCCATGGCCTCTGCTCACAGTCTCAGCTTTACTCTCTGCCTCGTCCCAAACACACCTTGCTGCTTCTCCCGCTGTGTCTGTGAAGGGAGAGGGAAGGATTAGATTTTACAGGCGAGAAGCACTGAGCCAATGACATGACGATCCTGGATTACCCTACTTAGAGGCGTAGATGGGTTGGAAGCCTAAAATTTTCAGACTAATTTTCAAGAAGCTTCATCCAAGTACTTAGGATGAGCCAATGGCGGAAGAAATATTCAGAAGTAAATCCCCTAGACCTGCTTCTTTAATTTTAATGTACATGCAAATCCCCTAGAGATGGTGTGGGAATGCAGATTCAGATTCAGCACGTCCGGGTGGGGCTGAGGCTCTGCATGGCTAATCAGGGTGATGCAGAAGTTTCTGGTCTGTGTGGACCGCACTTTGAGTAGCAGGGCCCTAGACCACAGGTTTCCTGACTAGATTCCTGGGTTTCCTGAAGATGACTCAGGTGCTGGCCTGGGGGGCTGTGCAAAGGGGTTTCTGAATCAGATTTCTCTTGGAAAAAAGGGTTTATCCTGCTTTGAAAAGAAGTTTGAAAGCCACAACCCTAAATATAATACCCCATGCACTTGGAGGTACTTATTTTAATGTGTGGCCAGAAATTTCTGTCCCCAAAGAGAAATTATTTTATATGCTTTGCTGACTCAGGGGAATCGGTGCCCATATTTGGACAGCTGGCCTTACAGTGACCTCACTGCTACCTAATGGGAAATGTTGAAGGTACTCTACTTAGAAATAATTATATCTACATAGCCTCTGTGTCCTCTCCCCCCAGTCTCTCTCTCTCTCTCTCTGTCTCTCTCATAGATTCTTGCAGAAAAAAAGAACACTTGCTTCTGGAATTCATCAGTTCCAGCTGTTTACTTCCACTGAGGCCAGAAACTTATTTTTTTCCCCTGTGTTTAAGTTTTTTATGGGAGGGAAGGGTAAGAAAGGCTTCCAAGATTGCAATCATGAAAAATTGGTCTATTGAGTGAGAGCTCACCACCAGACCAGAGAAAACAAGATATTGGGGCATTGAACTGGAAGGTCCTGAATATAATCCTGTGTTCTCCCTATGTGCTCTACAAGAAAAGAATTCTGTGATCAAGTGTGTTAGGAAAATGCAGTGTTAAACAAACTTCTCTTCTGTAGGATTTCTTAGAGCCTTTTATGAGATAATACGGTTACAACTCCCTCAAAGGTAATAAGCGTCTGAAGTGTTTCCCAAACTTCCTTAGAGTCCATTTTCATGGAACATCTTGAGGAACTCTGGAAGTTCATGGAATCTGACTTCTGCAAGCAGCTGATCAAACCCCAGCTCTAGAGCACTGGATTCAGACGAGATCGGGCACATTCAGGGTGGTATGACCAAAGACTAGAAGGCCTGATTCAATCCCTAAACCTGGGAAAACACCTTCCTTGTGGGCTGGTTCCCCAAATGATCAGACACCAAGACCTTCCATCTCTGGAATTACAGTTCTAGAAATTTCTAGAAAGTTCTGGAAAGGTTTTGGCTAAGACTTGGACCATCCCTGGGAGTTTGGTGCAGAGGTTGAGCTACAGAGTCACCTCAGTGGCCAAGACTGAGGAATCATCCCACAGTGCTGCAGGTGCATGGTGGGGACTCAGTTTCATTCCCCATGTGTCTCCAGAGTGACCCACAGGGAGTCGTCTACACATGTGGGTTCAGGTGAATGTGGGGAATCAGCAAGGAGGGGTTGCCCCTGTTAGAGGGTATGCAGAGCTCCCAGGAGCCCTCTGCTTGTGTGGGAGGAAGGAGAGCTCATGGGGAAGGGCAATGCATGGATGTTCCATGCAGGCCCAGACTGGGCAAGACCTAGATGTGCATCTAGTCCCCTTCAGCTTCCCTCCTGCCTCAGTCTACCACTTCCCAAACAAGGTAGTGAGATGGCTCTAAGGACACTCCAGGTCTGACCGTCAAAGCCACTAGCACAGCATGTCCTAAGCGTGATGCCATCACATTAGAAGTCTAGGTGCACACACATTTTTTTTTTTAAATTTTAGTGGTTATGTACTTGTTTTACCATTTATAAGAAAACAAAAGTGAATGGTCCCCCGAGCCTCTGCTTTCGCAGATGTTTGTGCTTTGAGGGAGGCCAATGCAGGCAGACCTGGGGCTCCTGGCTATGTTCAGCTACAGAATCATGCCCAGGTGGGAGCAGAGGAGGCAAAAACTGTGAGCAGGTGTGTTACTCTGCTTGGCGTGGCTGTCAAGGCATAGCTGACACTGGGTAATTTACACAGAAAAGAGGTTTATTTAGCTCCTGGTTCAGCAAAGAGTATAAGAAGCATGGTGCTAGGGCTGGGTGCGGTGGCTCACGCCTGTAATCCCAGCACTTTGAGAGGCTGGGGCAAGTGGATCACTTGAGGTCAGGAGTTCAAGAGCAGCCTGGCCAACATGGTGAAGCCCTGTCACTACTCAAAATCCAAAAATTAGCCTGGCATGGTTGCGGGCACCTGTAACTCAGCTACTCGGGAGGCTGAGGCAGAAGAATCACTTGAACCCAGGAGGCAGAGGTTGCAGTGAGCCGAGATCACGCCATTGCACTCCAGCCTGGGTGATAGAGTGAGTGAGACTCCACCTCCAAAAAAAAAAAAAAAAAGAAGAAGAAGCATGGTACCAGCACCTGCTTCTGGTGAGGCCTCAGGAAGCTTCTACCACTCATGGCAGAAGGGGAAGGGGGAACAGGCATGTCACATGACAGGAGAAGGAGCAAGAGAGACGAAAGGGGAGGTGTCAGGCTCCCTTAAACAGCCAGCCCTCATGTGAACTAATAGAGCGAGAACTCACTCATTACTGTGGGAGGGAGGCATCTGCCCCCATGATCCAAACACCTCCCATCAGGCCTTGCCTCCAGCATCAGGGATCGCATTTCTGCATGAGAACATCCAAACTGTATCAGCAGGTAAAGGAGGACGGAACTTATAGACTCAGGGAAATCCAGAATTCTTGGAAAGTACACCTCCTGACTGCCAGACAGCAGGTCGCTGGGGCTGGGAGATGGAACTGATGGTCCCCCAAAGTGACAGGCCTGCGGACATGTAAGAAAGTCAAAGGATGAAGAACAAATAGGCTGTGCGGAGCTCCCTGCCCAGCCTTCCCATCTGGCTTCTTTCTCCTTGCATTCCAAGGCCTGAATTTAATCCGCTAGATGAGATTATGTTAATACGTCCTGTTCCCAAGTACACCTTTGGCAGAAGCTGTATTTAAACTAAAATGTAAGAGAGAACTCCTTCAGTTAACTCAAAATAGGTCTCCCTTTGACCCCTTAATACTGCAGTTTGACACAAGACTCTGCATACGCAAGTGGCCAGGCTTAAATAATGTAAAACGTTCTATTTTCTGACTATGGCTCCAATCTGGTTTAGGCGAGAGGGCTGTGCACATTTATCACTCTCCTGCAGAGAGTAATAATAGTCCCTGGGACTTGGTGAGGGCTCATTATGTGTCAGGCACTATTCTAAGAACTTGACGTATTAACTCGTTTCTCCCTGGGAGCCAGGGACTTTACTACTCCCATTTTACAGAGAGGCTAAATCACACCCAAGGTCACACAGCCAGTGAGGTGTAGAGCTGGAGTTTCAAATCTTTAACAACTACACTGCCTCCTTGGGGGAAGGTTGAAGACCTGTATCCTTTCTGGTCATATGCTCAGAAAACAAAACAAAACAAAGCAAAAACAAAACACCAGATGTGTGGATTTTCAGTCAAATATTTTTCAGTATGGATTTATGGATTGAGATGACCAAAAAGTTCCCTCTAGAGGCCGGGTGTGGTGGTTCATGCCTGTAATCTCAGCACTTTGGGAGGCCGAGGTGGGTGGATCACCAGGTCAGGAGTTCAAGACCAGCCTGGCCAACATGGTGAAACTCCGTCTCTACTAAAAAAGACAAAAATATTAGCTGGGCGTGGTGGCAGGTGCCTGTAATCCCAGCTACTCAGGAGACTGAGGCAGAGAATTGCTTGAACCCGGGAGGTGGAGGTTGCAGTGAGCCGAGATTGTACCACTGCACTCCAGCGTGGGCAACAGAGCAAGACTCCGTCAAAAAACAAACAAACAAAGTTTCCTCTAGAATAACATGGGAATCTAAAAATCTAGAGGACTCTCCAGGTGGCTGGGTTTTAGGTATGTGACGATGGCCCTCAAAAAATGAGACTGAGGCATGTGTCTGTGATCCCTGAGCCCCCCACTGGGGAGAGGGCCGGGAGAGAGGGAGAAGGGAGCTCAGGAGTTGGGAAATCCCTTCTTCAATCTTCATCCTAGGGTTAGATGCTGGAGAGAGAACCAGTCCAAAGCTGTGTCCCGTGAGCAGCCAGGGAACCCCATGCGTGGTACTGAGGTGTTGGAGGGAAGCTCGTTTGACTCGATCCTCAAAGTCAACCCAACCATGGTGCAGAGGGACCCATTTTGTGCAGAATTGCAGTGCTGTGAAGTTCTGGACTGGTCCTTTGAAATCAAGGCAGGCTGTAGAATCCACTCTGCAAGCTCTGGTGTCTGTTCCTTGAGTTACCGATAGTTTCCTGCCACTGGCCCGTGTAGCCCTTGGTCAATAGGCCATGACTAGAGCTACTGGCCTGCAGCCAGTGCTGTCGACAGGAGGAAGTGGGCTGAGGCCGGGCTTCTAAGGCCGTAGGAGCTGATAAGTGGCCAAGCAGGACCTTGCTCATGCAGCCTTGACCCAGAGGCATCCCTGCAGGCTGGCAGATGGAGGGGCTGGCCTGACTGCCCTCGGGACTCACCTGGCCTCCTCTGGCCTCGCCCTCTCTGGGGGGGTCCCCTTCCCTCTGGGTGCTCGAAGTGCTGGTGAATCCAACCTGCTCTCTCCAGCCAACCCCTCTCCTCTCACCTCCTGACATACAACTGTCCACCTGACACCTTCAAACATCACCAATGCACCAGGCCTGCTCACCCAGCAAACTCCCCAGCTCAGCTGATGTAGGCACTGCTTTGCTGACCTCAGCTGCAGAGGTGGCGGAGGAGGAGGGTCAGCTAGGGAAGCCCCAGCTGTGACAGAGACACTTTTTTTCTCTTCTCTCTAGATCTCAGGAAAGCTCAGAGAGCCAGGAGCCACCTAGGAAGGTGGCTCTTTTCAAGGAAGAGGGGTGGTTAGTAATTTGCCAGTCACAGACTGGACTAGAGGGGAAAGGCTGGAAACTCCTGAGTGATGGGCAGGTGAGGGGTCCCTTGGCCTCCCCCAGCACAGAGCAGACAGCCACCCTGGTGTCCTCTTGTGTCTCTCTGCAATACAGTGAGCTCCTGAGGGCAGGACCTGGGTCAGCTGAGCTTGGAACCTGGCACAGGGCAGATGCTTGTTAAGGGCTTGCAGGCAAGCTAGGCAATGGCCTCTGGGGACACTTCCTACGCCTGCACTCTTTTAGCAATGAGGAAACACTCTGTAGGGGTGCCTGAGTAGAAGCTGTGGGCTCCCCAGATCTTGTCGCGTTTGGTTGGTTTCTTGGGATCCGCCAGTTCTGTTCGAGGGCAGTCAGCCGCGTCTGCCGCAAGGCTATTCCAGAGCCGCCCCACCGCTCCACCCACTCTGGGTAACCCATGGGCACACCCTGGAAACCAGAAAAACAGTGGAGCCCTGCCGATCCCCGAAGGAAAGAATTACATTGCCACAAGCAATTTGGAAAGGAGCAAGGAGCTTGGAAACTCGGAGCAAGCGGAATCATCTCCTACCGCCCCCCTTCTGCTCGGCTCAGGGGGCATGAGGAAAAAGCTGGATTTGCACATTTCCCCACACTCAGCCCCAACAGGCGATCCCAGTTGTCTCTCCCTCCGGAGGAGACCCCTTCCCCTTCACAGCTCCCTTGCAGCTCTCTTTTTTCCTGCTGACTTGCAGCTTTAAAGGGTTGGAGTCCGATTCTGAAGCTTGAAGCCTGGGCCACTTTTCCACATGGTGCTTGGCATTGCCGGGGACCAGAACTGTAAGCGCCCGGAGTTGTGTGAACCTGCACAGTCTCTGCCCAGCTGCCCAGAGTCCATCCCAGCCTTTCTCTCGGGTTTCCTCCCTTCGTGGTCCCAGGCTTTTTCCCCAAAATGAGAGCAGTCCCCAGCTTAGAATCCCAGAGACCTCCAAAGCCATGAGGAACTGCTCCATTTTGCATGACAGCTAGTTAGCGAACAGATCACTGGAAAACTCAACTACATTTCAAGCAAGCAAGTTGGAAAGAATGTCGAGCTTCACTGGGATTTAATATGACAGGTTTCTGGCTCTGTGAACTTGGATAAGATTAACTCTTCATTCTTAAGGAGAGAAAAAAACCCCAGCTCTCTGCAGTATCAGTTTAGGGGGAAGATGTGCTGCTTTGAAAGCATCGAAGGCAGTCCGATTTGCACGCCCCCTCTTTCTGGGGCTGCATAATTTCTGTGTCTGATAATATGTTTGCTATACCTCGTCTCTGCCAGGGACACATACAGTAAATTGTCAGCTCAAACCATGTAATCTCTTAACCGTAAGGTTCCAACATCTGTTGGCCAGTTGTTGCATGGCTGAATCATTAACATGGCTTCTAATTTTACTCTTTGAATTTAACATAAAACGTTTTAATGAGTATATGTAATTCATACTTTCCAACTTCAGAGAGTCCTGAAAGAGAAACCTATGCTTTTATAACCCAAGCCTCTGAAGTAAACAGTTTTATTTTTAAATCCCATTTCCTCCCCCGTTCCCCTTACACAAATGCATTATAAAACAGACCCATTGGACGTTATCTCCCTTTCCAAAAAAAAAGTGCATTCAAACATTTGTCTAGCTTTCGGTGAAGAGTCCCCTAAGCTTTGTGCTCATAGGATATGTCAAATGGGCCCATTCTTCATCTGGAGATTAGATAAGGCTGTGAGACCCCATTCCTCCGTCTGTAAAAACAAATTGAAAACTGGCATAAGAAAGACAATCCCTGAGTCATGCTGGGAAAATTCGGTTTTAAAACTTGCTTTCACTCTCATGCCTGTTTTTACTGAAATGAGATGGATTTAGTCATGGTTCGTTTCTGCCAACTGAGTTCACTTTTCCCATTTCCCCCTTCTCTGGGTATACCTTCAACCTCCAGCCTCGAAAGTGACTGCGTTTGATTAAATGCAATTTTGGATTGACCTTTTTATTCAGCGACATGCCTCTATTACTATATTTTGAGGTACTTTTTTAGGAACAGACTCCAACAGGCCAGAGCAGAAATGTTCAATCCGATAACGTGTGTGACTGATAAAGCCTCCCTCTAACAACCCCTTGCTATAGCTGTGTTTATCATTCACCAACTCCTGGAGAATTTCAGAAGGAATCCCATGTTAGCATCTGCTTCCTGCTGGGGAATCTCCTTTATTTCTATTTTTTTATTTTTATAGAGACAGCATTTCACTCTAAGCTGGAGTGCAGTGGCATGATCACAGCTCACTGCAGCCTCGAACTCCTGGTCTCAAGTGATTCCCCCACCTCAGCCTCCTGAGTAGCTGGGACTACGGGTGTGCATCACTACATCTGGCTAGTTTTTAAAATTTTTTGTAGAGATGGGGGTCTCACTATATTGCCCAGGCTGGTCTCAAACTCCTGGGCTCAAGTGATCTTCCCGTGTCTTGGCCTCCCAAAGCACTGGGTTTACAGGTATGAGCCACCACGCCCAGCCCATGACACTTTCAAAGCAAAAGGCCTGGAACTAACCTTGCTAGTGTGACTTCTTAACTCCTGTTGGAAGTCTCTCGCCTAAGACACCTTCAACAGCGACGTCCCTGAAGCATGACCGGAGTGAAATGCCTTTTGCTTGTGACAGGAGATTAAAGACACAGCTTCCCTTTGAGTCTCTCAAGTTCAGGCAAGTTCAGAAGCGAGATCACAACACAGCATTTAGTGTGTGGCCAGAGATAAGGTGAGGCTGGACTTGACCCCAGTCAAGATAAGGCTCCTCCGTGAATTGGTGGCTTTGTAGTCAGTGCTACCAGTGACAGGGGTACTTTCTGGAGTGTTACGAGTGACATGGGTACCTTAGGAGCGAAGCAGAAGAGAAGCGCTACCTCCTCAGCTCTCGCCTAGCCAGGAAAGAAAAATGACAAGCAAGTAAATTGGGTGCCCATGGCAGTAAAATTATCCTACCAAAAAGCTGAAGAAACTTTTCTGGATATTTTAGGGGAACTAGGGATTTACTACGAATCTATAATTATTGGGGGACAGCACTTGTAAAACATAATTTTGGAGCTAGGGGCTAGCGAGGGGGCGGGGCTCCAGCAGGGGTTGGGTGATGGAACTGGGGAGGAATTTAGAGATGATCTAGTCCAGAGGTTTGCTTTTAAGATGAGGAAATGGAGTGTGCATGAGACGTGTCACCCCCAGCAACTTTCCGTGTCAGAAATTCTCTAAAGAAGATTGGGCCGGGCGCGGTGGCTCACGCCTGTAACCCCAGCACTTTGGGAGGCTGAGGCGGGCGGATCACGAGGTCAGGAGATGGAGACCATCCTGGCTAACATGGTGAAACCCCGTCTCTACTAAAAATACAAAAAAATTAGCTGGGCGTGGTGGCGGGCGCCTGTAGTCCCAGCTACTCGGGAGGCTGAGGCAGGAGAATGGTGTGAACCCAGGAGGTGGAGCTTGCTGTGAGCTGAGATCGCACCACTGCACTCCAGCCTGGGCGACAGAGCGAGACTCCGTCTAAAAAAAAAAAAAAAAAGGAAGAAGATTGAGGGAGAGAAGAGAAGAAACAGGGTAGCCACAGGGGAAGGAGGAAGAGGGATTCAGAGAGGGGGCCAGGAGGAGAGAGGGGGGCAGGTGGGGAGAGAGGAACGAGCCAGGGATGCCGGCTGGGAGGGAAGGAGCCACTCCCACCCTCTGCAATCCATGGGCAAGCTTCAAGGTGGCGTGGGTTATTTCAGTTCTGTCGTTCCTGAGCTCTTTCCCCATCCCTGCCTGGTGGCAGCGCAGGCTTCCTCAGGAGGAGTTCTGTCTCCCTCCAGAGGAGCAGGCCTAATGCAGAAGCTAGAGCAGCGCATGTTTCAACAGAACACAAAAGCAAATCCCTGTGGAGATTGTACATGCACAACGACACAGCCCATAAACTGCTCCAGTGCCCTCCCTGCTGAAGGTATAAAGCCCCATCCTTGGAACAATTCACGTTTTTAAATAAACCCACGTTGGGTGCCACTGTGGCCATCTGTTGCAGCCTCTGTGCTGTCCTCCCTGCTCTGCGGGACTCCTCAGCCACCCTCTGGTCCTGCTGGCCTCTCAGGGCTGGCCAGTGTGGGCGCAGGGCTTCTCGGGGCAGGAGGAGCAAACAGTGGGTCCAGAAGGGGCCACGGCGCTCATCACACTAGGAGGGTCCTGGGAGGCGCCCGTGGCATCCACACCAAGCCAGATAATGGAGTCCCCCTCACTCTGTACACCCATTGCCCCTTCTGAATCCCTCCAAGGGTGGCATTGACAAAAGGGTGACAGATGGATACTGGAAGGAAAGAGAATGCAAAGGAAAAAGACGATCTCTCCACCCAGATGACCACAGGCACCTCAACCTCATCGTGTCACAGGCACTCTTGCCAGCCTGCTCCTTGCCCAGTAGCCTCTCGGATTGCGGGTCTTTGTTAATGGTGTCACTATCTGCATGGCTGGATATGGGGAAGTGGGACCCCTTTCCTTCCTCTCCTTAATTCCTGAAATTCAGCTGTCCCCAGGCCCTACCGAATCCACCTTCAACCCTTCCCACCTGTGTGTCCTTTTTGGTGTGCATGGCCCACGCCCAGGAATTGTTAATCGACAATGTGTCCAATTCACCTCTCAGTTTAGGCCTCTGTCATTTCTGGCTTGGACTAAAGTAGCTGCCTCCTAAAAGCTTTCCTTGCCTTTGATGATCCAACCTTAACATTGTCAAGGGCAAACAAACAAATTAATATATTTTGGGGTCAAAATATATTTTGGAACTGGAAAACTTTAAAAATCACAGAAGCGCAGGCCGAGTAGATCCAAGTCTCTGAGGTGGGACCAGGCTCAGTGTTTTGAAAGCTCCCCCGGAGATCCCCGTGTGCAGCAAGGCTGAGGGCCTGTGCTTGGAGCTGTCTGCAGAGCCTGCCTGCTGACCCAGACCCCAGGACCTCATGTACTTAGCTGCTGCTAACATGGGTGTTTAATTTCATTGATTGATCTTTTATTTCAATAGCTTTTGGGGTACAGGTGGGTTTTGGTTACATGAATGAATTTACAGTGGTGAAGTCTGAGATTTTAGTGCAGCTATCACCCATATAGTGTACATCATACCCAACAGGAAGTTTTTATCCCTCCCCTCCACCTCCGCCTGCTTCTGAGCCTCCAATGTCCATTATGTCACTGTATGCCCCTGTGTACCCAGCGCTTAGCTCCCACTTAAAAGTGAGAATATGCGGTATTTGGTTTTCCACTCCTGAGTTACTTCACTTAGAATAAGGGCCTCCAGCTCCATCTAAGTTGCTGCAAAAGACATTACTTCGTTCATTTTTATGGCTGAGTAGTGTTCCATGGTGTATATACACCACATTTTCCTGATCCACCATTGAGCACTTAGGTGGGTTCAATATCTTCACAATGGTGAACTGTGCTGTGGGTGCTTTTGACCAGGGATCGACGGTGAACGTGCACTGCATGTTTGTGCGCATTTGTGTCTTTATGTGTGAAGGAGTGGTGTGGGACAAGGAATGAGGTCCGCACCTGCAGTTAGGAAACCTGCATTCTAGACCTGGCTGTGTGAACAAGGGCAGGAAAGATGAACTCCTCTTGCAGGAAATCTGTGTTAGATCCAAGAAGGCAGGAGGACACGTAGGGGACTGTGCTATTGGAAAGGAGCTCTGGTTGCGTCTGTTCGGCCTGTCTTCCTTGAGGGAGCCCAAGCCCTCTCTCCATAGTGTGTATGTTCCCGTTGGCTTTGAGTGGGGCTCTCTTTGTTCTAGTGAACAAAGTTTGAGTGAACCCAGGGTGGGCCTGTGACCTAGACTTGGACAAGAATGGGCACACCACCTGAACTCATGATCACCAACCCCATGTCCTCCCTAGAACTTTGCTGGCCACTGGGGATGCCATCTCCCCTTCTGTGTAGTTGTGAGATACAGGACATGCTTGGCACCGCCAGCATCCATCCCATCTCTGCATGCAGAGTCTGCTTGGAGAATAGACCTAACACAGCCCAAACTTTGTCCCAAAGACGTTTGGAACAAGAGATGGGACCTTGATAACATCGTTTGAGTGTGTAGAGGCAGTTGCCTAAACATTTTGGGTGGGGTGGACCAACCTCTTGCCCACCCCTACATTACTTTTGGCTTGAGATGGGCTGAATTGGTTTGTTGTCATTGATAACCTGTGTGGACTGATACACTGATCCTTCTTAAGAAGCTCATGGCAAGAGAGATCCCTTTATTTCTAGCCATGGGCAAATGATGACAGTCCCTTAAAAGATGCCAAAACAGACCACTGGGAAGGAGATTGAGATAAACAACTGTACATTACATCAGCCAGTGCAGGATGAGACAGAATCTGGAGTTAGGATCAGTGAGCAAATGGAAAACCTGGAAAGGAGGGATGGTGTCTAACTGGAGTGAGGAATGATGGAGTGGAGACAATATGGCAGCATTGAAAGAGGCAATATGGCGGCATTGAATAAGGCAATATGGCAGTATTGAAAGAGGCAATATGGCAGCATTGAAAGAGGTAGTAAAGAGATACTTTATTCTGACCTTTTAAATTGTGCATTACTTGTGGCTCCTGGGTTGATGGTTTAGGTCTGGGGATGATTATAAGAGAGAATTTTCCTTTTCTAAATATCTGCTGGTGACCCGTTTTCTGTCCTTTCCCATTCTGCCACTTTAATCTCAGATATCACGTAAAGCCTTATCTTCTGGTTAACAAGCACTTTCTGAGCACCTCCTCTGTACCAAGTTCAAAACCAGGTCACCAAGATGCAAAAAATGCATTTCCCGAAGGAGCTCATTGTCTTGCAGAAGAGGTCAACACACAAATGGCAACCATGACAAAGGACCCTAACTAAGCACAAGTCAATGTTTAAATAAATACACAGGCCAGTGTGGTGGTTCATGTCTGTAATCCCAGCACTTTGGGAGGCCGAGGCAGATGGATCACCTGAGGTCAGGAGTTTGAGACCAGCCTGGCCAATACGGTGAAACCCCATCTCTACTAAAAATACAAAAATTAGCCTGGCATGGTGGCACACACCTGTAATCCCAGATACTCAGGAGGCTGAGGCAGGAGAATCACTTGAACCCGGGAGGCAGAGGTTGCAGTGAGCCAAGATCACGCCATTGCACTCCAGCCTGGGCAACAAGAGTAAAACTCTGTCTGAAAAATAAATAAATACACAGAGAAACACAGAAAACTTACTTCGAAGTGTAGTCATCAAAAATGTAAATTGTACTACTCTAGAAAATTACTCAGGAAAGCTCAGCATTGTGCAGAACCAGCAGGAAGAGGACATTTCCCAGCTCCGTGATGCAAACAAGGAGCTGTTCCTACGCTGTAGTGCATCATCATAGGTTCACTGAGATTGCAACTGGAAGCTGGTAGGTCACTTTGCAAACACCTGCCTCCCCTTCTCACTCCCCACACCAGGTCATGGCAGGGTGCAAGCCCCTGCGGAGGGATGGATGAACAGATGATGACCTGGGAAAAAGACATGCAGGCCAATTTAGAGTTGTGTGTCTGTGATGTTGAGTAACTTCAGGTCAGGTGGCAGTGGGAGAAGGCAAGGAGGACATGTCCCCAGGTGGCAAGAACACAGTGACAGAGGCCTCTCAAACCCTGGTCAGGCTTTCCATCCCAAGATCCCTTCCCTGGCCCCTGCCTGCTTGGAGACTTAGACTTTGGAAACAGCTGCAGACCAGCAAGTATGTGGCATCAAGAGAGGGCGTTTTTGTTGGGGAGGCTTCACTATAATAACAGGCATATCTGTACAATGGGCTCTTGGGTTTGACTCTAGTAACAACTACGTAACCTCTCAGTGCTTCAGTTTCCTCATCTGTAAAGTGAACATAATAATAATAGCTACCTCCTTATAACTCCCAGAGACGTAGTGAGATGAAAGGAGTTACCATACACAAAAAGCTTAGTCCTGTGCTCAGCACACGTGAAGTGCTAACCAAGTTCTCTATAATGACCTCTGGGGCGCTCTTGGACCATGCAGAGTAATGACCACCCTCTTCTATTTTTGTTGTTGCTTGTTTTTGAGACAGAGTCTTGCTCTGTTACCCAGGCTGGAGTGGTTCAATCATAGCTCACTGCAGCCTGAAACTCCTAGGCTCAAGTGATCCTCCTACCTCAGCCTCCCAAGTAGCACCGACTACGGGTGCGTGGCACCACACCCAGCTAGTTTTTAATTTTTCTGTAGAGATAGGCTCGTGCTATGTTACCCAGGTTGGTCTCAAACTTCTGGCTTCAAGCGATCTCCCACTTCAGCCTCCCAAAGTGCTGAGATTACAGGTGTGATCCACGCCCAGCCACCTTCATCTAGTATGAAGGGTGCGATGTGGTCATCCATTGTGAGCAAGAGTAGTCACTACATGTGCATTTGTGATGGCCACTCTGGACACTGGCCAAAGTGGGTGATTCCCTTCGTGTTTGTAAAAAAGCACTGAAATACCAACACCAAATGGTTAAACAAACCCAGATTGTTGTTGGGGATTTTGACAGAGAAAGGATTAAATCACTTTCAAGGGCCTTGGCTTCATACCAACATTATTTACTCAGCTGAGAACTGCCTTTCAACACCAGCCAGTGAGGAAGCCAGGCTGAGCGCCGGGGAGGCGCCAGGGGAAGAGAGGGGGCCGACACGGATGCAATGCACAGCCACGGCGAGGTTCTCGGAGGGGTCTCTTACCCGGCCAGCCCTCTAATTGGGGCATGAGAGATGGGGGGCTTCACTTGTATTCTGTACCTCATCAGGCACATAATCAGCAGCCAATGTTGCTCTTGGGCAGCAGAGGCTTCCACCTGCTTACTTTTTCCAAATAGTTAATAGTGATTATTACGATTTAAATACTTTTCTTGCATCCCCAACAACTGAAGTGCAAATGTGTTAAGAAATGTTCTGGTGCCAGATCCCTGAGTTTCCAAAGAGGCTGAATGCGCTTCTTTTCATATGTGAAGCCAAAACATATGGAACTGGACGATTCTTTCTGCAAACTTGATAACATGCCCACCGTGGATGGACTTGCCCATGGTGTGTCTCCGTGAGCCTGGTCCAAGGACAGTTGTCACGGTACAGGCTCTACCACCCGTACATCAGTGACCCTGCAGATGTGACAGCCTGCAGGGAGCCTCCACAGTGCAACCTCGATGGTACTAAAGTGACAGGGGTGTGGCTGCGCCAAGCATTCAGTCCGGTTCATTATTCATCAGACTGTTAGTTAGTGGAGCTCACGTTGGGTGTTTCCTCTCAGCTCTTAAGAGGAGATAGTAAAATGCGAGGCTTTAATTTTTAGGAAAGATAGAGGAGCCCCAGAAAAACACAAAGTACCCTAGGATTATTGCCAGGGTTCACTGAGTACTGACTGTGGCCTTGAATGGTGTTTAGAGCTGGATATCCAAAGCTGAAACAGCCTTCATTCCTTGCCTTCAAGGAACTTGTAGTCTGTGGCACTAATAAATAATCTCAGCCAGAATGAGCACTGCTGGAAGGAGAGAAAAAAGCGTAACAAGTGTGGGGTGCCTGCCAAGGGCTGGGTTTCTCTCATCTCCCCCCACAACAAACTCTGACTAGTGCAGCCTCACCCCAGCCTATGTGAAAAAGTGGAGGTGTATGAAGGAGAATCACTCCCAGTTCACATGGATAGTAAGTGGCAGAGCCAGAATGCAAATCCAGATCTGTCTGTCTGTCTCCTGGGCCAGTCAGCCTTGCACAGGAGTCAGGGTTCCCAGAGCAAGGGGAGACGGACTCCCTATCTAGGGAAGTTGGGGAAAGCCACAAAGAGAGGGTGATGGTTAAACTGCAACATGAACCGATTCCCTGTCTCCAGATTCCTTTCCACTCATTTCCCATCTCCTGGAGTCATAGTGGTCGCCCTCGGAGAAGGCGCTGGAGCACACGCCAATGGCCTGGTCTTGGATACTGAGGGACGCTGCTAGACAGGTGAGGTGCAAGACATGCTCCTTAAAAGATCCATCCCTTCAGCCCAGAAAGAAAGGAAAGGCCATGAAACCTGGGCTTAAGCTCTGGAGAAGGAGGTTGGTGGCTGCTGGCTGGGCTGCTAGGCAGGGGAGATGAGGAGGGGTGACCCTCGTCGCCATGACTGCATTTCTGGGCACAGCAGATGTGTCAATCCAGAGATTCTGAAAATGATCAACAGCGTGTGCAAAGGGGTAAGGGCTTTCTTGCAGCTCTGACAAATGATTCTTGAGGGATATGGATCGGAGCATGATAAATTCCACACAGATCACTCTGATCCATATAAGGCAACTGCCATCATCCTGGTGGACAACATCTCTCCTGTGGTTGCTGAAATGTGCCAGGTGCTTTTCATGGCTCTTGACTGTGTTTTCCAGGCCTTAGCCATGGAGGACACTCAGCTAATTGGTTGCCTGAGCCCCTGAATGAGAAAATGGCATTTTTCCATGAGGAGCTGTCAGCACCTGAGAGAAGATGGAACACCCAGGTGGGTCACAGGGTGACTGCCTGCCAATAGCATCCTCTAGCAAGGATGGTGCAAGTTGCTTCCTTTGGTGGGCAAATGCCACCCAGGGTAGGGAGCGGTGGTACAGACCGAGTGACTAATGAGGAGAAACAAGCCAAAAAAAAAAAAAACCCGCTCCAAGAAGGTGACATTGGGGTTCACTGTCCTGGGCTTTAGCTCAGTGTCTTCTGAATGTCAACCAAAAATTAAAAAATAAGATAGCAAGCAGATATCCACCAGCACACAGAGCTACTAAACATGACTCACCTTTAGAATGCAACTCTAGAGCGTGTCCCATTTGAAGACTCTGTTGGTAGTTATCTGTGAGAGCAACAAAATATCTGGCCTGATGTTTGATGTTGAGAGCCCCAGAAGGAACAGAACAAGTCCATATTGGAAACGCATTTGAGGTCTGCCCTTAAAATTCCGTAAGGGAGGCCCCCCTCGAAGGGTCTTCTTCGGTGGCGTTTCTGAAATGACCCAGTGGTCTGTTTCTCCCATCTTTCACCTTCAGTATTAATAACAGTACCATTCCTATCTGAAATGTCTTTTATAATTGTGTAATTACACACCTCATTTATCCAATTGTTAAGCCAAGAGACTGATTAAATATTAACAACTGCTTGGTTCTCGCGGTGTCATTAGTTGGAACACAACCCTGTAATCTCAGGTAACACACGATGGTAATTATCCTTCACATTCACACTTAGCTGAAAACCCGGAGCAGTCAATCCAGATAAGGTTGCCCAGTTGAAAATGCATTGCCTTTAAATCCTGTTTTATCTCCGCGGTCTCAGAGCAAGGTGCATTTCAGACCAGTTCAGGGGTTTTGAGAGTAAACCTGTCGTGACGGGGTGATGGCTGAGGGAGGGAGGCAGGGCAGGCATAACAAACAGCTCAATTCCCACGCATGCAGCCCTCTCCAGTCATAAATCTGACGGGGCTTCAGAAGTTATAATGGAATTTTTACCCGAAGCACCAAGATGGAGAATCTGGTTTAGCTCAAGCATCCCTTACATTCGCGAAGAGTACTGAGTGGAGCAGCATTTGCCTTTGTTATTTCCCTGGGTGGAGGAGGCGGGAGGGGCGTTTGCAAACCTAGCGGCCTCTGGCTCTGGCCATCAGCGCCTCTGCCTGAACCCGCCTAGGGCTGAGCCCATTGCAGGGCTTGGGGAGGGTCCCTCCTTCCAAACTGGTCTTTTCCTTTCAAGCCATCCCAGCTCTCTTCCAGGCAGAGACCCCCCAACATCTCTAACCATTTTTCTTTCTCTTTCACAGCCTCTGGCACCTCCCATCACATTCCCGCTGGCCCTGGGAGCTCTGGACACTGAAATTCTCAATGGTGCCTGCTCTCAGGCCTCAAGGCCTCTGCCTGGGTGGTGCCCCTGCTGGGGACGCCACTGTGGCCAGCAAGTTTGGACAGAATGGAGCTGGTTGATAAAGAGCCTCGGGTCTCGGGTCAGCCTGGGATCTCTAGGCTGGGAGGCCTGGGCCACTCCCACATTTTAAGATGCTGTGGTCTGGAAGCACAAAGCCAGAGCAAGGCCAGGCACTCCCCACGTGCCTAGGGCACCTGTGCAGGCACTGGCTTCCCCAACTTTCCTTCCCCATCCATTTGCTGAACTTTGGGGAAATGTCTACAAGGATTTGTGCTCATCTTAAAAATATGTGAGTATGTTAACAGATGTTGATGTGAACAGCAAACGGAGAAAGAAGAGTTGTTGATTCTGGGGAACAAACCTCCAAGCAGGGTGGGAGCCTGGATGTCAGGGCATGAATGCAGGGTCCACGGGCTCCTTCGGATTTCATCACAATGGTCTCTGACACTAAAACCTGAAGTTGGATTGCTTTATACATTAAGAATAAAAGATGTTGGCCTCTATATTACCTATCAAAGATCTCTTATTTTAGGTCAAAGAGGAAAATGCAAAATCTCCTGAGTAAGAAAAATAAATCTGCATAGCAAATTCGGGGTTTGCATGTATTTCTCAGCAGGGAAGAGCTGTTTAAAATCCTCCAGAGCAAACAGGCTGGCACCAGTCCTCCTGGGAAGAACAGTTTTCTTTTGGTAACTCATTTGCTAGATCCTAATTTACTGTAGGTTTTGGTGGTGGTGGTTGTTTACTTAATAAAAATAAAAAGTCAGATGGAGCAAAATGACACAACATTCAATTCTCTACAGAAGAAACTCAGGACAATAACATTGTTTCTCTGCATCATCTGGGGAATCATTCAAACTAACTTTAAACATACAGAGACTTGGTCAATGACTCCTGCTTGCTAATTTCTTATTTGATGGCTTACCTAAGGATATGCTCCGGCTTTTCATCAGCCCAAAGGCTAATTTTGTTGGAAGCCTTTCTCCCCTTCTGACGTTTAAGAATACAATAGTTTCATTTTTCTGCTCCACAACTTCCTAGCTATCCACCTCTTTCTGACCATCAGTCTCAGATTCTTATGCCCGTAGGCAGGGCTTCCAGACCAGGACCAGGCCACCCTGATGCTGAGTAATCGTTGCAGCTCAGAATTACCCACTGTGGCCCCTGCCTTTGTGGATTTATCATTTTCTTCCCTATTATGCGCCTGTACCTACAGAATACTCTTCACAGCTGGCAGCAGGCAGGCAGTGCCCAGGGGCGCTGAGCCCCAGAGACCTGACAAGCCTGTTTGAGCCATGCCTGAAAAATGTGGCTCATCCTCAGGCTGCAGTGGGGAAAATGGAAGAGTTTAATTGGTTCTGACTTCAGGATTCAGATCACAGTTTTCCCTGGAGGTGTGCATTGCAGGAAACAATATTACCAAAGCCAGGTCCTTTCTAAACGGCTGAAATTAATCAAGTTCCATGATCATTTGTAATGGGAAAACAGAAGAGAGCATTCGAACATTTAATTACAATATTTTGTAATTGTTAAATCACCAGTGACATTACAAAAACGCTCTTGGTGAGCAGATACGTGATGTATTTCTGTTGAGAAGGCAGAAATACTCAGCAGAAATGAAGCAATTGTAGTTATCTTTTCTCCTTCTTTATCTTCCCCTAAAGGGAACAATTCAAATACATCATTTGACTTGATTGTTTTTAATTACATTGTAAACATTTGAAAAAAAAAAATCTGGGATAAAGATGAACACACAAGTCAGTTGGTAATAAAAACGCAGGCTCCAATTCTTCTTGGATGACAGATGAAATGAGTTTAATATATTCTTGTTTTGGGGAAAGCATGAACATTTAAAACTGCAAACAACTGAATTCAATTAGCAGGCCTTCTTCAAAATGGCTTGGAGAACTGGAGGGCAAGGAACTCCTATTTTCCGCCCATTGTAGAACTAGGGGGAGTATGACAGTTCATGGCTGGTATGAATTGGTGGAGAAACAATGTAAAATTGGTCCCCGTGTTTTTCCATACAGCCATATCTGGCAAGCAGATCTACTGAGAGATTCATCTGCTAGTGTTTTCAATCCCTCACCTCACATAAGCGCTTAATTCATCAGAAAGATATAAAAGCAGAGAAAATACATTCAGTGTTGAAAGATGGACTGCTAACTGCATTGCTTTCAAATGCAAGTAAATCCCAACGGTAAAGTCCAATTCCAAATTTTCCTCCACTAATAAATCACAATTGGCAATTGTCGCTGGGCCCCACGCACGGCTTACCTGCCTAGAGAGGCACTCCCTGCGAGAAACCCGTCCTGTGCTAGCTTTCTGAGGTAGTGGAGGTTTTGATTTTGGAGAAGAGAATATCTGTTCATTTGACAGAAGAGGGTGTTTGCTGTGGTGTTCAAGGCATATATATTTTTGGTCTCTTAGCACAGACATGACTTTTACAGCCCTGGAAACTCATAAATAACACAGTTCACACATTTAATTGCTTTGACCAGTTTGGTAGGAAGAGCAGGAAACTGACCTGAACAGGAATCCCGTTGTCCCCTGAGCCACACACCCGGTCTGATCTTTCCTTTGTTTTAGTTGTTAATCATGTTCTGTGAAAGAAACAGTGCACGCTGACCCTCGACACCAAGGAGCACGATTCACTCCGACAATTAGAACCTTAGTAGTTTCTGCAACCTTGAGAGTGCAAGGACTGCAACAGAGACCATCGGGGGAGAACCGTCGCCCCTGCCGTGTTTTCAGGAGAACTGAACTGCATGTGATTGGACAGCAAAAGAGTGGGCAAGCCAGGGACAGCCACCACAGTTAAAGTACTGTGGGCCATGCCTTTGTGCCCCACTCACCCATGGAACTTGTCTGGACTGAGCCAGAGCCTGGAGAGGTGGCGCGGCTGTTCCCTGAGTGGGGTCCCCCTACCTTTCACTCAGGGAATGTTTAATGTTTTCCTTTTACAGTTTCATTCTTCAGCCTCCCTCTCTCCTAATGATGAATCCTGTAAACTTCTGCTTTGCCTATGTTCTGCAGGAAACCATGTTACTGTGTACTTTGAAGACATTACTCTGTAGCAGGAGGCAGGGTGGGAGGTGCTCTGGGGAATGAGAGCAGGCGTTGGGTGGGAGAAGCTGACACCAACTGGAGGAGACAGCCCCAGGCGGGGGATCCAGCTGCAGAGAGCTCGCCCCAAAGCGATGAAGGTTGCATGGAGCTTGCAGGCTGCTGGGGGAGGAATGTGGTCACAGGGCCTTCTCACCAAGCTCCTGTGGAGCTTAATTTTGGGCAGAAAAAGAGGGTAAACAAGGAACAAAAGGTTGTTGTAAGAAATTGAGGGCTACCTCCAAGTTTGGGGCCCAATAAAAAAACTGTCCCGGTTTGAAGGGGAGGACTCGGCCCCATGTGATTGAAGTGGAGAACAGCTGGGACCTCCAAGGGCCTGGGGCCTCCTAGGGAATGGGAAATGACAACACAAGTAAGCAAATGAACTGGGGACATGGGAGAGGTGAGGTGGCAGAGTGGGGCCAGGGTAGCCCCGTCTCCAGAGGAGAAAGCTGGCAGGACTGGGCTGGGAGCACAAAAGTGGACAGCTCCAAGGTGAGACCTCGGCACAAGAGGACTGCCATTTTCAGCCCTATTCCCTGGGCGACTCACATTCAGGATGGTGTGGCCGGTAGGGCTGTGGTTGCACCATAAATATTAGTTTAAAATCGGGGGAAATAAGATAGCCCTTGGAGTGGGTGGGGGGAGATTTTCTTCATGCTTCAGGGACAACTGACTTTTCAGCGGTTGCCCATCTTTTCTGTCTTATTTTAATCGTCTTCTAGAAGAATTGTCCATTTAAGACATTTTCACAATGCTGTTGATGAATCTGACAGAAAATATTGGGATGATCTAAGAAGCTTGCTCCTGGTGTACTGGCACCAATGTCAGCCTGCACTTAGTAGAAAATGGGCAGGTATTAGCTAATGATTGGATGTGATTCAGAATGCAGTGCTTCAGAGTGCAAGGTTTAATTCAAACCTCACAATGTGCCAGAGCCTGCTCCTTTACCTAGGACTAATGTGGTCCCTGCAAATCACACCTCCCAGCCACTTCATGTAGAAAGAGAGCAGCCAGCCTGTTTTCCTGAAAGGTAGTCAGTCTCACATAAGGAGAACGAGCTCTCTCATCTACACCTCTATCTGCTTTGCCACCAACTGAAATTCAGCGGTTTCTTTCCTAAGTTAAAAGAATATTAATGCTGGAGTAGCTTAGGGTCTTGCCGAACATATTATAAGTTCCTTGTACTACGAGAAGGCCTTTTGCTATTTCTGAATCAATTACCTGCGACACTGACAGCCCTGCAGCCCAACACACTCTCCTTATCCCTGGAAAAGAGCAAACTTAGGGTTGCAGCAGCATGATTTCCTATCTACTGTCTCAACCCTTTAGCAAATCGCTCAGTTTTAGGGCTCTGGGCTTTGTCTTCTGGGATTGTCAACAAGGAGGCCAATTAGTGTCCATTATAGCAATGGATTTTGTGATGTGGAAATTTCCCCAATTGTGACTGGGCTGAAATCCCCAATTAATCCCACAGGACCCAGGAAAGCATTTGAGTTCTTTGTGATAATTGCCTAAGCTTGCTCTCTTCAGCAATAAAGGCCCTCGGAGTTATAACAATTATTATTACTATAATTATTATTTCCCATATAAGACGATGAACGTTTGAGGTAGTATTTCAAATCAAAGCAAAATGAAAACATTCAATTATTTGTTAATACCTGCCAATTTCCTTCTCCCGTAGTGCCTTTTATTATCATTGCAAGAGCCAGATTCTATTCTCCCATCAATGTGCAAATGGAAAAGTACGGCTTAGCAGCAGCAGCTCCCAGGTAAAGCCATCTGCCCGGAAGCCTAGAGGACCCTCCCAAGGCCAGCGCGGCTCTGTGCCAGGCTGGCTCTTCACACCCGGGACCCCCAGGTGGGCACGCTAGTGATTCTCCACGTGACCGGGGCACCCAGGAGCTGCATGTGGATTTGGGGAGATCCCTGGAGGACCTGTGAGTCGTTTCATAAACAGTCTTTTGGCGACTTGGGATGGACTTAAGTTGCCATTAAAAGGGAAACCAGACCTACTTTCTTTAAGCCAACACACTAACATTGAAAAAGGGGGACCTCGGAGGAATCCACAGGGGAGAATGTGAATTAACTAGGTGTTACCTTTGACTGGTCTGGGCCAAGTGACAGCTAAATGAAAAGCGGAATTTTCTCTTCACAGTGGCCCTGGGCATCTGACCTGAGACAGTAGTGTCAGCTTCCCTCAGTCAAAGTTTCAGACTCATTTCAGAATCTGTCCCTGGAGAGATGATGGAAAGACAAAGATCACCTTGAAGCCTAAGAGCCCTTTTTGACCATGTTCTACCTTTGAGACCCAGCAGGCCTGGTGAACAGCAGAACATTCCACAGGAAAGTGAGGCCGGGAGGAGAAGGAAGGGGTCCTATCCATACACCCAGAAAAACTGCTCAGATGTGGGCTTCGTAGGAAAGCGGAGGAGGAGAAGGTGGAGAGTAGAGGAAGGCTGCTGGCTCCAGTGCTGCCTGAATTTGCATCTTCTTCTGAGGACTTATTGTCTGCCACACCATTTGGTTTGAATTAGGATAAGAAATGAGAGACAAATTAGGCTGGGCACGGTGCCTCACACCTGTAATCCCAGCACTTTGGGAGGCTGAGGCGGGCAGATCACCTGAGGTCAGGAGTTCAAGACCAGTCTGGCCAACATAGTGAAACCCCATCTCTACTGAAAAAAAGACAAAACAATAATTAGCCAGGCATGGTGGCAAGAGCCTGTAGTCCCAGCTACATGGGAGGCTGACGCAGGAGAATCGCTTGAACCTAGGAGGTGGAGGTTGCAGTGAACTGAGATCCCGCCACTGTACTCCAGTGTGGGCGACAGAGCGAGACTCCGTCTCAAAAAAAAAAAAAAAAAAAAAAAAAAAAAAAAAAGAAATGAGAAACTATTTCAAACCCAGCCCAACCCCAAAGAGTTGGCAACTCTAGTCAAGTAAAACTTTGAAAAGGATTTCAAGGCCTGGCAGCTTACTGGGGTGAGTCCCTAGATGGGTGGCAATGTCTCTTTTACAAAAGGGCAGAGGAGAGCCACCAGGGCATTAACTGAAGTAGCCCCCAGAGGCCTTACAGTCGGCCACGGGATGTCTGAGGTTCCAGTTATCCCTTTGGCGTGAGGTCATCCTTCAGAAGGTCTATGAAATGTAAGTTTGTGGGGAGAGATGAGCGTCACTCATCAAGCCTCTGATAGCAGGGATCTGAGAGACTGGAAGGCCATGATGTAAGGGAAGGGTTAGAAAGTCAAAAGTCTGTAGCCAAATATTTCAGATTTTATTTGCTCATTAGTGGGTCATGAAATCAACTTAGTGCAAGGTATCCAGCCTTTAAAAACGAATTAGAATAGGACATACCAAAATACAATGTAAATTATTTTGAACACTGTATTATTTTTATAAAATAAAACCTTTTGTTTCCATTGCAGGTATCTACCTGTGTATAGTACATGTATGTATGAATGTGTGTCTTGGGTTGCAAATATATCTTTTTTATTTGTGGGTCGTCATCTTCCTGGGACTGTCAGGCAGTAGGGACTCAAGTGAGAAAATGCATGGGGGCACCACAATTGAGGGACTAGGACAGATGTTCCCTCCTTCACAATTTTGCTGAGGCCTACCCTAATGAAAACAGCATGACTTCAGCTTGATCTGGTAAAGCCAAGTCTGCACACCTACAACTTGCTGATCTTCGACAAAGCTGACAAAAACAAGCAATGGGGAAAGGACTCCCTATTCAAAAATGGTGCTGGGATAACTGGCTCGCCATATGCAGAAGATTGAAACTGGACCTCTTTCTTATATCATATATAAAAATCAACCCAAGATGGAGTAAAGACTTAAATGTAAATCCAAAAACTATAAAAACCCTGGAAGACAACCTAGGTAATACCATTCTGGACATAGGAATGGGCAAATATTTCATGACAAAGATGCCAAAAGCAACTGCAACAAAAGCAAAAGTTGACAAATGGATCCAATTAAACTAAAGAGCTTCTGCACAGCAGAAGAAACCATCAACAGAGTAGCAGACAACCTACATAATGGGAGGAAATATCTGCAAACCATGCATCTGATAAGGGTCTAATATCCAGCATTTCTAAGCAACTTAAACAAATTAGAAGAGAAACACAACCCCATTAAAGAGTGGGCAAAGGACATAAACAGACACTTTTCAAAAGACATACATGTGACCAGTAAGTATATGAAAAAAAGCTTAACATCACTGATCATTAGAGAAATGCAAATCAAATGAATGCCTTATGAAAACCACAATGAAATACCATCTCACACCAGTCAGAATGGCTATAATTAAAAAGTAAAAGAATAACAGGTGCTGGCAAGTTGCAAAGAAAAAGGAACGCTTATACATTGTCGGTGGGAATATGAATTAGTTCAACCATTGTGGAAAACGTATGGTATTCCTCAAAAACCTAAAAACAGAACTACCATTTGACACAGAAATCCCATCACTGGGAATATAAATTGTTCTATCATAGAGACACATACACACATTCATTGTAGCACTAGTCACAACAGCAAAGACATGGAATCAACCTAAAATGCCCATCAATGGTAGACTGGATAAAGAAAATGTGGTACATGTATACCATGGAATACTATGCAACCACGCATACTAACACAGGAACCAACATACACAGGAACAGAAAACCAAATACCACATGTTCTCACTTGTAAGTGGGAGCTAAATGATGCCAGCACATGGACACATAGAGGGGAATAACACACACCGGGGTTTACTGGAGGGTGGGATGGAGGGTGGGAGGAGGGAGAGGATCAGGAAAAATAACTAACGGGTACTAGGCTTAATACCTGGGTGATGAAATAATCCGTACAACAGATGCCCATGACACTAGTTCACCTAAATAACAAACCTGCACATGTACCCCTGAACTTAAGGTTAAAAAAAATGAAGGAACTTGCCAGAATTACAGAACTAAATAGTTGGTAGAATCAGAAATGAAATCTAAAACCATAAGACAACAAAGCCCATGTTTCTAACCAACTGTGATATATAAAGGAGACCATAATGGGCTGGGCACGGTGGCTCATGCTTGTAATCCCAGAACTCTGGGAGGCTGAGGCAGGCAGATCACGTGAGGTCAGGAGTTCGAGACCAGCCTGGCCAACATGGCAAAACCCTGTCTCTACTAAAAATTCAAAAATTAGCTGGGCGTGGTGGCGCATGCCTGTAGTCCCAGCTACTTGGGAGGCTGAGGCACGAGAATCACTTGAACCCAGGAGGTGGAGTGAGCTGAGATTGCGCCACTGCACTGTAGCCTGGGAGACACAGCAAGACTCTGCCCACCCCCCCCAAAAAAAAACAAAACTATAATGATACTACACAAAAATAATTATAAACACTTGAGTAAGCATTGGAGTTTCTAAGCATATTACCAAATGCAAAGGCCATGCAATAAAATACTGCCAGATTTGATTATAAATAATGTTAAAATTCTGCTATGTCAAGCATATATATGAAATATAAAGAAAAGTTTTTAAAGAAAATGCAACAAAACATTCCAATAGTGCAGTCACCTTCTGTAAATTTTCTGTGCATATAGGAGCACACATATATCCTTTCTCTCCCTCTTTCTTCCCCCTTTTTAAACAGCAAATGGGGACACAGTATACATTCTTCTGTACCTTGCTTCCTTCACACAATACTTATTCCAGCACATAAAGTGCCACTTCAGTCTTTTCGACCACACCATGGTACTCCATTATATGGTGTACTGTCATGTTTTTTACCAGCTCTGATAGACATTTCCGTTGGGTCTAGTCTTTTGCTAACTATAAACAATGCTGTAGTGAACATCCTTGTTCCTCTACCTGTGTCCTTGTGTGGTATTATCTATAGGATAAATTCTTAGAAGTAGAGATCCTGGGTCAAAATGTGTCTTTTAGATTGTGATAAGCATTGTCAAATTTCTTTCCATTACAACAAAATATTAATGACATTGTGCTACCTGGACACTAGAGACATGTTCCCCCCTACCCTTACAGTGCCCCATTGGGCCTTCCATCATCAGAAAGCTCATGCCACATCTTGACACACTAGTCCCGTCCTCCTGCTTCTGTTTGCCCACCCTTTACTTCCAGAAGGAATAAAGACCATTTGAAAGACTCAGTTTTCGTGGACATTTTAGAATAACTTTCCTAGAGTGTAACCATTGTCAAAAAGGCTTGGTTCAAATGAATGCCTTATGAAAACGTGAACTGTGCTTTAATTTGCATTAGATTGGGAGAAGATAGTATGTTAGTTTCCTAAGCACAAAACCTTAAATATCTTTCCAAGACAGCCAGAGCTCTAGGGGTGGTTATGCAGTGCATGTGTTTGAGCTACTTGGATCTCTTCCATGGGTGAATTTCTGTAGTAAGATATGCATTACCATTCAGGCAGCAATCAGACTAAATTCGGTGCTTTGTCTCTGCAAAGACCTGGTGGTCTCTTTGCAACTCCTAGGCAGAGATTAAATTCATATTTAATGAAAGAAGGCACAATCTTTTTACTGAGGAGTGCTCAGTGGCTATTTATTAAAAAATATGATCTATTGTAATTCTAGTAAGTTGAGATTTTGTTTTTTGGAACATACTTAAAATGGCAAGAATTGCCATCCTATTGTTTCTTCTTAAGCTAAGGGGGTGGGGCAATTCTGAAGATATGAGCAAATTTAATTGAAAAAGAAAATTTAGCTTCACATTAAAATTAGAAGGAATAATGTGTACATCTCTTAGTTGTCACATTTGGTTTCCTTCAATGGGTAGCATTTTTCCTAGAGTTAAGCAATGCATTGAAATATTTTCACACTTCAGACCATGGAAAATGTGATGTACTCCTAAGCCAAGGTCTGCATACTAAACACAAATTTAAAATGTGCTCCCAAAATTGTGGCTATAGTTTTATTATAGGAATAACCATGACCGTGACCGTGACCAAATATAAGACACAATAAACAGTTCACCTCTAGAAGTAATATTCCTGAAGAGGTGGATATTGTTCAAATATACATTAGGTTAAACCACAAGCCTAGATAAGCTTCTGATTGTCCAACGTCATAGAAGTCAGAATAAAGCTGAAGCTAAAAACCTGTTCTGCTAAATTCCAGGTCATACTCACCAGGACACTTTTTCTCAGGAGCCCAGTGAAAAGGGGAGATGCTATAAAATATGTACCTAACAAAGCTTGTCAGCGGCTTGAATGGAGCAAACCAGTCCAGATCTGAGAATTCTAGGAAATAAATGAAGTTGAACATTTACTGCCAACAACCATGTCACTGGGGCCACAGACAACTGGAGCCGTGCAGCTGGGGAGGGGAGGAGTCTGTAGCCAGAGAAGGCAGTGGAACGCACCCAGGTTGGATAATTTATGGTGTGCTGATGAAGAGGCAACCTTCCATATGAGGAACAGCTTAACAGAGGAACAGTCAAGCTAAACTAGGAAGAGGTCCAGTGAGAGACAGAGAGAGCAACAAAAGCGGACGTGAATAAAAATGACAGGTAATAAAACAATACAAATCTAAAATGCTGTAACTTTCAGAAATAATTTAGGGCCAAAAGAAGAGGAAAGAAGAAACTAGTTTTGCTGGCGTTGGGACAATTTTCCAAGAAGCAAAAGACATGAAGCAAAATGAATGTGCTGAATTTAAGACCAAGTTTGCCTCCATGCCTTTCTAGCTACAAGTTTCGTTGCTTCTAAGGCTGGTTTATCCATAAAAAGTGTTAATTTTGTTTTTACTTAGCTGATGTATCTTTTTTTTTTTTCCCCCCAACAAACTGCTGTGCACTATTCCATGTCAGCCACTGGACCCTCTGTGGCTCTGTGCTGAACCTCTGTTCACAGGCACAGTTCCTGCCCTCAAGAGGCTTATTATCTAGTGTGAGAGGTGGACAAGTCCACCCTCAGCTTCTGGACAGCAAGGTGGGTGCTATGATAGCTAGAACAGGGGTAAGGGAAGGGCAGAGGGACAGCCGCAGGAATGAGGTGCTGCCTGGGCTGAGACCTAAGGAATATAAGCCCCAAAGTGAAGCCTGGCATGGAAATAATTTAGTGAATGTTGCTTTCTATTCTGATTGAATAGACACTTACCAAACCTCCATGCAATCCAAACCCGTTTTTATTTAAAAATTAAAATGCATTTCATGGCCAGGTACAGTGGCTCATGTCTGTAATCCCAGCACTTTGGAAGGCCGAGATGGACCGATCATGAGGTCAGGAGTTCGAGACCAGCCTGTCCAACATGGTGAAACCCCATCTCTACTAAAAAAAAAAAAAAAAAAAAAAAAAAAAATATTAGCCAGGTGTGGTGGTGGTACATGCCTGTAATCCCAGCAACTCGGGAGGGTGAGGCAGGAGAACTGCTTGAACCGGGGAAGCGGAGGTTGCAGTGAGCCAAGATTGTGCCACTGCACTCCAGCCTGGGTGACAGAGCAAGACTCTTATCTCGAAAAAAATATATAAAATAAAAATAAAATGCATTTCATGCAAAAATGCCAACTTCTGTGGTTCCTAGTAGTTTCCATCCTTGAATTCTGCACTTAAGATCTGTCTACTCGAGCTTTTTACAATCCTTTATATGGTACAAAATACCTCTTCTCCCAAGTCTGGCCAAAAGCCTATTAAATACCAGCTACCAGTTACCACACGGCCCACAGGTGCCAGGAATTTCATGTGTGTCTCTTTTACTCTTCGCAACAGTGCCTTGAGGTAGGACTGTCACCCCCATTTGACAGAGGAGAGAATGGAGTGTAACAGAGGGCACTCTCTCAAGGCCACACACAGTAAGTACTGGAGCACTTTGTTCCACACCACACCACCTCTGGCCTAAGTATACAGGTTGGGACTGTTCCAATAACATTTCTACACCCAAGAAAGGCTCTGAGCTGTTCCCAAAGTAACTTTAGCTAAGTACTTTCTCTTGTCTTCCCACCATTCTCGATAAAGCACTACTAGTAAGGGCCAGAAACTCCTTATTTTGGGTGGCACTGGGGATGTTTGCATTGTAATGCAGGGGAGTTTTCAAAAGCTGAGAACTGTAACATGGTACCACAAATGAATCCATACACACTGACATCCAGGGTGGGTCCTATGCCCCACTAACCTTCCTTATCTTAAAAAAAGAATTTTTGGCCAGGCGCAGTGGCTCACACCTGTAATCCCAGCACTTTGGGAGGCCAAGGTGGGTGGATCATGAGGTCAGGAGATCGAGACCATCCTGGCTAACACGGTGAAACCCCGTCTCTACTAAAAAAAAAAAAAAAAAAAAAAAAAAAAAAAAATTAGCCGGGTGTGGTGGCAGGTGCCTGTAGTCCCCGCTACTCAGGAGGCTGAGGCGGGAGAATTGCTTGAACCCGGGAGGCAGTGCTTGCAGTGAGCCGAGATCACGCCACTGCACTCCAGCCTGGGCGACAGAGTGAGCTCCGTCTCAAAAAAAAAAAAAAAGAATTTTCTTAAAGATGAGCATAACTTTTCCATGGCTCCCCACCTGCACCCTCCCTCTCCCCATGGATCAGTGTTCCATTGAGTCATCTAAATTTAGTTAGTACATTGGGGCCGCTGCTCTGAAATGCTCGGAAATGCAGCTGCTCTGAAATGGGGATCCAGCCAGAGTGCTGAATCATGAGCCAATCATATCATCTCTGTACCTTTGCTCTTTCCCCCATTCCTCACTGTACTTCTTTCCGGAGACTGCCTATGGCCTTGCTGTAAGAATATGTGGGGAGACACAGGCCACAGATGGGCTCCTCCACAACCTAGGGACTTCAGACTTTCCACGAGTGCTGGGTGGGTGTATTCTGTCACCACACCTTTGTTTCCATACACACTCCACACCCACTACTCTACCTTGGCCAACTGGCTAGTATTTCTAAAACACGACTTCGTATCTGAGGATTGAGCAATCTATGAATTATTTCATAGTTTGAATTCAAGTTTCATGGTTTGAATTCAAGTAGTATTCTTTGTAGAAGTCATTTGGTAATGTCTTTGAGACCAGTCTTTCAAAAAAACAAACTGGGAACTGGTTTGAATGGTAAAGCCTTTTCATTATTAACCAAAAAGTTCTAAAACTATCAAACAGTAGAGGTCTGATATTCCCTATTTGAAACTGGGTAAAGCGTGATCAACTGACAAACCACAACACAATCTTTCAGATATTTCTATCCCTACTCTCTTATTCTCAAATTTACAAAACTATTTGCAAAAAGACAAATACTAGTTTTCTCTTTTACTATTTGAGGCAAATCATGTCTATGAACACTGGCTTTTAAAACCAGACATTAAAAACAGATGATGTAAGATCCACTAGCTTATCAATTAGAATTCCGTTCTTTCTCTGCTTAGGCAACTTCCTTGAGCACAAAATATTATGATCATGCCTGGGCTGAGCTGGCCACATGCGTGGTGCTTTCATCCAAGGCTGAGATTATCAGTAGGATGAGTGCTGAAACTCCACTTTTCTAAGAAAATGATTTTGCAGCCAGGATGGCCAGAAACTTCAAATGACAACTTTACTGATTTGAGGTAATTTCCCAGGAATTTAAGAGGCAATCATTTACTCCTGGCTTTCAGAGAGAACCTGGGCTTGAAAAGCACAGTTCCATCTAAAATTGATCAGCTGGCGACAACCCTCTGAAGTCACTTGGGAGTGAGGGAACGCAGTTGAGACCCCTACACATCTGGACTGAACTATTCAGTTCACTTTCCAGGTTGTAAATTTTCTGGCCCCAAAGACTACTTGAAAATAACTTTTGACCAAGCAAGTGGATTTTTTATTAGCTGAAGTACTAAATTTTTAAAAAAATTATTTTGATATGGAACACTACAGCTATCAGACTTGCCAACAACTAATCTTCAAGGAAATGTGCATTTAAGAAAATAGCAAAATTACGAGAAACAAAAATCTGAGTCCTGAAAACATGGATTTTAAATTATTGTAGACGACAATCTTATTAAAATACTGCTCTATATCATATTCAAATAAACCAGATAATTTAATAAATATCAGCACTTACCATCTAACTTGATACTATGGTTGAGACTAAAAGGGTTTTGCTGCCTGGACATTTTTGACATTTGTCAATCTACATAAGCAGAAAACATCTGAACAAAAGGAAGGACACACACACGTTTTCACTGAGAGCTATATTTGAAGAACAGCCTATATCCCTCTAAATTTCAATCTCCAAATTTTGATCTTTTTATTTATTCTGAAAGTCTAAGACATTAAGAATCAGTACATATGATTTTAAAATAAGACTGCATATAGTTAGAAAAATATGTTTCGAGAACATATATTTTATTTCATAAGAAAATAAAACCATGTACAAAAATCATTTCTGTTCACTCACGCCAATCCTGTTGTTTGATCTTTGTGACTAAGCACCACCATAAAGCACGAAGCTCTGAAGGAAGGCGGCGGCAGAGCTCTCTCCTTAACCCCGGCCTGCCTTGGGGTCTCATTTCTCAGCTTCACTGGAAAGTTCAATCACTCCCTGGTTGGAGACCGTATTTAAAACAGCCCACAGTTTGGAAGGGTCCTCACAATTATGCTGGTGCTTCCAGTGGCGGAGGAGGTCCTCTTTCCGTCCCAGCATCTCTGCACAAAGCAGGCAGTTAAAGCCTGAACGGGACCACAAGAGAACTGTGTGGAGGCCAGGACACTCAGGGCCCTGGCAGGTTTCCCTTGGTTTGTTGGTTCCTGACTGGGGTCCTTCATTTTCCATGAGCATTTCCATGCCATTCTGATGATGAAGGTGGAGCTGCCTTTTCAGTCTCGGACATGCGTGTGAATCCTCCTCGGAGGAATGAAGCTTCTCCGGCTTCCCTCTCTCAGGATGCCTTTTCCAGTCAGGGCTAGTGTGCTGCACCAACTCTTCCTGAGTCCCCTTGCTTCCTGGGAAGGTCCCTTCTTGTAGCCTGCCCTGAATTTCCTCTCCGTGAACATAAAGTAAATGAAACTTTATTTCCGCAAAAGACTGAGCAGTAATCTGACAACGGCCACATTTGATTTGTAATTTGACTTCATCTGCCTGGTTTAGAAGGAAGTCTTCTTCCAGGTTGGACTTGTTTTCTCTGAAAAGGGCAAAAATAGTGTACATAAGTTTCATGGAAAAATGCAATTGGAACCGTTCCTCTTAGCTCTCAGCCTTCAGGGATCTAAAACATACACTGATGAGAAAGACAAGGGCTGGGGTAAACAGAGAGCGCCTGGGAAGACCTTCCGCAAGGACCGCGGTGAATACCAACTGTCACTCCTGCTTGCGGCCACACATTTCTCCAGCTACCAGGGTTCCTTTAATCAACAGTCCTTCTCTTCATGCATCTGTCCCAGGTGAGCTAACTTATCTTTGGTTACCACAGGGACAGGAGCAATCACGTGGAAGAGTCATGTAAGAGTGCGTGAAGGGCACAGGAACACCCTCAGTTCTGTTGAAGGTAACGGTCCCACCCTACCCACTGTGGCTCTCCCTAACCTTGAGCACCAATACCTTCTATTCAATTTTGGCTCACTCTGTTATGTTCAGTAAAAATAAAGGGTGCCTATCCTATTTCTTCCTTGCTTTTCTATAGTTTCTCCTTTTTCTCAGACGTTTCTGTCCCCTTTAAGACCTCTGTGCCTTTCACTAATGAACCATGAAACCTCACTTCTTCCTTCTTTTCCTATAGTTAGATTTTGATTTTTAGGTAAAATGTCCAAACTACATTTGGCAAGAGCGTCTGTTTTGATTTGGGGAAGGGGAAGATTTCACATTCAGAAAGGAGCCAGTGAGCACCCGCCTGAAGGTGCAGCGGGGACTTGTGGGGCTGGCCCTGAGTGTCGGGTTCATTTGTGCGGGGCTGGCCAGGGCCACTGCGCCACCTGCACCTTGCCTGCTGTTGCTGCTGGGGAAACGTGGAGAGGAGGTGGGCAGTCCCTGAAACCTGCCGCCCTGAGAGCCACTGTGATGGGGCCAGGCTGAGTCACCTGCTGGCCGGGGAAACAGCACACTAGGGCATGCAGGAGCGGGTAGAGAGGGGCCCTGAGGCGGAGATGGGCCAGGGGCGGTGCCACGCTTCATGGAGCCGGGGAGCTGGGGACAAGCAGGAGCCCTGCCCTTTCCAAGTTGGCGGGGTGGGAGCTTCCCAAGCGCAACAGCCTGCAGCTGCCCAAGCCGCAGCTGCGACCCAGGCATCGCTGTGCTCTTGGAAGCTGGGAGCAGGCAGGAGCCCTCCTGCCCTCCCAGGCATCACTGTAGTTACCCTGCTGTGGCTGCAGATCCAGGCATCTCTGCACTCTCAGGGGTCCGGGAAGGCCCCTTCCTCCCACAGACTCAAGAAGCACCTGCTCCTGCTGACTGGCTTCTCCTTACTGTCAGCACCTGCTCCAATCTCAAAGCAAGGCTGGGGCTGAGCCTGGGCACTGTTGTAACCTGGCTGGGTGTGCACACGCTTGAGGCAGTGCTGATATGCCCACCCCCTACCACCCTGGCCCGCTCCAGACTTTGGGTGCCGATAAGCATGGGAGGGAGGCTGACGAAGGGGCGCTGAGGACAGCTCGGTGCCGGCCTGCAGGTGCCCCCTCAGCATGAACAGCCTGGGTGCCATAAACAGAAGCAGGAGGCAAAGAAGCTTCTGGGCAGAAAGGGGGAGGTCCCCGGTGAAGCCCCGCCATCAAGCTGGGGAAGCCCTGAATCCTGGGGGCCAGGCTGCCGGCCACGTGGACTGGAGTGGGAACTTGTGGTGCTTTTCTGGGTCTGTCCATGACCACCCATGGACCAACCGCACGCCACTTCCTCTCCTCTGAGGCACATAAAAGCCCCGGACTTAGCCAGACTTGAAGAGACAATGGGATGACCAGTGGCAGAGAGGGGCTACCCTCTCTGCTGAGAGCAGAAGAGATGACGGTGATGACTGGCCTGCAGAGAGGAGCTACCCTCTCTGCTAAGAGCTGAATGTTAGTTGGGACAACCTGGCTGCAAGGAACTGCCCCCTGCAGTTCAACTCTGAGCTGTTCTATCACTTGATAAAGTTCCTCTTTATCTTGCTCACCCTCTACTTCTCTGTGTAGCTCATTCTTCCTGAATGCAGGACAAGAACTCGGGACCTGCCAAATGGTGGGGCTAAGAGAGCTGTAACACAAACAGGCTGAAACACGCCCTTTGCTTGCCACACTGCAGGTGAAGAGCTGTGGTCCTTTGGGGAGCTCTGACCTGGGAGCCCCCTGAGCCAGGGCAGTGACTCCCTCCTGGGGCCATGCAGTTCCTGGAGTCTCCAAGCTTCCGAGCAACATCATGTTCCCGGTGCCAGCTGTGGAAGCTGCTTGTGATGTGCCTGGTCCAGACACAGCCTTGCAGGGAGGTGGCATCTGGAGCTGCCTAAGCCTGCAGCAGCAGCCGGCGTGCCTGCCTATGCGCAGTGGCCAGACCCCATGCTCGCTCACACATCCCTCACCACTCTGTGCCTGGCTTGCCCTTGGAAGGCATGGGATCTAGGCCAGTAGCATGAGTTGAGTGCAGCCTGCCAGGCCCAGTGCATGGAACGAGCCTAATGGGCCAGAGCAAAACTCACGCCAAGGTGCCACTGGCCACAGAGGTTTCCGGCTGATGAAATGACACCCCAAGGATCCTGTAACAGTAATACTAGGAAGCAGGGCTTGCAAAAAGGAATGACTCCAGAAAGAGAGAACCTGACCTGATGGGAAAAACATGGCAAACGAAGAGGGTGGGGTCTGGGCACCTTAAGGTAGGGCCAACATGACAGACACACCCACTCTGAGTCCCCATCATGGGTCATGCCGCATTTTGGGGCAAATGATGCTGTTTAAAATAGTGCAAATTCTGTGGATGTGATTTTGGGGGAAATTACTTGTAAAGACCACTGGAACTATATACAATAATTTACTAGAGTGGTTAAGGTAATTCCAAATATGGATGATCAGAAACCAGAGAGAAACGAGATTATTCTTCACAGAACTAGGAGGTATAGATAACTACCTTATGAAATCTTAATCCAAGAGATGTTTTATAAACTCTCCTTTCTGAACATGAAATCTTCCCGTCTTCCCCAAATCAAAACAGACTCTCTTGCCGGGTTTCCATTCCATCGACACTCACCTCTCCAGTGATCCCTCCGTGCCTCGCACACTCATGTCTCTGTTCTTTGGTATGTCTCCTGGCTGCAGTTCACTGGCGGCGGGCTCAGTGCTGATCACAACCCTATGCACTTCTTTCAGATGGCCAAAATAGACTCGGACGTGGCCAAACACTTTTGCACAAAACTCACAACACATGAGTTTCTTCAGACGGTTCTCACCATGATGAAGTTTCATGTGTGTGCTCAGGCTGCCAGGACGTACGTAGGACTTGCGACAAATCCGACAACTGTAAGGCCGTCTGTTGGTGTGTGTATTCATGTGGTCTCGAAGGTGCTGTTTGAACTGGAAGTGGTGGTTGCAGACATGACATCTGTGCCAAGGCTTCTTAATGCCAGAGAATCCACTTCTGAACATGGAGCTGGGCTTAGGGGAAGAGCTGTTGTCTTGCTTACAGCCAAGATATTTAGGAGTGAGTGAATTATTTAATGAAACATCCTGTCCTAGGCCCCCAAGCATCTGGGATTGTAGTGTAGCTGGAGAAGCCAGGGGGGTCAAAGTGGGTATGACCATGATAGGTTTGGGCATAATGCTACGATATTTTTTCAGGGTCCCCGGCTTTTGGTCTCTGAATTCTTGGGGATCATTTTTTACTCTTTCTTTACCATCTCTACACTTATTAATGACACATTTCCTCCTTTTTCCCTGAAATGCCAAAATTTCATCTGGTACCTTCCGTTTCCTTCCTCTTCTCTTTGCGGTTCCACTGTTCAGTTTTGTTTTGTGGTTGAGATCAAGTTTGGTGGGTGGACAAAAGGCACTTTCACAGGGACTCTGCTGTGACACTTGTGGAACAGGCAGCTTGCTTGCCACCTTGGTGGCTGCATTAAAGCCTTCTGTGGTGGAGGATACCTTATCACAGTCGGCCTTAGGTCCTGGAAAAGAAAAACCTGCAATGCTAGCATCTGATTTGATTTTGTAAACCTCCATTGTCTTCATTCTTGAGTAGGGTGGGATTGGCAGTTTCCCTTTGGGGACTGAAGAGATCAACGGAACTGCATTGCCAAGAATGGTTGGTGATAAACTGGTCATGGTTTTTGCAAGATCAACTTGTTCTTTAAACTTTTCACTGGCAACAGCAGAAGGCTTACTAGATGTTACCTTGCTTACAAAGTGTGGTTTCCCTGAAAGACCTGTGAGGTCCTGCTTGGCAGGCCCCTCTGGTGTGGATGATGCTGGGGTGGCAGGAGGGTTCAGATTGCCATGGGTGTTGGTCACTGGTGGTCTCAAGTCCCCATGGTCACTTCCATTAGTCAGCGCAGCTGTGCCAATGCTGGCTGGGGCTTGCTCTAGTGATGGCACTTCCTCAAATGGGCTGGGTTTGTACAGGAGTTCAGGGTGGTGGGGTGGGGAAGGGGATACCTGAGGACACATTTGGGTTTGGGCAGGAGCTTTGCTACAGCCACTCTTAGGAAAGATCAGGATGGGTTTCTTTCTTGATCCTTTGCTATTTCTTGGGGGTTGATATCGAGGAATAGGAAGTTTCAGGTTTTCAGGTAGGGACATTCTGGGTTTCTGAATGGGCTGAGCTGACGCAACATGTGGCAAAGCAACAAGAGAAAATGTCCCCTCCTGGCCAGCAACCTGCATCAGAGCATAGTTCTGGGTGGACATCCCCAGTGGCTTAGAGTTGATGGAGGGTCCCAGATTCACCTGATCAGAGCGTGATGGTGAATGACATGGCAGCATTCTGGATGTTAGGACTTTGGGCACAATTTTTGGTGCGATGGTCCTAAACTGACTCTTATTCTGCAAACCTTTCCTACTCTGTATTGTTCCAGAAGGGATGTTTGATTCACCTGCAATGACAATAAAATATAAAGAGTTATTGTATGTAACTGTCCTGTTAGTGATACTTCAAACAACATGCATCTTATTTACTCTGCCCAGAAGAGATTCCTTGACCTACCTCCAAACCTTCTGGACAAACTCTTGTGTCCCTCAAGACCAGCTTGAAGATCAATTCCTGCCTACCTTCCCCAAGGATTACTATACTCATCTATGGTTCCTTAGCTCCTATTATGTTATTTACAATTTTCCATAATAATTTTTGTGTTTATGTGTATCTCTACTACTCAACACTGCTTGACAGCGAAGATTCCGTCCTTCTCATCCATGTATTCTGCAAGTCTATCTTCTCCATTTAACCTATCCCCACTCATCTTCACATGATGTCTGGTGTGTTCTGCTATGTAGTTTATTATTTTATATTCATGTTCTGCTTTCCCTATTAAGCTTGAGCTTTGTGAGGGTACAGCCTATATTCAATTCATCTTGATACTTCCCACTGCATCCTTTGTATGAAACAAGCATTTCTTGTATCAAACTTATTTTTCACTCAATCTCAGGATACACCATTTGACCCACTAGCAGTTGAGTTTGTTTGGCACAGTGGATGCATTCCAGACTGAATGCTAGCTTTGTTGCTGTTTCCCCATGTGACTTGCGAATTTCTTCTCACACCTTTCAAACTGTTTATGTGTGCTTTTGCAATTAAATCACCAGTATTAAAAAAGCTGATGTGACACCTTTAAAAAATGTTGAACAAAAACCAAAAAGATACAAAGTGATAAGTAAAGATACAGAGACAACATGAAAAATATGTGAATGGCACAAAAAGCACCTTCTAGGATACTAACAAGAACAATTTTGACTGCTAGAATAACACTTCATTCTTTCTGGATTTATTAACCTGACCTAAGACCAATTACCACTACCTTAAGAGAACAATTGTGGTGTCCTGCTTCTAAAGACTGAATTATCTATTTTATTTTCTGAGGTCTCAAGGTCACAAGACCCAGGTGCAGAAATGTTTCTAATTTCTAAGTATCTCATATTAATCAAACTTCAATTCACATTTACTAGGCACCTACATTATTCCAATCATTATTATTCCAGGATTGGCTACTGCAAGCCCACGATCCCTTTTCTGAAATATTTGGAGGAAGACGTGGTTTGGAATTTATATTTTCAAATTTTGGAAAAGTAATAAGATGCATATACTAAATGTTACATAACTCCCAGCAGAATCTGCAGGGCACCCATAATTGAACCTATTACCACTTGTGTAGCAAAACATGCAAATATTCACAAGTAGGACAAACGAAGATTTTTAAATTGTCTTTATTTCAGTTCAAGTTTTTACTTCTGAATGAGTTTGGAACTTAACTTTTCATAAACTTCTGTTTTCAGAGTTTTTTAGATTTTAGAGTTGGAGGTAAGGGACTGAACACTGTGTTAGAGGATACAAGGTAGGTAGCAGACAATCTAGTGAAACAGACAATCGAAAATGTACAATCAGCTGGGTGCGGGGGCTCACGCCTATAATTCTAGCACTTTGGGAGGTTGAGACATGCGGATCACTTGAGGTCAGGAGCTCGAAACCAACCTGGCCACATGATGAAACTCCGTCTCTACTAAAAATACATAAAAAATTAGCCAGGTATGGTGGCGGATGCCTGTAATCCCAGCTACTGGGGAGGCTGAGGCAGGAGAATCACTTGAACCCTGGAGGCAGGGGTTGTAGTGAGCTGAGATCATGCCACTATACCCCAGCCTGGGCAACAGTCTGAGCGAGACTCCGACTCAAAAAAAAAAAAAAAAAAAAGAAAATGTAACATCAACCTTGATTTTCTTTTTTCTTTTTTTTTCTTTTTTGAGATGGAGTTTTGCTCCTGTTGCTCAGGCAAGTGCAATGGTATGATCTCGGCTCATTGCAACCTCTGCCTCCTGGGTTCAAGCGATTCTCCTGCCTCAACCTGCCAAGTAACTGGGATTACAGGCATGCGCCACCACATCCGGCTAATTTTGTATTTTTAGTAGAGACAGGGTTTCTCCATGTTGGTCAGGCTGGTCTTGAACTCCCGACCTCAGGTGATCTGCCCACCTTGGCCGCCCAAAGTGCTGGGATTACAGGCATGAGCCACCGCGCCTGGCCCATCAACCTTGATTTTAATGCCTACAGTGAGTGAATTAACAATTTTAGCAGGAAGTTGGTTCTTTCAGCAGAAATGACACCCCCTAAATAAACAAGCCACTTAGTAGAAATAAGTTGACATTTACATTGACCACTTTATTTTTAGAAAGTAATTGTTTTGTGAAGAAAAAGGATGTTATGAAACATAGTTCACAGAATAGCCTGCACTAGAGTAAGAAGTATAAGGACTAGTGCTATGCTCTGGAAAAATCAGAAAAAGATAATTATTTGTTGTTTTCCTTCTGAGTCTGATTACCATGAATTCCGCTTGTGGGTAAACTGAGTGGTAAATCACTTCACAATAGTCATCTATATGGATTGCTACTTCTTCCTACACAATTTTAATTTTTTAAGTTTTATTTTCATAGCCTTTAAATGTTTTTCATTTTAAACCTCACCTTCTCATCTTTTTTTTTTTTGGAAGAAGTACCAAAATAAGTTGTAAATAAATACTTTAAATCAGGATCGAGAGACTTTGCAGAAAGCCTGAAATTACTGATGGCTTTTGGTTACTTAGAGATGTGGCTTAATACATAATTACATTAGCAGTAATAATGTTCTTTGCATTTACACAACAGATCTGGGGTATGGAAGGGAGAGAAGAGAAAATATTGGGTCATTTATCACTAGTTCTTCCTCCTAATTGGGCAGAAAATATTTACTGCAAGAAGGGCTAGAACAAAGGCTTAGTAATACGCCCTCTTTAAAGAATATGTGACAATAACACATCATAGCCCAAGATCTATGACTCCCTCATCTCAAATCTGTCCAGTGGCTCTTCATCTCAGAGTAAAGCCAAAATCCCTGCAATGGCTTAAAAGGCCTCATGCTTTAAAAGGTCCCTGGCAGTCTCTCTGACCTATTTCCTCCACTTGCTCCACTCCAGCCATGGTGGCCTCTTTGCTCTTCTGGGCATGCACCTCCTGAGAGGTGGCTCCTGGCTGGGAGGAGCACTGGCTACTCCCACCTGCCCAAGACATTTTTCCCTTTTATGCCCAAGACAATAAATCCCCAGTACTTGCTGCATCATTTCCTTCAAGGTTTTGTACAAATGGCTTCTTCTCAACGAGCATCTTCTCTGACGACCTTATTTAAAACTATATCCCATTGTGAACTCCCTGCTCCCTCTTCCTGTTTCATTTTCTCTAGATCATATGTTCCATCTATGGCCAGATGCGGTGGCTCATGCCTGTAATCCCAGCACTTTGGGAGGCTAAGGCAGGCAGATCACTTGAGGTCAGGAGTTTGAGACCAGCCTGGTCAACATGATGAAACCCTGTTTCTACTAAAAATACAAAAATTAGCCGGGTGTGGTGGCAGGTGCCTGTAATCCCAGCTACTTGGGAGGCTGAGGCAGGGGAATTGCTTGAACCCGGGAAGTGGAGGTTGCAGTGAACTGAGATCATGCCACTGTACTCCAACCTGGGCAACACAGTGAGACTACGTCTCCAATGAATGAATGAATGAATGAATGAATGAATGAATAAATAAATAAAGTATCACATATATCGCCTGCTTTCCCTAGAATTCCTAGAGGACAGGGAGTTGGTCTGTGTCTTCAGGGCCTACAGTATCCAGTACATGACAGAGATTTACTAAATATTTGTTGAATTTTTTAAGCAGTAATAAAGTGATCAAAGAGAAAAATAATTTAGAGGTTGAGCCTTGGAAATTTTGTAAACAGTGGGAAAAAAACACAATGTAAAAATGACCTTTAACATTTCAATATTTTGAAAATTTAAAAGGAAACAGAGGATATTTCTCAGAAACATTTTTAAATGTAATTTTATTTATTGCCAGAATAAGGAGTGAATAATCAACTAACCACCTGAGGAAATAACAAAAGAGAATGGTAAATTATGCTGCTGGGGCATACACTGAAATAGTCAAAGAAACAAGCAAGCTCTACAGAAAACACACACACACAGAGGAAGAGTGGGGGGATTAGAGCGAAGACAGAGGAACAACAGAAAGGGAAACCAAACCTCAGAGGCAGAGCATGGTAATGTCAACATGAAGAAAGGCAGAAATAACAGACAGCAGAAGATGCAGCTGAAGCAACAACAGTGGTCAAGGTCACCTTGAAGTCTCTAAAGACTTAAGTTGGGAAGGAGCTTCCTATTTTTTATGACCAAGTGTGAGAAAGCAACCTTCTGACAGTTAAGGTTTCCAGAAATGAAACCAGATATACTTCATACAGCCACACCAAAAGGGAGTGAGCTAATTATGATATATTTGAAGTTAATGTGCTTCAACTGATCTTCAAATGTCTCTACATTATAGTGGGAATAAAATCACATAGGAAGAGCAAGGGCATTCAAAGGAAAAGGAGGCCACTGTGGTCTGAAAACAAAAGGACACTCCTGAGCTCTGTCCCGGCTGCGAGAGCACCGATCAGTGTCAGCCGTGTGGGCAACCTGAAGTGACAGAGGCCCAGATGACCGATATGATGTCTGCCAAACTGAGTCCGTGCTCCTCAAGGTCCCTGCAACTTAAAGAAGTGGATGCTGGGGTTGAAAGGCTTATCAGGTGGTTCATGATCAATATCACAAGCTAATCACAAAGAGTTTGTGGGGTGAAAAGATAAGGTCTTGTTGAGTACATTTAACATACTATGCTTGTCTGGCTCTATCAGGAAGTACATACAAAGGTGATGGTCTCCATGAAAGTGGCGCTGAATCCAGTTTCTCAGAATCATTAAGGACAGGAAACGAAACCAATGTGTTAATAGAAATGCAAGGCAGAAGACAGACAGCAAGGCCACAGAAACAGAAGAGAAAAAACCCTGGTAATTACTTAAGTGTCCACCAACAGGGTGCTAGTAAGATAACCATCCAACCACACAATGTAATACCATGCAGTAATAAAAACAAAGAAAGAATCAGGGTGATCTGGAATACTCTCCAAGATGGGAGATGTACAGTATGCTATCACTTGTCTTAACAAAAATGAGAAGATACACACACAAATATATCCTGTATATGTGCAGAATATCTCTGAAATGAAACAAAAGAAATCAGGATTATGGTGGCCTTTGTTGGGTGGAGGGACCCAGGGGAACTAAGAAGTCAGGAATGGGATAAGTGCTAATTTCCCACTGAATACCCTCTGTGCCTGGCACACAGGAGGTTCTCAGACATATTTGTTTAATGAATGAAAGGAAAATGAAAGTTTCCCTAGTTGAATCTGTTTTAAAAAGCAGTATCTTTTGGGATATTTGTGATAAGTGTGTGTCTATGCATAAATGACTGTCTAGATGTACACACAGAGAATGGCTCATGTCTTTTATTTTCCTTGACTACTTAATGACAAGAATTGCTAACGATCAGGGAAGTAATCTAGTAAGTAATCCGACAGGCAGTGCATAACTACCCAAAAAAGTTAAGCACTGAGACGTATTAGAGCTCATTACCTCCCAAGGACAAGTGGAGTTGTACGAATTGTTCCTCCAAACATTTGCTTTATAAGATAAAATGAGGCAATTTGCAATAAAGGTCAGTGATGCTAGAATAACACTTTTTTTTTTTTTTTTTGAGTAGTCTGAACAACAGGAGTCCTTAGAGAAGCTGAAAATGCCATTAAGTTTTTAAAAGCTCTAACATACTAAGATAGTATGACTGCAGAAAGTCTTTCTTGGCAATATAGTTATACAACAGTGGTTTATTCCACTACACATTTACAAGGCCTTTCACAGATGGTGTGATCTAAAAACTCTCACCTGCACCCACTATATTACAGATCTTACAGAACTGTGCACTAACTAATGAGAAGTAAAAATTTCCACTGACATTCATAATTTCTGGAAATCCTGCAAAACTACCCGTAACACAGTTAAAGAGACTCACAGGACTCTTGGGTACTGAACATGGACTTTTATTAACTGAAGACATAAAAGGGTCGCTCAGTAAAATTAATTTTGTACAATTATTCAACAGGAACACTTAATATTAGGATCTTAAATATGGGCTGTTTTTAATATGTTAAGCATACTAAAATAATGATTTTGAAAAGTGACATTTACAGTTGGTGAGAAATTGATCTAACTGGGATTAAAGGGAAACTAGGAAGTGTTGAGCCCTTATTATGGTCTAGAATTGGTGCTAGGTCTTTTAATTAAATCTTCATCCAAACTCTGCAAATAGGTATTACTGTTCCCCTTACACAGATTAAGCAAAATGAGGTTTGAGGAAGTTAAATAATCTGCCAAAGTCCACACAACCCAGAGCTGTCCCATTCCAATGCAAAGCAATGACCTTTTTCTTCATTTTCCTTCAAAGGGGCGGGGGGATTATATGTGAAGTTGTCCAAATTTATCACAAAATATAATACCATATCTAAATTTTAAATAGAAAAAAAAAAAGAAATTTTGAAATAGAAATAGCTTGTCATATTCTAAACTTTTTTTTTTTTTTTTGAGACAGAGTCTTGCTGTCACCCAGGCTGGAGTGCAGTGGTGCGATATTGGCTCACTGCCACTTCTACCTCCCAGGTTCAAGTGATTCTCCCGCCTTAGCCTCCCGAGTAGCTGGGATTATAGGCATGTGCCACCATGCCTGGCTAATTTTTCTATTTTTAGTAGAGACGGGTTTCACCATGTTGGCCAGGCTGGTTTCGAACTCCTGACCTAAAGTGATTCACCCACCTTGGCCTCCCAAAGTGCTGGGATTACAGGAGTGAGTCACCGCGCCTGGCCTAAAATTTCTATTACCATTAAATTATACTAATTTTCTGAAAGCCCACTTATTAGAGATAACTCACAGAAAATTAATAGTCATTTGAAAGCAAAAGCACATTATATTTGAATTTGCCACTTACTATCCATAGGACTCTGAGAAATCCAGAAAGGCTGCTGGATATTTGGAGAATGTGTAACGTGTGTCCTCCTCCTCCTCCTCCTCCATTGCCATCAAAGGATTAGAGATTAGATCTGATGGACATCATTTACATGTTAAAGGCAGTGGTGGAAAGAGTGAGGGCTCAATAGCACTAGGTGCCAATGTCTTACCCAGCTTTATTAAACTGTTTCACAATGCAGCTACCACAAATAGTATTAAGAGACAAGCACATGAGGCAATTCTCTAGATAGCCACAAACAGCTCACTTCCTGATTTCCACTGGCAGAACCAAGGCCTGCTTTGTTGCTTCTGAATAAAGTTGTTCAACCTCATCTGGTTGCTGGTTTGGGCAAAGTTCCATTATTCCATCTGAGGGGACCCACAGGCCTACTGCTAAGAGTGCAGAAGGGAGCAGGCAGAGAAAGAGAGGCGTATCCCTGCTCTTGAAACAGGCCCCTGGATCCAGGCTCATGAGGGAAGTTCTGCCAAGTCTTGGTCACTAAAGAGCCAAAAATTTTAGGTGTTGTTTTGGTTTTAATTTTATTAAACTGAAATACTCTATTTTCAGTTTTATTCGTTGTTATCCCTGTTTTCTCTGCCACTTGGCTTTCAAATAATAAATTCCAGTTGGGGTTCAAACTGTTTCCCAAGATGGTCTCTAGTTAAAATAAACATGGTAAAACCCTGGAGAGGTCTGGGATAAAAGCAATGTCTCATAACACAAGGGAGTGCAACTTAATTTTGTTGAAAAGCCTATAAACACCCTTAGCCATTACCTACCCTCTCCCCAAGCCACTGTCCAGGGTCTGCAGCAGCAGTCAGAGTCAACAAGAATTTATTGAGCATTGACTATAGAGTGTGCGCTGTAAAACGTGCTGGCAATAGGCACAAGTGTTCTTTTGTTTCTAAGGACTCAGGATGCCAAATGCATTTCTAGTCCACATATATGCAGCACGGAGACCTCCTAGAGTCATCATGTCTCAGACCTAAATTTCAGGAAATCTGAGACAATGCAAAGGAAACAAGCACATTCCTAACTGGAGATGTTGTATCCTGAGTCTAGTTTAGTCCATTCTCCTTGACAAGACTTGTAGTGTTCTGCTCAATTATTGCTCTTAGCTAACTCCCCTCTCCCTCCTTAACAATACCAGTGACATGCAGGCAACTTCCACTCAGCACAGGCCTTTGAGATTTGTCTTGTCAAACAGTCCATCCATCACCTCACTTAGCGGGGAAGAAATTCTCATTTTCTGAGGAGCTGAGCTTCTTTATCAATACTGTTTCTTTAATATTATCCCAACGATAAGTAGATTTTATGGGTTAGGTACTGTGCAAAATACATAACATGCATTATCTCACTTAATACCCAAAAAACCTGAATTAGGAACCACTGTTGTATCTGTTTGTTTTTGAGACAGGGTCTCACTTTGTCACTCAGGCTGGAGTGCAGTGGTGCAATCACGGCTCACTGCAGCCTCGAACTCCCCAACCTCAGGTGATCCTCCTACGTCAACCTCCCAAGTAGCTGGGACTACAGGTGCACACCAACATGCTGGGCTAATTTTTGTATTTTTTATGTATTGTTTTGCCAGGTTATCCAGGCTGGTCTCGAACTCCTGTGCTTAAGCGATCCACCTACCTCAGCCTCCCAAAGTGCTGTGATTACAGGCGTGAGCCACCGTGCCTGGCCAAGTCTGTTTTACAAGGATTTCTAAGCTGGTAAGTAACAGTGCTGGAACTCAAATCCTAGCCCATTTTATTCCAAGAGCTCTTTCTACCTCTGCACGCTGACTGTAAGCTACTACATGTGGTTATGGCCAGCATCTGATCTTCAGTAGAAAGACTGTGTGTTTTGGGGTTTAGACAGATTTGGTGTCAACTCCTGGCTCTGTCATGTACCTGTGGCTTTGCCACTTCACTCTCTGTGCCTAAATGTTAGGATCTATGAAATGGGCATAGTAATAATCTGCCTACAAAGGTCCCCGTCAGGATTAAATGAGAAAAATACCCACAATGGTGCAGGTAGTTCCTGCTACATGTTAGATGCTCAGCTGATATACTAGTTTTCCACTTTCTCTTGCTAGAGAGTATCAGATTGTTGACATTTATTTTTGGTGGGAAAAAAGGGCACAAATTTTGAATGCTCAGCATATGGAAGTAGTTCTGAATTCTTAGTGTTTCTATTTTGAAAGGTCAGTGAGGAAAAGAGAAAAGAAATGGTATTACTTGTGCTGGCCTCAAAAGATAATTCCCCAAAATGAAGGCCTCAGAAGCAAAAATCTCTCTCTGCCCTTCTGTCTCTGGCCCTTCATTGCCCCCTGAGACTGGGCATAGACTGGGCATAGAATCCCTCTTCCCCAAGGTGAGTCATAGAAACCAGAACCACTTTTCCCCAAAGCCAGCCATAAAACCTAAAATTATTACTCTAACCCTGGCCATAAAGAAATGATCTGACTTACTTGTTTGATTGTAGGTCATCGGACCCCCATTCCAGAGAGGGTCCTACCTCATACCCAGAAGGAAGGGATGCTGTGCAGAGAGGTCAACAGCAACCCAGAACAGACAAGCCTTGCTGGGTTTCCTCACTCACTCCATTAGCATCAGATCACATCCCTTTTGTTCAGTTATATTTCTCCACAGCTGTCCATATTTTGTTGAACCTCAGCATGAAAATGGACAGTTTCCCATCTTTGGGTCTGCATTCTGAAGGTTCTCTTGTCATGTAACACACAACTGATTCAATGTATATGCCTTTTCTCCAATTAATCTGCTGATCTGTCAGCTCATTATCAGTGAACCTTCAGAGGGGTGAAGAGGAAGTTTTCCTTTGCCTCTATGCTTGTAAATAATGAAACTATATTTTAAATCTTGTGCCTCTCTCCTGACACTCACGCTGGTAGCTCAATCTTTCCTAACATCTGATCCAATCTGTCTTGCCAGGCTCTCTGATTCCCTATCCACACCCCACTCCCACTTGCCCTTCTGTAAATTTTTGTATCCCAATTGATAAAGTGCTAATTGGATTAACAATTTGATGTGAATAGGGTTAACATACATGCATTTTAAAGAGCTACTTTATGGAGACTCTCCTTTCCACTTTAGTTTATACCTAGTAAGTAGTGAGGCCAATTGTTGCTCTTAAACCTAGTAGGGAAGAAAGCAACTACCCTAGTAGTTGTTCAGAAAGTGGGGGTAAGTACAGGTCTCAGTGGCCCTGTGATGGGGGATGGGGCCCAGAGTGGGGTGAGGGACACTTGCCTTGTAGACTTTAGTATTTTGCCAAATAAATCATTGTAAGTTTTAAAACAGCCTGAGTACAGAAAGAAAAGTGAGGCACCGAAAGAACTATAGCCCCTAAAATAGACTAAATGATAAACACAGTTGTCCCTTACCATCTGTGGGGATCTGGTTCCTCCAAGGGGCAGTGACCACCTTCGGACACTCAAATCCACAGATGCTCAAATCCCTGATGTAAAATGGTACAGTGTTTGCATATAACCTATGCATATCTCCTCTTGTATACCCCAAATCATCTCTAGACTGCTTTTAATACCTAGTGCAATGTAAATACTATGTAAATAGTTGTTTTACCATATTGTTCAGGGAATGATGACAAGGAAAAAAAAGTCTATACATGTTCAATACAGATGCAAATAAAAAATTTTGTTTCAATCTGTGGTTAGTTGAATCCATGGATGCAGAACCCACAGATGCAGAACCCAGGATGTGGAGGGCTGACTATATCATGCTGCAAGAGGAAACAAGCATTCTTTATGAAAGAATTTAAAAGCCAATTACCTAGAATATTAGTGGCAATTAAAAAAAAAACACACAATATGGTTGATAAACTGAAGTAACTAATTACACTTTCAGGGCCATGTAATTAATATCCCAAGTGAAAAGTACATTTAAAAAGCTTTACCATTTAAAATATATTTTAATGATTCTCAATTTCAAATAATTTCTTCTTCATTCTAATTATGAAGCTTTTATTGGTTCTTATTTCTGGAAGGAATTGTTTTTTATTTGGAATGATTCTGATAAAACATGATTGAAAGCTATATGAAATATGTTTGCTTTTAATACATTTAGAAAGATAAAGTTGTTTATTTTTTGGCAAAATAATTTTGTAGCAAACATAAGATTTTATTCATTATTACAAAACATTCAAGCCAGTATCTTTACTCAAATCTAAGAATGACTGAGGAGCATAAGAAGTTAACTAAGAGCTAATGACCTTCCAAGGACACTAAGCTAGACAAACGGAAACTTTTGAAATGCTTTGTTAACGCCATTCTCTCAATATTCTTTTTGTTATTATTATCACTAAAACTGTTAATATTCAGTTGAGTCACACAGTTGAAATTTGGACCTTGATAACTGAACTCCAACATGGTGAAAAGCAGCAGGTCGTTTCATTTAACCTTCTATCACCATCACAAATACTTGTGCACACTCTCTTTCCACGACATTCTGACATTCACCGAGTCAGCTGTTACTCAATAGAGCTGGTGAACAGGGAAATATCCCGCAAAAGAGGTTTAGTGACCTGCACAGATACGGCATGGCAAGAAATCTTCCACAACAAATTAAAAATGGGCCCTTCTTCTTTATAAATTTTCTTTTTCTTTTGAGACAGGGACTCGCTCTGCCACTCAGACTGGAGGGCAATGGTATGATCATAGCTCACCCTGCAGCCTCAAACTCCTGGGTTCAAGTGATCCTCCTGCCTCAGCCTCCCAAGTAGCTGGGACGACACAGGCACACCACCATGCGTGGCTAGTTTTCAAACATTTTTTTGTAGAGTTGAAGTCTCACCATGTTGCCCAGGTTGGTCTCAAACTCCTGGGCTCAAGAGGTCCTCCTACCTCAGTTCCCTAAGTGTTCGAATTACAAGCATGAACCATAAATGGCGCCCGGCCTACTTTTATTTTTCAATAGCAGTTGGAACAGTTAAGTATCTGGGATGACTAACAAGATGACAGTTGGTGAAGAAAACCTTTTCCTCAGTGGGATAAACAGAAAGATAGGGTTTCAACATCAGAATGTAAAGTCAGTTGGGAACAATTAAACCAGGACACATGCAAAAAGATGGAAGTTTCTTGCCTTTAGTCAAAACACTATGATTATGAGACTAAAGTGGTAAAGATCACAATGTTTCAAAAAGCAGGGAACCAAAATTACAAAGGTATCATTTTTATACTGTAATTTCAAAAGTAAGTTCACTTTATCTAAAAGAGGTATTTCTGAGGAATGTGCAAACTACATTTTAAAAAATGAATTGTTTCACTGCTTTATAGTAGAGTTTTACAGATGCTTTACCTTCACTGCTGATTTATCTTTAACTCACAGTGATTTATAATTTTTTTGCTGCACGTTTTTCTACACCTCAGCTTTTATGTCAAATAGTTCATGATTTGTAAGTACAAATGCATAAGGTTGGACAGCCACAGATCTTTAAGAAGTCAAGTATTCCCTTGTTATGCAGATAATTATTCCCTAACATTTCTGCTGGTAAGTCTTGACTGTTCCTTGTTTCTTTAATGAAGACACACCTTTCCTGAACATAGAGGGACCATCTACAATACTGACACTTCGAAGAAAATAATAAAAAAGAACACGAAGTCCCAGGCACTGGCAGGTACTGAGGTGACTGGTTTGTGCTGGTCACCTTTGAGGAGCTGACCAGATTAGCTGTCTGTGAGTTAGCTGGCATCTACAGATCCTGTCGTGTGACTGATGCCATCAGATTCTGACCTGAGCCAGTACCAGGAGTGAAGGCAGCGGAGTTTGAAAGCTGTGGTGACTACTTTGGATTCCTTTGCCTTTGAATTCTGCCATCCTTCTTCTCCACCAATATGTTTATTGTCTTTTAGTGATGACTACGAAACCTGGGTTGAAGGGAATATCTACTCTCATCCACAGATGAAGAGTATGTCAGTTATCTTTCCCATCTCCCTGGAGATGGGGTCATAACACAGCCCACTGCTTCTCCCTGCCTCGAGGCTATGTGTGCCTGTGAGCGGTCTCCTTAGGCAGATCCTCCCATTCCAGAGCCGGCCTCCTGGCTGACCATCCACACACACTCCCCTCAGATTGTAGGTTCACCCACTTGCTGTCTTCCTACAGAACCTTGCCCAGCTGGCCCCACCCTGTGCTCTCTACTTCCACCTCCTGTTATTTGGTGCTGGAGAAATCCAACCATTGTGAACGCTGGACAATGTTGTAAGTTCAAAGTTTCTAGTTCAAAACCGATTCCACAGTCTATTTACTTGTCCCTAAGAGACTCTTGGTGGCCCAGGTTCCTTCCCCTGCTCTTCTGAGGCACTCTCCCTCTGCCGCACCCCTGCCCTATCCCCAGGGCCATCTCTCTCTTGCCAATGATTTTTGACACTGACTTCATGGAAAAAAGAGAGGCTATTATGTGGGAACTCATTCATTATCCCTTTTATATGTAAACTCCCTTTTTGTCTTTGATTATGCCACACAAATGAGTTTATAAAAACCTTTTCTGTAGTGGGGAAAAGGAGGAGAAGTACTATAACTCTAAATATACAATGCTCAAGTCCTGATACATTAAAATGTACAAAAAGGTGCATCTGAAAATAAGGAAATGGAGTATTCCCAAACCTTGTCTGGAGGCTACCCTTCCTTCCAGGCCCCTTGTGCCTCGGGGATCCTGCACCACTGGTGAGCTCCCCAGCTCTCAGAGAGGCTGGCCTGTGACCACCCTATCTAAAAGGAGCTGCTCAGCCCCATGCGATCACTTGCTGTTTTCTTTTTCTGCTTCATTGTCCTTCGTGGTACTTACCTTCATGATGATATTACATTATCTGTCTCCTCCCTAAAATGTCAGCTCCAAAAGAGCAGGGGCTTGTTTTGTTACCGCCAGGGCCACAGTCTCCTGATCAGCAGCTGGCAGTTGTACAACATATTTTTTACCAAAGGAGCGAACTATTAACTCTCAACCATATTGACATGCCTTCTTTCTGCTATGCTATTGCTGAACACAAAAACAGAAAAACAACAGCAACAAGAAAGAGTCATTAGGCCCTATCTCCTTCCTTTTCTTCCTGAGACAATCTACGGTAGATATGTACATATACACTGCCTCTACTCATCCATTTCTATTCTTCCCTCAAATCTCTAGAATCCTGAAGTTCTATTTCGAAGAACTAAAATGCCCCTCAGTCAGAAGTCAGACTGAATGCTTAATCTGCTATCTGAAGTCCTCCACCAATTCTTGGTATTAACACCTCCAGTCCATAGACGTGAAAACAACGTTTCTTGCAAGATCACAAAGCAGGTATTGAGAGTTGGATTTTCACCCAGGTCTATCTGGCACCAAAGCTGCTCTCCCTCCATTCCAACACACTGAACTTAACTAAGTTGTTTAGCAATTTATCTGTTTACATGTCAGTCTCTTCCAGTGGCCGGTGAGTGCCACATAATCCATCTCAATGTTGAGGAAAGAAAGATCATTTTGAACAACCTTTTTCCAATCAAAGTGCAACTGTTAGGAGAGAGAGACCTGTCTTTCTTCTAAGAGAAATCTACAGCATGGTCACTGGAGAGGTAGTTAATGAACTCACACATAGCAACACGCAATGCCCTATAGAACTGTATCTATGGCCTTCTTTTAACAGAGCTTCTGGTGACCAAATCAGGCTTACACCAGAATCTGACTTTATTGAAGGAACAATTACACAATAGATTTAATGACACTTTTAAGCAGTGACAAAGTAATTTTTTGATGAGTAAAAATGAAGAAAAAAATGACTAAGGTCTTTCATAATTTTAAAAATAATACACATTTCTTAGATACTTCTTAATCTTACACCACCTTCTTCTAAAACTGACAACACTAAAGAACATTAGGACTGAAAGAAAAGTCTAAAATGCTAAAGGAATTTCTAAATTCCTCATGTGGCAAGTCCTGCTCCTTTAGTAAACTTGAGAATACATCAGTGCTGAGGTGTAATGATTTGGATCTGAGGAATTTTCTTTTTGTGGGAGGCTGGGGGAGGAGTTCCTCAGAGAAAACAAGACAAACTGCATTACATGTATGATAGAGAGTAGACGTCTGGCTTTGTTGTTTCTATTTATTATACTGCTGGAATGAATTTGAGCAAGATAACAATCCTTCAGCCTTCCTGGTCATAGTTTCCTGTCTTTAGCAAGAGAGGATTAGATTAGATTAGTGTTTCTCAAAGTAGGGCTTGCAGAACCTCAAGGAGGGTCCCAAATATTCTTTTCATACTCATATCAAGATGGCCTTTGCCTTGTGACGACATTTGCACTTGTTGCGCTGTGGGGTAAAACTTCTCTAGCAACTTAGCCAAGTAAGGCAGCGCCCACAAACTGTTCAAGCAGTCCTATACTTCACTGTGGCACTCTCACAGTGGAACAACAAAAAAGCAGTACAAAATTTTAGTTTTATAAAATTTTGGTCCTTGAGTACATGCCTTTTTAACATTCTGTGATGAAATCGTTTGCAGTCAAAGTACACGTCTGCTTCATATGGAAATAGGACTGTTGTCCTGAGGACAAGCACTCGATTCAGCCCTGAAGCTGATCTGGCTACTTTTTTCATGGAATACCATTTTTACTTGAAAAAATGGCTGACAGACGTATGTTGAAATATGTTGAATGAACATATTAAGACTTGGGTATCTGGCAGACATTTTCTCAAAAGTGAATGAATGGAGCTTGGCATTACAAGAAATAACTTCTAACAGTATTTGTTGCCAATGATAAAAGTCATTTTCTTTCAAGTGGCAATTGGAATTTTGGAAAATCTGAATTCACCACCAGCAGCTTGAAGCTTCCCAGTAGTTACTTTTCAGATAAATCTGGTGCTTATGGGCGCGGTGGCTCACGCCTGTAATCACAGCACTTTGGGAGGCTGAGGCGGGCGGATCACGAGGTCAGGAGATGGAGACTATCCTGGCTAACACAGTGAAACCCTGTCTCCACTAAAAATACAAAAAATTAGCCGGGAGTGGTGGCGGGCGCCTGTAGTCCCAGCTACTCGGGAGGCTGAGGCAGGAGAATGGCGTGAACTCGGGAGGTGGAGCTTGCAGTGAGCCTCGATCGCGCCACTGCACTCCAGCCTGGGCGACGGAGCAAGACTCTGTCTCAAAAAAAACAAAAAAACAAAAAAAAACTGGTGCTTACATTAATGAATGCTTTTTAAAATATTGTACAATGAAGTATATGGGAGATTTGCATAACACACTGAACTAGTGTTTTCTAAATGACCAGTTTAGTTTAACGTCACATGCATCAATAAAAGAATCACTCAAGTATGAGACCCAAAATGTAATAGAATACAAAAGTACATGGACAGGGTTTCAAATTTCACAGTACAACTAAACTGAAAGAAGTTTACGTCTGACAAATTTTGGCGTAGCATCAAAGAAAAATATCCATGATTATCTGAAAAGCCTACCAAAATATCCCCTTCCTTTCTGACTATTGGAAAGTCAACTTTTTAAAAAACATGTCAACATATACAATATCACAACTGACTGAATGCAGGACTAGCTATGTGACTCAAACTATGAGTCTCTTTAATGAAGCCAGAATTTAAAGATATTTGCAGAACATAAATCAATGCCAGTCTTCTCATTATTATTATTATGTTTTTACCTTGGAAAAATATTTAGGTTGGTGCAAAAGTAATTGCGGTTTTTGTCATTAGTTTTATAGTATGGTCAATTTCATTAAACTAGGTTATTTTTGTTAAGATGTAATGAGCTTATTGTTATTTCAAAATAAATCCATAAATATATTTTTCTTTTTATGATCACTAAATATTGACAGCTACAACTCATACAAGCAAATGCTCTTTAGAGTCCTCAATAATTTTTGAGAGTGTAAAAGGTCCTGAAGCTACAAAGTTTGAGAGCAACTGAATTAGATGAAATCTAACTTACTACGTCTTTTGAGATTCTATAATTGCGTGTGTGTATGAGTGAGTGGGTAGGTTTGTGTGAATGAGAATAGGAAATCAAATCTAGAAATGTTTTACTTTTTGTTGTTAGGTTTTATTCCCTTCACCTTTGTTTCCTTGAGAATATAACATGGCAGATCAATAGGAGAGAGTTTTGATAATAAAGTATTAAAAGGCAATTCATCCTAACACAAATATTAATTATAATTAAAATATCACTAGCTGTCAATGTTAGACTATGAACCAAATAAAATGCTTGACAAAAATGTTATATAATGTTTCAGAAACTTATCTTATTTGAATTTATATTTATGGAATATCAGATAAGTTATATTCAAATGACATTTATATTTTCCCCCAATTTTAAGAAATATCATCACAAGATACTCTTGGTAGTATATAATCTTTTCAAAAAACAGAGCAGTGTTTTTAAAGAATTTGTTTTTGTTTTTGTTTTTGTTTTTGAGACGGAGTTTCGCTGTTGTTGCCCAGGCTGGAGTGCAATGGCACGATCTCAACTCACTGCAACTTCCGTCTCCCCGGTTCAAGCAATTCTCCTGCCTCAGCCTCCTGTGTAGCTGGGATTACAGGTGCCTGCCACCCCACTCAGCTAATGTTTTGCATTTTTAGTAGAGATGGGGTTTCACTACGTTGGCTAGGCTGGTTTTGAACTGCTGACCTCGTGTGATCTGCCCGCCTCAGCCTCCCAAAGTGCTGGGATTACAGGTGTGAACCAGTGCACCCGGCCTGAAGGATTTTTTTAAACAAAAAGTATTCAAAATCATTTAAAATTATTTTATCCAAACAAAAGTAATCACAAGTTGCTCTTCCTTATTAATACAAGTTAGATGCTGGAATCTATAAATGTTTTTAGGATTTTGGTGCCCATTAATTTAAAGACAAGAGCAATATGTTTACTCTATTAAAAGCATTACTAGATTTATGAATTTCTATTCCTATTGCTATTGGATTTTTAAAAACAGAAAATGCCTATCCTTTATTTTTGGCTGCATAACATCCTAAATACCCCGGTCAAACTACTTTGCTTTTATCCCTGCTCAACCCACCACGCTAACCATCTGCATAAATAAAGATGCAAGCATCTGCCATATTGCAAATGGTCTCAGGGGCAGATGTTTCCATCCTTGTGTTCATGTCACTGGGGCTGGGTACATTATTTGAACAGATGTACACAATCTGAAAGTGTTGTGTCCCACAGTGAAATGTCTCCAACTGCTTTCTATCACAGTACATAAATGCTATTTGCACCTGCATTTATGTTAATGATATAAACGCAGCAGGGGTTCTGACAAAGTGAGATGTGATGCTATGAAATATATTTACATGGTTAATTGGAATTTCTGAGAGACTCTGCTGCCAAACGGCCACACTGGCAATGATACATACCCAAGTAAATTATCTGATTACCAGCCTGCTTTTTAAGCCACAGAAATACAGCTATTTCGGCCGGCCACAGTGGCTCACGCCTGTAATCCCAGCACTTTGGGAGGCAGGCAGATCACCTGAGGTCAAAAGTTTGAGGCCAGCCTGGGTACCACGGTGAAACCCCGTTTCTACTAAAAATACAAAACATTAGCCGGGTGTGGTGGTGTGTGCCTGTGATCCCAGCTAGTTGGGAGTCTGGGGCAGGAGAAACGCTTGAACCAGGGAGGCGGAGGTTGCAGTGAGCCAAGATCGTGCCATTGCACTCCAGCCTGGGCAACAAGAGCCAAACTCCATCTCAAAAAAAAAAAAAAAAAAAAAAAAAAGAAGAAAGAAATAAATACAGCTATTTCAAACAACAAAAATAATCATAATCTAAATTTACTAATATTTTAAACTCTAATATTTTATTTCAACTTCCATATATGGCTGGTCTACTTTATGGTTTTAGGCCACCCAGGTCATTTCCATTTATTCTAAAAGGATATTTCTACAGGCATGTGTGTGTTTTCCATTTGTTCTTCTGTCAACAGTATAACATACTAATAATACACAATGGTATTTTGTAGAAGTTATTACATCGGAAAGTTCCAATTTCCAACATTAAGGAGTTAACCAAAACCAGCTTGCAAATGTCAATTTGTACTTGCTCTGCAGCATAAAATGGTACCAAAAGTCCAAGAACAGCATTTACACTACTTGTTAAGATCAAAATGTTTCCATATGAATATCACATATTTGGAAACATAATATTTTGGTAATACACAGGGAATGATATTTTCCCCCCATAATGAGGTCATAAAGCAATGTTAACCACTAAATTCAAAGCATCGAATTACAGTGGTACTCCTTGCTACTGTGCGTTCAATGTGAGGGCTGGAGAGTCACAGATCTTGCAACAGCAGTTTTCTTTGTAGCTTTACCGAACTAAGAATTTATGGTCACCTTCAAATAATATATTACTTTATTAACTTGAAGTTTATAATATTAACTATGCACAAAGTCATTTTATCTGAGAAAAAATCATAAAAAATAGTTTTTATTCTGCACATTATCCTGATGCTTCTACTGTGCTTTCAAAGTTTTTTACAAGGCGTATTCATATACAGTTGATTCTCGTTATTTGCAGATTCTGTATCTGTGAATTTCCCTAATTGCTAAAATTTATTTTTAACCCCAAAATCAATACTTGTGGTGCTTTCATGGTCATTTATGGACATGTGTGGAGAACAAAAAAGTTTGAGCCACTTGACATGCAAATTCCCAGCTGAGGCAGAACAAGATGATGTCCTGCTTTCTTCCTTCAGCTCTCATACTGTAAACACACATACTTCTTGCATTTCAAAAACTGCCACTTTTTTTTTTGCACTTTTTGTGCTTTTTCTTGGTGATTTTACTGTTTACTTATGGTCTCCAGCATAGTGCTGGGTGCTGTCTAGTGCTCCTACACACAAGACAAGTGTGATGTGCTCTACGGAGAAAACACTTGTATTAGAGAAGCTTTGTTGAGGCATGAGTTATAGTGCTTTTGTCTCTGAGTTCAATGTTAAAAAATTAACCCTGTCTATTAAAGTATTTTTTTTTAACAGAAATACACTTATAACAAGGTCATGTATCAGTTGTTGACAAAAATGTTGTGATTAGAGGCTCACAGGAACCTAAACTTGAATATCCCCTGGGAACAAATGGCTCAGTATTTGCTAATTCAGTATTCCTAATAACCTTCTAGAAAATAAATACTACAAATAATGAGAATGAGAATCAACCATACCTACTGCATTTGACCGTTACAGGGCAAGAATTACTATCCCCATTGGAAAGACGAAGGGACTGAGGTTTACTGATTTGGCCAAAATCACAGAGCCTAAAAAGAAGCACATAACAATGACCAGAGCTCAGCTGTCCAGATCAGTGTTCTTCCACCAGATGGAGAGGAAAGGGGAGATATGGGCAAGGAGGAAAAGAAAAAAATAGAGAGCTTAAGAAAATAGCTTTCATACCATGTTCGAAACAGTGAAACTACGATTAGATAACAAGAGTAAACCACTTTCAGGTTAAATCCCCATAAAAGGAAACCCCTGCTTGGATAGGCAGCCCAGTGTTATTAATTACAACAGCTGCAAGAGAGAAGAGCTTAGTTTGGTTTTACTTTCCTCCGCCTTTGCTTCTTTTGCTGTCTCTTCAAAGGCAATAAATACTTGTTAAATGAACATTTGCTTTCATTGGCTTTAGAATTCCATCCACTTTGGTGCTTCATTAAAAAAAAAAAGATTACAACATTTTCACAGCATCAGATGTGATTTATAAAAACTGTTTCAGGGTTTAAGACATTTTATACATAATTTAATATGCATTTGAGAGACTACTACATGCAGGGGTGTTTTAAACCCTGCTAAAGACAGAAAATTCATCAAGAACTTTATAAAAGACCTAACTGATACTAAGTCCAAAATAAGTAAGATCTTTTCCCCAAACTTTAAAAATGATATGAGTATTAACTAGCTCCTCCCTAAGTGTGCCTTACTTGAGTTCTAATATCCTATATTCATGAATACCAAAATTTTAGGTCTGTAAGCTATAAGTATATACTTTTATGTCTGCAAGACATAGAATACATTTTTAGACAGTATCATAACTATTTATTTTTTATTGAATCAGAAAATCTAGGGTTTTTTAAAAGGATTCAAATATGAATTCACATGATAGTAATGGCCTTGGCTGTGCAGTCCAATCATGTACAGATTTGGGAAATCAGTAGTAGCTGTACAGCACATGTCCAGCTAACTGCAGTGGGTCCAGAGGGGGCCGCCTGTGTGTCTGCCTCAAAGCATTTGCTCTCTCTCCATCCCCATTTCTTACTTTTATGAAATAGAAATAGCACTCACAATTTGAAAGCTTCCTTTAAATAATACAAATGTTATGACAGAGTTGAGAAAAGTGGTAGAAGAACTGTATAAGAAAACTTTTCTACCTGCAGAAGATTTGTCTAGGAAGTGGCAAACTTAACTGTAAGGCTGACAAGTGACTAAGAATTGAGAGACTCGGTGGGGCGCGGTGGCTCAGGCCTGTAATCTCCGCTCCTTGGGAGGCTGAGGAGGGCGGATTACGAGGTCAGGAGTTCGAGACCCAGCCTGGCCAACATGGTGAAACCCCGTTTCTACTAAAAATACAAAAATTAGCCAGGCGTAGTGGCTCGCTCCTGTAGTCCCAGCTACTAGGGAGGCTGAGGCAGAAGAATCGCTTGAACCTAGGAGGTGGAGGTTGCAGTGAGACAAGACTGCACCACTGCACTCCAGCCGGGGTGACAGAATGAGACTCTGTCTCAAAAAAAAAAAAAAAAAAAAGGAATTGAGAGACTCCACTAAAACAGACTCTCACTTGACTTAAATGAAGACTCCTTCCTGACCAATGAACAATGGGGTTTGCATTAACCAACTGTGTAGGAACTTAAAATTCATTCTGACTACCCAAGATACAAACTTCAATGATCAACTGGCATAATCACAGTGAACTACCTCTTCTTAGCACATAAAACACATACATTGTCCCTGTCAGAGAATCATTTGGTGATACTGCTCACCTGTGTGAGTTTTCTTATGTGGCACGTAAATAAATTCACTTGCATTTTTAATTAGTGTGGTGACTGTCTTTCACCAAATCTAAATAGTTGGCCTTATTACGTTGTTTTCATGCCTCTTTTTTGAAAAACACAGTTTAGTTCATCATTTGAAAATATCAGACAAAAAAAGGAATACGGAAAACTAAATCATATCCCTAAATCCTGAAAGAATGATATAGAAAACTACAACAAAATAAGTCTCATGAACTTCTCAAAATTCTATAAATTATATTCTCACACAGAAAGGAATAACGGTGACACTAGGTTATAATAGAAAACCTATAATATAGTATAACTTATCATTAGAGTGATAGCACAATGTTAAATCTCTTTATCTGAAATTAGATAACATTTAAGTAGAAGAAACCAGAATTTTAAATTTGTTTTCTCCGTTAATAATGCTGCCAGTTCTTCCTAGCTTTAAACCCCCTGGCCTAAATTCCACTTGCTTGACTTGTACATATATGTTAATATCCTGAACAAATGTCATCTCTTCCATTGTGTTTCCTGACCAGCCTCAAAATCTTTAGCTTAACCAACTGTTCTTTCATTCTGATTTTCAAAGTATGTCATACTCACTTCTAGTACAGCATTAGTCATGCTTTATTCTAGTTAAGGACATGCATATATGCTGTTCCAACAGGATTTTAGAGCCTAAAAGCTCAGGCTCTGTATGACTTACCTTTGGATTCTTCACAGCATCTGATAGTTCCTGGTACAAATTACCTTGGTGATCATTAAACCTGCTTCTACCATATGAACTTTGTTTGGGGACAGTATGTTGGTACAGCATATTTTCCTTAATTTAAGGCTCACAACTCTGTTGGTAATGTCTTATCTAAATTTTATACAGAAATGCATATAATATGTGTGTATGTGTTTATAAGTTGGAAATTCAAAGGTATCATAATTTATAGCTAGCCATCAATGGTTTGTTAAATAAGTCAATCTGCATTTAATAAATAGCATGTGCCCAGCAAACTTCTCATGTCACACAAATTATGTACATGTAATTAAACAAATATATATGTAATATATATGTATACGTGTGTGTATATATATATCAGACAAAATATATATATATATTTAGAGACAAAGTCTTGTTCTGTTGCCCAGGCTACAGTGCCATGCATGGCATGATCACAGCTCACTGCAGCCTCAAACTCCTAGGCTCAAGCAATCCTCCTAGCTCAGCCTTCCAAGTACCTGGGACTATAGGCATGAGCCATCATGCCCAGCTAATTTTGAAATTTTTTTTGTAGAGATGGAGTCTTACTATGTTGCCCAGGCTGGTCTCAAACTCCTGGCCTCAAGTTATCCTCCCAACTCGGCCTCCCAAAGTGCTGGGATTATAGGTGGGAGCTGCTACACCTAGCCATAAATTATATTTGATCATAAACAGAATCATAATAAATCTGATGCTTTTGTTAAAACATATTAATATTAACCTAAGACATACAGAAAGTATTTGAATGAATGAATAAATTAATGAATAACTGGGCAATTCTTAGGCGTTACACATATTCATATACCTAATTTTTCCTTATAGATGTAATTTCCCATAATTTAAGTTATAATTTCTGCTCACTTTGATTTAAAATGGCTTTAAGCATTCATATGTGTAATTAAGCATAGTATTTTTGATCAGAGAAGAAAAAGGAGATGATCAAAAATTATTAGAAATATTCTTTATAAATTTTAAATTATAAATTATTCTAAATTCTTATAGAAATATTCTTTATGAATTAAATATTCTTTATAAGTATTCTTTATAAATATATGTTCTCTATAATTTATATAAATATTCTTTATAAATTTTTTGATAGATCTGGGTTCAAATCTTGGATCAGTCACTTACTTGTTGGTGGTCTTGGCAAAAAATACCTAATCTTGAACTTGTAAAATAAGGTTTACGTCTAACTTATTGTGAAGATTAAATAAAATAAAGGATGTAAAGTTGTAGGCAGAATGATATCACACTGGAGGCACATGATTTAGGTTTTCTAAGGCTATTACATCTCCTCTGTCAAATTCCAGGATTGGGCTTAAGCATCTTTAGTCCCAGAAAAGATTGGTGAGGAGGTTCACTTGAGCTCTGGGTAAGGCAAAGGGGTCTTACTTTCTGGTCAATGGAGGTATCCAAGCTTATGTTATAGCCCAGGGAGGTAGACATCAGAACAAAACAAACTGTGATGAGAATCAAAGCAGCCAAGAGGTGTGAGTGCTTTCTCCCTCTGTATCAGCCAGAGCCAAGTGGCTCGTTGTTTACTCATATGGACTCACCTTTTTAGAGCCTGAAAGGAACACTTAGTCATTCTCGATTTTTAAATGAGAAAACTGAGGCTCAGTGGCAAAATAACTTTGCCTGGGGTTCCACAGCTGTTTGGAGGCAGGTCTGGAATGGAGTCCAGCTTTCCTGATACTTGTTCCATTATTTTTACTGCTAAGCCTCTCCTCGCTTACTTGGATAAAAGAAGGTAATATCAGCTTGGACACCGAATATCAAACCCTTGATCAGCTACCTAGGGCTCCACAAATCTTCCAGAGAATATATACCAAAGAACACTCAAGGAAAACACGTGCTCTTGATTTCTAGTTGGGGTTTCCCATCTCCTTCCTTGCCCTAGTGTTCCCGGCTGGATTTTGTGTGAGTCTCAGGGACTCTCACTCTCCCTTGGGATAAATTCCTGGATAACAATCAAACCAAGCGGTCTGCTTCCTGCTTACTCCTCATGGGTCTCCTTGGAGCATGTTTGGCCTTCCAAGGTCATTAGGCATTCCCAAGCAAGAGGCAGCCTCATGGCCATCTCACTGACCAGTCTCAAAGATGAGGAGGTCCCAGATATTAATAATAGTCATTAAGAACGGTAGTTTTATCATCATATCAGTGCCTACTACACAAACAACAATATGCTGGGTGATTTACATATGCTATTTCCTTTAGTCTCCACATATCCTATAGAGTGGGACTTATTATCTTCATTTTATAGATTTACAGATGTGGAAGCTGAGGTCAAGTGATATACCTAAGGTTTTACAATTAAGTGGTAGGACTGAGTTTCAAATCCAGATTCCATGCGCTCAAGAGTTATGATACTACCCTTCTCACTGACAGAGATCAGAGTGTGTGCTCTATTTAAGGGCCCTTCATAACAAGTTCCCTCCTTTTACTAAAAGCTACATGTTCCACTAAGACAGCCTAATTTTGCCTCATTAAAGATATGTCTTTTTTCTCATACACATCAGAACTTCTCTTCCGTGTGGAAGAAACTAGATAGGGCAGGGAAAGCCTGGGATTTCTCCCTGGGGTTAGAGTGTATCCTTTATGGTGAGGATAATTTAAATACTCTTGATTAAGAAAGGACTCTACCTCCATCTGGAGGTCCAGGTTCTTCTGGAAGGTCCAGAAGTGCCTGTTAAAAAATCATTATTTTATTTTTTATACATTGTATAGAGTAAAAGAGTTTTTCTATTTCTTTTAAAATGGATTATCAGGGGAAACAGGTCAAAGAAATGTATACATAAATTCTATATCCTCTAAGTGTATGTCTACAGATGTGTGTATGAATATGTATGCATATATTCTTCTACTCACTAAAATACTTGTGTTATTTTGCTTCAATAAAGCCAATACTTTTTAATTTCATTGATATCTGTTAGTGCCAGTTAACTGCCAGTGAATAAGCAGGGCTCTGTGAGTTTTGGGTGGAATGAGATGGCCCTGCTCTCAAGGTGCTAGAGCCTAAAAAAGGAGACAGGTCCTTAAACCTCAGGAATCCATATACACTCAAATTATTTACCAAAAGAAATGAGTTTTCATATATAATTATAATTTTTGTTTTTAATTCTAAGAAATAAGTTACCTTATGATTAGAGGTCAATGATATTCAATGTATTAAATTAAAACTATAACAGACACATCACCATTTTCCTCAGCAGTTTATCTTACCTTCATCTTTTGGTGGTACTGCTAAAGAATTCTGCATTATGATGTACTGGACTTGAATAGTATCTTTCCTAAAAATAAGCAAGCACAAATAAGTATTAGAAAGTAATTGAGAGAGCATGTTAATGCATACTAAATATAGAAATTCTAAGCTGTTTTTTAAAGTTTGTTTTATAACTACACGAGTAATAAAAAATGCATTGAGTTATTAAGAATTGATGTTTTTATTTCTTCTCATTTTTCTACAAACAGGATTTTATTGGATGTACTAGAATGGGCTTGGAGATAGATGCAACGACACATCAGGGGCCTTACTCACATTTCTGCTCTCATGGGGTCATGTGTAAGTAGGCAAAGTTAGGATTCTCTGAAAATGTACTCTCTGATAATTGATTCATATACTTTAAGAACAAACAGCTAAAATGCTTAACAGTTTAAAGGTACTATAATTGCAATATAATCATTTGATGAAATATAACTCAGTCATTAAAATGCAACTGTGAAGATTACGTAGCAACATAAAAAAGGTTAATGATGCGATGCACTGGATGAACATGCTAAATGACAGACACCAGCATTACAAATATACAAAAAATAAAGGCACAGGAAAACACACGGAAGAAAATATGTCAATATATAAATTTACAGTGTGTTTGGTGATGGAATTACAGGTGTTCTCCCCCATTCCCCACATTTTAGCTATTTTCCAAATTGTGAGTAATGTAGTATTCCATATTAATAAAATATCTGAATAAGGCAACTCAAATCTTTGAAAAATAGAAGTAATTTTTTTTATAAGTTCTTAAACAAAAAAGAGTTTCTAAGCATGACACCAAGTACAGAGCCCATTAAGGTAAAGACTGATGAATTTTTTGGTTTAAAATTTTAAATATTTTTAAAGTAAGAAAATTGGACAAAATTAAAAGGCATGATTACTACTTCTAGCCAAGATGGAGTAACAGAGACCAGATTCATGCTTCTGCCTGAAACAACCAAAACACAGACAGAATATATGAAACAATGTTTTCAAAACAGTGAACATCAGTGTAGAAGCAGGAGGCAGAGAAATTCTAGGCAGACAGGGGCGGGTCCCCCGTGAAACGGCACCTTCAAGACAAAGTAGCCCGAAACCTGCGGCCCAAGGTGAGAACTTCTATCCCTGTTTGCCTGCTCTCTCCTGATTGGTTCTTTCTGAATAATGTCTTTTCACCAATCGAATATTGCCTTTTCCAAAACTACCCATGGCTTGCCCTGCCCCCCATTCTGTGCGTATAAAGACCCTGGACTCAGTCAGTAGAGGAGAGAAGCAGCTTGACTGAAGAGAAGCAACTTGACTTCAGGGGGACGGCTGCACTTCAGAGAAGAGACAGCTTAATTTTGGAGAGACGGTTTGACTTCAGGGAAGACTACCTGACCGTCCCGTCCTTTCCAGCTCCTCTCTCCGCTCAGAGCCATCCATCGCTAAATAAAATTATCTGCCTCCACCATCCTTCAAGTGTTGGCACGACATCATTCTTCTTGGACACCACACAAGAGCTTGGGACCCACTGGATGTAGGTACCCAAAAAGGCTGTCACACTAGCCCTTGCTGGCGGAGTATAGACGCCCCACCTGACAAGACAAGGGGCCCACTGAGCTAGTAACACACTGCGGTCCACAAATGGCAAAACTAAGCTAAGAGAGCACTGCAGCATGCCCTTTGGGATTTCGGGGATCACAGGCACTCCCACCTGGGCACCGCCGCAAGGTGTGCATGGAGCGTGCTCCTGCCAGCACCCAAAGCAACCAGCCTGATCCTGCTCTCATTTGCTCACGAGCTCCCTCCCTCCTGCAAGGGGTTGAGTGTGGTGGGCTGAGTAAACAGGGCATCCCTATTGCAAACCTGACAAAGGGGTCAAGAAAAATCCTGCATCATCATGTCAAGAAAAACTGATCCCTGAGAGCCAGGAAACAATTGCAATGAGCCCTATGGCAACAACTGTGATGAGCTCTATGTGAGGAAAGATCCTTGCAGAGATTTCCAGAATACTGGAAAAGAGGGCTACACACAGAGCACAACAGAGAGGGTCCTTGCTGGGTTATTTACCTTTGTAATGATCAACACAGGCAAGTGAGGAAACACCCCAAGACCAGGGAAAGGTTCAAGGTACACTATAGTCACAGAAGAACAGGAATATTGCCTGTTGCCATTAGCTAGGGTGAAAAAACTCACAATTCACAAAGGAATGGGTAGAGTACACAGAAGGGTCTTGCCTTAGTAGGGGGGAATACTTAATTCTAGTCTGTGTATTTCTCTGGTTTCATATAAATCTTAAATCAAGACATGAAAAAATCAAACTGTTTCAAATTATTTTAACTATGTGCCAGAACAAATCACAAAATATTTATAGAAATACAAAAATATCTACCACCAAATAAAGTAAAATTCATAATGACTGACATTTAATGAAAATCATCACGCATGCAGAAATGCAGAAAAATATGATCCATAATTTAGAAAACAATCAAAACTGACCAGGACTGACACATATTAGAATTAGCAGACAAGGACATTAAGTGTATAACTGTATTTCATATGCTCAAAATGTTAAGTACAGGTAGAAAAGATATGAAAAAATTCACATAAAATTTCTAGAGATAAAAACTATAATGTATAAGATGAAAAATACACTGCATGGAATTAATGGTACATTAGACATGTCAGAAGAAAATATTAGCAAATCTGAAGACACAGCTATCGAGACTACACAGAATGGAGAAGACAGTAAAATTAAAAAAACAAAAAACAAAAATCAGAATCGAGAGCATCAGTGAGCTGCAGGCCAACTTTAAGAAGATTAATATGCCAGTATTTGAAGAGGGGAGAGATGGAAGGGCAAAAAAATTATTTTTAAGAAAGAATGGCAGAACATTTTCCAAATTTGATGAAGCTGTGAACACACAGATCCAAACATCTCAAAACACCGATTCACAAGAAACATGAAACCATACTAAGGTATATCATTGCCAAACTGCTCAAAACTAGTGAAAAAAAAAGTTTTCAAAGGCACCCAGAGAAAAAGACACATTGCATATAAAGAAACAATGATAAGGGTAACAACAGATTTTTTACTATTAATAAAATGATGCAAGTCTGGCCAGGCGCGGAGGCTCATGCCTGTAATCCCAGCACTTTGGGAGACCGAGGTGGCACAGCACCTCAGGTCGGGTGAGACCAGCCTGACCAACATGGAGAAACCCCCATCTCTACTAAAAATACAAAAATTAGCTGGGCATGGTGGTGCATGCCTGTAATTCCAGTTACTCGGGAGGCTGAGGCAGGAGAATCACTTGAACTCAGGAGGCGGAGGCTGCAGTTAGCCGAGATCGTGCCATTGCACTCCAGCCTGGGCAAAAAAAAAAAAAAAAAAAAAAAAAAAAAAAAGAAAGAAAGAAAAAAGAAAAAGAAAACAAACAAAAACAAAAACAGTACAAGTCTGAAGACAATAAACAGTAAGAACAACTGTAATCTAGAATTCTTAGAACTCCAGGCCCTGATGTCTTCTCTAGTGACTTCTACTGAAAATCCTTCCAGAAAATTGAAAAGGAGGAAATGTTACTATCTAAAAAGTCAGCATTATCTAGATATCAAAACCAGACAAAACTATTACGAGAAAAGATTCCTATGGCCCAATATCCCTCATAAGCACATATGCAAAAGTAATAAACAAACTTCTAGCAAATCAAATCCAATAATATGAGAATACACCGTGATCAAGTAGAGTTATCCAAGAATACACAATTGGTTTAACATTCAAAATAAATGTAATTTACCATCTTATTATGTTAAAAAAGAAAACTACACGATTATTTAAACAGATACAAAAATTGCATGTGATAAAATCCAACATCCATTACTGATAAAAATAAATCCTTTATAAATTTAGAAAGGAACTCCTCACTATGGTGAAACACATCTATTAATATGAGAAACTAAAGCTAAAATCATGCTAAATAATGAAAGATTAAATGCTTTCCCTCTAAGTTCACAAACAAGAGAAGGATATCTATTCTCACCACTTCTATTCAACCCTGTATTGGAAGTTCTAGCCAGTGCAATAAAACAAAAATAAATAAAATGTATTCAGATTGTGAAGCAAGACTTAAAATGGTCTTTATTTGCAGATGACATGATTGTCTAATTAGAAAATTCAATAGAATCTACAAACAAAGCCCTTCTAACTAATAACTGAGTTTAGCAAGGTTACATAATACAAGATCAATATGCAAAAATAAATTATATTTTTGTATCCTAGAAATAATCAGCAATTGAGACAAAAAATCAGAAATTGAGACACCATTTATAACAGCATAAAAATGAAATAATTAAGGATAAGACTGGCAAAGTATGCAAAAGACCTATACACTGAAAACTAAAAAACACTCATAAAAATTTTAAAAGATCTAAACAAATGAAGAGATATACCACATTCAAAGGTTGGAAGACTCAATGTTGTTAAAATGACAATTTTCTTCAAATAGATATATAGATTCAATATAATCCTCATCAAAATCCCAGTAGACTTTTTGTAGAAATTAACCAATTTTTAAAATTCACATGAAAATAGAAAGAGCTCAGAATAATCAAAACTTCCTTAAAAAAGAAGAAACAAATTGGACTGATGCTACTTTAGTTTCAAGAAAGAGACATATAGACCAATGCAACAGAATAGAGAGTCCATAAATAAATCCACACAGATACGTATTTTCATGAAAGTCCAAAGGGAAAGCTGTGGAACATGAATAGTCTCTTCATCAAATGATGATGCTTTCTCTATATGCGAAAAACAAAAAAAGAACTTTGAGCCATACCTCACACCATATACAAAATTTGAAATGCATCATATACCCAAATGTAAAACACAAAACTTCTAAAAGAAAATACTGTGCCCTTTAGTCAGGCATAGGTATCTTAGACATGGCATCTGAAACATAATCCATAAAATAACAAACTAATGTGCTAAACTTCATCAAAATTGCAAACTTCTGCTCTTCAAAAGATACCAATAAGAGAATGAAAAGACAAGCCATAAATGGGAGAAACTATTTGAAAATAATCTGATAAAGAAATTGTATATAAAACTCTCAAAACTAAATAAGAAAACACATCTCCCAATTTGTAATGGGCTAAAGAGGTGAACATACACTTCTCCAAAAAAGATACATGGCTTGCAAATAAGAACATGAAAAGATGTTAGGCCGGGTGCGGTGGCTCAAGCCTGTAATCCCAGCACTTTGGGAGGCCGAGACGGGCGGATCACGAGGTCGGGAGATCGAGACCATTCTGGCTAACCCGGTGAAACCCCGTCTCTACCAAAAAAATACAAAAAACTAGCCGGGCGTGGCGGCAGGCGCCTGTAGTCCCAGCTACTCGGGAGGCTGAGGCAGGAGAATGGCGTAAACCCGGGAGGCGGAGCTTGCAGTGAGCTGAGATCCGGCCACTGCACTCCAGCCTGGGCGACACAGTGAGACTCCGTCTCAAAAAAAGAAAAAAAAAAAAAAAAAAAAAAGAAAAGATGTTCAACATCACTGGTTATTAAGAAAAGATACACCTGCCTTAGGATCCAGCTAATCCCTTCCTACCAACCCAAGAGAAACGAAAGCATATGTCTACACAAAAACTTGTACAAGGAATGTTCACAGCAGCTATATTTGTAGTAGCTCCAAGCCAGAAACAACCCAAATGTTCACCAACAGATGGAATATATAAACATACAATGGAACATTACTCAGCATTTTAAATGAACTGTTGATCTACATCACAACAGAAATGAATCTCCAAAAACATGATGCTATATGAAAGAAGATAGACATTAAAGAGCAATACTCTATGATTCTACTTGCATAAGATTTTAGAGACTGTAAACTATAGTGGCAGAAAGCAGATCAATGGTTGCCTGGGGACAGGGGAGACAGAGAAGGTTGGGGGAGAGACCCTACAAGCATACACCCATCCACTGAGGTGAAGAATATATTCATTATCTTGATTATGATTAAGTTCCAAGGGTGTATACGTATGTCAAAATTTATCTCACTGTACTTTAAATATATGCAATTGACTGTATGCCAATCATATCTTAATATAGCTGTTAAAAATTAAAAGGTAAATATTGAGAAAAAATTTAAAAATTCTAATAGACATACAGACATTCATTTAACAGATGTTGTTTGTAGTGTTACTATGCACTCTGGAAAAGATATAGTAGACATGGTTCTTGTATTCCTGTCTAATATAAAAGAAATAACAATGAGATAATGCTCCACTATAAAAATGAGTAAGGACTTAAAAAATTTATAAAAGACAACATTTAACAAGTAATCATCAGAAAGAATGTTAAGACTTACTAAAAATCAAAGAATTGCAAATTTCTAAAATAATACTACTTTTTTGCCTCTAAATTGGCAGAAAAATAATACAAACTTTTGGAGAAGTCTGAGGAAAGGGGTATGCTCATTTACTTCCTGTATTATAGTTGGTACAAACTCTCTGGCAATGTGCATCCTGAGCCTTACAATTCTGCATTCCTTTTGGCCCAGACCTTCCTTCCTTCCTCATGTAGGAATTTTGCTCAAAAAATTATCATTGTAATGTGTAAAGCCATCATCATTATCATCATCCTCATTACCTTTAAAGAAATGTTAAGGGTGCCGTTTAAAATATACAAAAAATGCAAAACTTAGAATTAGGGTATATTTTTATAATAAAGCTATTTTTAAAAATGTTTCTTAAAATATTTAAAAATATAAAAAATGCTTATGACATGTTTTTGTATAAAAGGGCTGGTTATAGCGATGCGCTGTGGCTCACACCTATAATCCCAACACTTTGGGAATCAGAGGTGGGAGCATCGCCTGAGCCCAGAGTTTGAGACCAGCCTTAGCAACACAGTGAAACCCATCTCTACAAAAAATACAAAAACTGGCCACGTGTGGTGGTGCGTATCCATAGTCCAGATACTCAGGAAGCTGAGGTGGGAGGATCCCTTGACGACCGGAGGTTAAGGCTGCAGTAAGCCCTGACTGTGCTACTGCACTCACTGCAGCCTAAGTGACAGACTGAGACCCTGTTTTCATTCCAAAAAAAGGGTTGGTTACAGAGCAGTATGGTTCAGTTATTTTTTCATAACTCAAGAGAAAAATTACCCAATAATAAAAGTATGTATCTCTCAGTGGGGCATTAAAGTGCTACATAATCTTCCCTTTTATGCATATAAAGTGATACTACATAGTTTCCCCAATGAATAAATACTGCTTTTGCAATCAGAAAAAGGTTTTAATTTTCATTGTTTTGAAATACTATGTTAGAAAAGGAGTGCCATCAAAATAATTTTAACTGTATTCCTAATATCTTGGTTTTTCATGTAGGACACCCACTCAAATGAAATTGTATTGTCTTTTGCTGTGACATAAAGCACTGCTGCATTTAATTCTATTATAATTATTAAACACGAATAAATTATGTAATAAATATACCTAACACCTGTTAAAAAACGTTTGGATAGTTACAAAATATTGCATCCTCTGATTTGACTGGATAATAAGATAAATACGCTGGCGGAAAATATGCATTAAATAGTTACATAAAATCTAACAGTATTTAATAAATCTTATACCATGATTCCTTGGGTAAGTGTGCATTTTTACTCAAGGAATCATAATATAGCACTAACAGCCACTGCATCCTTCATAGTTTATAAGGAAAAACCTCTGAAAATTATAACCTGACTTTTCTTACTTAAATTGCTGAAAAGTATATTAAATAGAAAAATCTATCAGAAAGGAATAAAAGAACGCAAACAGCGAATACAATCAATTATAGCAAGATCTAATACAATGTGCTTTATAAATCACTGTTACATAATTTTCGTTTTAGTTAATAAGCCATATTTAAACACAGTTGTTTAAAAATGAAAATTAGGTGAACTGGTTACTTGACAAAGTGACAGCTTGATGGTGTTATAAATGAAAATTTTTCCATTTATTCCTTGTTGAAGAAACCTAAGGCAGACACTGCTTTGTCTCTGTTATGCTGCTTTGCTAAGGTTCCTAAAAATAAATGTAGATAAAGAAATGTAAGAGAATAAAAGAAAATAATTTGCTTCATGCTCAACATGCTGATTAACTTTAACCCATGTTGTGAGTACGTGTATAAGTGCATGCTCTTGCATGTGTATGTGGCCACCAGGCACAGAGTTGCGATGTAGATGTCAATGTAGATGATTATTTCTAGGAAACTATTTCCTAGGGAATAAACATGTCATATATCATCACACTGACATACTATCATTATGTCATAAATAATGCCATAACATAATAAATCTGGCCAGGATAACTTAAAACATGGAAATATAAAAAAGGTAATGAGTCTTTTAATGTCTCAGAGCTGGCAATTCTTAACAGGCTTTTCTTTATATATTAAGATAATGTTACTAACCTACCTTGATTGGGCAGCTGCTCTTTTGACAGGCCATCTTCTAGTTTTAATTCTACTGTTATTCTGTGCCTCTTGATTTTAAAGTCTAACATGTTGATAGTCACACAAGATCTTAGTTTCAGGCTAGAACCAGAGTCAGCAAAGCCATAGATGACAGCTTCACCTAGATTGTATTCTATACTGTAGCTCTTCTGCAACAAATGCTACTGTGTACTAGACCTATCACTAGGTAATTCACAAACACCTCATCCTCATACGAGGATCTGCACTGTTATCATCAAGTTCAGAAACTGAGGTGCTCAAAGAAAATTAAGAAACTTGCTCAAGGTCACTCAGATGGGCCAGAATTCATTCCCAAGGTATGTCTCATTTCCATGTATACCCTCTTCATGCTCTCCTGAGTGCAGCTTCTCCCTCTCTGCCCCTCATCCCTTTCCCATGCATACATGTACATATATACAAGTGTGTTCTGATGGAAATCAATGTAGAATGTCTCTGTGCAACTATTAAAAATAAAGGAAAGTCAGTAAAACAAAGAATGGCCAGGACAAAGTAATAAGGAAAAATGAGTTTTAAAAGCTGGGAAAGGAACAAACCTGGGAAATAAAAAAATTCAGGGGGAGATGCTAGCCATCTTCAAATATCTGAAGAACTGTTATTTTGGAAGCAGGATTAGAGGAATTCTACGTAACTCTAGTGAACAGGACTAGGACCGGTGAGGAAGACAAAGTTACTAGGAGGCAAATTTCAACTGGATATAAGAAAGAACTTTCTCACGATTACTGATACTCAGCTATGGACTGGATGTTACATAACTTCATCACTGAAAAACTTGAAGAAGCTGAGTGAAGCCTTTTATTGTTAGCTATCAAAATAAATACATATTAGTATTCCTTAGGAATATGGCAGGAAATAACTCCAAAATGTTGTATAAACTCAGACACCATATAACTGAAAATGCCAACTTTTTCTTTTGCCATAACATGAAAAATGATCAGGACACATGGAACGAAAATAGGAACTGCCTGGATGAACTTGTAATTCTCAAGTATTCAATGCTGCTCTTTGCCTTTATATACTTAGGTGTTGTTTGAAAATTTTTAATGCACTTGAGGATGAATTTTCCTGGCTTGTTTTAAGTAATTTCATGTACCCATTTACAGATGTCCCTTCAACTTATGATGGGGCTACATCCTGATAAACCCATCCTAAGTCCTGAAAATAGCATAATTCAAAAATGTGTTGAATACATCTAACCTACCAAATGTTGTAACTTAGCCTACCTTAAACATGCTCAGAATACTTAAATTAGCCGACAGTTAGGCAAAATCACCTAACACAAAGCCTATTTTATAATAAAGTGTTGAATATCTCATGTAATTTATTGAATACTGTACTAAAAGTGATAAACAGAATGGTCGTATGGCTAGTCAAAGTACAGTTACTACAGAATGCACATGGCTTTCGCACCATTATAAAGTTGAAAAATCTTGAGTTAAACTAAGGTACATCAGGGACTGTTGGTCCATTTCATTAACTTTTTTGTTTTTTTACTTTTAAAGTAACATTGTTGAAGGATAATTTACATTCAACAAAATGCACCCCACTTTAAGATGAGCTTTGACAAATATATACACCTTTACAGTGATCACTGTATCAGTCATGGCTTGTTGTAATATTTTATGATGATGTGACTTCTTCGAGGACTTGCTAGAGGGGAATATACTGTCCCTTCCAGGGCTAATTCCTATATATTGCACATGATTCCCTTGTGAGCATGTCTTTCATATGCAAACCAACCAATCCAAAGCCCATATCCTCAATCACCTCCTTTATCTAACTAACACACCAAGCCAATATTTCTCCAGCCGAACTCACTGGAGTGATATGGACTACCTTATAGGCCCGGGACCACTGAAATTATTCAAGCTAGCCAATGTTAAACAGCTTTTCATGTCCTACATTGTCTTTCCTGGGGAAACTACAACAAAGGCTCTGGGCCATGCTTTCCCCTGGCTCCTTCTGCCTCCTGACTGATGCAGGCGCTCCTCCCAGTGGCTTTGAATGGTATGGTGTGTCCCCTCCTCTAAGGGACTGTAAGTAATAAACTCTTCTTTTTTTTTTTTTTGAGATGGAGTCTCACACTGTCGCCCAGGCTGGAGTGCAGTGGTGAGATCTTGGCTCACTGTACTCCAGCCCAGAGTCCTCCTCCGGCTCCCAGGATCAAGCGATTCTCCTGCCTCACCCTCCTGAGTAGCTGGGATTACAGGCGCCAGCCACCATGCCCAGCTAATTTTTTGTATTTTTAGTAGAGATGGGGTTTCACCATGTTGGCCAGGCTGGTCTTGAACTCCTGACCTCATGATCCGCCACCTCAGCCTCCCAAAGTGCTGGGATTACAGGCGTGAGCCACCACGCCCGGCCTAAACTCCTCTTTCAAAGGCAGTTGTCTCCTGTCACTTTACCATACCCGACTAAAACAAACCCAAGTACATTTTAAAACAATCACCCTATTGAAAATATATATCATCTCAAAAAGTCCCCTCGTGCCCTTCTGTAATACATTTCCATCCCTCACCCATGGCCCCAGAAAACCACTGATGCTTTCTGTCACTATAAATTAGTTTTGCTTGTCCTAGAATTTCCTGTCATTTCATATACATCAAACAGTAAATATTCACTTATTATGTGTGTCAGTAGATGATTCCTTTCTGTTGCTGAATCATATTCCATTATATGCATATAACACAATTTTTTAATCCATTAACTGATGGGCATTTGAGTTGTTGCCAGTTTTTGGTTATCATGAATTAATATAAATATAAATGTGTGTGTCCAAGTTTTTGTATAAAGGTTTTAATATCTCTTGGGTAAAAACCTAGGAGTGGAATTATTAAGTCTATTAAGCATGGACCACTTAACTTTAGAAGCAATTGCTTGTTCTCCATAGTGGTTGTACTATATTTCATTTATTTAAAAAAAATACCTCTTCTAAGCAATGATTGGAATTTATGTTTCTCAAGAGCAAGAGAACCCAAATACCTTCAGGCCCACTTTAGTTATATAATATTATGTACATACACACACACAAACATACACACATTGAGCTTTTAGGTTCAGGAGTACATGTGTGGGTTTGATATATAGGTAAACTCATGTCATGGGGGGGGGGTCTGCTGTACAAATTATTTTGTTACCCAGGTACTAAACTTAATACCCAATAGTTATTTTTTCTGCTACTCTCCCTCCTCCCACCCTCCCACCTTTTCACCCTCCACCCTCTACCCTCAAGTAGGCTCCAGGGTCTGTTGTTCCCTTCTTTGTGTCCACGGGTTCTCATCATTTAGCTCCCACTTGTAAGTGAGAACATGCAGTATTTGGTTTGCTGTTCCTGCATTAGTTTGCTAAGGATGTCCACGGGTTCTCATCATTTAGCTCCCACTTGTAAGTGAGAACATGCAGTATTTGGTTTGCTGTTCCTGCATTAGTTTGCTAAGGATGATGGCCTCCAGCTCCATCCATGTTCTTGTAAAAGGCGTAATCTCAGTCTTTTTTTACGGCTGTGTAGTATTCCATGGTGTATATCTACCACATTTTCTTTATCCAGTCTACCACTGATGGGCATTTTAGGTTGATTCCATGTCTTTGCTATTGTGAACAGTGCTGTAATGAACATATGTCTGCAAATGTTTTTGCAGTAGAACGATTTATATTCCTTTGGGTGTATACCCAGTGATGGGATTGCTGGGTCAAATGGTAGTTCTATTTTTTAGGTCTTTGAGGAATCACCACACTGCTTTCCACAGTGACTTAACTAATTTACACTCCCACTAACAGCATATAAGCATTTCCTTTTCTTTGCAACCTTGTCAGCATCTAACATGCACACACATATATACAATAATATCTAATAGAAGCTTATAGTACATAAATCCTGACTAATAATAGTACTCATCATTTGCTCAATTGTAATAACAGTATTCTTCATTGGCTCAACTGCAATGCTTATTCTTATCTCAATCTGTCCTATTTCAGAAACAAATAACAAAATTCTCAAAATGTTACTAAAGCTTTAGAGGAGCTAAAACTTAATCTACAAAATAAATTTTAATCCATGTAGTAAATTCTTAATGCTTATATTGATATTTGCATTAATACAATGTATCAATGTTTGGCAATCATCTTCCTTCCCTAAATGGCTGCATGCTGCTAATGACTTTGATTTAAAAACAATCTACCCTCCCTTCCCTTCCCCCTCTCCCCACTTCCCTCCTCTCCTGAGTCTCACTCTGTCACCCTGGATGGAGTACAGTTGCACGATCTTGGCTCACTGCAACCTCCACCTCCCGAGTTCAAGTGATTCTCCTGTCTCAGCCTCCCCAGTAGCTGGGATTACAGGCATGTGCCACCACATGCGGCTAGTGTTTGTTTTTAGTAGAGACGGGGTTTCACCACGTTGGCCAGGCTGGTCTTGAACTCCTGACCTGAAATGATCTGTCCACCTTGGCCCCCCGAAGTGATCGGATTTGCAGGGTGAGCCACTGTGTCCGGCATCAACACATATTTCTGAATGTCAGTCACTGAACTATACTCACCCTTAATTTTCAGGATCATGTTCCTGCCCAATCTCAGGTATACAACGAGTTAAAAACCTGGGGAACTGAGTGGGGAGATGTACATTTCTAACTGAAACTTCTTACTGTATGATCTTGGACAAATCATTTAATCTTTTTTGCCATTTCAGTTTCTGCTTCATAGAAAGTAAGAGATAAAATACTTAACTCTTTTTGCTGAAGAAAGGATTAAACTGGATACTACATGCTGAAAATACTTGGTAAAAAAATTACTCAAAAACCAGCGTATTACATTACATGTTAATAAAGTTCTCCAGAATTCTTTCAAAATAAAACAAATGTTTATTATCTTTGGCATTTCCAAAAAAAAAAAAAGTACTAGAATATACTTAGAAGTACAAAATACATTATTTCCAATTGCATGATCTAAGCACTGACTTCTATAAACACATGCACATACAGGCACACGTGTTCCTTAACATGTGCTGCACGTATGACTGAACTCGGTAGGTTAAGAATGTTTAAGATGGCATTTTTCTGCCTTGATAAAAATCTATTAGGAAAATATGTTCTAGCCTAGATCCTTATTTTTCCTTCATAGGTTTTCTATTCATTTTCTTCCAACTCATCTGGGTCTAACTACAACTGCAAATTTATATTTTTAGTTCCCAGGTTCCAGGGTGAAATGTTCTCTCCTTCCTACGTATGTCTCAAAGGCTACCTCCAAACTCAAGGCAGCTCCTGCCTCCAAATGTTCTCCTCCTCTGTTTTCCAAAGCCATTGTCTCTGCTCTATGGGCACCCTTACTGCCTTAGGTCAGGTCCTCACTGCTTGTTCCCTGTATTACAATAGCCTCCTAAATCGTCTTCCTGCCTCTGGTCCAATCTATTCTCTCTGATGCAACTAGAATAATCTTTCTATTTCTACTTTGTTATCTAAAAAATTCAAGTCGAATAAACATTTCTATACATCTTATTATTTTGAAAATGCAGTCATCATGTCCTCTTCCTCAGAGACATGCACTCTCAATTCTTAGAGTTGATTCTCCCAGCATTTATACTTCCATTATCGTTAATAACATGCTTATCATTTCACTTCTTGATTGTTCAATTTTAGGCATTATCAACTGATGTCCCACAATGGAGGATGAAGATTTACTTTTTCTCTCATCAATAAAAATGTCTGATAATTTTTGTGAGTACACAATTCCAGGTTGAAAATTAAAGGCAATGTTCCACTGTATTCTGGTTTCCAATGTCAGTGTGAAGAAATCCAAAGCCACTGTGAGTAGTCCTTTGTATATAATTTGCTTTTATTGTGGAAACAATATTTATAAAATTCACAGTAAAGTGTCTCAGTCTATTTTCTTAAACTTGCCAGGTGTTTGTGGGGCCTCTTAATCAGAAAATTTGTGGAATTCAATTCCTGGGATATTTTTGCCAATTATTTTTCTAAGATTTCCTCATTTACTTTGCTCTGCTCTCTTTTTTTCCTCCTTGAATTCCTATGATTGAAATGTTGAGCTTCCCTGGCTGGTTATGCTTGTCTCCGCTTTACTGTGTTTTGTTTTCTATTTATTAATTTTTGCTCTTTTTGGAAAAATTCCTTAACTTTACCTCCCAGTATTAAAAATGTGTTCCATCTGTGATTTTTAAAATTTGAAGCAATGTCTTATTAATTCTGCCATTAATATACTTTTCCATAACTAAAAGTGACAGATAATTAAGTATAAGTTTATTTGATTTCTATAGACTGCTTGGTTGTGTTTTTAGAAGGACTGTAGCACTCTTAAAATAATTTAAGACATTTATTTTATGTAAAAGTAAAAATTGTCTCAGTCTCTTGAATTTATGTAACATCAGGTTTGGGGGCCTTTCAGATGTATCAATATTAAGTTTCATTATCTGAAGACAACAAGTCCTAGGAAACACTGATTTCTGATATTATCTGTAAATGCAATACAGTGCCAATGCTGCCATAGTGCATTTTAGTTAAGTCTAGAAAGACCCACGTTTGCGGTAAATTTTAACAAACAGGCCTATCCTCTGTTTTCTTATTTGTTCAAATGCCTAGGATACAGATATAAGAAAAAGATGTGATTCTTTCTACATCAAGCAGAACATGCTTGGAATTTCTAGCCTGGATTTCCAATGCTAACAGAATGTTCAGAAGGCATTCAGGCCAGTGAAGTTACCATCACAACAAAGATGAACGCTTTTCAAAAGAGAATTGCATTATTTGCTAATAACTGATACTTAGCAGAAAAATAAAAACCATAAAATAAAGAGGCTGTCATTTACACTTCCATAATATAGACATGTACTGTGAAATTGTTCATTATTTTGTTTTCCGCAATCAGTCTGGCTGGCAGTGCTTCAATCAGGTTGGATTTAATTCACTGCTTTTCAAATGATCACATTTCCACCGTTTTTGCTCTTCTCTTGTCTATATGCAGTGACAAAATCATTTAAACTAAGCAGGTTTACAGAAAGTTCATATAATTTTAAGATCATTTGGAATTCCCCACATTCTTTTTCTCTCTTAAGTCTTATTTGCTGCGCGAAACACCTCGTGAGTTCTGGTTTCATCCACATAGACCAATCTGTGCACTGGAAACAAACTATTTCCACCTCTCGCCTTTATTCCATTCTAACTGATGCACATTTCTGGTTCCACCCATTTTTCTCTCAGGTCTGTTGACATCAGTAGCTTTTTTTCTTCTTTACAGTTTTTGTCTTAAATGAAAATTCCATCAATTAGCATTATAACGACTATTCAATTTTTTAAAACTCGATTCTGCTTCTCTGCTCCACAACTTAATCTATGTTTTATATTTTCTTGTGTTCTTGTGGGTGTGGAAATTGCTGCTTAATAAATGATCAATAATTTTTCTTCTTCATTAAAAATAATTCAAACTTTCATTTTTTTCCTGAAGTACTCTAATCACAGATTTGCCTTTTCAGTATCACCCAAACTTTTTTTATTCCATGCCCCTAATGGCTTCTGACACTTACATTATTATAAAATAATTATTTCCAACATAGAAAAAGCTAAAGGAAATGAACAAATACGAAAAAAAAAAAAGAGACAAATAGGTCGGGCGCGGTGGCTCAAGCCTGTAATCCCAGCACTTTGGGAGGCTGAGGCGGGCGGATCACAAGGTTAGGAGATTGAGACCATCCTGGCTAACACGGTGAAACCCTGTCTCTACTAAAAATACAAAAAACTTAGCCAGGTGTGGTGGACGGTGCCTGTAGTCCCAGCTACTTGGGAGGCTGAGGGAGGAGAATGGCGTGAACCCCGGGAGGCGGAGCTTGCAGTGAGCTGAGATCAAGCCACTGCACTCTAGCCTGGGCGACAGAGTAAGATTCCGTCTCAAATAAATAAATAAATACATAAATAAGGGACAAATAGCCAGCAGGTTAGAAGGAAACATTCTGGAATTCTTTTTGCTTTCACTTTTCAAAAATCATCTATTACTGTATACTAATGCCGTGAAGACATTTCTGAAAGATGAACATGACATAACTGTGACAGTATTTAGATAACTAATTTATATATATATTTACTAATTTATATTATTTAAAGCACATGTATATCATAGTATTTTAGAATTAGAGAAACCTGGGTACTTTTTATATTTTCCACTAATGAAATATCACCTTAATGAATTTGCAACAAAGAAAAAAATCCACAATTCTAATATTCTAACATAAATACTATTAGGATTTTGGTGTATTGTCTCTTAATTTCTTTCCTGTGCTTTTTGTTTGTTTGTTTTGGCTTTTGTAATACCTGTAATCACAATGCATGTATAATTTTTATTCTGCTTTAAAAATGTAGAGTAGTCCCTTCTTACCCATGGGGGATACATTCCAACATCCCCAGTGGATGTCTAAAACTCTGGACAGTACCAAACCCTATATATACTGTATTTTTTCCCATATGTACATACCTATGATGAAGTTTAATTTATAAATTAGGCACAGAAATTGACAATAACTAATAATAAAATACAACATTATAATAACATATAATGTGTGAATGTGAACACATATATAACAACATATAAAGGTTATGTGAATGTGGTCTCTCTATCAAAACTCTGTCTTATTGTACTGTATCTCAGGTAACTGAAATGAGAAGAGAAACCACAAATAAGGGAAGACTACTGCATTTATATATTAAGCATTTACTTACATTGTCTTCAAAAACTTTTTTTTAACATTCTGTTTGTATATTGGTTAAAAAATATAAGTATCAGGTCAAAAAAAAATTCAAGTCCTAAAAAAAAGAATAAATTGAAAAATAAGCCTCCTTCTCATTCTATTCCCCCAATTCCCCTCCTCAGAGGCAACAGCTATTTGCACTTTTCTGGGCATACTTTCAGAAACGGTTTTGTGTTTACAGAAACTAACACACAGAAATAAGCTCTGTTCCCTGTCCCCATTTCCATACTGAAGCAGATTATACATGCTGTTCTTTTTTCACTTAATATATTTTTGAGAGTTTGCTATCTCAGCACTTAACAAGCATCTTCATTCTTTTTAAAGGCTGCATAGTATTTGATTGCATGGAACCATTATTTTTTAACCCACTGGTTGACAATTAGATTGTTCTTAGCCTTCTGCTCTTACAAAGCTACATACAGTATGTACCCCTGTATGCACATTTTTGCTAACATGTGGAAGTCTATCTACAGGAAATCACAGTAAGAAATTTCTGGGTTGACTTAACATTTTTCTAGATTTTGCCAAACTGGCCTTCAAAGAAGTTGCACTGATTTATCCAACAATGCATGAAAGTGCCTCAAAACCACCACTTGCAACAACTGCCATAGGAATTTTTCAATCAAATACTCAAAACATTTAAGGATCCTAACATGCCTATGTAACTGTCTCAACTTTAGCTGAATATACAAACACTGCATTTTACTGAAATATATAAACCATGAAAACCAAGTTTCCTGTCTCCAGGAGTTAGAAGGGTGATTGTTTATGGGAAGTCCCACCAACAAACTAGAAATGGGAAAAGGAGTCCGTTGCAAGGGACAGTGCTGCTGCCCATCACCAAAAGGAAGTGTGCATTAGTGTTCATGTAGCATGACTCATTAGTTTGTATCAACATTTTCTTGCTATGAAAATGAAAACAGACTGATTTCCTAATTGAAAAAGTCAAACCAGATAACATAATAAGAGAAAACATTGTTACATATTTGAAAAAGTAGCCCTTTAAAAGTGTTTTTCTCTTTAAAACATTACATGTATAGTTTTAAAATGATTTTATAGTGTAAAAATCATGCTCCTTTATCTACGATGAAATGGTGTCTTGACTGAGGTGCTACCAGCTGAGGATATGTGAACCCAATTAACCCAATTTTTAACTTGTCCATACGAAGTGGTTTATTTTAGATGTACACTGCTCCCTAAATCCTTTAGGGTACAACATGGAAAAACCATAAACAGGCTATAAAGGTCATGACATTAATTTTGCTGTCATTATCATACCTTCAGAAGGCATTCAAAACTAAAAAAGTCTTATCCTCTGGGAAGGAAGGCAAATTTGAAACTAATTATGGTAGTTATTATTGTAATATTATTAAATTAAACACTGTGACCCTAGCTAAATTTATTTTGGTACATTTTGTTAATGAATAAAACTACTCAAATAATACTGTACTGTTGCACACAGCAAAATGGTACATCAAAGGACTAGAACAAAGTAACCACTCAAAAACTTGAATTCTCATTAACCTAGAGCTTAATGGAATGTTTAATGTATTAATAAGCATCCATAGACTCTCTTTGCAGAAGATGCTCTATGTGTTATACAGGTTTATTTAAGAACTAAAAACTTCACATGGGTAGAATAACCATTACTATTTATTTAAACCCAAAAGAAAATAAAGGGGGAAAATATCTCAGTAGCTTCTTTTTCTGAATACATTTTTAAGAATCAAACTGCTTTTGGTGTTTGGAGGACAAGACGGTCCAGAGGCAACATCTAAGCTTAATAATTTCCTGCCAGTTCAGGTTCCTAACATCTTACCAACACCTGGCCTGAGCACCAGGCGGGAGAGGAAGCTGCCGACCCAGCACCTGGGGAGTATTTAATGTGTGTGTTCTCTAGTGTCCTGAAACCAGAATCATAGCCACACAGACTCTGGCGGGTTCATTTTAATCCTTGTAAATGCTGGAGGACAGAGATCAGGGATGAGGACAGTGAATAATGAGTCTGGGTGGGTGGGGAAGAAAAATTAGGCAAGGAGGAGAACTATCAACATCTGTGTAGGATTAACGATCAAGAGAAAGATGAGTAAGTAGCAATCACAAAAGAAAGAAAAAGTGGGAAGAAAAAAAGGAACAATGACAACATTATTATACAAGGAGAAATAGCATTTGAAGAAAAAAATCACTTAAATTCCAGTTTCTTTAAATATCTCAGAAGACACAGAAAACCATTCAAGCACTGGTTCATATACTCTTGCAGTTAGAAAAGATGCTTATAGTACTTTTTGTGCATGGCTGATAGTCTTTGATAGTCTATAACTACTAATTGGTATAAATGGCCATGTTGCTAGTCAACTGCAATAGTTTATTAAAATTTATGTTAGGATAAAGTTAAATATTTGAAGAGCATCTTTATTTCTCTAAATTTGAAAGTTAACCTTAGAACAAGAATTTCTAATTGGTCTCTGTTTAGGGGTGTTAGCTGACTATGAGGCATTACCACATAGGAAAGATGAGAAAAATCAGAATGCAGAAGGCCCTAGGGGACCATTTTTTTCTTGCATGGATTTGTTAAATAGTTTAATTGTGGATACTCAAGGATCCCAATTAAAAGGATACAACTAGGAGTGCTTTCCTCTTCCTTTGTTTTCCTATATTTGCCCATGTCCCCACAATCTATTTCTAGATCCATACCTCCAACTGCATTTTGTACTCCAAATGTGTACATTTTCACATTAGCTGATGAAGCAACACTTCAAGTTAGGGCATGATGGTGCTAGCCAAGAGTTCACTTTCAGGAGGTAGTCATCTTTGTCTTTGCAGTAGTTATTTTAGAATTATTTAAATATTTAATTACATTTTGTTCTTACTTTAGAAAAATTAGTTTGGGTGTTTGGAGATGAAAAGATTAAAAGTAAATGTGACTGAGATGACACCAAAAACATAGGCAGCAAAGGTAAAAATAGATAAACTGGACTATATCAAAATTTAAAACTTCCGTGTATCAACAGATACAATCAACAGAGTGAAAAGGCAACTTATAGAATGAAAGAAAATATTTGAAAATAATTATCTGATAAGGAATTAATATTCAGAACATACAACAAATTCCTATGACTCAACAAAACCCAAATAACCCAACTTAAACATGAGCAAAGGACTTGTATAGACATTTCTCTAAAGATGATGTACAAATGGCCAACAAGCATATTAAAAAACGTACATCACTAATTAGAAAAATGCAAATCAAAACCACAATGCGATATCACCTCACATTCATTAGGATGGCTACTATTTAAAAAAAAAAAACCAGAAAATAACAAATGTTGGTGAGGATATGGAGAAATTGAAACTCTTATTTACCGTTGGAAATGTAAAATGGTGCAGAAACTATGGAATACTGTACAGCAGTACCTCACAAAATTAAAAATAGAGTTACCATATGGTCTAGCAATTCCACATCTGTGTGAATATCAAAAATAACTGAAAGCAAGATCTCAAAGAGATACATGTATATCCATGTTCATAGCAGCATTTTTTATAGCAGCCAAGAGGTGAAGCAACTCAACTGCCCATTGACAGACAAATGGATCAACAAAATGTGATATATACATACAATGGAATATTATTCAACTTTAAAAAGAAAAGAAATTCTGACACATGCTACAATACGCATTAACCTTGAGGAGACTATGTTAAATGAAATAAGCCAATCAGAAAAGGGCAGACATTGTAAGATTCCATATATATCAGGTATCTAGAGTAATCAAATTCAAAGATAGACAGCAGAATAGTGGTTTCCGGGGGCTAGGGGGTTGTGGTCGGGGAGGAGGGCAGGCCGGAAGAGAAGAAATCAGGGAGAAATAGGGAGTTGTTTGATGGGTATACAGTTCCAGTTTTATAAGATGAAAAATTCTGGAGTTTGGCTGCACAACAATGTGAATGTAATTAACACTACTGAAATGTGCAATTAAAAAGGGTTAAGAAGGTAAATTGTAGGTTATGTGTTTTTTACCACAATAAAAAAAGTAAATGTGATCATAGTAGTGATATGTAGCATAGGTACTGTAAGCAATATAAAAGTAGGCAAAAATGGCAATCACTCAGCGTGCTTTATGTGGCAAGTCTTTAACTTTTAATGGAAGCATACTTGACTTAAGCCAGGTATGTGCTCAACTGTAAAGAAAAATGATAAAACTAAAGAATATTTACAAAGTATACAATATTTATACTAGACATACATATCTGTCAAAAAGAATGACATATTCTTTTTGAATTGTATAATGTTTTACTAGTTCTGTGGTAAAGGAATATCTTCTTAGCATATGTCTTTTTGTTTGTTTTACTTTTACACACTGTATATCTGGGTAGTTTTTTGAGGAACATATTTTACATAAAAGTAAATACTGCCTATAAAAAGGAAGTACTAGCCTAGGGCTCTTCAGGCCATAGGATATCAACACAGCCACTCCGAAGATTGGATCTGGTTAATTTCTTTCTATATTCCCCCCAATACTATCATCCCATGTTCTCTGGTGAGTTTATCAGAAAGGCAGGGAGTTTCAGGCAATCTTGTTCATAAGGCTACCTTAGTATTAGCAGCTGACAAAAGATCTAGTGCTATAGAGCAAGTGCTTCAACAAATAACATCTTCTCAGTCGTGGTCCTGGCAGAGGAGATTTCTGACCTCCCTTAAATCTACCACCACCCAGGCACCTCCACTCCCCAGGCTCTGGCATTAACAAAGTCGACCTGAAAAAAGCAAGTTAACCCAGTAGTTCCAGATTACAATCATCAGGTGAAAATATGGCATCACAGAGATGAGCTGTAAACCCCTAAATTAGCTTTGAGATTAAAGCAGCAAGGTCATTTCCTCCTGGGGTCTTCAAGACCTGGGTCTGTACTCACAATACTGACAGTGAGACAAGCAGATATGGGTGAGGACATGGGGCAGTGCTCTGGGGCACACAGGGCCTTGTGGGGTTGCTCCTGAAACAGTTACTTTAAGGTTTCAAACTGGTGACAGAGATTGTTGACCTCCAGACTGTATCCTCTAACAACAATCATACAGCATTAAACTTAAAACTGAAATACAATGAATGGGAAATCTGTTACCATTTTGGTATACAATTTTAAATACACTTAAATACAATATTAAATATAATATTACAAAATCAATTGGTTGCTGCTGTAAATTCACTAAGCATTTGGTTTCTTCATGAATGATTAGTTTGGGGGGTTAACTTTAGTCTAAGTAAAGGCAAATAACTGTAACAGGATGATTTCAAGAGGTAAGAAATTGTTAAGGGTGGTAGCCTCTGGAAAAGGAAGAATTGGAAAGAAAAATGACTTTCTACTGTATATTTTTTTGTAAACCTTTTGAATGTTCTACCTTACTTAAAACAGTAGTATTAACAATAAGAACAACAAGAATAAAGTAGAACCTGGGAGAGAGGTGGTTCTCAATCAACACTGCCAGGGAAAGATGTCCATAACATCATCTTAAGTGAAGCAAGCTGGGGAACAGTAGGTATATTCTGATCTCACTTGCCTTTAAAGGAAAAAAAGTTGTATTCTCACAGAGAAACATCAAATTATCAACAGTGGTTACTTTTGGGGCTTGACTTGGTGGCATTTCCACCTTTAATTGGGTATAATACATGTATGTGTGTGCATATATACATACACATATAACTATATTGTATATATTTATATAATACATATGTAACTACATAACCATCTATTTTTATACTAAAAATAATAACCGTTCTAAAAGGGGGGAAATGCCTAGTTAGATTCCACTTTAAAAATATATTTCTGTTTAAGAAGAACAGATACTTTGATTTTCAAGTAGTCTTTTTTTCACTTTTGATATTTTCTGCATTTGAATTCCACGGTGACCATTACACTCAATACATAATTTCCTGGCAAAATCAAATGTGTAAAGTCCATCCATCAATCATCCAATGTAGCAATTTAGTAGATTGTGCCTATATCAATGAGAGACACTGTATGTAATTTCTTATAATTCTCATTCAATACTTTTTCTAAACACAAAATAATTTCAACTCAGTAACAGATCTTCAGTTAAGGATGGATTTTCAAAATCATCACGCATTTTTTTAAAAATTCAAAGAATATTCTCTGCCTTCTTCAGATTAGATAAGGTCTTGTTATTCTATATTTTCTTTGCACAATTTAATTCTCCTTTCCCAACACTGACTACACCTATATTAACTTCACATCTATCTTCCTCACCAGACTCAAAACTCTACAGGGGCAAGGTGCAAGTCTGTCACATTCTTAGCTTCAGGACCTTGGACGAAGTCTTTCAAAATATTTGATGAATTAACTTTGAATGATACAAAACCTTAAAAAAAGGAGTTACAAGATTTTGCAGATATTCAAGGTGAAAGAAGATGCTAAATAAAAATTATATAACTAACCAAATAAGAAAGATCCACATCATACTTAAAAACAGCACATAGATAGAAGAAAAGGTTATTTGCCTAAAGGATTGGTATGACAAAATTAAAGCACATGTTCTCCAAATACAACTGCTAAAAGCCTCCAGAGTTTGGCTACCTTATAAATATCAGGCTTTCAGTCACAAAAGCAAAGGCTTTAAAGAAATAACCACAAGTAACTTCCAAAATGGGATTATAATACTATACTCTTAAGGTACATTATCATTTAAAAATTCATCTTATTAACAGGTTGTTTCAGAATTCATTATATTTCAATAATCTTTTAAAAAAGAAATATGGAGGCCAGGCATGGTGGCTCACGCCTGTAATCCCAGCACTTTGGGAGGCCAAGACGGGTGGATCACGAGGTCAGGAGATCAAGACCATCCTGGCTAACACAGTGAAACCCTGTCTCTACTAAAAATACAAAAAATTAGCTGGGTGTGGTGGCGGGCACCTGTAGTCCCAGCTACTTGGGAGGCTAAGGTGGGAGAATGGCGTGAACCTGGGAGGCAGAGCTTGCAGTGAGCCGAGATCGTGCCACTGCACTCCAGCCTGGGTGACAGAGCAAGACTCCATCTCAAAAAAAAAAAAAGAAGAAATATGGAATAGCAAATGTACTGAACCTCCTCCTCACCCCCCCAAACACCCCCCCACACACAGGGCACACAGAGTCAGACTTTTGTTTTGACAACTCTTGAGACGAATCCAAATCTTAATACTCAAGTGAATGTATCTAGTTTTTGGCATGTATATACTTACACATCTACTAGAGTTGAATTAACTCTACACATGAACTTGTACGCCAGTTTCAAGAAAAATTTTAACCAACGTAGAAAATTATTCTTTTGAAAACAAAACAAAACAAAACAAAACAAAACAAAACAAACAAAAGTTTTCTGGCCACAAGGATAACTAAGTAAAGTTATACACTTTCTTATGCAACCATCTTTTGTCAAAGTAAGGCAATATAAAAGGTAGGCATTCACTGTAATCAACGTAACTGATAACCCCACAAAGCAGGCATTGGAAAACTTTTTCTGTAAAGTGTTACATAGTAAATATTTTCAGTTTTGTGGACCCTACCATCTGTGTCATAACTATTCTACTAGTATAGTAAGAAAACAGTTACAAGCAAAATATAAGGTTATTTACGAAGTTTCAATAAAAACTATGTATGGATGGCCGGGCGCCGTGGCTCAAGCCTGTAATCCCAGCACTTTGGGAGGCCGAGACGGGCGGATCACGAGGTCAGGAGATCGAGACCATCCTGGCTAACACGGTGAAACCCCGTCTCTACTAAAAAATACAAAAAAACTAGCCAGGCGAGGTGGTGGGCGCCTGTAGTCCCAGCTACTCGGGAGGCTGAGGCAGGAGAATGGCGTAAACCTGGGAGGCGGAGCTTGCAGTGAGCTGAGATCCGGCCACTGCACTCCAGCCTGGGCGACAGAGCGAGACTCCGTCTCAAAAAAAAAAAAAAAAAAAAATGTATGGATACTGAAACAAAATTTTATATCATTTTCATTGATCACAAAATATTGTCTTCCTTGTTTTTTTTTCAATAATTTAGAAATATAAAAATCATTCTTAGCTTGCAGTCCACACAAAACCAGGCCCAATTTGGTTTGCTAGTCCCTACTCTAAATCAATGACTTAGTAAACCTGGTTTATACCACTTATGAGCTACGTAACCTTGCCCTTACTCCACCACAATAGCCCAAACAACAAAGAAAACCACCACCACCAATAACCGTAACTGAATTAACCTCTTAATTTTCATGTGGGAGTTAGAGAGCTATTTTATTGGTATAACAGCAGCAGCAACTAACATTTATTTTGAGATTTCTATGGCTCCAAACAGTGTTCTCGGCATTTTAAGTATATGCTAATTTCTTTAATTCTCATCACAGCCTTGGGATGGATATTTTATGATCCCCATTTTACATACAAGGAAATTCATGCACAGAGAGATTAAGTAACTTGTCTAAGCTCACCCAGCTAGTAAAATGTGGACTGAGGTTTGAAGACAGGTACTGGGTTCTGTCCTCAGTATTCTCAGAAATTAAAATGCACAACAGAATAAGTACACATGAAAAACAATGATAGTTAATGCTCATCAATAATAAAACACTAATTTTTAGATGGCCTATACTCCAGTGAGAAAAACGGAAACTTGTTTCAAATAGATGTGAGTGTCAGTATTCTCATTGAAAAATTAGGAACAGTAGTCCCTGATTCCTTCCTGTGTGTGCTGGTTCATGAGAACAAGTGTTAGTGAAAATGCCCCAGGAGAAAAATGCAAAAGGCAGGTCACTATGACTTTCTCTAAATGACTGTCCTGATTCTAACACAAATTTGCCTCTAGCTTTCCTGTGTTTGGCATTTACAGATTTATAATATTTGCCCATTACTGATACATTAACAATAAACACCAATAATCAGGAAGTCACCTTTCTTACAACAGTTATAACTGAAACTATAACCATTTGCATACTCTCTTTCTTATAAGATCTTTACAGGTCAGTTGGTTCTGTGTGCTGGCATCCTAAATGCAAGTGGATGCCTAATAACTAACTCTTCAGGGATCATATGAAAATGATTTTAGGGTGTAAATTAAAATTTATTTCAGTGTAGTGTTAAATTGCCAGTGTGGCTTTTAGAAGTTATAAGAAAACACCATCACTTCTACATAACTGGAGAATAAAAGCATCCCCAAAGAACTTGGCATTTTAAGACTTTGGCTGGCCAAGGAAATAAGAAATTGCTAAAACTACATTCAGTCCAAATATTTCTCATTGGAAGGTAGTTACTTGCCAGAAAATTACTTCAGAGTCTACTTTCATTACTTACATAAAAATGAGGAGGCTCACATGTCAGATGATCTCTACAGCACTGGGGGAGGATCGGCAAGGCCAAACACATTTTAAGAAGACACAGGACTTTTGCTTGTAAGTTTATTACTGCTTGAGGTTGAGCCTTTTGGGTATTAAAAAAATATATACCAACAGAACTACTCTCCCAAGGAAAATAGTGCCACCATTTGTAGACCATGTAACCTTCAAGTATGTGCTACTTTTTTGTCCCTGTATCTAACTTAAATCAGGAACTGTATTTTTTTAATGATTTGCTTTTGAAACTTGAAGTCTTGAAAACAGTGTGATGCAATTACTGCTGTTCTAGCCCCCAAAGAATTTTCTGTGTAAAATCTTGAGAATCAATAAAGATGGAAGGGAGAAATTGGAATGTTTTAACTGCAGCCTTCAGAACTTTAGTAACAGCACAACAAATTAAAAACAGCTCATGCACAGTAAAAAAAAAAAAAAAAAAAGAAGACACAGGAGACAGACTAGGACAACAGAGACTCTCAGAGCAAAATTCATCTGGCAAATAAAAAAAAATTGTCTAATTTTCAGAAATTTGTACTCTCCCCAAATATTTGCTATCAGCAAATCACATAATTCTGTATTATATGTGACTGCCTCAGTAAGAAAGAGATACTTGTCAACAGAAAAAAAATCCAATCATGTTACTTGAAGTTGTTCATAACAAAGTGTATCATGAAGGAAAATCTCTGGCTTAGAAACAGCCCTCCAACTCATTCACTTTCCAAAGTCCAATGTCTGGGAGCCATGCCTTACACCTCTCTCCCTTACTTCCCCTACCTTGGCTTTCACCAAATAGTATCAATTTTATCTTCCAAAAAGCCCTCAGATATGTCCACTTTTCCTCGTCTCCACTGCCAGCTGTCTGGTGCAAGTTGCTCTATCAGTCCCTGCCTAGACCATGAGTACTCTTCACTGGTCCCTCCCACTTCCACTCTTGCCCCTTTTCTAACTGACACAGCCAGAGGGATATCTTCAAAACACGGATTAGAATGTGTCACCCCAGACTGAAAACCTTTCAAAGCCGTAACACATTGATGAGGTTGTGCACAGTCTGCTCTGGACCTTCTTCTCGGATGCACTCCTCACCCCCTCATTTTCTTTGTCTCATTCACGCTGACCTTCCTTCCATTTCCTGAAAACCCTGTGACTCTCTTGACAGAGTCTTTACACGTGTTGGCCCCCACTTCCTGTAATCCCTCTTATCTTATGCCCTTTTTGCCTTGATAGCTTGGATTCATCCTTTGGATCTAAAGGGAAAATCACCCCCTTAAAGAGAACTGTCCCTGACCTAGGTTCAGATATCCCTGTTAATAATCTTAGTGGCCCCTGTATCTTTCCCTGATGGTACTTACCACAATTGTAATGCCTCATACTCCTAACAGACAAGAAGCTCTAGAGGGTTGGGTTCACACCCCTTTATGTTCATATGGTACCCTAAGAATTTGACATAGTAACAGACCACCTAGGAGGAGTTATTTGTGATACACTTCACATACGGTACCATTTACCCCTTTACAGTGTTACACACAGGAATGGAAGAGGTTTTCAATATAAATACTGGCTGTGTCTTAGGGTAACTCTCTGTTTAACCTTTTGAGGATTTTCCAGATTGTTTTCCAAAGAAGTTTCCCATTTACATTCCCACCAATAATGTATAGGGTTTCCAATGTCAACAAATCCTCACTAATACTTGTTTTTGTCCATATTTAAATTACAGCCATCCCACGAGGCACGAAGCGGTATCTCATTGTGGCTATTCCCTAATGACTAACAATGTTGAGAATCTTTTCATGTGCTCATTGGCAATTTGCAAATCTTCTTTGGAAAAATGTCTATTCAATTTCTTTGACTAGTTTTAATTGGGTTATTTTTATTGTTGAGTTGTAAGAGTTCTTTATATACATTGGATACAGGTTCTTTATCAGATAAAAGATTTGCAAATATTTTCTCCCATTTTGTGGGCTGTCTTTTCACTTTCTTGATGGCGTCCTTTGAAGTACAAAAGTTTTTAATTTTAGTGTAGTCCAACTTACATAGTTTTCTTTTGTTGTTTATGCTTTTGGTATCAATCTAAGAAACCACTGCCTACCACAAGGTTATAAAGATTTCAGTCTATGTTTTCCTCTAAGAGTTTTATATTGTTTTTATCTCTTACATTTAGGTCTTTGATCCATTTTGAATTAATTTTTATATATTGTGTGAGGATATCCAGTTGTCCCAAGACTACTGGCTGAAAAGACTATCAGGAGTGTCTTGGTACCCTTGTTGAATATCAGTGTACCACAGATGTAACAGTTTATTTTTAGACCCTATTCCATTGATCTGTATGTATATCCTTATGCCAGTACCACACTGTTATTTATTATAGCTTTGTAGTAACTCTTGAAATTGAGAATGGGGAGTTTTCAAACTTTGCTTTTCTTTTTCAATACTATTTTGGCTGTTATGGATTCCTTGCATTTCCATATTAATTTTAGGGTCAACTTGTCAATTTCTACAAAAGGGGCAGCTGAAATTTTCAGACTGCATTGAAACTAGAACAATTTGGGGTGTATTACCATCTTAACAATGTGAGTTTTCCAATTCAAAGACACAGATGTCTTTCCACTTATTTAGGTCTTCAATTTTTCACAACAATATTTTGTAGTTTTGGTGTGCAAGTCTTGCACTTCTTTTGCTTATTTGTAAATACTTATTCCTGAGTATTTACTCTCTTTGATGCTACTGCCAATGTCATTGTTTTCTTAATTTCTCAGTTTTATTCTTAATTTCCAGATTGTTCATTGGTAGCATACGTAAATACAATTCATCTTTGTACTGATCTTGTATCTTTCAGACTTGCTGAATTCATTTATTAGTTCTAACAATTTTTTAGGGGATTCCTTAGATATTTTTACATAAAAGATGTCATCTACAAACAGAGAACGTTTTTCTTCTGCCTTTCCAATCTGGATGCTTTTCTTTTTCTTACCTAGCTGCCCTGCTTAGAACCTCCAGTGCAATGTTAAATAGAAACAGCAAGATAACACATTCTTGTCTTGTTCCTGATCTTAGAAGGCAAACTCTCAGTTTTTCACCATTAAGTATGATGTTAGCTGTGTAGTTTTTGTAGATTCTCTTTATCAGGGTGAGGAAGTTCCCTTCTATTCCTAGTTTGTTCAGTGTTTGTATGATAAAAGGGACTTACCAGAATTTGTCAAGTGCTTTTTCTGTGTCTATTAAGATGATCATGTGACTTCTGTTCTCTATTCTATTAATGTGGTGTCAACACAGATTTTCATATGTCAAAGCAATCTTGCATTCCTGACATATATCCCATTTGGTCTTGATGTTAATGCTTTTCATGTCACTAGATTTAATTTTCCAGCATTTTGTTGAGAATTTTTGTTTGTTAAGATGGAGTCTTGCTCTTGTCACCCAGGCTGAAGTGCAATAGCGCAATTTTGGCTCACTGAAACCTCTGCCTCCTGGATTCAAGCTATTCACCTGCCTTAGCCTCCAGAGTAGCTGGGATTACAGGCACTAGCCACCACGCCCAGCTAATTTTTGTATTTTTAGTAGAGACGCAGTTTCACCATGGTGGCCAGCCTGGTCTCGAACTCCTGACCTCAGGTGATGCACCTGCCTTAGCCTCCCAAAGTGCTGGGATTACAGGTGTGAGCCACCACACCCGGCCAAGAATTCTTACATCAGAACTATAGACCAAAGATACTGGTCTATAGTTTTCTTGTGTTCTTGTTGTCTTGTCCATTTTTATCAGGGTAATACACTCGCCTTACAGAATCAGTCAGGAAGTATTCTCTCCTCTTGTATTTTTTTGGAGAAGTTTGTAAAAGATTGGCATAAATTCTTTTCTATATTTTTGGTAAAATTCACAGTGAGGACATACGGGCCTGGGTTTTTTGTGTGTATGAAGGGGGAAATTTTTAAAATTATAATTCAATCACTTAACTTGTTATAGGTTCATATTTTCTCTGTCTTCTTGACTCCGTTTTGGTAGTTTTTGTTTTTTAGGAATTTATCCATTTCATTTAAGTCACCAAATATTTTAGCATATAATTACCTTTTTTAAATTTCTGTAGAGTCGGTAGTGGTATCCGCTCTTTCATTGCTGATTATTCTTTTATCCTGGTTAGTCCAGCTAAAGGTTCATAAATTTTGCTGATCTTTCAAAGGACCAACTTTTGCTTTTATTGATTTTCTCTATCGTTTTTATTCTTTCATTTATTTGCACTTTCATCTTTATTATTTTCTTCCTTCTGCTTGCTTAGGTTTAGTTTGATCTTCTTTTTCTAGGTTCTTAAGGTGAAAAGTTGGATTATCAACTTGAGATCTTTCTTTTTTTGAAAAAAATAAGCATTTATAGCTATAAATTTCTCTCTAAACACTGCTTTTTAAAGTTGCAGCCCATAAATTTTGGTATGTAGTGCTTTAGGTTAATTTATCTCAAGACATTTTCTGATTTCCCTTGTGATTTCTTCTTTGACTCTGATTATTTAGAAGTATATTATTTAATTTCCACATATTTGTGCATTTCCCAAATTAGGAGTATGTCATTTAATTTCTATATATTTGTGCATTTCCCAAATTTTCTTTTGTTACTTATTTCTAATTGTATTCTATAGTGGTCAGAGAACAAACTTTTGTATTATTTCATTCCTTTTTACATATATTGAAGCTAATTTTATGTCCCAATAATCTATCCTGAAGAGTGTTCCATATGCACTTGAATGTGTGTTCTGCTCTTTAAGTGGAGTATTCTACAGATGTCTGTTAGGTCTATGTGGCTTATAATGTGGGATCTGGGAATGGAGCCCAAGCTATTCTGGTGTTTTCAGGAGGGTGTTTACCTTTTTAAGGGCTCACCACGCCATTTAATATCATCCTAATGTTAAGAGGTATGCACAGTAAGATGCTCACTTTGGATTTGCTCTTAAACACATCTATTCTGAAGAACTCCAAGGAGAGCAAAGTAGGAAATGAACGCAGCTGTCCTACGTTTCCTGATTAATTTCATATCTGTCTCGTGGGCATGTTTTAAATACATGACTACATGTACTCTGCATATAAAAAATATATACACGTGCACAGTGAAAATAAATGATGCTATTTCATACTACTAATACTGAAATTTTGTCTGCACAAGCACTTTCTGAAAGAAGTATCATATGACTTGGTACAGAATAAATATATTTTATGATTAAGAAACTTCTCTTACAAAATATATTCTGTGAAGTAGTATCCACTGCAGTTGATTTAAGGTAGGCCTTTGTGAGGAAAATCTAGAAATTAAGAGCACTACATCAATATGCAAAAATTATTTAACAAAATACCTTTTACTGTTCTTGCATGAGGTTTGTGGTTAATTCCATCAAAATGTTCAGAAGATAAGATGTGTGTACTTTCTTCAACACACCTAAAAAAGGAAACTGAATTTACAAACTTTTAAGAGAAAATTACAAAACAGTATTATTAGCATAACATTAACACCACATCTACATTTTTTTGAAAAAAAAACACAGTATTTAGGATCTTATGCAAAAGTCATAAAGATATTTGCCTTATTGAACTGTGTAATATGAAAGTTTACCACTTTAGTAAAGTACTAAAATTTTTTTAACATATACATGAATATGACTTAAATACTATCTCTTGAATTATATGAAGTTACAAAACCAAAGAAATACTTAACTTTTGTTTCTATGATTATGTAATAAACCATTCAGAACCTTCACACATAGTCTCCATAAGCTTCTACTATGGAATCATGGCCATTTTTACTTGGACAACAGGAAAATTACATGACTTTCCAAATACATCAAAACTTTCTAACTGAATAAAACACAGAACTCCTGATTGTCGACTGAGATTTTACCTTCTAAAATATGAACCCAAAATCCAAAAATAGTGCCAGAAATAATAAATCTCAGAAAGTAACTTTTTACTTTAATTTTCTTTTCCTACTCACTTTTTCATCTTCATCCTGAACAGCTTACCTTTGTATCATATGGCCTCTTGATGAAAGTAATAAAAGCATTTTACTTTTTAATATGCATGGTGAATCATTTTCAAACTTGTGAGGGACAGTAGTCATGACAGAAGGGTGCTTCCAACCCAAATTAATGACACTAACTATATGATCTAATTAAATTAGAAAAAGTGAAGTATGGCAAAGGTGTTTTAGAAGCAGCTGTGGCTTAAGCAGTCACATGGTAACCACCATGGAGCCTGAATCTAAAAATATTCTTTCAAGCTGGTATGCCATGCCTTCTTCCAATTTTGATGACCATATCACAAAATATCCACACAAGTAGGGTACGTATAGTGATGCAAAGAGACTTCTGAACTATCCTAATAACCAATGTAAAGGTCATGGCAGGTAAATGTATTCTTTTCACAGTTTGTCTAGCTAGATCTTCTTTCACATTTGTTCCTGAGGACTGAAGCTCCCTAGGTTCAGCTGGGCACTTCTTGAAAAGCAAGCTCCTGAAGCTCTCTGTCCTTGTGCAGGACAGGCTGGCTGCACAAAAACTTCAGGTTTTTCTAGGTGTTAGAGTACAATTACCTTGTGTGGGAGTGGGAAGAAGATTCACCTGAGACTACAGGTGCAGGGGAGAGGAAAGGCCATATTTAAAGTGATCATAGATTGAAGGAAGCAAGGAACCCTGGGAAAGATAGAGATAAGGGTCAATGACAGTAATAATGAATAGGTGCTTACAAACAGAAAAGAGTACTATGTTTCAGCAAATGCTTACATTCCTATAGTCCTCCAGTCTATGTCCAGAAGAATGTGGCAATGACAAAACATCTTTTCCTCCACTCCCAGGATAAGCTTCCTACAGCCATAGATGGACAAAGAGGCAAATATACAGTAGAAAAAAAATGTGAACACTTCCAAACCCGACTGGAGCAGAAAACAATCTAGTCAGTATGAAAAGAGTCTCAGCAGGGGCTTGGTAGCATGAAGAACGGAGACACAATCTTGCAAAGGGGCAGAAAGCAACTTTATAAGTTAGTATTGATATACCACCCCTTTGGAGAACCACTGCTTTAGATGAATCTTTATTTGTATTTTGGCCAATAAAACAAACAACAACAAAAAAAACCCACCTATAGTTAGAGAAACTCATCACCTTTTTACCTTTGGTAAAAATAAAATATTTCTTAGTGTGTTCTTTTTTTTTAAGTAAGAATTTTTATGTAAGCATTGTCCCTAGGCCAATCTAAATTAGTAGAGTTAAAATTAAAGCTATCATATTCAATGTATCTTTTTATGAAAAATCAAAACTAAAATTTCATATTTTCTGGAATAGAAAACATCCAGAAGAGTCACTAAAAAATGTATCAAAATCTTAGAATACAGTAGTTCAAGCAAATACATTTTCATAACTTAAAAAATATGAAAAATAAATACATATAATGTTTCATTTATGATTCACACTTCTCAGTTACATTAAATAAATCAAACTTTTAATTGGGTAAGGGAAAATCACTCTCTTGGCACGTTAAAAAATGGAGATCATTATAATTTCAAATGAGAACATCTATTTAGGTTTACAAAAAAACATAAAGCAAAAAAATCCCTTGGCCAAATAAAATGTAGCCACAGTACCAACAGAGTTGTAATATCTAGCGCTTTTCTCACCATTTATTTAGCAAATACCTGTGGGACACACACTCAGTAGCTTGCTTAGTGAGATAGGGGCCCTGTCCTCAAAAAGCCAGTTGAAGAGCCTTGCTGGTGAATAAACTGTTTTCTAAAATAAGTAAAACGTAAGATAACATGTGATGTGTCAGAAGACTCTTTCAATAAAGTAATTTAAATCACTACAAATGTTTGCCTTAAAAAATGTGTTTAAAAATTTCCACAGACCATCTCATGCCTCCCATCTCCTTCTCAGCTTTAATACTGACCTTACTCTCAGGAGAAATGGACACACACAATACAGAAACCACATTTAGAGCAGCGTAAGTCTCTGTGTCCTACAAATTCCCATCTCCTCAAACTCTGCAACTGCTCCGAAAAGGGTGTTTGTGTTCAACTAGGAAACTCACTGCACAGATTATTTTTGGAAACACAAGAGCCAGCCTCTTTGATGCCTGACACTAAACCTGTTCTCCTTAACTCCTCAAACCTTCAGTACTATTCTCCTCTTCATGCTCTCTCTAGATTATTTCACCTTCATTTTCCAAAGGAAACAGAAGTTATCTGATGGAAAGTCACTCTCCTTCCCGGTATCACATACAACTTACCAAAGTGGCTGCAGTCCTTCCTACTCCAGACTTGACACACCAAAGTGGTGCCCCTCCTCCTTCCAAATGCCAGACTCTCTGCATATGCCTAATCCCATTCTCTCCTGTTTTCCCAACAACATGAAAATATTATTCCTTCTCTCATTTATATATTCAACCTCTTCTTCTTATGCAGATCTTTTTGCACTGGTTTTTAAACAAACACCAGTCTCTTCCTTTAAAATAACGGCAAAACAAAGCCGCTTGGCCTCACATCTCCCTCCAGCTCTAGCTCACAGGCCTATCTAGACACTTCCAGCTTCAAATAAACTTCTCTACAGAGTTGCCTAAATGTTCCGACTTCATGTCCTCATCTCCTATTCACTTCCCAAAGTGCTTGAGCCCCACTACACCACTCCTCCAAGACCCTTCTGTATTGGATATGTTAGCAGTACAACCACCACTGTTCGTTATCTCCTTAACCTCCCCTTTTTCTCTTATATCAACCAGAAGCCCATGGTCTTTCCCTCTGCCTATCTTGCTATCCTTGGCCATTGAATGCTGAAGAGCCTCAAGGTAAACATCATGTCTCACTTTACATTCTCTCCCTAGGATATCTCATCCATTTCAGAGACATAAATAAAATTATATTTTTTTGTTCTGTACTTTTAATCTCTAGTCCAGACCCCTTCTATGAGCTCCACACCTACATATCTGTAGGTCCACATCTGTCTACACAGGCAGCATACAGAGTGGTAAGATGCATGGGCTCTGGAAGTGAAGTATGTAGATTCAAATCCCATTTCTTCCACTTACTGTCTGATATTGGACAAGTCTCTTAACATCTGTGTTTCCATGTCCCCAGCTTAAAAAATGCTATAATAACTGTAAATGCTCAACAATATTAGCTATTATCATTATTACTATTCGACCTTTCCTCTTGTGTGTCTCAAAGCCATCTGAAATTTTCTGCCTCTGAAATGCATGATGTTCCCAAAATGTGATCTGCTTCTGGGATTCCCTTGCTGTCTAAATGCTGTAATCAGAAATCTAGTAGTTATTTTTCACACAGTTCTCTTTCCTCTCCCATTTCTAATACAACATATCTGTTGAGATTTAAGAATTATATCTGTTATCTTTTCTATAACTGCACCACTCTAACTTTATCTCAAGCTCCATCCTCTCCAGTGTACCCCACTAAAATGGCCTGTAACCAATCAACACACTTCCATCCTTTACCACAAAGTACCATCCACGCTGCAGCCAAAAGGATCTTTACAGATTGCAAATCTGGTCAACTTCATGCTTAAAACCTTTTATTTGTTTCTCCTTGGTCTTAGAATAAGCACTGATCTTTATTAAATATGACCTAAAAAACTCTATAAGGTCTGAACTCTGCCTCCCTTTCCAGTCTAATTTCATACCATATATTCCCTTGGTTCTCTCAGCCCATTCTCCACTTGGCTTGATTCCAATTCTTCCTGCTTGCTTTGCTCCTCCCTACCACAGGGTCTTTGCCCATGCCCTTTCTTTCCTCTGTTTGAAATGCTATTTCTTCCTCCTCTTCTCCTAGTTGACTCTTAATCATCCATCAGATGTCTGCTTAAATGTATCCTCCTTAGGGAAGCCTTCTCTGGCCTCCCAGATGAAGTCAAATACTTTTATTCTTGGTACTCATCATCTTACCCCTTTCTTTCAGGGCAGAGAAAGAGTAAGGAAATTTAGGGAGGAAGGAGGAAAGAAGTATCTTAGTCAGCCTAGAAATTAAGACACTAATCATTTAGTTGAAAAAGCAAACACAGGCACAAGGGGAAGAATTACTTAGGTAACAATAGGCTATATGAAGAGAGTTAGGTGGGTAATCACAGGTTGTAAAAGGAAAGAAAAAACTAAACAGCAAATCTGCTGGAATCAGAACAAGGACTTCTCTTGTATCTCCAACCTCATGGTTTTTATTAAAATGAGTTAGGGAACAGAATGTTCCCACCGGAACTATATGTTCAGTATACAGGTGATGATTCATCCAGTCTTAGCATATTAAGCCATAGACAAATCCAATCCAAATGACTAAAATGACCAAAAAAATGTAATTTTAATAGGTTAATTTCAACAATGTCTTAAACACCTTTTAAACTGATATTCTGCATTATTGCTTCACATTTTATGTTTGCATATAAACTAAAAATCAAAATTGATTTTAATGGAATACCACTTAGTAATCAAAATGAACAAGTTATTAATAAACACAAGTTGGATGAATCTCAAGGAAATATTAATCTCAAGAGATAATCTCAAGAGAATGAAAAAGTTAAATTAAAAAAAGTTAAATCTAAGGATCTATTTAAATAACATCATTAAAATGGAAAAATTATGGAAGTAGGGGACAGATTAGTGGTTGCCAGGGGTTGGGGACAGGGGTGGGAAGTGGGAAGGTAGATGAGTGTGATTATAAAAGGTCAACATTAGGAATCTTTGTGATGGATATGTTCATCTTGACTGTAGTAGATACAAGAAGCTACATGTGATAAAAATTAGAAATAAATAAATATACACACAAATGAGTTCAAGAAAAACTAGGAAAATCCGAGTAAGATCTAGAATGCATCAGTGTTAATATCCTGGATGTCACCACTGGGGGGATTGTGTAAGCAGTGCATGGAACATATGTTATCTTTTGTAACTGCATGCAAATTTACAATTACCCTAAACTTAAAAGTGTCATTAAAAAACAGCTTTAAAGTGGTTTCACAATATTTCTCAAAGACATTGGATTATACATACTTGACTACAGAATTCCAATTTTTTAAAAGCAGGTTTCCTCCAGTTTCTCCATGTTCTACCTTTGTTGCTGTCAGCCCATGAATAAAGGGAGATTTAAGTAGACAGAAGAAATATCTTGAGGTTGTAACGAACACAATAAAAAAAATCAATATTTTTAAAAAGTAGATCTTAAAATGTACTTGAAAGTTTGAGATCATAATGACATAAACAACTATTTATGACCTAAGAAAAACTACCTACTTTGGTACTTTGAAGTATTAAAAAAAAATCACACAGAATTAAATTACAAAGCTCAAAACTTGTTTATGCAGCTGGTCTTTTTTAAAATCAAGGAACTTTAAACCTAAAATTCTAATAGGCTTACTGGTGACACCCCAATCCTTTGAAAAATAAATGAAATATCATAAATCATTTGACAGTTTTTAAGCTTAGATTTTTATCATCAGTCAGACTCTTTAAAAATAAAAAAGCAGTATGAAAGGATAGGATCTTGCTTTGTGCCCTATAAAGTTTAAGATAGAAAATAAATCATACTATTAAATGTCATTTAGAACCTTAACTTCAATACTTAGGATGAAATTGGCATAATATTCATGGTCATTCCTATGAGAATTCATGCCAGTCGAGTAGCTTTTCTTACAAAATATTGCAGAACTCTGGCACTTTCTGTGATAAATGAAGCAATAAGGCTTTGGAATTGCAATTGTGTATATTTAAGTACTTCATATAAGCAACCAGACTGTCATCTTGCTGGATATCTAGCACTATGAATTTATTATTTGTTATCCAAAGGAATGTTTGAATACTTATAAAGAGTAAAGGGTTGGGGTAAGCCCTTAAAATTTAAAGCTACAAATGTAGGAACTATATTGCAGCCACACTGTCCAACCTTCATTTTCTTGGCAAGTTAATTTAATGAAAAATATTCACAGATTTTTCAGGAAATGTAGAGATGAAAAAATCTATAAATATCTTGAAAATGTTTAGGATTCAACATAACTGTTAAGATCTAGATATTAGCTACAGCATTCTGAGAATTTTTATGACAGTCAAGTTGCAAGAAAATATATTATGGGAGACATTCTCCATGACCTGGTTTTAAGGTAAATTCATTGATGGGTCAATAATGGTTCAACTCATAAAGTGTGCTTTGAGAAGTCAGCTGAACCAGCATTAGGGGAAGGAGGTCAAAGCCGGGCCCTCTCGGTTATCTGGCCCATCCTATTTTAAAAGAATTCTATTGAAGGAGATTCATTCCAAAGGCTAAAAAAATTACTTCTGTATTTTCTGATGGTTTCATTTACCCATCACATAAGTGAAAATTCATAATTTTCTTCCCTTCTTGAAGCAATAATGGCAGAACTTCTGAGAAATAGTCTCAGAAGATTTATCCTGTACCAATATAAATCTCAATCATTTTAGATTTCAGTTTTTCTAATTCGCTTTTAAGATACAGCCACCAAAACTGTGGCCTCCAAATAAGGCCACTAATGTCACATCCATATCAAGCTGTACACTTGAATGACTGAATTAGTGACAGCGGAAAGCCTACTTCTCATATTTTGCATATTATTGCTAATGAAGTATCCTTAAAGATTATTTAAGTGTATCTCTAATTTCTCAAGAAATTAAAATTAAATACTGAATACACACCAAATAGTATTTTCAACATATGTGCAAGTTATAAAGAACAGTAAAATGAACACCTGTTTTTCCACTAGCCAGTTTAGAGAACACATTACTTATAACTTTGAAGTCCCCTTTATGGCCTTTCCCATTCCAATTCCAATCCTTTTTCCCATGCATTCTCCCCAGCTATCTTTTTTTGTTGTTGTTTTTGCTTTCCTTTATGGTGTTACCATATGTATCCCTCATCAATATCTTGCTTAATTTTGCAAGATTTTGGATGGAATTATATTGGTTGGAATCATATTGGAAGTATTCTTAAGTTTCTTGGTTTTATTCTGTCCATGAGACTTATCCATGATGATATGCTTGAATGTAGCACAATTTGTGTCTTCTCTTATTGATGATATCTGAGTTGTTTCCAGTTTTCTGGAACATATTATGTATTTCTCTGTGTAGATTACCAACAGTTTCTATGCCTCAGAGTGGAGTTGCTTGGTTGATATACGCACAACTTATTAGTTAATGCAAATTAACTAATGTATTATTATTAGTTAATGCAAATGTATTATATGGTTGATTCAATTTGTACAACCACTAGCAGGGCAAGATAAGTTCAAGATGCTCCAACATTTTTGCCAATCTAATGGACATAAAAACGTACTTCCTTGTGATATTTTAAAGCTGTTTTTTCTTTCTTGGGGCAAAATTTACATAAAATGAAATGCACCAATCTTAAGTGTACCATTCCATAAGTTTTTTACAAATGCATATACCTTGATTCCCAAATCATTACCACTACCCCAAGTTAGTTCCTTCAAAATCCTTCCCAGTCAGTTCCTGCCCCATCCCCTAGAAGAAACGACTTTTCTCATCCTTTTCCCTCACAGATAATTTGTCAGTGTGTCATGTTATGAATAACCACAGTCTGTTTATCCATTCTCTTACTGATGGAAACCTGGGCTATTCCAGTTTCTGGCTAGTATGAATGAAGCTATATTATGTACGCATATTATGTATGTATTTCTCATAAAAATATTTTTGGTGGATTTTTATTTTCATTTCTCTTAGGCAAATATCTAGGAGAACTGCTGAATCATTGGGTAAATGTATATTTAACTCTGTAAGAAACTCCCAGATCTTTTTCCTAAAGTGGCTGTACCATTTAACCCTCTTACCTAATGTATAAGAATGCCAGTTGCTCTAGATCCTATCTAATTTTAGAAAGTATGGTGGTTTTCTCATTCTCATTTTAACCTGCATTTCCCAGATGACAAATGACATTCATCACATGCTTACTGACCATTTGAATATCTTCCGTTGTGCAGTGTCTGTGTTACAAAGTTTCTTTTAAAATCATTTGTTCCCTATTCCTCCTTTTTAGTTTCTGGTTGTTCGGTTTTTTGTTATGGAGCCGTATAAATTAGCTGTATATTCCTTTGACAAATATACATTTTGCAAATACTTTTCTCAGTCTGTGGCTTGTTGTTTTCTCAGTGGTATCTTTTGATAAATATGTTTGTTTTTTTTCAATGAAGTCTATTCTTTAAAGCTTTTCTCTTACAGTGATTGCTTCTACATCCTCGGAAATCTTTGCCTACCCCCAGTCATAAAGATATTCTCTGATGTTTTCTTAAATTCTTACGGCTTTAGCTTTTATATTTAGTAGTATGATTCATCTCAAATAGATTTATATGCATGATGCAAGAGAGAAATTGAGATTTATATTTTTGCTTGTGGATATCTAGTTGACCCAGCACCATTTACTGCAAAACTTTCCTTTCCCTACTTGGTTGCTTTGGATTTGTTTGAAATCACAGGCCTATATAAGTGGGTCTATGACCTCTGTTCAATTCCATTAATTTATTAGTTGATCCTTATGGCAATACCATGCCATCTTGATTATTGCAGCTTTATAGTTACGGTACAAAGTCAAGTCTTCCAGCTATGTTTTCAAGATTTGTCAGATTTTCTCAGTCTTTTACATTTCCATGTAACTTTTAGAATTAGCTTGCCAATTTTACAAAAAGGTCCGTGGATTTATGCTAGGGATTATGTTGAATCTACAGATCAATTTTGAGGGAAATGTCATTTAACTGACTCTTCCAATCATATGGCATCTCTCTTCATTTATTTATATCTTTAATTTTTCTCAGTATAGTTTTGTTGTTCTTATAGATTTTGCATGCCTTTTGTTGAAATTATTCCTAAATGTTCTACTTTTATTAGAGATAGGAAATAGGTTCTACTAATGATCATCTCAATTCAAAAATACTCATTTCTCACGGTGCCTCCATCACATTTTTACTCCTTGGAAACATTAAAACATCAAAATCGTGAGAAAGTTTGTTTAATATTAAATAGTACATACTATATTCTGTATGGTAAACAAGAATTTCTAAAAATGAATGGAGATTCTACAAGTTGGCAGTAAAATAAAGGAATGGATTAAAGTCTAACAATACACATGCTGGAAATCGGGCTGGGGAATTTTTATAATCCACACTCATTTCAAGTAGATTATCTGACGGGGAAGAAGAATGTCAGACATACCATTAACTCAGTGTACAGATGCACTGATCTTTTAGGAAAGGGACTTTTGTTACCTAACTAGTCCAAAGCTTTTTTGACATCTGGCCCACACAGTGATGAGCACAGGTTTCAAGGAGAGGAGAAGAGCAGGAAATATTTAGCTTTGATTTTGAGCAGATATAGTTTAAGCTCTCAAATAAAATTTAAGCTCTTTGTCTTCTGCTGAAGACAGAACTGTATCCAGAGACTCTGAGGATTCCCATTTGGCCTTCTTTCATTTGCAACTTGTTATAATAGTAGTTTCACATTGTTCACTTTACTGTGGCTCCTTTTCTTCCTTCTACGCTTTTTCCTGGAACTACTAATTTTATTTTCCGTATCTTCACTATCTAATTCTTCAGACCTCTGTATGTGCAAGGATCTGAGAATTAATCAAATTTCCCATTATTACCACTGAGATCCTAAAAGACATTCCCATCATCTTTGGCCTTCCTGGCTTCTCCTTTTGCTTCCCCTTTAAAGTCTTTTCTCCATATGCTTTGTCTTAACTTTTTTCCTCTACTCTTCTTTGTCAAGTTTTTCCACTTCCTGAAGCCTTTCTTTTGATTTTTCAAGGTTTATACCGCTACAATCCTCTTCCTTAGTATCCTTTAAGATGCATTTCTGCATCGTTGGCCACCGCTGAACCTACTTCCCTTCGTCAGTAAGAATTATTTTCTTATTCACTTAAAATTTCTCATTTCTTTTGCATGTGATTTTGGTCACTTTTTTCTTGTCACTGGATTTAGCCAATTTTTTTAGTTTTATATTTATTTATTTATTTATTTCGAGACAGAGTCTCGCTCTGTTGCTCAGGCTGGAGTGCACTGGCGAGATCTCGGGTCACCACAACCTCCACCTCCTAGGTTCAAGCGATTCTCCTGCCTCAGCCTCTGGAGTAGCTAGTGCTACAGGTGCATGCCACCATGCCCGACTAATTTTTGTTTTAGTAGAGACGGGGTTTCATTTTGTTGGCCAGGCTGGTCTCGAACTCCTGACCTCGTGATCCACCCACCTCAGCCTCCCAAAATGCTGGGATTAAAGGCGTGAGCCACCACGCCTAGCCGACAATTTTTTATTTTACAATGTATTCTCTTCAAGGTCCAACCAACCCAAGCATACAGTACTATTTCTCCTTAAAGAAATCAGCATCTGGGCCACCTTCAGCCTCCTCATCTGTGTTCATGAACTTTATAGAAATGTCCTTGGTTTTCTGTGCCTTATCAGTATTAGGGGCAGACTGAGTGTTGAGGTTCCTCTGTTTTCACCACTTTCTCTTTCATTTTCTGTCTCATCTGTCTCTTTCCTTCTCCTCCTCTCCCTCTTCATTACTAACACCACTGGCCAGCGTGTACTCTTCTCTCTCCTGCTTCTGGTCTCTTTCCATCTGACTGAATGATGAACAACATATTGTTATTGAAATAGGCTCTAAATTCTTCCATGTAATCATTGGTGAGAGATAAGAGCTGTATTCTCATTAACAACTCTTTGGTCAGTTGTTTCTGTATTTTCTGCAGAGACCTTATCCAAAGTGTCATAGCAAGACAAAGAGACACAGCATATTCAGGTAGAGGTAACTTGTTCAAATCAAATACTTCAAATCAAATACTCAAATCAAATCAGATACACTAACGTACATAGGAAACTAAACACCTTTGAGGTCTTCCTTTTAATGGTTGATCTTGGGCTAAAAAGGACTCTAGTATTTTCTGGACGTCCCTAATTTTTCTGGATTGATTTTTCCTTCTTTCATACGTACTCTCTTCTTGAGAGGTAGCTACACCATCCTTTTCTTCTTCTGAGAGAAGTAAAATTAATACAACTTCACCATCCTCATTTTACTTGGCAGTTCGATCTGCTCTGGGAATATGAGTTGGCATCCTCTGGGCAATCGAACTAAAGAACCCAGTTCATGACCTGGGTATCCTGCACCCTGGCTGCAGGATCAGTAATAAAGAGCACTGCAGCTCTGTTACAGACCAACTTATTACAGACTTCATTTTTCTCATCTGCTGCTGTCAACCACAGAGGTCAAGAAAAGAAATAGCAGAGTGTAGCCAGTAGAAAACTTGGCTTAGGTACTGCAACTCTTTACCACTGAAGAAAAACATAATACTCTTTTTCAGATGGCTTCTCAAAAAGGAATATATGACATATTTTACTACAGTTCACAAACTATGTCGTTTTGTTCCAAAGTGGCAGGGGTGTTATATTTCACATTTGTCACCAACCCAAATATATTCAGGGTTTTTCTAACTCAAGCATATAAGATCTTTTACAGATTTAACTTGTTTTACCTAGAATGAGGCAAAGTTAATGTTTCTTGGGAAGATTTTTGGTAACAGCATTCATGGTATCAACCAAACACCATGCCCAAGATTCTATTTACTTCATCAATGAATTAACCTTTGGAGATGGGTATCATGATAACTTATTGCTTTATCTTTGTGCTGAAGAAGTTGAACCTGTATACAAACAAGTGTATTTATGTGGTTAATTAGCAGCTTCAAGTACATCTTTACCTTTCAACGTCTGGTAAAAAAGGTCTGTCCTCCAGTGTTGCCTCAATAAAGGCTCAAATAAATCATTTTTATATTATTTTAAATTTAAACCTATTTGTCTATTGACTTATAGTTGAAGGACTATTTGGACAGATATAAAAATCCGTAAGTTACCTATTCTTTTCTTAAAAGTCTTTTAAGTATGCCCTATTTTCTTGCACTGAATGAAATCTGAGGCCAACATAATTTTCTCATTTATAAATATCTTGACCTATTTTTCTGGTTCCCTCCCAAAATTTTATCTCTGAGGTCCAGCAACTTTACTAGACCCAGGCACACAGTGAGTGTCCTTTCAATGTTTAGATTCAAATTGTCACTTACTTCAGAAAACTTTATGCTCTAAACACTGGTTTCCTTTCATTAAGTTTGGACTTTTCATTGGGTCTACGATTATGCATATAATGGATCTACTCAGCCTGTCATCTATACCCACGGTCTTGAAACTGAGGAACATCTGAGGCTGCTCTAACGCTTCTTAAGAGAGATGCAGACCTAGATAGTTTTAAGGCAATCTATTTCCAGGTCCTCAACTCTCATTTTTTCCTAATACCGATCTTTCTGAGAGTGCACTGGCAGCTAAGGCGTCACGCAGCCTCTCTTCTCACTTCACAAAAGAAATGCGTACCTCTTGGGATGCAAAGACCTCCAGGGTTCCAAAAACGGGAAAAAATTTTAACAATGCTATCTATGAAACCTCCTTTAATCAAAGCACTACAGTAAGGCCTTGTTCTTTCCATGTCTCATACAGATGTTTATTAAGAAATGGAGTACTTGGCCCATATAATATGATAAATTGAGTGTATTGTAGAATGAAGCAGTTCCACAATACATAGTGACGACATTTTACTTATAGGGATTACCTCTTCCATTCTCTTATTAGTGTTAAAGACGTATCTCTCTGGAGGCTTTAGTGAACCCAAAACAAAGAAACACTGAAGGCAGCAGCACCTTACTGTATCCAGGCAACACATGGTAAGGCTCTGTGCCTTATCTACTTAATCTATATTAGAATTAGAATTCAGCCATGTGATGGTTGTCATGGAGGCATATATTAACATATTTATTTGAGATGAAAAATCAAGTGGGACTTTTACTGACAGAAGGATGTCTGATTTAAAGATAAGTTTGAAAATAAATACCAGCTTTGTCAATTAGATTAAATGGCAACCATTTTCCCTAAATTGAGTGATCTACATTTATAGCTGCAAGGTTTTGATAAAAATATATTTGAGGCATAAATTAAGAAAAACCACTGTCAGCCAGGAGCAGTGGCTCATGCCTGTAATCCCAGCACTTCAGGAGGCCGAGGCGGGTGGATCACCTGAGGTCAGGAGTTTGAGACCAGCCTGGCCAACATGGTGAAACCCCTTCTCTAGTAAAATACAAAAAATGTAAAAATGTAAAAAACACAAAAAATGAGCCAGGTATGGTGGTGGATGCCTATAATCCTAGCTACTTGGGAGTCTGAGGCAGGAGGATCACTTGAACCAGAGAGGTGGAGGTTGCAGTGTGCCGAGATTGCACCACTGCAATCCAGCCTGGGCAACAAGAGAGAAACTTTGTCTCAAAAAAAAGAAAAAAAGAAAAACCATTGCCTAAAAATTGTACATTGCCAAGTATACAAAGGAATTAATAATTTTAAACAATCCTTTCTAAGTATGTTAAGTTAAACAGGGTGCCCCTAAGTAAAAGAATAGTAAGTGTAACGGTCATTTGATAAGTCTCAGTTAAGCCTTTTTGATAAATTTTCCCAAACTGAGAAAGTGACAGCACATCCCTCTCCAAGTTAAGTGATTTCCAGTCCTTTGCTTTCTACAAATGATAGTGTAATTGAGTTGTCAGTAGAAACATCGTTAAATAATCTGTAGATCACATTACGATTTCTGGCATGTAACTCAGCAGGATGAGCAAAGTTAATAAGTGATGCAGTGTTTCTGTCATATTGTAAACACTGACATTTTAAAGCTGAGGTGTTATGTCACTCTTTTAAATGTATATTTGACTTTGCTCACCTCTCTCATGTCTAATTTCCATGACCTCACTGTTTTTCCTGTATCATCTTTTTCTCCTGTACTCCTTCTAATGTTGTTTTCATTTGACAGTTTCATTTTCTTCTTCAAGTTCTTTCCTGAGTTCTGCTTCTAAATGCATAATTTTAGATTTTATAATTAAACTATAATTACTAACATAACATTTTAACTTTTTCCATTTTGTGTATGATTAGGTAAGAATCCACTTTCCATCTTTTTCATATGGACACTCTATTGCCTCAGCACCATACACTGAAAGCTATATGCAGCCTTTCCCCCACTGATATTCAATATCTGTTTTGTTAAATCATGCTTCCACATATAGGTGGATCTGTTTGTAAATTTTCTATTCTTTTCATCTGCCAATCTATATCCTTACACCATATGCTGGATTAACTACTATAGTTTTATATTGTCATTATATAAAGGCAGCAAAAGCACTTCCTTGATAGGAGGAAAAACACCTTCTTTAGGAATATGTATGTGATTCTGGGATGATTGCTCTTCCATGTAAGTTCAGAATTATAATGTCAAGTATCATCCAAATAATAATATTAATAGTAATCACACAATCTCAAAATCTGTTAGGGATTTGATTCTATGTGCAATGAGAGAGAATTAACATCTTTGCAACATTAAATCTCCTAATCCATTAATGTCTTTCAATAAAAGTTTGTAACTTCTCAATAAAGGACTTAGACATTACTTGTTCGATTTCTTCAAAAGTTATTTGAAGTATGTTGCTATGTAAATTATATCTTTTAAAAATTACATTTCTGTAGTAACTTCACTGTGGAAAAATCTTGCAGATACCATCTTAACCAAGTGATCAAGGTTAGCATGACCAGTAACCAGTCATATTGTTACTGAAACACCAGAAGTTTGGTCTAGGTCCTGCTGCTGCACTGTACAGCCAGTCAATGACTGAGACGATGAGAGGTGCCAAGGAAGAAAGCTTTAATCAGGTGCTACAGCCAAGGAGATGGGAGCTCAGTCTCAAATCCATCTCCCTGAGGGACTAAAACTAAGGGCTTACATACCAGGGAAGAAATGTAATAACGTGTGAGAAAACAGGAACTCTGGAGGGGCAAGGAAGCAATCATGATGAATGAGGGGTCCAGCATCTCCTTGTTTGGATGTGGTGACCTGGTGAGTTTCAGTTCTTTGATACTTATTTTGAGAGGTCTGAAGTTCATTTCCTGAGAAAGGAACTCAGATAAATTAAATATGTTTCCAGCTTTAAGACCAGAAGGGTCGATTTCTGTTTATCCAAAAAACTATCTATGGGCCAACTGGGTGGGTTTCAATATTGATAACATTTACTGCCTGATATGATGTGAGATAATAATGAGAAAACACCAAACTCAAATTGATATCCTTTCTACAAAAGACCTGACCACTATTCTTCAAAAGTATCAAATCCCTGCAAGACAAGAAGAGATCAAGAAACTGCCTTAAATTGGTTAAGAGACATGGCTACCAAATGCAATGTGGTATCCTGGGTTAGATCCTGCAACGAAAAGAGAGTATCGGTAGTAAAACTGGAAAAATCAAAATAAAAGGTGTAGTTTAGTTAACATCAGTATATAAATGTTAATTTCTTAGTTTTCATAAATATACTACAGCTATGTAGGATGTTAATTATTTCAAAATAAAGTGGTTTTTAATTTTCTGTTTTGTTGTTGCTGCTGGTCTATAGAAATACAACTGGCTTTCCTATGTTGACTTTACATTTTAAAACTTTGCTAAACTCTCTAATTTTAAGAATTTAACTGTTGAGTTCTAGGATCTTTCTATACAGACAATTAAGTCATTTTAATAATGACAGTGTTTTTCTCCTTTTCCATTCCTACATCTTTTCTTGTAGTTGTCCCCCACCCATCACCGCCAACCCTGACTTACTCTGCTGGCTAGGATCTCTGACACAATATTGAACAGAAATGGTGATACCGGGCAGCTTTGTCTTTTAAGAGTCAGATTATATCTGTTGATATCCAGAACTAATTTTAATTTCACAGAATAATCTAGGGAAGATTACTTGCTTTTGCTTTGAACATTTCTACCACAGAGATAACAATACTGTTTTTAAAGTTTCAAATACTGAAAATGTTTATCCAGAAAGTATAAAAGAATGTATAATACAAAGACTAAGAAATAACATGAAGACAAAAAAGGGATGCAATATAGTATTATTTTATTAAAACAAAATAAAAGTTATCGTATTAACCTGTCCAAACTTTGCTATCCCCTTTACAGTGTGGGAGCTGTCACTGGGAATTGGTTGCCAGTCAAATTTTACCCTTTCCAAGCCTTTCCAACCTTGTATCAGATGTGGCCTTGTGAGTAGCTCTCCCCAAAAGAATGTCAGTGAGAATGACTGAATGCCAACTTCCAGGTTAAGGTCCCTCAGAAGCAGGCAAGGTATGTTCATGCTCTCTTTCCCAGCTGCTAGAGGACTCCAAGGCCCACATTATGGAAGGTCACCAAATAATCAAGAATGATTTTAATGCACTGCTTCATTAGCAATAAATGCACTTTTAACTGGATTTAAGCTATTATACAAGTGGGGTACATTTATCTTAATAGCTGGCTTTTCCTACCACAAAAAGATGGTATTTTTGAGGGAGATGCTGACTTTAAAAAAACTAAAATATATGGTGACTGCTTAGCAGCCAAACAGCAGGAGATGAAGAAACTGAGAAAAAGATAGAAAGGTACTTATGTCACACAGTCATAAAACACTTACTAAAAATACTGCTTGCCAAAACCAATCCTTGGTGATTGAAGAGAAAAAGTGGTTGCCCCCAGAGGTTTAAAGTAGGCAATTAACTAGAAATGGACATCCATCTTGGGCAATGGAAATGTTTGATATCGTATTTTGGGTAGTAGTTACATGGATGTACATAACTGTCAAAACTGGCTGAACTCAACACTTAAGAGTTGTGAGTTTACTGTATGTAAGTTATAGCTCCATTTAAAAAAATGCCTGATACAACTTCAAGAGCAGAACAAGTGTCTACCAAGCCTATGTCTATGGAAAAAAGAGATGAACAATATTAGCATAACAAAGTATGGCCAGGTGCAGTGGCTCACGCCTGTAATCTCAGTACTTTGGGAGGCCAAGGCGAGTGGATCACAAGGTCAGGAGTTTGAGACCAGCCTGGCCAATATGGTGAAACCCCGTCTCTACTAAAAATACAAAAATTATCCGGGCGTGGTGGCGGGTGCCTGTCGTTCCAGCTACTGGGGAGTCTGAGGCAGGAGAATCACTGGAACCAGGAGAGCAGAGGTTGCAGTGAGCTGAGATTATGCCACTGTACTCCAGCCTAAGCGACAGAGTGAGACTCTGTCTCAAAAAAAAAAAAAAAAAAAAAAAAGATTAACGAAGTACTACTTGTTGCACTTATCAAAGATTATAAGAAAGAAATGTGCACAGGCAAGCACTGACAGATTTGAGAGCAGAAATGAATGGAAATAGAAAACTCAGAAATTTGGGGGGCTCCCAGGATTAGAGGAGCTGACTGCTTCTGGATTTCATATGGTAAAAAAGAAGACTGAAAAAGACTGAAAAAAACTGGCCCATTATATTTTCTCAGGCAAACAGAGGGACTCAGCCTTGCTGCAAATCAAGTTAAGTAGGTTAATTTTCCACAAAACCCATTTCCGATGGCCATAAAAGACTCCCCAGCAAGTTGAGAGAGAATAAAAATAAGGAAACAAAGAACTATATTAGACTTGGGAATTTTTGGTGTGCTTATTGGCTAGAGTGATCATAACACACGTTGTCTAAACTGGGGTAGTTTTGAGAGTGGAAGAGAACATCATTACGTAATGTGTCAAGACAAGAGATATCAGTTAAGACTGCCCTTGCCAGCCTGGTCCATGCAGTCACTCCAATGTTAGCACATGATAATAACTACAAGATAGGTCAAAAGCCATCTCAGTTTCGGAGGAATGGCATTGCCAAAACCCCCTCAAGTGATACCTATAAGCCTTTGACTCTTTGATCCTTAAAACAATGCTCAAGCTCCCTGAATTTCAAGAACAGAAAGAAGGAAACAAAGGCTATACAGTCTTCACAAAGGGCATGTTCTGTGATGTCTACATATATGTGACCTTGGAGGAAAATGGGCAAGGAAGAACCTTCCAGAAGGCAGAATGAGGTCCTGAGAACAATAAACAAAGAAGTTCCTCCCAGACAGCAGGATCAGAGGCTAATGAAGGAACACTTCCCACCCTAGCTAAAGATTCTTCAACATGCTTCCTGCCATCCATGATTTTTATCACTGTCAGTATTCCTAATCCTAGATGTTCCCTTAGTTTTAGCAGATTAAACGCAAACTTAGAATGTGCTAACTGGCCTAATGCAATAAATTACAGACACTGCACGTAAAGTGATGGTTAAACTAAACCAGAAGGGTCTTTTACAAAGATCACTGAACTGATGGCCAGGAGGCTCTCATTTCATCCAACCTTCACCATTAACTGTGTGATCCTGGATAAATCATGACTTCTCAGGACTTCAGTTCTTTCATTTGTGATAAGAGGATGCCTTCTAGTTCTGTAATTCTAATTTAAAATTCTTGACCTCACTGAGCCAAAAAAAAAGTACAGAAATTCTCTACAAAATATCCATAATAGACTAGTTGGTCCAGTTTTTATAGCAAAAGCAACTCAGCATAATTCTAAAAATTTATATTGGCAAGAAAAAATTCTGGCACTCTTATTTCTGATTTATCTTTTTTATTCCGGTCTCAGTACAATAAGGAATAAAATGTAACCTTTTTTTCAGCGTGAAAAGACACTTGCTTTCCATTTCATTAAGTTTTAGAAACTAACCCAAAGAGAAGGGAGGGAACTCCACTCACTTCCAAATTTCAATACTTTTATAATATTTACACACCAGAATTTAGAACATCCGAAAAACCAAAATGCAATTTGGAATAGACTTTTAACCTGAAATTACCATAATAACATTTTATTTGTTACATAGTCAATAATAGTCATTGAATCCTAAAAATATTTTTTCTAGTAATTAAAACCTGAAAAACATGTCTGCTAAATTTCAACTTTTGATGTCTCCTCTAACTTTCAGAAGAAAATAACATTCAGTATTCTGTCTTCTTCACTGATGAAAGAGAAGACAAAAACTAACATTCTACGTTGAAACTTTGTTATTTATCATGATTCAGTGGTATACTTGTTTATAAACATAAATATAAGAGCCAAACATTCAAAGAGAATACGACCCAAACTTTGTCACTTCAAATCACAACATGTTTGGACAAAAAAAAAAAAAAAAAAAAAGCAAACATTCTGTAAACCCTGCTATCAATTTGAGTACTGATATTTAAAAGTCTTATTTGTTTTTCTTCAAAGCACTTTGCATATGACATTTGTTTTTCCTGCTGCTCTAAGATCAGACCTGACTTTCAGTTAACTCTACCCTCCACTGTCACCAAGTCCTGGTCTAGATTCTCTGTAGTTTCAGAGAACAAACCCCTCTTCTCATGGATTTGGGGAACATTGCTGTCCAGTTGGGGTGAGGTAAAGACCTGGGAGTTCAGCTGGTCCTTTTACAGACTTTCAGCTGATCATCTGTTTTTAGCACCATGCCTCCCTTTCAACCTCCTGATATCACTGTCATCTCCTCTGCAGGTGCTTTGGTTTTTCCCTTCTGGTACTAAGTGATGGTATCATATACTTTCTGTTTCAGATTTTATGGTTTAAGGTAACTGATGAAACCTACCTCTGACAAAAAGAGTTGGAATTTTTGTTTCTATTTCCTTTGTTTTATGCTAAGATTTTAATAGAAGAAAGCAGATGGTGGCTGGACGCGGTGGTTTATGCCTGTAATCCCAGCACTTTGGGAGGCCAAGGTGGGCAGATCACAAGGTTGGGAGATCAAGACCATCCTGACCAATATGGTGAAACCCCATCTCTACTAAAAAAAAAAAAAAAAAAAAAAAAATTAGCCAGGCATGGTGGCAAGCACCTATAGTCCCAGTTACTCAGGAGGCTGAGGCAGGGAAATCACTTGAATCCAGGAGGCAGAGGCTGTAATAAGCCACAATCATGCCACTGCACTCCAGCCTGGTGACAGACAGAGACTTAAAAAAAAAAAAAAAAAAAAAAGCAGATAGGCCGGGCGCGGTGGCTCACACCTGTAATCCCAGCACTTTGGGAGGCCGAGCCGGGCGGATCACGAGGTCAGGAGATCGAGACCATCTTGGCTAACACGGTGAAACCCCGTCTCTACTAAAAATGCAAAAAATTAGCCGGGCGAGGCGGCGGGCGCCTGTAGTCCCAGCTACTCGGGAGGCTGAGGCAGGAGAATGGCGTGAACCCGGGAGGCGGAGCTTGCAGCGAGCCGAGATCGCGCCATTGCACTCCAGCCTGGGCGACTAAGCGAGACTCTGTCTCAAAAAAAAAAAAAAAAGCAGATAGTTCTTTCTTAAAACCAGAAACTGCAATCTGAATGACTTCATGTACCATTTTTAATGGTTTGAAGTCATGGCACTTTTGGTCTGCTAAGCACACATTCCCATTTCTCTTCTGGTTCTTTTGGAGAAAGCCTCTCCTACTCCATGAGACCCTCATGGGGCCTGCACTCACTGGGCTATGCCCCTCTACTGGAGCACTGGGAAAACATACCAAGGCTGGCCCACCAGTATACCCCATTCCCAGGCCACAGTGACACATGAGATCAAAGAGAGTCAATCCACATCTTCTCTGAGGAGGCAGCTAGACATCTGGTGTGACAGGTTCTCTTTCTGTTGAGATTGCTAAACTAGATGGACAATCATCTTGAGCTGCTAGTGGTCATCTTACTGACCATGCCTGTCTGAAAAATGACAAATAAAGAAACCAGCAGAAGAAAAGGAGTCCAAATGAGATCATCTGAGTTCCTGGCTGAAACCATGCCTGAAGCCAGATGCACCTCCGGAAACCATAGTTACAGAAACAATCAAGTTTCTTTTTTTTCATAAACTAGTTTGAGCTGGCTTTCTTTCCTTTGCAACTGAAGCAGTCCTGATGAACACATCATTGAATCTAAATGTTCCAATCACTAATACTTGAACAACAGAAATAACACTTCTTTGCCCCAAATTAAATACCCTAACTTTTTTTATTCAAATAAAATCGCAAATCAGAAATAAAGTTCGCACATGTGTCCCTTTCACCATTTAGGTCAAATACTTTGACTTTAGTTAAATATTCATGTATTCAAGGTAGCAGTATCTTTGAGAATGAAGTGTATGTATATTTTATAGTACTAAAAATCCAATAGTCACTAACCTACTGAACAGTTTTCTTCCAGGTACTTCGAACATTCTTGCCAATTTTTTATACCTTCTCTATCAGAGGTCTCAGATTCTTAATAAAGATCAAGTTGTAGAATTATTTTATGTAAAGTCTATGTGGAAAAATGAAATAATACACCTTAAAATATTTGTTCCCTTGGGAGGAAATGTATAATTTAAATTCAAAGAATTATTCAGTCTCAATCTCTGACCCAGAGACTTGGGACCAGGATAATTTTAATCTAAAGATTTATAAGGAGAAGGTAGACGGTAATAACGTGCTCCCAAGGACATATGTAGGAAGGTTTCTTTAGAAGTCAGTGTTCCTTGGACACTGTCCCTGGAGTAACTTCCCTATTATCTACAGGCCATTGTGCTCAACAACCCAACAGGTAATATCTAAGCTTCTGGGTGTGAAGTTCTTCGGGTCTTCAGTTAGCTTCAAGTGCATATAAGGGCCAGGCAGGTAATCTAAAAGAGTGAGCATGCTAACATTTTTAAAGTATTACAGTTGCATGCATTAAAAAAAAAAAAAAACTTATTAAAATTCTAGTCTCTCTTTATTTTTTCATGCAACAATTCTACCTACTATCCCTGGTTTTTCCATGGTTTTTTTCATAATGCTATCTTAAATAATAGTTTTTGGCACTGGTACTCCTTGCATACATTTAAATTATATATGAGTAAGAGCTAATAATAACCACAGTTCAGTTTATTGAGCATATAGTATGTGCCAGGCAATGTAATAAGTGCTTTATGTATGTTAACTTATTTTGTCCTTACTGCAATTCTATAATAACCTTACAGGATTGTGCCACTATCCCATGTATAGATGAGAGCACTGAGGTATTGGGTAATCAGCTTACCCAAGATCACATAGCAAATAGGTTGTGAATTTGAATGCAGGCACTCTGCCTCAAGGCACCCTGCCCTTAACCATTACTCTGTACTCTACAAAGAAATATGCCATCAGTTATGGGTTGAATTATGTACCCCAAAATGGTATGTTGAAGTCCCAACCCCCAGTATCTGTGAATATGACCTTATTTGGAAATAGAGTCTTTGCAGATATAATCAGGTTAAAATGAGTTCATACCAGATTAGGGTGTGCCCTAATCCAATGTACTGGTATCCTTACAAGAGGAGGAAAATTTGGATGTAGACACACACAGAGGGAAGACAGCCATGAGAAGATGGAATCAAACTGGCATTATGCTACCACAAGGCAAGGAATGCCTGGGGCTACCAGAAGCCAGAAGAGGCAAGGCAGAATCTTCCCCATGAGCCTCTGAGGGAACATGGTCCTGCCAACACCCTGACTTTAGATTTCTAGCCTTTAGAACTGTAAGAGAATAAATTGCTGTCATTTAAAGCCATCCAGTTTGTAGTACTTGCTTATGCAGTCCTAGAAAATTAATACCATCTCTCACTTGCATTAAAATATGTCATCCAATCAACTTGCTATTTCCAATTTTAACACAGATGGTGGTATGAGTAACATTTAAACTTTCCTCTAAATTCTGTTTAAAGAAAAACAACAGCCAGGTGTGTTATAGGTTACAACCTATAATGTAAAAGCACAGCCTCCCATCTAATAGAGGCAGCTTCTACTTAGCTCTAGCTGGTTACTGCCACATGCAAGAGCAGGATCAAAGTTGCCAGTTTCCAAGAGAATGCAGAAATCTGGATTTGTGCATTAAATTAGTTAACAACAAATTATATCAGTTACTAGTTAAAATAATACCTGTTAACAAGCTATTTATGCTTTAAAAACAAAAGAGCCAGGCATCGTGACTTGCACCTGTAATTCCAGTAACTCAGGAGGCTGAGGTGGGAGCGTGGCTTGAGCCTAGCAGTTCAAGGCTATAGTGAATTATGATAAGGCCACTGTACTTCAGCCTGGGTGACGGAGTGAGACCCTGTCTGTAAAATTAATAATAAATAAAATAAAAAACATTATGCATGCTATGCAGGCTACGCAAAACACATTTATGAACCAAACTTGTCAAGAGGTCCAGATTTTTGCAATCTCTGTTGTATGTTTTCTTTGCTTTCCATGTCTACTGCCCCTTGCACTTCACTTGACCTGGCCCCAACTGCAGCTTTCCATCTACCAGATGCAGAAAGCAGGCACAGTGTGGGCACTGGGAGCCATGCTGAAATCAGTACTTGAGGACAGGGGAACCCTCTTTGGGATATACTGAGTTGGCAGATGCAGAAGAGTTGCACACACTCAGGAATCCAAGACCAAATGGGTGTGCTCTCCTTGATCTGCAGTGTGTATCTGAAGTCTGATACTGCTCCTCTACTCGTCAGTTGGTGTCCCATGTAGAAAAAGACTTACAGCTTTAACTGGGTAAAGGTTTTGTGTAAGGCTAGGAAATGACTTTAATATTTCTCAGGCTCACTGTCACTTCATTCACAGCCCTATCCTTACAATTTATTGAGTTCCCCAAACTTCTTACCTCTTGTATATACATACTTGAAGGATTTGTAAGTTGATATTAATAGCTCATAACTGTCTTTCAGTATTCACCATATTGTAACCTATAAAAGTTGTTCAGAAACTTGCAAACATTTTTGAAAAGCAGTTTTGTGAAAAGTTTTACAAAATGTCTTTATTCCTCAGGTTTGTTCTAAAACTTCAAAAATGTAAGAAAAATTGTTCTGAGAATGTTAATATCAACTCTAGTCCAATAAGCCATATCGCTAGTTAGTAGCCTCATTGGCTATAAACATTTATTCAGTATCTACCAGAGTTCAGACCTATTTGCTATGGTATAGAAACTAATGATTGCTTCTGGCAAGTGAAAACAGGTACTTGATATGTTGCCAAGACACTCTCTACTACAGTGAGGTATTAAATGCACAGTGAGACAGCTTGGAACACCACAGTGTCTAGAACTTACAAATCTGACCAACATTATTTTTAGTACGTTTGTAGAACAACGCTAAGAAGTAAAATACCATAAAACATGTCCAAATCATCTCATTTAATCTTTATTGTTTTTGTTGTGTTTTGCTTCAATGTTGTTGTGTTTTGCTTGAATTAAACATCTCTGAAATTTCTATTGGTTTTTATACCTATGAAATCATTTGGAAACTCCCTAGCTTATCATTCTCACCACAACCCCAAATGGTTGGTAAAGCAGGTTTTATCTCCATATTACATATGAGGAAACTCAAGCTCAGCGATGTTAAATAACTTGTTCAAGGTTGTTAGTGACAAGGTTGCCTCAGTCCATTTAGTGTTGCTATAAATATGTCAGGCTGGGTGATTTATAAAGAAAAAAGGGCTTCTTTGGCTCATGGTTCTGCAGGCTATACAGGAGGCATACAGTTCCAGCATTCGTTTGGCTTCTGGTGAGGGCCTCAGGTTGTTTCCACTAATGGCCGGAGGCAAAGGAGAGCCACAAGTGCAGAGATCACATAGCAAGAGAGGAAGCAAGAGGGGAGGAAGTGCCAGGTTCTTTTTAATAGCTCTTGGTGGAAACTAACAGAGCAAGGAGGGCACCAAGACATTCATGAGGGATCCGCCCCCATGACTCAAACACCTCCCATTAGGTCTCACCTCAAACACGGGGATCAAATTTTAACATGACATTTGGAAAGTGTATTAGTCTGTTCTCACATCTCTATAAAGAAATACCAGAGACTGGTTAAGTTATAAGGAAAAACGGTTTAATTGATTCACACTTCCACATGGCTAGAGAGGCCTCAGGAAACTTACGATCATGGCAAAAGGAAGCAGGCACATCTTACATGGTGGCAAGCAAGAAAAAGCATGAGGAGCGAGGAGAGGAGAGCCCCTTATAAAACCATCAGATCTTGTGAGAACTCACTCACTATCATGAGAACAGCATGGGGGAACTGCCCCCATGATCCAATCACCTCCCACCAGGTCTCTCCTCAGACATGTGGAAATTGAGAATTACAATTCAAGATGAGATTTGGGTGGGGACACAGCCAAACCATATCAGAGGGACAAACATCCAAACTATAGAAGAGGTGAAGCCTGTACTCAAACCTCCTAATTCTGAGTTCACTGATCTTACCCCACACATAAAAGCCATGAAGATTTATAAGACCAGGATGATTAGACAGTCAGACAGCCAGACCTGTAATCAAATCTAGTTTCTATAGCCAACTCGACTTTTGACTTCGGATAAATTTTTTTAAATCTCTAAAGCCCCATTTGCTCATTTGTAAAATGGAGTTAAAGTGGAAAAACACATGTAAAGAACATGGCACAGAGTGGGCACTTGATAAATATTACCCCCTTTTTCCTCCCTCTCTACTACAGAATCCCTCAAATCTAAGTAAACCACCCACTCTCTGGTTAAACAATTGGGTGATTAGCAGAACTCTAAATAGCTATTAGAAATGCAACTCGGCCGGGCATGGTGGCTCACGCCTATAATCCCAGAAATTTGGGAGGCTGAGGCGGGTGGATCACCTGAGGTCAGGAGTTCAAGAACAGCCTGGCCCACATGGTGAAACCCTGTCTCTACTAAAAATACAAAAATTAGCTGGGCGTGGTGGCAGGCACCTGTAATCCCAGCTACTCGAGAGGCTGAGGCAGGAGAATCACTTGAACCCAGAAGGTGGAAGTTGCAGTGAGCCGAGATCATGCCATCGCACCCCAGCCTGGGGGACAAGAGCAAGATTTCATCTTAAAAAAAAAAAGGAAATGTAACTCACAGAATGTGGAGATACTGATAAAACAACAATAAATGCACTGTCATGGACAAAGACCATGGTAGAAACTGTTGTCACATGTGTACTATTAAAGAACTGGCAAGAAAGTCATTGTTTTTAAAAGTTATGATGTTGAGCTTTTTTTAAAAGGAGGCAGGCCATGTCAAAACTTTATGCTTTGAACTTATTCTCTGCTCTTGAATTAATGTGGTTCATTGCCTCCAAACATAAAAAAAATTTAAACACATCAAAGAGATATGAACTGTGGTGAGACTTGGGACTCCTCAGTGTGTATACCTTAGCAGCTATCATGTTCCTCTTGGGCCAGAAGCAAAAGAGCCACAAAGATCCTTTGTGTGTCTGTGCCACAAGAGAAATTCTGACTCCTTTACAACTCCTCTCTGCTGGCCCAGTTATCCCTTTGGATGAGGCTAGGGCAGGGGTGCTCATGGATTGACATCAGCAGGGGATGGGCCCAAATGTGGGGTGAGGAGCTGCACTCCTTGCCGAAGAGAAGCATAAACTCAGACTAAGAAAAGGTGCTAGAGTCCGGAGGCATGCTTGGGTCTAACATCAGAAAATTATGCAATTATCAAATTTAATGCTAAAAATATTAAAATACATAACATGATTTAGAACATTTCTTCAAATTTCAACTTAATGCCAGGGAACTGCGTGCTAATAACTACTTTATACATGTGATTCTGGCTCTTGGCACAATCATGCAGGACTGGGGTTGTGTTATTGCATATGTGGGAGGTTATTAAATGCTTTATAATGATTATGTTAAAGGTCATATTCCTCATACACATAACTTCACTTACTATTATGAGTTAGACGGGTACATGAGTAGACAATGGTCTTCTTCCATTAAATGCAAACTCACTGAAATTACTATTTAAGTTGCCAGGCCGAATAAGTAAAGAGATCAAATTAATGAGGATGAAGTTGTATAATCAGTTTATAAAACAGATCATGCTGAGGTCAAGGCTGACATCACCAGCTCCCACACATCTAACTACACTTAAAAAGGTGGCTCTTCTCTTTATTACCACTACCACTGCTCTAATTCAAGCTGTTTCTTACTTCTCTTCCATTCACATGTAGCTGACAAATCATTTATCTCGGCAAACACCAATCTGATCCTGTCACCCATCTCAGAAACTTCTGCAGTCTTCCCACTGCTTGAGGGACAGAGGCTCAACTCCTCAGGAGGGCATTCATGGTATTCCTAAGTTTGGCCCATTCTTCTAATTCAAGGATTTTCAACCGTGGATGAACATCAGAACCATGAGGGGAGCTTTAAAAAATAAACAGGCTTATGTCCCACACCCTGAAACTCTATTTACTAGTTCTGGGCTAAGATCTGGGGAGTTAATATCTTTAAAAATATCTATGGATGACTCTTACCTACTGCCAGGATTGAACCAGTGGTCTAATTCCCCACTGCCCTCCCATTGTTTCAGCCAACATGAATTAACCCTTCTGCTCCACTCAGTAATGCTTTGTTTGCTTATGTTGCCAGTCCCCTATTCATGCTGTTAATCCAACCTGGAATATCATTTCCTCTCTAGCTGTTTCTTTTTTTTTTTTGAGATGGAGTTTCACTCTTGTCGCCCAGGCTGGAGTGCAATGGTGCAATCTCGGCTCACTGTAACCTCTGCCTCCTGGATTCAAGTGATTCTCCTGTCTCAGCCTCCTGAGTAGCTGGGATTACAGGAGCATGCCACCATGCCTGGCTAATTTTTGTATTTTTAGTAGAGATGGGGTTTCATTATATTGGTCAGGCTGGTCTCAAACTCCTGACCTCAGGTGATCCGCCCGCCTCAGCCTCCCAAAGTGCTGGGATTACAGGCTTGAGCCACCATGCCCGGCCTAGCTTTAGTACTATTCTTCTAAAACTAAGTGAAATCCCACCAGTATCCTTACAACCATAGGGATATAATATTTCCATTCTGAGAATCCAAAAGGCATTTTTTATGTTTATGAAGCATTTTATGTCAATTAATCACATATTGTTTTCAATGTGAATGTTTAATATTATGCTCTCTATATTTCAGACTTCCCAGGGAAGGCAAACTTTATTTATTTTTTTGAGCTAGAGTCTCACTCTGTTGCCAGGCTGGAGTGCAGTGGTGAGATCTTGGCTCAGTGCAACCTCCGCCTCCCAGGTTCAAGTGATTCTCATGCCTCAGCCTCCTGAGTAGCTGGGACTACAGGTGCCTGCCACCACACCAGGCTAATTTTTTGTAATTTTAGTAGAGATGGGGCTTCACCGTGTTAGCCAGGATGGTCTCGATCTCCTGACCTCGTGATCCGCCCACCTTGGCCTCCCAAAGTGCTGGGATTAGAGGCATGAGCCGCTGCGCCCGCCTGAAGGCAAACTTTATGTAACATCTTTTGTTCCCACTTCCTAGCCCCTAGCATTGACCACAGTATTAAGCGTAAAGTAGACACTCATGTGCTCAATACTTATGACTGAATAAATTAAATTATCTGAAATTTATGAAGTGTTTTTTCTTACAGCCTGACAACCTTAACCGTCAACCTTGAGGGTTGTTTATGTACATACTGACGTTTTTCTTACCAGAAGCATTATTATGCTTATGTAAATGAGAATCACTTGTCCACAAAAACTGATGTGATGTCAAATACAGGGGTGATACCTGTAAATGTGTTTTTTTCCTATAGATAGAAGTATTTTCTATGTTTATATATTCAATTCCCGTAAGTTTGTATCACATCCAAAAGGAGGAAGCAGTAAATAGTCCCTGATCTGTCAATACCTGACTTACAAACAACCCACTCATGTGAAAGGATAGAGAAAACCCTATTTACCATCCTAATCAACTGTGGGAAAGATCAGAAGAGCAAGTGTCCCTTTGCCCTCCATTTAGGTGACATGAGAGTAACAGCAATCTACAGGTAAAAGTCTCTCCTGTAAATACTGAAAACCAAGAAGCTTCTGATGGTAGAGTAGCCAACACTGTCAGAGCCCCAGCTCAGACTCTGCTACTGTTCAACCTGCCCAGAAACTTTCTGTCCTGTTCCTAGAGCATGGGAGATTTCCATACCCAGAGCTACAATCTCTCCACAAAACAGCATTGTACACCATGGCTGCCCATAGTGAAAGGAGTGCTGGTACTTGTGAGTTAAATAGTCTTGGGAGGGCTGGCTGAGAACCTAACCACTATTTATAACATTGTTTTTGTGGAAAAACGCATTCTGCATTCCAAACAACAGAACTAGACTTGAACTTTTGGAATACAGTGTATTTCTTCGGTCAGGAACTGACTGTATCTTGTTAACTGCACTAGGGTCAGTATTTTCCTAGGGTAAGATGGCAACTAGGAGTGCAGAACAAGAATGGTTGCCAAGAATATGGAATATATGCATTTATATGGATGAAAGACAAAGGAAATGATGAGAGAAAAAGCCAAGCACACTCTTATTACGTAAATATTTACTAAGCATTATTAAAGGCTATGGTGAAAGCTGTAGGAGACAAAAATCAGACAAGATCTTTGATTTTATAGTTCTTACAATGTATGGTGGGAGATAAGACAAACATAAACACAAACAATAAAGCTGCACGGTAAAATATGCCACAATAGTGACACAAACAAAACATCAGATGACACTGGCAGAGAGAGAAAGAACTAGTGCTTCTAGCTGGAGTAATCAGGGAACATGTCATAGAGAGGCTTGCACAGGGTTTCAATGTGCAGAGGAAACAGTGTCAGGGCAGCAGGGGACGTCACAGGCAGGAAGGCCAGTACAAGTCAAGACAGATGCATGAAGAACAAGGAGACTTCAGAGTACAGGAAAAGCCCAGTTGGCTCAAGTAGGGTATGTTTTCAGGACCTTGGTGGGGGGCTTTGAATGCCAGGCAAAGGAACACAGATTCCATCCAAGAGGGAGTTGGAAGCCATTAAAGCATTTTAAAATTACTAAAAGTGGTTCTATATGCAGGTTTATCTAACAATGAACACAGGACAGGGGAAGACAGAATGAGTACAGAGAGATTATTAGGAGATCACTGTAAGAGTTGAGGGTGATTAAGATGAACTTTCAAAGATTTTTTTACACAAATAGTTAATAAACATTTAAGGTTCAAGTGCTAGTTAATTAACAAAGTACTTCTTTAAATAAGAACATATAAATAATTTAGAAAAGTTGCATAAAGACTTAAAAAACTAAATATATATATATATATATATAAGCTACAATACAAAAGCATTGTTTAGCACTTAGGACTTTTCAACTAGACTTGATACAAATACAAGGATGATTTTAATGTGTTAGTCTCATTTAGACAAACAACACCATGAGTTTAAAACTGAACAATTTATTTTATTTTAATTTTTTGATATGGAGTCTCACTCTGTTGCCCAGGCTGGAGTATAGTGGTATGATCTCAGCTCATTGCAACCTCGGCCTCTAGGGCTGAAGCAATTCTCCTGTTTCAGCCTCCAGAGTAGCTGGGACTACAGATGTCTGCCACCATGCCCAGCTAATTTTTGTAGTTTTAGTAGGGATGGGGTTTCACCTTGTTGGTCAGGTTGGTCTCGAACTCCTGACCTCAGGTGATCCACCCACCTCGGCCTCCCAAAGTGCTGGGATTACAGGCGTGAGCCACCACGCCTGGCCAGAACATTTTATTTTTATAAACATGTGAAATTTAATAAGAAATCATTTTCCCACTATTTCCCAAGACCAGTGATTCAACATACCAGGTGACTAGAAGATATGCTGAGAAATTTGAGAGTTGAGATGTCCAAGTTAGTGAACTTAATTCTTTGCATTTTAAATAAACCTAAGCTGGTACCAAGCTAGATGTAAGCAGACTTACCTGAAGTGATTTGACTTAGCAAATGTCTTCTAACTTTAACACTTCAGTACTGGATGGGAAATGGCATTCATTTCTATCTGAAAACAAATGCAGTGGAAGTAACAAAATTAAAAAGAATTTCTAGGTACCTTATAGAAGCCAATCAGATGATTGCACCTGAAAGACCATAAAAGAGTTATATGAAGTTCTATAAAATTTACAGTTCTGATACCATGTATAATTTGAGAATCTAAAATAAAAATCTCAAGCTGTGCTCAAAGACTTCTAAAACAGGAGATATATTGTCTTCACTTATTTTTATGTCAACCTCCTAAAAATTTTAGAAAACATATTATTAGATATTTAACCCTGATTTAAACTGAATTATTTAAAATTTAGCTGGCATTTGTGCCCTACTCAGTATCATAGGGAACAGGGAGCCATGAAGTTGAATAAGAGACAGTTCTTGTCCTTAAGAAATACAAACCGCCATAAGAGGCAAACACGAAAAACTCTATATTGAGGTAGATGTAGTAAGTGCTACAAGTGACACAAGGCACTGTGGGATTTTGGAGTACGTTAATTACTATAAGGAAAATGTGGGAAGGCTCTGACTTATGGACTGAATACAAACAGAAAGAGGGAAATGGGGAGGGAGATCTATAAGGACTGGGATTTGGGGCTGAGATTATATTGTAAGAAGCTGCATGCTAGAGTCAGTACATGGGGCTTTATTTATATATAAAGAGACATCAAGGGTGTTTGGCAGAAAACACATTCAAATTTGTATTGTAAAAGATGGCTCTGGTTTTCAAGTGTAAGTTACCATGAGAAAATTCAAAAAGCAGTAAGATCCATTTTGTTACTACAGTAGTCAAGATGAGAAGAAATCAGAGTAACTGCAATAAAAGTAAAAAGTTTAAAATTCTCTGAAGATATACTTGAAAATGAGAAGCATAATGACCACCTAAACAATTATGCAAAACTGAGATCTGAAACCATCACCAACATTCAGTTATACAGTTACAAACGTAGGATTCTTAGGCCACAATAGACCTTTCTTTCCAATCAGAACCATGCATTGTTTACATCAACCATGAACTTAAGAAATCAACCAATCCAATGACTCGCTTCATTTCTGATAACCTGTCCTAGAACTTCGGAGCTCCAACCTATAATAAAAATCTTACACAAATTTTCTCTAAGGAGGTATCATTTCAGAATCATCCGTGTAGTCTTATTTACTGCACTAAGTCAATAGAACAGTTTGCACATCTCCTAAAAGGTTTATTTATTTCAGAAGGGGCCTTCCACAAAATACGGATATCTATCAATGAAGTCACGAAAGAAGAGCAAAAGAAGAACGTGCCCAGTCCTGTCTTTTCAGGGCAGAAGAACTGAGAAGAACTTACCAGTCACTGGGAACCTTCGGAATACGTTTCAGAAAGGCAAGAAAAGTAAACAAAGACTTCCAATAATTGGCAAATTTTTTTAAAGGAGAAAAAGTGGAATTAATCAATAAATTTTAGTCTTCTAAGAAGTCTGGCATACTTTGAAAGTGAAGCTGAATCTTTAACAAGGTTTTCATCGTTGGTGGTTTTTTTTTTCTTCCATTTTTAATGCTAGTAACAGGAAGAAATATAAGGGAGATTGCTAAATAATGGAACAAATTCAAGAGAAGATGGGAACAAGAGCTTTAGTGCAGTTAATCATGTTAAAGAGGAGAAACAGTTGTTTCTCTATGGTTAGAAATAGAGGAAAGGATGGGTGACGAATATAAACATTTTGTGTGTAAGGGAGTAAAGTTGAGGGAGTTCAGACCCAATTGCAAGACCATCTATTGAGACAGAGGGAAAGAGGGAAAGGGAGGCGGAGAATGGAGAAAAAGAGATGGAGAGAAAGTATATGAACAGAAAAAAATATTTGAATTTAAGAGTTTAAAAGAAAAAAATTGCCAGAGAATAAGAAAACAGAAAAGAGGGGCTTTCAGTATTTAAGATACTGAAACAATTCTGGCTGGCAAAACACTGTGAGTTCTGAGTATCAGAAACTCAAAAATATGAATTTGGAGAAACAGATTATAGTCACATGGTATGGGTTGACATTACTTTCAAGCCCGGTGGTGACACCACTGAAGAATTTGGAGCACTGTCCTGGAAGTCAACCAGTAACAGGAATTAGAAAAGGGAGATGGTAGTGAAAGAGTTACAAGAAAAGGAACTAATGAACAAAGGTGGCATGCCGAGCCTTGAATTGATACTGGTAAGCAAAGGTACAAATCAAGCCTCCCTTAAAACCTAGGATTTTTTAAATGCCATGCTTTTTCTTGAGATGGTAAAAAAAAAAAAAAAAAATTACAGCCTTTGAATGCCAGGTTTAAATTTCTAGGGAAGAGAAGGGAAAACAGGTATGAGAAAAGATCAAAGTTATAAAACTTGTTCACAATAGAGCATAAGGTCCAAACAACATAAGGAACTGAAAGTAAGTCAGCAGTGGACTAACTGTAGGTTCCATCTGAACTGGGAAGGCATGACTGCTTGGAAAAATGGACCATAATAAGACTAGGACGTCATCTAAGTTGTAGGTGACAAAACACCAACCTTTCTCCCTCTTTCTGACACATCTGTTTGGTGAGAAAGGGCAAAAGACTGGCCACATGTGTCATCAGTCTTTGACTCTCAGAACTTGCTTGCCCAAATGCAAATACATTGTCCAGTCATCTACATAGTAAACACTACAGGAAAAGTTAAGTCTATCCAATTTGAAGGGGTAGGAAGACAAGATGCAAAGCTAGGTGTATTCTTTTACCTAGTTTCTCCATAAACAAAACTGACATTTTCATTCTCATCTTAAGTCTACTTCTTAAAGAGTTCAAAAGAAAGAATAAAAAAGTGATATAATTAATTGGTCCCTTCAAACTCCAACAACAGGGATGTAAAGTAAATAAATGGAAAGTATGAAGAAAACTATGGGGGGGGGTGGGTTGAGGGGAGAACTCGTCAGCTACAGTGGTTTTAAATTTCTAGACACACTCAAGGACTTAATACTGAGACCCAATTTAGTTGATGAATGCCACTAGAGGTGGGGAGATTTCTAATTAAGGAGTCGATACCTCTAACAGATATAGCAGTATTCAGATTTTTTACTTCTGTCGCCCAGGTTGGAGTGCAGTGGCGTGATCTTGGCTCACTGCAAGCTCCGCCTCCTGGGTTCATGCCATTCTCCTACCTCAGCCTCCCAAGTAGCTGGGACTACAGGCGCCTGCCACCATGCCTGGCTAACTTTCTGTATTTTTAGTAGAGAAAAGGTTTCACTGTGTAAGCCAGGATGGTCTCAATCTCCTGACCTCGTGATCTGCCCACCTCGGCCTCCCAGAGATTTTTTACTTCTTTTGAGTCATTTTTATGTTGTATTTTTCAAGGGAAAGTGCTAAATAATGGAACAAATTCAAGAGAAGATGGAATAAGAATGTTAGTGCAGTTAGTCATATTAAAGAGGAGAAACAGTTGTTTCAAGGAATCTGTTTATTTCATTAAACTGTCAAATGTATTGACATAAAATTGTTCATAATATTTTCTTATCCCTTATATATTTCCTGGATCTCTATTAATGTTTCCTGTTTATTCTTATATTGTTAATTTGAACTTTCATTTTTTTTTCTCAGTAGGGGTTTATTACTTTTGTTAATCTTTTCAAAGAAACAACTTTTGGTTATGTTGATTTTTTCTACTTTACACCTAGTACTCTTCCAGACTTTTTTTTTACTGACATTCTGCCTACTTGTTCTATCAATTGAAAGAAAAGTGAGAAAGAGAAGTGTTGAGATAACTAACTGTAATAGATTTATCTATTTCTCTTTTCTGTTCTGTCCATTTTTGCTTCAAGTATTTTAAGGCTCTGTTATTATTAGGCTTATAGACATTTAAAATTATGTCTTTTTAATTAATTGATTCTTACATCATTATGAAATATTTCTCAATACTGCTAATATTATCTCATGTTTTGAAGTTTATTTTATTGGCTATTAATATACCTCCCTCCAGTTTTCTTAATAATTAGTATCTGCATGGTATCTCTTTTGATTATTTTACTTTTAACCGCTTTGTATATATTTGAAGGGAATATTTTGTAGACAGTATAGTTAGGTCTCGCTACTTTATCCAGCCTGATGATTGCTGTCTTTAGAATATTTAGATCATTTAAACTTAATGTAATTATTTATATGGTTGGATTTGAATGAATTACCTTGTTATTTTCTATTTGTCCCAATCTGTTCTTGTTCCCTTTTCCCTTTTTTTCTGCCATATTTGAAATAGAATATTTTTTAGTTTTCCATTTTATCTCCACTACTGGCCTATTATAAATATACTTGCATCTTTGTAGTTTTAGTGATTGCTCTCATGTTTAAAATATGCACATTTAACCTGCCACAACATAACTTCAAATATTATACCACTTTACACACAAAATATAAAAACTTCATAATAAAATTTATCTATTTCCTCCTTCCTGTCTTTTGTGCTACTGTCATCATAGTCTAACTACTGTAGGACCGTTATAGTAGAGAAGTTATATGCAGGTCCTCGGGTTGACAGTCTCAGATAAAACTAGGTTTTGGGTTATCTTTGCCAAAGTGCCAGAAATGTGATTACAGCTGTCTTCAATCCTCCAGACCCCACTGAGCTCATTCTCGAGTTGAAGGCCACCAAGTGATCTCAGGTGATGCTACATGAAGAAGAATAACCACCGGCTGAGCCTGTCCTTTTCTCTGGCCCACAAATTGTGAGGTACAATAAAATGGCTGTTGTCTTAAGGGGATGTGTTTAGGTAATTTCTTACACAGAATTAGAGAACCATAACAGAATCTAGTAAAGGGAAGTGGAATTCTGTAATAAAATCTTAAAATATGTGATGTGGCATTGGTTTTGGGACCAGAGGTGAGCAGAAGCTGGAAGTGACTTAAGAAGGCTGTTAGTGAAGGTTTGAACAACATTAATGAAAACCTTATGGAGGATAGAGGAACAACTCTTCTTATGCAGTGGGAAGTAACACTGTTCCTCACATGAAATAGAAAAGACAAAATAAGCTGGGTGCGGTGGCTCACGCCCGTAATCCCAGCACTTTGGAAGGCCGAGGCGGGCGGATCACAAGGTCAGGAGTTTGAGACCAGCCTGGCCAACATGGTGTAACCCCTTCTCTACTGAAAATCCAAAAAATTAGCTGGGCGTGGTGGCAGGCACCTGTAATCCCAGCTACTCAGAAGGCTGAGGCAGGAGAATCGCTTCAACCCGGGAGGCGGAGGTTGCAGTGAGCCAAGATCGCACCACTGCACTCCAGCCCAAGCAACAATGTGAGACTCTGTCTCAAAAAAAAAAAAAAGAAAAAGAAAAAATATATCCCCATAAAGTGGTACACTTGGCTAAGAAGATTTCTAGGCAAAAGGTTGAAAGTGGTGGTCTCTTTTAGCTACCTATAAGTTATGCATACACAAACTGATGAAAGAACTGTTTCATTTTCAAGTAGAATTTGGAGGAAAATTTTTAAAGAACCAGGACTTGATCTTTTCAAAACTAAACAGTTTCTCATCCCCATTATCTCTAGAGAGAAAAGTAAGAAAAAGCTTCAGAGTTACAGAATTACCATTAAGACTTGGGGCCTACTACCAGTAAAACATGATTTCAGGATTAAAAATCTCTACAGCATGGCTGTAAAATACCTTATTGAGACAGAAAAACTAAAATCGTATCTAGTTTGGTTCTAAGAATCTAGTTTGGTTCTAAGAATCTTAAGAGTATGACACTTAGATTCTGTTGTAAGGCAAAAGGCCTCCAAGAATCTTGATGATGTGCACTTTGAACTCTTAAATAGACAGAAAAGTTCATAGGAATATTATGGGTGTTGTTTCAAAATACCTCGACTCAGTGTGAAAGAAAAAAAATGCCTCTCTAAAATAAATGTGGGTGGGCCTCTGATTAATGGAGTGGGCTACAATTTGATACACAGGAAACCCATAAAGTTTTTAAAAATATTACATCAGCTTGCGCTGAAAGGTACAGAGATAGTGCAAAATGAAAACAGGCTTTTGGACTCTCAAATTTCTCCAGGCAGAAAGGCTGAAAAGGCTACTCAGTTGCAAAAAAATGACTATTTCTTACAGAAAAAGGATGACTCTAAATTGAGAGAGCAAAACCTGGAGCCAGGGAGAATCATTATCAGGAGGCAAGAATAGCCTAATAAAAGAACTAACATCAGGATATCAAAATTTCTATGGACCAGTGAAGCTATATGTCTCCTGTTTCCCTATTTGTGGATGGAAATGTTTACTGCAGCTATTCTATGACTGCTTCTTCATTGTATTGTTGGGTAGGTGTCTCTTCAGCTACACCTGAGGAGATTCCTGAGCAGTATACTTGTTGGAAATAACAAGTTCTTGAACTTTAAGATTCGGGGTAAAGAAGAGTTGGAAAGGAATTTTGGGATTCTTGGAAGTGGGTGAGTATATAAGGAACACAGGAAGAGACTGAATCATTTGTGACCGGATAGTGGACTGTGGCAGATTAAAGATGGCCACAAATGTTTTGATACTTCTTCCATTGAAAGGTCATGCCTATGACTTCTCTCACTAAAACTGAGAGGACTCTGTGACTCCTCTGACCAACAGAACATAGTGGAAGTGATATGGTACCATTTTTCAGTTTTAGGCTTTAAGATACTGGCAGCGTCCACTTTCTATCTACAGGAAAATTCTCTCTAGTAGCCCCAAGCCACAATAATTAGAGGTCTAACTATGCTAAGACTACCATGCTAGAAGGTCATGTAGACTTAGCCTTCCACCTCTGGCCAGGGACCCAGTATATATGTACCTTGAATCCTCCAGAGCATTCCATCCACGAGCAGAATACCACCCAATGATCTCAGTCAACGAGACATGCAATCAAAAATCACCAAGCTGGCACCTGCCTGAATTTTCAACCCATAGACCCATGAGCTAAATGAGACTTGTTTCACACCACTGAATATTGGGGCATTTTATTAGGTAGTAACATATTATTACAACGTTGATTTTTGTAATTTGTTTTTTCTTTTAGTTGTTCCAGAAGCCACAATGTCCCACTACCACCTTCTACAACCTAACTGAAAGCAGAAGCCTGAACCTAGTGATTTTGCAGAAGCAATTTGCAAAGTTCATTATACAGTAAAATTATTTCTGAGAGGCCAATTTTCTCTGAGATATTATAAAACAAACAATTTTCCAAACACAATATACTCCAACTAAATCATTGCAATTATAACCAACCATTTTCGTCTTACTAAACTATTGTACATAGATAATCAAGCCAAAGGATTCATGCTCAGGCTCTCCTTCAGTTCATTTAACACAGTTATTTAGTCACTTTCTCATGATTGAAGCAAGAGTGGGATTACAAATACAAAATTAAGACCCTTTATGGTACTCTATAGCAGTGATTTTCAAACACAACATAAAAAATACCAATGTGAGATAAGTGATGAAATATAAAAGAGGGAATACTGTTAGTGAAATGAAAAACTATGTTTACATAAACATGTGTGTGACCAAACTGATATCTTTTTAAAGTTTTATGTTTGACACATAATAATTGTATATATTTATGGAATACAGTGTGGTATTTTGATACTTGTCATTTTTTGATGAGAACATTCAAAGCCTCTCTTGTATTCTGAAATATATGTTATTATTAACTACAGTCACCCTACTGTGCCATAGAACACCAGAACTTATTCCTCCTATGTGACTGTAGGTTTGCACCTGTTGACCAACCTCTCTTCATCTCTCCTATCTCTTCCCCAGCCAGTGGTAACCACTATTCTACTTTCTACTTCTATGAGATAAACTTTTCTAGATTCCACATATAAATGAGATGCCTGGCTTATTTCACTTAATATAATGACCTCTGGGTTCATCCATGTTTGCTGCAAATGACAGAATTTCATTCTTTTCTATGGCTGAATAGTATCCCATTGTGTATATATGACATATTTTATTTATCCATTCACACACTAATAAACACTTAGGTTGATTCCATATCTTGGCTATTGCAACTAGTGCTGCAATAAACACAGGTGGGCAGATATCTCTTCAACAACATACTGATTTCACTTATTTTGGATATACACCCAGTATAGTGAAACTGTTAGATCATATGGCAGTTCTGTTTTTAATATTTAAAAAAAATACCATGCTGTTTTTTATTATGGCTGTACTAATTTACATTCTCACCACCTGTGTAAATTAAGAGTTCCCTCTTCTCCACATCCTTGCCAGGATTTGTTATTTTTTGTCTCTTTGGTAATAGCCATTCTAACTAGGGTAAGATGATAATCTCATTACTGTTTTGATTTGCGTTTCCCTGATGATTAGTGATGTTGAACATTTTTTCATATACCTGTTGCCATTTGTATGTCTTCTTTTGAGAAATATCTATTCAGATCTTATCCCACTTTAGCATTCCAATTGTTTGCTTGCTTTTTGCTAATGAGTGGTTTAGATTCCTTATACATTCTGGATGTTAACCCCTTGTCAGATGTGTAGCTAGCTAATATTTTCTCCCATTCTAAGGTTGTCTCTTTACTCTTTTGCTTCCTTTGCTGTACAGAGCTTTAAGTTTGATGTAATCCCATTTGTCTATTTTTGCTTTCCTTGCCTGTGCTTTTGAATCTTACCCATACAAACTTTATCTAGACAAGTGTCATGAAGTGTTTCTCCTGTGTTTTATTCTAATAGTTTCATAGTTTGTCTTTAATCCATTTTGAATTGATGTTGGTAAGAAACAGGTATCTAGTTTCTGCACATGGATGTCCAGTTTTCCTAGCACCATTTATTTCAGAGGATGTCATTTCCCAAATGTATGTTCTTAGCATGTTCATCAAAAAATCAGCTGGCTGTAAATACATGGATTCCTGGGTTCTCTATTCTGTACCACTGTCCTATGTGTCTGTTTTTATATGTGTACCATGCTGTTTTGGTTACTACTGGTTAATATGGTTAATATTCTTTGGAATATTTTGAGGAGAATTGGCATTATTTCTATTTTAAATGTTCAGCAGGAAAAGCATCAGGGTTTGGGCTTTTCTTTGATGGACTAATTCTTATTACTGATTCAATTTTGTGACTCATTATTGCTGTACTCAGGTGTTCTTTTATGATTCAGTCTTGGTAGGCTGCATGATCTTTGACCTTCCTGTGCCTGGATATTTATACTATTCTTGAGGTTTGGAAATGCTTTGTAATATAATCTGAAGTCAGCTAGTGTGATGACTCCAGCTTTGTTCTTCTTCCCAATGTTGCTTTGGCTACTCGAGGTCTTTTGTAGCTCCATTTTTGGGACTGAGTCATACGACCAAAGACTAGCATTCCTGGCCTTGTACTTTTGCTGATCTCCTCCCTATTCACCCCACAGGGCTGTATTTATCAATGTGCCTTCGATGTTAGGCTACCATATTGTACAGAAAGGGGGCTCAAGAAACAAGTCTTCAGAAGAGAGTCTTCAGTTATTTACTATGAGGATATTGTTTAAGGACAGACTTGATTACACTGCACTGTAACAAAAAGGATATATTTTCCTTTGAATTGTAATTATTAGGCTTCTAAGATATTGATAAATTTTGATCTTGTGAATAGAAAACAAATTTCATTTTGAGAAATGTCTTCTTAGAGCACTTAGAACAAAATCTGTGATCCACCTCAAGCAAAATATAGCTTTTATAAGATGTAATATGTGTCCCATCCTTACTCCATTTGTACCAGTTTTATAATTTTGATATGAATTGAAGTGCAATGTATATACCATAAAATTAAACATTGTCCATTGAACAGTGGACAGTTTAATGAAGTTTTAGTCCATTTATAGAAAACCAAAATGGACTAAATGGATGCAATCATCACTACAATCCAGTTTTCCATGATCTCTCCCAATTCCCTTGAGTCCATATGCAGTCAATTCCTGCTCCTATCCCCAGTTCCCCTCTAATCTCCTAGCTAACTAAATCAGTTTCCCTTTCCTAGAAATTTCATAAGTGAAATCATATAATATGTAGTCTACTGAGTCTAGTTCCTTTCACTCAACACAATATTTTTTAGTTTCATCCATGCTGCAGCATATATTAATATTTTCCTTTTTCATTGGTGAATAGTATTCCAATGTGTAGATATGCCTCATTTTGTTTATCCATTTACCAGGTTATGGACATTGGATTTTTTCTTGTTTTTATTAATATCTATTATAAATAATGTTGCCAAGAGCAATTACATACAAGTCTTTGTGTGAACATATGTTTTCATTTCTCTTGGGCAGATTCCAAGAAGTAGAATTGCTGAGTTTATATGGCACAATGATTAAAAATCATGTATCGATCTGGCTGGATCACAGCACTCAGATATTTGGTCAAATATTATTCTCAACATTTCTGTGAGAGTAATTTTGGACAAGATTTGCATTTAGATTGTTAGACTTTGAGTATAACAGATGGTCCTCCATTATATGGGGGGGCTTCATCTAATGAGTTGATGGCCTGAATAGAACAAAAGGTTGACCTTCCTGGGCAAAAGGGAATTCCCCAACAGACTTCCTTCAGACTTCATCTGCAACATTGGCTCTTCCTGCTTTTCCAGCTGACTGCATTTGGACTCAAACTGCAACTCTTTCCTCAGTCTCCAGCCTTTGCTGCTTTCCTCCATCAGACACACCAAGACTTCACAACTGCATGAGCCAATTAATTCCTTAAAATAAATTTCTTCACACACGCACGCACGCGCGCGCACACACACACACACATACCTGATGCGTTCTGTCCCTCTGGAGAACCTTACTACATATGGTAAGTTGGTTTAACTTTAAAAGAAATAGCCAAACTATTTTCCAAAGTGGCTGCTAACAATTTACATTCCTACCAACAATATATAATATGAGAGTTCCTGTTTCTCCACATCCTAGACACTATATATTTTCTTTTTTATTGCAGCCATTCCAGGGGATGTAATCTCATTGTGGTATCTCATTGTGTTTTTATGTGCATCTTCCTAATGATTAATGATGCTCACTGTGCTTACATGTGGCTATTAATCATTCTCATGTCTTTTCAGATGAAGTGTCTATTCTGTTCTTTTGCTTGTTTTTAAGTTGGGTTGTTCGCCTTATTGTTTACTTAAAATTCTTTACATGTTTTGAATACAAGTCCTTTATCACACATGATTAACAAATATTTTCTCCCAGTCTGCAGTCTTCTTTTTAGTTTCTTCCCGATGTCTTCTGTAGCATAAAAACGTTAATTTTAATTAAGTCAAATTCATCAATTTTTTAAAAAAATTATACTTTAAGTACATGTGCAGGTTTGTTACACATGTATACATGTGCCTTGTTGGTGTGCTGCACCCATTAACTCGTCATTTACATTAGGTATCTCTCCTAATGCTATCCCTTCCCCCTACCCCCTCCCCACAATAGGACCCAGTGTGTGATGCTCCCCTTCCTGTGTCCAAGTGATCTCATTGTTCAATTCCCACCTATGAGTGAGAACATGCAGTATTTGGTTTTCTGTTCTTGTGATAGTTTGCTGAGAATGATGGTTTCCAGCTGCATCCATGTCCCTACAAAGGACACGAACTCATCCTTTTTATGGCTGCATAGTATTCCATGGTGTATATGTGCCACATTTTCTTAATCCAGTCTGTCACTGATGGACATCTGGGTTGATTCCAAGTCTTTGCTTTGTGAATAGTGCTGCAATAAACATACGTGTGCAAGTGTCTTTATAGCAGCATGACTTATAATCCTTTGGGTATATACCCAGTAATGGGATGGCTGGGTCAAATGGTATTTCTAGTTCTAGATCCTTAAGGAATTGCCACACTGTTTTCCACAATGGTTGAACTAGTTTACAGTCCCACCAACAGTGTAAAAGTGTTCCTATTTCTCCACATCCTCTCCAGCACCTGTTGTTTCCTGACTTTTTAATGATTGCCATTCTGACTGGTGTGAGATGGTATCTCATTGTGGTTTTGATTTGCATTTCTCTGATGGCAAGTGATGATGAGCATTTTTTCATGTGTCTGTTGGCTGTATGAATGTCTTCTTTTGAGAACTGTCTGTTCATATCCTTTGCCCACTTTTTGATGGGGTTGTTTTTTCTTGTAAATTTGATTGAGTTCTTTATAGGTTCTGGATATTAGCCCTTTGTCAGATGAGTAGATTGCAAAAATTTTCTCCCATTCTGTAGGTTGCCTGTTCACTCTGATGGTAGTTTCTTTTGCTGTGCAGAAGCTCTTTAGTTTAATTAGATCCCATTTGTCAATCTGGGCTTTTGTTGCTGTTGCTTTTGGTGTTTTAGACATGAAGTCCTTGCCCATGCCTATGTCCTGAATGGTATTACCTAGGTTTTCTTCTAGGGTTTTTACGGTTTTAGGTCTAACATTTAGGTCTCTAATCCATCTTGAATTAATTTTCGTATACGGAGTAAAGTAAGGATCCAGTTTCATTTTTCTACTTATGGCTGGCCAATTTTCCCAGCACCATTTATTAAATAGGGAATCCTTTCCCCATCTTGTTTTTGTCAGGTTTGTCAAAGATCAGATGGCTGTAGATGTGTGGTATTATTTCTGAGGGCTCTGTTCGGTTCCACTGGTCTATATCACTGTTTTGGTACCAGTACCATGCTGTTTTGGTTACTGTAGCCTTGTAGTATAGTTTGAAGTCAGGTAGCGTGATGCCTCCAGCTTTGTTCTTTTGGCTTAGGATTGTCTTGGCAATGTGGGGTCTTTTTTGGTTCCACATGAACTTTAAAGCAGTTTTTTCCAATTCTGTGAAGAAAGTCATTGGTAGCTTAATGGGGATGGCACTGAATCTATAAATTATCTTGGGCAGTATGGCCATTTTCACAATATTGATTCTTCCATGGTATGTTCTTCCATTTGTTTGTGTCCTCTTTTATTTCACTGAGCAGTGGTTTGTAGTTCTCCTTGAAGAGGTCCTTTACATTCCTTGTAAGTTGGATTCCTAGATATTTTATTCTCTTTGAAGCTATTGTGAATGGGAGTTCATTCATGATTTGGCTCTCTGTTTGTCTGTTACTGATGTATAAGAATGCTTGTGATTTTTGCACATTGATTTTGTATCCTGAGACTTTGCTGAAGTTTCTTATCAGCTTAAGGAGATTTGGGGCTGAGACAATGGGGTTTTCTAAATATACAATCATGTCATTTGCAAACAGGGACAATTTGACTTCTTCTTTTCCTAACTGAATACCCTTTATTTCTTTCTCTTGCCTGATTGCCCTAGCCAGAACTTCCAACACTATGTTGAATAGGAGTGGTGAGAGAGGGCATCCCTGTCTCGTGCCAGTTTTCAAAGGGAATGCTTCCAGTTTTTGCCCATTCAGTATGATATTGGCTGTGGGTTGGTCATAAATAGCTCTTATTTTGAGATACGTTCCATCGATACTGAATTTATTGAGAGTTTTTAGCATGAAGGGCTGTTGAATTTTGTCAAAGGCCTTTTCTGCATCTATTGAGATAATCATGTGGTTTCTGTCTTTGGTTCTGTTTATATGCTGTATTACATTTATTGATTTGCGTATGTTGAACCAGCCTTGCATCCCAGGGATGAAGCCCACTTGATCATGGTGGATAAGCTTTTTGATGTGCTGCTGGATTGGGTTTGCCAGTATTTTATTGAGGATTTTTGCATCGATGTTCATCAGGGATATTGGTCTAAAATTCTTTTTTTGTTGTTGTTGTGCCTCTGTCAGGCTTTGGTATCAGGATGATGCTGGCCTCATAAAATGAGTTAGGGAGGATTCCCTCTTTTTCTATTGATCGGAATAGTTTCAGAAGGAATGGTATCAACTCCTCCTTGTACCTCTGGTAGAATTTGGCTGTGAATCCGTCTGGTCTTGGACTTTTTTTGGTTGGTAGGCTATTAATTATTGCCTCAATTTCAGAGCCTGCTATTGGTCTATTCAGGGATTCAACTTCTTCCTGGTTTAGTCTTTATGGCTCATGCTTCTGGTGTCATACCTAACAATTCTGCCTAATCCAAGGTTATAAAGTTTCTTCTATGCTTTCTTTTATAAGTTTTATAATTTTAGCTCTTACATTTAGGCCTATAATTCATTTTCGGCTAATTTTTTTGTATGGTGATTGTGAGGTAGTTAATTTTTGTATATGATATCCAATTTTTCTAGCACCATTTGTTGAAAAAATAACCCTTTCTCTATTTGTCTTAGCAGCTCTTTCAAAAATCAATGGACCAAAAATGTAAATGTTTATTTCTGGACTCTCAATTCCTCTCCATTGATTTATATGCTTATCCTATGCCACGGCCATGTTGTCTTGAATACTGTCACTTTAGATAGAGTTTTGAAACGGGGATTTATAAATCCTCCAATTTTGTTCTTTTACCCATTTATTTTAAATTGTATTTGATCCCACTGTACTAAGTGTACTTATCAATACCACCTTAAATCCTTTCTTAGACAAGATAGATATAAATACAAAAATAAAATAGGCTATATTTTAAAGATGTTTTCAAAAGAACATAATCCTTTTAAGATTTCAACCATTAACGTATTCCCCTAGGATTGACTATAAAATTCAGTTTTCCCACCCCCCACACTCACATCAACAAACATTTACTGAATGCCTACTATGTACCAGGCACAGTGCAAGGTTAGGTGCCAAAAATACAGAGAAAAATAATATACAGTTGCCCACTGAGCACATAAATAGACAATGATGGCAGAGTATATTAATAACAGGTATGTACAAGATAAAGGACGAAAGATATTATTCTTATCTTACCAGATTTATCTTACTTTATATAAGCCTGTTAAAAAAAAAAAAGTTTTACAAATTTTGGTACTTTCTAAACAAAATGCATTTAAAACTACCAGAGAGGCTAGTACTTACAAAAGCTTGAAATAAGAAATTATGTTGTAAATTACTGGTTCTCTCCATCAATTTAGGTCTTTTAATTTGCTTTTTCTTATTAAGGTTCCAAAAGGAAAAGTCTTATTTCACCTCCAACCCACCTTACTCTTTCCCATAGAGGTAACTTCTGTTATGCTCTGTCAACTCCTGCTTGTACAGAGCAACAAGCTATAGAAGACACAGAAAGTAGGAACTCTTAAAATACTCAGATCATTCTCAAACCTTATTTTAGATAGAAGCTTCAGCCTCCTTCCCACTAAACTTGACATCAGAATAACTAGTAAAACTTATAAGTTACTCATTTTCCTTCTTCCTCCCAACCTATGCCCCAGAAAAGGTGGAGATTAATAGAAAAAGACTTAAGCAACATATCTAAATAACGTGCATGTGTGTATGAAAGTTTCATAGTGTACTTTCCTGAAACTTGTTCTATAAGAGATTTTAATAAGCATTCTTAAAAAATAAAGTAAGAAAGGAAGGAAGTTGGAAGGAAGAAAGACAGTGGGTGGGTGTTTCTAAGTTCAAATACATTTGGGAAACACTGGGTTAAATAAAATACCAATATACACTATGTAATATACATTGTGATGGTTCCCACCTTTCCTAAAATTAGCAAACCACCAAAACCTTTAATCATGGATCACTTAGTAATATCTTGAAAGAATCTAGGTCTTTACAAAAATATAGTGTGAGAAGCAAGCTGGATATAGCTGCCGGCTCATTGTCACACTGGCAGCAATTCATACAGTTGAACAAGTGTAGATATTCAGAGAAACATGCCCAAGGTCACATCAATTTGCTACTGGCCAAAAGACTAAAATATAAAATAAAAATTAAAGTGAGCAGACTGTCTCAACATTCTGTCTTTACTGTTTTGGAAAAACTGGTTTCGTTTCTGTGCAGCATTATTTTTCCTTTAGCTATATAATAAAAGAATACAAGTAGACAGATGTTTGACTCTAAAATGCACTAATGGGTTTGCTTTTAATAAGTAAATATAATCAAAGGGTCTCAATATAAATTCTATTCATTTTAAAATCTGCTTTACAAAACAAAATACAGGACTAAAATAGTTTGTAATACTAGTAAATGCTTTATTGTGAAAGAAATTTTAAGAGGTTGGCCAGGCACGGTGGCTCACGCCTGTAATCCCAGAACTTTGGGAGGCCGAGGTGGGCAGATCACCTGAGGTCAGGAGTTTGAGACCAGCCTGGCCAACATGGTGAAACCCAGTCTCTACCAAAAACACAAAAATTAGCTGGGCATGGTGGTGGGCGCCTGTAATCCCAGCTACTCAGAAGGCTGAGGCAGGAGAATTGCTTGAACCCGGGAGGCGGAGGTTGAAGTGAGCTGAGATCGTGCCACTGCACTCCAGCCTGGGCGACAAGAGTGAAACTCCGTCCCCCCAACAAAAAAAAAAAAACAAAAACAAAAACAAAAAAAGCAAAAAAAAAAAAAAAAAAACAAAAACACAAAAAAACAGAAACTTTAAGAGGTTAATAGAAACTCCTATCAAATTATGATATATATCTATAGTGATAAATATCAATAGCCACCCATCTATGTGTAAAAAAATAGTGAACTTGGAAATATCTCCTTATGTTAGGATTCAAATCAAGATATAACTCAGCAGTGAGCGCTAGTATATATGCCAATGAGGCCAGGCCCCGTGGCTCACACCTGTAATCCCAGCACTTTGGGAGGCCAAGGCGAGTGGATCACAAAGTCAGGAGTTCAGGAGTTCAAGACCAGTCTGGCCAAGATAGTGAAATCCTGTCTCTACTAAAAACTACAAAAATTAGCCAGGTGCGGTGGCAGGTGCCTGTAATCCCAGCTAATCGGGAGGCTGAGGCAGGAGAACCCCGTGAACCCAGGCAGCAGAGGTTGCAGATCGCACCACTGCCCTCCAGCCTGGGTGACACAGTGAGACTCCATCTCAAAAAAAAAAAAAAATTTTGCCAATGAGATTGAATCAAGCCTTTATTATCAAACTGTAGTCATGAACAATAACTTTTCAATATATCTTATTCCTGTCTTTCTGCTGAAATTTTACTTGGGTGAAAAGTCTGGGAGGATTTCCTACTGAAGTGATCTTTATAGTAGCTAAAATAGCTGCTGTATGTCCTAGGCAGAAGCTTTTCTGAAATTCTACTTTAGGAGAAAATAAGGAACAAATAAGTCACTGATGAAGAAAAGGTTCCACCATACACTTAAGCTTTTTTTTTTTTTAGTTGTTTCTTCATTGCTCCTAGGCACAGGAAGTGTGATAACTGTCACCCTTACTTATAAATGTCAGATAGCCTTATTCCTTTATACTCAAACCCCAACTATTTGTTTAATGCCCTAGTCAAGCTTCCATTAAATCTTTCATCACTCTCTAATTCAAGTAAAAATGATTTCGCCTTCCTCTAAGCTACTTGATTCTCGTCCATGCCTCTCACTTGGCTCATAACTATATTTAACGTACTTTAGGTGGTTGTTTAACTTGATGAGTGTCCATATCCTCTTTGTTGAGAAGTCTAGGACACTTCAGATGGCAGGAACAGGGTGGTGCACATTTCTGGAGAGCCCACAATACCAGGCACAATGCTGTTTACACTAGCATTCTGCAAGTATTTGTTGACTGATGGACATTAGTATTCAGCGCTCTTCCTAGGAATAGTTAATTCTTGGGGGAAAATGTATTTTTCCATTATGAGAACAATGAATTTGCTTATTAGTTTCAGGAAATGTTAACAGATTATCTTTAATTGATAACTAAATGTAATCTTTTTTTCTATGACCAAGCAGTGTCACAGTTAGGTCAGCCAGGTATAGATCACCTAAGGACTTGGGCACAGAATGTTGTGAGGAAATTAACTGTTCAATGATAAAAGGACTCTGAACAGGATATACCATTACAGATTAATAGGAAGGATGAAAGTAATATTTGTAGACATGCACACAGTCACACACATATGGAACAATGACCTCAAACTATAAAAATCCTAGAAAAAAACCTAGGAAATACCATTCTGGACACTGGCCTTGACAATGAATTTGTAGCTAAGACCTCAAAGGCAACTGCAACAAAAAAAATTGACAAGTGAGACCTAATTAAAGAGCTTTTGCATAGCCAAAGAAACTATCAACAGCATAAACAGACCTTATGGAATGGGAGAAAACATTTTTTAAAACTATGCATCTAACAAAGGTCTAATATCCAGAATCTATAAGGAACTTAAGCAATTCAACAAGCAAATAACCCCATTAAAAAGTGAGCAAAGGACATGAACAAACACTTCTCAAAAGAATACATAAAAGCAGCCAACAAATACATGAAAAAATGCTCAACATCACTAATCATCAGAGAAATGCAAATCAAAACTAAAATGAGATACCATCTCACACCAGTCAGAATAGCTATTATTAAAAAGCCAAAAAATAATATGCTGGTGAGGCTGCAGAGAAAAGGGAATTCTTATGCTGGTGGGAATGTAAATTAGCTCAGCCATTGTGGACAGCAGTTTGGAGAGTTCTCAAAGAACTTAAAAACAGAACTACCATTCAACCAGCAATCCCATTTCCTGAAGGAAAATAAATCGTTCTACAAAAAAGACACATGAACTCCTATGTTCATGACAGCACTATGCACAATAACAAAGACATGGAATCAACCAAGATGTCCATCAAAGAAAACGTGGTATATATACATCATGGAATACTATGCAGCCATAAAAAAATAAACTCATGTCCCTGGCAGCAACATGGATGCAGCTGGAGGCCATTATCCTAAGTGAATTAACTCAGGAACAGAAAACTAAGTACTGCATGTCCTCACTTATAAGTGGGAGTGAAACATTAGGTCCAGATGGACACAAAGATGGCAGCAATAGACACCGGGGACTACTAGAGGAAGGAGAGAGGGAGGAGGGAGGCAAGAGCTGAAAAAGTAACTACTGGGTACTATGCTCAGTACCTAGGTGACAGGATCATCCACACCCCAAACCTTAGCATCACATAATGTACCCATGTAACAAGTCTTGTGGCACATGTAACCCCTGAATCTAAAATAAAAGTTGAAATGATTTTTAAAAATACAAAGATGTACGTACTAAATGAATCACTCTTTACTATTAGCAATATTGTAAAAAAAAAAAAAAAAAAAAAAAAAGAATCTACGAAAGTAATCGAGCAGTCTCATTCATTCATTCAATAAATCATTTTTGAAAACCACTGCCCAAAATTACCCAGCACTTTGGAGGCCAAGGTGGGAGGATCACTTGAGAACAGGAGTTCTAGACAAGCCTGGGCAATATAGCGAGACCCTGTCTCTACAAAAGAAAAAAAGAAAAAAATAAGTAGGGTTTAGTGGCATTTGCCTGTAATCTCAGGTACTTAGGAGGCTGAGGTGGGAGGAGCACTTGAGCCCAGGAGTTTGAGGCTACAACGAGCTATGATCATGCCACTGTACTATGGTCTGGGTGACAGAGTGAGCTCCTGTTTCAAAAAAAGAAAAAATGATTTTAAATAGGCAAACTTTTGGTCTTAAAAAGAATCAAGGGGCCGGGCGCAGTGGCTCACGCCTGTAATCCCAGCACTTTGGGAGGCCGAGACGGGTAGATCACGAGGTCAGGAGATCGAGACCATCCTGGTTAACACGGTGAAACCCCATCTCTACTAAAAATACAAAAAATTAGCCTGGTGTGGTGGCGGGCACCTGTAGTTCCAGCTACTCAGGAGATTGAGACAGGAGAATCACCTGAACCTGTTAAGTGGAGGCTGCAGTGAACTGAGATAGCGCCACTGCACGCCAGCCTGGGGGACAGAGCAAAACTCCATCTCAAAAAAAAAAAAGAAAAGAAAACCTACTGTGTGCCAGGCTCTGTATTAGGCCACTGGGGAACTAAGGGCAAATGATTAATATCAACAATTCATGTTGGCTCTCTAAAGCGGATTTAAACAGATTTAATCCAAAAATTCATCTACCCACCCCCTGTAAAACTGTATTCCAGACAGTTAAGGTACACTGGAAATATTTAATCTCATTGCTTAGAGCAATGCAGACAGTTTACTTTGCCTAAACACTAGCAAACTTAAAATTACCCTAGAAACTCCTTCAAAGAGATACTGTTTCATTTCAGTCCCCAAGCCCCTAGGTTCCCAAGGTGTTGACTGAGACACAGAGATGTGCTATAAGCAGTAAGAGTAAACTTACCCTTGGAGCCTTGTCCAAACAGAAGCTCTTTACCTGAGATTAAGGCAGCATTGGCAAAAGTACTCCTTGTCCCTGTAAATTAGCTGCTGACCCATTCTTATGCTTCATGGTGTAATATTTTCTTCTAAAACTTTAGAGAAAAAGGCAAAAATAGAAAGCCTTTTTGCCAACCACAAAAATTTATATATTTTAAATTGCAGGAAAAAAGATGAGCCGGTATATACTTTCAAAACCAGAGAAAAAGGAAATAAGTATCTCCCCAATGCTCAACTATAAACTTCTAAGAGCTGACTAATAAAGAAAAGCAGAAATATTGTAGTTTCAGCTAAGCTGCTTTGCATCTGAGGCAACTTAAAATGATCTACTGATAAGTAGGCTAAAAGTAAGATGGTAGGGCCAAAATTTTATCCTTTTAGAATTAAAACCCAATTTTAAAGTGTGTTTTAAGAAGAAAGGGTGTAATCTTTAAAGTATCAATACGGTTTCATTCCACCAGAAACTCACTAAACCACCAATGAACAGATTCAAAAATCTACAAAATTAACCTGACAACAAATATGGCTGCTAAATTTTAATTTTAAAACTAATATGTTACTGCTCTGTTGTTGTTTTAAATTAAAGGATTTCTTCTGCGACTGCAAAGGAATAAATATTTAGCCTATCTCATGAAGGAAGGAGCGATTTCTTGTCTTAAAAACAGGAGGTTCGCCTACATGATCACCTGGGACACACTTGGCCAGTGCAAGCAGGCCAGAGGTTATTGGAGCCTGGGAATGTTTAACATCAAGAAAGGAATTACAACTCAGTAAGATCAGAAGGAACTACACAGGAAATGTGAACACTAACCCTTTCATATCTCTGTACCCTCTCCCACCGCCTGTGATAAATGAAATCCTGCTGCTGCCCAGTTATGTGAATATACAAGCCAAGAGCAGAGAGGGATTGAGAAAAAGGGAAAAAAAAGACTATACACACACACACACACACACACACACACACACACACACACACACAGAGCACAGCATAAATTTATAATGGCATGATAAAATCATGCTGCTCCACAAAACAGCCTCTAGCCTAACTGCTACATATGTACTATATCACTGCCTTACCCAACATCGCCCTAAGTAAAAATTCCGAAGACACTTGAAGGATCAGGCAGGGGTAGGTTGATGGGATAGTTGGCAAACTCATCCTAAGTAGGGAAACATGGCTCCTATAAAGCTGACCAAACAGGTCTCCACCCTGGCTTATGTTTAAACATCTTGTTCTAGTCAGTCTGTAGGGAAAACATTCTTTCCACAAGAACACACAATCAAATCAGAAATTCCTACTCTACCCTTTATCTACTCTATGTAAAAGTTTCTTCAGTATTCTAAGCCAGAAGCTTAGAGAGAATTTAACTGATTGTAAACTATTTTTTTTTTTTTTTTTGAGATGGAGTTTTGCTCTTGTTGCCCAGGCTGGAGCTCAATGGCGCGATCTCGGCTCACCACAACCTCCGCCTCCCGGGTTCAAGCGATTCTCCTGCCTCAGCCTCCTGAGAAGCTGGGATTACAAGCATGCACCACCACACCCGGCTAATTTTGTATTTTTGGTAGAGACAGGATTTCTCCATGTTGGTCAGGTTGGCTCAAACTCCTGACCTCAGGTAATCTGCCCGCCTAGCCCTCCCAAAGTGTTGGGATTACAGGTGTGAGCCACTGCGTTCGGCCTCTGATTGTAAACTTTATTATAGCCTAGCTATAGTGAAGGCCAGGTAAAATATTTCTAGCTGTTACTTGGAAAAGCAGATGTGACCGTACAGATCTTAGATACCTTTAGAGACCCATGGTTGGGATCTGAAGAAAACAAGATACTTTTACCACAACTGCCTCTGGGTAACAGGGAAATGCTCAGTTTCCACAAACCAGTGAGCATGAGAGCTATTAATTTTAAAAATATACAGTCCTCAGATGGTGAGGGCACGGGTTAGGGTAACAAAATACAATGGAGAAAAAAGTGGCATTTCCAATGTGACACGTTTAAAATATAGAATGGAATTTCATGGGTCACTTTGAAGTAAGATTTTTTTTCATTGGTATAACTGCAGGCTAGAGATGGTTTACCACAGAGTAAGTAAAAAAAATAAAAGAATATAGAGATGACAATGACAATTGCCAATAAAAGTCAAAAGGACAGACTTTCAGAACTCTCCAGAAGAGGGAACAAAAAAACCAAAAGATTTCTTCCCCTAGCAAAGTGCCCCCTCACAAAGCACACATAGTCTGCTTCAAGAAACAGCCTATACCCACAGTGTTTTCATATACTAAATGGCGTATCACTAAATAACAGTAAATGAGATTAAACTGTAGACTTCCTAGTTGCCTTAAACAACTGATGTTTAATTTCTTGAACACTGAATCACAAATATGCAGTCTCATGACACTGTAAGAAGCTAAAGGTGCTCATTCTTTCCATGAATTCTAAATTGCTATAATACTTATATAAGGAAAATAGAACAGTGGGAAGGAAAATTTTAAACAAACCCAGAATAAACCAGACTTCTGATTGGGTTTCCAGCAAGAATCAGTTCCCCATTAGAATGTGGACCCCGAAGTACACCAAATGCAGACTCAGTGAAGCTCAGTCTCCTCAGCTGAAAATGAGAGCATACTCTGGAAATGAGCACTTCTTAGCATTTTTAACCCATGTTCCATCCTATTAAACATAAAAACCTCATACTCCCATTGAATGTAATTTGTGACTTCAAAGCTATTATAACCAAAACCAAAACCAAACCAAAGCAGGTAAGGTTTTATCAGTTTTTTTAGTGTCTCATCATAACCATTTACAAATTCATTTACTTACAAATACTTGCATAAATGGACAGATATTATTAATAATCATTTTTAAATCTTGAAGACAAAAAAAGATTTTAAAAAGCCTATGAAGACTAATGATGACAATGAAATATTCACTGAGACCGTTCGCAAATGATATTTATTGGGACCTTCTCCTCTCCTCCAGAGTTATTATTAATATAAATGATCTTTCTTTTACTAGCATTCAGCCAGAAGAAATGCTGGCTGACACACACATATATATACACACACACACACACACACATATATACATACACACACACATACACATATATATACATACACACACACACACACATATATACACACACACACACACATATATTAGGCCTTCAATATTTGTTCAATGTTAAAAGGTGATACGTCCTCTTTTACTCTTCTGAAAATAACAGAATCCTAATATAGTAACCTTTCTCTAGTAATAAAGGATAGAAGCAAGTAGGTTAAGTCTTTGGTATAGAGGTGAACTGTAGAAGATTTTGACAACAGTTATGTTAATGAAAACAGTAAGAATACCACCTAATACTGGCACATTTATAGAACACTTAGCAATGTCTAACGTACTTTATGTAATTTCTACCCTATAGTTGTATGAAGTGAATATTATTATTTGATTAAAACAGTGTCATGGAGCTGTTCAAAGTCACACAGTTAGTTAAGCAGCAGAGAGACTTAAAACTTTCTGAGAGCTCTCCCATTCACTAACAGCTCTTTATTTTGTCATGAAATGTGGAAAATATCCTCACCCAAACTCCAAAATCAGCATATACATAAGCACAACCTTTTTTTACTCTCAATCTACCCAATACCCCTTTCTACCAATTCTCATAAAAATTCTTGGAGTTCCTATTGCAGCAGCCTTTATTTCTTCATACCAGTATAACCAAGGGCACAATGAAAGACTTCCTTCGAAAGGGAACCACCTTCAATCTAAGTCTTGTATCCTATAACTGTCCCCAAAATGGACATCATCACAGGCATAGGCTTTTTAAACCATTAACTAGTGAGGAAATGTCTCGGCCTGTCTGTTCCTCATTTAAAATCAGTCAAATAGGACACATACTACCACTTCATTCCTAAAAGTTGAGCAAGAATCACCTTCATATCTCCAGCTTTCTGGTTTAGCAAGCAGACACCTGACTCTGAGGCCTTGGTAAAGGCCAACCACACAAGAATAAAAAATGTAACAGAACTAGCAGTTACAGTCTTAGCAATTTTAAAAAATCATTCCAAATGTTTTGGTATTGAAATCTAATTAAAGAATGCTAAACTACTGGCATTAGTAATTTACTGTAAATGAAAGGTATATTGAAGGTAGAACTTTATTCATATAAAACCAACTATTTTACTTCTGAAGGTTATTATGAAGATAAGGCTAAATTATATGAAAAATGCTAAGCATCCTGCCTAGCCCATAGTAACTACTCAGTAAGTGTCAACTGCTATTAGTAATACTGCAGAAGTATTAAAAATAAAACATAACAATGGAAGGCCATATTTAAAATGAACCAGCAATCAACATTCTGTGTTTAAACATCAACAAAAAACATATACATCTGTGGTATGTAAACATATATATGCTTAAAAATATTTAGAAGATGATTTTGAAGGATAAATAGCAAAATGATGATCTCTGGGAAGACAGAAGGGTGGTAGTCAAATGGAACTTTAGCCTGATATAAACGTCTTTTGTTTTGTTTTGTTTTTTAACAAAGGGAAAGTATTCACGAATTTCCTCTATAAATAATTTTATTTTAAAAAGGAAAATCATAGTAAGTTTGTTCAATTCCATAGTTGCTTTCAGTATTACATGAAGAAAAGTTTACTGTTTTTTGTAGTTAACATGTTCCAATTTCTAAAACCTCGTTTTATTTAGTAATACTATCGAAGCTTATGTTACAAACTGCTTTAATAATCTTCTTTATGATATTCCTAATTGCTATATTAAAAATATCTGCTTATGCCACCCCCCAACAATTTTATTAAGTTTTAAAACCACGCAAAGTGCAAAGAGGCTTTCAAAGTCTTGGAAGCCATAAAGCAAAACAGTTTCACATAAAAAGATTACCTTTTCCCCTTAAATTTTGTATGTGTTTACATTTAATAAACTACACACAGAAAGTAGAGCCCTTGATTCTTTTTTTTTTTTTTTTTTTTTTTTTGAGATGGAGTCTTGCTCTGTCACCCAGGCTAGAGTGCAGTGGTGCGATCTTGGCTCACTGCAAGCTCTGCCTCCTGGGTTCATGCCACTCTCCTGCCTCAGTCTCCTGAGTAGCTGGGACTACAGGCGCCCGCCACCACGTCTGGCTAATTTTTTGTATTTTTAGTAGAGATGGGGTTTTACTGTGTTAGCCAGGATGGTCTCAATCTCCTGACCTCATGATCCACCTGCTTCAGCCTCCCAAAGTGCTGGGATTACAAGCATGAGTCACTGCTCCCAGCCCCTTCATTCTTTCTAAGACCAAAGGTTTGCCTATTTTAAATCATTATAACAATTTCAAATGTCTTAAGGGGTGCTATAATTTAAAAACCTCTGCTTCTATGCTCTTGCTAATGTCTAATTCTTGTTTGTACCATTTGTGCCAGTTTTCATATTTTTAACTTTTCTTCTAGTTCACAGCCATAACTTTGACTTTTGCAACCTATTCTTTTTTCCTTCACATCATCTAGATTTTAGCCAATAAAGTGTGTATAAACTATGTCACAAAAGCTCTTATTAACTCCCTGAAAACAGCAAATAGTGGGCCTTTTGTGGCTCAGGCATGGAGGTAAGCCACATGCACCATGGGCTAGACTCAGCCTGGGCCCCTTCAATTTACAAATCCAGCTTAAAATAAATTACAGGCCTCTACTGTTGTCCAAAAAGACCAACACTTCAATGATGACAGAGAGAAAGCAGCCTCGTACTTGAACAGGAGGACACTGGGCTGAATGAGAAATCCCTACCTCAAAGAGCCGTGGGATTCAATGATTATGGGAAGCCATGCAATCTCTTTTAAATAGATTAAAAGTTCAAGAAAGACTTTTACCGTAACTTAATAGGGAACAATGTTTGATCAAAAGGTGTCTCCCTATAATTTCAAATTTAAAATTGTAGATATAATTTGCAGCTAGTAGAGGGCAATTCAGTCATCATCATCATCATCATCAGCTGAAAACAGAAAGCACATGTATCAACAATTTTTTTTCCTTCCAGATGCTCAGCTATGGATCATTAATATAAAGCAGCTATTCCTACAAAAACATACAATAATGTTTCCTCTAGCAGTTAACTCTGTAGTTCTAGAAGACTTAAAGATTCTAGAAATCTGAAAGGATAGGCACCTTGAGGCTGCTTCATTCTAATCTCAGAACACAGTCAATCCCACACATTCTAGTATTCTCCCCTGTATGCCCTCATGTACCTGGCCCTCTAGTTACCTATTTACTCGTATCCCTCAGGACCATAAATGCCTTGAGACCAGAGACTCGATCTTCTCTGCCTTACTTTGTAAGTCCTATTGCCTGGCATAGAGTAGATGCTCCACAAAAACTGAATGAAACATAATAAATATTAGCCATTTATCTGTTGGCCTCACCGAAGTTCCAGAGGGCAGACTTTAATGAATGCTGATCTCCGCATCCCTACCAGGGCCTAACATACAGTGGCACTTAAAAGCCTGTCACATACATTTTTAAATTCAAGTTTCTAATTTATTTTGAATTTTATTTACATTTATTCAACTCATGATATGTGTTTACTAAAAAGAAACACATTTCTGAAATGAAACAACTCTCTCCCACCCCTGGAAGCTCTTGATAGAGGGAAATAAAACTTTTCAACTATTTTTTAATTCTCAATGTGATAACTACAGAGAAGAAAAGCAACCAAAGTCTGCTGTCCAGTCTTTTTTGTGCTGTTCTGGATGGAGCCTTTGTTGGTGGCTCTTCCTCCAGAATCCGGGCAGAACAAAGCCTTTCTTCAAAAAGAGTCACCCTTTGCTGCACAGATTTTATTCAGTCAGCACTCGTCCCCAGCTCTTTCACAACTGTGACATGTTCATTATTTGAAAACTCTCTCTGCCCACCCTGCGTGTGACCATGCCCAGCTCCACTTATGACAGATAGCCAGCTAGGGCAGCATCCTGTTACTGCCCTTGTGAAACATAACTTTAGTGCTAGCAGCCGTTTCACCACTCAGGAGTTCAATGAAAGATGTTCAGTGTGACCTGCAGCCTGAGAGCTGAGTGGTAGCATACCACAGGCCCACCTCCCAGCATCCTCAATTTTGAGATACACACATATCCCAGTGGAAAAGGTGATAACCTTCTGGGAATCTAGATAAATATTTTTGTCAACTTTTCTCCAGGGAAAAAATGGTGATTTAACATTCCCGGCTAGGTGCAGGTGCTCAGGCCTGTAATCCCAACATTTCGGGAGACCAAGGCAGGAGGATTGCTTGAGACCAAGAGCTTGAGACCAGCCTGTGTAAGACAGGGAGACCTTGTCTCTATAAAAAATTATCCGAGGCTGGTGATGGGCGCCTGTAGTCCCAGCTACTCAGGGGACTGAGGTGGGAGGATCGTTTTAGCTTGGGAGTTCAAGGCTGCAGTAAGCTATAATCAAGCTATTGCACTCTAGCCTGGGTGATGGAATAAAATCTTGTTTCAAGAAAACAAAAACAGAACAAGCAACAACAACAACCAACATTCCTCTGAGTCATTCTAGTACCAGATTATTTCCATGTGTTACAATAGGGAAAACTGATTGCAACATGCGTCATGTCACTTACCTAATACAAGGTCAGAACATAGACACATGAGCCACATATGATTCCTTCTTCTAATCCTCCTGTTCAAAGCAGTAAGATAAATGATTTATTCCTCTTGACTTTACAAAATGAAATTAAAAATAAAAATGCTATCGAGTAGAAACCTCCTTGTTCTACCCTGGTCCTCTGGTCAGACACAGAATTTTAAAGTTAGAAAGGATCTTTGAGTCAGATTCCTCATTCAATAAATCTAGTCTGAGACTCACAAAAGTTAAATGGTTTGCCACAGTCACAGAGAACCAAAGCTAGAATAAAGGTCTCCTGCCTCCTCAGCCCATGTGCTTTCCAGAATACCACACTAAATCGAGTCTCTTGCCAAGAACTTCATCCTGACCTCATAATCCTGGAGAGGCTGTTCTCAGCTTTACTTCACTCCCTACCTCTTGGTAGACTAGCTACATAATCATCCACTAAAAAAGAAAAAAAAATTAAAGAGAAACCTTCTATGTCTAAAAATAACTTAGCAACAGCATTGTTTTCTTAAAGATATAATATTACCCCTAGCAACTGCTACAGAGTTCTTCCTTCCCCACTGTTTCCAAGACAAGATTGAATGTCCTCTAAGACCCTCCTTCCCTAAATGGTCCTCAAGCATGTTCTGAAAAAAAAAATAGGAAAGCCCCATACGAGGTCCCTTATTATATCGAGAGAATGAAGTTGGTGCCCATTTGAGAGGAGGTCAGATGACTAGGCACATTCAAGATGGGGAAAACAGTCTTAGAGACTCGAAAGCAACAGAGGACAGTTCCTGTCACTGAACAAGTATTAATGAGAATCTGAGTGCCAGGTCCTGTGTTACCTGATGCAGTAACTGACAGGGACATCCTAGAAAACAAGCTTATGAAGCTACTAAATAACTGGTAATTCTCCCCATAAAACCCATCACCATAAAATCTGTTAATCCAATAATCCAAAACATGTTCCAGACCTTAGACTTCGCTATAGAAAATACCAAATACATAATTTGGTATTTTAATTTCAAATCTGACTATTTCTACTTCTTTTCTCCTAGACTAAGGAGCAAAGAAATAGTTCAAATGTGGGCAACAGGAAAAATGAAAACAGTATTTTTTAAAGAGATAATATGAAAATAAATCAAGAAGATAATGAGTAATAGGATATCAGAGTATAATTTTGATGGTTTAAGATTCCTTTTACTTGAAAAAGTGGAAATTAAGGTTGTGACAACTTAGGGTTCTCATAATCTTTATACCCATATAAAAGTTAATAAAAGAAATTGTGCATAAATTTAAAATTATAATTTAGTAACACTCTGAGTTAAAAATCTTAGATCATATTAATGAAAACAGAGAAGCAGAGAAGTAAAACATATTAAATTTCTCATTTGATACTGAGGGAAATCAAGAGATACCATCCTATTCTTGACTGTTAATGATAGGTATCACATAAATTTAAAGTTAAAAAAAAAATCTTTAAAATAATCCTTGGATTTCAAAGCCTCTTAGATGAACCAAAGTTAAAAATGAAAACCAAATTAAACACAAAACTTTAAATTAAAACAGCAAAAAATTCAAAACACAATGAAAACAAGGAAGAATTTCAAACAGAAAGCTGAAAAGAAGATCAATAAAATAAAACCAATTAGAACAATTTGGAAACAAATTTAAATGCATTAAATATTTGTTAAGGGACAAAGGACATAGTTCTTTTTAGGATAAAAAATGAAATCTAACTATGTTCTACTTTTAGGAAACATACATAAAAGTAATGACAAAGAAAGTTGAAATATAACAGGAAGCACAGATTTATGGAGAAATATAAACTAAGGTAGCAATATCAATGTCAGCTAAAACAAAACACAAGTCATAAATTAGAAAGTCATAGCTGGGTGCAGTGGCACACAACTGTAATCCCAGCACTTTGGGAGGCTAGGCCAGAAGGACTGCTTGAGGCCAGAAGTTCAAGACCAGCCTGGGCAATATAGCGAGGCCCCATTTCTACAAAAAATTAAAAAGAAAAATTAGCCAGGTGTAGTGGCACAACAATAGACCCAGCTAGCCAGGAGGATTGCCCACTTGATCCTTAAGAGTTTGGAAGCTGCAATGAGCTATGATCATGCCTCTGTACTCCAGCCTGGGTGACAAAGCAAGACCCTTTATTTAATGAAAAAAAAAAGAAGTCATATCACTCTAATAACAGCTATAATCCTCAATTGAGATGTTGACAGTAAATAACACATTAACACACACACCAAAATAAAAACTTATAGAAATATAAATAATTAAAATTAATGGAAGAAATCAGTGATTTACAACTTTAAGCGTTTGAGAGATCAGACAAAAAAAATAATAAAGTTCAACAACATAGTAAGTATTTAGGTATCTCCTGAAGAAAACTTCTTTAAAAAGGTCTGTGTAACTTTACCAAAACTGATCATAAACTAGTCCAGAAATACAACCATAAAAATCTAGAAAAGCAGAATGCCATATATTAATAATCATTCTATTAATAATTAGAATGCCATACATTAATAATCATTTTATTAATACTATTCTATTAATAATTAGTACCAAAAGCTTAAAAGTAACTTGAAAATTTGCAAAACATTCTCCTAAATTATCAATCAAAAAGGAACTCATGGCATGTAATCATATGCTATTTTAAAAACTACTTTGAGAATACCATACCAATATATAGAAAATACAGCCAAACAGTATAAAGAAAAACTTAAAACTCTGAAATGCTTTCCATTTTATATTAGTGTATAAATTTTCTGCCATAACAAAGAGACTCAAAAGTAGCTCAAGTGAGAAAGAAAATCTTCTTTTTCATGTCAAAATACAGGGTGACAGGGGAAGGTTTCACAAGATCATTTGTGGACCCAGGCTGGCTCTGCCATCTTCCATGTGGTTTCCAACGTAGTTCCCAACTAAGATGGCTACTGTAACTGGTGTAACATCCCAGCCAGCAGAAAAGGAAAAAAGAAAGTCTAGGGTAAGTGGCTTGTCTTAAATGAGGTGACCTTACACACATTACCATTCACCTCTCATTAGTCACACAGCCACACTTTGCTGCAAAAGAAGCAGAGGAGCACAGTTTCTAGATGGGCAGTCATGTGCTTAGCTAAACTCTAGGGGATCCATTCCTAAAAGAAGGAATAGATTCTGGGCCGGGCACAGTGGCTCACGCCTGTAATACCAACACTTTGGGAGGCTGAGGCTAGCAGATCACAAGGTCAGGAGTTCAAGATTAGCCTGGCCAATATGGTGAAACCCTGTTTCTACTAAAAATACAAAAACTAGCTGGGCATGGTGGCAGGCGCCTGTAGTCCCAGCTACTTGGGAGGCTGAGGCAGAGAACTGCTTGAACTTGGGAGGCAGATGTTGCAGTGTGCCGAGATCATGCCACTGCACTCCAGCCTGGGCGACGGAGTGAGACTCCATCTCAAAAAAAAAAAAAGAAAAAAAGATTCTAAGGGATACTGGTATGTCTTCTAACCAGTTTTTCTAGTTAAAAAACAAGAAATAAAATTCAACTCAAGAAGTTAAGAACAAGAAAGCAGAACCAAGAACACACTGTAATTATTTCATTTTATCTGGCTGCTTCTTAGTGTCAAGGGTATTACCAAACATCAATTCAAGAAACTGGAAATGTACATCAGTGCATTCTGAGGATTCCAATACATCAAACCACAGACTAGAAAGTATACTGAGAATTCATCTACTCTATACTTACTTTCCTTATTTAAGGGCTTTTAATTCATTTTTTAATGTATATTGTATACACTGATTTATCTAAATGGATTTTTCAGGGTGACTAAGTTTTAGCATTACACAAAGGTCTTCTAACATTAGACAGAAGTTAATCTTTTGCTAGTAAAACAACTTTCAAAATTTGTGTACGGGGTTTTTTTAAGCAATGTTACTGAGATAATAGTTTATATACAATAAAATACATAAATTTTAAGTGTACCTTTCAGTGGGCTTGGACAAATTTATATCTCCACATAATTACTGCCAGAATCAAGATATAGAACACAACCATCATCCCAAAAAGTTCCCTTGTACTGCCTCCAGATCAATCACAACCCACCCTTAGCTGCATGCAACAACTTGTCCACTGTTCGTCACCATACAGTAAATGTATCTTTTCTCACACTTCTGATATACTAACCTAGAGCAATAAATGGAATCAGTTGTGGTGTTCTGTATCTGGCTTATTTTACTCGGTATAATGATTTTGAAGTTTATCCATATTTCTAGTATATACGATTTTTAAAATGGTAAATGAACATTGGCTTCGACTTCAAGTCACCAGCTGCATTAGCCCCTAGTAAGAGAGTCAGCTTCTCTTTGAAGCTTTGAAGCCAAGCATTGACTTTCCCTCTCTAGCTATGGAAGTCTTATATGGCATCTTCTTCGAATATAAGGCTGTTTCATTTGCACTGAGGCCATTAAGAATTATACTAGGGCTGTGAATACTTATGCTAAATCTACTCTGCTCTGTAAATGGAACAACAAAGCCTGGATGACAGCATGTCTGCTTACAGTATGGTTTACTGAATAGTTTAAGCCCACTGTTGAGAGTCACTGTTCAGAGAAAAAGATTCCTTTCAAAATATTATTGCTCAATGAAAATGCACCTAGTCACCCAACAGCTCTAATGGATATGTACAAGGACATTAATGTTGTTTACACGCCTGCTAACATGATATCCATCCTGCAGCTTATGGAACAAGGAGTAATTTCAGCTTTCATTCCAAGCTCATAGATAGGAAGAATCAATATCGTGAAAATGGCCATACTGCCCAAAGTAATTTATATGCTATCCCCATCAAGCTACCACTGACTTTCTTCACAAAATTGGATAAAACTACTTTAAACTGCATATGGAACCAAAAAAGAGCCTGTATTGCCAAGACAATCCTAAGCAAAAAGAACAAAGCTGGAGGCATCACGCTATCTGACTTCAAACTATACTACAAGGCTACAGGAACCAAAACAGCATAGTACGGTACCAAAACAGATATACAGACCAATGGAACAGAACAGAGGCCTCAGAAATAACATCATGCATCTACAACCATCTGATCTTTGACAGATCTGGACCACTTGGTCTAATATTGACGGTGGGGTGTTAAAGTTCCCCACTATTATTGTGTGGGAGTCTAAGTCTCTTTGTAGCACTCTTTAAACTGAGCAGAAATCTCTCTCTGTAACTTTTCCCCATTGATTCTAGCTATGACTTTCTGTAGCTCTAAATCCAGTCCCTCTTACACTTGAAAGCAATTCAAATTACAGAAACTAGGAATGCTAAAGCTGTAATATTTTTATTGTGACTCTACCACTGCATGTGCTACAGAGTCTTGGATGTGCACTTTTCTTCTCTCTAAATCTACCTCCACTGGTACCAGGCTAGACTGGTTGGAGTGAGGGGTGTGGGATCACGGAACTGGGGGAAGTTAGCTGATTACAAATGGACTTGGGAGTATCTAAAGGAACAGCAAGAAGGCAAGTGTGGCTAGAGGAGAGTGAGCAAGAGAGTGAGTGACAGGAGATAAAGTCAGCAGGTCTGGTAGAACATGTGAAACAACATTGTATACTGTGTGTGCTGGGTAGCCACCGAAGGGTTCTGAACAGAGGAATGACAGAAACTGTTTAACATTAAAAAAAAACAAAAAACAACAACAACAAAAACACCTTTTACTCCTATATGGAGGATTAAATGGAGAGATACAACGAGGAGATAAGGAAGGCCAGTTAGAAGATGATTATTATCACCTAGGCAACTTATAATAGGGCAGTAAGGGTGAGGAGTGGGGTAGGGGTAATTTGGGATACATTTTGAAAGGAAGGCATATAAGCCTTACTAATGGACTGGATATGGGATATGAAAGAAAAAGTCCAACATGACTTTGAGTTTTTGGCCAGGAATAACTGCGTATATCATCTACACAGGGAGAAAAGTTCAAGATTTACATTTTAGACATATTAAGTTTGAAATATTTATTAGACTCCAAAATGGAGATGTTGAAAAGACATAAAAATAAGTCTAGAACTCCTGGGAGAGACCAAAGTAAAGAAATTGTAAATTTGGGAGAACAGATGGCATTTAAAACAAGGGATCACATGAGATTGTGTGGAAAATAAATACAGAAGGCTAAGGACTGAGCCCTGAGAAATGTCAACTTTTAGAGATCATAAAGAGAAGACAGTAAAGGAGATTTTGTATTTTTATGACTCTTCCTCAAAAAGAAGTTAGAATTATTTTGTCTACAAACTATGAAGTCCACAGCCAACCATCATAATCCTCTTCAAAAACCACTTTTTAGAGTCACATGCCTACTCTATTTCTGACTCCTGACCAACTAACAATCTGAATAGCTACATTTCACCCGTCAGCTGCTCAACTACCCCATCCCTGGTCTCTGGCATGTGTTGCAGGTTCTGGATCAAAGTTCTCACAACAACTAGGAACTTCTAGTTGTCCAACAGTTACCAGGAGGCACGTGGAGAGCATGTTCCCAAGAGCTGCCAAAAGTTCTTGGCATGTGATCAGTGAAGCACACAATGAGTGAGTGTTCAGCAATTAATCAGGTGACAGGGAACAACTGACATGTTAGGGGACTGCAGAATGAGCCAGAACAAAGTTAGACAAGAAACACAAGTCCTTACTCCAGGCTGTTCACCCCAGGAGAATCCACTCTAGGTGACCCAGTGTGATCAGATACTCTTACCTAGAAAAGCTGAAGTAATCTGAAGTTTACTACACATCTATGGAAACATGATGGCATTTCCTGGGAGCTGCTTATAAATAAACAGCAGGTACTGTACTATATTATAACTATAACTATAAATAAACAGCAGGTACTGTACTATATTATAAACAGCAGGTACTGGACTATATAATAGGCACTTGTTCTGTCCACCTCCCCATCTCAGAATTAGACTGGAGACAGCTGTTCTCACTCAGCCTCATCTGTAAAGGGAATTCCAACCTATCTCATAGGTAATTGTGAAGATTATATGAGATAATGTAAGTAAAGTGCCTAGTACATAGAAAATGTTCAGGCCAGGCGTGGTGGCTCACACCTGTAATCCTAGCACTTTGGGAGGCCGAGGCAGGCAGATCACAAGGTCAGGAGTTCGAGACCAGCCTAACCAACATGGTGAAACCCTGTCTCTACTAAAAATACAAAAAAATTAGCTGGTCGTGGCAGCACATGCCTGTAATCCTGGCGGCTCAGAAGGCGGAGGCAGGAGAATCACTTGAACCCAGGAGGTGGAGGTTGCAGCGAGCCGAGATTGTGCCATTGCACTCCAGCATGCGTGACAGAGTAAGACTCCATCTCAAAAAAAAAAAAAAAAAAAAAAGTTCAACATATATTAGCTATTCTTATTTACACTTTGATGACCACAAATTACAATCAGCTGAATGGTAAGCATGTCCCTAAAAACAACACTTTTAATGCTCTTCTAGCACAGAATAACACAAGTTTTTCTTGTTTGCTTGTTTTGTGTGAACTATTACATGATCAATGTAATTTAAACTTGGCCTAAGAAAACGATCGTGTCTTTTTCTAAACTTCCCAACCAAGGTTAGCACAATCATGTTAAACAACTAAAAAATAGATTATAATTCCATTAACTGTAATTCTATTAACATGAGACTGTTAACACCAATTCTGACTAAAGACTACCAAGCAACACAGAAATTTCGAAGCTGGACAATTATTCTGCAAGAGTTATTCAGGCACGGGTCTGCTCTTTTAAGTGTCTATATCCTTTAAATATAATATATTTATATTTCCCTTTATGAAATTTAACTAAAATCATTAAATTTGGCAGCAGAAGCAGGAAACCATCCACAAGACCTGCATGGCTACTTTACTTTTATTAATGAAAAGTTACATAAGAGTTTTGGCAAACTACAAAATTTCCTTCTTATAAGTCTTTTAATATTTATAGAAATTTAAAATACTTATCATGCTAGAGTCCATTTTAGAAACTGAGAATTTTATTATCTGACAGCAATAGATTCTGTATTATTTTAGCTCAATTACAGAAATGGCTATGTAAGAGTTATGCTCATCTTTATTCATACTCATTAACAATAGGTCTACTGTGTCTACTACTTTACCTAGAAGCTCCAGTAGTGTGACTGAACAAAACTATACTAACGGGGTCTCCAAACCACTGAGTCACATTATTGGACTTTCGTCTCTAAACAATACACTAAAGAAAAGAAAAAGAAGTGTACTGGGAACCATTTAAAAGGCCTGCTTGGAATAACAGAAAAAGTTACACAAAAGGACCAAAAAACACAAGTGGCTGAAAGCATCAAAGAGAAAGCCTGTAACCGAGCACGAGGAGATGTCCACAAACGCCATGCCCATTATAGCAGTCTTTTCTTGCACTGTTATAAAGAACTATCCAAGACTGGGTAAGTTATAAAGTAAAGAGGTTTAATTGGTTCATGGTTCCTCGAGCTGTATAGGAAGCACGGCTGGGGAGGCCTCAAGAAACCACGGCGGAAGGCAAAGGGGAACCAGGTACGTCTTACATGGCCGGAGCAAGAGGAAGAGTGTGAAGGGGGAGGTGCTACACGCTTTTAAACAACGAGATCTCATGACAACTCACTCACTATCACAAGAACAAGAAGAAAGAAATTCGCCCCGATGATCCAATCACCTTCCATCAGGTCCCTCCTCCAACACTGGAAATTACAATTTGATATGAGATTTGGGCAGGGACACGAATCCAAACCATATCACCAATGTTAAAAAAATAAAATTGCCTACTTCCTATAAATTGAAAAATGAAACCTATAGCCATGTATTTCCTTGAATCATTACATTTTATGTAATCTGGATTTTTTAAATTAATTTTTTTTATTTTAGTCCAGAAAATCTACTTCTAAACTATACATTTTGAATCAATAAACTCTGACTTTTGTGCTTCAAGTAAATTTTTATTGTGAAATAATTTTAGATTTAGAAGATAGATACAAAAATACTATAGCGTTCCTATATACCCCTCATTCAGTTTTCCATAAAGTTAAACATCTTACATAACCATGGGACATTTGTCGAAACTAAGAAATTAACACTGATTAATTTCTAATTGATTACTATTAACTGAAATATAGACTTCATTTATATTTCACCTGTTTTTCCACTAATGTCTTTTTTTAGTTCCTAGGTATAACCCAGGGTACCATATTGCATTTAGTTATTTTTTTTAATGCTTTAAGTTTTGCTACATGCCATACTCCTATATCTTATAAATAATATCCTCATTATAATTATTATAGAAAATAAGCCTAAAATTCCCTGAGAAATATGATTTTTTAGCTATTAGGGAAATGTTACATGAAGATTCATGTAAATGTGGTATTTCTACAAATGTTACATTGAAGAGAAAAGAGGTAAATTGCTGAAGTAAGATATGCCCCACTGTCTACTTTGCCAGGAACCTGTGAGATCAAATTACTTAATGTTTCAGAAATGTCTCTTCAAAAAATGCTTGTCACTTACCTATATCCCAAGGCTCCTGTAGAGTCATAAGATATACCATAAATCCTTTTAATTAATTCCGTAACAGAATACAAAGTATTATTATAATCATATTCAGATAATCCATTTTTATCAAATATATGTAAATAGTACCTTATTTTCAAGTTTCATTTCTAATTACTGTGTATTTTTATTAAGATAACAAAAGAACTAATGTAGAAGAAAATAATTCCATAGTTGATTACATGTCTTTAGTTTAAAAATGAAAGCATGCAAAATTTAATAAAAGTTTTAAGATAAATAGAAAATGTTCCAGAAAAAAAGAAATGCCGCAATGAATAAAACTGGCTAAGAAGAATGCTTCACATTCTTTTCCATGTGCATAATGCTGTGGAAATTACTAGTCACAAACAAGTGATTCATATTCAGGGCACAGTCTTTTTGACAGGAAAACAGTAATCAAGAGTTTGGGATTCAAAGATTTTTGAAAGGACAAATGTCTGGTAAAGTGTGTTAGTTTGCCTGAGACAGTCCCAATTTATGGCCACTGTCCCACTGTCCCACCAGTTTCATTTGTCCTGGGTTTTTCATTTTCTTTCTTTTTTTTTTTTTTTTGAGTCGGAGTCTTGCTCTGTCACCCAGGCTGGAGTGCAGTGGCACAATCTCGGCTCACTGCAAGCTCCGCCTCCCAGGTTCACACCATTCTCCTGCCTCAGCCTCCCGAGTAGCTGGGACTACAGCCGCCCACCACCACGCCCGGCTAAGTTTTTGTATTTTTAGTAGAGATGGGGTTTCACCATGTTAGCCAGGATGGTCTTGATCTCCTGACCTCGTGATCCACCTGCCTCGGCTTCTCAAAGTGCTGGGATTAGAGGCGTGAGCCACCGCGACCGGCCGGGTTTTTCATTTTCTAATGATTTGTTTTAACGATACCATTAAAATAGGCTAGGACTTATTTGTACTTTTAGGCTCTGCCATAACCTCATTAAGCCGTGTGAGACACATGTGCAATGAAGCCTATTGTCAATTTCACATGTGGTTAAATCTGAAAGACACCTAGCAGTAACCCATTTCTAAACATACTGTTACTGATACTTCATTCTTTTTTTTTTTTTTTTTTTGAGGCGGAGTCTCGCTCTGTCGCCCAGGCTGGAGTGCAGTGGCGCCATCTTGGCTCACTGCAAGCTCCGCCTCCCGGGTTCCCGCCATTCTCCTGCCTCAGCCTCCCGCGTAGCTGGGACTACAGGCGCCGCCACCACGCCCGGCTAATTTTTTGTATTTTTAGTAGAGACGGGGTTTCACTGTGTTAGCCAGGATGGTCTCCATCTCCTGACCTCGTGATCCGCCCGTCTCAGCCTCCCAAAGTGCTGGGATTACAGGCTTGAGCCACCACGCCCGGCCACACCCAGGCACCTCGCAGAAAAAGTGTTCTCAGGCAGGAGCAGGTAAGGACAGCTAACTCCTCCAGCCTTGAAAGGCTGTAGAGGAAATACTGAGTACTGACTGCTGTCCCTGCTCATAGCTAGCTTAAAGACACAGATTTAATGAAAGCAGATAGAGAAAGTGTTTTACATATTACTCTCTAAAGCATGACTTTTCATCTAGATCAAATTACTTTTTTTAAAAATGCACTTAGTTCTGATTCTAAAGCATCTTTTTTACATCATCAAAGTAAAGTGATATCTGGTTGGCTCCATTAACAGAAAAACTCACAGTTGAATGTTGCCAGCTTTCTGTCAGTATCAGGAAATGTACCAACTAGAAAAATCAGTTAATTCCAATAATGGTTTGATGATTTCATCTAATTCATGAAACCAAAGTAAAGCTGTTGGAAGTTCATTCTGTAGAATATGAAACACCTGACATTGCTTTAATTGCTACTTAAAAATCAGTTTAGAAGTTCAACAACAAAAACAAAATTACTGTTGGTTCTCATTATTCACAGTAGTTATGGTCTATGAAAAAGTCACCATGAATACTGAATTACGGAATACCAAATTGTTTACTCATAAGGGAAATTCAGGGTTGGGTTCCTGAGAGCTCCTGAGAGCCTCTGATTACATTTTAATTAGCTGACCAAACATAACCTCATTTTATGTATAGTTCTGTTTCAAGATACCTGATTAATATATAGTCATCCACTGCATGATGTGTCAACAACAGACTGCATCTACGATGCAGGTGGTCCCATAAGATTATCAAGCTATATTTTCGCTGTACATTTTCTATGTTTAGATACATAAATATTTACTATTCTGTTACAACTGCCTACAGAATTCAGTATAGTAACACACCGCACAGGTTTGTAGTCCGGAAACAATAGCCTTTACCACATAGCCTACATGTGTAGTAAGCTATAGATTCATATAAGCACACTCTATGATATTTTCACAATGACAAAATCACCTAATGATACATTTCTCAGAATTTAACCCTGTTGTTAAGCAATGTATGGCTGTTTACTGTTGAATCACTATGAGTCACTGAACTCATAGCCAACAGCACTATAAGTTTATCTATCATGTGTATTTTCTCCTTAAGGCACATCACAGCCTTCTTGCACTTAGGAGCAATATACAGCACTTCAGTTCCACACTGAATAGTCATTTTAAACACAGAAATCACAAAGAAGCCTAAAAAAGCAAAAATCATGGCACTATATAAACCCAAAAAAGGAGACTTGTTTACTGTATGAGAGCAGAAGGAAATCAGCCTGCCAACTAGGAATCTGTTGAGCAATCCAAAATTTTCACCATTCTGTACCATTTGTAGTCATGCATTCAGTTGAATGACTAGTGTCATGAGTATTGATTTTGCAGTTACAAATAAATTTGACAGGTTCAGTATCCCTTACCTGAAATGTTTGGGGTCGGAAGTGTTTTGAATTTGGGGTTTTTAAAAATTTTGAAACATCTGTATTATATACTTACTGAGTATCCCTAATCCAAAAATCTGAAATCCAATAGGCTCCAATGAGTATTTCATTTGCTCATGACCCTTGAGAATTGTGTTGAGCATCATGTTGGCACTCAAAAAGTTTAGGATTTTAGAGCATTTCTGATTTTAGATTAGAGATGCTCAATCTGTAATAGGCAGACGAATTCATAAAAGCAAAATCTGTGAATAGTAAGGGTCAATTCTATTTGTTTTTACAGTGATAACACAATTACAAACTTTGAGCATAGCATCATAGAAAGAACAATGTTCTTATTAAACTTTAAAAATGATGTAACAGAAATAAACTTGGACTTGGCTGTGGTTCACATATAATTCACAACTGTGCCCATATAAACTGCAATATATTACCAATCAAAATTGGAGGAAACATATTTCACAACTGCATCCACAAAAGATGTGACATTCTACCAATCAAAATTTACAAATGTTTATACATACACATAGGGTTAAAAAAAATTGAACTAAGGCTGGGTGTGGTGGCTCACACCTGTAATCCCAACATTTTGGGAGGATGAGATGGGAGGACTGCTTGAGCTCAGGTGGTCAAGGCTGAAGTAAGCTGTGATCATACCACTGCATTTCAGCCTGGGCAACAGAGTACACCCCCATCTAAAAAAAAAAAAAAATGAACTAAAATATTTGTGACAAAACTGATGCTGAATTTAGAAAAATATTTCAGCATGACAGTCCATGTTTTCTCTTTTTGTTATCTAGCTTAGAATTCTTTGAGGCTTAGACTTTGTAAAATCATCAACATAACGGATGATTTTCATTCAAACATTACATTCAAAGTCAGTTGAAAATAGCTATAGACTAAACGTTTGTATCACCTTAAATTCTTATGCTGAAGCGCTAATACCCAACGTGATGGTATTCAGAGGTAGTGCCTTTAATTAGGGTTAGATTAGGTCATGTTGGTGGGGCCCTCCTGATGAGATTAATGCTGTTATAAAAAGAAACAGATCTCTCTCTCTACCCCCACTACCCCCATCCAAGTGCACACACCCAAGAAGGGCCATGTGAGGACATAACGAGATCAAATCAGGTCTGCAAACAAGGAAGCAGGCCCTCACCAGAAACTGATCTGCTGGTTCCTTGATCTTTGACTTTCCAGCCTTCAGAACCGTGAGAAATTAATTGTTGTTTAAGCCACCCAGTATGTGGTATTTTGAGACAGCAGCCCAAACTAAGACAGAAATCTTTCATTCAAGATTTAATTTTTATGGAGAACTTATTTTTTTACTTAAATAAGTTTATATTATGTACTAGAATAAAATGAACTTGAGAATGCCTACAATTTAGCAGCATCTAAATTTGGTTAAGATGTTTAAAAGATTTCCATAACAGACACAATTTATTTGACAAGCTTTGTCATAAAAATTTTGTTGAATAAAAGTGCTGTAACAGACATTTCTCAAAAGAAGACATTCATACAGCCAACAGACACATGAAAAAATGCTCATCATCACCGGCCATCAGAGAAATGCAAATCAAAACCACAATGAGATACCATCTCACACCAGTTAGAATGGCAATCATTAAAAAGTCAGGAAACAACAGGTGCTGGAGAGGATGTGGAGAAATAGGAACACTTTTACACTGTTGGTGGGATTGTAAACTAGTTCAACCATTATGGAAAACAGTATGGCGATTCCTCAAGGATCTAGAACTAGATGTACCATATGACCCAGCCATCCCATTACTGGGTATATACCCAAAGGATTATAAATTATGCTGCTATAAAGACACATGCACACGTATGTTTATTGCAGCACTATTCACGATAGCAAAGACTTGGAATCAACCCAAATGTCCATCAGTGACAGATTGGATTAAGAAAATGTGGCACATATACACCATGGAATACTATGCAGCCATAAAAAAGGATGAGTTTGTGTCCTTTGTAAGGACATGGATGCAGCTGGAAACCATCATTCTTAGCAAACTATCACAAGAACAGAAAACCAAACACCGCATGTTCTCACTCATAGGTGGGAACTGAACAATGAGATCACTTGGACTCAGGAAGGGGAACATCACACACCGGGGCCTATCATGGTAAGGGGGGAGGGGGGAGGGATTGCACTGGGAGTTATACCTGATGTAAATGACGAGTTGATGGGTGCAGCACACCAACATGGCACAAGTATACATATGTAACAAACCTGCATGTTATGCACATGTACCCTACAACTTAAAGTATAATAATAATAAATAAATTTTAAAAAAAAGTGCTGTAAATAGAGTTTACTGTTTTTTTTAACAGTTGCTGTGAAAATACATGTGCCAGAATATTTGCATATTAAACTATTACAAAATAAAAATATAATAGAATTTGCTTTGAACTTACCAGGTACCTCATTATCAACATAGAGGTTACATTCTCAAATTTAAAAATCACAATTTATATAGAAAATAGTAACTTGAAAAAATCAATAATTTCAAATGTAGCAATCACAAAATGCAACTTGAAAAAGACTATGATTTTATGAAGCAATTAAAGATAATACAACTATATTTTTAAAATATTTTTTCCAATACAGAGATCTTATATATTAGATACAAATTATAGCTAAGAAACTAATGTATATGAACTTTTACTGAGAATTATATTTATGTTATTTTTAATGTTAAAACAGTTGTTTTGCTTTAATGAATATAGCTATATCTTAATATGTCTTAGAAATAACTTTATTTTTAAAATAATTCCTTAATAGGACTATTTTATAGGTCCGCCAATATGATGAAACCAATTTGTCAGTCAAGTAATAAAATTAAATAATTTTATTGTTTTTCAGAAAGAATATCAATTTGGGCAATAAACAGTTAACCTAGATGTGCTAGTTAATTTTATGAGTCACTTTGGATAGTTATCATGGCCAGCTGTTTGGTATAATACTAATAGAGATGCTGTGTGAAGGTCTCTGTGGATGTAATTAACATTTATAATTGGTTGACTTGAAATAAAGCAGATTCCATAGTGTGGCGGGCCTTATCCAATCAGATGAATGCCTTACCAGCGAAGATAAAAGTTACCTGAAGAAGATGCAAGTCTACATCAAGATGATAACATAGAAATGCTGAGTTTCCAGCCTACTAGCCTATTTTGCAATTTTTACACTCAAGACTATTATCAACTCTTCCTTAAATATACAGCCTGCTGCTGTATTCTACACAGTTGCTTTGCCAACTCCCAAAATTCTGTGAGTCAATTCCTTAAAATAAACTCTGTATCTTTCTCTTGTTCTCTGTTTCTCTGGAGAACCCTGACTAATGATACACTACGTAAGGAAGATTAGAAAGTATTAACGAGCTCCACCAAAAGGAAGCTGCTCCCTGATAAGAGTAGAGAGAAAGGGTTTTAAGAAACATGCAAGTAAAGAAGAATTAACATTAACTTCTTTTAAAGAAGAACAGAATCCCAGATTCTATGGCCACATCTTCCTATACCAGAATGATACATAACCCAGTAACCCTGACCCTTAGCTTTTAGAGAACAGGGACGTATCTTACACCTCTTTGTATCCCCTTTCTAGCAGTGAGTATGAGACAGAGAAGATGCTTTAAATGGTTGCTGAATAAACTAAAGTCTCAGAAGACATCCCCAGTCCTAAATGCAATTAAGAGGGTGAGAATGTATGCAAAAATATGCATTTTAATGTTTTGAGTAATACTGTAGTGTTGTCATTCTGAGACTGTTGTGTGTACACTATAGGATAAAAATAAATGAATAATTGTGGAACTTTCCAGTTCTATAATCACTCATATCCTTGAAAGCAGAGGAAAGAGATACAGAAAGAAGATTTAAACACACTATCGTCTCCATCATAGTCTCAAGTTTCAATTGGAAGCATCAATATCAATTTATGAAATACTTTTATTTTATCTTAATATGTGCACATACTTCCGATCTCTGTCTACAGAAAGGGCTGAGAGAAAACATGATCACCCCTTAAACAGTAGGGCTTCTAAGAGAAACAGCTGAATCTAGGACTCAGGAGCTAACTTTAAGAGGCTTCCATTAGCCAAAGATGGAGTCATTTGAGCTTCAATGATGGTAATACTTGAAATGGATTAAACTAATACATTAAATTCTAAAAGTTCATAATAATATTCTTAAAAAACTGGTCACCTTTAAGAGATGATAGAGAACCCATTTATTATCTTAAAAAACATATATCAAAGGGAAAAAATCAAGAATTTATGTTACCTTTCTTTGTGAACTCTATCACTGGGTAACCAAGTAAGAGATAAGAACATGTATCTCTTTATAAAAATATTCCAATGAATAAATGAAAAAGAGTAAAAAGAATTAGAATATTACTATTTTTCAAACCTTAATGAATGAATAGATACAAATAATACATATAAAATGGCTGCTAGGATCACAAAAAAAGATGCAACCAAACATTGAAAGTAGGTTATCCAGATGAGCAGCCTCAGCCTCACTCAGATACTTGCCAGAAATACAAACCCTCAGGTCCGACCTCCGACCTCCTGAATCAGAAGGTTTGGGCATAGGACCCAGTAATCTGTGTTTTATTAAAACAAGCCCACCAGGTGATTCAGAGGTATCCTCAACTTCATTAAAGTCTATGTATAGCAACAGAAAACAGACTGAGACATAAAATTGGTACCAAGATGTAGGACTTTTGCTATAATATCTGAAAATGAAGCAGCAGCTTTGGAACTGGGTAACGGGTAGAAGCTGGCAGACTATGGAGGAGCTGGATAGAAAAAACCCGTATTGCCATAAATGGAGCATTAAGGGTGATTCTGGTGAAGGTTCTGAAAACAACTAGAGAAACTCTGAATCTTCTTTTTTTTTTTTTTTTTTTTTTTTTTTTTTTTTTTTTTTTTTTGAGACAGAGTCTCACTCTGTTGCCCACGTTGGAGTGCAATGGCACAATCTCAGTTCACTGCAACCTCCGCCTTGCAGGTTCAAGCGATTCTCCTGCCTCAGTCTCCCAAGTAGCTGGGATTACAGGCATGCACCATCAAGCCCCGCTAATTTTTGTATTTTTAGTAGAGGAGGGGTTCTGCCATGTTGGCCAGGCTGGTCTCAAACACCAAACCTCAGGTGATCTGCCTGCCTCAGCCTCCCACAGTGCAAGGATTACAGGAGTGAGCTACCGCGCCCAGCCTGAATCTTCTTAGAGATTACTTAAGTGCTCATGACCAGAATGTTGACAGAAATATGTAAAGTTCATTCTGAAGAGGCCTCAGATGGAAATGAGGAGCAAGGTACTAGAACTTGGAATAAAGGCCACACTTGTCACAAAGCAGCAAACAGCCTGACATACCTCAAGGCTATGTCCATGCCCTAGGGGTTTGTGGAATGCTGGACTTGAGAGTGATGAACTAGCATATAGGGTGGAAGAAATTTCTAGCAGCAAAACACTCAAGACACAGGTGAGATCTGGGAGCAAAGGGATGACAAAGACAGAATTTATAATCAAATGAAAAGCAAAGTGGAAAGATTTGGAAAACTCTCCTCAGGCTGGCTATGTAGAATTTAAAAAGCTTGTTTAGGAAAGGAAACCAAGAATGTAGCCTAGGAACCATTTGCTAAAGAGATTCATATTGATACAAGGGACCAAGAGACTATTTATCAGGATAATTAGAGAAAGACTCCAAAAGGCATTTCACACATCTTCGAAGCTGCTCCTCCCATCAGAGGCCCAGAGGCCTAGGAGTGCAGAATGATTTTGTGGGAGCCCATGGCATCCATGGCATTCTGCACAGCCCACTGTCCAGGACTGCCTCAGGACTCTGCTCCCTGCTCCCCAGAGCAAGGCTCTGTGGTTGCCCCAGCCATGACCCAAGTAGCAGCAGGTGTGGCTCAACTCACCACTATGGAAGGCACAAGCTATAAATTTTGGTGGCATCCACAAGGTGCTAATTCTGCAGGTATACAGAATGAAAGAGATGTGGGGCTATGGTAGTTTCACCTAGATTTCAAAGGATATACCAAAAAGACTGGTGCCCTGGCAGAGACTTGTCACAAGAGTGAACCCATTGCTGAGAGCCCCCACTAGGGCAATGCCTAGTACAGCCAGAAGCAAGGCCATGGCAGAGTCCCCACTAAAGTAATGCCTAATGGAGCTGTGGGAGCAGGAATGCTGCTGAGACCTCAGAACTATAGCATCAGCATGCAGGTCCAACCTGCAAAAGCCACAGGCACCCAACTGTAACTTACAAGGGCTGACATATGGATTGAGCATAGTAAAGCCATGGGGGTGGAGTCACTTGAGGCTTTCAGGTCCAACCCTGCACCCGTGTGCCCAGGATGCAGGACATGGAGTCAAAGGAGATTATTCTCCAGCTGTAAGATGTAACGCTGTTTTCCTTGTTGGGTTTTCATTTTACATGGGACCTGTTACTCCTTAATTTTTTCCTGTTGCTCCCTTGGAATGGCAATGTCTGTCCTATGCCTGCTCCACCACTATATTTTGGAAGTCGGTAACTTGTTTGATTTAATAGGCTCACAGCTGAAAAGAATCTGCCTCAAGGCAAATACACCATGTGTCTCACTCAAATCTGATTTACATGAGACTTGGAACTTTGGGTTTTTGAGTGCATGATAGAATGAATGAAGACTCTGGAGCTACTGGGATGGAATGAATGTATTTTTAAACACCAGAAGGACATAAATTTTGGGGGCCCAGAGTGGAATGCTGTGGTTTAAATGTGTTCTCCAAAGGTTCACTGTATTGGAAACTTGGTCCTGAATGCAGAAGTATTGAGAAGTAGTACTTTTAAGAGGTAACTGGGTCATGAGGGCTCTGCTCTCATGAATGGATTAGTAGACTAATAAGTTACTGGATTGATGGGTCATCAAGCAGGTAGGTTAGCTATCACAAGAATGCATCTGTTATAAAATCCAGTTTGGTTCTCACTCATGTGCCCTCTCAGCATGTGATGCTCTGTGCCACCTTGGGACTCTGTAGAGAATTCTCACTAGCAAGAAGGCCCTCACCAGAGGCTCACACCATGCTCTTGGACTTCTTAGCTTCCAGAACCGTAAAAAATAAATTTCTTTTCCTTATAAATTAACTAGTCTTTCGTATTCTGTTAAAGTAACAGAAAATGGACTAAAACAGATGCCATTAGGATAAAAAAGAGGGAGAAATAATATTTAAAGAAATAATAAGGCTAGGCATGGTGGCTCATATCTGTAACTCGAGCACCTTGGAAGGCCGAGGTGGGAGGATTGCTTCAGCCCAAGGAATTCAATACCAGCCTGGGAAACATGTTGAGACCCTGTCTCTATAAAAAAATATTAAAAATTAACCAGGCAGGGTGAAACACACCTGTAGTTTCAGCTACTCAGGAGGCTGAGGTGGGAGGACTGCTTAAGCCCGCAGTGAGGTGCAGCCTGCAGTGAGCTAAGGTCATGCCACTGTACTCCAGCCTGGGTGACAGTGAGACCCTGTCTCAGAGAGAGGGAAAAAAAAAGAATGAAAGAAAAAGAATAAAAAATACATAAATAATGGTTGAAATCTTTCCAAATTTGATAAAAGAAAAAGAAATATTAATCTACACATCCCCCAAGGAGCTCAACAAATTCTAAATAGGATAAATACAAAAAGATATACTTCCAGACACATTATAGGCAAAAATCTTGAGAGCCAAAGACAAGGAGAAAATCTTGAAAGCAGCAAGAGCAAAATGACCAGACAAGCACAAAGGAGTCCCCAATAAGATTAACAACTGACTTCTCATTAGAAACAAGTGAGGGCAGAAAGCAATGGAATTAAATATTCAAAGTGTTAAAGTAAAATATTGTGAATTATGACTCTAATATCCAGCAACACTGTATTTTTAAAATAAAGGTGAAATTAAGGCATACCCAGGAAAATAAAAACAGAGAATTTGTTGCTAGAATATCTGTTTTACAAGAAATACTAAAGGAAATTCTTCAGGCTAAAAGCAAGTAACACCAAACAGTAATTGGAAGCCCCAAAAAACAAAGCGTGCCAGTAAAGGAAATTACGTACATAATTGCAAAAGACACTGTAATTGCATATTTCTTCCCCTTTCTTCTCTTAACTGATTTAAAGAATAATTCAATAAAACACTGTAGCTATAATTTTATTATTGGGCTAACAACATTCACTGTTACATATTTAGACAATAACAGTACAAATGAAGCAGATGAGAACAAAGTTCTATGGGAGTAAGAAAATGACCCCAGAGCTAACTCAAATATGCAGAAATATGTAAAGAAAATGAAAAATAGAGAGGTCAATACAACTAACTATAAATATGTACTTGCTCTCCCTTGTCTCAGTTTCTTCAAAAGACATAAAGTAAAAATTACAACAGTGTATTGTTGGGTTTGACATAATAGGTACATCAATAATAGCACAAAAAAGTTGGGGAGGGAAATGGAGCTAATAGAGGAAGTCTATTTTGCTGAAAGTAAGTATAAATCAGAAGTGAAATTCTTATAAATCAAGATGTACACTGTAAACCCTGGAGCAACCACTAAGAAAATAATTCAAAATATATGTTTTAAAAAGTAGCAAAGGAATTAAAACATCACACTACAATATATCTACTTAACTCAAAAGAAGGCAAGAAAGGAAAGAACAAAAAAGACTTGAGACCTATGGAAAACAAAATTCGTAACTGCATACAAAAATCCAACTATATCAGTAATTACATTAAATGTGAACAGATTAAGCAATCTAATCAAAAGAAAGATTATCAGGCTGTATTTTTTTAAAAGAAAAAGAACAATGATCCCAACTACATATAAAATCTATATAAAACACATTTTAGATTCAATCATACAAATAGGTTGAAAGTAAAAGCTATACCATAAAAACAGTAAACATAAAAGAATCAGGCAAAATAGATTTTAAAACAAGAATATATTACTAGAAATAAAGAGAAACACTTCATAATGACAGAAGAGTCAATCCATCAGGAAGATATAACAATTAGAAGCATATATGCACCTAACAACAGAAGGAAGAAAAGACAGAGTTGAAGGGATACACAACTCAAAAATAATAATTGGAGACTAACCCTCTTTCAATATTAGATAAAACCACCAGGAAGAAAATCAACAAGAACACAGAAGATTTGAACAACACAGTAAGACAACTAGCCCTAAAGACAACTATATAACACTCCACCCAACAAGGCAATATGCATTCTTAAGTGCATAAGAAACATTTTCCAAAAGAGATCACATGCTAGGCCATAAACAACCTTCAATAATTTACAGAGATTAATCACACAAAGAATGTTCTCTGAAACAATGGAATGCAATTATAATACAATCAGTAACAGAAGGAATTTTAGGAAATTCACAAAGATGGGCGGGGGAACCACACTCCTAAATAACCAATAGGTCAAAGAAATCAGAGAGAAAATTAGAAAATATGTTGAGATGAGTGAAAACTAAAACACAACATACCAAAATTTATTGGATACAGCTAAAGAAAATAGTACTCAGAAAGAAATTTGTAGTTATAAATGCCTATATTAAAAAAGAAAGATCTCAAGTGGATAATCTAATCTTCCACCTTAAGAAGACAGAACCTACAAAAAGAAAAGCAAACTAAACCTAAGCAAGCAGATGGAAGGAAATAATAAAGAATAATGTGCAAACAAATGAAACAGAGAATAGAAAATCCAGAAAACAAAAGACACTGGCAAAGGATTTGGGAATCAGGTGGTCATTGTTGTTGACAGAAAAGGAAGGTTTCTTATTAGAAGGAACAAAATCCAGATTGCAAGGAATTTAAGGAATAAATGGGAGGGGAAAAATGAAGGCAGCATATGTAGACTCTTCTTTCAATAAGCTTGAAGAAAAAGAATGAGAAGACTGAAAATGAAGGCAAGAAGAAATGATTAACAAAGTCTTCTAGGAGGCAGAAAGGAATTAAGAGTCTAGGCAAATAAATTGGCCTTGGAAGGTATGGCAGACCTAGAGGTTGCCTACTTAGTCTTCCCTTCTTTGTGGATAACAAAATCTTATTTATTTATTTATTTATTTATTTATTTATTTATTTATTTATTTATTTTACCTTGGGAAGAGTGGAGGGCCATGAATCTAGACTAGTCTAAGCCAAACATAGGACTTCTGTACCCCTCCCCACTGACTGGCTTAGAAACAGTATAGGATGCAGTTTTGGCTAGTGAGGTCATGTTTTCTAGGAGGCTTCTAAGAAAGTTTTCTTCATTTCTGAAAAAGACATAAGAGAGACACCTTTTCTTACAGTCATGGATGCTTTGATATGAGTATGTCATTCTTGGAGTTAAAGCTGCCATCTTGAGATGAGGAGGGGAAAAGTCTGAAGACAAAAGTCAACTTATGCAGGATGGTAGAATGAAAAGACAGAGCCAGAGAGTCTGATGATAACGGTTAGCTGCTATGAGCCAACTAAAAAACCATCTTTCTTCCAGATTTCTAGTTATATGAGATAATAAAATACAGTTATTACATATGATACTTTCAGTTGGGTCTCTGTCACTTACCAGCTGAAAGTATTCTAATTGATATAGAAGGAAAGATACTTTCACAAGATAGATGTGGATGAAATTAACTTTGCATATTGGAGATAAGGGAATTGGAGAGTTTCAGCCTAAAGTTTCATTTATTAAAGAAAGTGAAACTCATATAGATCAATTTTACAAAAGGAGTGGCCTTAACATTTGCTGTTTCCTGCTTTAAAATATCAAGTATTACTAATGATAACAATAGCTAGTAATGAAGATGATTATGACGATAAGCTCATGGTTATTAAAGTATTTTTAAAGCTGGGTATTTTATCCTTTATTGTTTACCTTCTACATACTATTTGACTTCAATAGTGAAAACATACCAATCTCTTCTACTTTCTGTTCATAACAATTTTCATGGTAGTTTAATTTTTCATACTTTCATGGTATATAACACAGTATACCACAATATAGTTTACAGAGGGAATCCTTAACTTTGAAGAACAAACACTCTGAAAACTAAACAATTTATAAAAAGATTTCTCTATTTCCATACACTTTCTGAATCTGGCCAAGAAAATAAAACAACATTTCAACTGCATCTGTGCAATGATAGCTTGATTCATATCAGAAGATGGAAAATCAACACTGTAGCCACATAGATACACACCAGAGAAAGCACACTTTTAGCAGAAATAACAAAAAGCAACAGAATTGTGCTCTTATCCAAGCGGTTCCCAAATGGAAAAAAAAAAAAAAAAAAAATTGAAAGTTAAATTATAAGACAGCTTTTGAAGCACAAAACATTTTTCCTACAGAAACATTACTATGAGTCATGTCCTTAGTAGGCCCGTCCATAAAAGCCATATGCTTGTAAAACCATATGCATAAGACTGTTGTTTGAACTATACCAAAGCAGGATAATAGTTTTTCCTTGGGAAGATATATCATTTTCTCCCTCTTCTCTCTACTAAGTCCCAGAGGAGTGGGCCTCACCAGGGGCTCTGTCCACCTCTGGAGCTCAGCAGTCATCCCCCTCACTCTGCACATTCCATGGTCAGCCACACTGAACTTCTCCAACCTGCAGGGCCTCTCCCCTCCAAGTCATTACTGTTACAACCTTCCCTTCTTCTTCCTGTAGGTCACCTCCACTCAGCCTTCTGGTCTCAGCTTAATGCTACTTCCTCAGGTAGGCCATCCCTTGTCTCCACACTGAGTCATGTGTTCCTGATGTGTGTGCTCTCGCATCACACTATACTTTCCTAACACAGCATTTGTCAATCTCCCCGATAAGCTCCACTGTTTCAGGGATTCATTTCATTTGCTATTAATGTTAAGGTCAGAAGACTGCCTGGCATTTTGAAGATTCTTTACACATATTTATTTATACGAATTATTTCTCATAAGATACTTTAATGCATTTTTAACTTATCTACAGTCATTACCAAGGAAAAGGGGGGTTTTCCAAAGAACACTTCTCCTTCCCTCAATTTACACCTAGAGATTGTTCATAGGGAGGAAGCTACCTATCCAATTTCTTTCCCATTGCTGATTTATAGTCACTTAAATGGACATTAAAATTTTAGCAAATAGATACATTTTATTTTTCTTTTTAGAAGATGAGGCCTTTGAATGATGAAGCAATAAGTATATTTTCTAATATTAACTTGATCTCTTTTTTGTAGGTAATGTCACTCATTCTCATGACTTTTACTGTCAGCAATGAAATGCTTATTCCAAAATCTGTATCTCTATGCTTGATTTTTCTCTCAAGCTTAGAATCCAAACTTTCAGTTGTCTACAATTTTTATATCCGAATGTCCCACAAAAACTTCACCCCATTCCCCCACCCAATCTTTCTTTTCTGTGGTATTCCCCATTTCAGATATTTCAGATAATGACATCACCATCTAGTCAGTGGAGTCTCACACCCACGTTATCTCGTCCTTGTTAATTATTCACTGGACCATGGCCTCACAGTGGTGGCAACACTTGGGAGCAGAATCTGAGGCCCCACCGCAGACCTACTGAATCAAAATCTACCTTTTAACAAAATCCCTAGACAATTCATATGCACATTAAAATATGAGAAACACCGATGTATAATTCCTTTTTCTCTCTACCCCCACAAAACTCTGATACCAAGTCTATATAGGCAAATATATTCCCTCCCATCCATTTCTGTTATCATGGCCCTGATAAAGCCATCACTTCCTGTGGTGATGTGGACACTGAAATGGCTTCTTAGCTGACCTCATTCCTGCAGCCCACTGTTAACCCAGACTTTTAGAAGGGACACTCTGATGTACAGCTATGAGAGGACATATGGTTGGCTAGCCAGTACTGTGCATAATGTAAAGTATGTCCTATCTATGTTGCAATTTAAAATCTGGGGATGCTCACAAAATTGTCACATAGAAAAGCATGCAAAAAAAAGAAAAAAAAGATTAACTTTGCTTGTGTCTCCTTGTTATAATCACTGATCTCAATTTTCTTTCCAAATACAAACCTAACCATGTCATATCCCTCTCCAAAATCTTTTAGTGGCTTCTGAACACATCATGTATTTCTACACTTTTACCTTTCTGTTCATGCTTTTTCCCTTTTCTCCTATCCACCTTGCAAAAATTTTGCCCATCTTCTGAAGTCCTGCTCAAGAGTTATCTCTGGAGAACAGTCATCTCACCTCACCAACTCTCTAAGAAATAACTGCTTCTCCATTACCTCTACAACCCACTGCACTCTGTTCAACACACGATTATGGCACTCATCTCGCTGTATGAAAGGCCCATGGATGTCTGTCTTTCCTGTCAGACAAGGACTTCCTCAAAGGAATTCTGTATTTCAGTCACTGGCAGATGGTAGACACTCAAAAAATGTTTTAAAAAATCAATTACCATTTATATTTGACATTATTAAAAGCTGTAGAACTTATCATTGATAACATGAATATATTTATAAACTCTACAATACTAAGTACCATATCTCTCAAGTTATATGCACCCAGGCACAGTAAAAGTTTAAACATGCTTGGGGACCTAATTCAGCCACTTAAATGCAGCTATCCTTAAAAGCCCACATTCTGGGGAGGCCCACCTTATTTCCTGAGAGTTCAATCAGATAACTGAACAGGGCAAACAGAGGTTAATTTCTGATGAGAAGAGAGGGAGGTCAAGTCTGCCAACTGATTTTAAAAATTATATATTGTGCCATAAAGATTGTAATAAAGAAATAAAAGTTTGTTATCTATAACTTTAAAATATTTAAAAATTCATTTTCTGCACATTATCTTTCAAAAGCAGTTGAAATTACACTAAACATATCATTCTGTATTTGGTTACAAAATTTTGCCATAAGTTACACTTATAATTACACTTTAGTGATCAAATTATTCCATCACCCTAACAAATGTTCATTAAAACATTTACCAAAGTCCAATAATTTAGTTCAATAGTTACTGAATAATTACTTGTATGCCAGACCCTAATGCAGGGCCTGACCAGCCCTAACCTCAAGAACTCCCCAGCCAAGTGGTAGGGACTGATTCATACACCCATGACTGTGGTGCAGTACCGAATGCAAACCAGAGTGCTCACTGGCAGGGCTGACTCAGAAGGGATGCCCCCAGGATCTGACTGCTGCTCTCAAGAGATAGAAAGTCAACACGAAAAACAGGGGAAGGACCCATAAAGATGAGACATAAGAATTTCAAATGGCACAGCATGTTCAGGGAAAGGCAGTGGCTGGGAGTAGCACAAGAAACACATTAGAGTGAATGGGTCCATTTCCTTAAAGCCTCTCCAGAATTGGAAGTTATTTTAATTTTCAGTGCTTTCGAGAGAATAGAAGAGGTAACTCAAGGTTAACTTAAAAGGCATTTCTTTGATTACCAGTGACGGTAAACATAATTCCACCGTTTTATTAATCATTAACTGCTAAAATACTTTGTTTACTTATGTATTAAAACTTCTTCATTAGGTTTGAGAGAACTTCCTCTTCAGATATTATAGATGTTCACCCTTAGTCACATTTGATACAAGCATTTCCTCCAGTTGTGTTGTGTTATTTTTTTCGTTGTAAATAAACCTTACATTTTGTATGTTCAAAACTATTAGATCTTTTCCTTGGTGAGCATTCCAACACTGAGTCATCAATCCTTCACAAATCTGATGAATATTGTTCTATTCTCTACTACTTTTCAAAAATACGATTAAAAAATATTTAGCTCTTTATACTAGCTAGACCTGATTATAAAAACAAAAACAAACAAACAAAAAAACATGATGTGCATAAACATTCACATACAGGCCAATATCCTCCCTCTTCCAATCTTACTCCCACTCCCTTTGCTAAGATGGCTAGGGAATTCCTTTTCATACAAACTCTCGATTCATTTTCATTCAGGCTCCCTTACATAGCAATGCTGGGAAGAGAGCAGCTAGAGCATGTGTCCTTTGCAGTATCTTTAGAGATGGCCCTGAAATATCTACAACCTCTACGAAAGAATTACAAATTAGTATTTTAAGGTACATAACATGGACAGAAAACATTTATGGGATGTATCAGCAATAAACATCAATGCTAATTTAAAGTACTAGCGGATACCTTCTAAGTCCCCAAACAAGTAATGCAGTTTTTCTTTAAGGGCCTGGAATGTATAGCCTTTTTACTAACTTCATATTACAGAAGGCAGTTTTCAAATTAGCAAAGGGGGCTCAGTCCAGTGGTATACAGTTGAACATGTCTGACTCCCATGGGGAGTCTGGAAATGTGGGGAGGCGTTTTTTAGATGTCACAATGAGAGAGCACACTATTGTGAATCTTGCGACATGTAGGGCAATCTTGTACAACAAAAACCTGTCCTATCCCAAATGCCAATAGCCACCTCACTTCAGCTAAGGGCCTTCCAGCCCAAGATGATGTGCTTCCTATATTTAATGAAGGAAACTCCTGACTTCCAATTGTTCTATCTACCCTGCCACCCAGTACATGTTTTACCAAGGGAGGACCAGCCCTAAGTAAGATTGTGAGGTAGAATAGGCAGTACTGGATGTCTTGCTTACTCCTCCTATTGGGTCCTTTGTTTTAAAACTCTGTTGTGGCCTGAATCCCTGCAAGTAACATCCCAGGAAGTTCTGGCTTGGAGGAACCCAGGAAATTGGCTACTGTCCTCTCATTCTGATCCACCAAAACCTGTTCCCTGCAAGTTCTTAGAAAACATCTGAAGAACAAAGCATACTCTGATACTAACTTCATGAAGGTACAAGTGCATTCTTCTTCTCAGGGATATTTGTGTTTAAGCACTAAACCAGAGATGCCACTCCTTACCTTATGCCCTACTGCCATCCTTGTGTAAGCTACTACCATTTTTCACTGTGATTACCACAGTAGCCTCTTAACTGGTCTTCCTGCTTTAAGTCTTCCAAGTCATAGTCTATGCTCAAGAAAGAGCTGACCTAAGTGAGATCATGTCCTTTCTTGGCTCAAAACTCTCTGGTGGTTCCCTAGTTTACTCCAATAAAAGCCTCCAATGTCTTTTATTGGTACCTCCAATGCAAGGTCATAAATAATCTAAAATCTGAAAATCTGAGGGGAGAGCACATACGGGAGAAAAAACAAGAGTCCATTTTGGTCACGTTAAATTTGCAATGCCTAAGAGACATTCAAGTAGAGATGTCAGAAAGGTGTTATCCCCAGATCCTCAGAAGAGAGCTTCAGGCTAGATAAGTAGTCCTCAACAGGTGGTGATTTTATGTACCCCGGAGACATCTGGCAATATCTGGAGACATTTTGATTGTCACAATAAGGGTAGAGGGAACTCTATTAGCAGTTACCGCGTAGAAGCCAGAGATGCTGCTAAGCATCCTACAATCCACGAGACATCCCCCGACACTGAAAAAATTTTCCAGCCCAAAATGTCAATAGTGCTAAAGATGACAAACTCTGGGCTAGAGATAATGTGAAAGACTTACACAAAAAGATATTTAACCAAAAGTACAAGATGAAAAACAAGGGAACTAAACCTCTCCTCTTTTAGATGTCAGGTAACACAGAAGACAGAAAATGGTCAACTAGAATGGGAGAAGGAAAACCAGGGAAGGGTTTGTGTCAGAGGCCAAGAGACAAGTGTTTCCAAAAGGCAGCAATGGTCAATTGTGGTCAACTGTGTGGAAAACTGCTAAGACGTCAAATAACCTGATAGGGGGTTAAAAGGTTTGAGAAGAATGAAGGCAGTATGCTGTGGGGAGTGAGGGAGTGAGATAATAGACATGTTGGAAGACTGCTGGACAATTTTAAGGCTGCTGAATATAACATTAAAGTGAAAAAACTGGCAGGTAGTTGAGCTCACCCAGTTCTGAGATTGGAGAGACCAAAGAAGTACAAAAGAATTGAAAGAATTTGCCGGAAAATAATTTGAATCAAAGCATCTAGGCTGGATAAGGAAGGAACTGGTAACAGAAAGGAAGTGATAAGTAGAAATCTGGGAAGGGCGCTGGAAGTCATGATGAGTCATAAATACTTTTCCCACATCAATAAATATATTTCCTATATGCTTTTAACTGTTTCATAATAACATAGCCTATTGCTTGATATTATTAAGCAAATGTGATTATTACTTTAATAAGTTACAAGAGATAAGTGTTGGTGATGGTGTGAAAAAGAGAAAACTCATACACTGTTGGTGGGAATGCAGATCAGTGCGGCCATTGAGAAAAACTGTACAGGGGTTCCTAAGGAAATTAAACATACAACTACCATATGACTCAGCAATTCCTCCAGCGGGTAGATAGCCAAAGGAAATGAAATCACCATCTCATAAAGATACCTGCACTCCCATGTTCACTGTAGCATTAGCCAAGATTTAGAAACAATAGCCAAGATATTGAAACAACCAAAGTATCTGTCAAGAGATGAATGAACTGTGAGGTATGTGTGTGTACATATGTGCATGTGTGTATATATATATGTACATGCACATACATAAGTGGAATATTATTCTGCCTTAAAAAGGAGATCCTGCCATTTGCTACCACATGGATGAACATGGAAGACATTATGCAAAGTGACATAGGCAAGACACAGAAAATGCATGACCTCACTTATATGAGGAATCTTAAAAAAAGAAAAGAAAAAGAAAGTTGAGCCGGGCGCGGTGGCTCAAGCCTGTAATCCCAGCACTTTGGGAGGCCGAGGCAGGCGGATCACGAGGTCAGGAGATCGAGACCATCTTGGCTAACACGGTGAAACCCCGTCTCTACTAAAAAATACAAAAAACTAGCCGGGCGAGGTGGCAGGCGCCTGTAGTCCCAGCTACTCGGGAAGCTGAGGCAGGAGAATGGCGTAAACCCGGGAGGCGGAGCTTGCAGTGAGCTGAGATCCGGCCACTGCACTCCAGCCTGGATGACAGAGTGAGACTCCGTCTCAAAAAAAAAAAAAAAAAAAAAAAAAGTTGAATACTCAGAGAATAAAACGGTGGTAAGCAGGGGCAGGCGGGGGAGAAAATGGGAAGATGTAGCTCAAAGGATACAAAGCTGCAGATACGCAGGATAAAGGGGTCTCCCTGTCTAACATACAACATGAGGACTACAGTTAATACTGTATTGTATTTGAGATTTTTGCTAAAAGAGATTTTAAGTGTTCCTGCCACTAAAAAGGGTAACTATGTGAGATGACTGATGTTAATTTGGTTGACTGTAGTATCCAGTTCACTGTGTGTGTACATCAAAACATCGCATACCTTAAATATATACAATAAAAAGGAGGTATTTACTATTTGAACAATGCTCATCATCCTATTTACTTTTCCAGAGTAGGATCAAATGGCATTTGTGGGAAAGATCATGTTATTGTGAAAGATATGCATATGATAAATAACAGACCTGGGTTAAAATATCAGCTCTTTCATTTACTATGTTGTGACCATGGACAACTTACTTAACCTCTCTGAGCCTAAATCTCTTCAGCTAATTAACAGATGTGGTACACAGAATATTGGCTCCCTCAAAGGATGTCCATACCTTATTCCCTGGAATCTCTGCCTACCCTATATTACATGGTATGATATTGTGAAATATATATCTGGTCTACATCCTCATTTCCTGGCATACAACTGCTAAAATCCTTAGAATCTCCAAAGTGATGCCTTTTGTATGCTAATGAGTTACTGATGGTTGGTAGTCTCTAGGTAGCTTCAGGATGGAGGATGGTCACTAGAAAGACCAAAGCACAATTAGAGGGTTGGGACGTTCAGCGACACCCTCCAAGCTCTAGGAAGGGGAAAGGGTCTGAAAGTTAAGTTGATCACCAACAGCCAATGATTCAATCAATCATGCCTACCCAATGAAGCTTAAATAGAAACCCAAAAGGACACAGTGTGGAGAGCTTTCAAATAGCTGAACACATGGAGGTTCGCAAATGGTAGTACACCCGGGGAGGGCAAGGGAGCTCCTTGCCCCTTCCACATGCCTGGCCCTGTGCACCTCTCCATCTGTATCCTTTGTAATAAACCAGTAGATGTGTTTGCCTGAGTTCTGTGAGCCCTCTAGTAAATTAAATGAACCCGAAGAGGTGGCTGTGGGAATCCCAATTTATAGCAGGTCGGTCAGAAGCACAGGTAGAGCCTCCTGAGACTTGCTGTGAGACTGAGGCCTAAAGATGGGGGATCTGACACTCTCTACAGGTGATGTCAGCATTGAATTGAAGGTAACCCAGGTGGTTGGTGTCTGTTGCAAAATGGCTTGGTGTGGTGGGGAGGAAACTCCCACACGTGTCATCACAGAAGTCTGCTGTGTTGATTGCTGTTGGCTGAGAGAATACAAAAAAAAAAAAAAAATTTTTGAATGTGTTTTTTCCACTCATTTGGTGAGGGGGAATTAAGGTTGCACACAGAATTAAGGCTGGTAATCAGTGGACCTTAAAATAACGAGAGTATCTGCATTATCCAGATGGGCCCAAAGTAATCACAAGGGTTCTTAAAAGGGAAAGCGGGGGCAAAAGAATCAAAACCAGAAAAACAGCACTGTGAGAAAGATTTGCCCAGCCACTGCTGGCTCTGAAGATGGAAGGAGACTAAAAGTGAAGGAATGCAGGCAGCCTCCAGAAGCTGGAAAAGACAAGAAAATTGACTTCCCCTAAGCCTTCAGGAAGAAGGGCAGCCCTGCTAACAGGACGTCAGGTCCATTTTGGGCTTCTGACCTCCAGAATGTAAGATAAGAAATTTGTGTTGTTTTAAGCCACAAAGGTTTTTTTGGTGTTTTTTTGTTTTGTTTTGTTTTGTTTTTTTGAGACAGAGTCTCGCACTGTGGCCCAGGCTGGAGGGCATGGAGTGCAGTGGCGTGATCTCAGCTCATTGCAACCTCCTTCTCCTGGGTTCAAGCAATTCTCCTGTCTCAGCCTCCTGAGTAGCTGGGATGACAGATGCACGCCACCACGCCAGGCTAATTTTTGTATTTTTAGTAGAGATGGGGTTTCACCATGTTCGTCAGGCTGGTCTCCATCTCCTGACCTCGTGATCCGCCTGCCTTGGCCTCCCAAAGTGCTGGGATTACAGGCGTTAGCCACTGCACCCGGCCAGATTTTTTGTTTTTTTGTTTTGTTTTGTATTACAGCAACAATACAAAACTAATACACAGGTAAAATGAACTGCCTTCATAAGCTTTGTGTAGCTTAACCAAGATAACGTATATAAAGTACCTAACTGAGTGCCTAGTATATAGGAAGCATTTAAATAGCTATTAAGAGTGTTAGTTCTTTAATAGTAGAACACTCTTAACAGCACTGAAACCAAATAGTCAACAGAAAGAACACTGAGTTCTAGAATTTACTCAAAGCTGCGACATAAGACATCTTGGCCTCTCTATGACAGCTCTCTCACACAGCAAAATGAGAGGGGACTAGATGACTTTTGAAGTTTCTGCCAGCTCTAAAATTTTACGATTCTAAAATCTAATTCCTTAATGATACATTCTACTTATTGCTAATTAACTGATTGAGAAAATCCTATTAAATATAAACAGTAGACCAAGCAGTTTTCATTTTATGTTTCAACATTTTCAATATTTTATATTGCTGAGTTACAGCCTTATAAAGTTGAGTCATGGCATAAAAATCACAGGCCTGCAAGCAAGGAAAAATATCTAAGTCATCCTGCTATTACTTAATGGCCTTACAGTCAAACTGAAATAATAATAATAATATCTTTTCAAATAGCTCAAAGTATATTCCCACATATTACCTCACTTATTCTTTTTTAACAGCTTTATTGAGGTATAATTCACATACCATGCAATTTACCCTTTTGAAATATACAATTCCATGGTTTTAGTATATTCAGAGTTGTGCCAACATCACCGCCATTTTAGAACGTTTTTATCATCCCAAAATGAAACTCCCTATCCATTAGTCCTTCCCCATCTCTCTCCTCTAACCCTCTCAGCTCATGAATCTACTTTCTGTCCCTATGGATTGGCCTACCCTGCACATTTCGTATAAATGGAATCATACAACATACAGCCTTTTATGTCTGCTCCTTTCACTTAGCATGTTTTGTTATGTTACAGCATGTGTCAGTACTTTATTCCTTTATGCTTTTAATGCTAAATAATATTCCATTGTATGGATGTACCACATTTTGTTTATATATTCATCAGCTGATAGATATTTAGATTGTTTCTACTGTTTAGCTATTAGGAATAATGTTACTAGCATTTGTGTATAAGTTTTTGTGTGTACGTATGTTTTCATTTATCTTGCACAGATACCTAGGAGTGAAACTGCTAGGTAACACAGGGTAACTCTATGTTTTAACCTTTTGAAGAACTGTCAAGCTATTTCTAAAGTGGCTGCCCATTTTAAATTCCTGCCAGCAATGTATGGAGCTTCCAATCACTCCACATCCTCACCAACACTTGTTATCTTCTTTAGATTACAGCTAACTAGTGGGCATGAAGTAGCATCTTATGTGGTTTTGATTTGCTTCTCTCTCTGAGTGACAACGTTGAGCATCTTTTCATGTGCTTATCGGTCATTCATAAATCTTCCCTAGAGAAATGTCTATTTAGATCCGTTGCCCATTTTAATGGGGTATTTTTGTCTTTTTAATATTGAGCTACAAAGGTTCTTTACAAACATGGATATAAGTCCATTATCAGATATATAATTTGCAGGTATTTTCTCTTACCCTGTATACCTCATCTAATCTTAGTGCAGCTACTTGCACTAGATAGATTGTGTGTTGCTATCCTCATTTTGCAGACAGAATTGGCATATGATTAAACAGACCTGATAACTGGCACTCAAAAGAAAACATATAGCTGTGCCTCTGCTTCTATTAATTTAAAAGAGTATATTGATAGCAACATTGTGACAACACATCCAGCAAGGCTGCCTTGTTCAACTCAATAGATGCAGGGAAGCTATCCTGTATCTATTATACAACCTAACAATATTTACCACAGTTACACCAAGGATAGTTCATTCCTTCACTCAAAAAATACTGAGTATTACATGTGAGGTGCCACACTACTCCTAGTTCACAAGCATCCATGAACATGATCAAATCCTTGCCCTCATTAGTCTTATAATTTGGCAGTGTCATGCAAAACTCTTAACCTTAAAATTCCTTAGTTGCAAACAGTCCTGATAAAGAAATGTTTTATCTTAAAGATCCACTCTCAACTCAGAGGAAGCATTACAGAGCTTAACACAATTGATACTCTTTTTTTAAAAAAATGAAAAGCATCAAACTTACTTTGTGTCCTAGGACAACCTTGTTGTCCTAGTATTGTTGTCCTTGTTATCGGAGTATTGCTCCGATATCTAGGCCATCACCTGGTTCTTATCAATTCTTTTTTTCTTTTTTTTTTGAGATGGAGTCTTGCTCTGTCACCCAGCAGCCTGGAGTGCAGTGGCTCAATCTAGGCTCACCGCAACCTCCACCTCCCGGGTTCAAGCGATTCTCCTGCCTCAGCCTCCCGGGTAGCAGGGATCACAGGCACACGCCAGGACACTCAGCTGATTTTTGTATTTTTAGTAGAGATAGGGTTTCACCACATTGGCCAGGCTGGTCTCAAACTCCTGACCTCGTGATCCACCTGCCTTGGCCTCCTAAAGTGCTGGCATTACAGAAATGAGCCACTACACCCAGCCTTATCAATCCTTTTTATAATGCAACAATGCTTACTTTAATGACATTTGTTAAAATTAAACATGGCTAAAAGAAGAAAATACATATGTTTACCTTTAACCAGAAAAACCTGATGATTCAGAGACTAACTCATGGCCAGTTCCTATTCCATCCTGAATAAAAACATTACAATAGCTCCATTAAACAAAACGAAAATATAGAGTTACAAATCTGACAACTTAAACAGGTAGTTCTTTTTTTTTGTTGTGTTTTTGCTTTTTTGTTTTTTGAGACGGAGTCTCGCTCTGTCACCCAGGCTGGAGTGCAGTGGCCGGATCTCAGCTCACTGCAAGCTCCGCCTCCCGGGTTCACGCCATTCTCCTGCCTCAGCCTCCCGAGTAGCTGGGACTACAGGCGCCCGCCACCTAGCCCGGCTAGTTTTTTGTATTTTTTAGTAGAGACGGGGTTTCACCGTGTTAACCAGGATGGTCTCGATCTCCCGACCTCGTGATCCGCCCGTCTCGGCCTCCCAAAGTGCTGGGATTACAGGCTTGAGCCACCGTGCCCGGCCAACTTAAACAGGTAGTTCTAACCTTTTCCATCAAAGCAGTCCTAATTCAGAGCTGAGGGATCTAATCAACCCCAGAAGACTAAAGGCATCACCATAAGTGTCCCAGGCAAACTTTAAATGTCTTTATCTTATTTTTTTCCTTAAAAACTGTACACAAATATTACATTCTAAACTCTAATACATCTATTTCCTCTTGGTGTAAAACATTTAATATGTTTAATTAGGGTCAACAACAAAGTTGTTGGCTAGACACAATGGCTCATGCCTGTGTTTCTAACACTTTGGGAGACTGAGAAGGGAGAACAGCTTGAGGCCAGGAGTTTTAGATTAGCCTGGGCAACATAGCAAGACCCTGTCTCTAGAAAAAAAAATTAAAAATTAGCCAGACACAGTAGTGCACATCTGTAGTTCTAGGTACTTACTTGCATGGCTGAGGTAGGAGGATCACTTGTGCCCAGGAGTTCAAGGCTGCAGTGAGCTATTATTGCACCACTGCACCCCAGCCTGGGTAACGAAATGAGATCCTGTTTTTAAAAAAAAAAAAAAAAAAAAAAAGATTTTGTTGAGAAGGATAGACAGAACTTATGGTGTGTAATTAGAACTATGTTAATTTGCATCTCCAAGACAATCCTAAGTCAAAAGAACAAAGCTGGAGGCATCATGCTACCTGACTTCAAACTATACTACAAGGCTACAGTAACCAAAACAGCATGGTACTGGTACCAAAACAGAGATATAGACCAATGGAACAGAACAGAGTCCTCAGAAATAATACCACACATCTAAGCCATTTGATCTTTGACAAACCTGAGAGAAACAAGAAATGGGGAAAGGATTCCCTATTTAATAAATGGTGCTGGGAAAATTGGCTAGCCATAAGTAGAAAAATGAAACTGGATCCTTTCCTTACTCCTTATACGAAAATTAATTCAAGATGGATTAGAGACTTAAATGTTAGACCTAATACCATAAAAACCCTAGAGGAAAACCTAAGTAGTACCATTCAGGACATAGGCATGGGCAAAGACTTCATGTCTAAAACACCAAAAGCAATGGCAGCAAAAGCCAAAATTGACAAATGGGATCTCATTAAACTAAAGAGCTTCTGCACAGCAAAAGAAACTACCATCAGAGTGAACAGGCAACCTACAGAATGGGAGAACATTTTTGCAATCTACTCATCTGACAAAGGGCTAATATCCAGAACCTACAAAGAACTCAAACAAATTTACAAGAAAAAAACAAACAACCCCATCAAAAAGTGGGCAAAGGATATGAACAGACATTTCTCAAAAGAAGACATTCATACAGCCAACAGACACATGAAAAAATGCTCATCATCACTGGCCATCAGAGAAATGCAAATCAAAACCACAATGAGATACCATCTCACACCAGTTAGAATGGCAATCATTAAAAAGTCAGGAAACAACAGGTGCTGGAGAGGATGTGGAGAAATAGGAACACTTTTACACTGTTGGTGGGATTGTAAACTAGTTCAACCATTATGGAAAACAGTGTGGCAATTCCTCAAGGATCTAGAACTAGATGTACCATATGACCCAGCCATCCCATTACTGGGTATATACCCAAAGGATTGTAAATTATGCTGCTATAAAGACACATGCACACGTATGTTTATTGCAGCACTATTCACAATAGCAAAGACTTGGAATCAACCCAAATGTCCATCAGTGACAGATTGGATTAAGAAAATGTGGCACATATACACCATGGAATACTATGCAGCCATAAAAAAGGATGAGTTTGAGTCCTTTGTAGGGACTTGGATGCAGCTGGAATCCATCATTCTTAGCAAACTATCACAAAAACAGAAAACCAAACACCGCATGTTCTCACTCATAGGTGGGAACTGAACAATGAGATCACTCGGACTCAGGAAGGGGAACATCACACACCTGGGCCTATCATGGGGAGGGGGGAGGGGGGAGGGATTGCATTGGGAGTTATACCTGATGTAAATGACGAGTTGATGGGTGCAGCACAGCAACATGGCACAAGTATACATATGTAACAAACCTGCACGTTATGCACATGTACCCTACAAATTAAAGTATAATAATAATAAATAAATTAAAAAAAAAAAAAGAAAACAAAAGTAAGGGGAAATAATTTTCTTCTGGTTTCAGCTTAAAAAAAAGAAAAAAAGAAAAACAGTAGATGTAAGAAAGACACTCTGACTGGCTCTTTGATTCCTGAAAGGAAGCCCCCAAGTGAAAGATGACCCTCCTACACACCAGGAAGGAACATTTTAACCACCGGAGATGTGAAGGCCAGGATGAAAGAAATCTGTATAAATGAACATTGTTAAACTAGCCCTTATCTTCCCAGATACTTTTCCATAAATGTTATTCTTTGTTCAACCTAGCATGTAAGAACTTAGGCAGAAGCTGGGCACGGTGGCTCATGCCTGTGGTCCCAGCGCTTTGGGAGGCCGAGGCGGGTGGATCACTTTGGGAGGCCAAGGTCAGGAGTGCGAGATCAGTCTGGCCAACATGGTGAAACCCCATCTCTAGTTTAAATATATATATATATATGCCAGGCGTGGTGGCGGGCGCTGTAATCCCAGCCCCGCGGGAGGCTGAGGCAGGAGAATAGCTTGAATCCGGGAGGCAGAGGTTACAGTGAGCCAAGATCATGCCAACGCTTGCATGCTGTAATCCCAGCCTCTCAGGAGGCTGAGGCAGGAGAATAGTTTGAACCTGGAAGGCGGAGGTTGCAGTGAGCCAAGATCATGCCAACGCTTGCACTCCGTCCTGGGGGACAGAGCAAGAGCAAGGCTCCATCTCAAAAAACAAAAACAAAAAAAAGAGCTTAGGCTGAGCCACTTCTCTTTTTTTTTTTTTTTTTTGAGATGGAGTCTTGCTCTGTCACCCAGGCTGGAGTGCCATGGCAGATCTGGGCTCTCTGCGGCCTCTGCCTCCCGGGTTCGAACTGTTCTCCTGCCTCAGCCTCCTGAGTAGCTGGGATTACAAGCGCATGCCGCCACGCCCAGCTAATTTTTTGTATTTTAGTAGAGCCGGGGTTTCACCATGTTGCCCAGGCTGGTCTCGAACTCCTGAGTTCAGGCAATCCGCCCGCCTCGGGCTCCCAGGGTGCTGGGATTACAGGTGTGAGCCACGGTGCCTGGCCGCCACTTCCTTAAGTCTTCATTTCTCTGTTCGGACACATATGTACATGTAAATTTTATGAAATAAAAATTTGTATGCTTTTCTCCTGTTAAAAAAAAAAAAGATTTTGTTGAGAAGGATAGACAGAACTTATGGTGTGTAATTAGAACTATGTTAATTTTTACTATAAAAATGTAGTAGATTAAATAATAGCAAGTGAGGAAAACTAACACTCAGGAAGATGCAGCATGCATGCCTCATGGTTCTGAGTGCCTTCTGCACACCACTTCGTATTGCACGTACCACTGTCAGGCAAGCCAGGTCCCTGAGGATTAAGAAGGCACAGGCTGAGCAGGGAGAGCATGGCCTGGGGTGATCCCAGGGATGAGCTGCTGCAAAAGAGCAACAGTTCAACCTGGGGCTTTCCCACACTGTGAGCTGGCAGGCTAAAGGTTCTCAGAAGGCGTCTCAAAGTTGCTTTGGAGGTCAGAGGACAACTGCAAGTGGGCAGAGCACTGCACTCCTGACCCCCCTTTCACTCAGTTTCCCCTGGCTGACACACGGGGCTTCCATCAAAGTTTTCTGCAGACTGAAGTATGAAGTCAGACTGTGAATAAAAGGTCTGAAAACCTAGATCTAGAGGAAGTCTTGGCCAGGAAGACAACCATGTACATCAGATATGAAAGACAAGGTGAGGACAAAATGGGAGAATGAATAATGGAGCTGGAGAGGAAGAGAGTCAAAAACAGGAAAGGGTGTGGTATAAGCCAAGGGTCAGGGTCAGGCGTTCGTCCACAGAAAAGAATGTCTATTGTGGAGTGGGTGTGTCTGCTTAAAGGAATAGCAACAAGATTCTCATCCAGAAGCACTCAACTGCTGAAATCTCAAATTCCCATATGTTACATGTGGACCACCATCTCTTGTCCTTCTACCCCTCTGGATTACTTAATTGCCCACGGCCAATCAACTCTCCAAAAAGCAGTCAGTGTGAGCCTTCAGAAAAGTACTTCTCTGACTCAAACCTTTCAATGGCTTTTCATGACCCTTGAATAGAATCCTAGGTGCTTACAGTGGCCCTAATGTATCATGGCCCTAATTTATTACCACTGTCCTCCTCCTCACTCATGCTCCCCAGTGCCACAGCTATTCCTCATACAAGCCTCTGTCAGAGCTTTGCACATATATGTGCTATTTCCTTGTCCTGGAATGCTCTCAGACATCTGCATTGCTGTGTCCCTGATGACATTCATGTCTTTGCTCAGAGGTCACTTCTCAGAGCCTCTTCCCTGATTTCATTTTCTTTTCGACATTATCTTACCATCTGGAATTATACATACAAGTATATATATATGTTTATACACATAATATATGTTAATCATCTACCTCCCCATTGGAATTAAGCTCTACAAGGGCAGATTTTGTTTTGATCACTGTTTTGATCTAGGGGGCCATAGCACCTAGAACAGTGTCTAGAAGATAAATGCTCAATACACATTTATTGAAGGAATGACTGCATACACCAACTCTGTCCTTAAATATGTTACGCTCGGTCTTTCCCCATTTCACTCTCTATCTTTCCTAATCCATTAACCATCCTCCAAGCTTCACTTCTTATCCGTTGTAACCCAGAATCTGATCTCCCAGAAACAGGGACACTCTTCCCCACAATGCCAGAAAGGAGGTAAGAATGTGTGTGTGGTTACTGGTCAGTGAGGGTGAAGGAAACAGAGGGAGTCTGACCTAATAACCCCTGACTCCCTGGCCTAAATTCTCAACTGTCTTACTGGCTTGTCCTTCCACATACACTCCCTAAACCAATCTAAGAGTCTACTTCTTTAATCCCATCCCTGGTCTAGACAGCACTCTCACAAAAATCCCCAACCACAGAAGCTGGGAATTCCACAAATACACGGCTTCCCACCTCAGCAGACCCTTCTCACTGCTGCCATCAATCCTCTCTTAGGCTCTCTCACATCCCACAGATTCAATCCCAAACGTCCACCACTTTCAAGCTTCCTACTCCCCCTTCACTCAGAAAATGACATCACCTCCACACAAACAAAAGAGGGGTTATTAGGTCAGACTCCCTCAGTTTCCTCCACCCTCACTGACCAACAACCACACTCACATTCTTCCCTCCTTCCTGGCCCTGTGGAGGAAGGTGCCAGGAAGATGTAGGAAAGAAACTTCCTGCTCAAAGCAAATCTGCAACTTCAGGTATCCACCTCCTTAGGGCTCTGATGCCATCATTTATCCACTTCCCCCTCCACATTTTCTCTCTCTCCTTCTCTTCTTTTACCCCGCTGCACATAAATGCTTACATTTCTCCCATCATTTGGTTCATTAAAAAAAATGAACCAAACTAATATACATCCCCAGACTTTATGTCTCTCTTGCCACTTCCTATTTGCCTCTTTTCCTTCACAGCCAAGCCTTGAAAAAAGAGTTTAAACTGTTTTTACTGTCTCCCCTACCCCACATCATTTCCTACTTAACCCTCTGCAATCTGGACTGCAAACACAAAACTGCTCTTCCCAAAGCACAGATGACTTCTTAAATGAAAATTTACTCAAAGTGTATCAATTTAATAATGATATCCTTGATCTTAAAATGCCCGTCTCTTGGCTTCAGCAACGTTATTCTTTCTTAGTGTCCTTTCCACTTTTTTGGCCCCTTCTTTGCAGTCCAGTTTGCTATACTGACTGTGTGATCTGGGGAAAAAAACAAAAAACAAAAAACCTCTAATCATGTCATGTCACAGTTAGGAACATGGGCTTTGTCTCTGTCTGAGCTACCACAACAACAGAAATTTAACTGGGTGGCTTAAACAACAGAAATGTATTCTCTCACAGCTCTGTAGGCTGAGAAGTCCAAGATCAGGGTGCCAGCATGGTCACTTTCTGATAAGGGCCACTCTGGGCTGGCAGACAGCCACCTTACACTGTGTCCTCATATGGCAGCAGAAGAGCAAGAGTAAGCTCTCCGGTGTCTCTTCTTTTAAGGGCACTATTCCCATCATGAGGGCCCCACCCTCAGGCCCTCGTCTAAACCTAATTATCTACCAAAGGCCCCATCTCTAATTACTATCAACATTGAGGATTAGGGCTTCCACATGAGTTTGGTGGCGATACAATTCAGTCCATAGCATGCTCTGTGGCAAATAAAGCCTAGCAAGAATCTACACTTTACCATTAATCAGCTGCGTGACGACGGCGAAGGTACCCAACCTCCCAGTGGCTCACTTGCCTTATCTACAAAACATGAGCAACAGTATTTACCTCATAAATCTGTTGTAAGGATCAAATAAGATAAACCCTTAAAACAGTGCCTGCATGCAGTAAACATGCAATAAATATTAGTCATTGTTCTTACTGTTATAATTATATATAAATATGTGTGTGTGTGTGTGTGTGTGTGTGTGTGTGGGTATATATATATATATTTTTTTTTTTAGGGACAGAGTCTGACTCTGTCACCCAGGCTAGGGTACAGTGGTGTGATCATAACTCCAACTCCTGAGCTGAAGCCATCCCCCCACTTCAGCCTCCTGAGTAGCAGAGACTACAGGCATATGCCACCATGCTCAGTTAATTAAAAGAAAAATTTTTTTGTAGATACAAAGTCTTGCTATGTTACCCAGATTAGTCTTGAACACCTGGGTTCAAGCAATCCTCCCATCTCAGCTTTCCAAAGTGCTGAGATTACAGGCGTGAGCTACCATACCCAGTCTGTTACTGTTATTGATCTTGTCATTCTCATAGCTGTCTTTATTAAAATCATCATTGCTGATTGCCATTGTTATTACTATCAATATTGTTTCTGTCATTATTACCAGTGATAAAATAAAATTATTCCAGCTCGAGTTCTATGTAAGATAATTTAACAAATAAATAATTTTTACAAGAATACAGCATTATGGCCGGACGTGGTGGCTCACGCCTGTCATCCCAGCACTTTGGGAGGCTGAGGCAGGCAGATCACCTGAGGTCAGGAGTTCAAGACCAGCCTGGCCAACATGGTGAAACCCCATCTCTACTAAAAATACAAAAATCAGCCAGGTGTAGTGGTGTGTGCCTGTAATCCCAGCTACTCGGGAGTCTTAGACAGGAGGATAGCTTGAACCTGGGAGGCTGAGGTTGCAGTGAGCTGAGATCATGCCACTGCACTCCAGCCTGGGCAGCAGAGTGAGACTGTCTCAAAAAAAAAAAAAAAAAAAAAAAAAAAAAAAAAAAACAGCATTATTTATAGAAGGAAAATCTGAAAGCAATCTAAATGCCAATATACTATCAACTTCGGCTGCAATAATGACATACCATGACTGGGACTTCCTCCCAGTTCTGGAGGCTGCAGTCTAAGATCATGGCGCTGGCACTGTCAGATTCTGATGAGAGCCCTCTTCCTTGCTAGCAGATGGCCATACTCTTACCATGTCTTCACATAAGTGAAAAGAGAGCTCTGGTATCTCTTCCTCTCCTTATAGGGGCACCAGTTCTATCTGATCAGGGCTCCATTCTTACTACCTTACTTAACCTTAATCACCTCCTTAAAGGCCACTTCTCCAATACTGTCATGTGGAAGGTTAGGGCCTCAACATATGAATTTTGAGGGGACATAACTAGTCCACAGTGACCAATAATAACAAAATTTTAAGTACAGTAAAACTGAGTGTTATACAATAATAACCAGGCAATATAAGAACTCTAAAGCAAGAAAGAAAATAGGTATCACATGAAAATATCAGGATATAAAATTTTAATATAAATATGTAAAGCATATACTTATGAAAATAAAAAGAAATATAGCATAATTATAACAGGGGTGATGTTAAAGTAAGAGCTTTCTTTCTAAACTGTTGGTATAATTAGACAATCTGAAAAATAAATTTTCATAGAAAGAATACATAAATGAAAAGCTTCAACTGAAAAAAATCAAGAATAATTTCCAATCTAACATTCTATATTTGTTTCCTGCTTACATCATTGCCATCTGTATTAACTAGGATAAAAGCTAAACTCCTGTAATAAGACCAATATAGTGGCTCAGATAAAAAAAGAATTTATTTCTCTCTCATGTTACAGTCAAGAGGCAGGCAAGTGGTCAAGGGAAGGTAAGTAGCTTTGCTCCATAACGTCATCCAGAGACTAAGATTCCTCCTGTCTTCTCTTACCACTCCTTGGGGCACTGCCCTCAGATGCATGATTGAAGCTAACTCACCAATGCTTCATTTATGGGGATGGGAGGGAAAAGAATATGACTAACAAGCCGCTTTTTTAATACAAATATGCTTTTAAAAGTAGCATATGTCACCTCCACTCTCACCCTCTGGTCAAAACTTAGAAATGTGGCTTCATCTGGCTACAAGGAGCGTTAAGAAATACAATTTCTATGTAGGGGTTATGTGCCTAGCTAAATACGTATCAAAGGTAGGACAGCATCCTTCTTCCCACTCTGGAATAGTCATTTCCTTTCTAAAGGGATAACTTGAAGTCTCATCCAGTTATTGGATTTAGCTTAAAGTTTAGGTCTCTAGGCAATACACAGCCCTCTTCAACCCATGTACATCCATGTAGCTCCTTCCTAGTGCAGTGGCCCACAAACTAACAAAAGAGTATGACCTCTGCTCTCCACCACCACCATTACACCCAAAATACAACTGTGGAATACAAATGAGATTAATGCAATTAAGTCTCCCATTCTGAAAATAAAAGAATAGCAAACACCTATTTTTATCAAAGATGAAATACTTCTAGAAAGGAATTGCAAAGTATCTCTGCTCTAGCAAGAAGGCAAGTCCCTTGGTTCATTTCAGATTCTATTCTCTGAGGGGAAGACCCTTGTCCAGGTGTCTTGGCAGTCTTAGCTTTGCCTTTGGAAGATTTTTTTCCTTTCCATTATCACTTCTGGTCATACATGAAGCAGACTTGGAAGAGTACATGCTCCAAGAGGACAGCAAAGATCTAATAGCCTAGTTACTGCTGGTGCACATTTGGGACCAAGGGTTGCTTTAGGTGACAAACAATATCAAACCATCAGAGGCTTTTGCAAGCCAAACTTATGGGATCTTTGGCAACATAATCTCCTAAAAATTTCAAAAGGTCTGTTTGCCTCAGTCAGTTCCACAAGAAAGTAGTAACCACAACTAAGGATTTAATCTGGTCATAGATATTAAGCTTGTCAACTCTCTTGTTTTGTGACACAGCCATTCCTCCCTCTCTTCAATCCTCTCTTGATTGAAGGTTAGCTACCTTGAGATTATCTGATTCACATCAGGAGGCTTATACTACTCCAACCCACTGACATCAGGACAGGCCATGTGACTTGAGATATCCCTTCTGACCTGATTTCAGGCTTAGCCATTTGACTTGCTTTGGCCGATAAAATATGAACAAAAGTAACACGTGCCACTTCTAAGACACTGGTTCTGCCATATCTCTTTTGCCTGTCACAAGAAAGGCAATGTCCCAAACAGGCTTATTCCTTTGGCTTAAACACTAGAGTAACAAAGTATGTGGAACACAGCCACAACTAACATGTCATGAGTAAGAAATAAACCTTTGTTGTTGTAGGGAACTGAGATTTTGTATTTATAACTGAAGCTTTTACATAGTTGAAATGACTGGTTGAGGTGGAAAAGCAAATCCTTAATTTGAACCTTGCCTGGACTGTCTGCCACTGTCAGGCCAAGAAAATCTAACAGGAGATTCCTGAGAATGACTATCTTACCTCTTGCTGTTTGGCATAGAGAAGCAATTTTTTCCAACACTGCAGTGCCCCATATTACTGGCCTCTCAGTCAATTCAGACCACAGGCCATTGGCAGAGAGAACCTCCTTTAGCTATATAACTAAAAACTATATACTCCCTTTCAACTCTAATTGCAAACTGGCTAATTGTTCTCTCATTTGACGCCCTCTTGTAGTTACTGGCAAGGACTAATCAACTCATATTAGCAGTCTGATTCTTTCTAACTACCTCCCTGGAGGTACAAACTGGGTAGACAAATTGACTCTCCTCCAAGTTATTAGAGATGACAGTCTCACTGAACATTTTGCCACCACGTAATAAGGGTCACCAGTTTTCTAGCCTATAACACGTTTTCTACTGTCTGTCGACCAACCACTTAACCAGTGCTATACATTTCAGCTTTTTAATTCTGGAACACCATTTCGGGTGCCAATTTTTGTACTATACAGGCTATGGGCTAAGCTGCTGTAATAAAGTGATGCCAAAAACCAGTGGCTAAAACAAGAAAGAAGTTTATTCTCTTCCTTGAAACAAGAGACAGATAGGCAGATGGTCAGGGAGAAGATGGAGAGTAGTCATTGGTTCTGCTCTCCAAGGTCATTCACGACCCAGGCAGAGGGATCTTTAGGTTCAAGGTAACTGTTGCCATTCTAGCTGCTGCAGCTTTCAGTTAGGGGGAAAGGGAGTGAGGTGGGCAGACGAAGTTCAGGACAAGCACCTTATATTTACAAAGATAACTCAGAATTTTCACATATCACTTGTGTTCTTATCTAACTGGCCCAAACCTAATCACTAAGCCATACTTACTGGCAGGAGGAGTTTAAAAACAGTCTCTATGTGCATAGCCATGTATCTGGCTAAACCAACAGGGTTCTGGTAGTAAAAGAAAGGAGGAATTAGATATTGGAGCAGAATTAGCAGTCTTTGCCACACTCTCATACAATCTATTCTCCATAGTCATCAGTTTCTTTAAAGGCATGGTTCAGACAATGGCACCCTCTGTTCCAAACACTCCAGGGGCTTCCTATTTCACTTAGCATAAAAACCAAAGTCCTCACAATGACCAACAAGTCTTCACACAATGTGCCCCTTCATTGCCTCTCTAACCTCATCTCCTAATATTCTTCCCATAAAATAAATACCAAATGTATTAAAAACCAATGTATAAAACTGTAATGCTAATGAAAGAAAAAGTTAAATAACATATTTGCAACCTTGGGATGACGAAAGATTTATTCAAGATCTCAAAAGCATAAACATAGACAAATTTTGATGGCATCAACTTTGATGAATTGGACACCACAGACAAAATTAGAAGATAGGCAAAAGACTGGAAGAATATGTTTGCAACATCTAACAAAGGCAAGGGATTAAAATCCAGTGTATGCCAAGAACTGTTGCAAAAACAACCAAAATATAGAAAGTGCAAATGAAAATCTGACAAAAAGGCAGAGGCAGACAATTCACAGAAACTGAATTTAAGTTTGCCAGATAATATACAGGATGCCCCACTGAATCTGAATTTCAGATAAATTATTATTGTTTTTTGTAGAAGTATGTCCTGCATATCGCATGGCCCACACTTACACTAAAAAATTATTTGTTGCTTACCTGAAATTCAAACTTAACAAGGTATCTGTATTTTTATTTGCTAAATTTGGAACTGTAAGTGAAATCCATACAAGTGAATGAAGAGAATCTCACTCTCACTCACTAGTAATTAAAAAAATGCAAATTAAAATTTGAGCTACCATTTTACCCATTATACTAGCAAAAACTAGAAAATAAGTCTTTTATTGAAGAACATGTAACTCTTTTTTTTCATTTTACTACAAAAGATAACCAAACCTAGGATTCTTTATCATATCACTAGGCAAATAAGAGCCCAACTCTTCACTGCATGTACACAGAGAAAAACACATTTCAAATCCATTTATTTCATACTGCAGATAACAAGAATAATCCCAGTAACCATATTCAGGAATCAATTTTTTCCTAAGAATTTTAAGTACATATTTAGTGTGAACCTAAAATAATCAAAAGGGTCAGACTGTAGTTTCGAGTTTATTCAAGCACAAAGGTTGAGGACTGCAGCCAGGGACGAAACTTCCAAGTTGCCTAGCTGAGTGCTCCAGAAAACAAAAGAGAGTCTCAAGTTTTTAAAGAAACAAAGGACGAATCAGGAGAGGGGGCAATTACAAAAGCTGTTCATCAGAAATTCTCATTGGTTTACAAAAATAACATTGCTTGGTGATTGGGTATATGTTGTTGAACTACAGCATACATGGCATTTTATGGGTACTTGGCGTCAGTTAGTCTGGAGCCCCAATAGCAAGCAGCTTGAAGGGGTCATTATTTAGCTCTATGGGGAATGAGATGTACTGCTGTTACATTTTAAATGCCCTTCTGGGCCTGAAAATTTAAAGGGGCTTGCATTCCCAGATAAAAAGGTTTTTCTTATTTCTCCTTAGTATAAATCTGTAAAGTTTTTAACTGTTAAAGACAACAATGTCTCAATATCTTTTAGTAGTTAAACAACAGCTCTGTCAAAAACAATATTACTTATTGTTCATAATGTCAATGTCATAATATATAAGTAATTTTATAATATATTAACTATAGTATTAATTTTCACACTAGGCTAAGATTAACCTCTTAAGGTTGACTATCATACAGTTCAGAAATTTGGTCTGTCAACAGAGACAAGAATCAGACTTTACATTTTTAAAGAGTTTTCCCATAAAAATATCTAAATCACAAACATAGTTTTAACAGTGGATTATTCCTACCTGGAAGGCAGGAATGAAGGTATGACACAAAACCTGTAGATTAAGGAAGGAAATAGAGGCTGCATATAAAAACAACAGGAACATTTTTTTTTTTTTTTTTTGAGACAGGGTCTCAGTCTGTCACCCAGGCTGGAGTGTAGTGGCGTGATCTCAGCTTACAACAGCACCCATTTTTTAACATGTTATGAGCTTATTACATATGTAAATACAGACAGCACTTAGGGCATTTAAAAATAAAACTTCAATACAAAAAAGAAATTACACCAAAAACTCATTCTGACTTCTATAACTTCTAAGATAATGAATGCCCTAAATTTATTTTAACATCTCCATAGGAAAATAATAATTTAAAATATTACTGTGAAAGATCAATTTAGAAAAAGTTTTGTCACAGAGTAAATAGTTATAGGTAGTACAGCAGTTCTTTATTTCATTCTGAAAAAGAAAAATATTCTAAATAAATGTTAAACAACTGAAATATTGGGTTGGTGCAAACATTAATTGCAGGTTTTGCATTGCTGGAATTTGCCATTTGATATTGGAATACATTTTTAAAATAAATGTGGCTATGTTACATATCATTTTAATGGACATTTCTCACTTTATGTTTTTGTTCCTAATGATTTATTACTTGCTGTTTGTTTATTTTAGACTATGGAAATGATGTTAGACAAATAGCGAATTCCAGTGATTTTCTTATTCGGGATCAAAATGGTTCATAAAGCAGCAGAGACAACTTACAACAACAACGCATTTGGCCCAGGAACTACTAACAAAAGTACAATGCAGTGGTGGTTCAAGAAGTTTTGCAAAGGAGACTGAAAATGAGGAACATCATTGCCGGCCATCAGAAGTTGACAACGACCAATTGAGAGCAATCATTGAAGTTGATCGTCTTACAGCTACGTGAAAAGTTGCCGAAGAACTCAATGTTGACCATTCTATGGTCGTTTGGCATTTGGAACAAATTGGAAAGTTGAAAAAGCTGGATAAGTGGGTGTCTCAGGACCTGAGGGAAAATGTTTTTAAATCGTCATTTTGAAGTGCCATCTCATCTTATACTACACAACCAATAACGAACCATTTCTCAATCGGATTGTGACGTGTGACAAAAAGTGGATTTTATACAACTGGCGACGACCAGCTCAGTGCCTGGACCTAGAAGAAGCTCCAAATCACTTCCCAAAACCAAACTTGCACCAAAAAAAGGTCAGAGTCACTGTTTGGTGGTCTGCTGCCAGCCTGATCCACTACAGCTTTCTTCTTTTTTTTTTTTTTTTTTTTGAGACGGAGTCTCGCTCTGTCACCCAGACTAGAGTGCAGCGGTGCGATCTCAACTCACTGCAACCTCTACCTCCCAGGTTCAAGCGATTCTCCTGCCTCAGTTCTCAATTAGCTGGAACTATGGGTGTATGCCACCATGCCTGGCTAATTTTGTATTTTTAGTAGAGATGGGGTTTCGCAATGTTGGCCAGGCTGGTCTCAAACTCCTGAACTCAGGTGAGCCACCCACCTCGGCCTCCCAAAGTGCTGGGGTTACAGATGTGGGCCATCACACCCGGCCCACTACAGCTTTCGGAATCCTGGTGAAACCATTACATCTGAGAAGTACACTCAGCAAATCAATGAGATGCACTGAAAAGTGCAACACCTGCAGCCAGCGTTGGTCAACAGAAAGGGCCCAATTCTTCTTCATGACAATGCCCAACCACACGACACACAACTAACGCTTCGAAAGCTGAATGAATTGAGCTATGAAGTTTGCCTCATCTGCCATATTCACCTGACCTCTTGTCAACTACCACTTCTTCAAGCCTCTCGACAACTATTTGAAAGGAAAATGCTTCCAAAACCAGCAGGTTTTTGGAAAGCAGAAAACGCTTTCCAAATCCCAAAGCATGAATTTTTAAGCTATGGGAATGAACAAACTTATTTCTCATTGGCAAAAATACGTTGATTATAATGCTTCCTATTCTGATTAATAAAGATGTGTCTGAGCCTACTTATGATTTAAAATTCATGGTCCTAAACCGCAATTACTTTTGCACCAACCTAATACTTTATATAAATGGTACTATGATATAATAATTATAGTGACATGATTTGCAAATACTAAAATATTTTGCTTGCCTTGTTCTGTAAAATATATGCAATATAATCATTAATCCTTCATAATGTTGATAAGAATAATTTCCAAGTAACTTTCAAAAAGTAATCACTTCTAGATGTATCTCTAAGAACAGCAAAAACAACACACTTCTAGATCTATAATTGGCATCTATCAAGACTAATTTTGGCAGGCACATAATACAACACAGTCCCACAAGAGAAAAAAAAATAGACATAAAAGCAACACAGCTTTCACCATAATTTTTAAAGCATTAATATATTTCCACAAATAATATATTACCTTTTGAACTATATATAAAAATAATCCTTGAGGCAGCCTGGGTTCCAAATATACTATCCTGAAATTGATAGAAAACAAGTGATAGTTGTACATCCAATTTTCTTTTAAGTTTCAGAAGAAAAGGAAAATCAAAAGTATGTTATATTAGCGCCATGGCTAACATTAACATGTTTGACATAAAAAGTACGTATTCTTCAACTTCAAGAAAGGAAAAGATTGTTCTTTGGCTCTAGTCGTGAGCTGGAAACAAGTAACCACAAAACCAGTTTTAACTCTACCCCAATCAATCCTTAGTCTACTCAACATTTCCACGTAAGTACTTTGTCAACAAAGTAAGCCAATCAGCAACTGCCTGCTTCAGTACCTTTGCTCCTCAAAGCCCGTCAGTCTCTAAACTCTAACTTTAAAGCTGGCTAATCCTTAAATTTTTGCACTTTTCAAAATCAGCCAATCTCAAACACTGTGCTTCCTCAAAACCCTATATAAAAACATCTCTGCGTGTTTAAAGGACCATGTTCTGCAAGCATGGTTCTCTCCTACTCAGCAAGTACGGTTTACCAAAACTCAGATAAGTTTCTAGTTAAGTCAAATTAGAATAGGCTTACAAACAATGAATTACCAATGATTCAAGTGGCAACATAAGTATCAAGAGAACTAAAATTAAGTTAGGCAAAGACTTTGTGAATGTATCCAGAAATTGTCAGATTTATTTATTGGAGAATATCTGAAGACACAGAACAGCTCAGTGGAAACAGCCAAACTACATTATGAGTTGGGTGACACTGAATAGGTTATTTAGTATCTCGAAACCAGTTTCCTTTTCTATGAAATGAGAGTAATAACTCTATTTCACAGTACTGTCAAGAAGATTAAATGGGATAACAATAACTGATAACTTTAAAAGATTGCTAGGTATACAGTTCCAGATTTGCTTTCATCACTAACTTGCTAACACATATGGAAAGTCATTTAACCTAAGTCTGTTTCTTCATTGGTCTAATAGTGAGGATAATACACGCCCTACACATTTTATGGACTGTTCGTAACAATCAAAAATGAAAATTAATGTGAAAAGGATTTTGATAGATATAAACCATGAAACTCCGAGATAGCTAATTTAACATATACAACAATAAAGGGAATTCACACTAGGAAACCTGTTACAATCCAGGATTATATAAAGTCCAGATTAAGTTAATTTTAGTAAGAAATATATTCATAGCCAAAACAAATGTAAAAACACTAGACACACTGGCAACCAAAAAAATTCAAGGCTACTATTATTAGATTCAAGAATTATTTCCCATTCAGTAAAAGAACCAAATTAGCTCAGCTATCCAACAGACTAAAAGCAGTACAACACAATCCTTTGTCCAAGTCAGGCATTTGCCACTTAAACCTACCACCTCCATTTCTAAAGTATTAAAAAAAACATAAAAAACATAAAAAAAAAAGAAGAACGGAAGGAAGGAGGGAGGAAGGGAGGGAGGGAAGGGAGAAAAGATATTACAGGATTTCTCAACATCAGGAGTACTGACATTTTGAACTGGATAATTTTCTGTTGTTGAGAAGTTGTCTCGTACATTGTAGGACATTCAGTGACATGCTATAATGGCCTCAATCCACTAGATGCAAGGAGTAATGCCCCTACACACAAATGTGACAACCAAAAATGTTTTCTAGACATTGCCAAATGTCCCCAGAGTGTGTTGGAAAGTAAAAAATCATTCTGAGTTCAGATTCATCACAGTATCATCTTCCAGTATTTATTTCACACTGATTGGTGGCTTGCAATGCAAATTGAAATTAACAGCTTTGCAATTTAAGAACCGAATAAGCAAATACTCCCTGTAGAATGGTAACAACTTGAAGAATAATAGCTACGTAGTTATGGTTAAATTATTCCTTTCATCAACATACTGGTTTTGCTTAACATTCCCTAAGAATTTTCTTCTGGGTGTTTTGGGGTTAAAACTTGGTTAACCTGTCACTAAAGCTTAGTCTCCACCTAGACTTACTGATTATTAGCCATTAGTGTTATGTGTTAAAATCAAACGTAAAGATTTTAATTTCTTTTCTTTTTTTTTTTTTTTGAGATGGAGTCTCGCTCTGTCGCCCAGGCTGGAGTGCAGTGGCTAGATCTCGGCTCACTGCAAGCTCCGCCTCCTGGGTTTACGCCATTCTCCTGCCTCAGCCTCCCAAGTAGCTGGGACTACAGGCACCCGCCACCTCGCCCAGCTAGTTTTTTTTCTTCTGTATTTTTTAGTAGAGACGGGGTTTCACCGTGTTAGCCAGGATAGTCTCGATCTCCTGACCTCGTGATTCGCAAGCAACCAAATGTGACATGAAGCAAAACTAAGTGCTACTTATATACATTATTTAAATATATTCAAACATTTACAGTGTAAAGTACACAAACAAGCATCCAGCTACTACTGCAAATATATACGAGTTGAAGATAATAATGCAAAAAAAAAAAAGTGACTGCAAGTAGAATTTTGACGAAAACAAAAAATGGGGAAAGGAGTCCCTATTTAATACATGGTGCTGGGAAAACTGGCTAGCCATATGTAGAAAGCTGAAACTGGATCCCTTCCTTACACCTTATACCAAAATTAATTCAAGATGGATTAAAGACTTAAATGTTAGACCTAAAACCATAAAAACCCTAGAAGAAAACCTAGACAAGACCATTCAGGACACAGGCATGGACAAGGACTTCATGACTAAAACAACAAAAGCAATGGCAACAAAAGCCAAAATTCACAAATGGGATCTAATTAAACTAAAGAGCTTCTGCCCAGCAAAAGAAACTACCATCAGAGTGAACAGGCAACCTACAGAATGGGAGAAAGTTTTTACAATCTACCCATCTGACAAAGGGCTAATATCCAGAATCTACAAAGAACTTAAACAAATTTACAAGAAAAATCAAACAACCCCATCAAAAAGTGGGCAAAGGATATGAACAGACACTTCTCAAAAGAAGACATTTATGCAGCCAACAGACACATGAAAAAATGCTCATCATCACTGGCCATCAGAGAAATGCAAATCAAAACCACAATGAGATACCATCTCGCACCAGTTAGAATGGCGATCATTAAAAAGTCAAGAAACAACAGGTGCTGGGGAGGATGTGGAGAAACAGGAACACTTTTACACTGTTGGTGGGACTGTAAACTAGTTCAACCATTGTGGAAAACAGTGTGGCGATTCCTCAAGGATCTAGAACCAGAAATACCATTTGACCCAGCCATCCCATTACTAGGTATATACTCAAAGGATTATAAATCATGCTGCTCTAAAGACACATGCACATGTATGTTTATTGTGGCACTATTCACAATAGCAAAGACTTGGAACCAACCCAAATGTCCATCAATGATAGAGTGGATTAAGAAAATGTGGCACATATACACCATGGAATACTATGCAGCCATAAAAAAGGATGAGTTCATGTCCTTTGTAGGGACATAGATGAAGCTAGAAAATATGATTCTGAGCAAACTATTGCAAGGACAGAAAACCAAACATCGCATGTTCTCACTCATAGGTGGGAACTGAACAATGAGAACACTTGGACACAGGGTGGGGAACATCACACACCGTGGCCCATGGTGGGGTAGGGGGAGGGCGAAGGGATAGCATTAGGAGATATACCTAATGTAAATGACGAGTTAATGGGTACATTTCACCAACATGGCACATGTATACATATGTAACAAACCTGCACGTTGTGCACATGTACTCTAGAACTTAAAGTATAATTTAAAAAATAAATAAATTTAATTCAAAAAATTATTTAAATGCTCAGTATGTACTATCACTGGGCTAGACACACTGTTTTCAACAACAAACAATCTTCATATATATAAAATTACTCATAAAATAGTTTAAAATTTGTGCAAATGTAAATTTTAAAAGGAATCTGACTTACTATCTAGGATGTTATATTTCACATGGTCAGTGTTAGAAACAGAGGCTCCTGTTTTCAGGTAGAACTTACCATCATTCGCCTCTGCTGGGAGCTACCTGACACAATTAAATAACCATCAACCTGCCCTCACTGAGCCTGAACTTAAAAGTCAGTATCGCCTGAGCATCAGTAGGCTATTGACTATGCAATTTTACTTTATACCATATATGGGTATCTGATGTTCCTGGGAAACTAACTGCAAATGTAGTATAAATAAAGACTAATCATTTCAACTCCATTAAATGTAGGGAAGCTACAAGAGCAGATTTAAAATGTTGTGAACTGCAAAATCAGACGGCACCCCTCTACATTTATGTTAGTAGAGGGCTCCTGTTTAGGAGTAATCATAGATTGGGTTATTTAGATACTTTCCCAATGAAAGCTTAAAACAAAATATAATTTTATATACTTAAAAAAATTCTGAAATTAACCATAAAATCTATAGCAGTGCAATTTTATACAATCCTTAAATGGTTTAAATTTGAAATACTCATGTTAGGAAGTAATAAAATTGTGACAACTGTTGAGGTTATGGTATGCCGTGAAAGATCTACAGGAACAAGACACATCTTTTTTTGTTTGTATTGTTCTAGTCTCCATGTTCTACAATGTTCCAGCTATACGAGATGTAATCTGCAATTCCACCTATGACATACATCACCAGATCCCCTTTCTATGACAAAAAAAAAAAAAAAATACATGTCAATGTTAGAGATGGTCAGCAGAGAAATTCAAACTTATTCCAATATGTGGAACTTTGGCATGATACACTTAAACTGGTGGAAACCTGCCTGAATACCTCACCCAGCCCCTCCATCACCCTCTATTATGCAAGCTGCAACATTTCAAGCCAACTCCCTTATTTCTCTGGTGAGCCCTGTCAACACTGAGGTAATAGAACTGAAAAAACTCATCACTTCACAAGGATAGTCAAATATCAGAATTTATTTCATTTGGTAAAAATTCTATCATTGCCAAATAAAACTAATATAAATATGGTAAAATATGCATGATTTTGAGTAATTCTTTTGTTGAAAAGGACTCTTGGGGAGCCTCAACTTCATCCTGCAACAGCTTAGGCATTCTTCTGCCCCTTTGCCCTTTTCATGCCCCATCTCACAAGTCATGGAAGCTGAGGAGGGGAGGGTGCAGAAAACCAGAATGAACTAATCAGCATGTATTTATGGATTTAGTCTACTCTAATCTTATTCCCACAGGTTTTTCCTCATACTCTGCTCCTCTAGGTAAAGAACTGTTTTATTCATCTCTGAACTTCCAACACCTAACCAAATGCCCAGCATATAAAGTCATCCCTAACATCTACTGCACAGCAGGCACTGGATTAGGGACTAGAGATAGAGAAGTTAAAGAGATAGACCTTGCCCCTATGGAACCTACAGTGGCAGAATGGGCAGGGGAATACCAGATACTGGCTGCATGAACCCAGTCAGGTACATAATGAAAGACCAGTTAGCACAGTCCCACTGCCTATAATCTTTCTCCCACAGCCAACCAAAGCTTAGATGAAAAATAAAAGCAGGCTTTCTCTTCAGAAAAATAAATGGGTATCTGCAACCCTGACCTTCCCCTGAGTTCCAAATTCACAGGCATGCATACTCAACATGTCCACTCGGAGGTGGTTACAGGGATTCAATGCATGGACTCCAAAGCCACACTGCTTAGGTTTGAATCCGAGCTACATCACTCACAATCTGGGTGACTTCAGACAAGTCACTTATAACCTCTTTTTGCCTCTATTTTCTCATGTGTAAAATGGGGACAATAATGGTTGCTTGCACATATAATTCTTATGATGATTAAATGAATTAATATAGGTAAAAGTAGTTAAAACCCTGCCTGGGACTTGGTTTACACTTACATAGTACTTACTATTTTCACTAGCACTGTTGTTATGACTACGTCTAACAGGCATTTAGAACTTGTGCAAAACTAAATTTGTAATTTTCCTCAGTAAACAGCACCACTATACTTCCAGTTGTTCCAGGCTAACCCTAAGAAATCACCACTTCTCCCTTTTCCTCAAATTCCACATCAGCTCATCCCGTCCGCTCTACCTTCAAAATGCATCATCAGTTCTACCGCCGACCATCATCTCCACAACCACCTACCCCAGCCCAAACCACCATCATCTCACCCGCAGGGCACAGCAGCTTTCCCCCATTTTCACTCCACCCCACCCACTCTAATCTACAGTTAATTCTCCATATAATAAAACTTAAACCAGACACCAGTCCCTTGATGCAAACCTTCCAGTGGTTTTCCACCACAGTTAGAATAACACCTTTACTTCACCACAGCCTACAAGGGACCCCACGGCCTGCCTTGGCCCTTGACCATCATTGGCCACCACTTTCCCCCTTCCCTGCTGTACTCTAAACACTCTCGCTGTGTCTGGGCCACCTCAGAGCATTGTCCTGTGCTGTTCCTGCTGTGAGGCCAAAACTACAGTAACCTGGAGCCTGGACTCTGACGTCAGACCACCCACGTTCAAATAGTCTCTACAGCGTTTTAGCTGTGCAACCTTTGGCAAATTCTTAACCTTTCTGTGTGTCAGTTGCCTCATCTATGAAATGGAGATATTAGATTATACCATGAGACTTGTAAAACTCTAATTTAGTGTTCACAATAGTGCCTTACATATGGTAAGCTCTACTTTTTTTAAGTGTTCATTGCTATTATTATTCCTCTCTGAAACCTTCTAACCTCAGGCTTTTTCCCTCACACTTCAATTGATTCAACTGTCCCCGCATTTGAATGGCTCTTCCTGACAGATCCTACCAAAAACAACTTTCCCTGTTCCCCCACTGTCCTCCTCTCTTCTTCCTCCCCTTCACTGCACTTAGGACTATGTGAAATTACATTATGCACGTATTGTTCGTTTATTTCCCACTGCAACATGAGCCCTGCTAGGCTGGAGGCTGTCTTCTTTACTGCTCTATTTCTAGAGATTTCTGACTCACATCTCATCCAGGCTAGGCGACCAATGCAAATCTCCTAATAACAATAGCACACTTAGAAAGCCTTTCATTTACACACTCGTGATCTCATTCGATCCTGGAAAAACCAGCAGCAGATATACCATCAGCTCTCATTTTAGATAAGAAAAACACAGTTCCAAGTTTGGGTGACTTGTCCTTGGATGCGAAGCTAGTTAACGAATAGAACAAAAATTAGAAGCCCTGCTTTCTGATTCAAAGGCTCCTCCCACCCGGATGAAAGGATATCACACTCCTGAAACGAATTTACAGAAATGTGAACTCTCGAGCTCCTGTATAAATACACCCTGAAGTGTGCACAGTATTCTTCCCTTCAAAGTTCCTGACAAATACTAGTCCCGGAGTTTGAGAGGCATTATAGTCTAGAAACAACTAATCGATAATGTACTACCCCTTGACCAAAATATTCAAGCAGTCGGATATGATGATTGGATATTCTCATTCTTTTAATTTTTTACAGCAATCCTTAAAACTCAGTGAGTCTATGTTGTGTATAATGTGCTAGTTCCAGCATACTGAAAGCTTCCTCTGCAAAACCCAGACAACGGGGGCATTGTAATTGTCAAGAGTACCATGCTAACGATACCTGTTATTTCTTGGGATCCTCATTCTATCAAGTTTAGTGACAACAGTTCATATCACCCAACAGGCTGCAGTGTGGTATAGGATCAGATGGATGGAAGGTTGTCGGGGGTAGGCAAAATAGTGAAAAACTTCCCCGTCTACAAGATTCCTGGTCAAATGGCCAGCGGCTACCACATTCCTCAGAATAACCAAGTGTCTGTGTATACGCTTTCTCCTAGCAAATTTACACACTTGTGTTATCTCACGTGTTCCTAGTGCTGTGGGAACGACCATTAGGGAGGCCAGAGGCTGCTGTACCTCCATTTTACACAAAAAGAAAACTAAGGCAGCAAGTGGTTATCTTATAAATGTGTCCACGACGACTTGGTCACTTGCGAGATCCCAACGGCCAGGACATAGGATTCCTAGTCTCTGAGAGGAATCCTCCATCCCCGACTTCACGTGTCAAACTCCAGGGCTGAGAGGGAGAAGAGGAATCTAAGTCCCTTTATCACAGAAGAAAAAAAGGTACTCTCCATTTGGACTTTCCGCCCCTTCTAAGGCCTCGCTCCCAGGCTCGGGGACGCTCCCCGCCCCAGGGGAAAAGGTGCTAGCCCTGCCCCACGGGGCGCGGCCTCGCCTCCCGCACCCCAGATCCCTCCCGCCCAGCAGGGCGCGCTGCCACTCTGAGCAGGCACCTGTCCCTTCGTCACAATCGGCGGCTACCCAAGGAACTGACGCCCCTACAGCCACCACCACCGCCGGGGCTGCCAGCTGCCAGCGGGCCCCACAAGCCCAAGGAGCTGCAGGAATCCTCGTAAACTTACAGTTTTCCTACAGCGTGCGCGTCACGGCGGGGTGACGTCACGGGCCCAGCGTTCCGGGAGGTCAGGCCAGCCGGCGCGGGCCACTGGGCCCCCAGGCTCCGCCCTCGCCCCGCCCACGGCGCTGCGGCAGGAGACACGCCCCCGAGCTCCACGCCCCCGAGCTCCACGCCCCCGAGCTCCACGCCCCCGACCTCCACGCACCGCCCCGTCGCGGACACCGCGCGCGGGCGCAGAAGGCCTCAGAACCCGCATGCCAGTGGGCTTCTTCGGCCGGGGCGCCTGCGGCGGCCTCTCCTCTACCAAAGCCTCACTCAAAGCCCGAAGCCGGGGTTAGCGTAGGAGGAGGGGCCGAAAAAAGGGGACGGAGACCTTCAGAAATACTGTAAACAAGCTGTCGCCCTGGGGGCTGGAGTAGGACGCCTGGGTTGTGAGGTAGTTTTTCCACAGACATTGCCCGCCTTCCTCACGTGTTCGTTAAAAGTTCTCCACGTGTGGAAACAGCCATTTGCTCTCCATCAGGTGCAGGCCGTTCCTCAGCCCTGAGAAGACAGCTCTCCCAGGGGTCTTCGCTCCGCCCCGGCTCGACGCGGCTCCCGGTAGACTCCGCCCAGACCCCGCCCATCTCTTGACTCGGCCCCGCCCACGCCTGGTTAGGCCCTGCCCCCTGGGTCCCGCCCTTCCGGCTCCGGCTCGTGGCTCCCGCGGGCCCCCACCTACCCCTCCTGCCCTGGTGCCGCCTCCAGCCCAGCCCGTTCCTTGCAGATTTCAGCTTCTGCCTGGCCTGCCGGATTTCCCGTTTCGGCTGGGTGAAGCTACTCACGGGTTGCTGTTCACCTCCATTAAGTTTAACAAACGGTGATCCGGATAAACATGTTCACTTCTTCGCCAGGACAAACTTTCCAGCCCCCCCATCCAGTCATCTCACGATACCTTCCCGTGTCCACGCCCCACTCTCTGCTCCCCACTTTTTTGTTTGTTTGAGACGAGTGTTTCTGTCTCCCAGGCTGGAGTGCAGTGGCGCGATCTCGACTCATTGCACCCTCCGCCTCCCGGGTTCAAGCGATTCTCCTGCCTCAGCCTCCTGGGTAGCTGGGATTACAGGCGCGCGCCACCGCAGCCGGCTAATTTTTTTTTTTTTTTTTTTTTTTGAGACGGGGTCTCGCTTTGTTGCCCAGGCTGGAGCGCAGTGGCGCGATCTTGGCTCAGTGCCAGCTCCGTCTCCCGGGTTCACTCCATTCACCTGCCCCAGCCTCCTGAGTAGCTGAGACTACAGGCGCCCGCCACCACACCCGGCTCATTTTTTGTTTTTTTAGTAAAGACAGGGTTTCACCGTGTTAGCCAGGATGGTCTCCATTTCTTGACCTCGTGATCCGCCCGCCTCGGCCTCCCGAAGTGCTGGGATTACAGGTGTGAGCCACCGCGCCCGGCCTCTTTGCTCTTTTATGCCCTCAGAAACAGAGTTCTGGTTAAAAAAGGGGGCTCAATAGACGGAAAAAATGAAGGCTCAAAGAACTGACAACAAAATATTAACATTTGGCTTCTGAAATTCTTACACTCTCATAAGCAGAAAAAACAAATGCTATGGTAAAAAAGTGGCTCACACAAATCTGTCTTGGGGAAAAAAAAAAAAAAATGAGAAAAACAGGCTTCGGAATAAATAGACCCAAAGGAGGAAGTATTGAAAATGGCAAGATTCACTTTTGTAAACTTATTTGGAACCACGGCAGATGGCCAGGGCAGGGATTTTGCAAGGCAGCTCCAGTTGTAAGTAAAACCTGAAACAATGGTTTGTTTACACTCTCATTGAAAACGCTGTCGTATTTTTATAGGAAAGAGTGATGACGGGAATATTGGGTTTTAATTCGAGATCTGAGCTGGTTAAAAATAAAAACGTTTATTGTTCCAGAAAAATCTACGTGTTTTTAAATGTTCTGATTTGAAAAAATATTTGTATATTTTATCTGAATATTAAATAGTTTTAATCATTATCAAATGATGTAAGAGGAATTTGTAAAGGCTGTACATAATTGTAACAATGTTTTTCTGTAGAGCAGAGGTATAGAAAAATTAACGTTTTTTAAAGTTCTGCATATTTTTAAAACAGTGATATTTATGTTTTTCCTTGCAAAACAATTTTGAGAAACCTTTAAATTGTTAATTTCATAGTTTACATGCTTACAAAATGTTTTATATATATCATTTCTAAAAATCGTAATTTTTTTGAGTTGCTAGGTATACCTTATGGGAGTATTTCACAGGTACATGTCATCTGTTATTTTTTGGAGTGGAAATAGGTAAGAAGCATACACCAAATGTATTAAATGTTTTTCCTATAGAATACTTTTCCCTCTGAAAGATGGCATTGTAGAATATAGTCTTCTCATCGTATTGTTCAATATACTTTCTCTTGAAATCCCAGGTATTAAAAAAAAAAAAAACAAAAAATGTTGTTTTGCCAGATGCAGGAAAAAAGTAAACGCAGTGAACAGAAGATAGCCAACATTAAAGGTACCCAAGCAAGGATCACAACCTCAAGGAATGTCAAGTAGAAATTTGTGGGAAAATACACACTCACGTTCAGTCAAGTTTCTATAACAAACTGGAATTTGACCTAGACAGGAAGCGAGAAGCTAGGGCCAAAAGTATCGTTATTAAAGAGAGGAACTGCTTTCTTTAAGAAAATAAAACCTCGGACCTTGGAGGTTTAGCACTGGAAGGACTGAGGCCCTCCGCTATGACCCTTGGGCTTTCAGTTTCCCCTTGTGATTCTTTCTCTTTGATATCTGCTGCCTGTAGCAATCTGGCTTCCAGAGCCCTCTATGTCAATACACACATCTCTTCCCTTGGTCCTACTTAGCAAGCTAGGAAAAGCTGAATTAAGACAAAACAGAGTACTTAATATTTGGGGAAAATAAAAGTGAAAGAAATATAATTGCTAATATTTCCTGAATGTTGATTCTGTGCCAAGCACTGCATTATTTCCTTGAATTCTTGCAACTAGATAAGAACTGTTGTTATCCCCATTTTAAACACAAGGTAAGTAGGTCAAGTGCCCATGTCACACAGCTGTTGAGTAACACAGTCAAGATTCCAGACTTCATACTTCAGAACCCACAGCCATAACCACTCATCTGTCTCAAGTTTCATACAACCAGGCACAAATTATGTAAGAAACAGAGGGGATTAGGAAGTCCAAAATATGGACTTAGCTCCAAAATACTGACCACAGTGTGTGGGTATCTTCTTCGCTGTTTCTCATCCCATCTTTGCATGACTGCTTCTATTTGATTTTTTAAGGTGGTCATCATGACCCACTAAGTTGATTTTGTGATCCATTAAAGGATCTGAAAAACACTGATCAGAATCCAAAATACAAAATATCAGATCGTATCACATGTAATAAGGGTATTTTTTCCCAAAACACAAATTAGGGGAACGTTCAGCCACATGAGTATATTCTGGGTTGCAACGTTAAATGTATTTCATACTATGGATCTCAATCAACAAAAATTGAAAAACACTTTTTTAACCACCCCTTGCCTAACTAACATGTATCATTTATCCTTCAGGATCAAGACCAAGGGAAACAAAATCCCATTCTGCAATCCCCTTACATCCGTCTCTAAGCCCCAGGATCTGGTTTGATGATCTCTTCCCAGGTAATTGACATAAAAATCAGGTCACTCGTGATTAGAGATAGGCCCTTATCTCCAGCTCAAACTCAGGAATATACTAATAACAATAAAATACCATTTATAAAACAGAGTCACACAGGTTAAAAGGGGGCTTATTCTGCCAAAGGAGCGGAGATAGAGACTTTGCTGGAAGAAGACCCGGGAGAGAAATTGGAGAGCTCTGGAGGGATGTCTGTTTAATAACAGTCTTACAAGTCTGCAGTTACACAGTTCGCACAGTATTTCATATCATTTTATCATCTCTCTTCCACCATCATTTTACTTAGCTAATTCTCCCCAATCCTTTAGGTCTCTACTTTGCAGGAACTGACTCTGAGAAGCCTTCCCTAAGCAGCTTTTGCTCTCTGCATTGCAAATTATTTTAATTGCTTCTGCTAGACTGTAAGCTCTGTGAGAATAGGGGAAATGTGAGTCTTAATCTCGAATCCTCTACATGTAGTACCCCAAATAGGTTATCAGTTAATATGTGTAGGTGAATGCATGGTGAATGGATGGATGAACTCAAATTCAAAGACTGGGTAGCTTTCTTACTCAAGATACTAGTTGCTTTTTACAAAGGGGACACTGTCAATAGGAATAATTCTGATGAGAAAATTCCTTTAGGAGACAAGACATTTTGAATGGCAATGCAGCATAACATAGTAAAGCACTGAACAGGGCCAGCTCTTGTTATTAACTAATTAACTGGGTACTTTAGTGCAAGTCCAGTAACTTCTGCAAGCCTCAAATGGAGTTAGACATACTAAATATTATTATTTTTTTTTTTTGAGATAGGCTCTTGCTCTCTTGCCCAGGGTGGAGTAAAATGGCAAGACCATAGCTCACTATAACATTGAACTCCTAGGCTCAAGGGATTCTCCCACCTCAGCCTTCTGAGTAGCTGGGACTACAGGCACACACAACCACATCTGGTTATTTTTACTTTTCATAGAGATGGGTTCTAGCTATGTTGCCCAGACTGGTCTCGAACTCCTAGCCTCAAGCAATCCTGTCGCCTCAGGCTCCCGGAGTGCTGGGATTACAGGCCTGAGTCACTGCTCTGGACCTCACTAAATGTTATCTTTGATGAATGTCCTAACAGGATGTTACCCCTCTGGTAAATCTGGGAAATCAGGACAGGCCACCTGGAGCCTTATTTACATGAGGTCCTCTGAAAGACACTGACAGGCACTGGGGGATAGCAATTAAGTCTCTTAAACAAAGGATGTTAGACAAAGGCTGTCCCCAACAAGAAGAGGTGGAGGGAAGCGAGAAGGGAAATGGAAAGACAAGGAACTTGTGTCCTTGTTCTGAGAAGCCCAGTTCTTGATTGAGTACAGGGCCTGGTGCATGCTTCTGACTGTAAAACCGAAAGAACCAAACTGTCCTTGTGGGTGTATTGGGATTGGGGAACAGGGAAGAAGGTACAGGAGAAAAGATATCAAAAAGATTTCCAGCCGGGCACAGTGGTCATGCCTGTAATCCCAGCACTTTGAGAGTCCTAGGTGGGCAGATAACTTGAGCCCAGGAGTTCAAGACCAGCCTGGCAAACCCCATCTCTATAAAAAATACAAAAATTAGCTGGGCATGATGGTGTGCACCTGTGGTCCCAGTTACTTGGAAGGCTGAGGCAGGAGGATCACTTGAGCCTGGGAAGGTTGAAGCTGCAGTGAGCCATAATAATTATGCCACTGTACTCCAGCCTGGGTGACAGAGTGAGACCTTGTCTCAAAAAAAAAAAAAAAAAATGAATTCCTCAAGGGAAAAAAAACTCGCCAACTACATCAAGACATCATAGCAGACAGGCAGAATGTTCCAGAAACAGTCCTTTAGGCATTCTGTTCTTCCCTGGAATCTGCTTGCTTTCTTAGCCCTTGGAGAAGGTCTACTGATTCTTGGAGTTCAAATTCTATCATTAATTACCTCTGCTGATAACAGCCAACCTTAACTAAGCAGGTACTAGATCTAAGACATCACAGAGCACTCCATATGAAATATTTTAATCTTCACAACTCTATGAGGTAGCTACTGTTTTTATCTTATTTTACAGATGAGGGAAAAAAGTGAGATTGAGCAACTAGCCATGGGTCACTGCTATGGACTGAATGGTATCTTTTCTGCCCCCAACCCCCCAGTTTGTGTATTGAAGTCCTAGCTCCCAGTGCGACTGTATTTGGAGATAGAGATTTTAGAAGGTCCTATGCTTTAGATATTGGTGTCCCCTCTCAAATTGGTGTTGAAACTTAATCACCAATGTAATAGCATTAAGAGGAGCCGCCTTTAGGAGATGATTAAGTCATGAGGGTGGAGCCCTTGTGAATGGGGTTAGGTGGTTTATCAAAAGGCATGATAGAGGGAGTTCATCCCTTCTTGTCTGCCATGTGAGGACAGTGTGTCTCCCCTCTGGAGGATGCAACATCATGGCACCATCTTGGAAGCAGAGAGCAGCCCTCACCAGACAAGCCGGTCTGCTGCTGCCTTGATCTTAGACTTTCCAGCCTCCAGAACTATGTCTAAATAAATTTGTTTTTTATAAATTACCTGTGGTATTTTATTATAGTAAGACAAATGAACTAAGGAGGTAAGATTAAATAAGGTCATAAGGACGAGGCCCTAATCCAATAGGACTGGTGTTCTTATAATAGAAAGAGGAAGCAGAGTTCTCTCTCGCCACAATGTGAGGACACACTGAGAAGGCACTCATCTGCAAGCCAGGAAGAAGGCCTTCAGCAAGGAACCAAATCTGCAAGATCTTGATTGATATTGAAGTTTTCAGCCTCTAGAACTGTAAGAAAACAAATTTCCATTGTTTAAGCCTCAGCCCAAGCATACTAAGATAATTACATTGCTTAAAGTAATCTGACTCCCCCTTACAAACTTTACTGTATCTCCCTGCTTTGCCCAGATAGTCAGATCATTTCTTCTCCCTGTTCTTCAACACAACTTCTCCTATAACACATACAGTATCTATTCATTTAAACAACTTCTCCTATAACACATACAGTATCTATTCATTTAAACACACTTATTTTTTTAACATTGAAATATCTCTAAAATTAGAATTCATCTTAAAATTGAAGAATATCATAGTTTAGGAGGTACAAAAAATAATGGTTTCTTATAATCGGTGGCACCTTAGATTGAATAACACATATTATAATTGTTTAAGCTTCTTTTGCCCCCGCTCAGCTATGAATCCTTTGAGGACAGACACCAATTTACTCAACTTTGTGTCCTTAATACCAAGCACAATTTCTGGCACCAAAAAAGGAATTTTACAAATTTCTTTAATCCAGTTAAAGAAGGAAGGTCATCCACGCAATGGAGTGACAGGTGGGTAGAACCTAGGAGTCAAGAGTCGGTACCAAGACCCTAATGGCCAATGAAGACGAAGTCGCAACTTCTCTGAAGTTTATCCCAGTTAATTCTATCTGCCTCTAAAGGCCTATGATTGCTCCCCTTGGCAATTAATTCAGCATGTTCCTTCTATGCTTGACAAATTGTCATTTATTTTCCATCCTTCATGTTTGGTTCAGGCCATTTTTAATCTGTTAAGGCAGTTATATGAAGGACAAATTAAAGTAAAATTTTAAAATCTGATTTTGCAAACTCAGGTCTAATTGCATTTAGACTTTAAGTGGAAGGTGGCGCTCAGTTCACAGAGGCGTTTGGTTTGATTCATGTTGTGTTTTTTAAATTTTGAAATGAATATCAGAAGAAAACACATTTGAAAAGCAAGTTGTATTAGTACATTTTCAGGATGCTATAAAGAACTGCCTGAGATTGGGTAATGTACAAAGGAAGTAGGTTGAATTGACTCACAATTCAGCATGGCTGGGGAGGCCTCAGGAAACTTACAGTCATGGTGGAAGGAGAAGGGGAAACAAGGACGTTCTTCATAAGCATCAGGAAGAAGTGCTGAGCGAAGGGGGAAGAGTCCTGTATAAAACCATCAGATCTCGTGAGAACTCACTCACTATCAGGAGAACAGCATGAGGCAAACTGTCCCCATGATTCCATTACCTCCACCTGGTCTCTCCCTTGACACATGGGGATTATAGGGATTATAATTCAAGATAAGATTTGGGTAGGGACAGAAAACCTAACCGTATCACAAGTATTTTAGCTTTTTATGAAAAATCAGAAACTCTGACAGTGTTGGTCCCCCACTCACTCCGGGCATTTATTATTGGAATGAGGCTGCCTAGTTCAAAGGCACAGATGTTCCACATTTTCCTATAACCCCACCTGGGTATTATTTAACCTACCTACCTGGCCCCTGAAGGCCCTTGAGTTTGTGATGGTTCTTAAGTGAAGAGCTTGATCATTTAAGCCTCCAGCTTAAGAATGATCATAAAACCTGCAGCTTTGTCCAGAAATTCATTAATGTTGTACACAAATTCATGATTTTTAATAGTTACATTTGCCCCTATGAATAGATTTTTCACAATTTTTATATCTATCTTCTGGAGAAGGAACTTTTTGTGCATTAGGAATTATCAGTTAAGGTGTCAACTTTTGATTTTTAAACAATAGAGAAAAATACTTAATAAAAATTGAAGTGTAAAATAGGAAATTGTGTTTCCAATGTGGCCCTGCATGTATAATGTTATGTTGATGGCACTCACAGAACACACAGTCTTACATAGCTAAGAGTCCTGTATGTTTCTTTTCCTGGGCCCCTCTCTTCTCACATAACACATGAGAGAAGGGAGGTGACTGTTAACTATCACATTCATGTGTTATTCTATACCACAAATAGTAATAGCAGTCACTTTTTGATTACATTTAAAACTAAACTCCAAGGCTGCATAGAATGTGGGTATCTAATCTATTATTATGGTGAGAGTCTCTTGCCTAGTCATACAATTGGCACTACTATTGATATTATCAATGTTAGTTGGGATAACTTGTTAGTGAATGAGCGAACAACAAGATAACAGGCTTAAACAAGATTCAAGTTTATTTTATTTAAGAATGTCTGGATGTAGGTGGTCCAGGATCAGTTTGCCCAGGGTGAGACCTGGGCCTCAGGCTCCTTCCATCCCGTTGCTTGGTCATACATGACCTACATTCCCAAAGTCACCAGGATTTCAGCCTAGCCCTGGTGATCCCCCAGCCTGTAGGAAGGAGAAGGGCCAGAAGATTCTGCGCTTGAACTCCTTCAATTCTACCCGTTCCAAGAATCCTTTCTCAGCTGCTTGAGAGATTAGATTGGTAATTTCACTTACAAATTAACTAGAAACTTACTTTTAGTAGAGTTTAGGCTAGGTGTGTGGCTCACGCCCGTAATCCTAGGACTTTGGGAGGCTGAGGCTGGTGGATCATTTGAGGTCAGGAGTTCAAGACCAGCCTGGCCAACATGGTGAAACCCCCATCTCTACTCAAAATATAAAAACTAGCCAGATATGATGGCATGTGCCTGTTATCCCAGCTACTCAGGAGGCTGAGACAGGAGAATTGCTTAAGCCCAGGAGGTGGAGGTTCTACGTTTAAAAACAGTAAATTAGGGCTACCTCACAGACATTAAAATGAAAAGCATTTCTCAGGTGTTGCTATTGGCCCAGGATCCATACTTCAGGAACCATTGCATGTGTGAGTGCAGTGGCTCATGCCTGTAATCCCAGCACACTGGAAGGCTAAGGTAGGAGGATCACTTGAGGCCAGGAGTTGGAGACCAGCATAAGCCATGTAGCCAGACCTCCTCTCTAGAAAAATAATTCGTTAAAAATTAGTGACAGAGTGAGACATTGTCTCAAAAAAAGGAAGCGTTACCAGTGGGTTCACACACTGCAGGTTTTATCAATGACTCAGTTGTACACAGGACCATAAGAAGTATGTGTGCCCAGGAAAGATGGACCTGAGAAAGGTTAGGTTAGGTTTCTGGACAGACAATCCTGAGGCCAGATCTGACCCAGAGGCATGAGGCTTCACATCTGTGAATGGACTACATGGGCCCATGGGCTAGGATGATCAGGCATGGCAGCCACCAGCACCAAAGACCAGAGGCTCTTCCCCATTGTTTATGGGTTTGTGTACAACCCCAAGGAAGGGGAATGGGAACCAGAAAAAAAAAAAAAAAAAACCCATATATTGCATGACAGCCCAGTGTTCCTTCTTCCCTCCCTGCTTCTCTTCGCTTCCTTACAGGTGTTGTCCCCCAAATTGTTCCCTGTATGAATTCCTGCATGCAAATCACAGAGTTTCAGAGACCATTTCTTAGGGAGTCTGATCTACTATAATCTTAAAGCTGATTATGTCATTTCTCTGCCTAAAACCCTTTGTGAACAGACTAAGGTATTAAGTCCTTAATTTGGCACAGAAAGTTTGGCTCCAATCCTCCTCTCTCTCTCCTCAGCTTCCTCTGTCACCACTGACTCTGTCCTTCAGGCAACCTCAGATATCTGCATCCCCCAAATCCCTGATCCCCATTTCTTTGCATATGATCTTCTGTCTGCCAAGGATAAATTTTCCACCTTCTGCTTATCCTTCTCTTCTTTCTTAAAGCCTTGAATCAGATGTCACCTGCTCTGGGAAGTCTTCTCATTTTTCCCCCTATAGCACCATACAACTGTTTATATAATAATTTGTAATACCGTCTAAAACTGAAACTTGTTTGTTTACATACCTGACACTCCTACTAAGCCATGGGTGCCTCTAGGTGGAGTTAATATCCTCGGCCCTATGCTCTCTTCTGTGCATTATAGATTCTCAATGTATTTTTGGTGAATGAATGAATAAATGCATGAATAATGAATGAATAAACACCAAGATAAGCTGGACACTGTTAAAAGTATTAAACATTTGGAAATTTGTGCCATACTTGGTTCCTGGTATCTTATATCTAGAATACCATGTATCTTCTTTTTAAAGAGCCTATTTTTTAAAAATCTTTGAGATGATGGACTACCATGTTGACCAGCAGCAAATGTAAGTGTACATTTCAAGACAAAATAAGATCCAAACCCCAGATCTTTAAAGCTAGTTCTGTTTATAAAACACAGGGAATGAAAAGGGCTGGGTGTGGAAACACGAACGACTTCAGAAAAAAGAAGAGAAAGACCTGATTAAATTGGATTGGCTGGTGAGACACTGGAAATTTTCTTTCCATTCCCAAGAGGCTTATTTTTTTATCTTTCTTTTTCACACTGTAAAGTGTCAAATTAAATTGCAGAGTTAATTCTCATCACTAAGGAAGGGATTCTAAATGTATTAATTAAGGATTACTGGGCATTTTAATTTTATTCATCTGAATGAAAACTTTTAAATAATTAGTTATTTTTTCACTTCTCCATATTTATTTTATTATGCAGTATTACAATTTACCATCCATACTTTAGGTTCCAAAGCCTTGGATGACTATTTTAAAATAAAAGATGTGTATATTAATATCTTTGATTTTGTGAATTATGATACTGGAGTTCCCTTGAGAAATTATGTTCTTTTTTCTTCAAAGATAAGGTTCTTAACAGGATGAGATCTTATCTTGCATGAAACCATGAATTCACTGTGGAGGAGAATGATTTGAATTTCACTGTGGTAGAACATGAAGTACCTTTTGAATCTTTTACTGTCTCAGTGATTTATCTTATGCATGAACATTGTAATCTTTAGCATCTTTCAAAACATTACTCTCTCTTTATAGAAATTGAACAGTTGTTCCAGAAGAAAATCTAATGGGAAGAAACAAAATCATTTCTTTCTGGTAAGGTAACAATGTAAAAACAAAGTAAAATGAAAATGATATCTTTGAAAATCCAAGAATTTATGATTATGTCAAAATTAATATTTTCATATATATCTATTTTTTCTTTCTTCTTCTTCTTCTTTTTTTTTTTTTTTTTTTTTTTTTGAGACGGAATCTTGCTCTGTCGCCCAGGCTGGAGTACAGTGGCACGATCTTGGCTCACTGCAAGCTCCGCTTCCCGGGTTCACGCCATTCTCCTGCCTCAGCCTCCCGAGTAGCTAGGACTACAGGCACCTGCCACCAGGCACGGCTAAGTTTTTGTATTTTTAGTAGAGATGGGGTTTCCCTGTGTTAGCCGCGATGGTCTCAATCTCCTGACCTCGTGATCCACCCGTCTCGGCCTCCCAAAGTGTTGGGATTACAAGCTTGAGCCACCGTGTCTGGCCCATATTTTCGTATATTTTAAGACAGCGAAGTGGTCATTGAAAAAGTTGAAAATTGTAGTTTCTTTACAAATGAATATTGACAAGATTGTAAATTCTAAATTGTGGAAATTTAATCTGAAAAACAAAATTACAATCCAATTTAAAATTACAGAATAAGTTTCTTTTTCCAAATTCACTGTCTTTTTTTGTTTTGTTTTTTGTTTTGTTTTGAGATGGAGTCTTGCTCTGTCGCCAGGCTGGAGTGCAGTGGCTCCATCTCGGCTCACTGCAACCTCCACCTCCCGGGTTCAAGTGATTTTCCTGCCTCAGCCTCCCAAGTAGCTGGGACTAGAGGCGCCCGCCACCATGCCCCTGCTAATTTTTTGTATTTTTAGTAGAGACGAGGTTTCAGCATGTTGGCCAGGATGGTCTCAATCTCTTAACCTCGTGATCCACCTGCCTTGGCCTCCCAAAGTGCTGGGATTACAGCTGTGAGCCACTGCACCCGGCCTGCTGTCTTTTAACATTTAGTTGGGATCCCTCTGCAACTTTCACTCAGTAAATGAGCTATTCTAATTCAGAGATAATATTAAGAAAATATAACTCCATGGAAAGGGAGCAATGTTGGAAGTGATGATTCTTGAAGCAGAACTAAACTGTAGTGCCTCAAATGGCACCAACAATCAGTGGTTTTTTAAAAAAACATTAAATCATGGGTTTATATTAACAAAATGAAAGCTTTAGTTTTTTTATATATGGACAGAGAAAATATGTGTGCAGAAGCACAATGTCCCCTTGTCACCTTGATGGACAGAGATTATTATTAACAAAAATGTAATACAGGCATACAGAGAGTCTGGAAATCTGTCTGTGAAGATTTAGATTCTGGCAGTGGGTAGCAGCTGTTTTAAATTTAAGAGGACAGGAGTGAGTTAGCGACATTTTGTAATAAATGAGCTCTCAGCACACACCAATTGCTGGTAAATTCAGAAAATGATAAACATTCTTCTTGAGCAGGAAAGCAAGATAGGAAACACACCTGCAAAGACTCATTTTCAAAAACAGGAAAGATGTTGTTGTGGAACTGCGACATTTTCTAAAGTTTCTCCATTAGTTGATTTCACCTTTGTCTTCCATCTTTTTCCATTCAGGACCATCTTCAAATTTCAGTAGTTCTCATTAAATCTGAGATTTTGATAAAAACACACAAAACGAAAAAAAAACCTTGACAACTCAAAAGTATCAACTTCCATTTTAAAACTAGGAAAGTGTCCTAAGTAATTTTTTGTTATTTTTTGATATAATTTTCTTCCTTTCATCTATACATTTTTTGTATGCAAAAATAGCATTTTTTGAACAACCAACAAAAAGTCAAACTAGTAAATTTTAAAAACAAAAAAATAACAAACTGTAGAGAAAACTGAACAGTCCCTAAGCCATACAATAAAGGGGTTTTTAACACATTATTAACAATAAATATGTGTTTTACGTTTTCATCCTTTGGTTGGCATTCCAGAGAGCTAGTAAGAAAACTTTGAACAGGCCGGGCACCGTGGCTCACGCCTGTAATCCCAGCACTTTGGGAGGCTGAGGCGGGCGGATCACGAAGTCAGGAGATTGAGACCATCCTGGCTAACATGGTGAAACCCCGTCTCTACTAAAAATACAAAAAAACAAAAATTAGCCAGGCGTGGTAGTGGGTGCCTGTAGTCCCAGCTACTCGGGAGGCTGAGGCAGGAGACTGAAGTGAACCTGGGAGGCGGAGCTTGCAGTGAGCGGAGATCGAGCCACTGCACTCCAGCCTGGGCGACAGAGCAAGACTCTGTCTCAAAAAAAAAAAAAAAAAAAAAAGACGACTTTGAACAAACTTCTTCTTTTTCTTTTTTTAATTAATTTTTTCTTGATACATAATATTTGTATATACTTACGGGACAGGTGATATTTTGTTACATGCATAGAATATGTGATTATCCAGTCAGGGTGTTTAGGGTATACCTCATCTCCAGTATGTTATTTCTTTGTGTTGGTAACATTTCAAGCCCTCTCTTCTAGCTGTTTTGAAATACGCAATACATTGTTGTTAACTATAGCCATTAGACTCTGCTATGTAACATCAGAACTTATTCCTTCTATCTAACTGTATGTTCATACCCATTAACCAACCTCTCTTCATCCCTCCCACCCCACACCCTTCCCAGCCTCTGGTAACTATCATTTTACTCTCCACCTCCATGAGATTAACTGTTTTAGCTTCCACATATGAGTGAGAACATGTGATGTTTGTCTTTCTGTGCCTGGCTTATATTTCACTTAATATAATGACCTCCGGTTCCATCCCTGTTGCTGCAAATGACAGAATTTCATTTTTTATGGCTGACTAGTATTCCATTGTGTGAATAGTATTCCATTTTATTTATCCATTCATCTGTTGATGAACACTTTGGTTGATTCTGTATTTTTTGCTATTGTGAACAGTGCTGCAATAAATATGGGGGTGCAGGTATCCCTTTGATATACTGACTTCCTTTCCTTTGTATAAATACCCAGTAGTGGTATTGTTAGATCTTATGGTAGTTCCATTTTTTCGTTTGTTTTTGAAAAGTCTCTGTACTGTTTTCCATAATGGCTGGACTAATTTACATTCCCGTCAACAGTGTCTGAGCTCCCTATTCTATATATCCTTGCCAGCGTCTGTTATTTTCTGTTTTTTCGATGATAGCCATTCTAACTGGGGTAAGATGATACCTCACTGTGGTTTTGATTTGTATTTCCCTGATGATTAGTGATATTGAACATTTTTTCACAAACCCGTTGGCCATTTGTATTTCTCCTTTTGAGAAATGTCTATTCTTGTCCTTAGCCCATTTTTAAATGGTATTATTTGTTTTTTTCCTGCTGTTCAGTTTGAGTACTTTGTATATTCTGGACATTAGTCCCTTGTCAGATGAATAGTGCAGATGAATAGGGAGAAATATGCAAATATTTTCTCCGATTTTGCAGGTTGTTTCTTTACTCTGCTGATTGTTTCCTTTGCTGTATAAAAGCTTTTTAGTTTTGTGTAGTTTAATTTGCTGATTTTTAGTTTTGTTGCCTGTGCTTTTGAGGTGTTAGCCATGAAATCTTTGCCTAGACCAATGTCCTAGTGTGTTTACCCTATGTTTTCTTCTAATAGTTTTATCGTTTCAGGTCTTACGTTTAAGTTTTTAACCCATCTTGAAATGATTTCTGTATATGGTGAGAAATACAGGTGTAGTTTCATTCTTCTACATGTAGATATCCAATTTTCCCAGCACCATTTATTGAAAAAGGTGTCCTTTCCCCAAAGTACATTCTGGCACCTTTGTTGAAAATCAATTGACTGTAAATATGTAGATTTATTTCTGGATTGTCTCTTCTGTTCCATTTGTCTGTGTGTCTGTTTTTTATGTGAGTACTATGCAGTTTTGGTTACTATAGCCTTGAAATATGTTTTGGGCTAGGCACGGTGGCTCATGCCTGTAATCCCAGCTCTTTGGGAGGCCGAGGTGGGTGGATCACTTGAGGTCAGGAGTTTGAGACCAGCCTGACCAACCTGGTGAAACCCTGTCTCTACTAGAAAAATACAAAATTAGCTGGGCATGGTGATGCGTGCCTGTAATCCCAGCTACTTGGGAGGCTGAGGCAGGAGAATCGCTTGAACCTGGGAGGCAGAGGTTACAGCGAGCTGAGATTGTGCCATTGCACTCCAGCCCAAGCAACAAGAGCAAATCTCTGTCTAAATAAATAAATAAATAAATAAATATATATATATATATATATATATATATAGAAGTGATTTTGAAGTGAGGTAGCATAATGCTTTGGCTATTTATGCTCTTTTTTGGTTCCATACAAATTTTAGGGTTGTTTTTTCTAATTCTGTGAAAAATTACATTGGAATTTTGATAAAGATTCCATTGAATCTATAGATTGCTTTTGATAGTTTGGCCATTTTAACAATATTGATTCTTCTGACCAATGAGCGCAGGATGGCTTTTCATTTGTTTGCATCCTCTTCGGTTTCTTTCATCAGTGTTTTGTAGTTTCCATTGTAAAGTTTTTTCACCTCTTTAGTTAAATTTATTTCTAGGCATTTTATTATTTTTGTAGCTATTGTAAATGGAATCCTTCTTAATTTCTTTTTCATATAGTTTGTTATTAGTGTGTAGAAATACTATTGATTTTTGGATGTTGATTTTGTGTGCTTCAACTTTACTGAATTTGTTTATTAGAGAGACCTAAGACTTTTTTTGGTAGAGTATTTAGGTTTTTCTAAATAAAAGATTGTGTCATCTGCAAAGAGGGAAAATTTGACTTCTTTTCTGGTTTGGATGCCTTTTTGTCTTTTTTTTTTTTTTTCTTGCTTGATTGTTCTGGTGAGACTTTTCTTGCTGTGTTTAATAGGAGTGGTTAAAGTGGTTGTCCTTGTCTTGTTCCAGTTCTCAGAGGAAAGACTTTCAGCTTTTCCCCATTCAGTATGTTGTTAGCTAAGAGTTTGTCATATATGGCCTTTATTAAATTGAGGTATGTTTCTTTTATTCCTAATTTGTTGAGAGTTTTTATCATGAAGGGATGTTGAATGTTATCAAATGCTTTTGCTGCATCTACTGAGGATCATGTGGTTTTTGTCCTTCATTCTGTTGACATGATGCATCATGTTTACCAATTTGTGTTTGTTGAAGTATCCTTGCATCCCTGGATAAATCCCACTTGATCATGGTGTGTTTTCTTTTTGATGTACTGTTGGATTCAGTTTGCTAGTATTTTCTTGAGGATTTTTGCATCTATCTTTAATCGGGACATTGGCCTGCAGTTTTCTTTTATTGTTGTGCCCTTGTCTGGTTTTGGTATCAGGGTAATATTGGCTTCAGAGAATGAGTTAGGGAGAATTTCCTCCTCACTCTGTCGCCAGGCTGGAGTGCAGTGGCGCAATCTCGGCTCACTGCAACCTCCACCTCCCAGGTTCAAGTGATTCTCCTGCCTCAGCCTCCCAAGTAGCTGGGACTACAGGCGTGCACCACCATGCCCAACTAATTTTTGTATTTTTAGTGGAGATGGGGTTTCACCATGTTGGCCAGGATGGTCTTGATCTCTTGACCTTGTGATTGCCCACCTCGGCCTCCCAAACTGCTGGGATTATAGGCCTGAGCCACCATGCCTGGCCCTTCAGTTTTTTGGAAATAGTTTTAGGAGAATTGAGGTTAGCTCTTCTTTATAAACTTGGTACAATTCAGCAATGCGGCCATTGATCCTGGACTTCCCTTTTTAATCACTGGTTCAATCTCATTACTTGTTATCAATCTGCTCAGGTTTTCTATTTCTTCCTCATTCAATTTTGGTAAGTTGTATACATCCAGGAATGTATCCATTTCCTTTAGGTTTTCCAGTTTGTTAGCACATGGTTGTTCCTAATAGTCTCTAATGATCTTTTGTATTTCTTTCTTTTTTTTTTCTTTGAGACAGAGTCTCACTGTGTCACCGAGGCTGGAGTGCAATGGCACAATGTCTGCTCACTGTAACCTCCGCCTCCTGGGTTCAGGCCATTCTCCTGCCTCAGTCTCCCAAGCAGCTGGGACTACAGAAGCCTGCCACCACACTTGGAATTTTTTTTTTTTCTTTTTTGTATTTTTAGTAGAGACAGGGTTTCACTATGTTGGCCAAGCTGGTCTTGAACTCCTGACCTCATGATCCACCAGGCTCGGCCTCCCAAAGTGCTGAGATTACAGGTATGAGCCACTGTGCCTGGCCGATCTTTTGTATTTCTGTGATAACTAGTTGTAATGTCTCTTTTTTTGTTTCTATTTTGTTTATTTGGGTTTTCTCTCTTTTTTTCCTTGCAAACATCTTCTTTAAGTCAATTGTGTGGATTTTTAAATTGCCAACTCTAGTATTTTTAAATAACATAATCAATGTAAATGATAAAACTTATATTTCTTAATAAACCTAATGAAAAAGAAAACAAAATTCCCCCAAGTTGCCATTTTAATTCCCTGAAATAGATGTTTGTGTCACTTAACAACCTGCCAACTATATGTATTTCTTTTTTCCTTGTCATTAAATCATCATCCAAGAAAACCAATGATAAGAAGGATCTATATAGAGAAGAAAAGTAAAAACTTGGATTAAAAATATTGGATAGTAGGCCTGGCATGGTCGCTCATGCCTGTAATCCCAGCACTTTGGGAGGATGAGCCGGGGGATCACTTGAGGTCAGGAGTTCAAGATCAGCCTGGCCAACATGGTGAAACCCCGTCTATTTTAAAAATACACACACACAAAAATTAGCTGGGCATGGTGGCGCATGCCTATAGTCCCAGCTACTCGGGAGGCTACGGCAGGAGAATTGCTTGAACCCAGGAGGCGGAGGTTGCAGTGAGCTGAGATCACGCCACTGCACTCCAGCCTGGGTGACAGCAAGACCCCATCTCAAAAAAAAAAAAAAGGATAGTAATATAAACTATACCTAATATAATCAAACTATAGTTCTATATCCTCACATACTTCTAAAGTTTAGATGAGTTTCATTAAAATTGCATGGTTTTATGGTTTTCAGAACTTTGTGTAGATTTTTGCCATCATGAGATGTATGATACATACACACACATTGAAACCACATAGGTTGAGGTACATAAACTGAAATGAACTGATAAAATATATTTTGTGTCACTTTTAGGATATATAATAAATTCAAAAATAATATTTTCTCAAATAATTCCAGCCTGGGCTTTGTAAAACTACTGTCTTTCAGTAATAAGGATACATAGTAATCTTTCTTTATAGTAAAAATTACAGTTATAAACCTTAGGGCTGTAAGGAAGTATAAAAACAAATATTTACATTTTTATTTTCAAAATGAATAAAATAATTCCCATTATTGTTGTTTACATTACTGCTTCCAGACATGCCTGAGGACATGAGAAAAATGTTCTTTGTTATCATGATCATAAATGGTCAGTTATTACCTCCCCAATCACATGAAATTAGAACCTGGAATTAAAGCAACTACAAAATACTACAAAAAACAAATAGAAAAAAAAAACAACACCTTTAGTGTTCCCCGTAAGCACTCTATTCCTTCCATTTTGATGGATTTTTCATTTTAGTATTATTGGGACTGAAAAAAATTATTGTCCTATACTGTTGTTTCTAATATGAAATTTGGGTTTGCATATGGTGTCTCCCTTGTATTGTAAGATCCTTGGTAATAGAGGATACATTTTTACTTATTTGTCTCCCAGTGTTGTGCTGTGTTCACAGAACGTCCTTAAAATACAATTTTTAAAACACACTTAAATAAATAAGGACATGTCTTGTCCTTAAACATAATTACAAAGACCTACTGATAGCTACTTTGAAGAGAAAGACTCAAGCAAAGCTAAATTGTAAGTAGTTGCCAATTCCTTTAGCTAGTGTCTTGAAGGGGTAACATGATTACCTTTGATGTCCGGTACAAGTCATGAATCTGCAGGAGCAAAACCTTAGAAACCCTCAAGCCCCAAACCATGGAAATCCAATTTTGACTTAAATAAAAAGCATTCTGTTGAAAATGGTTTTATACGTTAAGAATCCTTGATGCATATCTTCTATTAATTTTTCTTTAATCTTCTGGAAAAAGAACTAATTTTGATATAATCTGTGTCATAAAACATAATACAGTAACTCTTAAGTGTACAAAAGCAATTATTGCTGTTAACTAAATGGAGAATTTTTAAAATTCTGTGAAGAGACATTTAAAGAAACAGGATCTGCATTAACTTTAAAGATTTTCGAGTTCTGAAATGAACACATATGCCCAGAAAAACCTAGTTAAACACCAAATTTATCTATTGTTAAGTATTTTTATTCCTTACAAATACTTTTAATGTATGAAATTAGAATTTTATATTACAGAATAAATGCTAATTTGTTAAAAATGCTTACTTTCAGATCTATTACCTGTGTTTATTCATTCAACATGTATATCAATCATGTGCTCTGTGCAAGATACTATAATATAGACTTTGTAAGAGAAAAATATCAGTAAGGCATTGACTTTTAATGATCTTTCAATTCAACAGAGAGATCAGATAGGTAGAAAACAAGTAATAATAACAGTACAAGATAGAAAATTCTAAGTATAGTTCAATTTTAGTTATGAATATAAGTTCTAAATAAATATTTGGTAATGCAAATTTGGCAACATTAACATTAATTGTAAGTATTTGTAAACTGTATTTATAACGATATTTATAAACTGTATAAACCTATATAGGTTTATTAAGGGAATATGTATACGTATGTGTGTATACAGTTTTAGGACATACGTAGTAAGTACTACATATGTGTTATACTATTTATTAGTTATGAATTCCAGGAATATAAGGATGAGTCAACATTATGAGATGGATCTAGTTTATTATATTAACTATTAAGGGAGGAAAATATATGTATTTATAAATATACACAAGAAACACATTTGATAAACTTCAACAGTGATTAGCCAAAAACTCAAAACCAGCAACCGTAATATTAAAAGGCAAATACCTAGAGCAACTATTGTTAAAATCAGGAAATAGGTTGGAATACCTAATGTATTAGTTAAGGGTCAGTCAGGAAGCAGAAGCTACACCAGTTATTTTAGCAGAGAGAATTTAATCTAAAGAATTATTAACTAGGTATTAAATCGTTCCTGAGGTAGCTAAAAATAAGAGAACTTGAGATCACAGAAATAGGAACCGCAGAAAACAGCTACTGCTCTGTGATTGGGTGGGATCAAGAAAAGAGGTTGGATTTATTAAAGCTTAGGAGCTTGGAGACGGGCTGTCTTGGAAATGAAGCTCAGACCTCTGAGTAGAAGGTATTGATAGTATCTCTGGGGGAGATGCAGTGAGGCAATTTTTTCCAAATTTAGAAATACTGTCAATTGGGTTCACTTGTTGCTACAGGAAGGAACTGCTGCTGCCAAGATGAAGAAGCATTGGTGGGATGCCACTCGTAAGAAAAAGAAGCAAATAGGAAGCCCCCAAAAAACATGCAGGAAGGAACAAGCCCCTTCCTCCTCATTCAGCCTGTGAGCTCCGTGAAGCACCTCTATCACCAAAGTTTAATGGGAGCCAACTTGCAAAGCAAAAATATGATTTGAAGTTCCAGCCCAGTCATTCCCAGCAGAGTAACAAAGGTTGACTTTGGAAGTAAGACACAATAACTTAACAAATGGCATATTTACTATCATCATTTTAATCAAAATTGGTTTGGGATTTAGGCTAATACAGAAGGTTCAAAAAACCCAAACAAACCATAATAATATAAATACTTGGGAAAGGAGGCAATTCACTTTATTTGCAAAGACATTATTATACCTCAAAAACCCACAAAACTATTGAAAACATGTTTTAAAATAAGAGAATTAGGTAAGGTGGCAAGATATAAGATAAATATACAAATATAATGTCCTTTGTACTCGCTACAACTTTGTTGTATATGAAAACAATTGCATCACAGTGGCTTACAAGAGCAAACATTTATTTCTCACTGACATTACATGAGGGCTGAAGGTTGATGCTGGGAAACTCTCCTCCATGTGTTGCTCTTGTTCCTACATATCTTGCTGGGTGTGCTAAGCATGCAAGGGCCTAATCATTTCCTACTCAGCCTTTTCTCAGGGTTGTGTTTACAACAAGCAACCTTGAGGGAGGAGGTGATTTTTACCTCTGGGACAAAGAGCTGGCTTGCTCATTACTTGCTATGAAATGGTGGAATTTAAGTTCTATGTTCCTTTCCTATAATGCAACCCAGCATTTGTTCAGGCATCCATCTGGGCCTATTCGCATCATCACTGAAAATAAAGACTCAGGGAACCAACACAGACATGCTGACATTCTGACTTTTGCTGTAATCAAGTGTTTTGTCTCTAACCCAAGTGTCTTTAGTCAGCATCCATGAAACGGCAAGTTAACATATTGGCTTGAAAGTACAGTGAAATATGAGACCCTTCCCAGTTCTTCACAGTTGGCTGCTACTCTGCTCCATACTGTGGGTCAGTGGGAGGTCTGCTTCACAAGCTTTCTCATTCTGGGATCTAGACTAAAGAAGCAGCCCCTACCTGGACATTTCCATGCCATGGAGCAGAAGCTCAAGAGGCCAAGTGTAATCACACAGCTGATTTAAAACATCTATTTGGATGTACTTATGTCACATTCACTCACATTCATCGGCCGAAACAAATCCCATGGCCAGCCCAAATGGGGGAAGGAAGCATGCTTCATCTCTGAAGGTATTGTAAATTATACCCAACATGCATGGATGTATAGTCCTCTAACCAAGGAGGGAGTAGTTAATGACAAATAATACAATTTACCGTACTCACAAAAAGCAGTTAAATATAAATGGAAAATAAAGCCCTCTTCCCAACAGGCAAGAAAAAAACTAAAAAACTTAACAAAAAATTACAGTGTCTATACGCAAATCTTTTTTCTTGAAGAATATAAAGTAAACCTTAATAAATGAAAACTTATGCCATGTTACTGGATGGAAATATAGTATGATTAAAAAAAACTTCTCTATTTTAATGCAAATTAAATCAGAATCTCAGTTTATGGTGTTCCTTAATATGAAAATGAGTTATACATCCATCTATGGACCAGCTAGATCATCTATGAGAAACTGTTAAATGATAAAGCAAGTTGCAAGAAAATGTGCAATATAATACCATTTTATTTTATAAGATAAAAACACTGCATGTTTGTGTGTATGTTAATGTAAGTATGAATACATTTATAGGTACAGGAAGAATAGGGTAGATGGATAACTTGATTTACATCAGAGGGATTAGTTTTTAGGGAGGCTGGGGAATGATTCGTTTTTCTTTATATATCTTTATATTGTTTAACAATGGAGTTCAGTCCAACAGTAGATTAAAAATCACTCTTTGGGAGGCTGAGGCAGGCTGATCACCTGAGGTCGGGAGTTCAAGACCAGTCTGGCCAATATGATGAAACCCTGTCTCTACAAAAATACAAAAATTAGCCTGGCATGATGGTGGGTGTAATCCCAGCTGCTGGGGAGACTGGGGTGAAAGAATTGTTTGAACCTGGGAGGTGGAGGTTGCAGTAAGTCGAGATCGTGCCATTGCACTCCAGCCTGGGTAACAGAGCGAGACTCCATCTCAACAAACAAACAAACAACAACAACAAAAATCAGAGAATCATAAGAAATATTTTAAACCTTGCCTAAGTCTCTATTAAAAGGTAGCATCTTATTTTATTTTATTTTTTGAGACAGGGCCTCACTGTATTATCCAGGCTGGAGTACAGTGGTGCAATCATAGCTCACTGCAGCCTCAAACTCCTGGACTCAAGCAATCCTCTCACCTAAGCCTCCCTAGTAGCTGGGACTACGGGAATGCATCACCATGCCTGGCTGTTTGTTAAAAAACAGTCGTAGAGACAGAATTTTGCTATGTTGCCCAGGTTGGTCTGGAACTCCTGGCTTCAAGTGACCCTCGCTCTTCACCTCCCAAAGTGTTGGGATTACAAATGTGAGCCAATGCATCCAGCCTTAGTTTTTATTTTAGATTCAGGGAGCACATGTGCAGGTTTGTTACATGGTATATTGTATGATATCGAGGTTTGGGTTTCTAATGGGTGGCATATTTTAGACCTCCAACATATTTGTACTCATAGAATGAACAAACAGTGTGCTTATAAGGTTCAGGTATGAGAAGAAACTAGGCAGTCATGTAGCAACTGCCATTAGCAGCACTAATTACTCTTCAAAACCAGCTTGGCACTCTTGAAAATACTCCTCATTAATGTTTTTCGTCTATAAGGCAGCTGAAGATGGCAGCCCAAACACTCAAATTTGATGAGACTTACTTATATATCAAGGTTAGATCCAGGTATATTGCAAGCAACAGGGATTCAACTTCCTCAGTGTGTTTTATGTGAAGAAAACACCAGTCAAAGGAACCATGTAGCGCTCTCTTAGCTTTAATGCATTTAAATCAAATTTATACAAATTGTTTTTATATGGGTAGCCTTTATTATTACAGAGTGCAATTATCTGCATATATAATATTAATATTGGAACATATACAGAAGATGTTGTAATGGCTGTAAAGATTTTGTATAAAGTAGCTGTATTAGTCTGTTGTCACACTGCTATAAAGAACTATCTGAGACTGGGTAATTTATAAAGAAAAGAAGTTTAATTGACTCACAGTTCTGCATGGCTAGGGAGGCCTCAGGAAACTTACAATCATGGTTGAAGGTGAAGGGGAAGGAAGGCACGTCTTACATGGTGGCAGGAAGAGGCAGAGAGAGTGAGGGGGGATATTTCACACTTTAAAACCATCAGATCTCATGAGAACTCATTCACTGTCACAAGAACAGCAAGGCAAGAATCTGCCCCCATGATCCAATCACTTTGCACCAGGCTTTTACCCCGAAACATGGGGATCACAACTCGAGATGGGATTTGGGACACAGAGCCAAACAATATCAGTAGCCCTTTTTATCATTGGAGAACAAAATTTCACAACGCTGAAGAAATTCTCAAAGAACTATGTGTTCTGAGTGCTGCCACAAGTTTATTTGAATGGATATGTAGAAACTATTCCAGAACTTTTCTTTCTTGGAATCTACAGTCACACATTAGAATGTCTTACCTGCTGACATGACACTTTGAGTTTTGCGAAAGATCAAATCATTGCATTTCTTTTTTTGTTTGTTTTTTGTTTGTTTGTTTGTTTTTGAGATGGAGTGTCACTCTGTTGCCAGGCTAGAGTGCAGTGGCGTGATCTTGGCTCACTGCAACCTCTGCCTCCCAGGTTCAAGCGATTCTCCTGCCTCAGCCTCCCGAGTAGCTGGGATTACAGCTGTGCACCACCAAGCCAAGCTAATTTTTGCATTTTTTAGTAGAGACAGGGTTTCATATGTTGGCCAAGATGGTCTCAATCTCTGGACCTCAGGTGATCCGCCCGCCTCGGCCTCCCAAAGTACTGGGATTACAGGCATGAGCCACCGCACCCAGCCTGCATTTTCTTATCATTAGTTTCCCCAAGAACTTTGAGCTACACCATGTGCTTCTGCATAACTTGTGGTTAAGGAGGATGCAGAAAAAAAGGAGCTATTTTCTCAAGCTTGTGGTGCTACAACTAAACCTAATAAAGTCTTTGAAGCTCTGTCACAATTCTTCCAAACAAATGAGATATTAAAAATTGATAATAGGACCGGGTGTACTGGCTCATGCCTGTAATCTCAGCATGTTGTGAGGCTAAGGCAGAAGGATAGCTTGAGGCCCAGAGTTCGAGACTAGCTTGGGCACCATAGCAAGACCCTGTCCCTACAAAAAAGAACAGAAAAATTAACCAGGCATGGTGTTGTATGTATGCCAGTTGTCCCAGCTACTTGGGAGGCTGAAGTGGGAGAATTGCTTGACCCCAGAAGGTTGAGGCTGTAGTGAGCTATGATTGTATCTCTGCACTCCAGTCTGGGTGACAGAGAGTGACCATGCCTCTAAAAAATGCAATAATTAAAATTTTTGTTTAAATTGATAAGAATGTGCATTTAATAATGCTCCAATAATGTGGAATTCACAGTGAGGAATTTGACAGGAAAAAAAAATCAGGTATTCACTGCTAAGCATCCAAAACCCTGCCTGGCAATCAAACAAATATGAGATTTGTTCGTATTATTATCAAGGTTGTCAATCCCATGGAAAGTACTAGAATACATGCCTTGCTTTGTGAGAACTTGAATGCTCATGGCAAAGTTCTCATGTACTATCCTGAAGTTTCCAAGTTATCACAAGGAAAGATATTTGGCTGAAGAATACAGGGATTTCGTTTTCAGAATGTTAAGTAAGCTACCAATAACTTCAAACTTTTAAAACTAATACTTTTCATTGGGGCTTTGCATATTTGGCAGATTCAGTTGGAATTTTGTATGTGGAACCTGAAATTTTAAGAGGTAGATCGTGATATGAGTGTGTATTAAGTTTACTTCAGGCAGTTTTAACCAAAATCCAGCTACAGCGAGAGCAAATTGCTGCTAAAATTGGCCTCTGCTCTTTCTGACTTAATTCTTGAAAGTGATTTCATGGGGGAAAGAATGTAAAACATCATCTAATTTGCCTGCAAGATAAATTCAGGTAATAATTTTTGTGACATTATAGCAAAAAATTTAATTTGGAAGTTTGGGAGGAAATTGTTACTCACTTACATTTTTTATTTGCTAAATGATCCCCACGAGGAGATTTGGGGAATCAGATTTGATTTCATTGCAACTTCCAGAAAATACTTTGGAAAAGCTTTGGATAAAATGGGTTCTTATTTAACCCCAAGTAAGTGAGAAAGCCTTGCATGTCCTCATCCAGTTTTGATTGACTGTGCTTGTGAAAACTTTTTCCTTAATTTTTGCATTGCTGGTTATGAAAACAAAGCAGCATAATAGTCTTGATATTTAAAAAAAGACCTATATTGTGTTCTTGCCACCAAACTTTAGGCTCGTGTGCCTTCTCAGATACTGCTTTCCTTCCTTGAAATTCACCTTTCCTTAACTTGTTAGCTAAGCTAGTTTCTCCCTGTCCTTCAAATCTCAGATCAAGTGAGTCATTTACTCCAGGTAGTCTGGTTCAGATGGAGTGGGTTTTCCTGTATCCTCCCATGATGCCCTGCACAACCTGTGATCCTGGCATTTTCCACCAACTGTGTACTCCATGCTACCCTGGAGCATTTTATATGTGAAACCCCTCACAGAGCGTCTGTTGTATTCTAGTCTCTCAATATAAATTTGCTACCCAATGTTTATAGGTAAATACATGCAGGTATACATGTGCCAGAGAAGAAGTACGGAAGAGTCAAGGATTAACTTGGTGGGGGCAGTCAGTAGAGGTTATGGAGAAGAGGTGCCATCAGTCAGGATTCTGCATGGAATAGACCATGCCACATAGAGGTGTAAGTTGAAGGGCGCATAAAGGGAGACAGAATCCCAGCCAGAGAAAGAGGATTTTTTTGGGTTCTTGTTATTTGAGACGGAGTTTCGCTCTTGTTGCCCAGGCTGGAGTGTAGTGGGCAATCTCGGCTCACCACAGCCTCCGCCTCCTGGCTTCAAGCAATTCTCCTGCCTCAGCCTCCCGAGTAGCGGGGATTACAGGCATGTGCCACGACGCCCAGCTAATTTTTTGTATTTTTAGTAGAGACGGGGTTTCTCCATGTTGGTCAGGCTAGTCTCAAATTCCCGACCTCAGGTGATCTGCCCACCTCAGCCTCCCAAAGTGCTGGGATTGCAGGTGTGAGCCACTGCACCCAGCCAAGAAGATGTTTAAGAAGGAAGGAAGGGAAGGAAGAAAGGGTACTAAGAGGCAAAAAAGTATGGAGGTTGAAGGCCAGAGAGAGCAATGGGGACTGTAGTAAACTGTAGAGTACATGCCTCAATTAAAAAGAGAGAGGCCAGTACCTTGTCACATGGGAATGAGGAGCCTAATATGGTTAGATGCTTTTTTTTTTTTTTTTTTTTTTTAAGAGAAACTAGAAATTGGATATGAGATCTCCCGTTTTAGATGGGCAAGTAGAGTTAATGCTTGAACGACGTGGGGGTCGGGAGTGTCGACTCCCATGCAGTTGAAAATCTACAGATAACTTTTGAATCCCCAAAAGCATAACTATTAATAGCTTCCTGTTGATCAGAAGCCTTACCAATAACATAAGCAATCAATTAACGTATAATTTTGTATGCTATATGTAGTGATATGGTTTGGAACTGCATCCTCATCAAATCTCATGTCAAATTGTTATCCCCAGTGTTGGCGGTGGGGCCTGGTGAGAGGTGATTAGATGGTGTATGGGGTCTTCCATGAATGCTTAACACCATCCCTTTGGTGCTGTTCTTGTGATAGTGAGTGAGTGAATTATTGCAATATCTGGCATTTAAAAGTGTTAGCGGCTGGGCGCAGTGGCTCATGCCTGTAATCCCAGCACTCTGGGAGGCCGAGGCGGGCGGATCACGAGGTCAGGAGATCGAGACCATCCTGGCTAAAACAGTGAAACCCTGTCTCTACTGAAAATACAAAAAATTAGCTGGCCATGCTGGCACGTGCCTGTAGTCCCAGCTACTAGGGAGGCTGAGGCAGGAGAATCGCTTGAACCTGGGAGGCAGAAGTTGCAGTGAGCCAAGATCATGCCACTGCACTCCAGCCTGGGCAACAGAGTGAGACTCTGTCTCAGGAAAAAAAAAAAAAAAAAAAAGTGTTAGCACTTCCCCAGTCTCTTTCTTGCTCCTGCTCCTGCTCCTGCCATGTAAAACGTCTTGCTCCCTCTTTGCCTTCCGCCATGTTTGGAAGCTTCCTGAGGCTGCCCCAGAAGCAGAAGCTGCTATATTTCCTGTACAGCCTGCAGAGCCAAAAACCTCATTTCTTCATAAATCTCCCAGTCTTAGGTATTTCTTTATAGCAGTGTGAGAACAGACTAATACCTACGTTATATGTATGCTGTATTCCTAAAATGGAATAAGCTAGAGTAAAGAAAATGTTATTAAGAAAATCCTAAGAGAAAATACAGTTACTATTCATTAAGTGGAAGTGGATTTTCCATCATAAAGGTTTTCATCCTGAATGTCTTCATGCTGAGTTGGCTGTGGGGAGGTGGAGGAGGCAGAGGAAGGACTAGTCTAGTTGTCTCAGGGGTAGCAAAGGTCACCATGTATAAATGGATCCACCGGTTTAAACCCATGTTGTTCAAGAGTCCACTGTAATTTAGTCTTAACACAGGCCAGAAACACACATCCTTGGGCAGAATTTGTCTAAAACTCCTGTTTTTTTTTTTTGTTGTTGTTGTTTTGTTTTTTTGAGACAATCTTGCTCTGTTGCCCAGGCTATAGTGCAGTGGCACAATCTCAGCTCACTGCAACCTCTGCCTCCTGGGTTCAAGTGATTCTTCTGCCTCTGCCTCCCGAGTAGTTGGGATTACAGGTGTGTGCCACCTTGCCCAGCTCATTTTTATATTTTTAGTAGTGATAGGGTTTTGTTATGTTGACCAGGCTGGTCTCAAACTCCTGACCTCAAGCGATCCACCTGCCTTGGCCTCCCAAAGTGCTGGGATTACAGGCGTGAGCCACCACACCTGGCCAAATTTGTCTAACAACTCCTGTTTTATGCACATAACAAAAAGTTCATTGCTATGGAGAGCAAGCTGTCTTGACACAGCAGATCAGTGTGCAGATGGTGGTCCGGGAATGATATGGAAACACCCATGTTATCTCTGTGGCATTTCCTCCTGAGCAGTGCTTACTGAGGAGTGTGTGTCCTCAGTGTGAAGATTCTCCTCCCATGTGAGAGCACTGCTGACTTTGTGGGGAACCCTGAAGAATTTGACAGTCCTCAGTAAAATGGAAAGATCTGGAAAAATCCCTCCAGACAGTTTAAATACATTACCTGCTAGGAGCGGTGGGTCAAGCTACACTGTAATCCCAGCACTTTGGGAGGCTGAGGTGGGTGGATCATCTGAGGTCAGGAGTTCAAGACCAGCCTGACCAACACGGTGAAACCCTGTGTCTACTAAACATACAAAATTAGCCAGGGGTAGTGGCGCATGCCTGTAATCCCAGCTACTAGAGAGGCTGAGGCAGGAGAATTGCTTGAGCCCAGGAAGCGGAGGTTGCAGTGAGCGGAGATCATGCCACTACACTCCAGCGTGGGCAACAAGAGCAAAACTCCATCTCAAAAACAAAACAAAACACATTGCCACAGGAGAGTGTAAACAGGAAACAGCAAAAGGTGCAGGGACTGAAATTTGGGGAGCACATACCTTCAGAGCACTTGAAGATGAAGAAAGGGAAGAAAATAAGAAGGACAATAGAAGAAGAAGCATTTGCCATGGGCTGAGGAAATAAGGCCAAGGCAGTCAGTCACTTATCGCAATTATGCTTATTTAATTAATGTGTTTGTTTTTGTTAGTAAAAGGGCGTGATGTGTAAGCTGGATGACTATTAAATTATTTCTCCAGCATTCTTGTGCGTGTCCGTTCAAGAGTTAACATCCCCTGACAAATAATACAGTCAGAAAAGAGATTGGAGGCGAGTCTCACATCTGTTTTACTTTAACCTTTCTACACAGGAAAAACAGTCCTGATGACTTTGCCCAGTTTTTAAACTTGGAATTGTCTTCCATGGAACTGAAAAGCCCTCACACACATTGAAATTAATCTCATGGTGTTGAAACTTCTGGAAAGCCGGCATGGAATTTTCTTCTCAAATTTGAAATCCACATAAGAAAGATGTGCAATTAGTAGACAAATGTGGGGAAACGTTCAACCTCATTACCAATCCAAGATATACAAATAAAAGCAGCAATAACATAACCTTATTGGTTTGGACCGTTGATGAGTTCTAGTGCTGGCTTCAACTCTGAAACATTGCTGGAGGGACTACGGCTGGGACAATCCCTGTAGAAAAATAATTTGGCAATGCATTTTCAGAGCTACAGAACAGTCTGGCTCTGTGTTTGTTTGGAATTGAATTTGAAATCTATAAAATAAAAAAATACATATAGGAAGGTTTTGTGTCACCTTTGTTTACAAGATACTAAGTGTACCTAGAATGGGTAGTAGTTTTGGTTGGTATTCTGAGAAGCAGAGTCTGAGATGGGGATTGTTTCCTTTTTTTTTTTTTTTTGAGACTGAGTCTCCCTCTGTCACCCGGGCTGGAGTGCAGTGGCGTGATCTTGGCTCGCTGCAACCTCCACCTCCTGGGTTCGAGTGATTCTCCTGCCTTAGCCTCCCCAGTAGCTGGGACTACAGGTGCATGCCACCACACTTGGCTAATATTTGTATTTTTAGTAGTGATGGGGTTTCATCATATTGACCAGGCTTGTCTCGAACTCCTGACCTGAAGTGATCTGCCCACCTCAGCCTCCCAAAGTGCTAAGTTTACAGGCGTGAACCACCATGCCTGGCCGTGGGATGGAGATTATTGTGCAGTGACTTGGTGAGACAGCACTTGCGGGTAAAACCTGTAAGAGACACAGCAGCACGTGGCCGAGGATGGAGCTTGATGATACTGTGGGTTCAGCCGAAGTCTGGTCTCAGCCTGAGCCCATGGGGAGCTCTGAAGTGTGAACAACCCCACAGCATTGTCCTCCCTTGAAGCAAGGGTCTGGGCTTCTGCACAGTGTCACTCATTGGATGAACATTACATTTCCAAGTGAGGCAGCTCCTGTCAACTCTCGAGAGTGGCTCAGCTCACAGCACATGGGGGATGGAGGTTCTGGCTTAGAAAGGGAATGTGGATGCTGGCAGCACCCCTTTCCTATGCAGGAGAATAGGAGAATAAGGCTGCTGTATAGAACCCAGGTCAGCTGATTTATCTAGGGCCGATCTCGCGGGCGAAACGGTTAGATTTGGATCCCTTTTCTTTTGGGAACTGCATGTCGTCAGTGTCTTCTTCCAGTGGGAGCTACGAAATTGTTTCTCCAGTACTCCCCACTTGCTTTCCTCCATCCACCTTCTACCACAACTCTGGCCAAAGAAGAACAGTGGAAGAGATTGACCAAAACAAAACAGGAGATGCTGACTGGTGGGTGGACGGCAGAAATCTGGCTTTGACCGCTTTAAAAGTGGGGGAATCTGTCTGTTTTTCTGGTTAGTGCTAACCTGATGTTTCACAGTAACAGAATGCATGACTCAGAAGCAGGCCCAGTCTCCTCTGGGAGCGTCTGTCCTGTTTTGGTTCGGGCTATGGAGTGTGTAACTTTTAATCCAAAAAATGTGCAGCTCTATACAATCCCTTTTCAATGATACAGAGAGTGGAGAATCAGGCTGGTGTTTTGCATATGATCTTCTCAGCTTTCATTTCCCCGTTTAATCTTTTTGCTTATCTTCCTGGAGAACTTTAAGAGAAATTGGAAGGAATCTCAAAGCTATCAGGAATGGCCAGTCTTTTGCCCAGTTCATTCGATTCATTTTTAGATGGAGAAAAAACGTCTTTACACATTTGAGAACTTTTTTTGAGAATTCTTTCAAATTGATGTCTTTTTACTAAAGACCTCCTATTTCAACCAGATATGTCTGCATACACTTTAGAAATAAATGATAAATATGTAAATTTAAAAGTAATACGTGCAATGCATTAGGTTTTTCTGCCTGAAGCCTTAAAAATCTTCAAGGGAGAAGATACATGAAGTTATAGGAGCCTGCAACAACAGAGGGGCATAAAATTCAGGAGGGACCCGAGAGGTCAAGTGCGTGTGTTTTCAGCTCAAACTCCTGCTTTACCACTTAACACCTGTGGCTTTGGAACAGGAACTTAACCTCTCCAAGCCTCAGCTTCTTCAACTACATAATGGAAATGATGTTTCTCCCTCCATAGGGCAGCGTGGTGGTGCTGAGGGGTGGAGACATTTGTGCTGCAGGCTCTAGAGCCACATGCTGGGCTGTCAGTGTCTGCTTCACAACACACTAGCTGTCTGACCTTAGGCAATTAGCCCCTCTGGGCTTCAATGTCCTTTCCTGAAAATTGAGCACTTACCTTCTAAGAGGTGATTTGAGGATAAATGAATTACCACTGAAATGTGTATATATATATATATATATATATATATATATATATATATACACACACACAATGGAATACTACTCAGCCCTGAAAAGGAATGAATTAATGGCATTCGCAGCCACCTGGATGGGATTGGAGACTATTATTCTAAGTAAAGTACTCAGGAACAGAAAACCAAACATTGTATGTTCTCACTCATGAGTGGTAGCTAAGCTATGAGGATGTAAAGGCGTAAGAATGACACAATGGACTTTGAGGACTGAAGGGGAAAGGGTGGGAAGGGGATGAGGGATAAAAGACTACAAATCAGGTTCAGTGTATACTGTTTGGGTGATGGGTGCACCAAAATCTCAAAATCACCACTGAGAAACTTTCTCATGTGACCAAATACTACCTATGTCCCAATAACCTGTGGAAATAAAAGCATTTTTTTAAAAAGAAGAGGACTCGGCACACGATAAGCATTTAACAAACATAGGCTACTAATTTATTTGATATTGAGATGATTTTTAAATTAAATAATGTATGTGAAGAGAATGGTAAGTGTAAATATTATTAGGTCGACGCGAAAGTAATCACGGTTTTTGCCATTTTGGTTTTAATAGCAAAAACTGTGATTACTTTCGCGCCAACCTAATACAGCAAGGATTATTTTTTTCTTTTTCTTTTTCTTTTTCTTTTTTTGAGATGGCATCTTGTTCTGTCACCCAGGCTGGAGTGTAGTGGTGCGATCCCAGCTCACTGCGACCTCTGCCTCTCGGGTTCAAGCGATTCTCCTGCCTCAGCCTCCCGAGTAGCTGGGATTACAGGCACCTGCGACCATGCCCAGCTAATTTTTGTATTTTTAGTAGAGACAGGGTTTCACCATGTTGGCCAGGCTGGTCACGAACTCCTGACCTCAAGTGATCCACCCACCTCGGCCTCCCAAAGTGCTGAGATTACATGAGTTAGCCACTGAGCCTGGCCATAACAAGGATTTGATCTGGATGGATTTCATAGAAAGGGGTATATTCTGTATGAACATCAGTTATGGTTTTTTGTTTGATGTCATCATCATTTTGGGCAAATGAATCACATATCACACAGCAAGGTAATGGAGACCCTGTATGTGAAATATCCAAACAAATAAACACCTAAGTAATCTCTCTAAATTCACATTGTGCAATATCATTTTTTTTTCTCCTTCAAGGAATATAAATTATTCTCTTAGTATGATCTATCATACTGACAACACTGAAAATAAAACGATCACTAAGAAACAGGTAAAAAAAAAAATTTTTTAAGAGAAGGGGTCTTGCTCTGTTTTCCAGGCTGGAGTGTGGTGGTGCCATCACTGCTCACTGCAGCCTTGGACTCCTGGGCTCAAGAGATCCTCCTGCCTTAGCCTCCCAAGTAGCTGGGACTACAGGCACGATCCACTGTGCTGTCAAGAAATAGGTTTTAATAAAATTAGCCCTCCTATCCAAGAGTGACAGAAGAAAGGAAGGAAGGAAGGAAGGGAGGGAGGAAGGGAGGCCATGCTCAGTTTCTGAGATAACTCATGTAGCTCAAAAACTGAAGTCTAGACAGTATCTTCAACTGATCTTAAAAATCAGTCCACACTGGATCAATACTACCTGAGTGAAAGAGTAATAGAACACTATCTAATTTCCAAACAAATGAGCCCATAAATTTTCTTTGTGGTAATTTCAAGACTTAATGTAAGGACTTGAAATCCAGTTACAAAGAAAATGTGGATACACTGAAAAATGTCTTCAAAGTAGGGATAATAATACAGGTGTTTCTGCTTTAACTTGATATGTGTTTTCTTACAAAACCCTGTGTTCTGCAAAACCGTGTACTAAAGTAACCAAATTTAGGAAAAATTGTGGTTGGAGCAGGCCACTCAAAACTATGCAACTTTGTAACCAGAGCAGTATAAAAACAAAAAGTGGATGGTTCCCGAAACAATAACCTTAACAGCCCAGTTAGACGGCGCAGTGCAGCTAGAAAATGCTGCTGTGGAGCAATAGAGTGGCTATGCTGGCCACATTTCCACGAGATTCAACAGGGCAGGTGGAGGAGGCCCTGGGCTGCTGGTAAGGTGGGTCCTGAGGCATCTATCTGCCCCAAGAAGAGAGCCTCACAGCACAGGCTGCGCTTCACTTCTCTACGGAGGGTGCCCCAGAGGCCAGTATTGTTTATTTGCTTAAAAATAACTGTTTACCTAGCAATCCCATTACTGGGTATATATCCGAAGGATTATAAATCATTCTACTATAAAGACAGATGCACATGTATGTTTATTGCAGCACTATTTACAATAGGAAAGACTTGGAACCAACCCAAATGCCCATCAATGATAGACTGGATAAAGAAAATGTGGCACATATAATAAATGTGTATATATGTGAATCTGCTTACCTACAGGATTGCATTCATGTTACTTTAAAATAATTTAACACCATGGAATACTATGCAGCCATAAAAAAGAACGAGTTCATGTCCTTTGCAGGGACATGGATGAAGCTGGAAGCCATCATTCTCAGCAAACTAACACAGGAATAGAAAACCAAACACTGCATGTTCGCACTCGTAAGTGGGAGTTGAACAATGAGAACACATGGAAACAGGGAGGGAAACATCACACACCAGGGCCTGTTGGGGATTGGGGGGCAAAGGAAGGGAGGGAGAGCATTAGGACAAATACCTAATGCATGCAGGGCTTAAAACCTAGATGACGGGTTGATAGGGGCAGCAAACCATCATGGCACATGTATACCTACATAACAAACCTGCACGTTCAGCACAGAACTTAAAGTAAAAATAGTAATAATCTTTTATAGGTGTCAGTGTGGTAATCAATCTGGGTTTTCTTTTACCCTTGCTGATGAAGGTTACAATCTATTGCTGCTACAATGGCGCCCCTTGCCTAGAGAAAGATCCATGAACCAAAACAATTTTCTGGTTCTACTAACCTCATTACCTATTGATCAACTGTGTGAGTTAATTTGCATTTTAGATTATCTAACATGATCAAAAAGGTATTAAAATTTCTATACATGTTTAGAAAAATTCCAAAGCAACTTACTAAGAAACATGTTGCTTTTGACTGTCTGGAAGAGGTTACAACTTGAATTGAACTGGCGAGTTTTGAGGGAGCTGAGGAGTAAGCAAAGGAGGCAGATAGATGGAAGTGAAATAGTAGGAGGAGGGGTTTATACTTAGAGAACTGAGGTGAACGATGAATACAGCCCTTGCACTAAGTGCCTTTTATGGGTTAACCCACTTAATTCTCACAGCAATCCTTAGAAGGTGTTTTTTTACTGCTCCACTTTTACTGATGAGGAAACAGAGGCACAGAGAAGTTCAATGGCTTGCTGAGGGTTATATGAGTGTTGAATCGGGCTTTGAACCCAGGCTTTCAGCTCCTGAGGCTGCCCATGGAATGGCTACATGGAACAGCCTTGGCAAATGTTGCTTTTGCGGCCGGAGTGGCTACATAGGTGGATGCGGACGTGACTTCCTTCTGCGGGCTCATGGTGAACCCCTGAATGAGCCAGATGAACCTCCTCTTAGGCATGGACAGATATATTAATTCAGAGAGACCATCTGTGGGAAAGTGTTCTGTGACATGAAATAGAGAAGGGCCGCATGGTGGACAGACAAAAATGTCACTTCCTGGTTGAGTGCCAGTGGGTGTCATCACCCGCTAGTTCTCCAGTGCCTCTCAGATGCCAGCTCCAAAAGTCCTATCATGGTTTCGTACCAGCCCTGTTTCCCAGGAGGAAGAGAATGTGGACTTTTTTGGGTTTAAAACAAAAAGAAGTTGATACTGGGAGAACAGTCTGCTTCTCTACAACGTTGAGGGATCTTTCTTGGGATCTTTTGGAGTCCTATCAATAGTGTCGTTCCAATTTTCTTCTCTCTTTTGGAGGTAGGGCTGGTGGAGGGAAGCATGAAATGAAATAAATAACATAATGAAATCAGGAGAAGGACTACTGAAGAGAGAGAGACCGGTAGAGGAAGACAAGTCTGGGATTCAGGGAGAGGGGATTTGGGAGGGGCTCCCAAGAAGGCGGGGTGTCCCGGGAAGCACCCTGGCCTCAGGCTTCAGTTACATGGACAGATGTCTGGGAGACATATGTCCCCAGACATGTGTCTGGGGGAACAGAGTGGCCAGGGAGACTTTGTACTTAACATCCATGGGTCTCTGCTCTTTTTACCCTCAGCCTGTTTCCAGCTGTTTCCAACTTCAAAAGGATTAAAGGATTGTGGCTTTACTTCAGGAGTGAGAGAGTAGGAGGGTATTTATGGCTGATCCCAAGGCTTAGGAGCCAGAGAAGGAAGGAAACCTTGATCCCAAGAAACAGGTGGGTACAGTGGAAATCAAAGCAATGGGACAAGCCCAAGAATTCTTGGAAGAAAATGAATTAATGGACCCAAGACAGAAAAGCAGCCCAGGGGAGGCCATCTGGAGGCCGCGCCCCTGCAACAACCCTGCCCCCATCCCTGGGGAAGTTTCTTCTCTTGGACCCGCTCACTAGGTTCCGGGAGTGAGACGTCCTACTCCCATGTCTAGGAAGTGTGGAGAGACCAAGGAGTCTCTAGAGCCTTTTCCTTGGGAGAAAAGAGCCTGGAATCCCATGCTAGAACTGAAAGGCATTTTCCAGGAGAAATATTAGGGTGTTGAACTATAATGTAGCAAGTAGAAACATTCAGGGTACCAATTTGAGCTCCCTGCAGTCAAATGATCAGCCAAATGGGAAATCTAAAGGATGGAACAGGAAAGACTGGAACTCAGGCTCATGGGAGTCGTTCTTGAGTCAGGTGGGGTGATGTTTGCTTGTGAATTCAGACTTGGTGCCCAGGAAATCCATATAGACTAAGTTTGGAGATGGGAGACAGGAAGGAGATTTGTTTGGCTGATTCAGGAAGAACCAGTTAAGGTCTGAAACAGGAGACAGGCGTCTGGGAAAGGGAAACTGGCAGAGGGCTGGGATTGAGATCAGTATCTCCCCAGCTGCGTCCCCTCCCACCATGAGTTTTGGAATCACCTAGTGTACCCATTTACAGTGCGAACTCCCGGGCTCCTCCAGATCTGCTAATCTAGGATTTCTGGTGGCGTGGCCTGGGAATCTGTATTTTAAGAAACACTCCAAAACTTTAACATTCGTCTACATATTTAATATTGGAGAATGCCTGGTTTCAGTTTTATTAGTTATTATCTAGAAATTCTGGTACCTGGATGTTAAATGACAATAAGATTCCAATTATTTTCAAGAACTATGAATACTGACCATCCATGAATAAGCCATAGTGCTGTAATTGAATAAACCTATACCATAATAATATCCCTGACACACACAATCGCTATTTTGCTGCATGGGAATGAGGTATAAATGTGAATCTGCTTACCTACAGGACTGCATTCATGTTACTTTAAAATAACTTAACTCAGAATTTCTGTGGCCAACAGGGGAGAGAGGCATGAGCTGGAAGGGTGTTGTAAGGACACAGCTGAAAAACACGCGCTCCTCACTAGCACAGGATCTGGGTGGTTAGGTGTGCTGTTTCCTGCAGCTGAGTTGCCAGAGAAATGAGATGTCAGAGCTAATCTCTTCCTTTCCTGGGTAGAAGGTGAAGCCAGCAGCTGGTCTTGCCTGTACTGCCCCACGTGGGTGTCCTCTTTAAAGTTCTGGCTACCCGATACCTTCCTCCCAGAAGCCCAGTATACTTATCATTGAACTTACCACGTCACTGCTGCTCCCTTTGCATGACCTGCTGGGCATGAAAGAGAGTTGGGTCATGGGCAGTACCGCCATGCAAGCATGTGCAGGAAGATTCTATTCTGGGACCAAAGAGCTGGATGCTGGATGGTCCAAACCTCTCATTTTGCTAGTGAGAAATGAGGCTCTGAGAATGAAAATGACTTACCTAAAGGCACGGGACTCGTGCAGGGCAGTTCAGCACCTTGAACTCAGATTCCCTGACTCTCACCACACTGCCTCTCTTTTCCATCATATGCCTGCGTTCACTGAACTCTGGCTGGGCAGGTGAGAAGGTGATTCGGGGGAATTGTGTGCCAGGCCCACCTGAGCCTGTGGATCACTTCTGCTATTTCATACAGCCCCATTCACCACACAGCCTCTCTTTATTTATTTATTTATTTATTTATTTATTTATTTATTATTATTATTATACTTTAAGTTCTAGGGTACATGTGCATAACGTGCAGGTTTGTTACATATGTATACTTGTGCCATGTTGCTGTGCTGCACCCATCAACTCGTCAGCACCCATCAACTTGTCATTTACATCAGGTATAACTCCCAATGCAATCCCTCCCCCCTCCCCCCTCCCCATGATAGGCCCAGGTGTGTGATGTTCCCCTTCCCGAGTCCAAGTTATCTCATTGTTCAGTTCCCACCCATGAGTGAGAACATGCGGTGTTTGGTTTTCTGTTCTTGTGATAGTTTGCTAAGAATGATGGTTTCCAGCTGCATCCATGTCCCTACAAAGGACACAAACTCATCCTTTTTTATGGCTGCATAGTATTCCATGGTGTATATGTGCCACATTTTCTTAATCCAGTCTGTCACTGGTGGACATCTGGGTTGATTCCAAGTCTTTGCTTTGTGAATAGTGCTGCAATAAACATATGTGTGCATGTGTCTTTATAGCAGCATGACTTATAATCCTTTGGGTATATCCCCAGTGATGGGATGGCTGGGTCAAATGGTATTTCTAGTTCTAGATCCTTAAGGAATTGCCACACTGTTTTCCACAATGGTTGAACTAGTTTACAGTCCCACCAACAGTGTAAAAGTGTTCCTATTTCTCCACATCCTCTCCAGCACCTGTTGTTTCCTGACTTTTTAATGATTGCCATTCTAACTGGTGTGAGATGGTATCTCATTGTGGTTTTGATTTGCATTTCTCTGATGGCCAGTGATGATGAGCATTTTTTCATGTGTCTGTTGGCTGTATGAATGTCTTCTTTTGAGAAATGTCTGTTCATATCCTTTGCCCACTTTTTGATGGGGTTGTTTGTTTTTTTCTTGTAAATTTGTTTGAGTTCTTTGTAGGTTCTGGATATTAGCCCTTTGTCAGATGAGTAGATTGCAAAAATTTTCTCCCATTCTGTAGGTTGCCTGTTCACTCTGATGGTAGTTTCTTTTGCTGTGCAGAAGCCTCTCTTAAGGATCATACCATTTTAGTGGTATATTTCGGTCCCAAGACACTTGGAGTCAGTATTGGTGGCAGGATGGCTTCAGAACTTTTGAGAGCATTGTGGCACATCTCTTACTCTGTTGATTTCATGCACCCTCTGATTGAATATTCCCCCGCTTTATTTTTCCACACCCATTTGCTATTTTTCAGCAAATGTTCTTACTCACTGTGGCCAAGGGGACCGACATTAAATTCCAACATTGCTTGTGGCAACTTTGAAGGGCTGAGGTAATGTAGCTGTGGAAATAAAGCAAGGTTTCTGGGGACAGACGTGAGTACACTCAGTCCAGTCGGGTTCCATTGCTATGTGCTGAGGTCACCAGCAAAGGCTGGGACCTTCCTGGGAGACTAGACTTAGTCCCTGACCATAAAGACTATGTTTCCAAAGAAGTTTCTGGGCTGTACTGGAGCATCCTCAAGTTCTTTACACTTAAACAGCGATGCCCTATAAGAGTCTGATGAGAAAAGTTAGTAGGGTAAAATACCCCGAGCCCTTGTTAGTTCACCACCCGGTTGCCAGGTAGCATCAGAAACCACGAGGGAATATGTTTAAAAAGGCATCTCGCTTCTTCTTTATAGGTGACCTTCATTTCAGCATAAGTAGATATGAAGCTGTCTAATTGTCAGTTAAAACAAATCCTTTAAAGGAGTTTATCTTCAGGTTGAAAAACTCTCCCAAACATGAAATGAGTATGCTTAGCTCCTAGCAAAAAACACTCTATTGCTCTACAGGGGGAAGATGGACCTTAGAGTGCCCAGGTTTCTAGCCAAGTACGAGCAATTTGGCAAGTGTACCAGGGCAGACTGCTAGATAATCCTTCTGAAACTTGTCCTAGGATAGCGAAAGCTTTTACTCTAAAGGCTTTATCTAAGAAACCCTCAAAGATCCCACACCATGGCAAATTCCACATTTTTCTTTTTGGAACAGATAAATGATCCCGTCAAGAATAGACCCTGTGGTTGCCAGGAGAAGAGAATGAAATTTTTAGTACAAATGCAGTCATCACTCAGTAAGAAAGAAGGGGGAAAAGGTGTTAGTGGCATATAACCAACTATAATAGCCTCAGCTATGTGAAACTCTTTATACGTCTTGGAATTTTTGAAGCTGAAGTTGTCTATGCCAAGATACACTTGGGCACTACAACCTGAGAAAACAAAGTTTTAAATAAAGCATTCTGACATCTTTTGCTAATGACACATGCAATTTTGTAATATACCAAGCTTACGTCTTTCCTTCCAGCTTAGGAGAGTGCAACACCATACATGTCTGGCCCCAAACCAGGAAGAAAGCTAGGCTTGACCTCATCCCCAGAGTCTCTGTGGCAGTGGATCCAAGAGGGCTAGACCCGGAGAGAGAATTATAATAAAACAACACCTCCTCAAGCTGAGAGGTTGGGGGAATCTGTTCACATTCTCTAGGTTTTTCAATGTAAATATATACAAAGACTTGAGCAGGGAATGGATCAATGCAGTTGTGAAGTCATTCTCGACTCCACATAAAGGTGGGCTAAGCTCTTCTTCATGCTTCAAGTAGTTACCCGGAAAACCAAAGCCATCTTCCTGTAGGCTGACCACAGTGAGACCTCCATTTTGGCAGGAGCCAGACTGAAAGTTAATATGATTTTCTACAGTTTAAACAGTCCAATTAAATACCTGCAATTATTTTTTTGAAGGAAAGAAAGCAGAACATTTATTTCAGTTACAGAAATAAGCATGTCTTTGACTTGTATTAAAGACTGTTGGTCTCCTAAGCTCTGTTCAAAATTCACAACACAGGAATTTACAGAATTTTCATAAAAGCAATTGAAATTACAGCATCTCCGTGAACTCCCAGGGTGTACTTCTATTAACAAAAGATGTTTTGCTTTACTCACACCTGCTCCGTTCTCCGTGGGGGCTCAAGTGATACACATTCCAATAGAGCAGCGTCAATAAAATCAAATAAAAATGAAGTTCCAGGGAAGGGAGTGGAGATATACAATATTACCACAGAAAGAGCATTTGAGAAGAAGCTGAACTATTGGAACTGGTTTTTAAAGGAGAAAATTATTAGAGAAAAATAGATTGTTAACCATAAATCATACAAGTTTGACTTTTGTTTAGTACTCTGCCAGATAATCTTAACACATCTTGTCTATGTTTCTGTGTGTGTGTGTGTGTGTGCACGCGCGTGTGTGTAGGGTGGATATGGAAAGGATACAGGGATAGGGAAAGTTTAGAAGAGGTAGGAGAAAAGAACGAAAGAGCTAGCAAAGTAGGAATTCTTTCTCTTTGCCTGTTACTGGAAAGCATTAAGGAACTCTTGTGAAGTCTGCCTAAGTTAGTGTGTTTGTGCTTGTTGCATTATTGTCTTCAGAAAACTCATGTTTTCTTTGCTCGAAGTTCATGAAATGCCACTTCTAAGAGGACCCTGTCTAAGGGGAAACAAGGAAAGAACTTAATTCCTTCTAATTGCGACACATTCCACTTGATACCATATTGATATTTCTGAGGTTTTCTTGTTGTTCTGAGAGTCCAAAAACATAAAGAGCCCACTTGATGCAGAGTATTACATTAACAGACGTCTTCCCTCCACATCCACAAACTACACAGATCACACTGGATTTCAACAGGTAAGATCCCTTGCCCTTTAAGAGATGGCTGCTTATTGGAAGCAGAACAATGACAAATATGCGAGTGACAGGAAAGTTTTATTTGTGAGAGGAAAAGTACTTTGTTATTTACAATCTCTTGCTGCTTTCAAAGGAAGTGGGGAGTCTCAAGAGGGCCCTCGGTGCACTAAAATCTCAGACCTCACCACTATACAACTCATCTATGTAACCAAAAACCATTTGTACCTCAAAAATGATTGAAATAAAAGAAAATAGTTTTAAAAAAAAAACTGGCCCAAAAATTAAGAGGTGCAGAGTGAAGTGCTGGGGATGAAGATGGCAGATTGGAGGAATCTCTGGGGAGAGCTCTGCAGAGGAGAGGGGGGTATCGGATGGCAGGGTGGTGAGGGGAGACCCTGGAATCAGGAAGGGCCCACATAGAGGACCTGCAAACAGGAAAGAAAGGGAATGAGATGAGGCTCCAGGAGGGTGTTCCTGGATGAGCAGGTCTGTGCAAACCTACCCCAAAGGCCCAGGGAGCTAAGAAGCTGAAGAAGGAGGCCGATAAATCCAGCTTCTCAGAGAGAAACATTTAACAGGAACTTAAGAACAGAAGCCATGTCTCAGGCAGCCATGAGATGGTGGATCACTGCACTGTCACCCCGCAGACCCAGGGCTTATTTATGCACTATAGGGAATTTGCCTAAGGGCAGGATTTATGACAAGTATGTGTTTATGATAACAGCATGGCTATTTTGACCTAAGGGCAGGATTTATGGGAAGTATATGTGAAAGTGGAAATCCTAGAGGCAGGCTAGGTGCAGTGGCTCACGCCTGTAATTCCAGTGCTGTGGGAGGCTGAAGTGGGAGGATTGTTTGAGGCCAGGACTTCGACACCAGCAGGGGCAACATAGTGAGACCTTGTCTTCACAAAAAGTTTAAAAAAATCAGCCAGGTGCAGTGGCCCATGCCTGTAGTCCCAGCTGCTAGGGAGGCTGAGGTGGGAAGATTCCTTGAGCCTGGGAGTCGGAGACTACAGTAAACTATGATCACGCCACTGCACTTCAGCCTTGGCAACAGCGTGAGACTCTGTCTCTAAAAAGAGAAAAAAATCTTAGAGGCATTCTCAGAATTTGGGTTAGTCAACATGGTGGCGAAACAGACCCACCGGTGCAATGGGGACTTTTATTGATTTTCCACTCATTCATTTGTTCCTTACTATGCCCCTTTTGTGAGCCAGGGTATGTTTTAGGTGCTGGAGATAAAGCAGACTCCACCCTAAAGAATCTTCGGTGAAGTGTCTTACCGCTCACTGATGCCTCCTGGAATAGATTTTCTCTTGGAGAGGAAGAGAAATGCTCTGAGACTCGCCAAGACTGGCGCAGGGTGAGAACACAGGATACTGCCAGCAAGGACAGCCACACCTTGTTACTCACATTTCAGGAAGGGTGTCCATAAAGAAAAAACCCAACATCTTGGCTCTTACTTGTCATAATTGACTTCTTGACCAAGAATTGTAAGCATCTAAGTGTAGGAAGAACATGCATAGCTGCTCAGGAATGTGGAGGGGAAGGGAATAATTTGCTTTGGATAGGGTTGATCCCTTCTCAATGTGTTGTGGTGGAGTTTTTTTTTAGTTCACTTGTTCTTTCACCTTGGTCTGGAATGGTCTTTGGAGTTTAAGCCTCTAGAGCAGCTGTTCTTAAGGGAGGTGTCTCAACAAACTGGTGTGTTGGAATGTGTTGTGAGAAATGCAGTAATTTCTTACTAATAATAAAGTTCCAAAATTGTGCAAATGAATGCACCACAACTTTTTAAATGAATAATGTGAAAACCATAGATCCTTAAAAACAGACGCCCACAACAGGCCTCTATTTTTTTCATTGCTGTGACACCAGTGACAGTTGATGTTTATATACATGATCCAGTAGGTGTTCCCGCTTGATAGCTAGAGATGTGAGTGAGGAAAAGGGGCTTGCTTCCTGATTTACTAGAAGCCAATCTAACAACACCAGGTTTTTGAAAAAAGAAGAGCTTTTTATTGCATGTCAATTCACAAGGAGATAGGAGACCATCTCAAATCTGTCTCCCTGTCCTGGCTTTAAGGCAGTGATTTTATTAGAAAAGGTTTAGGGGATGGATGTCATGATTAGCAGGTGACTGGTGGAAGAAAAGGAGAGATCTGGAAAGTTCTTGGGCATGCGCAGTTATCTCTTCATGCCTCTTCATGGGTCCCATGTGCAAATCCAGGGGGAGTTGGTAGAAAACATGTGGTGGAAATTCAGGCTGTGATGTCAGCAAGCTAATTCTACACAAACTCCACTCAGCCATATTGGTCCCAACCAATTTTAGCCGGTTTTGTTATCTTACAAGTAGAGAGAGTTTCAGCATTTTAATAAGTTATGCTTTTTAAAATCTGTCATCCTGCAAGCTCAAGAATTTCTGTTAATCATTGGTTTCTTTAACTCTCTGAGGTATAGTTTCATAATTACTGATTTTGTTTTATTCAAGAAGGAAAAGCAAGTGAATCAGAGAGATATTAGGTGCATTATCATTCCTCAAGGCTAACTCTGGGCTCATGGAAAGAGTGCTGTGATTGATAATGTCTGCCATGGATGTGGGAATGGGTGTGGTAGTGCATCACCAGGTTTTTACCACATCTGCATTACATATTTCTGAGTTTTCTGGTGTTGTGTCCCTTTGTTTTGCTTATGTTGTAGTCACCTATGTTGTGTCTTAAATAGCTTTGATTCACTCATGTCACCTTGCCTGGCCAGGTCTTGCACTGAACGGGGCTCAAGAGATGTTAGAATTCAATTGACCTTACACTTAACTGAGTGTTCCTAACCTGTGGGATCCTTAATAGCTATTGAACAGTGTCATGAAGGTGACACCCATGGAAACCTATGTCCATAGAACACTGAGTATAGAGTAGGTACACACATATTTTTCTCATTAATTTTACTAATAAAATATAGTACATTTGGATCAAGAGTGAAACTGTATTTGATCAGAAATTTCAGGGAATACAGTGTTCTTGATTTTTTGTTTCAGAGCTAATGCTTTTTGGAACCTATCGAGCATGGATGTACACTTTCCTGATTTGGTAAACACAGTACAGATGACAAAATGGAAACTGTGGGAGCACCTCATAGTCCTCACTCTAACAATCATTTGGATAGAGAAGACTGCATCTAAACAATACTAACCCAAGACAGCCACTAGAAGTTGCTCTAAAAAAGCGAGAGAGGGGACTCAGGTTCTCAGAGTATTTTGTTGATAGTGACTTCTAAGAAAATAGGTTTTAAAAATCCAGTGATTGAAGGTTCTAGTAATAGGTAATTATCTGGTAATGATCTATCCAGGGATAGATCATAATTTTAGGTTTTTCTATACCTAGTTGCCCAAATATGAATAAGAGGTTAGAACCCTGAAACTATTGAGCATTTGATATAAATTATACTCTTTCTTAGCTTGCAAGTGCTAAGCCTGGATTCCTTTTATTTCTGAAGTGTTCCTTAACACTTTATTCTTCTAGCATTTGAAAATAGTCAAAGAATATGTTGAATAAGGTAGCACCACCTGTCCAGTAACCTCACTCCCAACTTGAATAATCCTATAAAGCAAGCAAATAAATAAAAATAATTATACTTACAAGAAATTGAATGAAATCCTTCTTTAGAAAGGTAGCGTCATGGAGATGTGGAGAACATGGAATTTGGAGCTAGATTACCTAGGTTCAAATTCCAGCTCCAATATTTGTAAGTTGTGACCTTGGGCAAGTGTTTAACCTGTGAGCTCACTTTTCTCATCTGTAAAAAAAAAAAACAATTTTCAGAAAATATTGCATATTCTGGTATGTGGACAGGGTGCCTGGAATGTCATTATGAGGAACGGCTGGAACACCATGTCAGCTGATGCGAAGCCATTAACATCATCTTTATGTTGCCCTTTTCTAATCAACCAATTACAGCGAATTTCTCTCTGAATATTGGATTGACTGATGCATATGCAAAGGTCTACTTTGTATTACTGTTCTTTAATTATATATAAGTGAGGTCTAATTTTCACTGTGTGCATGCCTAGAGAGGTCAATTCTCATGTACACATGGCCTTTCTAGCTATATGATCCATATTTATGTTCTCATTAATGACCAAATTCTCAAGTCTTAGTTTTTTTTAAGTGACTTAAAATTCAGTTCTTACAGGATAAAAGATGATGTGGGTCTGGGGTTCATTCCTGGAGGCAGAGTGAACCTGAAGCACCCTCTGGCATGGGAACTGGTGCCAGGGAGACTCTGGACCCCATTTTGGAGCAACCATGAAGCAATGTGATCAAGGGGCAGTCCAAAGTGGAGCTAAGGAAGGAAGCCAGAGCTCAGCTCAATGGAAACAGTATGAGTCCACAGGTCAGAGGGTCAGGAAACAGGTCTAGGGCCATGGCCTTGGACAATCAGGAGCAGGTGAGGAAGGGAAATGACCAGCAAGATATGGACTGAGGCAAATATTCTGGCATGCAGGCTGGGAGCACAGAGAACGCACTGGGGCTTTTCCAATAGGTGCCGACATTGTGGAGTGGGAATAGCCCCTCTAGCTTGGAGGTTTCTGCAGATGACCTCGCTTAAGGTCTTCTAAGGTTCAGTATTTATACCATTTAATTATCTGAGTTAGTAAGGAGTTTCTGTTTCTTCAGAAACTTCACACAGACATCTTGAAGTTTGAGACCGAATTGAGCAGGCCTGGAACTTAAACCATAACATCTTCCCTTCTCTAGGTCTCCGTACCTCAATGGAGGATGCCTCTGGGGATAAAATGCCTTCAAAATGAGTTATGCTCATAAGTCACATGGGTGACATTATTAAGCATCACATAATGCAGTGTCCAAAGTTTGCTACAGATCCCAAGGGCTTGGTTGTACAAAGTGAAGTTGGATAGGTTGGCCCATGCCAAACTGGGGTCTTCATTGTGTCCTTAACCCTTTCTCCTCCTGTGGTCAGTGTCGTCCTGCTTCCTAACCCATCCACCTTTGCAACACCTATGCCCACTGACTTCACAGTATGTGCTAACTTCACAGTATGTACTAACGCCTTGACAAATAATAGGTGATTCAATCCTTCTAACAATTCTAAGCATAGTATTATTATTATCCCCATTTTATGGATGAAGAAAATGAGGCTCATAAAGATTAAGTAACTTACACAAGGTCATTTAACTGCCTGGGAAGTAAATTCAATTCTGTAGGACAACAAAGTCAAGAATTTTCACCACCCTGCTCAAGTTCTAATAAGAAGAATTACGGATACAGGTGAATCCATTATACTTGGTGAATATAAGTTTTAGGCAAGATGTTGTCCACTCTCAGGATTTCCATTTTAAGATCTCATCTTCAATTGTGGAACAAAAGTTGGGGTCCCAAATGAAAAGGATAGGAGGAAGCAGGCAGGAGAGGGCTGGTGACAGTGGAATTATAGATTCTTCTTTTAGAATGACTGGAGTGGATGCTCTGTAAAGGTTGCTAGGCTCTGCCCTACCTCCTCCAGAGAGATCCAGAAGGAAGACCAGCCCAGGGCTGCCTGCATGCCCCTGTCAAACCTATTTTCAGGCCAGGCACAATGGCTCACATCTGTATTCCCAGCACTTCGGGAGGTCGAGGCGGGCAGATGGCTTGAGGTCAGGAGTTTGAGACCAGGCTGACCAACTTGGCAAAATCCCGTCTCTACCAAAAATACAAAAATTAGCCAGGCGTAGTGATGCATGCCTGTAGTCCCAACTACTCGGGAGGCTGAGGCAGGAGAATCTCTTGAACCTGGGAGGTGGAGGTTGCAGTGAACTGAGGTCGAACCACTGCACTCCAGCCTGGGCGACAGAAACAAATAAACAAACAAAAACCTATTTTCAGAACCTGCACATATTTGGCCAACTTTCTTAGCAACTCGCCCTGTGGCCCGGACCCCTACTGTGACCTAACACCGCTGAGTACCTGGAGCTTTTCCTCCTGCTTGCCAGCCTCGGTCCTCACATCTTAGCATTTCCCCTTCCTCCCATCTCTTGTCCTCATCTGGCACATATGATGTTACTCCCAATAACAGCAGCAAACAGAGCATATTTACACCCTACGTATGTTAACTCATTCAATTCTATTTTCTTAGCATTTAGAATTTTTTTAAATCCTGTAATCCTCCCTTTGTTCTCATCCCAAAGTGCATTCTTAGGTTCCTTGTATTATTTTGGACTCTGACAATGTTTGTGACAACAAAGTGTATCGCCAGAATGTATATTCCTTGCAAGCATAGGTAGTGTTTTCTCCTGAATTCTTCTGTTGCCTCTACTCTGCTCCTCCTTCACCTCCCCACCTCTCTAGCATTCACCTTCTCCTAAGGGCCCTACTCTGTAGCATTTGCTGCATGTTCCAGACCATTCCAGGAGCTTGCCTGTGAACTCATTAATTCTTTCTTTCTTTCTTCTTCTTCTTCTTCTTTTTTTTTTTTTTTTAAAGAGACAGGGTCTTGCTCTATCACCCAGGCTAAAGTGCAGCGGTGCAACCATGGCTCACTGTAACCTTGAACAATGAGGCTGAAGCCTCCCAAGTTGCTAGGACTACAGGTGTGTACCACCATGCTTGCCAAATTTTTAAATTTTTTGTAAAGATGGGGTCTTGCCATGCTGCCCAGGCTAGTCTCAAATTCCTGGCCTCAAGCAATCCTCCTGCCGTGGCCTCCTAAGTAGTTGGGATTATAGGTGTGACTACCACACTGGACCTTAATTCTATTTTCTCTCACCCTCCTTCTTTCTTTTCCACCACATATTTACAGAATCGTGATTGTCCCTCGAAATTGGCTCCAAATGTTTCTCTATTTATTTAAGGAGTAAGGTCATCAGCCCTGAAACCCGATTCTGGCCATAGACACATCTCTCCAGGCTGTGTTGGTAACTAACCTGTCACTTGGGAAGAGTCATAAACGATGACGGTTGCACCCCATGCCCTAGCACTCCCTCACTGAGAGAAGTCTGTGGGCCACGTGGAGGCTGCAGGCAGAGACCGCTCCTGAGCTTCTCCCCTTCTCTTCCACTCCTTTTGAGAGAAAAAGAAAAGCCCTTAGCAGAGCTCCACGAACTTCCCTGGGCCAAAGGATGAAACAAGGAAAATATCTTTATAACACACCATAAGTCACCATGAAACGCAGGCCATCATTTTCATGGTTTTGATAAATATGAGGTGTGCTGAAATTAGAGATCATAAATTTGGGAGCCAAGAGGAGATGACTTAGATTTAATAGAACAAACTGCTACGTGAAATCTGTCTTCTTAAAGTTAATTAAAGGAAGTGGAAATGGTCATCTATTAACAGAATCTAGCCCTCCAAGGAATATCGTTTGTGAATACAAACCCCTTCATATATACATGTGGGTATGATGTGTGGAGATATATAGCATGTCTATATTTATATATATTTCATGATTTAAATAATGAGACTCAATGTTTTTTTTTTTCTGATCTGTTAAATTATAAAGGTCTAAAATAAAAAACCTTACAAAGATCTAGAATCAAATAATATTTCATTGTATGGTAATACAGATTAACTGTCACAAAGAATAAAATGTTATAAATTTTTCCTAGTACCCACATGCCCACATATGCACACTGAGTAGATCTATTTTCCCATGTTATGTTTGTCACCCTTTCCTGGACAATTAACACAGGAGGTTATTTTAAAATGTCACAATCCAAAGACATTAAGGAATCTCTTACAGACTTCTGTCTTCCAGATCACTAATATCTTAAGAAAGCAAATGTAACAAGGTTATTTTTTAAATAATAAAAATAAAAAGGTAAGAATATACATTCAAAAGCAGAGATAGTTACCTGTGCTGTCTCAAATCATTTTGGAAAAAGTGAGCCTGCTTATGAATACAGCCCATCATGAGTTTTATATTTAAATTAACCTTCTTATTTTTTATCTTCAAGCTCACCAACTGATGGATCCCAGTCTGCAGTAGTTAGTCCTGTGGATTTAGGAGAATTCAGGCCATCGTTCCAAGATCTGGACTACTTTGAATAGTTTCTGCTCTTATCGAGGGCTGAGCCCCTGTGGTGCATGAGCTGAAGGAACAATTAAAGATGAGCAGAAAAAGGAAAAAGAAGTTTCTTCAACTAAGTTGCCTAAATCAAAAAGCTGGTGCATACCAAAAAATTTGCAAATCAAATCACTACACACTAGTCTAGAATGTTAGCAAAAGTGTTGACATAGGGCTTAATTGCTGTAAGATATATAGAGAAAGTGTCTGTCTGTTTATTTGTTTACAAAATCAAAGTGGAAGGCTTTGGGGATTAAAGGCAATGTGTGGAATCATACAGGAGTACAGCATTGTCTGTAGATGTGGCAGGATTTAACTTTCTTTCTTTGTTTTTTTTCTTTTTTCTTTTTTGAGACGTAGTTTTGCCCTGTCGCCCAGGCTGGAGTGCAGTGGCACGATCTCGGTTCACTGCAACCTCCGTCTCCCGGGTTCAAGCTACTCTCCTGTCTCAACCTCCTGAGTAGCTGGTATTACAGGCGCATGCCACCATGCCTGGCTAATTTTTGTATTTTTAGTAGAGACGGGGTTTCATCATGTTGGTCAGGCTGGTCTGGAACTCCTGACCTCGTGATCCACCCGCCTCAGCCACTCAAGTGCTGGGATGACAGGCGTGAGCCACTGCGCCTAGCCCAGGGTTTAACTTTCTTAACATCTTCCTCTTTTCTCCCATGCTGGTGGTGATACCAGAAATGGAAACAATAGGTTTGAAAGGCAATTTGGCATTCTGAAGTAAGAGTCATAACACTTTTCATGCCCTTTAACTGAGAGGTTAGTCTTCTGAAAACTTATCCTGAAAGAATGAAAACAAACAAAAAAAAAACAAAACAAGTGCACAACGATTTCCATTGATATTTATTTTCAAAAGCAAAGTCTTGGCCATATACTAGAGAATCTAACAATAAGGAAACGGTTTAAAAACTGAAGTACACCGTGCGAAATATGGCACGGTCATGAAAAATGTAAGCTGTGGATCAGGCATAGTGGCTCACACCTCTAATCCCAACAGTTTGGGAGGCTGAGGCAGGATGCTCACTTAAGGCCAGGAATTTGAGACCAGCCTGGGCTACATCATAAGACCCTCACCTCTACAAAACACAAAACAAAACAAAACAAAAATTAGCCAGGCATTGAGGCGTGCACCTGTGGTCCCAGCTACTTTGGGGGCTGAGGCAGGAGGATGGCTTGAGCACAGGAGTTTGAGGCTGCAGCAAGCTATGATCATGTCACTGTACTCCAGCCTGGGCAAAAGAGTAAGACCCCTGTGCTCCCTTTCCCCAGCCCCTCAAAATGTAGGCCTTGTAGTAACAGGAAAACAAAGTTCAAGCTATAGGTTGGTTATTCAGCTGAGGTCTCCATCTTGGAACCCACGTTGCTCTGTGGTGCCCAACCTGGAACTCTGCAAATCAAATTTCTACTTTGCCTGCTGGCTCCCTGTTTGATTCCACCAACAGAGGACACTAGAGGGAGATTGAAGGCAGGAATGCAGAAAAGAGACATGCCCCTTTCTGTCGTGTCTTGCCAGAGATACCCACGTGGTCCTTCCCTCTGGACAGGCAGCTGGTCTCACCAGCACTTGGCTCCAGCCTCCAACTGTATAGCCACATCTAGAACCAGCCCCACTGTCCCTCCTCTTGGAAGTGTCAGCTTGAGCCCTGGTGGCATCCGCTCCCCAGAAGCGCAGGCCCCAGGTCTGCAACACCCCTCCCCCGCACACTTCCAGATTCCGATTACCCAAATTCTTTCCTTTCTTCCTCCAGCCCCAGGGGTGGAGCTGCTTCCTAGGGTTACTATGCCTGTCTTATTTCAGGGTTCCTTTTCCATAAAATCAAATTATCTTTGCTAAATAATTAGTGTTACAATAAATAAATAAATAAATAAATGTTTCTATTTTTCTATAAATAAATAATTAGTTTATATTTTCTTGACTGATTAAACAAAATAAAGGAATAAAAATGTATGTATACTGAACACAACCACATGAAGCTATGTAAACAGATCTCTGGGAAAAAGCATTGGAAGGACATTGACCAAAATCCGAATCATGATTGCATTCAACATGGTGTTAGGCTTGTGAGTGAATTTTTTTCTCCCTTCATTCCTATTTTGTGGATTTTGTGGGGTAATATGGTTACATTACTTTCATAGTAAAAATATAAATTTATACATTTTTTAATGAGAAGATTTGATTCCAAGTATGAATAAAAGCGTATTTAGCCTGAAGAGAGTCTGGCCTGTAAAAATCAGACAAACTATAATCTGGGTAATGAAAAGTGACTGCAAATATGATCACAGTCCACTGGGGATAACTTTGGAAAAAGAGGAGCAGTAAAGACTAGAGTGAAGCAAGTGATGTCATAGCTCTCCAAGAAGAGAAAAGGATATGGTTCAACAATAACAAAATGAGACAGTTGATGAGCTCCTCCAGCAAGTTCTACAAGCCTATTCCGTAGATAACCCATGGACACTGGAAGAAAGCCTGGATTCACAGAGACCAGGTTATGCCAAATTCACCTTATTCCCTTTTATTGCTGGGTTGTTATGAATTGAGCATGTATTTGCTTATTTATTCATTCATTCATACAACAAACATTATTACGTAACTACTCTATTCCAGGAACCGCCTTGGTGATAGAAAGGTGAACTTCTAGTAGGAGAAACAGGTAGATGACATTTAGATGCTGTCAACATGTGTCCTGGAAAACAAATCATTCTAATTTAAGCTTTTTATTTTACCCGGTAATATACAAAATGGACATCTAAACCTCATCCCTGAGCCTCACACACCACGACCCCTATTCCAGTCCTGGTGGGGAGTGGATTACGGGCACCAGAGAGAGTTTCAGATGAGGCAGGGATTGACATGGGTGGGAGTGAGGGGTGGTGCAGGGGTGCAGTGGGGTGGGGTTAGGCACCATCTGGCAGCCAAAACACATAAAACCAAGTGGCATATGTTTTTTCACACTTGCTCATCTCAGCAGGGGCCATCAATCACTCTAAATAAGATGTCTGCTTATTCTCTTGATTTCATATGAATCTCAACTGGTCCACACTCAGATTCTCTGAATTTTTCTTTAATGTTGCAGTGGTCAAATGCATTTACTTTCTAGTAATAAAGAGATTTAGCTGTTCAGTGATGGAACTCATTCTTTTTTTAATGTGGGCATTCTTGTTTTTTTGGTATTCTTTCTTACTTGGTTTATCTTATTGATTAAATATATATAGGAAATTGGTGTGAGTGAATATTTGTCTATAATACGATCTTCCATTCTCAGCCCTAGACTAAAATAAATGTCTAACTGTTTTCTTAGTACTCACTGTTGTAGAGCTACATCTTAGTTAACATTCTAAAGCTTTATTAAAATGATGGTTGGAGGGATAAGACTCAAACCTCTTAGAGATTAACCCAGGTATAGTTTTTAATATGTCTTTATCCCTTTTTCCTCCGGTGATAAAGAGACTATACCTATAAAAATTACAAGCCACTTAGAAATGAATAAAATGGAAAATGAGAGTTCTCCGCAATCAGCGGTGGAGGGTGTTGAAGATGGAAGAAGGGAGAGGGTTCAGGCGAGCATGATGCTGGGTGACATAATCGAGATTTTACTTTTTGACATGGCTATGTCAGTAGGGCTGCAACAAACGCTCTGCTTCTGGGTGGACGAGAGCCCTACATGAATCTTTGTAATAAAGAGTGGTAAAGACTCTAATGAGGGAATAAGAGGGAAGCTGTGAGCAGCAGGGCAGCTTTGGGGAGGAGGGGTGGGTGGGACGTGAGGCTGAAGGCTGGGGCTAGACCATGCATAGTACCATGCTTAGCATTAAACAACAACCAATTTATGCAGATCCCACCATATTTCAACGCATATGAAGTGGCCTATTAAAATATACCTAAAACAAGAAGATCAAGTATAAAAAGGTATGTTGTGAACTTGGGGCAAGATAACTAAGGATAGGAAAAATAAGATTAACCCACGAGTAAGGCTAGTCTAAAATCAATATTTGAGCCAGGCAAGGTGGCTTGTGCCTGAAATCCCAACGCTTCAGGAGGCTGAGGTGGGAGGATTGCCAGAGGCCAGGAGTTTGAAACTAGCCTGGCAACATAGTGAGACCCTGTCTCTATTAAAAACAGTTTTAAAAATAAAGATTAGCTGGGTGTGGTGGTGGGTACCTGTAGTCCCAGTTACTTGGGAGGCTGAGGGGAAGGATCATTGAGCACAAGAGTTCAAGTTTACTGTGAGCTATGATTACGCCACTGCACTCCAACCTGGGTGACAGAGGGTGATCCTGTTTCTAAAAATAAAATAAAATAAAATCAGTTTTGTTGAGATATGCAGAAATATTTGTAGGAGTTCTTACATATTTGCTGAAAATGGACTACAAGTCCATTTCCTGAAAGCTTAGGTTCCAAGCTTTCAGGTGCATATGCAAAACAGAGGAAAGAAAAAGAAAAAAGAAAGCAAACTCTGATCACATTGTCAATTACTTAAATTTACAATCCAGTTGCCCAGATAAAGCATAACTCTTCCTGGTACTGAGATTAGAAAGAATATTTTCCTCATGGGTCTTCATGAAGAAGGCACTGGGTGATACAGTGATAAGTACCTCAGTGGCCTTTTTAAACTACAAAAGGCAGTGCATTCTTTGGAGATATTTCTTTTATCAATATTCAGAGGAAGCTGAAGTCAAAATACTATCCTCCCACTCATTAAAAGAAACTGTGGCAGTAAAAATCCTGTGGTATGAGCATATAACTTATCTCAGAGAGAATATTAGAGTAGTAGTTCCTCTTCTGAGTTATGGGCCACTTTGGAAAACTTTCCATTCACTCATTTGTTAGAAACAAACGTGTGCAAAGATTTCACTCTGTTCCAGGCTATGGCAGCCTTGTAAATGGGCTGCTCAGATCTCCTGCTGTGGGGAGCCCCTGTCCCCTCCGTTCGGGTTCCACTGCCATACTGGCACCAAGGCCACCATCCCTGGAGCTGCTCCCAGTCCCTGCCAATGATGGAGCACAGAAGATCCAGGTGACGGTGCTGACCCAATACTGCAGGATACAAGAGTCCTTAAATGGGCAACTTTGGCTGGAGGACACCCCATGGACCTAGAGGAAACCGCCTTAGAACTGCACAGCTGTCTGACAGTCTTCCCACTGGATCTCCCTTCTTTCCCTGTCTGCCTTCATAGGGCTCAACCTGCACTGCGATGGGAAGACTCTCTCTGACTCCTCCTGCTCCCTCCCCGTCGTTCTTCACGGTGTTTCTCCCAGTAAATCTCTTCTGCATCTGATCTCATTTCATCATCTGCTTTTTTTGAGGAGCCAAACTAACCCACACAGGGAGGATTTCACAGTTACCATGACAGTCAGTGGTCCTGCCCACAAGGAAGAGACAGACTACAAACAAGGCAACAAAGACATAGCTGAGATGGCTCCCAGATAGTAATTAGTGCTTGAAAGGAAACAAAACAGGGTTACGGGAGAGAGAATGAAGGGAAGTCAACTTTAGATTGGGGGATCAGGAATGGCCTCCCTGGCTAAGCTGACACCTAATTGTCAGAGGCACATGTGAGGCAGGGAAGAATGAGTTTGGTGGGTTCAGGGACTGCAGGTGTGTGTGACGAGTAGAGAGAGGCAGGAGAACACAGGTGGCATGTGATGTCAGCCTAGTAGGCAGGTCATATAGGTCCTAGGGAGGAGCTCAGATTTTACGTTCAGTGTGATGGGGAGACTAAAAGTATGGGTATAATTTTAGGGATATTACAGACCTCATAAAATTTGTTCTTAAGTGTAGACTTATATAGATACAAGTGAAATCCATATGTTTTGGGCAATTTTCCATAAACACTACCTCTTCTCAAAAAAATATATTACTTTTGAAAATATGCTACACATTTATAGTAAAATTTAAAAGTGCTAAATATACAGAAAAATACAAAAAAGAAAGTATAATCATCCCAAATGTACTATCTGGTAAAAATAACAAATTTATTTGTTTATTTGTTTGTTTATTTATTTATAACTTTTGTAGAGATGGGGTCTCACTTGACCAGGCTGGTTTCAAACTCGTGGCCTCCAGGTGTGGTGGCTCACACCTGTAATCCTAGCACTTTGGGAGGCCAAGGTGGGCAGATTGCCTGAGCTCAGAAGTTCGAGACCAGCCTGGGCAACACGGTGAAACACTAAAATACAAAAAATTAGCTGGGTGTGGCAGCGTGGGCCTGTAGTCCCAGCTACTCGGGAGGCTAAGGCAGGAGAATGGCTTGAACCCAGGAGGCAGAGGTTGCAGTGAGCCAAGATTGCGCCACTGCACTCCAGCCTGGGCAACAGAGCAAGACTATGTCTCAAAAAACAAACAAACAAAACAGACGCCTGGCCTCAAGCAATCCTCCTGCTTCAGCCTCCCAAAGTGCTGAGATTATAGACATGAGCCACCACGCCTGGCTTAGACATGATTATTGACAATATTTGGATGGACATCCCTCTAGGCATCTTTATGCCTTTCATACCGATACAAATAGATGTAAGTACATACTTTTATACATCTTACATATATGTACTTACTGTATGTGCTATTCTGAAACATGCTTTTTATCACTCCTGAACATGCTGTAGACATATTAAATATTTCACTGATCCTAATTTTTAAAAAAACATTTTGCATGCCTGATATTGATTTGCATCTTATAATCCATGTGATGGTGTCTGGCCAGGCAGCAGTTGCTCCAGGCACATTCACAAAAACATCAAAAGGTTCAGAATGGATGCTAATGGCTTAGGAGAAAAGCCATGAGCAAGAGGTGAATTCTTCTCTAATCCTTAGGAACAAAATTATTGAAGGAAGAGTGTGGGAGATGATTTATTGAAAGCAAACTGATTTATCAATGTTCGCAAAGTCCAAAGTTGGCCAATCCTACGTAACTGCAAAGTCAGCTAGGAACTTGACAGATTTATCTTTTATATGTATTCTTTAAAAAGACAGCATGAAAACTCTCCTGATGGCAGAGAGGACAATACGGCATGGAAATCCATGGACACTGATGACTCTGAGTTGATGAGCATCTGGAAGGGTTGGGTTCTAAATGAGAGGCACTTTCAGGAACATATTAACCAATTTATTATGCTTATATATATTTTCATGTATGCACAAGAGCAATATATAATAAAAATATACCTACATTTAAAGAGCTAGTTAGTAGAAAATAAAAATTCGAGGGAACAACAAAGCTTGTGTCATTTAATTGACAGCATTTTCTTACTATCATAAAATAATGATGTATCTTGGCCGGGCATGGTGGCTCACGCCTATAATCCCAGCAGTTTGGGAGGCCAAAGCGGATGGATCACTTGAGCCCAGGGTTCGAAACCAGTCTGGCCAACATGGTGAAACCCTGTCTCTACTGAAAATACAAAAATTAGCCAGGCATGGAGGCGCTCCCTTGTAATCCCAGCTACTCGGGAGGCTGAAACAGGAGAATCACTTGAACCTAGGAGGCAGAGGTTGCAGTGAGATGAGATCACGCTACTGCACTCCAGCCTGGGTGACAGAGTGAGACTCTGTCTCAAAAAAATAAAGTAAATAAAATAATGATGTATCTTACAGATGAAGTTATCGCAGATTTGATGGAATGTAATAGACCCCCTCCCCCACTTTAAGGTTGCTCTATATTCTACCATATGTTATATTCCTTAATTTACTTGCCCTGCCCTCTATTAATGGACATTTGGGTCATTCCGATTTTTCCCAAACATAAACAGTGCTGCAGCTAATCTTTTTGTGCATACATCCTTTTATACTTGTGTGATTTTCTCTTTAGAGTAATAAACCAAGTTTTGATAAGTGTCAGGTTGCAGGGATTTTGAGATGATAACACTTTGATTGGTTGTGCCTGGAGTGCCACCATTTCAGAATGCTTGGGACTAAAACTTTACTAGTCAGTCAGCTGTGGGAGAAGTGACCATCTCCTAACAGGAACATGCCCTGCCTGGAAGACAGTCATCTCTTATTAGAGTAGACTGAAGGGGGAAATTGTGGGCAGGGCAAGACTGACTGTTCATCCATCCATCCATCCATCCATCCATCCATCCATCCATCCATCCATCCATCCATCCCACAATGCTACTCCGTGTAAGCCATTGTGCAAAGTGATGATGTAAAAATCACCCCTGCCCTCTGGAAGATTACTGTACCTTATAGGCCAGGCTAAGGAGTTTGAACTTTATCTCAAGGTGTCTTTCATTTTTGTTTTTTAATCCCAGAAGCACTATATTCAAAGGTTTTAAGCAGAGACATGTCACAATCAGATGGAGTTTGTCTGAACCAAAATGCTTGACATTTGATAAAAGTTGGTGGGCGGCAGGAATAGGAGTCCACCTTTTGGAACCATCTGTCTGAAGAGAGGGGATCTTCTCTGAAAGTTATGTTTAGCCAAAGTTTTTGAATTAACTGCACTATATAGAAAAGCATTGCTGAGACCTTGTTAGAAAACAGCTTGGAATCCACAAAGTTTGGTGCAGGTGACCTGGGTCTGTCAGGCGAGAAAAATGAAACTCCCACATCAACAGCAGAATTCAACTGCGAAGATGTCCCTTATCATTGTTCTGTAGTTAGCTCAGCCTCAGAACCCCTGGTCCTTGGCCTTGGTATATGCAGCTTCTCTGATTGAAAAGAGAAACTACTAGAAGATGCTTAGATGACTCTTCCTGCTTTTAGCATACCTGCCTAAGGCTGATTATTAAGTCTTGGGTTCAATGTCATTTACTCCAGGAAACCACCTCCTAGACTAGGTGAAGTGGTGTTGCCAGGTGCTTCCATGGCTCAGTACATCTGCTGTTGCCAGTTACTTAGCACATTTTCAGAAAATTGCTTAAAGAGCCACCACCATAAGGTGGTACATGCCATGCCTTGTTGGGGGGTCACCATTTAGACTACATTCTATGTGAATAATGTCCCCTGAAGTTGGGCAGTGCACAGCCTGAGCAACTGTACATTTCCACCTTGACTGCTTATTTTATTTTTATTTTTTGAGGTGGAGTTTCACTGTCACCCAGGCTGGAGTGCAGTGGCACCATCTCAGCTCACTGCAGCCTCCACCTCCCAGGTTCAAGTGATTCTCCCATCTCAGCCTCCTGAGTAGCTGGGATTATAGGTGCCCACCACCACACCTGGCTAATTTTTGTATTTTTTTAAGTAGAGGTGGGGTTTTGCCATGTTGGCCAGGCTGGTCTCGAACTCCTGACCTCAGGTGATCCACCTGCCTCAGCCTCCCAAAGTGCTGAGATTGCAGGCATGAGCCCCCATGCTCAACCTGCTTATTTTATGTCTTCCCCATTAGACTGTCAACTTGAGAAGGAGTGCGACCATATCTTTCTTGCTTATGATTCTATTCCCTATACCTAGCACTATTGCTATAAGTAACTATTAGGTAATTAATATTTTATTTATTTATTTATTGGAGACAGGGTCTTGTTCTTTCACCCAGGCTGGAGTGCAGTGGTGCTATCATAGCTCACTGCAACCTCTCACTCCCAGGCTCAAGCTATCCTCCCGCCTCAGCCTTTCAAGTAACTGGAACTACAGTTGTGTGCATCCACACCCAGCTAATTTAAAAAATTTTATGTAGAGGTGGGGTTTCACTCTGTTGCTCAGGCTGGTCTCAAGCTTCTGGCATCCAGTAATCCTCCCTCCTCAGCCTTCTACAGTGCTGAGATTATAGGTGTGGGCCACTGAACCTGGCCAACATTTTTCCTTGCTGATGCCTACAATGGTGAAACTTGTGGCCTTCACACTCGGATTTATCATACCTAAATTTTTTCAAGGCAATGTGTTTTAATCAGATTTAAATTAGTATGACCCCAGTGGATCTTTCCATTTGTGTTTTATATGCTGCTGTATTAACAGGAAAAGAATCCCCTGGCCCCGCCATTTCCCAATAACATTTCACAAATTACTCACTAGAAGGGCAAGCCTTACAATTGCAGGAACATGAACTAAGACCAGTTTTTAGGGCTCAACAACCTATTGACAGGGGATGAAAGGAGAAAATTCTCCCTTGAGGTAGTGCAGGAATAATCAAATATCAAAAGTTCCACCCAACATCATAGGTTTATATCTCAGCGCTCCCTCGCCCTCCTCACCTGCAAGGCAGTCCAGGAAACGAAGTCTTTTCACTGGGCACGTTGTTGGTAATGAGAGTGAATGGATGCCGTATAGGCAACAAGCAGTCCTGTAACAGGCTCTAAAAGAAGGCTCTGCTGGTGGCTCACAGCTGTAATCCCAGCACAGCCACTTTAGAAGGCCGAGGTGGGAGGATCCTTTGAACCCAGGAATTCAAGACCAGCCTGGGCAACATAGTGAGACCCCAACTCTACAAAAAATTTTTTAAAATTAACAGAGCATGGAGGTGCATGCCTACTGTCCCAGCTACTTGAGAGGCTGAGGTGGGAGGATCGCTTGAGCCTGGGAGTTAAGGTTGCAGTGAGCTGTGATTGCAGCACTGCCTTCTAGCCTGGGGGACAGAGCAAGACCCTGCCTCGAAAAAAATAAAATAAAAAATAAAGAAAGAAAATAAGGAGACAGAGGCTCTGCCAAATACTGAAATGAGAGTAAATGATCACTTTCTACCCACTCAGCTTAGAATATCTACATAAGTGAAAGCTTTTTATTTTATTTTATTTTATTTTGGTAGGAGCATCATATTGTGACAGCGACTAGGGTTGAATAAAGACAAATCACCTTCCATATCTCTTCTCCCACAGGCCCCACATATACATAACTTACAATTCTCCACTTTAGTGAATACACTCACCTCTAAAACGATGACCCCAAAGGAGGAACTCCTTCCCTCCCACATGGCTCTAGGCTGGTGTCCCCAAGATCACCAAAGACTAATTCTATGTGGAAGCAGGAAAGATCACATGCCCTTTCCCAGGAGCAACGTAAGAGTTTGGAAAAATCATGTCCTATTTCCTCCTGTAACTCAAGGAAGCCACTTTCATAATTTACAGCAAAAGCAAAAAACCAAACCCAAGCAACAACAGAAACCTCATGCCTGGAATGCCTATGGAGAAAGGAAGAACAGTGCGAGTTACAAGAGGCTTCATGCTGGGCTCATGTTGGTTCGGAGGAGGTGATGAAATCATGATGTCGTGATTAGATGACTGCTGGAAACACTGGACTATGAATTTGCTGAGGTTCCCAGAGAATGGATTTGTTCGCTAAGGGAGAAAAGGGGTAATAGAAACAAATACATTCTTGGAGGGTTTCATTCATGTCTGTTCACTTCCCTGGCTGTACAAGTGAACCAGAACCAAAACCCTTATTGGTGAATCCGTGTCTTCAAGGACCCAATCAGTAGACAATAAAAGTGTCCACCCATTTGAAAAGTAAAAGGAATAGTGTATAACTAAAAAACACACATGAAAATGATCTACAATGATGCATCTTTGGTAGCAAATAGGCTAAAGACATGTTTAAATTTGTCATTATTTACGATATAATTGAGAAATGTTTTCTTCCACCCGATATTAAATTTTGCAATTTAATAGAACTCACTCTGATGAAAAGAACATTTATTCAATAAGAAAGTTATTTCTTTGCAACATTAATCATCTCAAGCTCATGGTTTCTCCAGAGGGATGATCCCCACCCATTTGCTTTTCCATTTATGTTATCTTTAACAGGAAACAAATGACTTTGCTGGAGTTTTATCCTCACTAATTCTCTAAGATTAGGAACTTAGAAATATGACAGGCTTTATGACTTCCCCTTGGACATCATAATCACTACTGTAAATGATGACATTTGCTTTGAGTGCAATGAAAACTACATTAATGAAAATGACCAGGCTGAAGTGTACCCAAATGCTGATGGAATTCAAGGAAAAAGCCTTATTTGTGAGCTGCTTACATAATTGGAAGATCATGACTGACATTCACTACTGTAACAATGACAGACTCGATTCCAGAATTTCAAATAACACTGTAAGCGTGTTGAGAAAAATGAATACTCCTTGCACTTTTAGACACCTAGATATGCATTAAACATCTTAAATAATGCTCTTAAATCTATAACTATTTGAAAGGCTCAATCGACTCTTTGCTCTGGCAAAAGCCATCCATCAAAGTAATTCTTTATACATATCAAGTCTTAGGTCCCAGTGAAATGTACATTTCCCAGCAGGTGTATTTCCCCTTTCCTTTCATAGCCAAGATGGCAAACAAATGGTGCACAGGTCTCCAAACGCTGGTCCTTCTCCCATGGCCGGCATCACTAATCAATCTTGGCACCCTTTCTTGCTGAGCCCAGAACAGCTTTTTCGAGATAACACTTCAATGAGCTGCCAGTTGGCTGGTGCTCAGGTGAAACCCATTTGCCGTTTCTGTCCCAGAGGGTAGCTCTACATACCTGGTTTAAAAGGTTAGTTACATTCCATATATTCAACTCTCTATAAAATATCTTTGTATTACTGTAAAAAAAAGTTTCTCAATGTGCTATTAGAAAACCAGATGTGATTTAAACATGGCCATCAAACTTTTAAATGACATATATAAAAAGAAAAGTATGATAAAGTGGATGATCAGCTTACTAAGTTAAAAACTTGAGTTACACTTTTTGTAAATATATTTGTGTATGATGGCACAAACTAAACAACACAGTCTGTTTTTATTGGTCTCTGAAATAGTGATCTGAGAGGAACTGGATTGATCACGTGTTAACACTCCACTTTTGGCCACAGTGGTAGCTCTCATAACATCACACACCTCCAAAAGACAATCTCATCTAGGGAGATGGGTTTTTTAATGTTAACATAAGATGTAGGTTGGGTACGGTGGCTCACACCTGTAATCCTAGCACTTTGGGAGGCCAAGGCTGGTGGATCACTTGAGCCTAGGAGTTCGAGACCAGCCTGGCCAACAGGACGAAACCCCATCTCTACCAAAAATACAAAAATTAGCTGGGCCTGGTGGTGCGCACCTGTAGTCCTAGCTACTTGGGAGGCTGAGACAGGAGAATCACTTGAAGCTGGGAGGCAGAGGTTGCAGTGAGCTGAGATTGTGCCACTGCACTCCAGCCTGGGCAACAGAGCGAGACTCCACTTAAAAAAAAAATGGTTAACATAAGATATGAGGGAACTTAGACAAATGTATCAGCAAAAGCACAGCTTGTAGGGCCAAGCTCTGTAATCTCTTTATCCTCAAGTCTATTTTTCACAAAATCTTCCCCAGAGAAGGATAACTTTCAGTTCTAAACATTCATCACCCCCCAATGCTGTGATCATTCTTTTTTTCCATCAGAACAATTGAATCATAAGATCAAGGTTACTGAAAACTTACTCAGATGGCAGAGAAATAAACCCAAACATGACTGGAAGATTTCTCAGCCTCTTTTTCCATCCTTAACCTGGGGACCACTTGCTTCATGTGATGTAAGAGAAGCTGGCAGGTGAACAGTCCACCATGATGCTTGCTCCAAGAGGCATGCCAGGGGAGACCTGCTACTCAGCGGTACCTACTACATCACTTTCTCCTCTCTCTTCTCTGTTGAATCCCAGGAAACAATGAAATAGACATGGGAAAGCATGATGTGTTAACTTAAGAAAAAGACTTGTGTAAAATGGAGAGCCAAAAATCTATCATACATACTGGGACGTAAGCCAACCCTTTAGGGTTAAAACAAAACCCAAGGCTACTTCTCTTCATTTGCAGTCACTTGAGAGCTAAGTGTTCGACTGCTGGGTTCTCTCTGCTCTGCTACGCGAGTGGAAAATCACACGGGAGAAAAGTCCCTGCCTCCTGGCCCTGGGATGGTGCAAAACATCTGTCAGGTGTAAGGAATTGCATCTGGGGAAGGATGAAAACCGAGAGTAAGCTTGCCCATTCGTGCTGTTAGGGAATTTAGCAGGATGTGGCATTTTCTTATCTGTATAATGGGATGATGATTTCTGCAGTGTCTGCTTCCCAGCACTCAGGGAGAGAAGGGGGAGTGCGGGTGAAATAACGTCATAGATGTGCAAGCGCTTTGTCTGGTAGGGGAGGAGTCCCAGAAGGACTCCAGCGCTATGTTATTTTATTAGTAGTAATATTGTCATCCTTATCATCTTATGTCTCTCTGGTATACTTCAGGACGTGCAGCTGTATTTTGGGAGAGATGCGTGCAAGATGAAGGAGACTGAGATAAAGTGTGAGACTGTCAAACTCACCTTTCAGTTTACTCTCAACTACCACCTACCTATGGTTTTCAACCCAACTCAGCATTCAGAACTAATTGTAGTTTTTAAATTTTTTAAAAAGCATGGAAAACCAAACATCGTATATTCTCAATCATAAGAGGGAGCTAAGCTATGAGGGTGCACAGGCACAAGGATGACACAGTGGGCTTTGGGAATTCAGGGGGAAAGGGTGGGAAGGGGGTGAGGGATAAAAGACTACAAATCGGGTACAGTGTATACTGCTTGGGTGATGGGCGCACCAAAATTTCACAAATCACTGCTAAAGAACTTATGTAGTCAAACACCACCTGTTCTCCAATAACCTACAGAAATAATAATTTTTTAAAAACCTGTTTTAAACATACAGATGTCTCAGCTTTACCATGTCTGGATGGGATTCAGTCATTTAATTTTAAATTCTACCAGTAATTCTGATGCCCTAGCCGGGGCTGAGAACCACAGGCTCATGGGGATCCAGGCCAGCTCTATCACTCCTCCACTTCTCCCAAACCTAAGTTTCTTATCTTCCATGCACAGGCCTGGGCCCACTGGGAAATGGTGCTAAGATTCTATTGGCAGAGATGTGCCCACTGCCATAGCTTCTTCATCCTTACCTTTCCAGAAAAAGCTGGAGACCCAAATAGCATCTCTCCGCCTCCACCCTACCTCCTCTTGCTCTAATTAATTGTGATGATGAGCTGGAATGAGAGCCACCTGAAGTGAAATGTTGGCTCTGTCGCTCGGCATCTAATATCTGATATAATCACAATATGTAGTATAATGGCTAATGAAACACTGAGCAAAATTTATTACACTAAAAGACATAAGCATGCATTTAAAATAAGTGCCTGGGACTCATTCTGCTGAATTCCAGTTTTAAGCTCAGCATTAAATGTATATGGGGTTTTATTTTATTTATTTGGTTACAGGTAATGGCTGCATTAGCAAGACATGGATACTTTTATTTGTACTATTCTGTTGCTCTTGGGTGAAAATACTTTATTATTTTCAATTGTTTCTCCCAAAGTTACCTTGTCATTGGCATGCATAATTTTTGCAGAGTTAATTCTTATCAGCTCAATTTTACAGCAGGGGTTTTTGAGGCATTATAAACTCTTTCTCCCCAACTCGGGAGTTCATTTTGAATTAAATAAATCTTTGTCTACCTTTTCTATTCAAATATTCTCAGGTTGGTACAGGTAAGACCATCAGAGTGATTGCTGACATCTGGAATGTTGTTGTTCTTTTCATTTACCCTAAGTTTTTCAGCACGTTCAGACAGTAATATCTCCCAGCTGGTAAGAGGCTCAGCTTCTGAAAGAGGAAAACGCAAGAAACACCGCCTCGCTCCCCAGCTGCATGTTATTACGTTATTCCCAGTTCAGAGGAAATGAACAATCATTTAGTCTTGACAGGTACATCCAGAAACTCACTGTCTTCCTTTTCAACCCGAAAATAAAAAAAACAGGGGCCGCAGAAGTTAAGCATTTGTCTTGAAGTAAGTTTCATGCCTTTCTGCCAATGCTATGGGGATATCTTGTGAAAGTTTTTGAAAACTCCCTGGGAAAATGCTGCCAACAGGCTTAGAAACCTGGGAGGAAAAAAAATCATCATCCAAAATACCTTCTGCTCATGAAGATATGTAAGTTAGTCGTCCCTTGTGAGCTGGTGAAGGTTAGACATATGTGATGGCATTTGGAGTGTAACCCAAATGGCCTTTTAAGCAGACTATTCGACTTAACACAAAAGCAAAGTTGTCAGCAGTGAATTCCCTTCCAAATCAGCTTCAGGATGAACTAAAAGCAATGCTAGGGAGGCTTTTTTCTTATCCCCATTATCCTGATGGATTTGTCCCTCCATTGAAAATATTTCCATTTTCTAACGATCGCCATTCTAACTGGCGTGAGATGGTATCTCATTGTGGTTTCGATCTGCATTTCTCTAATGACCAGTGATGATGAGCTTTTTTGTATATGCTTGTTGGCCACATATATGTCTTCTTTTGAGAAGTGTCTGTTCATATCCTTCACCCACTTTTTGATGGGTTTTTTTTTTCTTGTAAATGTGTTTAAGTTCCTTGTAGATTCTGGATATTAGACCTTTGTCAGATGGATCGATTGCAAAAATTTTCTCCCATTCTGTAGGTTGCCTGTTGACTCTGATGATAGTTTCTTTTGCTGTGCAGAAGCTCTTTAGTTTAATTAGATCCCATTTGTCAATTCTGGCTTTTGTTGCAATTGCTTTTGGTATTTTAGTCATGAAGTCTTTGCCCATGCTTATGTCCTGAATGTTATGTAACAAATCTGCATGTTCAGCACACGTATCCCAGAATTTAAAGTAAAATAAAAAAAAATCCATTTTCTGAACATAGTTTTCCAAAGTAGAAATACAATCAATACAAAATAATACTCCCATTTACCTTTCAATTTACAATTCACAAACCACTTCCAGGGACATAACTCTACTTACTCCTCACCACTGTCCCATAACATAGGCTGAACTCCATTTTACCAATGACAAAATTGGGACAGGACGCGAGGAGGCCACTCAGACCGCCTGGAGTCTCAGTTCACAAGTGGGAACGCCCGGACAGACAGACAGCTGTGTCTCCTGACTCCTGGGCCAGTGCTGTTTAGTCTATCCAGCTGAGGATTTTAAAACATTTACTTCCGCTTAACTCACTTTGTCCCCTATTATGGTCCGTGTGTGTGTCAGTCTTTATCTCTGGACTTGAATCAAAGTTATCCCTTCTCCCACCTCCTCCTGTTTCAGAGGGGGAAAAAAATCAAAGCCTAAATATTGAACACATGTGCTTCTCATCTGGGCTGCTTAGCAGGATTGGGGAAATCAGCACTGTTGTTGGCCCTGCCTCCCGATGTCTCAGTGTGCGCTTACACCTGGTGCCCCACTGCTACCACAGTCTAAGCCCACCGCACTCAAAGTCAACCTTCCATGGCGTGCCTTCACTCCAGCTTTCATCTTCTTAGCTTCTCCGAGTCTCAGTGGCTCTCTTTACTGGCCTGTGAAAAATCAACTTGGGTTTCCATTTAGGATAGATTAGAAGGTGTGCAGGGAGAGACTAGTAGACACCTTTGCGTAAAGACCTGACATCTTCCGCCGTCTTTCCCACTGCACTGCTGTGGGCAGCCGTGACTCATGGTGAGGTCATGCATTCCCAGGCGAGGTTTATAGGTAACCAGGAGGCTGAGCGATTTGCAGGTGCTCTCCCTGCTAACTCCATTGTAACTCTAACTCACCTCCACGTTGCACTGGCATCTTTTGAAGTAGAACTTCATGGGGTGAACAGGAAGACTACAACATTTTTATTATAGTTGGCTTCCTTTGCTGAATTAGCGTTTATACTTTCCCAGTAGAAATCCCCAAATTGAAAATATAGAGGTGTCAGCTAGCACCACTTTAGTTAAGGTTGTGTCAACATTTCCTATAAACCTTGTTTTTCTAGGGTTTATAACTAGACCATAAAAATTTGCTCAGCTCTGAAACTTGGCATAGTAAGTAAACCTGGGAGTGAATTTTGCAGAAATTGAGGAGGGAAAAATGAGTTCAGCTGTTTTTAACATGTGCCTCTGCTAAAATGGAAATGATTTTAAGATTCATTTTCTTTTTGTGTGACTCAAATGGAGATTCAGCTTAAAAAAATAGTGAACTCAAGGGATTATTTCATTGATACGTGCTAATTGCACTTGTTAATTTTTAGAGAAAATGTTAATGATTGACATATTTAACTCAAACCCACTGACTGTGCATCTGCAGGTACCAGTTTTTGCAAAACAGTTTGCTGTGCATAATAATGTGATTTGGCAAATAATCTGCCCACATTTTAGTGCCGTAAACTAATGCTTTGTAGGAATCCTTCTGATAAAAGGTTAATAGGCTGTTTCAAAATACTAAGTCACTCAGGATCACAACCCTCTGTTCATCTTGATCTAATCGGTAGCTCACATTTAACAGATGATTCCCAAAAGCAGCTCCTGTGATGTTTGTATGAGAGAAACGTCCAGTCCCTCTGACCGTGTACCTTTTCTGGAGGATGTGGTAGGTGCTGTGCAGCCCAGCAGCTCACCTATCCCTTTTGTACCACTGGCAAGATATTGGGATGTTGGATGCAATTAGTCAACATGGATGCTTGTAATGCCCTGGCCGGCATTTGCCAGTCTCGGGCCATGAACTCTGGGATGATGGCAGGCACCAGTGACAGGAGCATTATGGAAGAGAAGAAAAAAGTGCTGGACTTGAATGGATTTTGCCAACAACCTTAGGTGAGTCAGTCCACCCATCTGGGGACAGTGATACTCTGCTAACCTAATAGGGTTATTGAGAGAATCAACTGAAGTCAGTATGCATATCAAAGCACTTTCTAAACTGTAAGATGGCATCCAAATGAAAGGTGGTGGTACCTGGCTCAGCATCAGCTTTTCTTCGTAGACACTTACTGAGTGTTGTTAGTAAGGTCATGGTAGCGATGTGCACCCCTTCAGCTGACTCAAGGGGAAAGGCCCTGGGCTTCCCAGCACTTCAAGCCACAACCGTGTGACTCAACCCAGCTTTGTTTTTTCTAACTGCAGTTTCCTGCTTCCACTTCTCTGCTTACCTGTTGCTGGTCACTGACCACTTTTGGAATGAAGAATGTGCCGGAGTCTTGGAGGCTCATTTCCCATGGACGTGAACACAGACAGCCCCAGAGGCCACCGTGGCTGTTTGATGTCACTGTTCTGCCCCTGCTCCCAGCTGCCCCCATCCTGCAACTCATCAGGTTCTATTGCTAGTTGCAGGGATTCAATTTTGGGTGCCTTTAGGTTTTCTCTGAGATTGTTTCCCGCTACAACCCAGGGTTTCTTTCCTTGTTTCCTTATGTTGCACATCTTGGGCATAAGTGAGCTGGATTTGTTATGAGAAATTTTCTAGCAGGAATCTCTCTCTCTCTCTTTTTTTTTTTTTTTTTTTTTTTTTTTTTTTTTTTTTTGACGGTCTTGCTCTGTCACCTAGGCTGGAGTGCAGTAGCACAATCTCGGCTTATTGCAGCCTCCTTCTCCCAGGTTCAAGCGATTCTCCTGCCTCAGCCTCAGTCTCAGCCTCAGCCTCCCAAGTAGCTGAGATTACAGTGTGTGCCACCACGCCCGGTTAATTTTTGTATTTTTAGTAGAGACGGGATTTCACCATGTTGGCCAGGCTGGTCTCAAACTCCTAACCTCAGGTGATCCACCCACCTCGGCCTTTCAAAGTGCTGGAATTACAGACGTGAGCCACTGTGCCTGGCCAGCAGGTACATCTCTGAAAAGTCATCAGTGCAGTCAGTCCTGAGCAGGGGTAGCTTCGTGGGCATGTGACCTGTGCAGTCACACAGGCCCCGGGCTCGAGAGAACCCTGCACTTGGTTTAATGCTCTGCTTTTGTCATCTTAAAATTCTTAATAACTTTTAGACAAGGAGCGCCATATTTTCATTTTGCACTGGGTCCTACAGATTGTGTAGCTGGTTTGGTGCTCTGTACCCTGACTCTTCCTAGAGAGCCCCAAAGACCTTAACCTGGAACCATCTTGCTGAGTGCTAGAGCCCATTTTGAGCAGGATGGGCAAGATTTGAGGTCACCTATTGTGGGCAGTGCAGGGGTTCAGCGTGAGCCTTGCTGCCCCCCAACCCTAGCTTATGTTTTCCCGCCAGTCCTGGAGCCCTCGCCCCACCCCACCCCACCCCACCCCACCCCACCCCACCCCTTCCCTGCAGCCTATAGGAGTGGCGTTCTGCCTCAGATTTGCTGAAACAACTCTCTGCTGGCTTAGCTGGAGCCAGACTCCCTGTCTACCATTTCCAGCCCCTCTCCCAGAAGCCTGGACACTGATGTGGGCATTTGCAGTTCCCATCAGGGTCTTGTTCCAACACGAATGGAACACTGGGCACCTTGGAGCAGCCACAGTCTGGAACTGAGAACTGTCACTTCTGCATCCAGCCTGCTGGAACAAATACCTCCAAGCCACATGTTTACTCAACCAGTGCTACCTGGCACAGGGGATGTATCTGCAAGCAAGACAAAGATGTTTCTGTCCCTGGGGAATTCACGTTCTAGTGGAAGAAGACAGACAATGAATATAATAAATGCGTAAATCTGGAGGTTAAAAAATGAATGACATTGTGAAAAAATAGGCAACAGGGTGATGGAGACCAGGAGGGCTAGGGGGCATTTTGCCTTAAGAAGAGAAAATAAGCGTGATGGTGCTTACCTATAATCCCAGCACTTCGGGAGGCCGTGCCCAGAAGTTCGAGACCAGCCTCAACAACATAGCAAGACCCCATCTCTACAAAAATTAAAAAATTACCCGGGGGTGGTGGTGCGTGTCTGTAGTCTTAGCTACACAGGAGGCTGAGGTGGGAGAATGGCTTGAGCCCAGGAGTGTGAGGCTGCAGTGAGCTATGATCGCACCACTGCACTCCAGCCTGGGTGATTCAGCAAGACCCTGTCTCTCAAAAAAATAAATAAAAATAGAATACAGGGAGAAATATGATCCAAGATGTGAAGGAGTTGAGGACATGAGACCATGGGTTTCCAGGGAAAGAGCATTCTTGACAGAGTGCAGCTAGTGCAGAGCCCTCATGGGAGCGAGGCTGGCTGTGGCAGAGCAGGCAGGAGGCAGTAGCAGCAGCAGATGCAAGGAGGCAGCTGGAGATGAGGCCCCAGACCCAGGCCTGGGGAAGGTGAAGCCTGCAGGGCCTGGGAGGGACTTGGGCTTTCATGGAGTGAGCCAGGAGCCGTCAGAGGCATCCATTTGGAGCAGAGGAATGACACGATCTGTTTAAAAGGATCCCTGTGGCTGACGTGTGCCCTGGAGAAGCACAGGGGTGGAAGCAGAACCATCAGAAAGCTGCTCAATAACCCAGAGAAAAATGCTCATTCTTATGGGGATACGCCAGAGTTTCTGCTCTGCTTTGAAAGCAATTATTCGGGCTGTTGACTGCCCCCTTGTTGCACTTGGGCGGCCTCTGAGCTGGGTCTGCTCTGGCTCCCGGCCCCATCTCACCTCTTCCCACTTCCTTCTGCCAGTCTCATGGTGTGGATACCTCTGCAGCATTTGCAGCCAAGTCTACCCAAGCAAGAGCACATTACTAACTAAGGCCAGGCAGGGTGTCTCCTTGACTAGAGATTTTTTTTTTTTTTTTTTGGTAAAGAAAAAATTAGGCCAGGCCATCTGAGGGGCTCACATCTATAATCCCAGCACTTTGGGAGGCCAAAGTGGGAAGACTGCTTGAGGCCAGGAGTTCAATGCCAGCCTGGGGAAGGTAGGGAGACCGCATTTCTACAAAAAAATAAAGTAAAATAAAATGAGCTATGCATGGTGGCACGTACCTGTAGTCCTAGCTACTTGGGAGGCCAAAGCAGGAGGATAGCTTGAGTCTAGGAGTTAGGGGCTGCAGTGAGCCATGACTGCACCACTGCACCACTCCAGCCTGGGTGACAGAGTGAGACCTTGTGTTTAAAAGAAAAAAGAAAGAAAATCAGCACCCTAGAAAGGTTTAAAAAAAGAAAAAGAAAAAAAATTAGGCCAGATTTCCACCTGTGGATTGTTTACATCCACAGTTGGGGGAGGGTTCCATGCCTTATGCCTCCTTAAGGCCCCTCCAGGCCTGTAATGCTTTCTCCAGCCCCTCACTCTCCGCTGTGGTATGTAGACTATTTGGCTCCCCCATAAGCGTGAGTTCAAATGAGTCCCCGTGGATGTTAACCCAAGTCAGTAAAACACCTTTGCAGGCAGTAAAAGACGTATCCCTCTGAGGTCAGAGAGCTCTCTTGGCAAGAAAGCCAAATGAATGGTTTCTTAAAGGGCAGGAAGAACTCTGCTCTCGATGCCATGCCCCAGCCCGCTGGGCATACCTGTCCCACAGGTAGGTTGCAGGTAAGCAGAAAGGCCAGTGTCGTAAAGAAGGCGTGCCTGTCTTCCTTTTGTTCACCTCCAACATCACCTTTTTTTTTTCTTTCCGATACATCATTGCACTTGTTAATGGAAATGAAACATTTCACGCCAGACCCAGATTGGGTCTGGGATCAAGTAAGAAAAATTGTGGAAGTAGTCAGGCTCAGTGGCTCACGCCTGTAATTCCTGCTTTCTGAGGCTGAGGCTGGAAGATCACTTGAGGCCAGGAGCTGGAGAGAGACTGGGTAACATAGTGAGACTCCATCTCTAAAAAAAAATTTTTGTTTTAAATTAGCTGGGCATGGTAGCATGCACCTGTAGTCTGAGCTACTTAGAAGGCTTAAGTGGGAGGATTGCTTGAGCCCCGGAGTTTGAGGTTACAGTGAGCTATGATTGTGCCTCTGCACTCAAGCCTGAGTGACAGAGCGAGACCCTGTTTCAAAAAAAAAAAAAAAAAAACATTGTGAAAGTGCTATGTAAATATGAAAACACTCTCCAAAGTTAAGATAGTATCATTATCTGGAAAGACAGTCTCCAGCATTCTCATTTAGTGTTTAGAAATACTGTGTTGAAGGCTGGGATATTCCTGCTAGCCAGGCACAGTGGCTCACGCCTATAATCCCAGCACTTTGGGAGGCCGAGGCAGGCGGATCATGAGGTCAGGAGTTTGAGACCAGTGTGGCCAACATGCTGAAACCTGTCCCTATTAAAAATACAAAAAAACAAAACAAAACAAAACAAAACATAGCTGGGCACGGTGGCACGCACCTATAATCTCAGCTACTCAGGAGGCTGAGGCAGGGGAATCACTTGAACCCAGGAGGTGGAGGTTGCCGTGAGCCAAGATCGCGCCACTGCACTCCAGCCTGGGTGAGAGAGCAAAACTCCATCTCAAAAAAAAAAAAAAAAAAAAAAGGAAGAAAGAAAAAAGAAAATCCTCTGTGTGTTGAAAAGTGTCACTGACAAGCAGTGTCAGTCAGCTGCTTCCGGGGTTGATCCATCTGTAAATGCAACCACAACCTGAAACTCACCAGTGTTTTTCCTCTGGAAATTACAAAATGCAAATGCAGGTTCCATAGAGATATTTTAGCGAGCTATCTTCTGATCTCATGGTTTTATATGTTTGTTTAGAATAACAAGAAAGCCAGGTTGCTGGATCATCCTGCCCATCTAGGTCTTTTGGTAATCTTAAATGAGAAACCCTGTCACAGGTCACTGCAGTGATTTGTAATCATGAATAGGAGCTAATGAATTCCATAGATTAGCAGCAAGTGGGAGAAGGGAGGAGAAAACCCTCTAGTTAAAACCTGAGTCAACAATGTTACAAAATGCCTGCTATGTCAGGTTTCAGGGGGTTTGGTTGCATTATAATGGCTGGCCCACTAATTAGTGTGTTTAAAACATTTTATAGGAGTAGCTGATTTCTCACCCACCACCTCCCGCCCGCCACTCTTGATCATGAGGTGCTTTCAGGGGTCGGGGTTTGGAGGACTGAAACATCATGTGATCTTGGAACACCTCTTCCTTGTTGGTGATCCCTTATTAAGAAGCCCACCAGCCTGACACTGCTGAAGGCCTGGAGGTTGGAGTCACTCAGGTAGTTACCAGCCACCTTGCTCCTAGCGCTATAAGGTGGCCACATCTTATGAACAGATTAGGAGGCCTGCAGGCTCTCAAAATACCAAGAGGTGAAAAACAGGAGTGTTGAAGGAAGCATGCAGCCCCATAGCCCTGGGCTCAGCCCCAGCTCTAGCATATTCTCTACAGCTTTCACTTGATTGTTCGGAGCCCCCGATTCCAATGGGTCATGGTGAGCTTTGGACAGGAGGCTATGTGCAATGGCTTCAGGCATGTATTAGTTCATTCTCACATTGCTATAAATACCTGGAACTGGGTAACTGATAAAGAACAGAGGTTTCATTGGCTCATGGTTCTGCATGAGCAGAACCTAAGCTGGACACTAAGCTTTCGCCTATGAAATTGACATGAAACCTGATGGGAAGCATGAAGCTAGCATCTGCTTGGCTTCTGGTGAGGCCTCAGGAAGCTTATAGTGGAGGGTGAAGAGAGAACAGGCATCTCATATGGCCAGAGCAGGAATAAGACAGTTAGGGGGGAAGTACCACACACTTTTAAATGACCAGATCTCACATGAACTCACTATCACAAGGATGGCACCAAGAGGATGGTGCTAAACTATTCATGAGAAATCCACCCCCATGATTTAATCACTCCCCACCAGACCCCACCTCTAACATTGGAGGTTACAATTCGACATGAGATTTGGGGGGAAGCACAGATCCATATCAAGGCACATGCACAAACACCATGTATCGAGTACTTATCTTGTGTTAGGCACTGTGCTAATCAGTTTTACATGGGATAGTTTATCGAAGACTCCCATAACTCTGTGAGTGAGATGCTAATCCCACCTTCACGTGTTAGAAGAACCTGCATTTAGGACAGCTTAAATTGTCCTCACTTATACGATATATCCCTAGTCCACTAAGGTCATGTTCTTGTTTAATGAAAATATATTCCTTCAGGTAAGAATGCCCAAGTATTCTTGGGAATGTCTGTATCTTCCTCAGTGGCCACACAGCCATAAAAGGACTTCTTCTGCCCATGGAATTTAGGAAGAATTCATCTCTTAGGTATGTAAAATTGTATACTTGCTCTGGAAGTGAAGAAAGGGTCTCTTAGCTAACAATTAGCTTGTTACATGGTAAGTACTTTACAGATATTATACATTGATTATCAAAACAAATCTACAAGACTGCCTGTTATTATCTTTATTTTACAGAAGAGCAGACTAGAGCACAGAAAGGTTAAGTGAAATGCCCGAAGTCACACAACTGATAAATGGTCAAATTGAGATTCAAGCCCAGGCAGCTCTGAGTCATTGCCATTACTCTGTCCTGGCAGGCACTCGACAGAAAGGGGGTTTGTGCTTCCTCCATCCCACCCAGCTTCTGAATGGTCCAGACCCCCGACTGCATTGCCATGAAAAGACCTCAGAAAATGTGTGTGCACACATCAAGATTATAAGCCAGATCCAAAATGTATCAGGTCTCCTTTATGGGGAATAGTGAGAAACAAATGGAAATAGATTGTCTTCCTGCTTGGGACTGTTAACACAGCAGCCAACCTGAACTGAAAATATTTTATTTTATGAGAATTTTAATGAGAATATTTTCTTCTCATTATACTTTGCCAGAAGTTGCCTTCTAGAGGGATTTCTTTGGGCTTTTATCTTGAATTCTAATAAAGAATACCTTGACTACAAATTTGGCCTTGAGATGTCATTTAATGAGGAGTCAAGATTTTAGTTTCTTGTAGAAAACTGGACACTAAGTTTTCTCCTATGAAATTGACATTCTTTGTGCCAACCTTTTAACACTCTCTAAGGGTACCTTCTAGTGGCTTAATAAAATCATCACTGTGATGATGTACTACATACTTATGGAAAGCAAGGTTATTTTATGAAGAGACATTATGCTTTATATAGGGAGTTAGATGGTACCAGTAATTTAAGATAACAAAGGTCCTCATTTTGTCCCATAACTGGCTTTTCTTGCTGATTCAGCTTTGGAACCTGTGTCTGTTAAACAAAGAAGGAAGGCAGAGAGCATTTTAACTTCACCTGGTGTCTAGGTGCCTCTGAAGTCAATGGGAGTGCTGTCTGCAGAGATGCTGTGGCACCATTATGGTGTTAATGGTACTATATTCTTTGGCCATTAGTGTGCACTGCTCAGATCTCTGCAAAATGCTAATAACCAGCTCTCTGGGATTCTCCAAGTAATGAGCCTGTGAAAATTCATGTCCAACCTCCAAATCAAGTTACTCCAGGACCCCTGTTGCAAATGTATTTCCCCTAATGCTCCCCTACCTCTCTTACATGTCAGGAGCTTCTCAGAAAAAGAATTGATTCTCAGGATAGAAGCAAAGATGGGTAGGGGCTTTGCTTTCTGGGAAGATCCTGCTTGGCTATGAAAACATCGTCTTGGGATGTGGCCACATCAGAGCTGGCGGTTGCAGCCAAGCTGGGGCCACTGATGAGTACCAAGTCTGGGAGAGGCAGCCAAGAGAATGTGGTTCAGTTATTGGAGGTCAAAGTTAGAAGGGGTGAGATAGCAACCCGTTTTCAGAGGTCTGGCCAACAGTAGGTTAGGAACTAGAGATGGACTGCTTGCAAGATGATTTCACAGTGGCAGGCTGCTCAAGGTGACCTTGAGATTTAGCATCTTACTGTCCATCCTTTTGTTAAGTCTCTTGCTCAGAGGTAGAAGCCAGCTTCTCTGCTGGTTCCTAATCAGGTCTATCAAAGGCCTTGCAATATGTCCCCACCTCCTGGGATAAAGCCTTGCTCATGGATGCCTCTTAAAGAAACATCCCTGACAGCCCAGAAATGCCTGCAAGGTTTTACTCAGCTGGAGGATTGCAGGTCAGGTAAGAAACTGGGAGAGAAAATGGGCTCTTCTCTCTTCCTTTCAAGGTTGGAGCTAACCTCAAGACCAGCCAGCACCAAGAGGACAGGTAATGGTGGATAAATCAAGCCTGTCTGGAAGATAGCTTCCTTTTCCCCAAGCTTTTTCATCAAGAGTTTCCAGGGCCCTGAATTTTCAGGCTCAGGTCCATCTACCTCCTGAAATAATTCTGGCCAGGTTTGTTAGGAACCTTAGTCTGCTGGCAGACAGGCCTGGAGTTGGGGCTGCTGTTGTAGGCTGGTATTCTTAGGCTGTTCTTGGATTCCCTGGGCTTTGTCAAAATGGATTCCAGTGCCTGTAACTTTTCGTGTAGCGTTCTGTGTGATACCTTCCAGTTCAGTAAACTTCTCCTCAGCTACATTGAAACTGTTCTTTTACAGGTGCACGGTGTTTTTACCTTCAATGACTACAGTTCTTATTTCTATAATTTCTATCTGATTCTTTTTTAAACCTGTTTTTTTAAGTGTAATCTTTCCTAATGATTTTTATATCCTACTTTATATTTTTAAAACGCTTGTGTTGTAGTCTCTTCCAACTTGTTCACTCATCTTCAGGTTTTGTTTCACTCACAGTGTTTGAGTTATGTGTGTGTTTATGTGTGTAAGTGTGCATGCATGAGTTTCTGTCTGAGATATGGTAGGAACTCATCTTCAGGGGAGACGGGCTTTCTTTGGAGTCCATATACGGTGGGCTGTGACATGTCTGCCCTGCTTCTGTGCAGCACCTTCTGGACATGAAACATTCTCCAGTTAGACTATTTTTTCCTGAGTGAGGCATTCCCAATCCACATGAGTAGTATAATTTTGGAGTCCACTCCTGCACATGAAATGAAAAGTTGGATTTTAACTTTATTCACAGTAGGCATTTTTTTTCCTTCCTAGAGCTTTGGGCCACCTAGAAAGCTTCTTTAATGCCTAACAGACTATGGGTGAAGTTTTCTGGACCCCTTCTCATAGACCAGCAGCCCTTTAAGAGTTCTGGTGTTAGGCTGAGATCCCTCTCTAACTCCTCACCTTAAGTGGACTCCAGGCCACGTTTCTTCTCCGTGCATGAGAATTAAATGCCTAGCTTTTAGCCTCCGGGGATGCCGTAGCTTCAAATTTTGATTTGAGTTCGCTTTTTGCTTCTGGTATGTGGGAGTTTCCTTCCTTTCTTTTGATTTTAACTTGCAGTAAAACAACAACAAGCTGGTCATGGTGGCTCACACCTGCAACTGCAACCCTTTGGGAGGCCAAGGCAAGAGGATTGCTTGAGGCCAGGAGTTTGAGACCAATCTGGGCAGCATAGGGAGGCCCCATCTTATCTCTACCAAAATAAATAAATAAAAAACACAAAAAACAATTCACTGGGTGTGGTGGTGTGCACCTGTAGTCCCAGCTAGTGGGGAGGCTGAGATGGGAGGATTGCTTGAGCCCAGGAGTTCAAGGCTGCAGTGAGCTATGACTGTGCCACTGAAGTCCAGCCTGGGTGACCCAGTGAGACCTTATCTCAACAACAACAACCTTTACACAAAATTCTGTTTCATCCAGCACTTCTCCATGTTTGGGGTAGTTGGAGTAGCTGAGTCAGCTCAATCCACCACGCTGCCAGAAGTCAAGCCCATGCACGCTGTAGCCTCTGGTGGTTGAATTTGACCTTCCGGGTACCCGGTCGTTGACCGGGGTTCTGCTCTGAGCCAGCTAGTAATCTGCAGTGACAGCATGCTGCCCACCGCCTTTGAGCAGCACGGCATCTGGGTCCTCCGAGGTCTGATCATACTCGTGACTCTGTCTGTGTCAACCAAATCATGAGGATTTTCCCTTCCTCTGCGTGGCCAGCCTTCTGCAGAACCGCCACTGAGGGAACAGGGAGGAAAGGGAGCGTCTTTATTTTCTCTTTAGGAAACTTGGTTGGAACAGGAATATTTCACCATTTAGAACCTCATAACTTTTGCGGGGCGGGGGGACCACAAATCCTTTTGGGGATCCGAAAAAAATGATGTATCCTGCCCTGAGCACAAAAGCACACCCACGGAAACTTCCACATGGACTTCAGGAAGTCACGAACCCCCAAATCCCATGTTAAGAACTTCAGTTTGGAGGCTATCAGTTTCCTTTGCGAACTGGAAATCTTAGTTTGCTAGCTTTCTTAATCACCTTTAGTGGGCTGGGAGCAGTGGCTCACACCTATAATCCCAACACTTTGGGAGGCTGAGGTGGGAGGGTAGCTTAGGGCCAGGAGTTCAAGACCAGCCTGGGTGACATAGCAGGACATCTGTCTCCACACACAAAAAATTAAAAATTAGCCAGGTGTGGTGGTGCGTGCCTGTAGTCCCAGCTACTCAGGATGCTGAGGTGGGAGGATAGCTTGAGCTCCTGAGTTTGAGGCTGCAGTGAACTATGGTGGTGCTACTATACTCCAGCCTGGGCAACAGAGCAAGACCCTGTCTCTAAAAACGAAAGCAAAACAAAAAAACCACAAATCACCCCTAGTGAAAAACAGTGTTAAAGTGAGACTCTGACATACTAACAATCTTTCCATGGCTCACTCCTTTGCTGGCATCTTGAAATACAGCAATGGCACCGAGAAGAATGTAGATAATTAGTGACAATTTCCTAATCAATATTTTTCTTCCTCCAAGTGCTTTTTATTAAGTAATATAATATCGCTAGAGCATAATTTCCTCCTTTTCGACTCAAACTTATGTCATCTCTGGGGCAGAAGAAGCCTTATGAAACAATACAGAACTGAGGTGACCCGGCAGAAATAAAGCTGGATGCTGGATTCCATTTCCGGGTTTGGGATCTGGCTTTGCTACTAGTTTTCTAGCGACTTTGGGAAATACACAGTCTTCTCAGGCTTCTTTTTTCCTTATCTGTAAAGTGAGGAAGTCGGACTAGATTGGAGGCTGGCCGATCCAGCGTGCAGCCCGTTTTTGTAAATGAAGTTTTACTGGGACACAGCCGTGCTCATTTGTTGCTGCATTATCTATGGCTGCTTTCTGCTGCCATTGTCAGAGTTGAGGAGCTGTGACAGAGATCAATGTCCTGCAAAGCCTGAAATATTTACTATTGAGGCTGGGCGCAGTGGTTCACGCCTATAATCCCAGCACTTTGGGAGACCGAGGCAGGCGGATCACTTGAGGTCAGGAGTTTGAGACCAGCCTGGCCAACATGGCTAAACCCATCTCTACTAAAAATTCAAAAATTAACCAGGCATGGTGGCACGTGCCTGTAGTCCCAGCTACTCGGGGAGGCTGAGGCAGAAGAATCGCTTTAGCTCAGGAGGCGGAGAATGCAGTAAGCTGAGATCATGCCACTGCACTCCAGCCTGGGTGACAGAGCAAGACTCCGTCTCAAAAAGCAAACAAACAAAAAAGAGATATTTATTATTAGTCCTTTACAGAAAAGTTTGCCTACCCTTGGCCTAGATGAGCTCTCTGTCCCTTCTCACCTGTTGATGATCTGTGACTCTCACAGTCAGAGGGAATGTTACCCAACCCAATTTAAGGGCAGACATGGAATCGAAATACTGGTAGATGAGCCAAGATAAAATCCCTCTACTGTTTTGTTAACGCAGCTCCCTCAGTAACTGCTGCTTAAGGAAGTGTATTAAAGAGTCAAGTGGAATTACTTAAAACAATCAGTCTTCCTTTGTGCTCAAACTTGCTTCATAATCCAGACAGTCACGGATTCAGAATGATTTTCTCTGCCTAGTGTATCTAAATCAGTGAGGTTTTTTGTAAAAATCACCCTGATAATATACATTAATAAACATAATTAAGTTTAGGAAATAACCGACAGGAGAGCACATACAATCTTTTTTACCCAACTCAAATTCTGTTTTGAAATGAACTCCAGCATAAGCCAATCCGCAAAGCAAGCAAGTCCTTCTGATATGGACGGTGAGGGGAGTGTTCACCTGAGCATGAACTTTCTGGGCTGAACATTCCACGGACTGATATATTTTTATGATCCATGTTGCCTGAACCACGCTTTTCAAACATCGTGAGTTGAGAAGTCACTGCACCGCAAGGGCACAGCTACAATGGCCGTCGTCCCAAGGTCTAGGGTTTCTCAGAAAGTCAGCGTCCAACACTCTCATTAGATTGGAATGGATCTTTTTTTTTTTTTCCCTCAATCGCCTTTCCTATTCCTCGTCACTTAATTCATCCAAGAAGGGGTTATTTGGAGCTAAGTAGCTAGCAAGGTTTTTTCCTAAAATTAGCATATTTCAAAGAGCTAAGCCTCTACATTAAGCGCTGAGAAAATAAGCTAGAGACTGTCTTACAGATGCTCAAAATCTCAGGTCCAGAAGAACAGGAAAATCCTCCTACTATTGATATACATTTACGCTTTCAATCTGTCTCAACCATCACACTACGATTTCTCTTTTCTCGTCTAACAGCATCTCTGCCTACTGTCCCTTTAGTGCTTTGGTGCAGTGGAAATCATAAATTATAGCATCAGGCCTTTTCCTAACTGACCCTGAGAAGCGTTTTTCAAACAGCTTGGAAAAATCTCTGCCTTCTGCCATTGTGTTTTAATGGTAGGTAGCAAATGGAACAAACAGTCCCAAATGAATAACTGTCCCAAATGAGATGACAAGGAATGTAGTGTATGAATTCCTCTCCACTTCCTCAAAATCAAAGGGAGTTTGCATCCCAACCCAAAGCCACTGGGGTCCCCCGGGGTCAGAACTAGAGTTGAGGTTATAAACCCATGATTCCCGGAGGTGACCACACTCCAGTGGGGCAGAGTGATCAGAACAGAAAGTCAAGTGGCTCCTGAGTAGCTTGGAGAGCGCTGGTACTTTCCTTGAGCCTTGGATATTAGATAAACTGGGCCCCAACTCCCAACTTTGGCAGCCTGGGAGATCTCTTGGTTAGCTTCACAGTTGTTGTTCCTGATTCATAACTTACCTTCTGCTCCTTCATGGCTGCCACAAGAGATTTGACCTCATCACATAATTTTTTGTTTTTTGAGACAGGGTTACCCAAACTGGAGTACAGATCATAGCTCACTGCAGCCTCAAACTCCTGGGTTCAGGAGATTTTCCCAGGTAGATGGCACCACCAGAACATGCCACCATGCCTGGCTGATTTTTGTTTTAAATTTTTTTGTAGAATGGGATCTCATCCATGTTACCCAGGCTGGTCTCCAGCTCCTGGCCTTGGGTGTTTCTCCAGCCTCAGCTTCCCAAGGTGCTGGGAGTATACAGGTGGGAGCCACTGCACCTGGCCAACATTTTTACTGTTTTTTGTTTGTTTGTTTTTTTCTGGAAGAGTCCACGCACTATTTTATTCATCTTTCACAGCATTTTCCTGCCTTGCTCCTGGAGCCTCTGCTGTAATTCCTTTCTCCAGAAATCACAACTTACAGCCTCTCTCTCTTCCAGAAGGACCCTTGCCCCTGACAACTTCTTACACTGATTCTTGTTTTTTCTCATGGGTCATGGCTCCATCTTCTGCTCTTCGCCCACTGTCTCATCTCACTCCTCATTCTAGCTAAAAATAATTCTTGATCTCTCTTGCCATGGTGGGGGTTGGGGAGCAAAAACAACTAGAGGAATTGTCTAGAACAAGAGCTATTGCCCACAGCTTGTTTTGTTTTTGTTTTTGTTGGTGGGGGGCAGGGAAAAAGCAAGTAGCTAAGATGTGGCTCAGAGAAAGTACTTGTGATCAGCATCACAGTCCATTGCTTCTCAGCCCTTGAATTTCTTTTCTTTTTCTAGTAAAGAAATGTTTGCATTGCCTTATTTGGGACTGGAATATTGGTCTTGCTCAAAGCCCTACTATGACGTTCTTAGTTCCAGTGTTTATCTCTGAGCAAATCTCTGTTCTATATTTTGCTTCACTGTTTATGTTTTCTTATTCAACTTCCTGGTCTAAGCTCTGTAGAATTCACCTTTAGCCTAATCCAGTTGTAATACTTTCTAAATTAAGTGCTGGCAGTTCCTAAAATACAAACACCAAATTTACAAACGTCCCTTACACAAAGATGGCTGCCCCTTTTTACTTCTGGGTGGTGTCACCAGAACGGTTGGAAGGAATTCTTTCTTTTCTGTGAAGTTTTGGCAGCAAGAGGAAAATTTCTCACAGCCAACTTTTTGAGTGAGGACTAATTTCCCAGAGAAACCATTGCATATAGCGGTCTAGCTCCCAGACGAGCCCATCAGAAAACCCATTTAATTCACAATGTAGCTGAAAAAGCGTGGCAAAAAATGCAGTGGATAAAGATATTTTTGCTTATGTGTAGGATTTGGTTTTCATTAGGGGTTAAATTTGCACAGCCACATTTATTACAATGTTTCTATGGGAAAATGTTTGCTCCAGCTTCCAAAAATTGATTTACAAATAAACTCTTGGAAGAAAAATCCAGTCTAAATTTAGAACTTCCTAGATTAGCTCTAGTTTTCAGCACATATTTTTCCTTTTGTTTGCACAAGTCATCTGGGGACGGCTTTACTGGGGTGTGTCTCTGCAGGTAAGCCGAAGCTGTGAGGCCGACACCTGTCTGGGGTAAGCCATCCAAGTGTACCACGTCGAGGAGAGGGCCTCCGTAGCTTGCAAAAGGAGGTTTGGTTTCAACTTGGACTGCATTTTCTGGATTACTATAAATGCTGTCATCACTCTGCCTGTGTAGGAAGAACATTAGCTCGATTTCGTAAGCAAATTCTCCCTATAAAGGTATAAACCTTCTCAGTCAACCAGTGTATTGCGAATGTGAGTCTTCCTTAAACATTTCAAACTCAAACTCCAAATTGGTACATCCAGGAGTGATTCGCTACAGTAAGATGGAATTAATAAAAACTGGATTTACCAAGAAAAATTCCTACTGCAACCAGGTTGACCCTATGAAGACGTGGGTTTAGAGCCTTTCTTCTGGTATGTTCCCCTAAAGAACAGAGCTGTTTCTTGTGTCTAACCTCAACTGAAAAGGCTTCCTTGTGTAGGTTGTTCTCAGGACACAAACCTGGTTTCTGGGCCAGCTGCTCTAGGGGTACCTGCTCCCTGTGCCAAATCACCACAATACTCAAGGTATACCTTCCACGGGCACTGTAGCTCTTTTGTTCAGGAGGGTTGTAAGTGGCATTTTATTTAAGCAATAATGACTGCTAGAGAGGGCATTTCCTAATACTTAATGGCCAACTGGAGGGATTGTGGGCCTGAGGCAATGCATATAATATGCTATTAAACTCTGAAATTTAAAAATGTAAAGAAAAAATAATTACCTTCTTATGCATGTTACCATGGATACTGAGTTTTGTTTATAGTTTTAGTCTTTTCCTAGAGGTTAAAGTCCAGTTTAGCAACCAATAGAAAATAAGCACTTCAGTCTCAATTTCCACTCCCTTTATAATGCTTGACATTACCTAGTTAGTGTATGTTTCTTTAAGAAGGTACACATCACCCCTGAAATAGGATATGTAACATGTGATGCGGATTGCCATGATAAGTATTCATATTTTATTGAAGAGTTTGGCAATCAGTATTTAAAATCAGCTAACCTTGTAGATAATCACGTTCTGTTCCCCCCGAATGGTACTGACTTTCACACCATTCTTTCTCCCCCAAAGAATGATTCATTTTACAGCCCTCAAATTGCATGCACATATTTTATGCATTAGTGCCAGAAACACTTTTTTTTCAGTTGAATCTATTATTACAGTGCATAACTCAGAGACTAACATTTTAGCATGAAGGAGGAAATGCCCAGAAAAGCACCTAATACTCCAGAATTTACACGGTAACTGTTTGTTCTATACTTTAAAAAATCTTCAAACACTTTTTCTTTCCTAACTCTTACAGAAAGGTAAGACTTAATCGAATCCATTTTATAACTCTGCAGAGGTGCTGGCCCAAGTTAATACAACTCACTCCTAACTGTTGATTCTAGGCACAAAAGAACTCTTAGGAACATCTAGAAACTTAATTACATCTGTAACTTCACACTTCATCTCACAAATATTTTTTCCTACCATTAGATTGATCTGCTTTTATTTTTATCATAATAAGCATATACTATAACATCCCTTTATCGAATACGTAATACAGAAACACCATCCCTTCCTTCCTTCATTCATTCATTTATTACCTATTAAGTATTTTTTTGGCCAGGTGCGGTGGCTCACACTTGTAATCCCAGCACTTTGGGAGGCCAAGGTGGGCAGATCACTTGAGGTCAGGAGTTCGAGACCAGCCTGGCCAACATAGTAAAACCCCGTCTGTACTAAAAATATAAAAATTAACCAGGAATGGTGGTGGGCACCTGTAATCCCATCTACTGGGGAGGCAGTCGGGTGAATTGCTTGAACCCGGGAGGCAGAGGTTGCAGTGAACTGAGGTGGCGTCATTGCACTCCAGCCTGGGTGACAGACTCCATCTCAGGGGAAAAAAAAAAGTATTTTTAAAGTGTACTGAGCTTTGCTGTGACTCAGGTCCTAGCAGCACGCAGCAAATATGGAAGCCCAGCTCCCCATCCTTGAAGAAGTCTATCTGCCAAGAAGTCAGGTATGAAACATCAGCCACAATACTTTCTTGGAGGTGCTACCCTGAAGGTGTCACAAGACACATTGGGAGCACAAAGTGACAACATGTCTCCTAGGAATTCAGGAAGGCATCTCAGCGGAGGTCACATTTACTTTGGATGTGAACTGTAATGCACTATTCACAGTTATAAAGTTGTTATTATTATTTTGCTTCCTTAACTATTCTATTGAAATGCAAAGATGGAAACATTCCTAAAGAAACTACAACTCAGTTGGGAGTCAAATACAAAAACCCAACAGTGGTGGTAACAGTGGTGATAAAGCCCATTTAATACATCTCCCATCCAGATCCCCCTTCTCCAAACTTTTATATCTATAAACAGTGATAAATTTACGTAAAGAAGTGTGTCTGTGACATGTCACGTTGACATAGTGACAATGGGGACACTAAGAGTCCCTGCGAAAAGGAAGTAGTCACCTTCCACTGTGTTGATTTCCACATTGACGTGCAGTGCTGTGCACACTACATTTCCTGGCTTTATAAAAGTACATGAGGAGAATCCGGATACCTTTCTTGGTATTATTTTTATCTATAGACATCCAAATCATGCTCAATGCCAGTGTGATTTATCTGAGTCCACAGAATTACACTGCACAAGCTAAAAGCCTAAGTTCTGAGTAGGAGGGAAATAAAGGGATCAGAAGAGAATTCACTAGGAAAGGCTGCCTAGACCCCATGGGTCTGAGCAAGACCTTTTGGGCTGTAATGAACATATATTCACAGAGATAGGCTAGCATGGACAAAAGCAGCCACACAGTACCCAGCAAGTCCTTGGGGGTTAGAGAAAGCAGATTAGCGTCCCTGGAACAGAAGGTCTGGCTTGCTGGGAAGTAAGGAGAACTTAGATTAAAAAGATAAGGGCAGGAGGAGAGCAGATGGCAAATAGCCCACAGTTAGCGGAGGAGTGTGGCGGGATTGGTGAATTACTACTACACAAGGCGTCACCTCTGCATTCCTGCCCCAGGTGTGCCTCAGCCCATAGCACTTACTAAGTTGTACTGAAGTGATCTGGTTAACCATCAATCCCTCCACTCTCCCCGCATCCTCAACTCTGATCTTCTGCAAGAATGGAGGTACTGCATCCTAGTACCTACTCAGAGCCTGGTGCTGTGCCTGTCAGTGAGTGCTGGTTGAGCCTGAGGCAGCATTCACTGATTCAGCCAATGGTAATGGAGCGTCAGCCCTGTAACAGCACTGTCCAAGCAGCTAAGGAAACAGTGGTGAAAAAGATCAAGTCCCAATTGTATAGAGCTTATACCAGGTAGGCACTAGGGTGCCATTCTAGATTCTTACGCAGTGTGCATGAAGGAACTGAGGAAGGTTCCTTTGATCTGAGTATAGGGAGCAGCCTGAAATTCCAGTCAGACACGCTAGCCTGCAGCTGCCACCTTACTCCAGTGTGAACATATGAGGAGCCGGATCGGGCCTGACAAGAGGGAGAAGCCCAAGGCACAGACCATCAGATGGCTAATCAGAGCTGAAAATGACAAGCTTGCCAAGACTGGGAAAGATTACTTTTAAACATTTAAATAGTAAGCTTTTCAATGGAAAAGTCCAGGAGAAAGTATAAATGTTTTTGCAGAGAAGAGGAAAAGTGCTACTGCAAGTACTTTGACATCAAAAGGCATATTGAGGAGGCAAACACAAGGACTGGTTGCAATAAGTTTCATAAACCAACTCCCTTGTCATGGGCTAAATCAATTGTGAAGGCTGTCTCAGTGGGAAGGATGACCTAGCCTGACTGAGAAAGCACACGGGCCCAGAAGACGTTAGTTCTTACTCAGGCTCTGACGGAACCTGGACTCAATCACCCAGCCTCACTGCTTGGTTCCCCATGCCTCTGCAGGTTATGTCCACGCACATGCCCCTGGCCTCTGCAGCCTTCCAGCATCACAGCAGGAGCATGACCCCTACCTTTAAGAGCTGGGGGGAATGAGAGAATGTTCTTCCAGTCCTTTTAACCAGAGGCTACTTGAGCTGACAGTATTATCTAAATCACAAAGGACAGAGTTTGGGAATGGGAGGAAAGTGGGGAGGAAAAGGGAGAGAAGCAACCAACCCTACTTGAGGTGTGGCCTGCCTGGGACCATGTGCAATGCCATGTGCAATTCATAGAATGAATAAGCCACATGCCTCTTCCAGTAAAAGATCTGGGAAGTTTGATCCAAAGAGGAAATTCATGTGTCTCAGAAGGCTTATAGGAAAATGGGGGGAAGTTCTCTTTACCCAAGTCAAGAAAACAGATATGCATGCCCAACTTCCATTGCATCACTTGTCAGGAGAATTTGTGCAAAGCTGTGGAAGAGGCTTCCTGAAGTATTTTCTCAAATCAGTAACTTTTGGTCATAAAAGAACTCAGAGGAACCACTTTGTTATTTTCTCAAAGGCCCCCAAGATGGAACTTTCTCATTGATGAGTCAAGACCGGAACTCAAAGTGGCAAGGAAGTAAACTCATATTACTGATTTGTCCAGATACCCTGATGTAAGTTGACACGTGAGCACGCACATGGCAGCTGGGGGCATACTGATTCCCTTTTCCGATCTTCCCCGAGCTCCACAAAATCTCCAGAGGTTTTAAGGAGCTTCTATTAGGTGAATAGGAAGTTATAATTGAAGAAAAGATTCATAGAGTTTGATTCAAAAAAAAGAATCATGGTTTTAAGTTTCTGTAGTTACCCACAGAATGCTAACCTCAGCATATATCTGAATTATTAAACATATGCTATATCAGTAAGGTTTGGTTTCAAGAACTGATTGGGCTGAAAAACAAGCCATGCATGCAAAGAAGGTACAAAACCTTAGGATCCTAGAAATGAATATATGAATCCACAAATTCTCATAAAGTTTCTGACCATGTGTCGAAACTCTAAGGAATGTTTGCATCTACTTAGCTCTGTGAAAGTGCATTATCTTTCAGGAAATGGCTGAAATCCAAACTGAGAATTGAAATCAGGGTTGAAAATCTGGCATCTAAAGTTAGATGTGCTCAGACTGAATGCATCCAGGAGTTCTCAGAAAGAGTTCACCTTGCTATGTATATGTATATTTGATCAGCATCAATTGACAACTAGCAAGAGGCTTACAATTGTATAGTTTGGTGTTACTGAAATTGGCTATTTTTAGAATAAAAGTTTTTTCTTGACCTTATCAGCCTATGCATGCAAATCATTTCATATGATGATAACCCAAATTTCACTGGTTTTTGCAGGTAAGGGTCCCAGGGAAACAGTTTATTAAGGAGTGCTCTGGGGATCAATACCTGTGAAGGGAGAAGGACAAGTAGGAGGAGACAGAGGGGCCAGTTAAGATGCGATGCAGTTTTCAGCAAAAACATCAGCCAGTCCACTTGAAGCTCTGGATCTGGGATTTAGAATTGTCTCAAGGTAGAGCAAGAAGGTCAGGTCTTTCCACTGTCATATTGATCATTCGGTACAAGTCATTCCTGGCAGGAGGTGTGATCTTCAGATCATGCAGGCTGTATTCTCTAGGTGGGGCAAGCCCCACAGGCTAGCAGCTGAGGGCTATCTTCCGACAGCATTCCCAGCATCTTGGAAATAAGACTTTCATTTCTCAACAAGAATCTTCCTGAGTAGGAATCATGACAATGCATCAAAGCATCCACAACAGTCCACCCCTTGCGGCGCTTGTATCCTCTTATAGACTCTGGGAAAGTTTCCTTCAAGATACTAGTGAGCCTCTGTTCCTAGTAGGAACTTGTAAGAGGAAGAGTAGTGGGACAAATTATAGATCCTGATGCTAGAGCTGACTTAAGGGTGATACTAACACTTATCTTCTCTCTCCTCTGTTATCCATTGAAGATTTCCATCACTCTCAACAGGCACCTCTTCTGATGTCTGTGGCTTTCCTGATGTTAAGACCAGTTGCTCATCCCTGAGGGGTCTGAACTTCCTGGTCATTATGCCCTTCACAGGCTACAGTCTATTTTCTTTAAAAATCAGAGAAGAAAGTACTGAGAGGCGCCTAAGTAAATCACTGAGGTCATTTGTGTATTCTTCCCTTCTTTGTATGTTACAGTAGAGTTCCCTCTTCCTGATGACTTTGATGATCAGGTTCAATTATCCCTTCCAAGATGGCGATTCCTCTTTCTTGCCTGTGGTCCCCTTGGTGCAAGCAGTGCCTATGGATCAGCCACAGCTATGATTCAATGGGCTGTTGCTGTGTCACCTGTCAGAAGCATTCTCCCTTAAAAAATGAGTACCTCAAAACCCACAGAGCTCAGCGTTTGGAGGATTCTCCAAGTAGGTCACTGGGAGTGATGGCTGGCAGAGACACTCCTGTTTCCACTCCTTGGTTCCTGGACTCATGTATTTTACCCATGTGAACACAGTGCCATATAAAGGTCTTTGATTTAAGATGTATTCTGCCTCCTGGAGAATGGTGCTCCATCCTGACAAGGCATCACTTTTGAGCTGGCATATTGGCTAAGTCCTAACAGGTCTGTCTATACCATTGCTTTATGGGGCTGGAAGCCCCTGGGTGTTGTAGCATGTGCTAGAACCAGTGGAGTCCATGGGCGTGCGCCCATCCTAACAACTCCTTTGCTGAAAAGTGGGCTCCTTGCCCTGATGTGGTATTATACAGACTCCATGAAAGTGGATTTAACACCATGGAATCCCTTGAATAGTAGTGCTGGTCAAAATGCTAAGGGCAGGAAATGTGAACCCATGCCCAGGATATGGATATGTGCCCATTCAGGTTAAGATGAATTGCTGCTTCTTCCAGGGTGGAAGGTATCCAGTGTAGTGAATTTGCCAGAGTGTCCGGTTGGTCTCCAGAGGGATAGGCTCTACTGGGACCCCAGTATCACTCTCTGCTGCTAGAATGTTAGACATTTGGCAGTAGCAGTGGCTGGAAAAGCTTTGGTAAGTGGGAGCCAACACTGGAGGGCCCATGCATAGCTTCCGTACCTGCCGCCATGGCTATTCTATTCATGCACTGTCATGCCAGCACTGGAGTGGATGATGACAGAGACTGCTATCAACTGGTTAGTCATTTTGTCTACCTGTGTGTTTAGTGCCTCTCTCGTGGGTGTTAACATGTGATACAAAGACCTTCAACACTCCTGTAGTCCGTGCACGTGTCTCTACTCCAGACCTCCTTGTGACCAATCTGCCAATCTATCTCCTTCTAGGCCCCTGCCCATTTGGTCAAGCCATTTGGTATGGCCCATAAGTCTGCATATATCACAACCCCAGGCCACTTCTCTTTCAAAACAAGGGGTATGACCAGGGACACCACCATCCACTGTCTTTTTAGACCACCCTTGAATGGGGCTGTAGTGCAGTTTCCATTCATTTTCAGCTTGCACAGATGTACAGAGCTGGCCCATCCATGAAGGAAGCTTGAGCTCCTTCCTCTTGAATCAGCTAATCATAAGGGTCTTACATATGGCCATGGGCGTGAGCTGAGAGGGAAGTGCTGGTATAGTAATAGTGGATGGCTATCGTGCAGCTTGACTGTGCCCTCTGGTCCTGCTTAGGTTTAATCCCAGATGTACCAGTTCAGTCTTACAATGGATTGTTCCAGGGCCTGTCCAATGACATGACATAGTGGTTCTGACAGAACCCAACTCTTGATGGGCTGCTTTGGCCTCATGGTAACTTTGTGTCTCATGGTCAGATACTGGGTCTCTACAAGGTCCCCATAGCATGCCAGAACTGTTGTTCAAAGTTGTATAATTCTCTGCTGTGGATGGCATAATCTTGTTCCAGGCTCGTTAGTGATTAAATAAATTCAATAAATCATCTCCAAATGAAGACAGTTAAGTTTTTACACTTTTATTTTTCAAAATCACAATTTTCTCATCATTTTTTAAAAGTCGCATCATATAGTAAGAGTATTCAGCGTGACTTTGGGACTTTTAGACATGATTTTTTAAAAAAGTCTCCTCACACCAATCTTTGCTTATTTATACCCCTCAAATCTACAAATAGAGCAGGATGAAATTAACAAATAAAAAAACTTAGGAGGAAGTTAAAAATATGGCTTGGAAAAATAACACAGGGCCAAGTTAAAGTTAGCAGACAAAAGCACAGGGCCAGAGTTCCCAACCAGTTGCTGGATCTGCACTGCAAACTCCATTCTGGGTCCCGCTGTGACTGTTGCCAAGTCACCATGACTCAGCACTCTCCCTGAGACCCACCACATCCAATGCAAGGAGACAGGTTATCCCATCACCCATTTCATGCACACAGTAGGATGCAGATGCACATGGTGAAAAGAGGGCTGAGCTTTCTGCATTTGGAAAACTGCCTGAGATGGTGGGGGTGTGTAAAGATAGCCTAGACAGTGTAACTCCATTTGGTTAAAAAAAAAAAAAATGGCAGCTGGACTCAGTGGCTCATGCCTGTAATCCCAGCACTTTGGGAGGCCGAGGCGGGCGGATCACGAGGTCAGGAGTTTGAGACCAGCCTGACCAACATGGTGAAACCCTGTCTCTATTAAAAATACAAAAATTAGCCAGGCATGGTGGCGTGCGCCTGTAATCCCAGCTACTCACAAGGCTGAGGCAGGACAATCACTTGAACCTGGGAGGCAGAGATTGCAGTGAGTCAAGATCACACCACTGCACTCCAGCCTGGGCAACATAGTGAGATTCCATCTCAAAAAACAAAAACAAAAACAAAAATGACTTGAACTGAGTCTGGGTCCTCCAGACAGCAGATCCTGAGACAAAGGCTTGAGTGCAAATACTTATTGGGATGTGTGATCCAGCGAGTAGGAGTAAGAGACAAGATGGATGAAGGACAGAGGATGGAAACCAATACAAGGATGAGTTATTAAGTTGGCCACAGCTCCTGGCGAATGGTTCCTGGCTCTTCCTGGGCTGCCTGAGGAGTTGCATGAAAGATGTTTCAGGGCTGTCCATCTGGGGGAAGAAAGGAAAACATTAATCCATTAGCACTTAGGCTCCATTGCTCACTCCTAGGTTGGGCAAAATGCATGGGCCCCCTATGGCTCAGAGAAGCTCCAGGGCAGACTCTGGAAGCTCCAGCAGAGGTGTGAGGCAAAGGCATGAGGCAAGGACCCAGCAGGAAGCTGTTCAGAACCTGCATCAGTAGCTGGAACGAGGGACAAGGAACACCCAAAGGCACTGAAGTCATACCCAAGAGGTGCCTGATGCACAGTCCAGATTTAAAATTGGTTATTGCTTGAAAACCATCTTCTTAGAATATGTTCATCTTTAGCAAATTGCTGGTCCCTAAGTAACGACCCCTGTAAGAGTTAAGTAATGTCAGCAGGACACTTGTTTCAAGCACCATTCCATCCATGAACAGAGCCAGCATTTGCAAAATATGTTCTTTGCTTCCTCTGTCAAAATACGAAGCTTTCATGAATGCTCCAGAGATTATATCTGAAAACAGATTTACTCCAGACATCTAGTCTAGCACATGCAGCCCTAGTTAATATCCTATAGATAAAATAAAGAGTTAAAAGAATAAAACTGTTCATTTTATACACATGGGTAAGAAAGCATATCTTCACTCATTTCCAGAGCATCTTTGACTTTCCAGAAGCAACTTTCTTTTAGACTGGGTGGTTCAAATACAGTTTGAAAATAATGTGAATTTGCTCTCATATATGGCCCCTGAAAATTTTTCTTCTCTGAAAATACAGTATTGATTCTTTTATGGCCAAATTAAGCTACAACAAATAAGGTATGGTTCTATTTTCTTTTTCATTGCAAACAGTCTCTATTGTTTAAAATAATATGATCCTCTGGAGGCCAAGGCAGGAGGATTGCTTGAGGCCAAGAGTTTAAACCCAGCCTGGGCAGCATAGCAAGACCCCCGTCTCTACAAAATATTAAAAAATTAGCCAAGTGTGGGGGTGTACACCTGTAGTCCTAGCTAATAAGGAGGCTGAGGAAGGAGAATCACTTGAGCCCAAGAGTTCAAGGCTGCACTGAGCTATGATTGCACCACTGCACTCCAGCCTGGGCAACAGAGCGAAACCCTGTCTCCAAAAAAAAAAAAAAAAAAAAAAAAAATTGCTTTTCTGGCTCATAAACCTGTTGCTGAGAAACTTGCCACTGGCTACTAAGCCAATCCTTGGAAAACTGATTGTAAACAAAGTATTCTGGATCTTGCTACACAGCTGCTCAACTCTTCTATTTGAGAATGAAGTGTAATGAAATTACAACTTAAACTTATTGAGAGGAAGAGCTCAGTAATGCTGTTGAAGACTTGGAATCATTCTAGCTGGAAAAGCAACACATGGCCAAGGCGCAGAAGGCTTCACTCAAGCTCAAAGGCAGCAAGCAGAGAAAACCTAGTCCCTCAGACTATTGGCCACTGTGATTCCTCTCCATTAATACACCAGGCTTAATTAGTTAAATTAACCTATTAGAGGTCAGATATTTAATTTTTAATTAACCAATTATTAGCAATTTAAATAAAATTTATATCTACCATGAGAATTCTACATGCCTAGAAGAGCTTTTAAAGTCTTAACAAGCCTGTAAATTAGAAACTATTATCTCTATGTACAAATAAAGTACCTGGGCACAGAGATGCTAAGGAAGTCCTCCAAAGTCATATAGCTAAGAAGTGCCACAGCTGGATTTAAACTCAGGTGACACTATAGAGTACCCCAATGCCTCCTTAATCTACATCTTCAATGCTTTTTTTTTTTTTTTTTTTTTTTTGAGATGGAATCTGGCTCTGTTGCCCAGGCTGGAGTGCAATGGTAAAATCTTGGCTCACTGCAACCTCTACATCCCAGATTAAAGCGATTCTCCTTCCTCAGCCTCCCGAGTAGCTGGGACTATAGACTCATGCCACCATGCCCAGCTAATTTATGTATTTTTAGTAGAGATGGGGTTTCACCATGTTGGCCAGGCTGGTCTCGAACTCCTGACCTCAGCTGATCTGTCCACCTCAGCCTCCCTCAATGCTCTGTTTGTCAAAAACAACAATTTGTCACACGGCATGACAAAGAAATCAAGGGGAAGGAGTTGGCCTTCATTATGGCAAATTAATCTTGTGCAGATCCCTTGATCCCAGCTCCTTCCATCTCTCAGAGCCTAGGAGGAGTTGGGGGGAAACGGTGCCACAAAGTTAACATTGAGCTTCATCGATATCCCCCAGCTGCAAATGTTACTAGATGCTTCTTCAACAAACTATCTGAGGACAGTGCACATGAGCGCATCACAGGCTCTGTGAAATCTTGTGGTAAAGAAACCTGTTTGCCTGAGGATCCCTTTTTGAGAAGCATCTACTTGACACTCATTTGGAAGAAGGCAGTTTCAAAATCATCGAGGTGCAGAATATCACAAAATAATAAATTTGAAATCACAGCCCCTTGGTACCAGGCAATTCCCACTGGTACTCAGAGTGCAGCCGTCACAGCTTGTCCTGGCATCCCAAACAGAAAATGTATGTATGGGTTTCTCACTAACTTAAGAGGAGTCAGACTATTCATTGGCTCAACAAGTATTTATGGGGCATGAGCGGCCAGGCACAGTGCTGGCTGTGGCGCTTCCATCCATGAACAGAATGGCCAATTTCTGCCTCACAAAACTTACAGTCCAGTGGGGAGGGTGAACTTTGCCTAGTTGTACATGTGATGAGTATTACAAAAGAGAAGACGAAAGAGCTACAGGATCCTGTAACTGGAGGAACTGATCCTGCCCAGGCACCAGGGAAGTGACATTTCATCTGAGGCCTGAGGAATGAGCGGGAGGGAAATGGGTTGGGGTGGGTTATGCGGAGAGACCTATGTGGGCAAAGGGCCTTTCTCCTCGTAACTTTCTACTCACCCTTCCAGCTTCCACCTGGACATCCTGCCTCCCCAGGAGCTGGGCTGAGGGCCGCCCTACTGCTATCCATGGCACTTGTCACCCAGAGCCCTGGTGAGCTGTTTGCTTGTATGCAGCACCCCTCACCACATGATGAGCATCTCAAGAGCTAGGAGTCTCATTTCTTGTATCCCTGGTCGATCGCCTGATCTTCAGCACACATAGGGCACCCATCAAAATGTTAGTGAAAGTAAAGGAGGAAGGGAGGGAGGGAGGAAAAGAGGGAACAAAGTAATTAGGGAATCTCTAGCTACAGGCACAGGTTGATTCTCTGCAATGTCTCCTTTTCTGTCATACAGAAAAAGAGCACAGTTAGAGTTCACAGGGACCGCGCCCCCGCCACACATTAATTTATTCTCCAAACATTTGTGGAAGATGCTAGAGACACAGATGCAGTGTGTTTACAAGGAGCTTATGATCTAGCGGTGGAAGCGCAACAGAAGTGCAATTCTTTCATCCTTTTGCCCACATAAAGCAGCCAAGGCCACGATTAATTTTGATGTCAACTACCCAGGCAGGACTTTGCCCAGCCCAGGGACCCGCACGAGGCCAAGGGCAGAGACGAATCCCCCTCTCCACTGTAGTGCAGCTTCCTGTTTATTCTCGCAGTGCCTTTAATGTTTCGCTGTTAAAAGCAGTTGACTAAGACTCTGAAACAATCAGCAGAGGTTCGCAGGTGAATGGCAATATACTCTTCTGCCCACTCCCTTGATCTTCCCCTCAAGGGGCGGGGGCAGTCTGAAATCCATCTGCCCCGAGGAGAAGGGCCTCCCGGGCCAGCGCAGCTTGCTCCTCTGCAGACCCCGCTGTATTTGTGCGTCCCAGGCGTGGTAGGCCCGGCGCCCACTCCGCCCTCCCGCCCCTCCCCCGCGCCACGTCACCGGGTCACGTGGGTGACCAGGCTCCGCACCCCAACCCCCCTCCCTACTCCCGCCAGACTCAGCTGCTCTCTCCGGGAGCTGGGGAGCCGGGGGCGGGCAGCCGCGTCTGCCCTGCCCCTCCTCGCCCCTTCCCCCGCAGCCTGAGGAGGGCGTTAAGCAAGGGGCTTCGGAGAAATTAGAACCAGTGTTCTAAATTAAGGGGAGCAGATGTCCCTGTTTTGCTTGCGAGGCCTGGGTGGCCTGCTGTTCAGACAGAAATGGTTGAGGCGCTGACCTTCCGGGGCTGCTGTCAATCTCCGCGTGCAGATGGCCAGCCCGGAGCCTTGCCGCTCCCCTGCGTTGGAAATGCGGCAGCCGGGGATGCCGGCAGCTTGAGAGAAAAGTCTGCGTGGAGGAGGGGTGGGGGTGGTGAGGGGAGGCCCGGGGAGACAGAGGGCAGGAGAAAAAGGCCGGCCCCGCTCACAATGGAGCCCCTGTGGCGGCCCCTCCGAGGACAATGCGGTCCCCCGGGACCCGCGGTGGGTTGCGCCAGGCCGGTCCGCGCTCCAGCTGCCTCTTCAGAACAAGGCAGTGCAAATGTGCCCTCTTGATTCTAAATCCTCTTAGGCGCTGTCCATGTGAACAAGGAAAGGGGTGGCCCTAGGATCCTTTACAATTGGGAGGCCTGGGGAGGCCTGGGAGCCCTGGAGCTCCAGAAAATGTCTGCACCACGCATGCAAATAGGTCATTCGCTTGGAGAGAGGCATCTGGCGGCATCGGCAGAAAGGCTGTCTGCCCAGTAGACGGTGAACAAAACCCACAAAACCAGCCAGCCAACAGCGTGCAGTAAACGCTCCTCTCTGGCCCTTCAGTGCCACCGGAGTCCTGAAAAATTTTCAGGGTGTTTCCCCTGGGAGACAGCCCATGAAATGTTCAGAAAAGCCAGCTGAGCTGTGCAGTCATTAGTCACCCAGGTATTTACACTGTTTTTCCTATTTCCTTTCTCTTTTGGCCTCTGTGGTCAGCGGTATAAAATTCCTAGGAACTCCCACCTAAACACCAGCTTCCTGTTTATTCTCGCAGTGGCTTTAATGTTTCGCTGTTAAAAGCAGTTGACCAAGACTCTGAAACAATCAGTAGAGGTTCGCAGGTGAATGGCAAAACATTTTTTAATTAAAAAGTATATCTATCGGTCAGGTCAAAGGTCCAGGTTCATTTTTACTGCTTATGTCAGAATCACAGAGGGGAAAAGGTAAAATTAAAATGTAACTTAATGCCTAAGATCTTGGTTTAGTTTCATTTGGCCCCTGTGTCTACATGAACCTATAAAATACGATACACTAAAGTATGAATGTTTTCATTTCTAGCAGTGGAAGACCTTTCTTTTTCTTTCTTTTTTTTTTTTTTTTTTCCCAATGTGGCATGACATTCTTTTGTTAGAGAAGGTTAAAGTTCATGCATTAGCACAATCTGTGTGCTCCTGCGTGTGCCTTACACCTCGCTATGCCTGTTCTGCCTTAAGTTCCTGCGGTAAAACCTTGCATTTACAGAGCCATCTGAATTGCAGCCTCTCTGGCCTGGAAAAGAACCCTTGAAGTCACCTCATTCAACCCTTTTCCAATACAGAATTCCTTGTATGGTCCCTAGGGAGTGCATAACGATTCTCTGATGGGATCCCTTAGTGATGGGACCCTTTCTACCTTAGATTTTTTAAATTTATTTTTTTAAAGTAATCAATTTATTTTTTAGAGACAAAGATCCACTCTGTCGCCCAGGCTGGAGTGCAGTAGTACCATCATAGCTCACTGCAGTCTCTAACTCCTGGGCTCAAGTGGATCCTCCCATCTCAGCTTCCTGAGTAGCTGGGACTACTCATGTGCCACCATACCTGGCTAATTTTTTAAAATTTTTTACAGAGATGGGTTCTTGCTATGTTGCCCAGGCTGTTGTTTGTTGTTGTTGTTGTTGTTGTTTTGTTTTGTTTTGAGATGGAGTCTCGCTCTGTCAACCAGGCTGGAGTGCAGTGGCGAGATCTTGGCTCACTGAAAGCACCACCTCCCAGGTTCAAGCTATTCTCCTGCCTCAGCTTTCCAAGTAGCTGGGACTGCAGGCGTGCGCCACCACGCCTGAGTTATTTTTGTATTTTTAGTAGAGACGGGGTTTCACCACCTTGGCCAAGCCGGTCTCGAACTGATCCACCTGCTTAGGCCTCCCAAAGTGCTGAGATTACAGGCGTGAGCCACTGCGCCCAGCTTCAGGCTAGTTTTGAACTCCTGGCCTCCAGTGATTCTCCTGCCTCTGCCTCCCAAAGTGCTGGAATTACAGGTGGGAGCCACCGTGCCTGGGTAACAATCTTAGTTTTCATAAATGTCTTCTATCTATAAAACCAAAACAAGTCTCCACTTTTGAAGTCATGCAGAATAAATCTAATTTCTTTTACACATGATATTACCCTACAAATATTTTGGAGATAGCTCTGCTGTCCCCACACAGTCTTCTCCCTGCTAAACATCCTCAGATCCTGCAGCAGTTTCTCTCATGGGTATGACTCTCTCGCATCACCCTGAGTTATCTAGCGATGCTCTAGTTAGTGTAAATCCTTTTGAAACGAAAGACAGAAATTCAACTCATGCCGAAACTCAGCTTCTCAGGTAGCACGAGGGAACATGGGTTAAAACCAAAAGAAAGATCGATCGGACCATGTTCGAGTTACTCAGACAAAACTACATTTCAGTTTCTCATTTTAGTCCTGTTCTCCTCTAGGTCAGTTATGCCACACTCAGTTATGAAGCCTAGGAAAGAAGAAAAAAGCCCTACTGTGTGCTAGTTCATGTGCTTGCATTTTATCCTCACAGAGAACCTCTGAGTGGGTACTATGGTGTTTCCCCTTTTATAACCTCAAAGGTTAATTCATCCACCCAAGGTCACACAGCTAATAGGTAGGAGAGTTCATACGTCTGACCTGCGACTTACTCTTTACATTATGCAAAACTGCTGCTGCAGACGTTTCCAGCTAAAACTTATATCCCAAATTTGTTTTTCAGCATATTCTATGGCATACAGTTTTTATTCAAGGCCAGCTTGTAGATATCATATTTATACAGTGACAAGAACTTTTGAAATACAAGTTAAGAACTTTAAGGAGAAAAAAAAGTTCTTTTTGGAAGCAAATGAAACAGAAATTCCAAGTTAAAGCCAAAAGTCATCCTGAACATGCTTTTAATCCAATGGCATTACTTAACAGCAAAGTGTTATATTACCCTTGAATTTCCTGCCTAAGCTAAGGGTAGGCCAGGCCCTTGATGCTGTTTAAATTGTTCCATGTAACCCAGCTATATCACAAGCAATGCCATCACTCTTTACTTGTGCCTGATCTCCAACTTGTCAGTTAGTCAAGAAGGAGGAAAGAATCTGTTTCCCTTGCACACACTGTAATTTTTTTTTCCAGTGTTGCTAAGCCTGCCAGAACAAAAGTAAAACCACACAACAAGATTTAGATCAGTGTCTTGATCAGCCCACTGCTATTTTACAGTTTTAGGAGGGTTGGACATCAAACACTTGAAACTGTCATCTACACATTCCTTCTCAGAATAAAGAAGCATTGGCCTGTACCCCTGCTAAATTATTCTCTACCCCCAAATGTTGGAAACTTTCTCTCCAGGAAAATGCTCTACAGAAGGCACGTTGAATTAATGGAGTTAGTTCTGAGAAACGTTCTTACTGTCTAAGATGAACTGTCATATGCTGACTTCCGGCCAGGTGGACTCAACGCCTTAGCAGGAATGTTGCTTAGACATTTAGCTTTTTCTAATTTGTTTGCTATTATAAACAGTGCTTGAAAAACCTAAAGTACCCCCCGCCCCCGCTAAAATTACTATCACGTAGATCTGTTTATCTTCTTTATAATTGCTTATCCCAACTGAATGTTTCATTGCTTGCATACTTGTTTATGTTCTACTTTCTTTCTCGGGATCATGACTTGGGCATGACACTAGTTACCTCTTCTATCTTGTTTATTACCACATAGTAAGGACTCAGGAAATATTTTTGAATGAATGAGTATATCTTTCATACACATGTGTTTTACTGTTGTACAATTATCTTCTTAAGATAAATCTGTTGAATAGTCAAATTCATAGACACGGAAAGTAGGATGGTGGTTGACAGGGGCTAGGGTGGTGGGAGGAATGAGAAATTAGTGTTCGATTATTTGCTTTTATTTTATTACTATTATTACTTTTGAGAGAGGGTCTCACTCTGTTGTCCAACCTGGAATACAATGGCGTGATCATGGTTCACTGCAACCTGGAACTCCTGGACCCAAGCAATCCTCCTGCCTCAGCCTCCCAAGTAGCTGGGACTACAGACGCACACCACCACACCCGGCTAATTTTTTAAAAATTACTTTTTGTAGAGACAGGGTCTCACTATGTTGCCCAGGCTGGTCTCAAGCTTCTGGTCTCAAGGGATCACCTTGCCTTGGCCTCCCAAAGTACGGGGATCACAGGCATGAACCACTGCACCTGGCTGAGAGTTAGGGTTTAGTAGGTACAAAGTTTCACTTGGGGAAGATTAAAAAAAAGTTCTGGAGATGGACGGTGGTGATGATTGCACAATGTGAATCTACTTAATGCCACTGAGCTGCACACTTACAAATGGTTAAAATGTTAGTTGCCTCACAGCTTGAACAAGTAAAATTGAAGCTGTAATTAACCTTAAAAAATATATATGTGTCCGAGATAGAATTGTAGGAATCTCCCTTCTGATCCGCCTCATTCGAGATACTGCTGGCTTCCACAGTTAGGGCAGGGTTCTGCTCTACCTAACAAGCCTTCCTTCATCCTCTTTTTTTCCTCTACAAACATTCTTGATGTGTTAGTACCATGATTTTTATTTTCTTGCAAGGGATGTCTTGGTGGTGGGTTAGGAGGTCTGTTTGGCCTTAAGTCTCAACCACAGGCTCCAACGCAGCTTAACCAGTGAGCATCTGTTGGGGGCAACTGGGAAATAACAATACAGTGGTAATTTGAGTATATGTGTACAAATATGTAAAATATTTTTTAAAAAATAAACTAGAACAAAACTATTTTACATTTACCTGTAAAATGGTTAAAATGATAAATGTTATAGTATATATATTTCACTACAATCAAAATAATTAAATTTGTTGAATTGCCATTCTTGGGCTAAGAGTAAGTGTGCATATTTTAAGCTGTGGTATGTATTTCCAGACTGCCCTTCAGAAGAATGATGCCAGTTTACGTAAAAACTAAGCAACCATCAGGGCATGAGAATACCCATTTCAACAGTAGGTTTTCTCAGTCTCTTTATTCTTTGTATTTGATAGGCAAAGACAAAGACAGACATAGACCCACACACACAGACACACACACACACACACACTCTTTACTGTTTTATTTATTATTTTATTTGTGAATATTAATATAGTTCAAACTTAAGGTTGAATATCTTTTTTTTTTTTTTTTTTTTGAGACGGAGTCTTGCTGTCGCCCAGGCTGGAGTGCAGTGGCTCGATCTCACTGCAAGCTCCACCTCCCGGGTTCACACCATTCTCCTGCCTCAGCCTCCCGAGTAGCTGGGACTACAGGCGCCCGCCACCACGCCAGGCTAATTTTTTTTGTATTTTCAGTAGACACGGGGTTTCACCATGTTAGCCAGGATGGTCTTGATCTCCTGACCTCGTGATCTGCCCGCCTCGGCCTCCCAAAGTCCTGGGATTACAGGCGTGAGCCACCGCGCCCGGCCAAGGTTGAATATCTTTTCATATGTTTGGCATTTCTTCTTTTATAAGCAACCTACATGTATCTTTTCTCATTTTTATTGGGCTCTTTAATTCTTTTTATTGATTTGTAGGAGCTCTGTGTATAGTAAAGGTATTAATTCAGTCCATCATATCATTTGCAAATAATTTTTCTCCAGTTCTTTATTTCTGTTTAAATGTCATTTGTGATCTTTTGCCACAGGAAATTTAAAATTATATATTGTTTCAAGATAATCTTGGGGTAAGAAAACTCCTCATTCCAAGATTATACAAATATTCATCTGTGTTTTCACCCAGTACATTTCTGGCTTTGTTTGATGCATCTGTATATTGATAATAAGGAATCAGGTAAAGATATAACTGAATTGTTCTTCTTGCAAATCCATTATTTGATCGTAATTTGTTATATAATCCATGCTTTCTATCAGTTATTTGAAATGTCATCTTTTCTTTATAACAAGTAACCATATTCTTAGGTCTATTTCACTGATCTGTCTATTCCAGCACCTAGACCATGCTGGTTTACTTACAGTGAAAGCTGTTATACCAATCTATCTAGATGGTGTCTGTTGCCATAAATCCTCAATTAGTGAGTCATCTCTGTGTTTGGGAATTAATGGAAGATTGGAAAAATTTTAAGTTATATATAATCATAAATTGGAAAGGCCCTGTGAGATCAAGAATTTTCTGTAAATGGGAGTCGGCCAGTGTGTTAGAGGTAGGTCCCTAGAAGGACCAGCAATGGTAGGTAAGGAGAACCGTCACTTCCTGGCAGAGCGGGACACCTGGCACAGTGTCAGGCTTTGTGCTTAGATCCAATGTATTTCCCCCAGCTAGATTCACTTAGCAACCAGTGTGTTGGACAGCAAGCTGGTGGGCTTTGCCCTCTTGATAGTGAATGGTCTCTCTGCCACCTACTTTGCAATCTTAACCAATCTGCTGATTCCGAGACTAATAGCAGCTATCCAATATGATTGTTATAAAGATTAAACAATACATTTAAATGCACTCTGAAAGTGATCATATTGAAATATTGATCGTCATTATTTTTACTACTACTACTGTTGGGGAGGGATGCTTCCCTCCCATGTCTTCATGCTTGTGCCCATTCACCTGCCTCCTGGCCTTGCTGCTTCTCGTGAGACAGACTTCTCCAAGCAAGCGCTGCTATCAGGACAGTCAGACTCAGAGGCCACCTGTTGACCTCCTTTGATGATGGATGGGATTGCTGCTTGCAATGTGATGGACACTCCAGGAGTCTCCCTTCTGATCCACCTCATTCAGGATACTGCTGGCTTCCACGGTTAGGTCAGGGTTGTGCTCTACCTAACAAGCCTTCCTTCATCCTCTTTTTTTCCTCTACAAACATTCTTGATGTGTTAGTACCATGAGTTTTATTTTCTTGCAAGGGATGTCTTGGTGGTGGATTAGGAGGTCTGTTTGGCCTTAAGCCTCAACCACAGGCTCCAACGAAGCTTAACCAGCGAGCATCTGTTGGGGGCAGTTGGGAAATAACAATACAGTGGTAATTTGATTGCTATTCCTTGTGTGTTTTTAGACTCATTCCCCTTGTGTTATTACACACAATCAAACCTCATGGGAGGAGGACCGATTGACAGGGTATTTGGCATTCCTAGTTCTCCAGCACAAATACCATCCTGACTGTCAAACCCTCACCTCTTTAACCTCTGACCTCTATCAATGACCAATCCTTAGCATGGATCAATTACTCCCATAAGGAGGATACTCTGCACAGCACAGTACCCATAGTAAGAGTTCAGTCCATGTTTGTTATTCTGATCGCTACTGCTTTTAGTTGCTACTGCCCATACAGAAAGCACAGAAGTGGCGTGCTCTGTGAAAGTGCCCACGTCTCCTTCGCTGTAACCTTGGCCTTCTGCCTGACTCCTTGCCCTTCATATGGTCTTCCATCTGGCCCATCAGGCCTGGGACTGCATACCTGGCTCTCCCTTGATCATCTGCCCTCTGAATCCAGCCCATTTTTAAACCAGTCCCTGCCTTTCCTTCTTGGGTTTGCCTGTGTGCCTCTGCCTTTTATCTCCATTTCTCAGGCAGCTTGCCCTGGTCAATAAAAGAAAGCCGAATTACTGTTCAAGGCATCCTGGTGATGAGATGGAGAGAGCTTCAAGGCCATCAGGGAGATCTATGAGGTGCAGGCACACTGCAAACGGTAGGCCTGGGGACACTGACAACCCCGTGGCCTGCTCTTATTAGAGGAAGGCTGCCGCAATCCTCAGGCAATGTCCAATCATTAGTTTAATGAGCATTTACATTTATTGAATATATGTGCCACAAACTGGGAATAAGAGGTGGGCAAGACAGACATAATTCTTTCTTTCTTTTTTTTGACTAAGGGTCTTGCTGTGTCACCTAGGCTGGAGGGCCGTGGCATGTTCTCATGGCTCACTACAACCTCAACCTCCTGGGCTCAAGCAATTCTCCCACCTCAACCTCCCAAGTAGCTGGGACTACAGGCCTTCACCACCACGCCTAGGTACATTTTGTATTTTTTGTAGAGATGGGGTTTAGCCATGTTGTCCAGGCTGGTCTTGAACTCCTAGGCTCAAGCAATCTGCCCATGTCAGCCTCCTGAAGTGCTGGGAATACAGGTGTGAGCCACTGTGCCCAGCCCAGACATGATTCTTAGCCTCGAGGAACTTACAATCCAATGAGAGAGACAAATGTCATCAAAACTAATGAATGAAATGACCGACTGTGGCCACTGTGTCCAGGTGAAACAGGGTGCTGAGATCAAGACCGAGGGGCTGGCATGGTGGCCTACTTTAGATTTGATATCAGGGATGGCCCGAATCTGAATCTCTTAATCCAGCTTTCAATATGAACAGTTTTTTCTCATCCCATAAATATTTGGAAAGATTCCCACCAACTTTTCCTACATTTGTGAGTTTTCGCTTGACAAAAGAAAAAAAAAATCACGAGTCAGAGAAACCTGAAAAATAAAGTGTCACTGTTCCCAGTCATATTTTCCTCTTCTTTTACCCTTTGACACCTTTTACTTTATTGCTTTTAGACCTAGATTAATTTTGTCTGGCCCGAGCCCCATGCTAATTTGCATGGCTATTCTGTATACGGGTCAGATGCACGAAGACAGCAGGCCAGCCTGAATTCACAAACCGATTCACATCCATCAAGTGGCGCTGAGCTCAGTGTACTCACTGCAGAAGAATGGAGGATAATGAAAAATCCTACCACGGCCTAAAATCCTGACTCATCAGGGTTGCCCTGTGGTCAAGCTTATGGGTAAACCACTCCATCATCCTTATGTTCTACTTGTCAAACACTTGTGGGATTCCATTTTGGGCTTTGGACATGTAATTATGGTTCCCATTATTTCCAAAGCCAGACTTAAGCCTCAGATTATATAATTAATTGTGAGTGGGTGGAGTGCCTTCTTGTATTTTACACTCTCGTCCATGATGTTAATACAAATCCTTCTTTCGTTCCGTAATACCACATATTGCCAAGCCACACGAGTAGATAAAATGCGCATTAGTGTTGTTGTATTTGTTGATGCTGTGAATGGGTGACTGGGAGACTTGTTTACAACTGGAAAGTCTGTTTTTTTTCCTGTATTTGTTGACATAGTCTACATTCTTTTAGTCTCCAGAAGTGTCTGTTCATTCATTCATTCATTCATTCATTTTAGGCCTATCATGCATGAGGAACTATGCTAAGTGCAAAGTAAAAAACTTGGTCTCTAGCCTCAAAATCACACAACCAAGATGGTGCCCATCTTGAGATGGGATGTGGTGGACTGCTGTATCTGAATCACCTGGACAGCATTCTAAAGTCATTAGTGAGTCAGGCACAGTGGCTCACATCTGTAATCCCAATGCTTTGGAGGCCAAGGCACGAGGGTCACCTGAGGCCAGGAGTTTGAAACCAGCATAGGCAACACAGCAAGACCCTGTCTCTACAAAACATTTTATTTTAAAATTATCTAGGCATGGTGGCATGCACCTGTAGTCCCAGCTACTCAGGAGGTTGAGGCAGGAGGATAACTTGAACCGAGGAGGTTGAGGCTGCAGTGAGCTGGGATCATGCCACTACACTCCAGCCTGGGTGACAAAGTGAGACCCTATCTCCTAATAATAGCAATAATAATAATAAAGTCATATATGCCTGCCCATCCCACCCCAAACTCATCATTTGAGATTCTGATTTGATAGGTCCAGAGGGAAGTCCTGACATGTGGATTTTGAAAAAACTGTAATCAGAATTACATCCTTGGGTTATGAACTACAGGTCTAGTCGTCTTCCCGGAACTCTGCAGAACTCAGCTGCTTGCTGGAGATGTACAGCCATGAGCTTCTTTGAACCAAGCTGGATAGTCAGAAGGCTGACGGTGCCTGAGTTGGTCTGGTGGTAATCCTGGGCTCCTGGTCTTGAGAACCTGCCCTCTGTGAGAGACTGGGCCCAGTCCTAGGGTCCGGCCTGCTCTGGTCACCTATTCTGATACAGTTTCGATCTTTGCGCCCTCTAAATCTCATGTTGAAATATGATCCCCAGTGTTGGAGGTGGGGCCTGGTGGGAGGGGTTTGGGTCATGGGAACAGATCCCTTACGAATGTCTTGGTACTGCCCTTGTGGTAATGAGTGAGTTCTTGCTTTGTTAGTTTCTGTGAGATCTGATTGTTACAAAGGGCCTGGCAGCTCCCTCCTCTCTCTCTCTTGCTCTCTCTCTCACCATGTGACACACCAGCTCCCCTTTCTCTTCTGCCAGGATTGGCTGCTCCACAAAGCCCTCCCCAGAACAGATGCTGGCACCATGCTTCCTGTACAGCCCGCAAACTGCGAGCCAAATAAACTTCTTTTCCTTGTAAACCTGCCCAGCTTCAGTATTCCTTTATAGCAATGCAAACAGACTAGTACAGTTCCCACGCCAACTCTAGCCAGGAGCATCTTTGCTGTTCTTCATCCTGGGCTGTTTTGGCCCCACTATGCTCAACTTACCTGATCGCCTGGCCTCTGAACTCAACTCATGACCTTTACTTTGGCCTCTAAAACCCCACCTTCTGATGTTGTCTCTGCAGTGACACCTCATGCCTGTCTTGTTCTCCTTCTGAGCCAAGTGAGCGCAGGTCATAGATGTCAGACATTGGGCTGAGCAGTTACTTTTCTGTGGGCCCCGGTGTGGGGAGCTGACAAAGCAGTCAGAAAAGTAGCATTTAGGAAAGTGTTGAATCCCAAAGGAGGGGATGGATGGGAGGGCTCAGCTACCCAAAGGGGCTGGACAGAGCGGGAGAACTCAGCATGGTGTCCCAGACAAAGAGAAAGTACCTTCTCTGGCAACAAAGGAGAGCCAAATTAGACAGTGGGGAGAGTAGGGGCTTCTCTGCATCAAGGGCCCACCGGGGGTGGGAAGAGGCGTGACAGGACAGTGAAAGGCCTGAGCAGAAAGCCCATCTCAGAGAGGACACAGCCCTGCCTGCAGCCGCCTCTCCAGCTTGCTCTCCATGAGAGCTGCACCCTCACCGCCATCCTCCTCCAAGTCCCTGTCCCAATCCATTTGGCTCAGCCCTGTCCTGGAGTGCACAGGAGGAAGCTCTGGTGACCCTTGGAAGCATCCCCAGGAGCAGGGCCAAAAGACTATTTTTTCCCCCTTTTTTAAAAAAAAAATTTTAATTTCCAGGATACATGTGCAGAATGTGCAGGTTTGTTATATAGGTATACGTGTGCTATCGTGGTTTGCTGCACCTATTGACCTGTCCTCTAAGTTCCCTCCCCTCGCCCTCCACTCCGCAACAGACCCTGTTTGTGTGATGTTCCCCTCCCTGTGTCCATGTGTTCTCTTTGTTCAACTCCCACTTATGAGTGAGAACATGCGGTGTTTGGTTTTCTGTTCCTGTGTTAGTTTGCTGAGAATGATGGCTTCCAGATTCATCCATGTCCCTCCAAAGAGAATGACCTCATTTTTTATGGCTGCATAGTATTCCATGGTGTACATGTACCACATTTTCTTTATCCAGTTTATCATTGATGGGCATTTGGGTTGGTTCCATGTCTTTGCTATTGTAAATAGTGCTACAATAAACATACATGTGCATGTGTCTTTATAGTAGAATGATTTATATTCCTTTGGGTATATACCCAGTAATGGGATTGCTGGGCCAAATGGTATTTCTGGTTCTAGATCCTTGAGGAATTGCCATACTGTCTTCCACAATGGTTGAACTAATTTACATTCCCACCAGCAGTGTAAAAGTGTTCTGGTTTCTCCAAAATAATTGCCTTTCTGACTGGAGTGAGATGGTATCTCATTGTGGTTTTGATTTGCATTTATCTGATGATCAGTGATGATGAGCTTTTTTTCATATGTTTGTTGACTGGCCCTGGTTTGCCTCATGCAAAGGCCATCATCAGCTTGTGAATTCTGGTTCTTTTTTAAAAATGTCTGTTGTTAAGTCTACGATTTCAGATATGATATTCTGCCTGCACATGGCCCATATCAGTGACAAGTCAGAGAAGGTATTTTCAGCATTTTACAAATATGATCATTTTACATGTATAGCATTTGGCCCGACCAACCCAGGTTTAGGTACCATCAGTCTCTTGAGTGGATAAACAGAGTGAATTCATAAACTCTTACTGAAACTAACATGCTTTGTAAGTAGAAAACAAAATCAGGATCATGAATTGGCTAGTTTTATTTTTTCTAGTGGCTATTTGCTGATTCTTGGCCTTAAATGATAACATCTTTTTGTTACATGTCATTTGATCGTTCATTCGTTCAGCTTTCACCGAACACTTGTTATGTGGGACTTCCTGTGACGCTTTACAAGCTGGCCCCAAACTGTGCCTCCAGCCTGGTCTCCCACACATTCCTGTCATGTCCCTGCACCCGTCTAGCACATTTACTCTCTGCCACACCTGCAGTATACGGATGAATAAGACATGGTCCCTGTCCCTCAACTTCTCCCAGTCTGGCGACAGTAACAGCCAGGCATCTGTCATTTTGAGGTGATAAAGGGTATGGTGACATTTTACCTAGGTCTTGAAGGACACAGAGCAGGTGAGCGACAGGTGCAAAGCCCTGAGTTGCGTGAGTGGGGAGGTCAGGGAGATCAAGGACGGAGTGCCTGCCTCATGCCTCATGGGGACTAACTGGCACGAAGCAGGACTGGAGAGACAGCTCCCCGCCCAGGCCTGCCTGAGTGCTCTGTGATCAGCTGTCAGAGGTCCTAGTTACTGCATGTGACATTCCTGCCATGCTGCCTCTTCAATGTGCCCAGATTCCCAGGTCACGCTCCCTCAGCCACCTTTCATGACTTGCTGTTAAGGTGGAAGGGAAAACTCCAAACTTTGTTCTTGGGGGGTTTCGAGGGAGTTGCCAAAGGCTGCTTATTTCTCTTCCTTTTGACTTTCAATCAAACCACATGTAACTGCTCCCTGGATCCCTGCTCAGGTGTGCAGCAGACCTTGCGGTACATGAGTCTCATGCCTGGCGTGGACTAGCCTCGCCGGACACTCCTAGCTGAGCCCTCGGAAAAGTCTGCAGAACACGTCTAAAAATAGGTAAGCGAAGAAGCCCAGACTCAGGGAGAAATGCTCTTACCAGGCCCCAGAACAGCCAGCTGTATCAAGTTCAGGCCTTTTCCCCGCCAAGCCACAGGGTCGTGAGAGACTTCCCCTCTTGGCTTTCTGAGTTGGGAAAGGAGGGGAGGAAGTGGAGAGGCAGGATGTGGTGGAGGGGCCGTGTGCTGCCTGCAGGGCTGGAGGCTCAAAGCAGAAATCCTCCGAAGGACTTTTTGAACAGCCAGTTAGGCGCACATGCGCATACACACACAGACACACACAGACACACACACGCACACACACGCACACACGTGCATGCGCGCAGAACCCCCAAACAGCCTATTGGCTTTGGTTTCCTTCAGTGAAATCTGGGATCAGGAATAATCTCATCTGGGGTGGCCAGTCACTCTGGACTCACGGTTTCCAGGGTCTTCTGAGTATATACAACCATCCTCCAGACCGCAAAAAACACGGTATTTACTCTGACAAAGCCACAAGAGCCCCAGGTTTATGTCCATGAAAGATCAGACAAAATCCAGGGCAGCAACTCATCAGTGGTGACTGGCAAATAACCTGACGTGCAACTAATGTACGAGTCCCTTTTCTGAGCGTCCCGTGTCAGCATGTCTTTCCTCTGCCTTCCATCTGTTTAGTGGGTCCACTGGGGGGTGAGACAGTTTTGTTGCAGGGGACTTGGGTCCAGCTGGCTGGAATTATCATAGGTTTCAATCCCGATTTGGTGTGTTCTAGGATGGAAAAGACACTTCCTCTTTGCTTCTGACCTCTTTCCAGAACAAATAAAAAACATACACCAAAAAGCCACTCCCGGGAAGATGAAACAACATAGTCACCCCTGGATCCCCAAGGGCAGCTTCAGAGGGCTTCCATTAGCAGGGTGGATGAGCTATTTTCCCAGGGTATTACATGTGAGAAGCTTTGAGCGTGTATCTGGTGAGTCACACTGAAGGGGATGACCAGTGTTTTAGAGTCTGACAAGGATCGTTACTGAAATACATAATGCAACCATCATCAGCACTTGGGGACTCATACATTGTGGAGATACTGATATGCTCTACCCTTTTAAGTCTTCATGCAACTAAAGGGAAAGATCCTCTCAAATAGGTTGTTCTCTTTCCTAACCCTAAGAAGAGTCTTTCTTTAAGTTCTCCTGTATGACTGTGAGATAGGATTGATGGAAAAGGAAGGGACAGGGAATTAGTATTTCCTGAGTGACTACTGGATTCCACCTCATGAATGGCCAGGGAAATGGCATTCTCACCCGAGCAGGGCTCCTCCATTAGACTAGTGTAGGAATCCCAGAGGGAGGATGGCACATGGTTAGGACTCGCCAGAGACCAGGCACAGTGGCTCAGGTCTGTAATCACAACAACTTTGGGAGGCTGAGGCAGAAGAATTATGTGAACCTAAGAGTTCGAGACCAGCCTGGGCAACAGAGCGAGACCCTGCCTCTACAAAAAGTAGAAAACTAGCTGGGCGTGGTGGCACATGCCTGTAGTCCCGTTACTTGTGGGGCTGAGGTGGGAGGATTGTTTGAGCCCAGGAGTTAGACGCTGCAGTGAGCAGTGATGACAACATTGCGTTCCAGCTTGGGTGATAGAGTCAGATCCTGTTTCAAAAAAACAAAAACAAAACAAAACAAAACAAAAAAGCCCAGTGTAGTGGCTCATGCCTGTAATCCCAGTACTTTGAGAGGCCAAGGCGGAAGGATCACTTGAGTTCAGGAGTTCAAGACCAGCCTGGGCCTCATAGTGAGACCTCATCTCTCAAAAAAAAAAAAAAAAAAAAAAAAAAAGACAAGCCTAAAGTCACACACTGCCCAGTTCATATTCTAGTTCTGTCACCTCCAAGCAGTGTGGCTTTGGGAAAATTGTTTAACCTCTTTGCAACTCAATCTCTTCTTCTCTAAAATGGGAGAATTGAATGAAGATTTCTCAAAACTCTAAAAATATGACTTCCATTCAATTCAGCAATCCCACTACTGGGTACCTACCCAAAGGAAAAGAAATCGAGATATCAAATAAATACATGCACTCTCTTGTTTATTGAAGCACTATTCAAAACTGCAGAGACGTCAGATCAACCTAAGAGCCTATCATTGGACAAATGGATAAAGAAAATGTGCTGTATATATACATAATGGAATATTATTCAGTCATAAAAAGGAATAAAATCCTGACATTTGCAGCAACATGGCTGGAACTGAAGGTCATTATCTTAAGTGAAATAAGTCAGGCACAAAAAGATTAATACCACATGTTCTCACTGACACATAGGAGCTAAAAAATCTGATCACATGGAGGTAGAGAATGAAAAGACGGAGAACAGAGACCAGGTGGGGTGAGTGGCAGGGTCAGGGAGAGGATGAAGAGAAGTGGGTCAAAGGCTACAAGCCTACAGTTAGATAGGAGTAAATCCAGTGTTTGAGAGCAGTAGAGTAGGGTGGCTATAGTTTAACAAAAATATATTATACCTGGGCAATGGACACCCTAAACACCCTGTCTTGATCACTCCACATTATATACACGTAACAAAATTTCACGTGTACCCCACAAATGTGTGCAAATAATGTAAAAAATTTTAAAAATAAAATAACGTGGGAGGACTGAATTCCCTGCCCCATGGGTTCCTGTGAATTGAATGAGCTCACACACTAGCACTTGGCGCAGTGCCTGGCACAGAGTAAGTGCTCAATGAATGCTAACTCCCCCTCCTACTGTCATCATCATTTACAACCAATAGACCTGAAAACGTCTGATGTTAATTAAACACCTTGATTCATTTGGAAAGATTGATCTGGCATTAATCGGAACTACTGTACAAAAACGATGACTTCTTTGGATACATATTTTTTGGGAAAAGGCCCAAGGTATGGGCCATAAAATAAACTGAGAGTTTGCCTTTTGGGACCGTAGAAACATGTCACGAGTTCTACACTTCCACACTCATAGAACTAAAGCCTCCCAAGTAGAAAAAAACTCCACTCCCAGAGGATACTTAACTCTCTATTTGGAACAAGCTATTACTTGAAGCTTCTCCCTTTTATTTCAGAAACTTCTTGCATTTATTCGATTTAGTTCTAAAGACGTGAAGTGTTATGGAATAAATTTGCTTATGGTAATGGATGGGCATTTTGACAACCCAGGACCTTGCTTCTAAAGCATTTTTATGACCACTTGATATCACCAAACAGTGAAACAGCATAGGACACCAATCAATGAGGTGCATATTCTACTCAGGCAGCAGAGATATTAGGTGGCCTGTTTAAAAGTGCCCAACCCGGCTGTGGTAATCCCAGCACTTTGGGAGCCCGAGGTGGGCAGATCACCAGAGATCAGGAGTTCGAGACCAGCCTGGCCAACATGGCAAAACCCCGTCTGTACTAAAAATACGAAAATTAGCCGGGTGTGGTGGCAGCCGCCTGTAATCCCAGCTACTTGGGAGGCTGAGGCATGAGAATCGCTTGAACCTGGGAGGCGGATGTTGCAGTGAGCTGAGATCATGCCATTGCACTTCAGCCTGGGCAAGCCTGGGCAACAGAGTGAGACTCCATCTCAAAAACAAAACAAAACAAAACAAATCAAAACACACAAACAAACAAAAAACCTGCTCAGCAAACCGGTGACAGGCAAATTGAGATGCCATTGGGCCACACTCCTTCACACAGAGGTCAAAGGAAGGAGCTGGCCATCCTCTGCCCATATGTCTTTAATTAGAAACAGAGGAAGTCAGGATTTTTATCCACTTGAGAAAAACATGAAACTTTACCAGCTAAATTGAAAAATCCCTGTTACTAAAAGTCTGTGTCATTGCACTTCGGGAGGGCTGGCCCAGTGGCATACGTTTCTGACGTGGCTGTCCAGTCACACTGGTTGTGAAGAGTAGGAGCTACTGGAAAACCATGACGCAGAGGATCAGGGGCAGGGCCCTGGGCATGTCTTTCTCAGCCGTCCTGCGAGCTGTCAGGATGGTCACCCTTCTTCTGTTCTCTCCTCCTAAGGCAAAAATTTTATACCACTTTTTTTTTCCCCAATCCAGATGCAAAACCAAACACTCAAATCCAACTGTTCTCAGTCACGTGAAAGCATTCCAAGACCTCAGAAATGCTCACTCACCAAAGACCGTTTTCCTGACTTGTAATTTGGTCAGTTATCACCGGTTTTAGACAGGTTCCGGGTGGTCCAGTTTCCTCTGGGAACTCTGTAGGTTTCATGGTTTCCGTTTCCGGAGTTTTCTGCTTGCCTAGGAGTTCCAGGGCAACTGAACTTGCTGAGAAAGTGAGCACCCACCGCTCAGCTGCACAAGGTCCTTTGGAAAACCCAGTTAGGGTTCCTGCCCCTTTTTTTAACACCAGGAGTTGGCCCTAGCAGGCCTGTATGGAGGTGGAGGCAGTTACATTTTGATCCGTAGTATACCTGCCTTAGAAAGATGCTGGACTTAAAATTTCAAACCATTTCATGATGATTTATACATTTTTTAGTAAGTGCCATTAGATCTCCTTCCACCTTTCAGGTGTCAGAACTGCTAAGCCTCATGCAGCTTCTTCCCTGAGGGCCCAAATAGGTTGTTAGTGGGGTGGGTTGAGTCTCTGATTCCTGCATACTTTAATGCGATCTTCTAATTTGAAGTATGCAAACTAGGTTTGCTCCCTTCGGAACGATCCCATGCAATTTGGTTGAGGAGCTGAGCACATTTCACAGCAAGAACATAGGGACCATCCAAAAGGGATAGAAATTGCTCAAATGAACAATTTGCATTTACTGTCCTCCTAGGGAAAAATAAACGCCAAAACATCTGTTGTGAAAGTTAAGGTATAATCTTCAACTCCTCCAACTTTCCCCATCCTTGGTTTGTACAGCACAGCACTAACTAAAGGCAAAGTGATTTTTTTGTTTTTTTTTTTAGAAGCACACACAGAGAGGCTAATTCACCATAAATGGTCCAGGCCACCACTGTGGAGACTGAGAACATGAAAGTGAAAAGCAGGCCAGTCAGCTTGTAGAAGAAGTCAGTGGTGGGTTCCTCTGACAATGGAACTGGTTGAGAAGTGTCAGCAATCACACCTGGGCATCCCAGGGCTGTCCCCTACCCAGAGAAGGCCATTATCCTGCTCTCTGTAATAATAAACATCAGAAAGCACAGCCTGGTTGTCTAAATGGGCAGGAATCTTTTCACACTTTTCCACCCCAATCTAATATTTCTCCTTTCAGAGGTAAGAAGAACCTGTATTCATTGAAGCTAAGAAGATAGTTTTTTTTTCAACTATATATATATATTTTTTATATATATTTATATATATATATATATATATATTTTGTGTGTGTGTGTTTTTTTTGTTTGTTTGTTTCAGACGGAGTTTCGTTCCTGTTGCCTAGGTTGGAGTGCAATGGCACGATCTCAGCTCACCACAACTTTCGCCTGCTAGGTTCAAGCAGTTCTCCTGCCTCAGCCTCCCGAGTAGCTGGGACTACAGGCATACACCACCACGCCCGACTAATTTTATATTTTTAGTAGAGATGGGATTTCTCCATGTTGGTTAGGCTAGTCTCGAACTCCCGACCTCAGGTGATCCGCCCACCTTGGCCTCCCAAAGTGCTGGGATTACAGGCGTGAGCCACTGTGCCTGACCTAAATATATATATATAGCACAAGTGCAGATTTCTTACATTCATATGTTGTGTAACGAAATAATGAAGTCTGGACTTTTAGTGTATCCATCCCACCTGAATGGCGAACATTGTACCCCACAGGTAATATGGCAACCAATAAGAAGACAGTTTGAGATACCAAGTGGAAAGCCACCTCTTGGAGGTTACTAGATTCCGTCTTTACTGTCAGTTCCTGGGGAGCCCAGGGAGCTCACATGGGTATCAGATTATCAGATGGGATTTTACTCCACACAGCTGCATAGCAATTGTGAGAAGATCAGGCAGTACCAGATCTAGAGTTCCGTATTCAATTAGGGCAAGTATTTTATCAAATGTCAGTGTACAAGTCAGTTTTCTTCCTTCCCCTCAGAATTGCTTTTTCTAATTTCATTATGTCCCTAGGCTTGCCATTAAGACCAATTAGAAGAGAAAAAGATAATGTCTGGGAGTGTGTGGGCTGAACAGATAAAAGCTGTCACTTGCAGATCACAGTGGAGCTTTCCTGCAGGAGTGACTCTCCTGAATCCAAACCACTTGGAGCTTATCTATAGGATGCCTTGACTTTCCAGGACAGCTGATAGACTTGCTTCAGTCTGATTTGCAAAAGTATGCCATGCTTTTCAGCTATGACCTTGACTTGCCTCTCCCTATCTCTCCAAGCAGGCCACTCTCCAAACGCAGTTTAGTTCCATTGACCAAAGATGTTAGAAGCAAGCTCTGGGCTCAGACCTGTCAATGGGTCCTGTCTCCTTGCCCCTCAGGATGGAGGAACTCTGTGCCAAGATTTTATCTTTGCTGATCTTGGCACATTCTGACATCCTGCATGTGTGGGCCCCAGACGAGCCCCAACTGTGTCCAGCTGGATAGATGTCACCAGGGAAAACCTCTCATCACAGCAGGTCACTTCCTTTCTCAGGCTATAGCCACCAGAGCTGGGTCAACTGGGGCTAGGGAAAGTAGGCCAACACAGAACTGGCTGGAGAAGGAAATCATGCAGGGTTTATTTAGAAGTGTCTATGATCCACAATGAGATTGATACCTCATCTCTGTGTAGGGAGATTTTGGAATGATCTCCATTTCCCTTCTAATTCTGAAGGCTGTGTACTATAGTTCCAACCACGTAATTCACCCAAATTAGCACTGATGAACTAGCTTTTCACATACAAATATCTTTTCCAAGCATCAGCGTATTTTTATTTTGTGTCTCCAAATATTGCCAATGATGTGTGCCCAGGGTGTGGATATAGCAGGGCCAAACTTGGGTTGCCATCTGCACGAGGAGATGTTCCTCATATGTGCTCCTTCGCCAGTTTGCTGCCTGAAATCCTTAAATGAGAAACTCAGTCTTTAATTCTACCATCTGATATAAAGACTCTATGCCAATGTGATGGGAGAAGATGCTCATTGAAAATTTCCCACCAAGATTTCAATGAATCATACAGATTCTTGCCTGAAGCTAAGTTTTTTAGGCAGTTGGTATTGGGGATGGGGAAGGATGTTTGAAGCAGGAGGTCCTGCGGCCCCCGACGTGGAAGAGGCTGCCTGGAAGTGCACTAAAAGGAGTATACAGAGAAAAAGAGGACAATTTCACCCACTCCATAAAGTGCTGAGTCGCTCAGTTGATGATTCCCCTGTCAGCTGAGTCTGCCTGTGGGCCAGGCATCTTGGAAGGAGAGAGGTTGCCTTGCTGCTCTCAGGCCATACTAACAGAGGCTTAGGCTCTCAGGCTTCCTTGGGCACCAAGGCTAGCAGCACCCAGAGCTGGGTGTTCGGTTTGCCCTGAACTGCACTGACTCACTCCCAGCAGAACTGGGAGGAGCTGACCTCGTCGTGAGGCCCAGTTCTCATTCACCTGGTTATAGGCACAGTGACTCAGCCCTGTGGTTTTCAGGCCTTCGCCAATGACGCACCTTGGTGGGCAGGAATCCATGGGCCCACCCGGGTCTCTGTCTTAGTTCATTTGTATTGCTATAAAGGAATACCCAAGGCTGGGCAATTTGTAAAGAAAAGAGGTTTATTTCACTTACAGTTCTTCTGGCTGTACAGAAAGCACGGCGCCGGCATCTGTATCTGAGGGCCTCAGGCTGCTTCCACTCATGGTGGAGGGTGAAGGGGAGATGAAAGGGACCTGGTGTGTAGTGATCCTGTGGCAAGAGACAGGAAGACAGAAAGGGAAGGAGATGCCAGGCTCTTTTAAACAACCACTTCTCATAGGAACTAAGAATAAGAATCCACTCACTCCTGCAAGAATGGCACCAAGCCATTCATGAGAGATTCACCCCCATGGCCCAAATGCCCCACAGCAGCCTCACCCCCAACACTGGGGACAAAATTTCAACATGAGACTTGGTGAAGACAACAAACCGTACCTAAACCACCACAGTCTCCATTCAAGGAGCACTGATATTGAAGCGGAGTCTACTCTTGACCCAACCACCCTTTCCATCAGATCCTCCAAAGGCCAAACTAACATTTAACTGGACAGTCCAGAAAGAGGAATTTCTTATCAGAAAGAGCTCGGCAAGAAGACAACCTGACTTCCCCTCTCCTTCTCTTTTTTACTACTTTCTTTGCTTGACTTAGCCAGGCAAGCTCTTACCCCAGTCTACTCTTCTTGATGGCACTGATGGGAAGGACATAGAAAAGACTCACATCTAAGTTTTCTCATAAAAACTTCTTGAACGTTTTGGTCAAAAGTACAGTGAGCACATGGTGTTGTATATAAATGTATCTAAACCATTGAAATGGCTGGGGATGTACAGTCACCAGTCACTTACTATGCTGTTAGGTGATTTCATCATTGTGCAAACATACCAGAGTGCACTTACGCAAACCTACATGGTAGAACTTCCTACACACCTGGGCTACATGGTATAGTATTGTTCCCAGGCTGCAAACTTAACCCAGGGTCCCTAGGTTTTTGGGTATAGACTGTGAAAAGGTAACCACTAGTACCTGTTGCACCTTGAGTTCTTGTTGTTTCCAAAAGTTCTAGGAAGAAGCTCAGTCCTGGAAAAGCCCATTGGATCCAGAGGTGCCTGAGTTGGAGATGAACTTTGGTGAACTTCCCCTCATTACCATACTAAAATCCCTGCCCAGAGAGGAACTTATTTGTCATTTTGTATACATGTGACGTATGTAGAAGCATGATCAATGACTGCACACGGGCTATTAATATCTTGCTCCATCTCAACATACAGTAACTCAGCTCACCAGCCCAATAAAAGACCTGTTTTCAGCTTTGATTGGAGGAGGCACTCCTTTGGGAATTATCCCCTGTGTCCTCCTTATTTGTTGCCAGTAATAAAATCCCCTTCAGTCCCCATTGGTTAAGTCCCCATTGGTTGTGGTCATTGGACTGCCACCTGCCAGGTGATGGCACTCACCCGTTGTATGGGTAACAAAACTTATACAGTGTATCACTGTCTTGGATACTGCAGGCAATTGGAATGCAATACTAAGCATTTGAATAACTAAACATAGAAAAGGTATAGTAGGACCTAAACATAGTAAAGGCTCACACCTGTAATCCCAGCACTTTGGGAGGCTGAGGCAGGCAGATTGCTTGAGCCCAAGAGTTTGAGATCAGCCTGGACGACATGGAGAAAAGCAGTCTCTACACAAAATACAAAAATTAGCTGGGAGTAATGGCCCGTGCCTGTAATCCCAGTTACCGAGGAGGCTAAAATGGGAGAATCCCTTGAGCCCAGGAGTTTGAGGCTGCAGTGAGTCATGATCACACCTCTGCTCCAGCCTGGACAATAGAGTGAGACCCTGTCTCAAAAAAATAATAAAATAAGATACAGTAAAAATATGGTATTATAGGTCAGGTGCGGTGACTCACGCTTGTAATCTCAGCACTTTGGGAGGCCAAGACAGATGGATTTCTTGAGGCCAGGAGTTCAAGACCAGCCTGACCAACATGGTGAAACCCCATCTCTACTAAAAATACAAAAAATTAGCCAGGCATGGTGGCGGGCACCTGTAATCACAACTACTAGGGAGGCTGAGGCAGGAGAATCGCTTGAACCCAGGAGGCGAGGGTTGCAGTGAGCAGGGATCACACCATTGCACTCCAGCCTGGGCAACAAGAAACTCTTGTCTCAAAAAAAAATGGTATTATAATTTTATGGGATCAATGTCCTTCATGTGTCTGTCATTAACTAGAATGTTGTTATGCAGTGCATGACTCTTCTTGGTCTCGACCACCTGGGACCTGGTTGAAGAGACTGGATACCAGCTAGTTCAGCCTTTAACTTGACAAAATCAGAAGAGTTGCCAGAAAGTCTAGAATCACCAATTGTATTTTAAATATTGTGCGTATAAATATAGTAAGCAGTATTTGGTTTTACTACCAGCATTTATTTCAGCATAATAAAAGTCATTTCTTCTTAAAAATAGACTGTCATATTTATATTTATAATCTGAGTTCAAGATTCTAAATTTTACTAATTCTTTTACTATTTCGTCTTTTAAAAAAATCATCTAACATATGAAAAGAAAATGGAAAGAGTACTCACTTAACTGGAATCATGTTTGAAACAACTCTGAATATGTTTCCTAACATTTCCTGACTGATTGCCTGGGAAATAAATATACCCAAATGGTAGCATTATATTTATAATTCAAAGTCAGGAATATTACCCTTATTGTTCTGCCTCTGAAATGGAGTCCCAAGAAAGTGCATAAAATATCAAAATAGTATTTTCAATATCTGCCAAACCTGAACATTTGCATCTCAGCAAGCAAATGTGCAACTAGTGAGTAAACTGCCTCTTTGTCAAACATAAATGTGGCAAATTCTAAGGCAACTCCTTTTCGACTAAATTGTCTCAGCATGAGAGCAGCAGGGAGAATGTTTGCTATAGGACACCGGCAAAAAAACAATCTTTATATTATTTTTTCCAGGAGGGTATTACATTACGTTTCAGAGAGAAATGATGAGCTATTCATGATGAAAGGGCACATTTTCTTGCAGAATCACCTACTCCATTTAAATGTGTTCGATTCTTTAGAAGGTGTCCCTAATGTCCCACTGAGTCACAGTCTCCTCCCTGCCTCCTCTCCAAGTTCTTCCTCTCCAGCAGAGGAGATGTTAATGAATTCTGAAACATGACTCCTTGCTCTGGATGTCCACGTAGCCTGACCTCTCTAGACTGACTCTGACAGCACATACATGCTTTTCAAGAGACACAATTTTGTCTTGTCTGGAGAGCAATGTAATTAGAAAGCAATTTGGCCCACACACGCAGCTTCCATGGTCACTTGGCACAGCCTCAGCCTCCTTCTGGCGGGGCTGGTTTTGTTCTGCTTTGGCTGGCCTCCTAGATGTCTAGCGGCTCAGTGATCCTCGTCCTCGCTTGCTCGGAGCCCAGGCTTGGCCAGACTTAGAGAGTGTCAGGTGCTGTCTGCTGGGAAGCCGTGGGGGCTACACTGGAGCCCGGCGTCGGCCCCGTGTCCCACATGGCCTCCGGACATGTGCGGTGACGCCTTTGCACAAAAGAGACTCAGAGACCTGACATGAGCTGCCCAACCACTCTGTCTGACTGACTTCCTTGACTTTATTTGCTGAGCATCCAGAGTACAAAGAGAATCCGGTGGCACATCCAGCCCCCCAGATCTCCCTTACTACATTGCTCACAAATTTTTCCTCATCTCCCAGGCTCCAAATTGGCAGTGATCTTTAATTCGGCTCCCTCCATTTCTCTCTGCGTCCAACAAGTTGCCATATCCTACACATTTGGCCTTCTCGTTTCTGCCCTCAATACTGTAATTCAGGCCTCTTATCCAACCATTGTAACAGCTTCCCAGCTGTTATTTCTACACGGAACTCCACTTCCTCCAATTTTATTATAGCATTTCCCGGTGGTCAGATTAGTTTTCCAAATATATAGCATTGGCAATGTTACAATATCATCCTCCTGCTCACAAATCTTCAGTGGTTTCTCATGGTCTATAGTTTATTTGTGCATTCTGGCCCACTGCCTGTTTTTATAAATAAAGTTTTATTGGAACATAGCCACATCCATTTGTTTATGTATTGCTTATGGCTGCATTTGTGCTATGATAGCTGAGTTGAGTCATTGTGACAGAGACTACATGGCTTTCAAAGCCTGAAATACTATTTGGCCTTTTACAGAAAACATTTGCTGGCCTCTGCTCTAAACTATGGTTCTGATTTTCCTTTCTGGTTTTATTTCTTTTTTTCTTCCCCCTTTTTTATTTGAGACAGAGTCTCGCTCTGTCACCAGGCTTGGGTGCAGTGGCGCGATCTCAGCTCACTGCAACCTCCACCTCCCAGATTCAAGCGATTCTCCTGCCTCAGCCTCCCGAGTAGCTGGGACTACAGGCACGTGCCACCATGCCCGGCTAATTTTTTGTATTTTTAGTAGAGATGGGGTTTCACCATGTTAGCCAGGATGGTCTCGATCTCCTGACCTCATGATCCACCCGCCTCGGCCTCCCAAAGTGTTTTTATTTCTTTATAGCCTGGGCTTTCATGCTGTCTTGCCTTGGCTTTCATTAATGCACTCTCTGCTTAGGGAAATACACCCCTCCAGGCCCATTTCAGGGGCACCCTCTGCATGGACGCTTTCCTAATTCCTGTTTCAGTGTGACCTCCCCTCACTTTTTACTTTGCTACAGCATTTTGAGTGTTCTGGCTTTTACTACAAATATTAATCAGTATCCTATTGCTTCTCCTCTCACCCCAGTCTCTAAGCTCCCTACGGGCAGAAGTTATGTCTTATCCATCTTTAAATCTCCCCAGGGTTACCTGAGTATAGTTACTCAGTAGATATTTGGAGATTTTCTTGACTTGGAAACTAGGAGTCTTTTCTTCCAGTGGCTTCCAGAATAGATAATCAACATTCCCCTACTGGGGAGAAACAAGGTGGGAGAATGAATACAGCCTCTGCCTCCCTAGGAAGGTTTTAAGAGTTTTATTTTGTGTTTCCTGTTTTGTTTTGTTCTTTTGCATAAGAGATTGAGGAAATACACAGCTAAGAGACTCCTTAAGAAACGGATGGAGTCAGGACCAAGGAATGCACAAAGGATGGAGTATTTTGCCATAAAAAGTAACTGCAATACACTGAATGTTTGTGTCCTCCCAAAGTTCATATTTTTAAAAAATTAAATAACTGCTTTTATTGCAATATAATTTGATATTTTGATATGCATATATATTGGGAAATGATTACTATAGTCAAGTTAATTAACATATCCATTACCTCATATAATTAACCTTATTTTTGTAATGAGAACACTTAAGATTCACTGTCTTAGCAAATTTCAAGTATACAATGCAGCATTATTAGCTATAGTCACCATGACGTACATTAGATTTCTAGAAGCTAATTCATCCCAAATAACTGAAAGTTTATACCTTTTGACTGATGTCTCCATTTCTCCCAGCTCTCAGCCCCTAGAAACTATAGAGATCCATGTTTTTGCAAATGGCAGGATTTAGTTTCCTTCTTTCCTAAAGCTGAATAATATTCCTCTGTGTGTGTGTATCACACACACATGCATCTATCTACGTATTACCTATCTATCTATCTATCAATTTCTTTATCCATTCACCTGTTGACAGACACAGATTGTTTCCATATCTTGGTTAGTGTGAATAATGCTGCAATGAACATGGGAGTGTAGCTACTCTTCAATATACTGATTTTATTTTCTATAACTTTGTAATATACTTTGGAATAGAGAAGTGTGATGCCTCCAACTTCGTTCTTTTTTCTCAAGACTGCTTTGGCTATTCAGGATCTCTTATTGTTCCATACAAATTTTATGATTATATTTTCCATTTCTGTGAAAATTGCCGCCAGAATTTTGATAGGGATTGTGTTGAATCTCTGGATAACTTTGGGTTGTATGGACATTTTAACAATATTAATTCTTCCAGTCCACAAACACAGGATATCTTTCCATTTGTGTCTTCTTCAGTTCCTTTCATCAATATCTTATAGTTTTCTGTGTAATAGATCTTTCACCTCCTTGTTTAAATATATTTCTAAATACTTTATTACTTTTTATGCTACTATAAATGAGATTTTTATTGATTTCCTTTTCAGATAATTTGTTGCTGGTGTAAAGAAACACTACTGATTTCTGCATGTTGATTTTGTATCCTGCAACTTTACTGAATTCATTAGTTTTAACAGTTTTCTATAGAGTCTTTAGGGTTCTCTACATATATAATCATATCGTTTGCAAACAGAGATAACTTTACTTCTTTCTTTTTGATTTGGATGCCTTTTATTTCTTTTTCTTGTCTAATCACTCTGGTGAGAACTTTTAGTACTGTGTTGAATAGAAGTCACAGGGTGGACATTCGTGTACAAGACCTTATGGGAAATGCTTTCAGATTTTCTTCAATGATTATGACATTTGCTGTGGGTTTTTCATAAATGACTTTTAATGTGTTGAGGTAAGTTCATTTTATACCTATTTTGTTGAGAGTTTTTAGCGTGAATGGATATTGAACTTTGTTAAGTGATTTGTGTGCATCTATTAGGATGATCATGTGATTTTATCTTTCATTCTGTTAATATAGTGTATCATGTTGATTGATTTGTATGTGTTGAACCAACCTTGTATCCCAGGGATAAATCCCACTTAGTCATGGTGTGTAATCTTTTTTATGTGCTGCTGGACTTTGTTTGCTAGTAATCTGGTTTGCTGGTATTGAGTGTTCTTGCTTTTTTATTTATATATCTAAAGATTTTATACTTTTTATATATCTAAAGAGGTATTTGTCTTTAGTTTTTATTTTTCTTCCTTGAGGTGTCTTTGTAGGACTTTGGTGTCAGGGTAATGCTGGATTCACAAAATGAATTTGAAAGTATTTTCTCTTCTATTTTTTGGAAGCGTTTAAGAAGGATTGATATTAATTATTATTTGAATGTTTGATAGAATTAATCAGTAAAGCCATCATGTCCTGAGCTTTTCTTTGTTAGAAGGTTTTTGATTACTGATTTAATTTTCTTATCTCTTATTGGTCTCTTCAGGCTTTCTATTTCTTCTTAAGTCTTAATAGGTTATATATGTCTTGCAGTGCATCCATTTCTACTAGCCTATCCAATTGGTTGGTGTGCAATTGCTCATAAAAGTCCCTTATGATCCTTTTTATTTCTCAGGCATCCATTGTAATATTTTCTCTTTCACTTCTGATTTTGTCTAGCTAAGGGTTTGCTAATTTTGTTTCTTTTTTTCAAAAAATCAATTCATCTTTGATGATTTTTCTGTTCTTTCTTTTAATTCTCTATTTGATTTATTCCCACTCTAATCTTTATTATTTCTAGCTAACTTTGGGCAAAGTTTGTTCTTCCTTTTCTAATTACTTGAGCTATAAAATTTGGTTATTTGAGGTGTTCTTTTTGTAATGGAAACAAGCATTTATTGCTATAAACTTCCCTCTTAGTAGTCTTGTTGCTGCATCTCATAAGTTTTGATGTGTTGCATTTGCATTTCTGTTTGTTTTGAGGTATTTAAAAAATTCTTGTTTGATTTCTTGACTCAATGATTATCAAGGAAATGCCATTTGGCTTCCATATATTTGTGAGTTTTCCTGCTTTCTCGCTGTTATTGATTTCTATTTCATTCCCTTGTGGTCTTAAAGATACTTGGAATGATTTCAGTCTTAAATGTGTTAAGACTTGTTTTGGGACCTACTTGTGATCTATCCTGGAAAATGTTCCATATATGTTTGAGGAGAATGTGTATTCTTCTGCTGTTGGGTAGAAAGTTCTAAATATGTCTGTTAGGTCCATTTAGTCTAGAGTGTTATTCAGTCAGCTATTTCTTTATTGATTTTCTGTCTGGATGTTCTGTCCGTTATTGAAAATGAGGCAGTGAATTCTCCTACCGCTATTTTACTGCTGTCAATTTCTTCCTTCAGATCCATCAATATTTGCTTTATATATTTAGGTGCTCTGGTGTTGGGTGTATATATTTTCATAATTGTTAGATCACTTGACCGTTTTATCATTTTGCAATGACATTTTTTTGTCTTTGGAGAGTTTTTAACTCAAAGTCTATTTTGTCTGATGCAAGCATAGCTAGCCCTGTTTTCTTTTGGTTATTATTTGCATAGAATAATTTTTCCTTCCCTTCACTTTCAACCTATGTGTGTTTTTGAATCTAAAGTGAGTCTTCTATGGAAGAAAATTGATGGATCTTCTTTTTTAAATGCATTCGGCCACTCTAAGCCTTTTGATTAGGGAGGTTAATCCATTTATATTTAAAGTAATTATTAATAGGTAGGACTTACTCACTGCCATTTTGTTAATAGTTTTCATCTATTTTGTTATTGTTTTGTTTCTCTCTTTCTTGCTGTCTTTCTTTGGTATTTGATAGTTTTTGGTAATGATTTGTTTTGATTCCTTTCTTTTTATCTTTTGAGTATCTATTATGGACTTTTTCCTTGTGGTTACCATAGGGTTTGCATAAAATATCTTATGGTTATAATAATCGTATTTTAAGTTGATAGCTTGACTTCAATTGCATTAAAAACTACACTTTTACTCCCCTCCTCTCACACTTTGTTTTCTTGTAGTCAGAGTTTACTTCTTCTTATATTGGGTAGCCATTGACAAACTTTTGTGATTCTGGTTATTCTTTTTTTTTTTTTTTTTTTTTAAGACAGCGTCTCGCTCTGTTACCAGGCTGGAGTGCAGTGGCATGATTTCGGCTCACTGCAACCTCCGACTCCCTGGTTCAAGTGATTCTCCTGCCTCAGCCTCTCAAGTAACTGGGATTACAGGCACGTGCCACCACGACCAGCTAATTTGTGTGTGTGTGTGTGTGTGTGTTTTAAGTAGAGATGGGTTTCAGCATGTTAGCTAGGATGATCTTGATCTCCTGACCTCATGATCCACCCACCTCAGCCTCCCAAAGTGCTGGGATTACAGGCGTGAGCCACCACTCCCAGTTGATTCTAGTTATTCTTAAAATATTTTTTAACTTTTATATTAGGGTTAAAATAAGTTTATGCACTGCTATTACAGTATTACGTTATTCTATATTTGACTCTATATTTATCTTCATTTATAAGATTTATGTTTTCATATGCTTTTACACTGCTATTTAGCATAATTTCATTTCAACAAAGAACTCCCTTAAGTATTTCTTGTAAGGCAGGTCCAGTGATAATGAACTTCCTCAGTTTTTGTTAGTCTGGGGAAGTGTATTAGTCAGGGTTCTCTTAGAGGGACAGAACTAATAAGATATATATATAAAATATATATAATGCATTTATAATATGATATATTATATATTATAAATATATAATATAAAAATATATTTATATTTTGAGTGGCAGCTCAAATGAGTGGCAGCTCTGACTCTGTCAAGGGAGGGTCAGCACACGGTGGCTCCAGCTCCAAGAGATACAGTGGCTCTGGCTCCAGGCAGTGCTGGCAGCTAGAATCTGCATCAAAATATAAATATATAATAAATATAAATATATAATATATAAATATATTTATAATAGGATATATATACACACATATATATACAAAGGGGAGTTTATTAAGTATTAAGTTACACAATCACAAGGTCCCACAATAGGCTGTCTACAAGCTGATGAGCAAAGAGAGCCAGATCAAGTCCCAAAACTGAAGAACTTGGAGTCTAATGTTCGAGGGCAGATAGCATCCAGCATGGGAGAAAGATGTAAGCTGAGAGGCTGGGCCCGTCTCACCTCTTCACGTTTTTCTGCCTGCTTTATATTCACTGGAAGCTGATTAGATTGTGCCTACCAGATTAAGGGTGGATCTGTCTTCCCAAGCCCACTGACTCAAATGTTCATCTCTTTTGGCAACATCCACACAGACACACCCAGTATCAATACTTTGTATTCTTCAGTCCAATTAAGTTGACACTCAGTATTAACCATCACAGGAATAATTTATCTTTCCTTCATTCACAGAAGATAATTTTGCCAGGTGTAGAATTCTTGGCTGACAGTTTTTTTTTTTTTTTTTTTTTTTTCAGAACTTTAACTTTATATCATCCCACTCTCTCCTGGCTTGAAAAGTTTCTGATTAGGAATCTACTGGTAGCCTTATCGAGGTTCTCTTACATGTGATAAGCCACTTTTCTGTTGCTGCTTGCAAAATTCTCTCCTTGTTTTTGACTTTGATAATTTGATTATAATGTGCTTTATTATATGATGCACTTATAGTTGTATATCTTAAAATGAGGTCCTCTTTTGGTTTATCCTATTTGGGAACTTTTGAGTTTTATGAATCTGGATGTTGATTTCCCTCTCAAGATTTTGGAAGTTTTCAGCCATTATTTCTTTATGTAAGTTTTGTGCCTCTTGTTTTCTCTCTCCTCTTCTGAAAATTGAGTGACTATATTGGTTCTCTTGGTGGTGTGCCTTAAATTCCATAAGATTTGTTCATTCTTGTTCATTCTTTTCTCCCTTGTCTGTACAATCTCAAATGATCTGTACTCAAGTCCACTTATTCTTTCTTTTCCTTGACTGAGTCTACTGGTGAACCTCTCCATTTTACATTTCATTGTATTTTTTAGCATCAGAATTTCTGGCTCTTTTTTTATTTCTATCTTTTTGTTGAAATTTTCACTTTATTGATGCATTCTTTTCTGATTTAGTTGAGTTCTGATTTAGAGATCTGTGTTTAGAGATCTGAGCTTCTTTAAACCAATTATTTTGAATTCTTTGTCTGGCGATACATAGATCTCTCTTTCTTTGGGATTGGTTACTGGAAAGTTATTGTATTATTTTGGTGGTGTCATGTTTCCCTGTTTGTGTGTGTGTGTGTGTGTGTGTGTTTCTTATAGCTTTTATGTTGTTGTCTTTGCATTTAAAGAGGCAGTCACCCATTCCAAACTTGAGGGACTGGCCTAGGTAAAGAAAGAGCTCCTTCTATGGGAAGGCACAGGGGCACCAACTGGGTAAGATGTGCAGTGGTGGCCAGGCACGGTGGCTCACGCCTGTAATCCCAGCACTTTGGGAGGCTGAGACGGGCGGATCACAAGGTCAGGAGATCAAGACCATCCTGGCTAACATGGTGAAACTCCATCTCTACTAAAAATACAAAAAATAGCTGGGCGTGGTAGCGGGTGCCTGTAGTCCCAACTACTCAGGAGGCTGAGGCAGGAGAACAGTGTGAACCCAGGAGGCAGAGCTTGCAGTGAGCAGAGATCATGCCACTGAACTCCAGCCTGGGCAACAGAGCGAGACTCTGTCTCAAAAAAAAAAAAAAAAAAAGATGTGCAGTGGCTTCTGATCTGGGTCTGCTGGTTCCAGGAGTGCAGCCAGGGCTTGAGTCTGTTGGACATATGGGCATACACTCAGATACCTGGTCCATTAGATGTGGTGTGCATGCACTGTGGCAACAGTGAGCATGCAGGAGCCCAGGCTAATGGGCAGTGGGTACAGTTTCAGGGGCACCTGGTCCCATGGCTGTGAGTGTGCAGCTGAAGTAGTTACCTGTTCCCATGTACACATGGATGCATATTCAGTGGCACCGGCAGGCACTGGGATTGCTGTGCAGGCCTGTGCTATGCAGCTGCTGCCTGGTTCCCAGGTCTAGGCACACATGGACTTACCAGGGTTAGGGTTGGGGATGAGTGGCAGCTCTCCCTCTGTCAAGGGAGGGTCAGCACATGGTGGCTTCAGCTCTAGAAGATACAGTGGCTCTGGCTCCAGGCAGTGCCAGCAGCTGGAATCTGCATCAAAAACGATCACTGGAGTCATTTGTAGCTAGGGCTGTTGGGATCCTCAGTGGCAAAATTGTTGAGGTTCCCTACTCTCACTCTCTTCCCATAAGGGGAGTTCATGGACAAAAGGATTCTTTCTGGCCCTGTGCCAGCCTGGAGGATGGAGCGATGCAGGCAGAATATTTTCTACCCCTTTCAATGCATCCTTCCATGGTCTCTGAACTCCTCTGCGTCACTTTAGGATTCTAGGATTCATACCCTAAATATACTGTGGGATTCTCCCCAAGCTATCCTCATCCATGCAAAGTTGACTTTATTCTTGTTTTTGTGTGCAGGTGAGGTCTGGGATCTTCTATTCTGCCATCTTACAGACATTACTCCCCAAATTTATATGTTGAGTCCCTAGTGTCCAGTGTGATGGTATTAGAAAGTGGGGCCATTGGGAGGTAATTAGGTCATGAGGGTGGTGCCCTTAGGAGTGGGATTTGTGCCCTTTTAAGATGGCCCCTGAAAAAGCGTTCTGACTCTCTATCATGTGAAGATAAAATGAGATGTCAGCAGTTTGCAACCTGGAAGAGGACCTTCACTAGAACCTGGCCATGCTAGCACCCTGATGTCAGACTTCCAGCCTCTATAAATTTCTCTTGTTTAAAAGCCCCCGCTCCCCAGCTCCCTGCAGTATGTGATACTTTGTTATAGCAACCTGAACTGACTAAGACAGTAGTATTCACTAGTTCCAGGGATTGGGACCTAGATATCTTTGGGGGCCATTTAGCCTCCCGCAGGAGCTATACAAGAAAAACAAGCAGCAGTAACTCACATGGGAATGGAATGCTGCTGTGAGGGGAAGAGGCTATGGAAGCAGGAGACACTGTGGCTGGTTAAATGTGGAGCGAAGGGATGAGGGAGGAAGAAAATTATTGAAAGGTTCCATGGTACAGGGCAATGTTCTTAGAATAAGGACTCTGAATGCCAGAGAAGCACAGAAAAAAAATGTGGGTTTGCATGAATGTGACTCATTGGTGACAAAACATGATGTAGGCAGGCAGATCCAGACTTTGTAAGGACTGTAGCTTAGATTACCTTGAGAACGTCGTTAAGAACAATAGTCCAAAGTTAATATACAAAATTGAGTAGGAATGTGAATTTTTTAAAGAATGCGAACAGAAAAATCACAATAAATCAAAAATTGTGCAGCCTGGGCAACATGGGGAGATGTTGTCTCTACAAAAACACATATAAATACAAAAAAAATTGACTGGGCATGGTGGTACAGCCTGTAGTTGCAGCTACTCAGGAGGCTGAGGTAGGAGGATTGCTTGATCCAGGAAGGCAGAGGTTGCAGTGAGCCAATATTGTACCACTGCACTCCAGCCTGGGCGACAGAGTGAGATCCCATCTCAAAAAAAAAAAAAAAAAAAAAAGAAATCATAAATTGTGTAAAGCTGACAAATACCACAAACATATATGCTCTAAAAAATAACATTCTTTTATTAACTGATGCCACTTTATGATGCTGTCATTCTAATTTCATGTCTGTATACTTTTTGAACACCGTTTTGTAAAACAATTTTATAGTATTTTCTACAGCAGGAAGAGATGGCTAATTCAGTCATGTCCTCTAGCATGATGGATCAAAATGTGGTTTCGTAATTGATAGTTTAGAGAGGTTTCTTTCATCTGTGCAACTACTATTGGCAATACCATAATACCACATACATTTTTAGGATAGTTGTCAAATTTGAAAAAAATCCTCTTTCAAGTCTCTTTCATGTATGGACTATTAAAACTGTATTTTCTCCCTACTTACAGCACCATGATACTAAAACTAAAACTAGCCCTGAAACTACAGGAATTTTGGTCATTTCATTTTGTGCAATTCTCTTTTTTTTTTTTTTTTTTTTTTTTTTTTTTTTTTTTGAGACGGAGTCTCACGCTGTTGCCCAGGCTGGAGTGCAGTGGCGCGATCTCGGCTCACTGCAAGCTCCGCCTCCCGGGTTCCCGCCATTCTCCTGCCCTAGCCTCCTGAGTAGCTGGGACTACAGGCGCCCGCCACCGCGCCCGGCTAATTTTTTTGTATTTTTAGTAGAGACGGGGTTTCACTGTGGTCTCGATCTCCTGACCTTGTGATCCGCCCGCCTCGGCCTCCCAAAGTGCTGGGATTACAGGCTTGAGCCACCGCGCCCGGCCATATTTTGTGCAATTCTCATTTAAAAAGAACAAAATGCATAATGCACTTATCACTGTATATGCTTCATTATCAAGTATAAATCCTGACAGGAGAGACTTTCCGTTTGGGTTCAGCAATTAGGAAAAGAAAATTTTTTGCTGACAGTTTTATATATCTGATGTTTGAAATAATTTACCTGTCTATGGCTCTGTACATTTCAAACCTTGTTTATCCTGCTAGATAGTGTAGGACTCATTTATATCTCCTTCATGTCATGATGCTGGTGATGGTAGGAGTATTCCCTGCGGTATTCTCATACTGGGATGACTAGTAGTAACTTAGCTGTACTCAGAAGAAACCACCATCTACATATATAAGCCCCTAAACCAAAATGAAATATATCCCCAGTTGAACTTCCCCTTAACCAGATGCCCAAAATGTCCATGAGCTCTTTAAAGCCATCCAAAACAAGGGGAACTGTGATAGTAGAAAGAGGCAGTTGCCTTGACAGACTTTAGTTAAAATATCTTACTTTTGAAGAAAAAAAAAAAAAAATGACCACATTGTGCGGGTCCTTCTCAGGGCCTTGGAAGGAGCCAGGGTAAGTGAGGAGGAGCCAGGGTAAATGAAGAGGAGCCAGGGTAAGCTCAAGGTTCATTAGCTTCTTGGTCAATTGACCCGTGTATCTAGGAGTCACTCAGATGTGAACCCTTTAATGAGACTGCTCAGGAGAGACAGCTGAGGGAATAGAGAGACATGCTCTGGGCTAATGAGGTTTCCAGATCCAGAGGGTACTCTTATCACTCAGTCTTTGCTATTGCATAGCAAATGCCCTCTTCTACATTTTTAATTTCACCTGTTTTTTAAAAAAAATCTTGCAGGTTTGGCCAGGTGCCGTGGCTCACACCTGTAATCCCAGCACTTTGGGAGGCCAAGGTGGGCGGATCACCTGAGGTCGGGAGTTCGAGACCAGCCTGGCCAACATGGTGAAACCCCGTCTCTACTAAAAAAATACAAAAAATTAGCCGGGCATGGTGGCGGATGCCTCTAGTCCCAGCTACTAGGGAGGCTGAGGCAGGAGAATCGCTTGAACTCGGGAGGTGGAGGTTGAAGTGAGCCAAGATCATGCCACTGCACTCCAGCCTGGGCAACAAGAGCAAAACTCTGTCTCAAAAATAAATAAATAAAAATAAAAAAAATAAAGGAAGAAACAAAGAAAAAAAAATCCTGCAGGTTTGCAATCGGAAACAGTTTGGTAGTTTCTCGAAAAGCTAAACAGAGAATTACTGTATGGTCTGGCAATTTCACTCTTACGTATGTATACCCAAAGGAATTCAGAGCAGAGACTCAAACAGATACTTGTAAGTCAATATTCATAGCTGTGTTATTCAGCATAGCCATGTGTCCATCAACAGATGAGCAGATGAATAAACTCTGGTATATGCATGCCAAGGAATATTATTCAGTCATAAACAGAAAAGAGTTCTAAAACATGATACAATATGGGTGAACATTAAAAATATTACACTAAGTAAAATAAGCCACATAGAAGAGGACAAATAGTTTATTATTCTACTCACATGAAATATCCAGAATATGCAAATTTATAGAGATAAAAGGTAGATTAGAGGTTACCAGGAGCTAGGGAAAGGGAGGGGGGGTGAGGAACTATTATATCCAAGTTTCTATCTGAGATGATGAAAGAGCTTTGGACATAAATACTGGCAATGGTTGTAGAGCATTGTGAATATAATTCATGCCACTGAATTGTACACTTAAAAATTATTAAAATGGTAAGTTCATATTCTGTATATTTTACCACACTCAAATAAAAGAAAAAAAGAGCAAGGTAAGATTTGAGCATCAGAAATGAATTTGTCCAGATCAGGTTATTCATGCATAAAAAATATTTACCTAAAATGATCATAACAGCTGAGGGGTAGTTGCACGTGCCTGCAATCTCAGCTACTCAGGAGACTGAGATGGGAGGATTGCCTGAGTCCAGGATTTCAAGATCAGCCTGGGTAACACAGTGAGAACCCATCTGTAAATTTAAAAACAGATATAAAGTGATCACAATCTCTTGAATAAGAATTCTATAGATCTTACTTCACACCAACCACATGTATATCCAAAAAAATCTCGCAGATTACTGAGCCAATGAAAATGAGTATTAGGCCGGGCACAGTGGCTCATGCCTGTAATTCCAGCACTTTGGGAGGCCAAGGCGGGCTAATCACCTGAGGTCAGGAGTTCGAGACCAGTCTGATCAACATGGAGAAACCCCATCTCTACTTAAAAAAAATACAAAATTAGCTGGGCTTGGTGGTGCATGCCCTTCGGAGACTTGAACCTGGGAGGCAGAGGTTGCGGTGAGCCAAGATCGTGCCTTTGTACTCCAGCCTGGGCAACAAGAGCGAAAACACTGTCTCAAAAAAAAAAAAAAGAAAGAAAGAAAGAAAGAAAGAAAATGAGTATTCATCTGGCATACATTCGCCAAACCTCCCTACACTTGTCAGCAATCTATTATGGGTGGATTACACGGCAGTGAACATGTAGTTTGGAGAGATGGTGTGGGTTGTATTTACCACTGTTTGCCTTCTAAAAAAGAACAAACTTACTTGATGGTGATTCAGCTGGCCTAATTTCCTTCAGACCCTGAAGTGCCTAAGGTCTGCTTAATGTGCCTCAATGTCTATCTGTTTAGACACCGACAACCAGCTGGAAAAGCAGGGAGGCTCCAGCCCCTCATACCGAGGCCCAGGCAAGCTTGCAGTTTCACCCTGAGCACGAAAGCGTTGATAAGGAGAATCCTTAAGTGGATGGAAGATACGTGTGCTACCAGGACATTTTGAGTCATCTCTCTAAATGTATAATCATTTGTAATTCCTGCCTCCCATTCCTCCTTTCCCCCAGATTCTCCTTTCTCCCAGTTACCTCTCAGTTCCTTTATCTAAGACTCAGCAGTGTCCAAGGGGGAGAATAGAGTCATGGGTTCTGTATTAGTCTATTTTCACACTGCTATAAAGACATACCCAAGAGTGGGTAATTTATAAAGAAAAGAGATTTAATTGACTCACAGTTCCACATGGCTCGGGGTGGGGGGCCTCAGGAAACTTACAGTCATGGCAGAAGGGGGAACAAAGACCTTCTTCACATGGTGGCAGGAAAGAGAGAGCTAGCAGGAGCAGGGAAAATTGCCTTATAACACCAGCAGATCTCATGAGAATGCACTCACTGTCACAAGAACAGCATGGGGGAAACCATCCCCTTACTCCAATGCTTCCCACCAGGTCACTCCCTAAACACCTGCAGATTACAATTCAAGATGAGATTTGGGTGGGGACACAAAGCCTAACCATATCAGGTTCTTAATTTCTGTTTCTGGTTGGGTCAGTAAAGCCCCTTCCTCATCCCTCTTTTCCACTCATCACTAGAGACAGAAACAAAACCGTGGATTCAGGCTGCTAAAAGCCTAAAACAAAACAGAACAGAACAATAACAACAAAATAAGGTGAGTTGGACAAGCTTGGTAGAGACTATATTGGGTAAGGTGAATTAAATACTGTTTGATTCTGAAACAAATTCCAGAATGGCTTAGCACAATAAAAGTCTTATTTTCATTCAAGCAAAATCTGATATGCTTGTTCCTATTGGGCAGCTGGCTTTCCATGTAGTCATTCAGGCATCTGCACTCCTTCCATCTTGTGGCTCCACCATCTTATAGGGCTTCCAGGTTTTCTGCTAGATTCTGTGTATGTGACCAGTAAGCAGGAGAGACAGGTGGTGGAAAACAGCTGAGGTTGTTTCTGGGAGCCAGGCCTGGAAGGGATGCACAACACTTTTGCTTACATCTCATTGGCTGGGACCCAGTCCCATGACCCCCACTTAGCTGCAAAGGAGTCTTGGAAATAGGTTCTGGTGAGTGTATAACAGTGTCTCTGCACAGGGACTTTAAAAGTCATGTGACCAAATGCCTTTTCCCACCTTCTGTGCTATTTTATCCTCACTCCACCATCATAAAACAGGAATAGTCTTGCCTTACAAGAGGAGGAAATGGAATCACAGAAACCTCGAATGCAGGACTGAAGCCTGGATAAGGAAGCCTGGGATGTCTTGACTCTGTGTGCCCCTCCACCTTCCTGGCTGGGTGCCTGTGGTGTCTTCTTTCGTGACCTGCTCTGAGTTTCAGGGCAGGCTAGGACAACCTCCTCCCAGAGGGAGATCAGCTTGGAACATCTGGGATCCATATGCTGCTGGTTTCCTTAATAGCTCTGAGTGCAATGCAAGGTATTGGTCTTAAGCCCTGAAATCCTGCCTGGTCTGCTTTTCGTCTCTCTGAGAGATCTCCTCTCCGCTATTGCACTATTTGAAGGTGGATTTCAATGGACACCGCCTTCTATAACAGCTGACAGGGAATTCTCAGTGGAGGCCAGTTGATTTTGGAGCAATTCCTGCTGTCAGTCCTGCAAAGTCCAAGTTTCCTGACCTATGGGGCATGATGACAAACCCATCTGCTTTTGCAGTTAGTCATTTGAGGGGCTTAATTGTAAAACGTTTGTCTAACATGAAGCTGAGATGGTGCACAGAAAAGGATACATTTATTTGACCGGTCATCCCACTCCCTGCCCTCTTGCAAGTCTGCTCCAGGACCAAGCAATGCAGGTTGTCAGGATATCCAGGACACGTTCAGCAAGAAAAGCCTTTTGCCCTCTCTCTGTGTAGATCTCCATCCAGACATCTGTCTTGGCATTTTATTTTTCATGAAAGTGATCTTAGAGATGAAGTTGGCCTCCACCATGTGATCATAATTCATAAAGTGAAGAGCCATATTAAGAATTGGGGAGATTAATAAATCGTCAATTCATAATGGATTTCTATGGGAAACCAAAGTGTATGGTGTGCAACTTTAACTTTCTGAGGTTGCAACCAAGAACTGCATGACTATGAATGTTCTTCCCAAGGCATCCTTTAGTCGCACATAGTCCTGACCTAGATGGACTGTGTGCTGACTCCCAGAAAGATTCTTTATGTTTTCACATAGTTCTATTGCTAAAGTTGCCTTACAAATAACTGTGAGAAAGTAAATGTTACATCAACACAGCATACAAAAGCAACAAGGCTGAAAAATACAATTGCTTTAAAGTTAGGGAATGTAGCTTTCAAATGTTCAATGAAAGGGATAAGATCTGTATTCCTGTTTTCTCTTTCACTATTTCTGAACATATGTGCATTCAGATTTGCTTTCTCTGTACCACAATGAAGAAGGAAGGGAGGTGCTTTTAGGGGGATGCTTTCAAATGTGCACATCTGACCAAAAGTGGGGTTTATCTCCTTACATAGCCAGACATCCTGGAGGTAGGGTGGTGCCAAGGTTGGTTGATTCAGTGGTGCAAAGACATGATTTTTTTACTCTGCAGTCCTCAGGCATTCCCCCCTCATAGCCACAAGATAGCTGCTGCAGCTCCAGACATCACATCCTCACACAACTATTGCTAAAAGCTGCAATGTGTTTTCTCCTCTTATGAGAGAGAAAGATCTTTGTTAGAATCTCCTAGTAGACTTCCACTTGTATCTCACTGGCCTGAACAAGGTCAATTCTTATCCCTCATACAATCATTGACCAAGGGGAATGAAATTATCATAACTGGTTTAGACGAGTGGTTTTCAAACTTCAGCACAAATTGGAATCTACTTCTGGGGTAGATTGCTAAAATACAGATTGCAATGCTCCACCACCAGGGTTTCTGATTCAGTAGATTCTAGTAAGTTGTCCGGTATTCTGCTGTGGCTAGTCTGGGAATTATACTTTGGGAACCACTGGTTTAGATTGATTTGATTCATTTTCTAGTGCTGGGGAAAAGTCACCTTTATTGAAATCTGCTCTGAAAGCAGAGTCAAGGTTGGGGGAACTAGGAAAAAGCATTAGAATAAATGAGTTAGTGAGAGAAAGCTTATTAGGTAGGCACCCAGATTCATCTACAATATATATTTTTAAATTTTTTCCTCCAAATTTTTTGCCTTCTTTTCAAGACCACTGCAGATTTGATGGTTTTCATGAAATATTTTCATTAATTTGATTCCTACAGCAAGTCCTTTTCCTTCGGGACTAACATAAATCCTAAATCCATCACTGTGTACTGCACACACTAAATTATGTAGAGCTTAAATTATTTCTCTCTGTATCTATTACCTTTTGCCCTTCTCTGTAAAATGTTATCAGTCTTAGTGTTTGTTCAGTCAGCCAGCTTTATTAGATCCATTTTAGGTTTCTCACCATCCTCCTTAGCTCTTCCCAACCTAAACACTTCTGTGTCATCAGCAAATTTTTCCACATGGCCATTCACTGCATCCTCTAAGTCATTAGCAAGTATATTGCGCTAAATCACTGGAACTGCTAACTTGAACTTCGTGTATTAGCAGCATCTGAAACAAGTATACCAAGACTGGCAGTACACTTAGATCAGAGATTCAGTTTCTTGGTTGAAAAATAAAATATGTATAACTCATATTTGATTCCATTCTTTCCTGTGCAGAGTTTGCAGTAGATTCATTGTGCTTGTGTTATTGTGACTGTAGTGTTATATGTAAGAAATCTTTGCTTAACCCAAGGCCAGAACAATTTTCTCCTATGTATTCTCCTAGAAATTTTCTAGTTTTTGTTTTTATGTTTAGATCTCTGATCCATTTTGGTTTAATTTTTGTATACGGTGCAAGAATTGAACCAGAATTAATTCTTTTGCCTATGGATATCTTATTTTTCTATCTCCACTAGGTCAAAACATTATACTTTCTTCCTTGAATGGTCTTCATACTTGCATGGGTCTATTTCTGGATTCTCTCCTTTTTCCTCTGTTGATCTTGTTGTCAAGACTGTCTTGACACCAGTATTGTACTTATTTTAATTACTCTGTTCTTAATTACTCTACTCTGTTCCGCTAATCTATTTATCTCTCTTGATGCAATACTATAGTATCTTAATTACTGTAATTTTATAATAAATATTAAAGTAAGATAATGTAAAATATTTCTTCCCTTTTTTTTTCCAAGTTGTTTTGGTTTTCCTGGTTCGTTTACATTTTCAAATGAATTTTAGAATCAGCTTGTCAGCTTCAACAAAAAATTTCCACAAAATGGATTTTTTATTGTGAATTTATGTTTCTATAGATTAATTTGGGGGAAATTTGACATGTCAGCTAGACTGGGCATCTGACACATCAAACTGGTAAATCTATTTATTTAGATGTTTCAATTCTCTCAGCATTGTTTTGTATTTTTAAGTGTAAAGGTCTTCTACATATTTTATCAGATTTATCTCTATTTCATATTTTTATGCTATTGTAAATGAAATGTTTAAAAATTTAATTGGTAGTATACAGAAATAACTGATTTTTGTATAATAATTTTATATCCGGTGATATGTCTAAAGCTGTTCATTAGTTTGAGTAACTTTTTATAGCTTCCATAAGAGGTTTTACATAGTGTCATCAGGAAATAAAGACAGATTTACTTCTTTTTCTATCTGAATGCCCTTATTTCTTTTTCTTGCTTCATTTATCTAGTTAGAACCTCCAATAAAATACTGAAGAGAAGTAGTGAGAGTGAACATCCTTGTCTTGTTCCTGATCTTCAAGGGAAAGTATTTGTTCCTTCACTATAAATGTTAGCTATAGGCTTTTCATCGATAACCTTTTTCAGTTGAAGGCATTCTCTCTGATTCCCAGTTTGCTGGGACTAGGAACTCCAGTTATACATATATTAGGCCACTAAAGATGCACTACAACTCATGGATGCTGGTGGGGGGTGGTATTTTGGTTTTTGTTTGTTTGTTTTTTAGTGTTTTCCCTCTCTATTTGCTTTTGCTTTGTTCCTATTGCTGTGTCTTTGCTAATCTTTTCCTGCATAATGTCTCATCTGTTTTAATTCCATTCAGTGCATTAAAAAAAACTCAGATATTGTAATCCTCATAGAATTTCACTTTTTTGTGTTCTATGTTCCATGTCTGTACTTATCACACATGATCTTTCCTCCAATTTCTTGAACATAGCGAAACAGATGATGGTTTAAATGCCTTTGTCTACTAATTCTGTTACCAATGTCACTTGTGGATCAGTTTCACTTGGTTGATTTCTTCTTCTGACTGTGGGTTGTATTTTCCTCTTTCTCTGCATGCCTAGTGATATTGATTGCATGCCAGACATGGTAAATTCTACCTTTTCGGGTGCTATATATTTTTGTATGACTGGAACTACTCTGAAACTTTATTCTGGAGCACAGTGACATTACCTGGAAATAGTCTGAGCGTTTCAGGTTTGCTTCTAAGGTTTGTTAGGCAGAAACAGAGCAATGTAGTCTGGGTCTAATTCTGCCATACCACTGAGGCAAAATACTTCTGAGTGTTCTACCTAGCACTTCATGAATTATGACATGTTTTGTTCTGGCTGGTGGGAACAGAAACTGTTTCTGGCCCTGTGTGATCTCTGGAAAGTGTTCATTTTAATCCTTTCGGGTAGTTCTTTCACTGAACTTGGACATTTCCTCACATCCATGTGCTGATCAGTTGTCAGCTAAAGCCTCATGGGAGACCCTCCGCATGTTTCTGGAATTCTCTCTCCATATAGATCCCTTCTTTTCTGCCAAGTTAATCACCTTGGCCTCCCTAAACTCTCATCTCTGGCTCTTCAACTTGGAGAGAATATGAGGATCTGCCTGGGTACCTCGATTATAATGCTCAGTTGTTTGGTCAAACACTAGTCTAGATGTTGCTACAAAGGTATTTCATACTTTCATATTCATATTCATATTCAAGTATGAATAACATTTACAATCTGTTGACCTGAAAGAGATTACATTTGGCATTATAGGTGGGTCTCATCCAATCAGTTGAGGCCTTTACAGCAAAAACAGGTTTCTCAGAGAAGGAATTCTGCCTCAAGACTGTAACTTGGAAATTCTGTCTGAGTTTCCATCCTGACAGCTAGTCCTGTGAATTGTGGACTTGCCAACCCCCATAATCAGTTGAATCAATTCCTGAAATGTATCTCCATGTGGATAAATCTAGATCTATCTTATAGATAAAGAATTCTTACAAGTATGTTTGCAGTTCATCCTATTATAAACTTGTAAGTTCCCCAAGGAAAAAGACCATGCCCATTCTATTCACTCCTCTAACTCCAGCATCTAAGCAGAGCTGGATGCGTAGTAGGGGCTCAATAAATAATTTTACAATATTTATGGTGGGTGAATGAGGGCCCTCAGGCTCTAATTATCTCCTAATTAATGGAGATAATTAGGAGTGAATGACAGCCTGAGGTCCCTCATTCACTCACCATAAATATTTTCACAGAGGCCTTCTGGGGACAATATCTCAAACCAGGCGTGGACAAGTTAAATGTGTGACAGCAGATTCCCTGCACTAAGCAGGACAATTGCTATTAACAGTTCTTTTGTTCTCTCTCGGTTACTTTCCTGTACTTACTACCATGTATTTACTTTACAAATAAGTGTTGCAAACTATGTACGTGTGTATGATTTCATTTAATGGCTTCCAGAAGGTTATCATTCATAAGCTGCAATGTACAAGTCAATCTTTTAAAATGAAACACATCTTCTCCTAAAGTATGTCAGTGTTTATATTAAACAAATACGTGCATGCAGCTTCAACAGTGGAGGCCATATGGGTAAGTGACAGATATTATTTTCTCACCCACTTCAAGTCTGCATACTTCCTTTCTAAATAGGACTGCCCCTAAACCTTCTTCCCCTCCACCTTCTCCCTTCCCTGAAGCAGTCATTGGGCCTAGTGAAAAATTTGGGGGTCTGGGCCAGGAAAGTGAAGTTGAGAGACGAAAGCAGGGGCGGCGTGAGGTTGGACTGATAATGAAGGAAAAATAAAGCCCCAATTACTGTTGGGGGGTTTTTGCTGGGTCTTTTTAGAGATGAGGTCTCACTTTGTCACCCAGGCTAGAATGCAGTCATGTGATCATAGTTTACTGCAGCCTCAATCTCCTGGGCTCAAGCTAGCCTCCTGCCTCAGCCTCTCCTGAGTACCTGGGACCACAAGCGTGTGCCACCATTCCTGGCTAATCTTTTTTTTTGAATGTTTTGTAGAGATGGGTTCTCACTGTATTGTTCAGGCTGGTCTCAAACTCCTGGCCTCAAGCAGTTCTCCTGGCTCATCCTCAAAAAGAGCTGAGATTACAGCATGAGCCACTGCACTCAGTCCCGAATTTTTTAGACTGAAAATCCAGGGCAGTCTATACCCACCAGCCTGACTTACACTTTGCAAAGCAGGATTTAAAAGCTATGCCTTTTCACTCCAGGGCCTAGAAAATTAAGAGAGTAAGCAAGGAATCTTTTCAACAAGGAGAATATCCTTCTGCTAAAAAAGAATTTGAGTTTTTCTTTTTCTTACAGTACTGTTTACACTACCACCATTAAGAAACCCTGGTATTTGTGGCAATGTGTTTTCACTGTTAAGCATCTAAACAGAGATTATGAAGTGAGACTTTAAGCAGAAAATCTGTGTTCACCTTCATTCTATCAACCTATTTGCTTGGGTAGATGTATGTATTAATTCAGTTATAGAAATAGTAACTTAAATAATGGATGAGCTCTTATCACTTTCTGTAGACAAAGAGATTTAAGCAACAGGAGAAAAGGCAATTGTATTCATGCAAGTAAACATGTATAATTTATAGTAAAGAGAAAGAAATTGAGAATAACAATGGGAAAATATTAGATATTTTAATGTATCCACTCTTCTTTTTCTTTTCACAGTGGATTTAGGAAATTGAAATGTGTAAGCCACAGCAGCTGAAATTTTAAGTCCTCGGGTATTCTGACATGTGATTACTTCAGTCACATAGAAATTTAAATTTCTTGCTTCGGAAAGAGGCAAGATAATGGGAATAAGAAAAAAAGATACTCTGATAATCCAAGGATGAATTTTAATATGGTGCTTGATTTACTCACCTAACCATCATGATTTGATTCATGCTATGAAACTGGCACAAATAAACACTAAATGAGGCATTTTAGAATAAATTTAAGATGGAAAAGAGAGGGAACTATATTGTACATCATTTGGTAAATCTCATTTCCCTGAAACTTTTTACTTTCTTTACAGTTTTATTGGCTTTTTCTTGCCAGTTTTTATTCTTCATAGTTCAATCATTATGACTGTTAAAAAGAAAGCCAAAATTCATGAAAAACATATAAAAGAAGACTAGATTAATTTTGAAATTATGGACACTCCAGGAAGCAGTCAAGTTAGCACACCTGGTATACAACATACTTGGACTGTTTCCATATTTAATGAAAAATATATTCCACTGAGTATTAACACTAAACAACAGTACCTAGAAATCCATTAATAGTTTTCTAGCTTATTGGAAGATTGAGGTTTTACTATTCCCAGTATTCGGAGCATTATGTAAAAATGCCTTTAAATTTCAACAACTAACCCTGAAGTCATGCCAAATTACTTCCTGCCCCCAATTAGTGGAGTGTACCATTAAATGAAAATATGAGAATTGCAAGAATATCCACAGAGACACTACAAATTACATAGATATTCAATCATCTAATATGAGATGGATCTATGACCAGAACAGGAAGATTCTCTAAAGAAAGTGAAATATTTATTTAAAGGGCCAGTGGATCATGGGACACATGATGGGTTTGTAATGTTCAGTGAAATGTTATGTTCTCACTTCAGGGAGTGTGAACGGTCCAATTTCCTCTAAACAGAATTTTCGTTGTTCGACAAAACCAACTATTACGCTATACCAAGAAATAACAACCTAATAAATAGCGATACAGATGGATTTTCCCTCCTCCCTGTGAAACTTCGCTGGAATTTCCTGCTTCTCTTTTATGTAAGGGATTTCTTTTTTCCATCGTTCCTCTTCTTCTTCTGATTGGTTTGTATCATTTTCGAACATGCATTTTTTAAAGAAATATCAGATTAAAAAATTCTCAGCCTTACATTGTCTCATAAAGATTGCACTGTGATGAAAACCAGACCCAGATTGTAGGTCTGCTTTCATTTTTTTTTTCCTGAAACACAAACAAGAACAATTTCAATAAAAACATTCCACTTCCCACCAGAGACACTGACGATGGTAATTCAGGTATTACCCTATCTGCAAATATGCATCTAACACAAGGGGACTGCATGGAAGTATTTTAAAAGCTTAACCTAAGATTTTCATATTAAGAATGGAATGCTGTATCTTTTGATTCCGTAAAACCCTAATTTTGAAGAAAGGCACGTTTTAAAATGGTCTGGGTAATGACCTGGGACTGCTAACAGGTATCCTGTTGAATAATAAGCTCGCTTGTTCCCTGTTTAGCAGTAGGGAGATGGCACTCAAAGATAAATGGAAAAGGCTGCTTGCGGCAGCATTGTTTATAATAGCCACTAACTGCATGCAGCTTGACTGTCCATTGGGGGAAGCGGATGAAATAAGTTGCAGGATGAAGGGGATGCTGGTGGAGGGTTTAAGAGCAGAGAGGGTAGAAACCAGCTGCCTCATCATGGATCCTGGTCCCACCACTTATGAGTCACACCTTAGGCAAGTTACTTGAACATCAGTTTTCTCATCTGTAAAATAGGGACAACAATAGTGGCAAACTTGGCCAGGTGCAGTGGCTCACGCCTGTAATCCCAGCACTTTGGGAGGCCGAGGTGGGTGGATCATGAGGTCAGGAGTTCAAGACTAGCCTGACCAATATGGTGACACACTGTCTCTACTAAAAATACAAAAATTAGCTGGGCGTGGTGGCATGCACCTGTAGTTGCAGCTACTCGGGAGGCTGAGGTAGGAGAATCACTTGAACCCAGGAGGCAGAGGTTGTAGTGAGCCAAGATCACGCCACTGCACTCCAGCCTGGGTAACAGAGTGAGACTCTGTCTCAAAAACAACAACAACAACAACAACAACAACAACAAAAACAAAAACAAACAAACAAAAAAAGAATAGTGGCAAAGTCTTAACGTTGAAGTGAAGTGTGAGATACAGTTTCTAGTGTTGTTGGTGTTCAGAACAGTGCCTGGCACATAATAGATACACAATATGTGGAACAAGTGCAGTGGCTCACGCCTGTAATCCCAGCACTTTGGGAGGCCGAGGTGGGCAGATCAGAAGGTCAAGAGATCGAGACCATCCTGGCCAACATGGTGAAACCCCGTCTCTACTAAAAATATAAAAATTAGCTGGCCATGGTGGCATGCACCTGCAGTTCCAACTACTCAGGAGACAGGCAGGAGAATCATTTGAACCCAGGACCCGGAGGTTGCAGTGAGCAGAGATCGCACCACTGCACTCCAGCCTGGGCGACAGAATGAGACTGTCTCAAAAAAAAGAAAAAAAAAAAAGATATGTGTTGAATAAATATAAAGAGCTGGCCAGAGTGTCCAGACAATAGGTGTCATGCAGATGGTAGCTATTATTATGGTACATCCATGCAAAATGGAATATTAGACAGTAATTGTAAAACTTTATGTATCACTATGTCAAAATAGGTTAAAATGAAAAATAAGATAGAAAAAAGCATGTATAAGGTGCTACAAACTTTATAAGAAAATGGCCAAAATGGGTATAAAATGTACAAGTATTCTAATATACATGTATACACACACGCACGCACACACACGCACACACGCAGCCTGGAAGCATCCATCGGTGCTGGTATGCCTATTTTCCTTTGCACACTCTTTTTACTGTTTGAATTTTGACCACTTGCGTATGTGGGAGGATCCTCTTCTAGGAAGCAGACTCCGAATTGAGACTAGTGTGTCAGAAAATTATTAGCTCTTGGAATCAAAACTTGTAGAGGGGAAGAAAAGGAAGCAGGACTGGGCAGATGGAGAAGTTGATCTACCGTGGATTCCCAACCAAGGCCTCAGTCAACCACTCAGGGAGCTCTGAAGCCGGGATAGCCCCTCGGAGTTGCCCCAAGATGGGACAAGGGGCCAAGCCCTCCTACCTCTGACGACCAACTGATCAGTCACTGGCTGCAAGCTGTCCCTGGAAGGGGGCAAATCCTGAGAGAGATTTTCTTCAGCTAAGGCAATGCCCAAAGAGGGTTGACCATTCAGAGCCTGTTCCAGCAAAACCCCCAGCAACTGACAGGTAAACTCTTCCTTCCTAAAGGGAGACCATGTGGTACATTACAGAACCTGCTACATCATTCATTCTTTCAATAAATGAACAACGTAGATGTCCATTTTTATTTTATTTTATTTTCTGACCGGAGTCTCGCTGTGTCGCCAGGCTGGAATGCAGTGGTGTGATCTCGGCTCACTGCAACAACCTCTGGTTCAAGTGATTCTCGTGCCTCAGCCTGCTGTGTAGCTGGGATTACAGGCATTTGCCACAACACCCAGCTAATTTTTGTATTTTTAGCAGAGACAGGATTTCACCATGTTGGCCAGGCTGGGTCTCGAACTCCTGACCTCAGGTGATCCACCTGCCTCAACTTCCCAAAGTGCTAGGATTACAGTATGAGACTCCACTCCTGGCATTATCAAATATTTAATTTTCAGTGTCAATGGTGAAAACACAGAGCTAGCCCAATTATGGGGAGCAGGTAGCCTCTGTGATGTGATTTAAGGGGTGCCATAGGGCTATCTGCCCTTCTCCCAAGTTTTTTCCGCGCTACCCTGCCAAAAGTACATGAAGTTTTAACAGTTTGTTAAGGGATGGCTTAAGGCAGCGCTTCCTGGAGAAATTTATTTGTGTTCATTAACTGCCTTAATAAGTTACTCAATAATTGTTTCTTATCTATCAATAATTCAGAAAAACATGGACTTGGCCAGTCGAGAACAAAACATTGACATTGTCCAGTTTTTCTAGCTTAGACTTTCTACTATTAGTAGGAGTTTAGGGTCGATTCTCTGAACAACCAAAGGAGCATGAATAGAATACAGAGAAATGTTCTACAAAATGGGTTGTGTGCACTTGACAGGGTGCAAAAGACATCGGCTGGCCCTTTCTTGGAAGCATAGACGTTTGCTATGGAAAAGAAATGTGAGACCCTCTACACATCATATTTTTGCCTTTAAAAAAAGAAAAGCAAGGAAGAAGTGGATTTTCTAGTATCATATTTAATAAACATTTGGAGGCCCCCTTATTTGGTCTGTAAGCCAGATAGTCTCATTTCAAGGACAGTACCGGAGAGCTGCAGTGAAAAGCCCTAATACCACAACAGAGATGGAGGGGACAAAGACGGCTTCACTTTTAGCTTCTTGTAGTATTTTGCCCATCACTCATTCTTGGAGAACCACATTGCCAAAATTATTTAGTTTTTTAGATTTTTTTTTTTTTTTGAGACAGAGTCTTGCTCTGTTGCCCAGGCTGGAGTACAGTGGTGCCATCTCAGTTCACTGCAACCTCCACCTCCCGGGTTCAAGTGATCCTCATGACTCAGTCACTGTAGTAGCTAAGATTACAGGTGCATGCCACCACGCCCAGCCAGGTTTTGTATTTTTAGTAGAGACGGGGTTTCACCATGTTGGCCAGGCTGCTCTCAAACTCCTGACTTCAGGTGATCTGCCTGTCTTAGCCTCCCAAAGTGCTGGGATTACAGGTGTGAGCTGCTGTGCCTACCCAAAAATTATTATTATTATTATTATTTTTTTTTTTTTTTGAGATGAAGTCTCACTCTGCCACCAGGCTGGAGTGCAGTGGCACAATTTCAGCTCACTGCAGCCTCCGCCTCCTAGGTTCATGTGATTCTCCTGCCTCGGCCTCCCAGGTAGCTGGGACTACAAGTTTAGTCCCACCACGCCCGGCTAGTTTTTTGTATTTTTAGTAGAGACGGGATTTCTCCATGTTAGCCAGGATGGTCTCAAACTCCTGACCTCAGGTCATCTGCCCGCCTTAGCCTTCCAAAGTGCTAGGATTACCGGCGTGAGCCACTGCGCCTGGCCTATTTAGTTTTAGCTAAACAAAATTATTATGTGGCATTGATCATTTGGTGACATGGTACCTTGGATTGGATCCTGGAACAGAAAAAATATATTGATGGAAGAACTGGAGAGATACAAATTAAATCTGTGGTTTAGTTAATAGTGCTGTACTGGTGTCAATTTCTTAGGTTTGATAAGTATATTATGGTTATGTAAGATGTTAGTATTCGAGGAAGCTGGGTGAAGGGTGTATGGGAATTCTCTGTTCTATCTTTGCAATCCTCTGGTAAACCTAAAATTCTTTTGAATTAAAATTTCTTTTAAAAATATATTTGAAATATAGCTTTTTAACATGCATTATTGTTACCAACAAACATTGAGCCATGGATAGTGTTGCTTTGCAACGTTAGAAACTAATTTGAAATTAAGAACCCACAATATTAAAATGAGCCTCTGGTTTTGTTTCAACTGTAAAGTTGTGTGAGTCTCAAACCAGTATTTTAAAACTTCTTATTAAATATTTATACATACTTAGCAACCTCTTATGAGATTTCTTATCTAATAGCAAAGCTACTGTTGAAGAAACTGCTGCAGTATAAACCAGTGAAATCATTTACATAAAAGCATAGTAAAAATTCAAAGTGCCCTCTTTAGTTAGAAAAATCTTTTGGAAGACACAAAGCACAAAATGTTAGTGAAAATGATAAACCACAGGGTGATTGCTGAATGGGCTGTTGCTGAATGAATAAAAGTTGAGATGCTTCCAACATGATTCCATAATTGAGCTGCTAGATTCTGTTTGAATAATGAAATACATGAAGAAATGCTTTTATGTGGCTTGCCAAAGAAAAGATGTACCAGAAAAAGATATATTCTCAATAGTAAATGACTTCTTTAATTTAAAAAATGGGGAAAGGGGGAATGGGGGTTTACCCATATGAGTCTAACCACTCAGGGAGTAGCTGCTTTGATGGAATTATAAAAGTAGAGACATCAGCCGGGTGCAGTGGCTCAAACCTGTAATCCCAGCACTTTGGGAGGCCGAGGCAGGCAGATCACGAGGTCAGGAGATCGAGACCATCCTGGCTAACACGGTGAAACTCCATCTCTACTAAAAATACAAAAAATTAGCCGGGCGTGGTGGTGGGCACCTGTAGTCCCAGCTACTGGGGAGGCTGAGGCAGGAGAATGGAATGAACCCGGGAGGTGTAACTGGCAGTGAGCCAAGATCTCGTCACTGCACTCCAGTCTGGGTGGCAGAGCAAGATTCTGTCTCAAAGAAAAAAAAAAAAAAGAAGAGACATCAAGGGGAAATCCACAGGCATGGCCCCTCCTGAAACATCCGTTCGCTGCATCATCAGCCATATGAATATTATTGCTACAAAAAGTTGAACCAGAAATCCACAAAATGTTACAGGTGTCATCGGTGTGGTTACTTGATTGAAAAATAGAAGCAGAATCTTAATGAGATGGGGAATAATGGTGAAAATCTTTTGTGCCCTTGGAGGGTTAAAAGTTATTTCATGACAAAGCACTTAAAAGTATTGTTAAACTTGAGATAGATAATGTGTTATTCTTTTATAAATACAAAGGTTCAAATCTGGCTTTTTCTGAGGCCAATACACTATTCATCAGATATTTCCAAAACTATGTTTGATCTGTCCATTTGAGATAAAGGCGAGGAGAAAATAGTGTTACAATGAGGGAGAAAGTAATAATTCTTGAAAGAAATTCATGCTATGGAAAGAGCTCTTTGGAAATGCATGCTTGGAAATATTCTCAAATACACGTGGGTTTTGTTGCCAAAAACAATACAAAAACTCATATCTGTACACATTAAAAACCCTGGAAATATAATTTTCTAACCTGCCCCAGTTTTTTTCTAAGTGAAGAATTTTATCATGTTTTGAAAATATTTGTTGGAAATACTAAAAATGTCAAATCTTCCAATTAGTTTGCAACAACCACTATTTGATAACCAGAAAAGCAGAGATTTATCAGCTCATAAGACACTTTGGCATAATTAGTGGATGGAATTTAAAAATCAGTATTATAGGTTATTAAGGATAGTTTTCTAAAAAGATACTTCTTGTATGTGAATCTACATACAGTATTTTTGTGAAGCATATTTGAATCTATTATAACAATTAAAATATACCAAACTTGGCCAGGTGCCTCATGCCTGAAATCCCAGGACTTTGGGAGGCCGAGGTGGGCAGATCACTTGAGCCCAGGAATTTGAGATCAGCCTGGGCAACATGGTGAGATTCAGTCTCTACAAAAAATACAAAAGTTAGCCAGGCGCCAGGGCGTGCGCTTGTGGTCCCAGCTACTCGGCAAGTGGAGACAGGAGGAGGCAGAGGTTGCAGTGAGCCAAGATCCTGCCACTGTACTCCAGCTTGGGCGACAGAGTGAGACACTGTCTCGAAAAAAAAAGAAAAAGAAAAAGAAAAAAAAAACCATATATATAGAGAGAACTCGAAATCAGTATCACAAATTGTGTTTGATATTGCTATGCCACAAAATGTTAAACCAAGACTTTCACTAATCAAAAATTTTTAATCTTATTTCAACTTTTTTCTTTAAAAATTATTTAATTTTTATATTTTATAATGTTCATAATGTTAATATTTAATATTTAACATAAAATAGTAGCTATTAAAGCCTGGTGACATATAAATAAATATAGATGTTAGATATGAAATATTTTAAAAGTAAATATATTAGAAACACATGCTCAAAAGTTTTTTCTGACGGGGCACGTGATATGTGGTCTTTTACAGAGAATAGCCAGTGAGACACAGCAAATAAAATGGGTTCGTTTAGTTCTTTATAAAATCTATCAGAGAAAATGTTCCCTACAATATACATGACATACCAATCCTAAAGTATGCATTGATCCTCTATTGCCAGGCAAGCCAAATTGGGAAACTAATTACATAAACGTTTTTAGAACTGTTCAAAAAAGTCGTCCATTTACCTCTGGTTAAAAGTCAAGTTCTTGGAGCACAGCCCTAGAGATGCTGATTCAGCAAGATGAGTATAGACCCAAGAATGTAGATTTTTCAAAGCACTGAAGCAACTCCTAATTTTGAAGATGAGGAGAGGCAGATCTAGAGAGTTAACATGACTTGGTCAATGGTATATGGGGAGTTCACCAATCAGAGCCAGGGCTAGAGCCTCCCCAGCCCCGTTATTTCCCTGTGCAGCGCCCCCCTTTGGCACATCCTGCTCCTCAAATGAAACTCTGGTGCCTGCCTACTTAGATATTAGCAGATTGGAGGAAAGCAATCAAGGGGCTCCAATTTCAATGCTTCAGCTAGAAACCACTCGTCACTTGCAAAATATCCTTTGAATTTTCTGGTGAGACTAATGGCCACAGCACTTTATAGAGCTAAAAACAAAAGGCTATTGTTGAGTTTGTTATTGTTGCCATGTTGCTAGGAGAGCCTCTGCGATGGAATGTGCCATTCAATACAAGCTTTGCTTCTCTGGTACAACCCTACCATGTGCAAGGGACATGGCCCAGGTGCAAGGGGAGTGAGACCATACATTGCAAGGCCAAGGCCAGAACAGCAAGAGAAACGGGAGATTTCCTCTTGGGCTTTGTGGGAGAAGAATCAAAGACTAGCACACAAGTCCTGAAATCACAACAGAGTTCTTCAAATTTAAGAAATAAGCATACATGAAAATTCCAAATGTTAAGCTGTTTTTGCTTTTGTGGTCCCTAAACTTGCCCATTGCTCATTTGGTTATAGCAAACAGCAGTAAAATGGTCCTGAAATGTACATGACCGTACTTTGTTGGAAATAGGCCATGCCCTGGCCCCAAGTTTGATTTGCTGCTCTTGGAAATACTCCAAGCATGGTGGTGGTATGAGAGTAGGATATTTGCCCAAACACCTAGTTGATCAGATCAGCAAATACAGGCAAAGAAGGTGGTAGATGAACAGAACTGGATACACGTGTGTAAGACAAGTGACAATGTCCTCAATTATATGCTGGAATGAAAAGCACGTGTCCACCACTTTAAGCACCTGAATTCCAAATGACATCACTTTCCTTTGTTATTTGCATCCTGGAAAATACACCTCCAAGGATAATGTGTGCATATATATACATATATTTCCAGGGTGAGGGAAAGTATGAAGAATAAAGGGAGAATTGACGTACCATTTAACATTTTTGAGATGTTTGAAAACTGCCATTGGGAAAATCGTATACTTTTTGCTTAAAAAAATGACACTTTTTATTTAAAAATATTCCTGCATTTTTTATTTCAGGAGAAGGGGAGGTAAGGGCTGTTGTTTAATAAAACCTCCCAAGGCTGAGCACGGCTGTCATTTCTGGAGTCTTTCTGCTGAGTCCATTTCTCCTGTGACCGTGGGCTAAAGGGCACAGCCGCGTGCCCCCACATCTGCTTCTGAATTCTGAACACAGGCCAGAGGAGGGGAAGGGCAGGGTGTTTGCAGAAGCAGAGCCGACCCTTGGGTAAAAATGGGAAAACAAAGAGTGGTCAGGATAGATTCCAGAGTGGTTGGAGTTACAGGGAAATCTTCACTTCCAGTGCCCTCTAGATCCTCAGCGCTACGCCCTGGCCAGCCCTGAGGTCGTGGAGCCCCCTCTCCTGCCCTGGACTGGCCACCCCTCTCACTGGATGAGTGATGTGCTCTGGCTCAAAGGCCGAGGAGGCAGGTGGAGGATGCCTGCTGTGGAACGTGGGTGCTCCCTCCATCAGCATCTACTCACTGGGGAGAGGATCTGCAGCCATCACCTCCAGCCCTGGTCCTGGTAGAGCTGTTGAAGAAAATGGTAATGTCTGCATGGTCACTGGGACCACAACTCAAGGGTGGAGGGGACTGTAATGGGAAGTGGTGAGGAGGAGGCTCCAGGTTCCACTCAGCTGCCCAAAGGCTGGAGGGATAATCTACGACCCTATCCCTAAGGGAGGGATGAAAGCCTTTGCCCTCCATGAAAGGATTCGAGGGGCCTGAGGACCTTCTTAGTGGCCCTGAGGTCATGACGCTAGTTTGTGCTGTGTTGTGTAGGCCACCACTGTATTTTGCTATTGTGGGAAAACAGAGGCAGCGCAATGACTGAGGAAGAAGAAGAATGCAATTCTGTTGGGGGCTTGGAAATCTCCAGCAGGGGCCATCCACGGAAGAGGATACCCCTGGGCCAGGGGAGAGGAAAACAGAGTGCCCAAGGCCTCAGCTTCTCCACTAAGCACCTGTCTCCTCTGCAAGGGGAGAGGGCCACCAGCCGAACCAGTGTCACCTTGCCCAGGTCCCAGAACTTGGGCTCCACAAGCAGCAGTCAGAAGCTTCTGGAGCAGCTCATAGATCCGACCCAGGCCCCCTGTACTCTCTGGTGGTCCTGTAGCAGCCTCCCGCTGGAACTGTCCTCTCACTGCTTCTGTAGAATTATGCCACAAGGGAGAAGCAGCTGGCAATACATGTGACTGGATTTTTCTTTTGTTTTGTTATAATGAGAAAGTGAAGGAATACTCGTGGGCCAATTTGTAGAGAGACAGAGAGAGAGAACATATTAAATATGCTATAAGGAAGGTGGTCTCTCATTTCCCTGCACATTGTTTGGCAAAGATGATGTCATTTCATTCACATGTCAAAAGTAATTGGTCCCTTACCAACCACCTATGAAATTAAGAGCATTTCACATAGATAGATGGAAGATTCAGGGAGCACGGCTTTCATTCATGATTATTTTAGTAATTTCAAAGTGAAACATTTGCCAGACTAAACAACAAAGTTCTTTGCTTGTTTCAAGAGTCCTCTGAGTGTGAATCATGCCTTGATAGACTATTTTTTTTTTTTCATTTGTAGTCTTCACTGAATCTCCAAATGATGGTACACCTAATTCGTCATCACCAGCAGGTTATTGCTGGAGGTAGACAACGCATATCCAAAGACTTCTTGCAAGGTTTTACTGATGGAGTTCCTCAGACACTCTTTATTTTTCCAGTTCAGCTCACAGTCTTGGGCATCAAATGCTTTTTCTCACTCTCTAACTTTGTCCCCATCATTTCTAAGAAAAACACAATTACATTTTGCTTTCAATTCAAGATTTCAGGACTAGTAAGATGATACCAGGGTTGGGTATCCACTGAACAGGAATGGCCAGAAAGATCCAGGAACTGAAATTGGGTTAGCAGATTACAGCTTCGGTGACCCTGAGAAGTTGAGCCCCCAAACCATGGCTCTACCCTAGGAGAGGCAGAGCCAAAGGGTTTGGCATCAGGCAGATATTGCAAACCCGAGAAGGCAATACCCACAATCCAGAAACTCAAAAATCAGAGATGCAGCTAGGTAGCAAACACAGGGTGTGGGAGCCAGGAATAAGCCGGGAAGAGACTGGGGAAAGGCGCCATGGCTGTCACATGCCTCCCACCAGGGCCAACTAGAATCCCAACTGCAGAGGCTGGGCCCATTGGCGACCCCAAGCAGCACCCACAGTCTGGAGTGTAAAAGTGGGTGGAAGCGCAGCCACCTGACAGCGATTGCAAGGGAGCAACTATTCCATGTTTCTTGATACATGCAGCAGTTCCGAGGTGATGCCCGTAAGCATTCTCAGTCTCAATGGGTTCTTCTGTACATCGACTGTAGTGACGCCTGCATTTCACAAAACATGTGAAACTCAAGGTGGCCGCGTACAAACATGAAGAAGAAGGGATGCAATATTCAGCTTATGTAGATGAAGATGAAGTATCATTTCATGTGGTGACAGGGTAGCTGGCAGTGGTAAAGAGTGGTGAACTTTCAGGGAGGCATGAAAAAAATTATTGTACATGGAGCAGAAAGTCAGAAAGCAAAAATGTGAAGGTCCCAGGAGCTATTTTAGAGCAATGCTTCCCAGCCTTTTTCTAACCCATGGCATTCAGAGAAATTATCATTTTTCTTTTCTTCTTTGACATTTATTTTAAATTCTGGGGTACATGGGCAGGATGTGCAGGTTTGTTATACAGGTAAATGTGTGCCAAGGTGGTTTGCTGCACAGATCATCCCATCACCTAGGTATTAAGCCCAGCAGCCATTAGCTGTTCTTCCTGATGCTCTCCCTCCTCTCGCCCCCCACTCGCAGGCCCCATTGTGTGTTGTTCCCCACCATGTGTCAGTGTGTTCTCATCGTTCAGCTCCTCCTTATAAGTGAGAACATGCCATGTTTGGTCTTCTGTTCCTGGGTTAGTTTGCTGAGGACAAAATGTGGCATGAGAATAACATGTAATAGGAGCACAACATGAGGCTTCTCGCTCCATCCATGTCTCTGCAAAGGACATGATCTTATTCCTTTTTACGGCTGCATAGTATTCCATGGTGTATGTGTACCACATTTTGTTTATCCAGTCTATCATTGATAAACTTGGCATTTGGGTTGATTCCATGGAGAAATGATCATTTTTCTAAGGCACTCTTGGATAAAGGTTTGCTTGCCACTGAAGGCAAGAGGTTCTGGGTTTCAGCCCTTGGGCACTTGCCTGGATGCCCTAAGTGTTAAACTGGGGGCTAAGGGTAGTCACTCTCTCCTCACACTTGGAACTCATTCAAGGTTCTAAGTTGAGGAGCTCAATTTTAGAAGACTGGGAAGGAATAAACAGAAATGAAGCATGTCACAATGGACTTTGGATCAGTGTACAAAAACCCATACCTGCTGTGGGCCAAACTCCACTTACACTAGGTGTAAATTCCTGCTCTCAGGGAGCTCCCAGAAGACGGAAAGAATGGAGAAAGAAAAGCACTTGTTATGACGAACTAACTGTGACCCACGGGGTGCGATGAGAAGGTGAGTTTATTCTATCGCCACCTCCTTTTAGAGGATTTGCTAAGGCCCACCCTTTCACAGCCTGGGGAAAACTCAGGGGCCCATAGCTTTCCTCATCACCTTTAGACATTAAAAGTGTCCCAGTTGCTTAAATCTCAAAACATCAGCTCTTTCCAGTAATTAATATGTTGAATCAAGTGTAATAATCAAAAGTATCATGCTTCATTTAAGCATAAAACTTCTCCTGGCTCCCCACCCCCATTGCATTGAGGATGGAGTGCAGTGGTAGTCATGGCTCACTGAAACCTCAAAGTCCCAGGCTCAAGAGATTCTCCTGCCTCAGCCTCCTCAGTGCTAATGGCTGCTGCAGCCAGGTGTTCACTCCAGCTGGTTTCCGAGTTCCCCAGGATCAGATCAGGGAGGAGAGAAGGAAGCTGAGCAAAGGCCTGGAGGCCAGGGTCGCAGCAGTTGGAGGCCAGGGTTGCAGCAGCTCTTCTCTTGTGCGGTGCCTTCACAGGTTCTTCTGAGACCCTCCAACTCTCCATTCCCTGCTGGGCCACAATCCTGGGGCTGTGTCCCCTGGAGCCCCTTGGGGCCCTGAATGCATCTCTTCTGGCTGCTTGCTTATGGCTCTTCCTCAGCCCCAGGGAATCTGAAGTCACTTCCTATTGGGGCTGCCTCACTCTCTATTTGGCTCCTCTTACTCCCTCCTTTCCCCGAACGGCCCTCACCATTCACGGGAAACACGACGAGTCCTTTGTACCCAACTCTGAGTGTAAGCTGACCCCAACACCACAGAGCAATCAACCAGCCAGGGTCCCCACTTCTCAGCCAGACACCAGCCCACTGCATCCCCCAAGCATCAGGAGGCACCCCTACACCTTGGCTTGAGGTAGGGCAAGTGACCTCATTCTTTCTTCCAGGTGAAGCCCACAGCAGAGCTTTCCTCCAAAAATTCCCTACTGTAAATTTCAATGCTTTTCTTGGCTTCTCTCTCATCTTTTATATAGTCTGGAGGTGGGTGGTTGGCTGAGAGTACAAAACTGGTTTCCATAAGCACTTTTTGCAAATCTTGCATCTCACTTTGGAACGTTCTATCTATTGCTTTGGGGCCTCACTTGAAACTGAGACTAAAATAATTCCAATTTAACACCTAGTATAGCAAAGAGCATCCCCCCTTTTTGTTTCAGGGCATAGCACATACAGAAAATGATGATATTTGTGTGGTGCTCTTGGGTAAATGGATGTGCTTTCCATGGTGAGAGCTAACTGGCCAAGAGCTCCAGCTGCTCCAGTTGCCCAATGTGGTCAACTCAAGGCCTAGGGGTGCAAGCACAACCTATTTGCAACATGCCAAGTGCAGGGTCTTCACAGATTCTTTCGAGACCTTTCTATTCCCCCTTCACAGCTGGGCTATAATCCGGACCCACGCCTGTGTTATTTGATGTTGTTTGGGAAGCTGTGTGCTAGGCTGTGGACGACGCTGGGAGTGATGCAGAAGAATAAACTATTCATTCGAGCTGTAAGATCAGGCTGCCTGGAGGTGGTGATGCCTGAGCTGGGTCTGGATTTTGAAGGATGAATAGGAGTTCTCTAGACAACTGCCTTAGTCTGTTTTCTGTTACTTAAAACAGAATACCTGAAGCTGGGTAATTTATAAAGAGAAATTCCTTCCTTCCTTCCTTCCTTCCTTCCTTCCTTCCTTCCTTCCTTCCTTCCTTCCTTCCTTCCTTCCTTCCTTCCTTCCTTCCTTCCCTTTCTCTCTCTCCCTTTCTTTCTTTCCTTTCTTTCCTTTTCTTCCTTTCCTTCCTTCCTTCTCAGGGTCTCACCGCGTTGCTCAGGCTGGAGTGCAGTGGTGCAATCTTAGCTCACTGCAACCTCAAACTTGCAGGCTCAGGCAAACCTCCTGCCTCAGCCTCACAAGTAGCTAGGACTACAGGTGGGTGCCACCATGCCAAGCTAATTTTTAATTTTTTGGCAGAGATGGGGTCTCCCTCTATTACCCAGGCTAGCCTTGAACTCCAAGCCTCAAGCGATCCTCCTGTCATGGCTTCCCAAAGTGCTGGGATTACAAGTGTGAGCCACCATACCCGGGCAGAAATGTATTCCTTATAGTTTTGGAAGCTGAGAAGTCCAAGGTCAAGGGGCTGCCCCTGGTGAGAGCCTTTTTGATGCTAGGGTCTCCACAGAGTCCTGAGGTGGCATGGGACATCACAGCATGCTAGCTCAGGTCTCTCTTCCTTAGGGATCAAGATCCCATATGAGTTTCGGAGGGCACAAACATTCAAACCATAGCAGTAGCCACCAGAGCAAGGACATTCTGGGGAACACAGTGTTTGGTGCAAGGGGTGCACTCAAGCATGTGACGGGCAGGAGGGAAGTGGCTGGGTGGGAGGCTGGAGGCTCCATCCTGGGCAGCCCTTGCTTTCAAGACCTCCTCACGGCTGTGCCCTGCAGCAATTTCACCTCAGCCTCATTCACAATTCCTTCTTCTCCTTCTCACATCTAATTAATTATCAAGTTCTTGTTTTCATCTTTTAATTATTTTCCCATCATCCCATTCCTTCCAGTCCCACACTCACTGCTATGGTCTTCATTGTCTTACTACTGTGAAGGCAAACATCACACGCATGATCATCCTTGCCCCTGTTCCCCTCTGCCAATCCAATTTCTATGCTGCAGCAGCTGTGATGTTAAAATATCAGGCCAGGATTAACTTCCCCCTCCAATCATTTTATTTCTCACTCCGTGAACTCTCAATCCTTCCCGTAACCTGTCCAGGCCCAGGTGCTTTCCCCAATGACTTCATCGGATCTCCACTCAAATAGCACTCTATCAGAGACCCTCCTATAAACGGCAGCACCCTACCTCCAAGACTCCATTTCCTTACCTGGCAGCATTGATTGTCACTTGACATGTTGCATGTTTATCTCATCGTTTTCTGCCCCAGCAGAAGGTGAGCTCCAGCAGGCAGGGATTTGATCTTGTCTCTTGATGCCCTTCCCATGCCTGGCTGGTAGGAGGCCCTCAGTGATAGTTGTTAAATAAATGGGTGAGTAATCCCAGCGGTGAGGCTGAGGCAGGAGGATTGCTTGAGGCCAGAAGTTCAAAACCTCCCTGGGCAACATAGCAAGACTCCCGGCTCAACAAATAATTTTTAAGTTAGCCAGGCATGATGGCTCACACCTGTAGTTTCAAGTACTCGGGAGGCTGAGGCAGGAGAATCACTCGAGCCCAGGATATTGAGGCTGCAGTGAACCATGATCACGCCACTGCACTCTAGCCTGGGTGACAGAGTGAGACCCTGAGTCTATAAACATATAAATAAGTGAATAGAGTGAGGTGTGAGGAGACAAGCAAACTCTGACTCACTTTATACTTACAGTTTCTTTGTGGCATGTAAAGCCATCCTTTTTAACAGCAACCATTCGATATTTATTGAAGATTTACTCTATGAGCAGTGCAATGCTAGCTATTTTATGTGTATTATCTCAGTCTCCACAATAACCTATGAAATAGGTACTATTTCTAGCTCCCCTTTTCATGTAAAGGCCCCTCGACTTTGGACTTCTCAGCTTCCAAAACTGTAAGGAATACATTTCTGGCCGGGTATGGTGGCTCACACTTGTAATCCCAGCACTTTGGGAGCCCATGACAGGAGGATCGCTTGAGGCTTGGAGTTCAAGGCTAGCCTAGGTAACAGAGGGAGACCCCATCTTTGCCAAAAAATTGTTGTTTTTCATTGACTTATAGTAAATAAAAATATGTAATAATACATTAAAACATCAGTAATGTACACTTCACATTGCACAAACTCTGGCAACTTATTTTTTCAGATCTTTTGCCATGTACACATACACACACATATAGTTGACCTGGAGTTTGTGTATGTGTTTATTTGCTTCTTTCTTGTTTTTGCTATTTTACAAAAATGAGATCTCATGATATATATTGTTCCACAAGGTGATGTGTTTCAGATTTTTTTTTTTTTCATGAAAGTTACTAAGATGGACCTCATTGTTTTTTTTCGACTTGCATATGTAGGATATACCGTGATGCATTCAATCTCTTCCTACTGATTGACATTCACATTGGTTTTTTGGTTTTGTTTTGGCTGTACTGTGTTACAAACAATTTTGCAATCAATCTATCTTTCTATATTGTTGATCGGGGCCCAGGTATGTAAGGACATCAGGAGGGAGATTCCTAAATGTGAAATTGCTAGGTCAGCAAACACGCACGTTCTATTTATTTACTATAATATGACACTAGGGTTGTGGTTTCTGTAGCACACATGCCTTGTGGCCGACCCACATCCCCTCCCAGCTCCCATCTCCTGCGTCTGTCCCAGCTCTTTGCTTGAGGCTTTCTCTGGCCGCAGAACTTGTTCTGTCTGTGTCTGAGCCATGGAGTTAAGCCCCCTCACCCCGCCCCGCCCCAGCAGCCTTCAGTCAATGACCCACAGGAATTGATGGTTAAATACCTCCTTGGCTGGGTGGGTTAATTCAGGTACATGTTTTATGCTGGATCACAGTTTCCAGTTGCCCACAGTGGTAACTTGATTGACAGCACGCTCTTCATTCACTCCCTCGCCTGCCCAGCCTCCCTTCCTTAATCCCCCGCTGATATTTCTTAGGGTGACCCCCCAAACAAATGCTTGCACTCAAATCTTGTCTCAAGGTCTGTTTCTGGGGAACCAAAACTAAGAAACTCTCATTTATTTATGAAAAAAAGTGAAGTTTGTTCTTTAAATAAAAGTGATGCATATACTTTGTTTTTTTAAGTATAAAAAGATAGAAAATTAAAAGTAAACATCATCTTCTAACCCAAAGGTAGTAACAGTTAATAGTGTCCTTCATTTCTTCCAAGAAAGAGACATGATTAAACAAATATATATACACACATCCTTTTATATTTACATAAATGGAATAACACTAAACACAATGCAGCCAGGCGTGGTGGCTCACACCTGTAATCCCAGCACTTTGGGAGGCTGAGGGGGGCAGATTATGAGGTCAAAAGATTGAGACCATCCTAGCCAACATGGTGAAACCCCTGTCTCTACTAAAAATACAAAAATTAGCTGGGCGTGGTGGCACTTCCTGTAATCTCAGCTACTTGGGAGGCTGAGGCAGAAGAATCACTTGAACCCGGGAGGCGGAGGTTGCAGTGAGCTGAGATCCAGCTACTGCACTGCAGCCTGGCAACAGAGCGAGACTCCGTCTCAACAACAACAACAAACAAGACGTTTGGCACTTTTACCCACTTAATGATACATCTTGGAGAGCATCGACACTTACCATATACAGAGCTTTTAGTGGCCTTGCATTTTAGGGCCACACCACACGGTTTTTAATCAGTCCCCTATTAGAGAACATTCAGTTGTTTCTAACATGTAGTTACCATCATGCTGTGACAAATATTTTTGTACATATATTTTAGGTCATTTAAAAAATTTTAAATCATAACAGAATCGCTGGGTCAAGGTGTAGCTGCATTTTGTTTTTGTCTTTTAGACATTACTGTTTCTTCCTCTTCAAATAGGCTGCACTGATTTCTACTTCTACCAACAGTGTCTGAATGCCTGTTTCCCCACACCTCCTCAACACTGGATTTATCAAACATCTTAATATTTACTAATCTGTTAGGTGAAATAAGTATTTAATTATTTTATTGTGTGTTTCTTTGAGCATCTATTCATATATTTATTGTCATTTATGGTTCATCCATGAATTATCTGTTTCTATCCCGGACGTATTTTTCTATGGGATTTTTTGGTCTTCTTCCTTTTGGTTTCCAAGAGCCTTTATATAGGGTATGGCTATTAACCTGTTAGATATGGTACTTATATGTCCTCCCATTCTGTGACTTTTCTTTAACTTTGTTTAATAATGATGAAATATTCTCTTATACAAGAGTTTTACATTATTAAATCAAGTCTATTCATTTATTTTCTTGGTTTCTGGATTTTATGTGATGCTTGAGAAGTCTATTCTCCAATTTTAGAAAAATATCCATCTGTATTTCTCTTAGTTCTTTCATTTTTACATTTGCATCATTCATTCATTTGGAGTTTATTTGGTGTTTGTTGTGTTTGAAGAAACTACAAAGAAACGAGAGTGAAGCAAAGAATACAAGCCTGGCTTAAAAGTGCTGAACACCAGTCAGTGGCTTATGCCTGTAATCCCAGTGTTTTGGGAGGCCAAGGCAGGAGGATCATTTGAGGCCAGGAATTCAAGACCAGCCTGGCCAATAAAACATTACAAAATTAGCTGGGTGTGGCCGAGGCGAGAGGATCCCTTAAGCCCAGGAGATTGAGGCTGCAGTGAGCTGGGATTGTGCTACTGGACTCCAGCCTGGATAATACAGAGAGACCCTGCCTCTTAAAACAAACAAACAAAAAAATGTGCTGAACGCTTGGGTGGTGATATTGGGGAGCTGCCATTGATCAGGACCTGCTAAGGGGTTTTCTTTCATGGGGAAGGTGGTCCAGGGTCATTTTCCAGGGTTATTATCAGCATATGCCAGAGCTAGCAGGTACTGGCTCATGAGTGCCAATTTATTATGTGTTATATGTTATACAGCCATTCTTATAAGTTAAGTCCTATTACATTATAATTAAACAAATACTTTTTTCAGAAAGGTAAAAACATTTAAAATCTACCACTTCCAAATCATTTTACCATGTTGTCTTCTTACATATGCCTCTGAGGTTATTTACTGTCATCGTATCTATGTGGTGGAAATAGTACATAGTGTTGATATCACATTGGTTGCTTGAATTGGCCATGGTGGGAGTGAGTATTCACACCTCGGATCTTGGCAAATGCTACCAGTCAGGTTCCTTTTTTTTTTTCCTTTGGAGATTAGCTGATAAGCATTTACCAGCACAACCCTGACTTTGCCTGTCTCCAGATATGCTTATTCAGGGAAGAGGCAGGTGTGCTGGAGAGGAAATCCCAGCATCCATTAGGGAATCAGACTTGAGAACAGTTAGGTTCTGCCCAGTCCTACCACTCTATGATTCCGGGATACTCGTGATTATTCTGCATGGCTACATTGCCAAGGGGAATTTAGTAGCTCAGAAAAACCTGCTTTAGGGGATTTCTCCAGAGTCTTCACATTCCTAACCTGGATCTCATTTTGGTGTAATTCGGCCCTCTGATGAGGCGTGCACAGGATTTCCCTGCAATGTCTCAGATTTAGATTCCAACATGGCAATTCAGACCTATAGACAGAATTATTTATCATCATTCATCTGTTTTCCATTTAATATTAAGTGTTCTTAAAACATTTGACTCTCTGTAAATGCTGTCCAAGTAGCCACAGTGTATTGACATTTTTACTTACTCTCTTCCACATGGCAGCTCATATTTTGTAGAGAGCAAAAGAAGGTTGGGGAAAACAGGGTTTGGGATCTCACACCCACTCTTGAAATAAGGGAAGCATTATTTATCCCAGTTATAAAGAAGAGCCTTTGTTTTATCTTTGTAAGTCAGTTTTTTTAAAGAGCTAAAAACATGTAAAATACATAAAAATCACAGGAAAAAATATATGGTTCAAGTAGTTGTTACATAATTGTATGAGAACCTTCTCACTGAGAATATGAGAAAGTGACTTTGTCTGCTTCAGTATTGTATTTTAAAGATAGAGAGACTTGCAAGTGTTAGCACAAATTTAGAAATTCCTACTAAATCAATTATAACAATAATTTTATGCCTTCACGTCCTGAAACAGACCCATGTACCATATTAATAATGTTTTGAGGGATACATTTCACCAGGAGCTTTAATTATTTTTTACAAATATACCTTGGAAGTCATTTTTGCCCACATTTCACAGATGGTTAGATTGGTCTATTCACTGGCTCTGAAACATTCCAACCTAATTTCCAGTTTCTCTCCATCGTCCTACCTTAAATGCCATCCCTCCTCTTTTCCATGGAATCATCTCAAGTCTTCAAGATTCTACAGTTTTTCCATAATTATTCCCAAGATGAGTGATGCATTGCTTTTCTGGACTTATAACAATTTTCCATATCACCCATTTGGTACCTGATTATACTTTCTCTTGTAACTTACATTGTCAGGCAATTTCTACTCTCTTTACAGTTGACCCTTGAACAACATGGGTTTGAACTGCATGGGTCCTATTATATGGAGATTTTCTTACATCTCTGGCACCCCTGAGACAGCAAGACCAACCCTTCCTCTTCCTCCTCCTTCTCAACCTGTTCAATGTGAAGACCAAGAAGATACAGACCTTTATGATGATCCACTTCCACTTCATGAATAGTAAACGTATTATCTTCTCCTTATGATTTTCTTAATAACAATTTATTTTTTCTGGCTTCTATTATTGTAAGAATATAGTATAGAATACATAGAACCTATAAAATATGTGTTAATTGACGGTTTATGTTATCAGTAAGCCTTCCGGTCAATAGTAGGCTATTAGTAATTAAGTTTTTGAAGAGTCAAAAGTTATGCATGGATTTTTTATTGCAGCGGGACTCAGTGCCCCTAACCCCTGTGTTATTCAAGGGTCAACTGTAGTTTTACCTCAACATTCAGACAAGAGGTTCTGATTCTGAGATGTGTAGACTCCCTGGGAACTTTAGGGAAACTGGTGATATAAAATTATACGTAAAATTTTGTGTACGTGCCAATGTGCCTTTTTAGGGGCAAAATTCCTTATTGTTACCAGATTCTCAAAGGGATTTTTGACCCAAGAGTCTAGTCTCCTGGAGGAATGTAATTATATGATATGCTTTATTATATTCTTCACAATGTCTTCAGCAACTCAGCTGAGTGATTAAATGGGCACAGGACAGATCTAATGTTTTCACTTATTTGCCATCGATTAACATCTTATTTTCTAAACCATGGAAGAGGGACAATAACTTCTATTTCCATCTCACAGATGTAATGAACATATATGAAGATAATAGATGTGTCAAAGTTTTGAAAAGTTAAAAACAATACCTTATGGTTCTGATAGCCCATGTTGAGAGATACGATAAGGAAATTCTGCACTTCCAGAATTCTCCATCATTTTTATTACCTTTTCTGAATCTTCTTGTAGAGCAGCAGAGCTTGGAAAATGTCTTGTCCCTTGACTCCGACTTCAGCAGCATTGATTTCCAATACCACCTCTCACCCAATAGCTTGTTAATAAAAATTGCTTTATCCCCTGTTCATTACTCTCCATTCTTTGACAATCTTAAGTCCTGATTAATTACCTTGTCCCCAGTACTCTTCCTTTTATAATTCTTGGCGGCTGCAATATTCTTGCAGATGCTGCTTCTAATATCCTGACTCCTTATTCCTGGACCTTCACTTTTCCAGTGATCTTGTCCTCCACTCCACTTTAGTCACCACCTCCCATGGTCAAACCTAGACCTTGTCTTTATCAATAACTACAATCCTTCTCTTGTAGGCAGAATAACAGACCCTCACAAAGATGTCTACTTTCTAATCCCCAGAATCTATGAAAATGTTAGATTACATGGCAAAGGGAAATTGAGGTTGCAGATGGAATTAAGGTTGCTATGCTGGATTATTCAGGTGGCCCTCGTGTAATCACAAAGGTCCTTAAATATGAAAGGCAGAAACGGAAGAGGTCAGAAGGGTGTTCTGGATAACTCTACCCACTATCACTGGATTTGCAGATGAAGGAAGATGGCCACGAGCCAAAGAATGTGGTTGGCTTCTGTGTCCTGGAAAGGACCAGGAAATGGATTCTCCCTAGAATATCCAGAAAGGAACAAAGCCATGTCAACACCATCATTACAGCCCAGTGAAATCTATTCAGAATTCTGATCTCTAGAACTACTAATCACACATTTGTGTTGCTTTAAGCCAATAAATTATGATAATCCATTACAGCAGCAGGAGGAAACACATACACCTTCCTTTCATTAGCAGATGAGGCCAAGGTTGCCTTCATGCATCCCACTCTATTTTTGCAATGTACTTCCTCTAGTACCCAACTCTGATAATATTTTGATCTCACTAAATTCTGTAATCCATTGATCCTATAACCTTTTTACTGCTTCTCATTCCACTCCCCTCTGTTTTTCCTACTTGAGCAGCTCAGATTCGATGACCAAGTGCTGGAATCACTCACCTGCAACTCTCAACTGCAGAGTAATTCAGTTAAATCCAACCCTCTCCCTATCTTGTACTTGAATCTGCTAGTTGAATATGGTTGGAAAAAAACACAGAGCCAATCTGACTGGTCTCACTTTAAGTTCATGACTCTAAAATATCACATGGGACCTTAGTGTGCCAGGAAGTCCCTGCTGGGATTTCACGATCCTTCCCTCTCTAACTTTCCTAGGAGACTATTTCACAAATTGTCTTCTCTCTGGAAATATCCAAATTCTTTTTCTCTATCTTCACTCTCTGCTGACTTTGTGTGTAGGTAACCTTATTTCTTATTCCATTGAGAAAATAGATGATCAGAAGACTTCCTTAAATCCCCACCACCCTACATACCCACTCACCCACCTACACGTCTTCCCTCCCATAGCTGTGAACCATTGCTGAGGGCAGGGAAGATTCACCAGTCACATCTCCTGCTTCTGTCTCCTTTGGTTCCATGAAATCACTTTTCCCACTTTCCACTGGATCACTCTCATCAGCATACAGACATTCTGCTATTTCTCCTGTCTTAGAAGAATCCTGTCTGGGCCCCAAATCCCCCTCTGTCTCTGCCCTACTCCTCTGCCCGCCGAGAGGTGTCTGCACCCCTCTCCTCCTCCCATCTCTTGAACTAACTCCAGTAGGGTTTTTGTCCTCTCCTCTACCCTGAAACTGCTGTTGTCCAAGTCACCAAGGCTTCCCCAAGGCTAAATCCAGTCATCAGTTTCCGGCCCTCATCTTACCTGACTTGTCGGTAGCACCAGATACCATCTCTGGTCTAGATTCTTGCAAACGTCTCTAACTGGGTTCCCATCTCCTGCCTTTGGGACGGTGCAGTCTATTTTCTACTGGGCAGTGGAGGATTTCTGTTTCATTTTGGTTTTAGTGAGTCACATTATGCTGCTCCTCAGCTAATCACACTTCAATCACTTCTCAGCTCACTCAGGTAAAAGCCAGACTTCTCTCGGGGACCTTCAAGTGCTGCACAAAATGGCCTGAGGTCACTGCCTTCATCTGCAGACATGCTCTGGGCTCACTCTGCTCTAGCTTCGGACCTCCTGGCAGCTCCTCAGACTCACCAAGCACCTTTCTCCCTCAGAGCCTCTCTCTGCTGACCGTGCCCTCTGCCTAGAACAGTCTTCCCCAGAGGCTGATGTGGCTTGTTCCCTTCTCCTTCCAGATTTCTCATCAAGGTGGTGTTCCTGACACCCTCCAACATGAAGGAAAAGCACCTCCTGCTCTGTCCCACCCCTGCTTCTTCGTTTTACCTTATATTTTTTTCCTTGGCAGGTATCATTATCTGAGATTGTATATATATAATATTATTCAGTTACATATAATAAATTATATACTAGTACAGTCCTATGCCCTGTAATGTGGGCATTCACTGACAACATCACTGTTGTCACATATAATAAATTATATACTAGTACAGTCCTATGCCCCCTATATGTGACATTCTGGTCGCATATAGGACATTAGTTCCATAAGATTCTAATACCATTATTTTCCTTGTACCTTGTCTATGTTTAGATATACCTAGATATACAAATATTTACCATTGTGTTCCAGTTGCCTAATGGCATTTAGGACAGCCACATGCTGTACAGGTGCATAGCCTGGAAGCTATGGGCTATACCACACAGCCTAGATGTGTAGTGAGCTAGACCATCTAGGTTTGTGTGCACTCTGTGATGTTCGCACAGTGACAAAATGGCCTAACGATGTATTTCTCAGAACATATCTTCATCATTAAGTGAGCCGTGGCTGTTTATGTTTATGTAATATATTATATCTGCATATCAAATGTATTTATAGACACATACAGTGTATATATATATGTGTGTATTTCTATGTGTGTCTGTCTACATATGCATGCATAATTATTTCCCTCACCAACTAAACTATAAATGCCACTGAGGCAGGGAGTTTGTTTTGCTCCTGGCTATACCTCCAGCAGCTAGGAAAGTGCCTGTGTACTGCTGAATAAGTTTGTTGAATCAATAAAAGAAAGAATAAATGAATGAATGAATTTAAGTAAAGCTGAACAGGCACTCAAATGGATCACAGCTTGACTGCAGATCTTTGTTGTCATTGTTTTGCAGCCAGGCAGGCAAGATGAGCTTCTCCGAGCTGTGTGTGTGTCAGCTTCAGTACTTATCAAATATTGATAAGTTTGATCTTGGGAGTTAGTCTACCTAATGTGTTTCAAACCTCAAGAGGCATCTTCTCTAGGGAAGTCCTAGAGTCCTGTGATGTCACCACTACCTAGATTTCTTTGTTGTCTTTTGACAATCTTCCCTTAAATGCATGCTTCTCAGGGGATAAGAATAAGGAATAGAAGTTAATTATTGATGTTGCCAGTGAATGTTTTGTTCGATATATGTGAAAATCATTGCCTTTTTTCAGGAGAAGCTTACCAGAGTAAAGAAGCACTGTGTTCTCCATGGTGAAAGTGAGAAGCTCAATTCTAAAATACCATTTGAAAATCATGTCCGTCCAATAAACAGTGTATAATGATTGGGATACCCTAATACCATTCTTATATTTACTAAGGGATGTGCGGAAATACACACTCCTAGAAAAATTAATCCAGTTAAATTTTTCTCTTTCATTTTTAAATTCTTTAAGCCTCAACAACCCAAGAGTGTAGGATACATTTATACCTGGGCTATCAGAGCTATTTTCAGTTTTAACTATTCCAAGTTTCCATCCTCTCACAAGGAAATGTTAGCAACTCATGGTTAATCTGGGCCATGAGAAGAAAGAAGTTTTCCCTTTCTCTTATTTTGATGTAAAGGAAAAATTTCTGTAGAAACACATGTTTTTGGAAACACTAGACTTAGAGAACACTTTGTGGTGGAGAACTATGGAATTTTGATCAGACCAAACACTGTACTACTTATATCCATCCCTCTGAATGAAAGAGTAGATACAGCACATGTAATAGTGGGAAACTGAGGTTTGCCAGGGCTTAGACAATGTGTTTATGACGAATTCAAGGGATCTTAAATGATGGATAAGTTATTTTCAATGTTTCTGTAATTCTAAAGTGCAGGAATGATGCTGCATGATAGCTGACCAACAATGGTGGGTGTTAAGAATTCCATTCATTGGGTATTAATAGCATCAGGATTATAACTGTCTTACACCCTTGCTTATTTCATAATCTATTTCTGGAACTGGAGATTTGGAGGTTCACCAGGTCTGCAATCCTGTCAGCTTTGACTTGATCAGTGGGAGCCAAGCGCATTAACCCAAAAGATTCAACTGAGAGAGGGAGGAGGAAAAGGAAAACTTTAAGTCTAAGTTTGTTGGAACCCTGCACAAAAGAAATTGTACAGTCCAGATAACTATCTGGGAGAGCTGCTAACAACTGGGGAATAGCTGAATAGCCTGATATGGGAAGTTTATGGCAAAGTGAGTGTTAACTAAAAAATATATCATTCATTCATTTATTAATTCACTAACAAAGCTATAATTAAGCACCTACCTTGTGTTTGGCAAGTGGCAGAGAGCAGGTGTGTATGCCAAAATTATTTTGGGGGATAGAGATTTAAGAAGGCCACAAGTGTGGTGAAAATGTTATCCAAAAGGGCTTGGTTCCACTTTTTATCTGCTTGACCTTGGACACATTACTTAACTTTTCTGAGTCTGTAGAATGGGAATAATAACTCCCAGGTTAAAAGATTTCTGAGGATTCAGTGAGACAATTCTATGAACAATAAGACAATGACTTGGAAAGCATCTCACATGGTTCATGGTCCATGAAAGGCATTCAACAATGGAGGTTTCTGTCCCCTTCTCCCAGGAAAGGTGTGTTAGTCTGTTCTGCATTGCTATAAAGGAATACTTGAGACTGGGTAATTTATTTTAAAAAAGAGGTTTATTTGGCTCACAGTTCTGCAGACTGTACAAGAAGCATGGTGCCGGCATCTGCTTCTAGTGAGGGCCTCAGGAAGCTTCCAATTATGGCAGAAGGTGAAGGGGGAGCAGGTACATCACCTGGTAAGAGAAGGAGCAAGAGAGACGCCATGCACTTTTAAACAACTAGCTCTTGTGTGAATTAACTCATTACCATGGGGAGGGCCGCCCTCTTCCCACTAGGCCCCATCTCCAACACTGGAGGTCACATTTCAACATGGGATTTGGGGGCAGGACAAAACATTCAAACTATGTGAAAAGGGAATGGCTCTGAGCGATTCCCAAGGAAGGCAGGAAGGAGTCCTGGGAAGCAGGTCTGGCTCTAAGAAATGGCACTTCTGAATTCTGTGTAGTGTATGTAGAGAAACACCCCATGTTTCCCATGAAATGCACGACTCAAGTGTTTGGGTTGACGTCCTTGGACCTTATAGGTTGGCAATGGTGCCTGACTGCTTCCCTTTGCTCACAGCTGAAAAGGAAAAATTTGAATTGTGACTGAAGAAAATGTCAAGTGTATATATATATATGTGTGTGTGTGTGTATATATATATGTATGTATATATGATGGAATACTACTCAGCCATTAAAAAGGAATGGAATAACAGCATTTGCAATGACCTAGATGAGATTAGAGACTATTATTCTAAGTGAAGTAACTCAGGAATGGAAAACCAAGCATCGTATGCTCTCACTTGTATGTGGGAGCTAAGCTATGAGGACACAAAAGCATAAGAATGATACAATGGACTTTGGGGACTTGGGGGAAGAGTGGGAGGGGGAGCAAGAGATAAAAGACAACAAATATGGTGCAGTGTACTGCTCAGGTGATGAGTGCACCAGGTTCTCACAAATCTCCACTAAATAACTTACTCATGTAACTAAATACCACCTGTACCCCCAATAACTTATGGAAAAATAAAATTTAAAAAAATTATGTCATATGTAAAGTGAAATGCTGGAGAAGGATGTGCTTTGGCCATTTCTGAAAGTCTCCACCAACTACAGGTTCAGGCAACATTTTTTATTGGCATCGGGCAACTCCCGGTCTCAATAGGACGTCATTACCAAAGCTGGGGTCTGTTTGTGTGGTCTTGCAGCATAGCACAAGAGGTGCTAGGAACAGCAGCCCTGTCAGCAAAGCGGGTGTCTATACTGCCCTCTTGCCCAGTTCCATAAGCAGCTTCCCAGTGGTTTCTGGGGCTGGGTCAAGTAGATTCTCTTTCAAGTCCCTGCCAGAAGGAACCAGGGCCTCAAAAAATAACCAAAATCAATCAATCAATCAATAAAATCCAAATAGTGTCTTGTTTGTAAACTACTATGTATTTTTTTTTCTTTTTTTGGAGACAAGGTCTTTCTCTGTTGCCCAGGCTGGAGTGCAGTGGCACAATCATAGCTCACTGCAGCCTCAAAACTCCTGGGCTTAAACCATCCTCTTACCTCAGCCTCTCAAGTAGCTAGGCCTACAGGTGCACACCATCACATTTGGCTAATTTAAAATGTTTTCTTTTAGATGCAGAGTCTTGCTATGTTGCCCAGACTGATCTTGAACCCCTGACCTCAAGCGATCCTCCCACCTTGGCCTTCCAAAGTGCTGGTATTACAGGCATGAGCCACTACACGTGGACCCAAACAGGTACCTGTTAAACTGGCTTTACTTTCATTCACCCTTTGAGCCTGAGAGTGACAGGAGAAGTGTTACCTGCCAAGTCTGTAGCAGAAGGAGTGAATGTGGTAGCTGGATCACCAGCTCTGGGCTCCAGCCCACCCTTGTGGCTGGTACACTGGGGCAGATTACTCAGACTCTGCAGGTAACGAGGCTGAACCTGAGGCTGAGGCTGAGCCCGAGGCTGTCTGCCTGTATGAGGGGGAGAAATGATAATCGCTCATGGTTCATTGAGCTGTTGAGGGATAAATGAGCTAATATGTGAAAGGGATCGGGACGGTCCTCAGCGCCTCATTGGACTTCCTAAGTTAATTCTCACTGCTCCATTGGCTGAGGAGTTCGCTTGTCACAGCCTGAGAAGAGGTGGCTGCCTGCGTGGAGCAACTTAGACGCCCGAGGCCCTCTATGCCATGAATGAGGCACAGCAAAGGGTGGGGTGAGAAGTGCCCTGGTGAGGTTGGCCACCTTTCGGCTTTGGCACCTTGGGCTTGGTAATTAACCAAGCCTTAGCTTTTGCATCCGTGAATGGGGATGATGATATTACTTAAATCACAGGATTGTTGAAAGCCTTTGAAAAAGTGCTTACAAGTTGCTTATCTTTGTAACTTGGCGCATGTTCAGTGAGTATGCACTCTTCATCATCATCACCATCTTTCCCATCTGGAAATCACTACGCACATTAGAACCACCTTGGGTAAGACAATCTACATAAGGACAAGCGAGGGGGAACACCCCTCCTTTTCCTATTAATATGTGATGATAGGTTTGTACTTTTAGTTGTTCCTCAGACGACCCCATGAAAAACTGTGCAAAGGATATAAACAGACACTTCCCAAAAGGAAAAGTACAAGTGGCCAATAAGTGGCCAATAAACACATGAAAAAAATGCTCAACATCACTAATCATCAGAGAAATGCAAATTAAAGCCACAACAACATATCCTCTTACACCAGTCAGAATGGCTACTATTAAAAAGCCAAAAAGCAACAGAGGCTGGCATGGATGTAGAGAAAAGGGAATGTTTACACGTTGTTGATAGGAATGCGAAGTAGTTCAATCTCTTTGGAAAACAATATGGAGATTTCTCCTGGAATTTAAAAAATAGAGCTACCATCTGAGCCAGCATCCCACTACTGGGTATCTACCCAAAGGAAAATAAATCATTATATAAAAATGATGCCTGCACTCAAGTGTTCATTACAGCACTATTCATAATAGAAAGTCATGGTGCCAACCTAAGTGTCCATCAATGGATGGCTGGATGAAGAAAATGTGGTCTATATACACCACGGGATACTATATGGCAGTAAAAAAATGAAATATGGGCCAGGCATGGTAGCTCATGCCTGTAATCCCAGCACTTTGGGAGGCCAAGGGGAGTGGATCATGAGGTCGAGCGATTGAGACCATCCCGGTCGACATGGTGAAACCCTGTCTCTACTAAAAATACAAAAATTAGCCGGGCATGGTGGCATGCACCTGTGGCACTCAGGAGGCTGAGGCAGGAGAATGGCTTGGACCCGAGAGGCAGAGGTTGCAGTGAGCCGAGACTGCATGACTGCACTCCAGCCTGGTGACAGAGTGAGACTCCGTTTCAAACAAACAAACAAACAAAAAAACAAAAAAAAGAAAGAAAAAAAAAGAGAAATCATGTCCTTTGGAACAACATGGATGGAGCTGGAGGCCATTGTCCTAAGACAGCTAACTCTGAAACAGAAAATTAAATACCACATGTTCTTACTCATAAGTGGGAGCTAAACGATGGGTAAACATGGACATAAAGATAAAATAATAGACACTGGGAACTCCAAAGACAGGGAGAGTAGGAGGAAGGCAATGGTTGAAAAATTAACTATCATGTACAGTGTTCACCGTTTGGGTGATGGATGCACCAGAAGCCCAATCCCAACCACTATGCAATATACCCATGTAACAAACATGCACATGTACTCCCTGAATCTAAAATTAAATTAATTTTAGAAACAGAAATTTAAACAGACACAAAAATAAATACAGAAATACAGTGGTTTCTGTGGAAGACCTGGAGCAGGGCGCTAGAGTGAAATGGGAAGAGCCCTAGGTTTGGAGACAAAAGCCCTGACCTTGAATCTTGGCCTTGCCCCTGCCTGCTTCCCCTGAACAGCTTACAACCTCTCCGTCACCAGCGAGATGCCTGAATGCACGGGAAAGGAGAAGGAGCAGGCAAGCTTCCACGATGGGGCAATACCAAGGCCCAAGACATCAGCAGAGGTGGGAAAGCCCAGCCCAGGTCAAAGAGGCGCCCTGGATGTGGCTGCCTGAAGGGAAAGTGCCTCCTGAAAGCCCTGAACCCCGGCCGGCCTGGGAAGTGGTGCTGAGGCGACTGTCCTCAGCAGTGGCATCCCTTTGTCATTCTTTTTTGGGAAACCCCATTTTGTTCCAGCATCAGCTGTGGAAGGAGTGGAGTGGCTTCTGGGTAGCTCCAGATACAGGACTCGCAGACAGGAGGGCAATCACTGGGCAGAGCCTCACAGACGGTCCAAGAGAAAGACAAAAACTGTTGCTCTTCCTTTCTCCCTCTCTGCTGCTAGATTAAGTAAATGGTCCTAATTATCAACTCATTCACTGAATTCCTAAACAAGAACCATAAAGAATCCCTTTACACACCACTCTCTTGAAAGGTTAGAGGGGGAAAACTAAACTCTATGGTAACAGCCCCAAGACAATTAAAATGTGCTGCCCGCCCCGCCCCCGCCCCCGCCCCAGCAGCTGTTGAAATGCCTCAGCCTCCCACTTCCCCAGCCTGGCTGGCTTCCCCTGCCCCGCATTCCTGGCAGGTCTAGGAGTTGAGAGAAAAATCCACCAGAACAAGAAGTGCCTGGGTGTTCTCCAGTTCCTAGCAGGTGGAAGGTGGGGCTGTTCGGATGAAAATGGTTTTGACAGACGCGCAGAATTCAAGGGTGTTTCCCACTCAGCAGGCGGGGCTCTGCCAGGCAGTTCCCCAGAAACCCTGTGTTATGTTCTCGTGGGGACGTGTTTCCCTTTTTTTATGAAGTCCTCACTCTTTTCACCTGTGTTGGCCTCTGCCCACACCCTTGGCCTCCATGACAGTAGAAAGCCTTGTGTGTAGCCCTCTCCTTTAATTTGCTCTGGAATGAGTTCATGGAGAAGCCCTGAGTCAAGGGCATTTCTCTCCCCATGTAATGCTGTTCGAGGCCTTGGGAGCTTACTTACGTCTTCTCCAAAATGTATTGTGAGGCACGAGGCACATGGCTTTTGCTTTACATTTTTACCCAGAAATTATGGTATCGAATTTTGATACTAAATGACAAGTGCCATTTACCCTTGTAAATGAATTGGGCCATGGCTTATGTTTTACTTTTTCGCCCCACATGCAGTCTCCATGAAAGAGAATGTTTTTTAAAGGCTTGACGGTACTGATACTGAGTTGCAGAGTCATTCGCAGGAACGATTGGTAAGTGCCTCAACTGCAATGGCGGCGATCAGCAGCTTCCATGAGTCCACTTTACTAGATGCGACAGCTCTCTTCATGTCTTTCCAAAGTATTACAAGAACTAGGAAGTAGGTTTTGTAGGAATTCTAAATTGGACAAGGCACTGTGGTGGTGCAAAAAGAATTCTTACTCCGCTCTATTAAAAAAAAATCATGCCTATGGTTTCCACAGCTTACCTTTCTACTTGCTATAAAATGCATGAACTGCAGGTATGCTGATACTTTTGTGCTGGCCTTCAGCCTCTAGATGCTTGCTGTTCCTAATCACACTCGAGGTCCCTCCTTGTCACCTGCAGCTGTCGGTGCCATGGCTGCACGGGGCGGGCTAGAGATACGAGGAAGCTGATGCCCCACAGCTCAGCAGCTCTTGGCAAATGATCATGGAGGTCAGGGAGACAACTCTGAGGTTGTTCCACGCCATTTCCCGCAGGGCCCTGCCGAACTAGCCCGGTACCTGCAGTGTTTTCCCTCTCATTCATGCACCAATGTCAGCTTTCTCCCCTTCTCTGTCTCATTTCCCACCCGCTGCTGCTCCCTGGGATGACACCCCAATGTGTCATCAGCCTCAAATCCTTGGTCTCAGGTGTGCTCTCAGGGGATGCAAACTAAGACATGAAGCTCCGCCTAGGACAGGTAGGGGAGGCCCTTGAGAGCCAGCAAACCCTCCACTGCTTCACCCACCCATGCTTTGAGACCCTGCTCCAGAGCTCCCCAGGGCCTCCCTCACCTGCCTCTGGAGGAAGCACTTTCGGCACTGGCTCCTCCTGTTTCCCCACTGCCCAACCAAACCAGCCCCCTCTTCTCCAGAATGCCCTCCCAGACTACTACTGGGAACACTTCCTTTCTGGAACTTACATTGCATTTACAGAAGGTACCAAGAATTTAGCACCCGATGCTACGGTAATCCCCTCTGTGTTGGTTCTACTTCCCTAACTAAACTGTCAGGTTCTGAAGGGCTGGGGATCCTGGCAAATGCTTTTTAATTCCGTTTAGTTTTGGGATCTGTATTATCCCGTTCCATGCCTAGCATAGTTCTCATGACAGAGTAGGTACTTAATTAGTATGTAGATTCACTCAACATTCAGCAAATAGGTATTGAGTACCTGCTATGTGCTAGAGGCTGGGGATATATTTCTCCCAGATTAACTGCTAGTTGGGATACAGACGATTAGCAAAAATAAATGACTAATCACATGGTATGTTGGGAAGTATTAGCAAATACCAAGAAAATACAGTGGGAAGACTAAAGAGATCCTCGGCTTGGGGGCATAGGGACGTTGTGATTTTATTTCTATATATGTATCTATTAACAAAAATTGTTTATATTTCAGGTGTACAATGTGATTTTTGGTATGTCTATACATAGTGAAATGATTACTACAATCATGCAAATTAACATATTCATGTCCTCACATAGTTTCCTTTTTGTGTGTAGGCAAGAACACCTAAAATCTCTCTTTGCAAATTTCCAGTATATAATATAGTATTATTAACTATCATCATCACAATGAACATTAGGTCTTTAGACTTATTCATCCTACATAACTGCAACTTTGTACCCTTTCAACAACTTCTCCCCATTTCCCCCACTCCCCCACATTTGATAGCCACCATTCTACTCTTTGTTTCTCTTTGTTTCTATGTATTAGACTTTTAAAGATTCCACATATAACTGAGATCACACAGTATTTTTTTTTCCTGTGTCTGGTGTATTTCACTTAGCATAATATCCTTTCTGTTCATCCATGTTGTCAAAAATGGCCAAATCTCCTTTTCAAAGGTGTAAAAACATTCCATTATGTGTGTTTATATATATAATCCAATTCTGTTATAAGATAAAGGATAACAAGTGTTGGCGAGAACGTGGAGAAAGGAAAGCCTTATGTGCTGTTGGTGGGAATGTAAATTGGTACAGCTATTATGGAAAACATTATGGATGTTCCTCAAAAAATTAAAAATAGAATGACCATATGATCCAGCAATCCCACTTCTCGGTATATATCCAAAGGAAATGAAATCAGTATGTGGGAGAGATATCTGCATTCCCATGTTTATTGCAGCATTCACAATAGCCAAGACATGGAAACGACTGAAGTTGCAATTTTAAACAGTTTCTGCAGAAAGCTGCATTGAAGAGATTACCTGTGATCAAAGACTCAAAGGAGAAGAGAGAACCAGCTCTACACATATCTGGAGGGGGACTGTTCCAGGCAGCATGAACAGCAAGTACCAAGACCCTGAGATGTGAGCATGTCAGATACATTAAGGGGACAGCAAGGAGGGCAATGTAGAGTCCACAAGGGCCACAGTAATGGGAGGCTGGAGATGCGGGAGCCAGACCCTGAGGGCCTGAGACTGTTGCAAGGACTTGGGCTTTGCCTCTCAGTGCAATGGGGCAGGAGCAGGTTTTGCTGAGAAGTGACACCACCTGACTCACATATTAACAAGATCTCTCTGGCTGCTGTGCTGACAATAGATTCTAGATCCAAAAGGGGAAGCAGGGACACCCTTGACTGGGGTGAACTGCGACCTTGTCTTGAGAGGTGAGGGCAGTTTGGCTGGATATGTTTTGAAGATAGAGCCTACAGGATTTTCTATTGAATTGACGTGGAGTGTGTTAACTTAAATGCCTTGGTTTAGGTGGTATCTGTCAGGTTTTTCCATGGTAAATGATTGCTTTTCCTCTTTTCCTTCTGTAATTAATAAGTAATTTGTGGGGAGGCATGTTTAGATGATATAAATATCCTTTTCCTTATCAAACTTTTACCTGCTATCCTAAGTATACATTGATACTTTTTCTTGAATCAATTATTACTATGATAATTGTTACACAGGGATTTTACAAACCCTCACTCATTCCACATTCATTAATTGGTACTCCATTGTAATGAAGCTTTGTCCTCTCCCTTGATTATTTATTTAGATAAATGTGGACTCACGTGTTCCTGTTTTGCTCACTGGGTTACCATCTGTTAATGTCATTGTATATTTTGATGCTCAAAAATGTCCCAGATTTTTGGTCAGTGGGACCCATTTCAAGCTGGCTCCTGTGTCCTTTATGACAGACCTCCATCATTCTTTAAACACAAACTATGTTCTAGGCTCATGATGGGCTCTTTTTGTCCTATACCTGGAATCAACTGTTTCTCCAAGGAGCCCTAGTTCCTTTTAGTGGAGAATGGTATTTAGAAACCAAGATCTGGGCATATTATGTATTTTTAAATTATGGGGTATTTTTAGTCCTCTTTGCTACTGCTAAAGTAAAAATTCTTATATCTTCATTTTAACAGTTAAACTTTACCTGAGCCCAAAAGAAGAAACATGAAATGTTAGAAGCTGTCAACTTTAAGATGTTCTTCATATTGAGACACAAAGTGATGACCATTGTAAAATGTGAAGTGAAGTGTCTTGCCACACCCGAACACATTTTGTGATATTTAACTATGGCAGGACACCGTGGTGTTAACACTCTGTACTTATCCTAGGGTCATTCACTATCTAGAATCAATCGAATATGTTTAAAATCTTCTCCATAAAGGGGATCTAACTGTTCTTGGTTTTATTTTCTCCATGCATACATTACCTTTTATATTTCCACTGGTGTGCAAAAATGGAAGAAAGAGGCCTGAACAAGGCCACTTTTGCTCCATGATACCCCTTTTCATCACAATGATTACTTAACTTCCTTTGTGCTTTTCTCTCTCTGTTTCTAGGTACTAAGAAATACATAATCATTATAATAATAGCAGGACGCCATCCATGAATGACTTTCACTTATTTCTCAGCTGACCTCATGACAAAACCTTTTAAAATGGGCAAGGTCATTGTTCTTATTCAATTTACCAATGGAGAAAGTAACAGAAAGCCTCATTGACTTTCCTAAAGTTTCATACATGGCAAATATGATCTGGACCACTTTTTCTAACATCCAGCTTGCTTTCCTCTGTGTCTCCAACCCTGCCGGCGTATTTGAATTAAAAGACTGGGGCCCAAGCCCCACCTTGAGAGGTTCTGCATCAATGTGTGGGGTGGCAGGCCAGCCTTGGCAGTTTTCACAAGCTTGCCGCCGTGCCCATGGGCAGCCAGAGGTAAGCAGAGGTGAACTGTGTGGTGCACCGGTCCCCCACTGGGTTACAGAACAGGTAAGTCCAAAACCTCTCATGTGTGACAGGTCAAACAAAGGGAGTGACTGTGACGGGGCCAACGCTGGGCAGGTCTGAGAAAGAAAAGGCTCCAAGCCTGGAGAGGCATAAAAAGGGTTCTGGGGACCTGGCTGTGGCCCGGGCCCATGTGCCAGGGACTTCTCACCTACTTCACTCATCCTCAGACACCATCCAGGTGCCTGGTTAGAGCAGAGTGTGGGGGTGGGCGCCACACGGCAACTCTTGTGCTCTGGGAAAAAGGAGCCACTGCTGAGTGGGGGCTTGCTATGTCCTTTCCTATTTTAGGCCTTATCCTGCTTGACGATGTAGGATTCTATTTCTCCACACTAGATGTGGAAAATATTCTCCTAAGTGTAAAGAGGGAAGTAAAACAGGAATGGTCACTTCCATCTCTATCTGCTTTCTGTATCTTCTGGTACTCTTACTCCTAGCCACAAGCAAAGAATTCGTCCGTTTGTTATTTTTCTTGCTGTTATGGCTTTAAATGCCTTCTCATACCTTTCAGATCTTTGCAGGTCTGAATTCAGACTGAACCTTTGCCCTTCTTTGACTTTTGTAGGTTTAGGCCACTCTGTCATCTTCATTCTATACCTGTCAGGTTCCCTTGATTCCGTCCTTTTCGCCTGCCCACTGAAACTATGAACTTGTAGATGAGCTGCGAATCTAATCACATGGTTTCTTTAGATCTCTTCCCTCTTTTGTCCTTTACAGGTTCATTTGTGGTTATACTGTTGGCTAAGTCCTTCCACTTCTCCTTTTAGAACTTCTAGTCTTGGCATGGAGCATCTTTGTATTCAATCTATGAACTTTCTTTTCCTAAATCTTGGGCCCAGTGGAAACTAGGCATTGTGAACTGTGGCCCACAGCCCCAGTCTGGGCCCAGCTTACACACATTTGATTTGGCGGCTGTGTTATTTACAAAAGTTTGATTCTGAGCTCCCTGTTTTCTCCCACCTCTTCCTATCATCGCATACATCTGCCTGCTTCACACATTTTCTGTACCTGCCTGGCTGTTGTAGACATTCGAGTTTCTGATCTGTGCCTGGTGTTCTTCCCTCTGTAATGATGCGCCTGATGTTCTGACCCTACTGAAGGCCCGTTTCAGCAGCGAAGGCTGCAGAGGTCCCCCTGAGCCTTTGCAACTCAGGCAACAGCACAAAGTGGCACAAGCCTCTACCCCAAGGCAGGCCTGACTCTTCACTGTCCTGGAAACCAACTGTATTCATGATCACTTGTTCGTCTGCTCCCACTGGGCACCTTCCTAGGAATGTACTCACTCCCTGGCACTTCATATCAAGTCAGTTGACCCCAGCAGTGCCCCTTCCACCAACCATACTCCTTTCCCAGTGTTGCCTCATGCCTGCATCTGTGTCCTAAAACCTGGCCAAGTGTCTCTGCTCCTGTCCTCCCCTCTCCTGTCCAGGAGGCTGCAGCCTCCAAGGTCTGGAGCCTGGCTCTTGGATGGGCCCCACTAAACATCCAAATTTCCACGTTTCTCCTTGTAGGAGGCTCCTGGGGCCCTGACTGCTCTACGTCTTCCACAGCCTTTCCCTGGGAGCCCCTTGGCATTCCTGCTCCTCTCCTGTTGTGCAGCTCCCAGGCTCTGACTTCCGATCCCACTCTCTGGAATGGCTTGTTCCTTTGCAAACTGCATCCTGTTCTCGCTATTATGAAATCTAAGATGACTAGATGACTGATTGCTTTTCTCCAAGCTTCCCAAAATGTCTCCCTCATCAAATAATCGCTTCTTGATGACCTCACTAAGTTCTGAAGAGTCATGTACCTTCTTGCATTGGCCAACTCCCCACCTATTCTCATGTGCAATGAGAGCAGCTTTTCACAGTAAGCTCCTGAAACACTTCCTGATTTTATCCACAAATGGTTGCATGATTTTTGACACAATTTTGCTATGTCTGGAACCCCGATTCTTTGAAAATTGGTTCAAACGATGTTGCCGAACTTATTTTCTGGAATGCTCAGTTAACTAAACCATTTGTATCAGCCCTTCCCAAACCATTGCTCATTGCCAAATCCTTGTGTTATTATCTTCGACAAATAATTTACAAATTAGGGTATCCCAAAAGAAAAACTCTGGCACCTTTTCCTAAATGGAAGGTAAAGCTATCATTGAAGGACAGCATCGTGTGCAGACAGAACTTAATTAATAAACCTGGGATAATGATACTGGTAAATGGAAAGAGAACGTTCTATGGAACCCCTAGCCTTAGCACATCTCAGCAGCAGAGCTTTGCTCAGTGGTGAGAGAAGCTTTCTACAGCTACAAATTCCAGTTTACATTTCAGAGAGAACTCATGCGCTATGCCAAAAGCAGTAAACTTGACATATTCAAAATGTTACATCCTTTAAGGTAAACCAGTTCTAAGTGGAGACCTTGGCCTCCTGGCTGCTGGTTGCTACAGGAAATCTTATTCACAGTGGAAAATGATGATACCTAAAGGACTAATAAAAAGAGGAATGAAAGTGGAGAGTTTCTTCATGCCTTTAATCAAGGTTATTTTCATTTTCCTCTTCATGATTATTGCCTTTCAGTAAATCTGCCCAGTGCCCAAGCCCTCAGATATGACACAGCATATCTGAGAGCTCCTGGGTGACAGTGCCTGGGAAACATCGAACACAGAGAGGACTGCAGCTCCCCACGGGGTGCTCATGGAGGGCTATGCAGCTTCTGTGCAGGGTCCACTGCATTTCAGGGCTGCTTCACTCACCACAGGCCCCAACCAGGTGGGCAGGGTGAACAATGAGGCGGCCAGGGCCAGCCCCTCTTGGCCAGGTGGTTATTCATTCTTGGCCAGGTGATCAGGCTGAGAGGAAGCAGGGAAAGGGCTCAGGCAATTAGTGCTTCAGAAAATGTTGCGGCGAATCAGTGCCAATTCCAGACTGATTACTGTTACCCAAAACTTTTCCTTCCTGCCCAATCATTACGTCCTCCCCGGGGGTGAGTTCACAAGGCCCAGAGTTCTTTCAGTGCCTGGTTGAATGGAGCTTAAAACAAATAAGCAACAACACTTTGTCCATGCACCCTTTTCATCTTTGGAGGGGTGGACGAGGGTGGGTGGGATGCAGGGAGTCAGGAATTGGGGCTTCATCCTGTCCTCAGGGTCCCCTGAGCCTGCCCGCTGGTGTATTAGACACCCACCGCCCACAGCAGCACCCAGCTGGGATGCCATCACTTGCCCCCATGAGATTCCTACACCCGACAAAGCTCCTCGTCTCTAAAGGTTTTCAGGCTGAGTCCAAAGGCTTGTCAGGGAGATTGTAAAATGACTTCCTTCAATGGGAATAGGGGGTCCCTTCCACATTTTTCTTTTTCTGGAGACAGGGTCTCTCTCTGTTGCCCAGGCTGCAGTGTGGTGGTGTAATCACAGTTCACTGCAGCCTCAAACTCCTGGGCTCAAGAAATCCTCCCACCTCAGCCTCCTGAGTAGCTGGGACTACAGACACATGCCACCAAGGCCGACTAATTCTTGGTATGTTTTGTAGAGACAGGGTTTTGCTATGTTGTCCAGGCTGGTCTCGAATTCCTGTCCTTGAGTGATCCGCTCTGCCCGCCTCGGCCTCCCAAAGTGCTGGGATTTCAGGCATGAGCCACCACGCCCAGCCCCCACCCTCCAACCTTAAGATTACAAACTGAACAACCTGAACCTCTCTGGCCTCAGCTCCTCCTTTGTAAGATGAGGATAATAGCAGCTGCCTTTTCTGGTTGTTGCGAATGGAAAGAGGGAACACTTAGGAAGAGAGGTAAATGCTCAGCAAGTGTCGATCATTACTATGATTCTCACTCAGCAGAAAGCCAGGCATTGCCATTTACCTCTAAACTGTTAGGAAATCAAGCCAAATGTGGAAAATTCACCAATACCCAGGATCCCTAAGGGGCATTGTCTTTTAGTTGCAAGAGTGGATATTCAAATGGCAAACGCTAAGAGGACATTTCTCCTACAGAATAAGGAAAGAGAAAATCTAAGATTCCTCGTCTGCCAGGCCCAGAATATAGGTCATAAGTTTATCTAATTCAAGTGCAGGAAGGCATATCTTCAACAGGGAGGAAGAAGTCCGATCCCAGAGACTTCACGAAGCTTGTCTGTGGGGTGCAACAATAAAGGTGCTTATGTGAGACTTTTCATCATCAATTGGAGAACTTTCAGCAGCCAAACATTGAAGCCATACTCAGAGTATTAGGCTGAATTTATTGAAGAGTATTTGTTTTCTTTTTTGATGTTGCCCATGCAGCACTGCAAATAATAGAATTTCATTGTTACACAGCTCATTATTTTCTTCAATGAGCTGGAATACAAGTTATGAGTAATGGGTTAGTAGTGAGTTCACAGGCATGCAGAAGAATAAAAAGGAAAAAAGGATCTAAAATAATACTATTAGCATTAATTATGTATGTGCATTTCCCATTTACAGAGACTTACTATAAAATATTTTTTTCATTTTTCCTAATCGGATTGCCTACTAGATTTATAATCATAGAAGAGCTGTTTTAGAAACCAATTCCTTATACAAGAGAAAATTCTAATTCTGAAAAATAATTATCTGGGATGTGTTATTTTATCTTTCTTGACTTGTGAATGTGGTTATTGATCTCTAAATGGAATTTCCAAACCAGTGACTTTTATAAAAATATGATATACTGTGGAAAGAGGTAGGAAATAAGAAGCAGGAGGGAGGGAAAAGAAAGACAATTTGCAGAACAAACTCGAACAATAACTTTAATGGTCTTCATCCATCCCTATAAATCAACGAATCATTTTCCCATAGGTCAGACTGTTACAGTAGAATTTGGACTCATTCTGCTCATTTTGGAGATGGTTACAAGCGCTCGGACTGGTGCCATGTTATGCATTTGGAAGAATGATTGCATTATAAAACCCATTCCAAGCTTCCCACTGTTTCAGCAATGGAAATAGTGAAGAATGTTTGGACTGATTTAAAATGTGAAGATGTAATTCCAGTATCATAGAAGTTTTCTGCCACCCAAACATTCCCCCAAATGAGTCTCAGTTGTGTGCCTAATTAAATTCTGATGTTAGGTAAAACAAAAACAAAAAAAAAAAAGAAGGGATCCTTTTTTCTAATAGTAAGTAGTAACTTGCATATAGCTCATAGAACTATTCAATATTTAAATTGCACCTAGCAGAAACTAGTCCACTTCTATGGAATAGATTTGGGGACTCCATTTCCAGAGGTGTGGCTGATAAGATACCCTAAGTGACCCTCATGACTAAAAATAAAAATACCAGATTAAATGTTGAAAGAACATTAATTTAAATGCATTACTGAGCTGGCACTAAATTAAGAAATGTGCAGAGCCCCAAAGGGAATGAACACATGAATCTTGGAAGGTAGGCTAGTGTAAGACTTCACTTATGTCCGCAAAGTGTGGCTGAACCCTGGAGATGCTAAGTATCTGCTTTGAGAACTACATAGAGTCCAGAAGACAAAAGATTAATCTTAGGGTCTGCCCAAAGGGGAATCTCATAGGAGACCCCATAATTATCTGGACTGCTAAAGGCGATAGCCCTAAAGTAAGGATGAACGAGCAGTAAACCCTGATATTCAGAAGGGGGCAGAAAGAAAACTTGCTTGTCTCTACGCTGAACTGGAGGTGGGGAAAAATAAATTCCTTTACTCTTCTGAGAATTCGAAAGCACAAGCCAGCAGTCCAAATTCATGCTTCCTGAGTGGCACAGAAAAACTCAACCTGAAAGGCTCACACCTGTAATCCAGCACTTCAGGAGGTGGAGGTAGGAGGATCGCTTGAGACCAGGAGTTTGAGACTAGCCTGGACAACACAGCAAAACTCGTCTCTACAAAAATAAAAAGTAAAATAAAATAAAATGTTTCCAGGTTGGTGACTGAGAAGCAGGGGCAAATTCTCTCTAGAAGAACTCCACTTCAACTTAGGCCTCAACGAATTCCCACATAGAAAATCTTCCAGAACAATCAGGCAAAATTCACTAACATTCAAGGAAAACAGACATCACTGGTGAAATTCATCAGAAAAAAACAAAAAAAAAAAAAACAAAAAAACAGAAAACAAACTCACAAATACCTTATATATTGGACATATCAGGCACAGAATAACTTGTTTAATATGTTTAAAGTGAATATAATAATTGAAATTGAAAATTCAGTGGACTTTATAACAGATTAGACATGGCTGATAAGAAAAAAGGTAATGGGAGATAAATCCAAAGGAATAAATAAAATCTGGAGAATAAAGGATGAGAAACATGAAAGAGAGGCTAAGATGCAAGAGGGATAAAGTTACAAGGTTTAGGCCAGGCGTGATGGCTCATGCCTGTAATCCCAGCACTTTGGGAGGCCGAGGTTGGTGGATCACCTGAGATCAGGAGTTTGAGACCAGCCTGGCCAACACGGTGAAACCCTGTCTCTACTAAAATTACAAAACATTAGCCGGGCGTGGTGGTGGGCGTCTGTAATCCCAGCTACTCCGGAGGCTGAGGCAGGAGAATTGTTTGAACCTAGGAGGTAGAGGTTGTAGTGAGCAGTGATCGTGCCATTGCATTCCAGCCTGGGCAACAAGAGCAAAACTCCGTCTCAAAAAGAAAAAAAAAAGGTCAGGTTTACTATAAACCTAACTTCAGTTTCAGAGTGAGAGAATACAGAGAATGTGAACTCTTCAAGGATAGACTTTTTTGGGTTGTTGAAAGACAATCCTTGGATGCAGTAAGCCCAATGAATTCCAACTAGGATACATTTTTGTAAAATCACACTAAAACCAAAGAAAAACAGAAGATCCTAATGGCAGCCAGAGAAAAAGACAGATCACTTACAAAGAAGTGCAATTACATTAGCTGATGATTTCTAAACAGTGATAGCTGGAGAAAAGGTGGACGTCCATGACTTTCATCAGTATAAATTGGTTTTGCCTGTGATCGAACTCCATGTAAATGAGATCACACACTAGGTAATTTTTTTCTGTTTATTTCTCTCAACATTGTGTCTGTGAAATTCATCCCTGTGGTTACATCTAATAGTAGTTGGTATTTTCTTTTCTTTTTATGGAGTATCCCATTTCATGAATATATTATAATTTATGTATTTTTATCACACTGCTAATGGGCATTTGAGTTATTTCCAGAATTTTGCTATTATGAATACTATCCTTCTATGACTCCAGTTTTTTTCTTTTTTTTTTAAAGAAAGTGTGTCTTACACGTCCTGCAATGTCGTGAACTTTTTCTCCATAGAAAACTAATAAAGAGGGTGGCCGAGGTGGGCGGATCACCTGAGGTCGGGAGTTCGAGACCAGCCTGACCAACATGGAGAAACCCCGTCTCTACTAAAAATACAAAATTAGCCCAGCATGGTGGTACATGCTTGTAATCCCAGCTACTCAGGAGGCTGAGGCAGGAGAATGGCTTGAACCGGGAGGCAGAGGTTGCGGTGAGCCGAGATTGTGCCACTGTACTCCAGCCTGGGCAACGAGAGTGAAACTCCGTCTCAAAACAACACAACAACAAAAAAAAGCGAAAGAAAAGAAAAGAAAGGAAAAGAGAAAGAAAGAAAGAAAGAAAGAGAGAGAAAAGAAAGCGAATAAACATTTACATGTTAACAAAACACCATTCTTATAACATTGACTTGATTTCACATCCAGGAAGTTTAAACCCTTAATAACATACCTCACTACATTCTTGCTGTGGTTTAATGATTACTTTTTTCAACTCTTATTCCCTTGAAATTTTTTTAGCAAAAGCTAATGTAGGGTTTTGTGTGTGATTCCCACTCCAGTTAGCTAGAGTGTGTGAAAAACCACACCTTGTCCACATTAAGAAAGTAAAAGGCAGTCAACTTTAGATCCTAATCAAAGCAAACTTAAAAGCATACACAGTGCATGGAAAGCCAAGTAGTGAGTACCTGCTGATTAAGAGAAGACAAAGAAGAAAAAACATGTGCACAATACTTCTAAGTTTAGGTCTTTTCTAAATAGCTACAGTTTTGTACAACCCCTATGTATGTTTTGCTATATTTGCAAATCCCTTCTGGCTGCATGATGCGTTTTCCCATCATGATCTCAAAACCAGCGTTATCATTCTTGCCTGTCCTTTCCATAGCCTTCAGTGCTGGGCTGTGCTTGACCTGCTTGCAGCTAGAGTGTTTCATACTGTCCTATCACCTTTCTTCAGTTGTTGTCTGCATGTGTACTAACTCCCTAACAAGAGTGTAAATGTAATGATTACCCTACAGACTCTTGAGTCCCTCCCAAAGGACCTGTAATTTCTCACAATACCAGATATCCTGCATGTGATAAGGTAAAAGGTAAAGGAAAGTTGATCAGAGTCAAGAATTTCCAGGCTGCGACATAATGCACATCATTAAGTTCTCATGATAAGCAAAAGTCTCAAGGAACTAGTTGAGGTCGAGAAGAGAGTGATTCTACTTCATATATGTTATATATACAAGCAATCTCAAAGCAATAGTCTAATCATTGAAATTTAGGAAAGGCCCCCACCCACGGCATGTTTAATGGCAAGTTTCTGCCAACCATGTGATTTTATGGTTGCTAAATAGAGCCTTAAAAATTGAGGTTTATGTCTGACACAGTATTGTCTACACTATAGAAAGAATAGCACTATAAGTAAAAGTAGCCTGGAAAATGGCAATGATATACTCATGCCATTAAAGATCAGTACACCTCCTGGCTTTTATTTCGGAGGCTAAAGCTGGAGATTTTTAGCATTAATAAAGACAGTGTAGTAACCATAGAAACATAGCATTTATTAATTTCCATGGTAAAGAAAGCAGTTCCTTCCATGGAATGATTTGAGGTGCTCTAGCAAGTACTTCTGCCTAAAGAGCTCTCCTATAGGTCTGAACTATTTAAAGCAATGGGAAGTCTCTAAAATAATACACAATCCATTTAATAAGAGGCATGGCAATTTTGATTGAAAGTTAAAATATACCTACTATAAATAAATGTAGAAGTGTAATGGCAATGGGCCAAACAATCCATAGTAAAAGCGAAAACAGCAAAGGACAAAATCAATCTTCAGATTGCAAGGAAAAGGAAAACTGACATTTACTGAAAGTCTACTCTTTGTCAGACACTTGTTATACTTCATTTCATTTAATCCTCATGACCATCCTTTGAATATATATATATTTATTTCCATCCTTTTCTAATTGCTAAAGTAATACATGCACGTGGTAGAAAAGTTGGAAAATACTAAAGAAGTACCAAGCAATAAACACCACATACCTTACCATGTACAGTGACCACTGGTAACAGTTTGATGTATTTCTCTTCTCTTTGCATACTCTTTTACATAATTAAGATTGTAACAGAGTCCTGTTTAGCTTATCGTTAAATAGTCTTAGCATATAAGCTAAATAAAGGCATAATTTTTTGTTTTTGCTCATTGTTTAATCATCATTGCTTCACACATAGTAAAACTCAATAAATACTTGTTGAATGTGTAAATGTGATGGTTATGTCATACTAACCATCCCTCTCTTACTCTAAATATTTTGATTTTTTAAAAAAATGTATAAATCTTTATCAGAATTTCTGATTTTTTCCTTAAGACTGACTTTCAGACATGAAATTCATAGGTTAAAAATTATAGGTCTTCTTGAGTTCAAAACACATATTGACAATTTGCTTTCTTAAAAGTTTCTAGCTGAGCTTGCCAGCACTATATGAAAGTCTCTATTTTATTCAATCCTCATAGGCATTGCATAGTTTCTATTTTAAATATTCTCTTACATTTTACAGACAAATAATTTATTAATATATATTTTTATTATTAATACATATTAGTATACTATCAAGGTAGTAGACTTTTTCCTTATTATTGCAACTGTTTCCGCACAATTAGTTATTTCCTTTAATCCAATTTAGGCTTATTTTTCCAATAGCAAGGCTTTCAAACTTTATGTTATCAATTATTTCCCTTGAATTATTTTTCATTGCTTCTATGCTTGGAAATTCCTTTTCCAAGAAGGAGAAAACAATCACTTTGTTTTCATCTAGCTTTTCATGGTTTCATTGTCACCTTTATTTCATTAATCACCTGAAATTATTTGGGATCATGGCGTGAACTGAACATATTCCAGTTGATAAAAATTGTTTATTTAAAATTTATTTAAAAATTCCTTCTCTTCTTCTTTGATTTGTGATTTTTCTTCATATACTAGATTTTAACATAAATTAGGGTTATTTTAGTTTATTTATCCATTTATTCTCATGCAAGTGTGGCTGTGATTTTTAATTAAAAACATTTTATTATAATATAGGTGCACATTTAAAAAAATCAAATAGTAGAGACTATGTTCATAATAAAAATTAACACCCCTCCCCCTCCAATATTTCCTTTCCTACCCATAGTCCTGTTTACCGGAAACAATTTTAACCATTTCTGCTTTTTTTTTTTTTCTGATATTAACTCTATGTAGTTAAATAATAAAATATGGCCTTAGTCATTATCTATTGAATTCCTGCCAATGAATTCAATAGACAAATTCAATTTATGACTAGTAAAGACTTAGCACATTTATATTACTTTAACTCCTTTTCTTCATCCCTCAATATTTGATAGTTTTATTGCTGTTTTTGATCATCTTTTGGTTATCTTTGTGAATTAAAACACTATACAGTGTCTAAACTTCTTTTTCCTGTTCCATCAGTTTTTAACAGTGTATCTTGATTCCCTATTCCACAATATGAGAATATTACTGCCACTACCCTTTCCTATGAATTTTAACCTTCTACCTTTCATAGATCTTATTTTATGTTGTCAAAACATGTTATGTACATTTTGCCTCTATGCACAGTTAAGTATTTCAAGGCTTGCCTATTGATTGATTCTAATATAGGAAGTCAATGAACAGTGTTAGAATTATCATGGCTATATAATTCTTCTTCATTCTAGGGCCAAATTTCTTCTCTCTTGTTGCAAAAATTTAATACCATTTTCCTTCAAAGAGAATGTGCTAGGGCAGAGCAAGATGCCAAATAGGAACAGCTTCAGTCTCCAGCTCCCAGCGCGAGCGACACAGAAGACAGGTGATTTCTGAATTTTCAACTGAGGTACTGGGTTCATCTCACTAGGGAGTGCCAGACAATCGGTGCTGGTCAGCCGCTGCCGCCCGACCAGCAAGAGCTGAAGCAGGGCGAGGCATCGCCTCACCTGGGAAGCGCAAGGGGGAAGGGAATCCCTTTTCCTAGCCAAGGGAACTGAGACACACAACACCTGGAAAATCGGGTAACTCCCACACCAATACTGCACTTTACCAAGGGTCTTAGCAAACGGGCACACCAGGAGAGTATATCCCACACCTGGCCAGGAGGGTCCCATGCCCATGGAGCCTCCCTCATTGCTAGCACAGCAGTCTGTGATCTAAGGCAAGGCAGCAGTGAGGCTCGGGGAGGGGCACCCGCCATTGTTGAGGCTTAAGTAGGTAAACAAAGCCACTGGGAAGCTCGAACTGGGTGGAGCTTACAGCAGCTCAAGGAGTCCTGCCTGTCTCTGTAGACTCCACCTCTGGGGACAGGGCACAGCTAAACAACAACAACAACAAAAAAGCAGCAGAAACCTCTGCAGATGCAAACGACTCTGTCTGACAGCTTTGAAGAGAGCAGTGGATCTCCCAACAGGGAGGCTGAGATCTGAGAACAGACAGACTGCCTGCTCAAGTGGGTCCCTGACCCCTGAGTAGCCTAACTGGGAGACATCCTCCACTAGGGGCAGACTGACACCCCACACCTCACACGGTGGAGTACACCCCTGAGAGGAAGCTTCCAAAGCAAGAATCAGACAGGTACACTTGCTGTTCAGCAATATTCTATCTTCTGCAGTCTCTGCTGCTGATACCCAGGCAAGCAGGGTCTGGAGTGGACCTCAAGCAATCTCCAACAGACCTACAGCTGAGAGTCCTGACTGTTAGAAGGAAAACTAACAAACAGGAAGGACACCCATACCAAAACCCCATTAGTAGGTCACCATCATCAAAGACCAGAGGCAGATAAAACCACAAAGACGGGGAAAAAGCAGGGCAGAAAAGCTGGAAATTCAAAAAATAAGAGCACATCTCCCCCTCCAAAGGAACGCAGCTCATCACCAGCAATGGATCAAAGCTGGACGGAGAATGACTTTGATGAGATGAGAAAAGGAGGCTTCAGTCCATCAAACTTCTCAGAGCTACAGGAGGAATTACGTACCCAGCGCAAAGAAACTAAAAATCTTTTCTTCAAGATTATCTTGAGCATTTCTGGAATTTTATATCCCATAAAAATTTTAGAATCAGCTTATTGATTTTCACATCCTCCCCAGAAAACGTTTGTTGAGATCTTGAGATGCATTTACTCTATAGATCAACTTGTGGAGATGTCACATCTTAATAATATTCGTCTTTCAATCTAGACTGTGGCAAACTTTATTTAGGTCTCTTTAATTTGCTTCCATAGTATTTTTAAATTTTCTCCATAGAAGTCTTGCATATTTTTTGTTAGATGTATTCCTTGATATTTGATTTTTTGATGCCATTATAAGCAGTATACTTAAATTTTTATTTTAAAATTATTTGTCACTAGTATATAGAAATACAAAAAATTTTCATATTGATTTTTTAATCTAATGTCCTTACTATGTTCACAACAAATAACAGTGTGTAGATTGTTTTGAATATTCTAAGTCTAACGGCAGTTTTATTTCTTCCTTTCTAATCATTCTATCTTTTTGCTTTATTGTGCTGGCTAAGACCCCTATTACAATGTTAAATAAAAGTAGAGATATTAAGTAACTTTGTCTCATTTTTGATCTGAAAAGGAAAACTTTTCATATGCCAAACTTAGGTATAAGGCTTGCTCTAATTTTTTTGTACATCCAACTAAGGAACTTCCCTTCTGTATCTACTTTGCTAAATTATTTCCCTTTTTAACCATTATTGAGGTTTAAATTTTATCCAATGCTTTTACAGCATCTATTGAGATGATAGTAATTTTTCTCTTTTATTCAGTTACAGTGTTGAATTGCATTTTACTGATTTTTATAATGTTAAATTAACCTTGCCTTCCTGGAATAAATCCAACTTTTACTATAATGTAATATGCAGGGGTGGAATGAGGTGGGGGGATGGGTGGGTAAATGTTTATCCTACTTAAAGCTTTTAGTTTTTTTTTTTTTTTTTTTTTTTTTTTGAGATGGAGTCTTGCTCTGTCGCCCAGGCTGGAGTGCAGTGGCCAGATCTCAGCTTACTGCAAGCTCCGCCTCCCGGGTTCACGCTATTCTCCTGCCTCAGCCTCCCGAGTAGCTGGGACTACAGGCGCCGCCACCTCGCCTGGCTAGTTTTTTGTGTTTTTTAGTAGAGACGGGGTTTCACTGTGTTAGCCAGGATGGTCTCGATCCCCTGACCTTGTGATCCGCCCATCTCGGCCTCCCAAAGTGCTGGGATTACAGGCTTGAGTCACCGTGCCTGGCCGCTTTTAGTATTTCTTAAATTTGTGGCTTGTTTTGTTGGCTTTGGAAACATGTTTATTATTATTTCAATATTGCATTTTTCTCATTTTCCCGCCCCCTCTCATTCTGGAAGGACCTTCTGAACATGCCCCATATGTTTTCTACACTGCATTTCTACTCTTCTTGTTCTCTGTGCTCAAATCTGGTTATTTTCTACTAATATGACTTCCAATTTACTAATTCCTTCTTCAATTGTGTTTAATTTATGACAAAGTGCATCTAGTTACAGCTTAATTTATCATATTTTTTAGTTTTTGAATTTTTGATTTTCCTTTAGATTTAACAGTCTGATAAATTTTTCCATAATGATTTTAATTTTTTTTTTTTTTTTTTGAGAAGGAGTCTCATTCTTGTCATCCAGGCTGGAGTGCAGTGCTGCAATCTCAGCTCACTGCAACCTCCACCTCTCTTGTTCAAGCAATTCTCCTGCCTCAGCCTCCCAAGTAGCTGGGATCACAGGCGTTCGCCACCACGCCTGGCTAATTTTTGTATTTTTAGTAGAGACAGGGTTTCACCATGTTGCCCAGGCTAGTCTGGAGCTCCTGACCTCAGGTGATCTGCCTGCCTTGGTCTCCCAAAGTGTTGGGATTACAGGTGTGAGCCACCGTGCCTGGCCGATTTTGTAATACATTATTTTAAAGTACATGTCTGATAACCCTGATACCTAAGTCATGAATGTGTCCTATTTTTTTGGTATGCCTGATATTATTATTTTTTTTATTTTTAGCTATTCCTTTTTTATTTATTTTTATTTGATTTTACTTTAAATTCTGGGATACATGTGCAGAATGTGCAGCTTTTTTACATAGGTATACATGTACCCTGGTGGTTTGCTGCATCTATTGACCCATCTGCTAAGTTACCTACCCTCGCCCCCCTATCCCACAATGGGCCCTGGTGTGTGATGTTCCCTTTCCTGTGTCCCTGTGTTCTCATTGTTCGACTACCACCTATGAGTAAGAACATGCAATGTTTAGTTTTCTGTTTCAGTGTTAGTTTGCTGAGGATGACGGCCTCTAGCTTCACCCATGTCCCTTCAAAGGACATCATCTCATTCCTTTTCATAGCTGCATAGTATTCCATGGTATATATTTACCACATTTTCTTTATCCAATCTCTCATTGATGGGCATTTAAGTTGGTTCCATGTCTTTGCTATTGTAAATAGTGCCACAATAAATATACATGTTCATGTGTCTTTGTAGTAGAATGATTTATATTCCTTTGGGTATATACCCAGTAGTGGGATTGTTGGGAGAAATGGTGTTTCTGTTTCTAGATCCTTAAGGAATCACCATACTGTTTTTCACAATGGTTGAACTAATTTGCATTCCCACCAACAGTGTAAAAGTGTTCCTGTTTCTCCACAGACTTGCCAGCATCTATTGTTTCTTGAGTTTTTAGTAATTGCCATTCTAACTGGCGTGGTATTCTCATGGTATCTCATGGTATCTCATTTTGATGGTATCTCATTTTGATGGTATCTCATTGTGGTTTTGATTTGCATTTCTCTAATGATCAGTGATGTTAAGCATTTTTTCATATGTTTCTTGGCCATGTGAATGTCTTCTTTTGAGAAGTGTCTGTTCATATTCTTTGCCCACTTATTGATGAGGTTGTTTGTTTTTTTTCTTGTAAATTTGTTTAAGTTCCTTGTAGATTCTGGATATTAGACCTTTGTCAGATGGATAGATTGCAAAAATTTTCTCCCATTCTGTAGGTTACCTGATCACTCTGATGATAGTTTCTTTTGCTGTGCAGAAGCTCTTTAGTTTAATTAGATCTCATTTGTCAATTTTGACTTGTGTTGCAATTGCTTTTGGTGTTTTCGTCATGAGGTCTTTGCCCATGCCTATGTCCTGAATAGTATTGCCTAGGTTTTCTTCTGGAGTTTTTATGGCTTTGGGTTTTACATTTAAGTCTTTAATCCATCTTGAGTTAATTTTTGTATAAGGTATAAGGAAGGGGTCCAGTTTCAGTTTTTTGCATATGGCTAACCAGTTTTCCCAGCACCACTTATTGAATAGGAGATCCTTTCCCCATTGCTTGTTTTTGTCAGGTTTGTCAAAGATCAAATGGTTGTAGATGTGTGGTGCTATTTCTGTGGTCTCTGTTTGGTTCCATTGGTCTATATATCTGTTTTGGTATCAGTACTATGCTGTTTTGGTTACTGTAGCCTTGTTAGTTTGAAGTCAGGTAGCATGATGCCTCCAGCTTTGTTCTTTTTGCTTAGGATTGTCTTGGCTATATGGGATCGTCTTTGATTCCACATGAAATTTCAAGTATTTTTTTCTAATTCTGTAAAGAATGTCAATGGTAGCTTGATGAGAATAGCATTGAATCTATAAATTACTTTGGGCAGTATGGCCATTTTCATGATATTGAGTCCTCCTATCCATGAGGATATAATGTTTTTTCATTTGTTTGTGTCCTCTTTTATTTCCTTTAGCAGTGGTTTGTAGTTCTCCATGAAGAGGTCCTTAACATCCCTTGTTAGCTGTATTCGTAGGTATTTTATTCTCTTTGTAGCAGTTGAGAATGGGAGTTCATGCAAAATTTGGCTCTCTGCTTTTTTATTGTTTGTGTAAAGGAATACTTGTGATTTTTGCACATTGATTTTATATCCTGAGACTTTGCTGAAGTTGCTTCCCAGCTTAAGGAGTTCCTGGGCTGAAAGGATGGGGTTTTCTAAATATAGAATCATGTCATCTGCAAACAGAGACAATTTCACTTCCTCTCTTCCCATTTGAATACACTTTATGTCTTTCTCTTGCCTGATTGCCCTGGCCAGAACTTCCAGTACTATGTTGAACAGGAGTGGTGAGAGAGGGCATCCTTGTCTTATACCGGTTTTCAAAGGGAATGCTTCCAGAAATCAAGAAGTTCTGTGAAAGCAATGAGAGCAAAGAGACAATGTACCAGAATCACTGGGACACAGCTAAAGCAGTGTTCAGAGGGAAATTTATTGCACTAAATGCCCACATAAGAAAGCTAGAAAGATCTCAAGCTGATGCCCTAACATCACAAATAAACGAGCCAGAGAAGTAAGAGCAAACTAATCCAAAAGCTAACAGAAGGCAAGAAATAACTAAGATCAGAGCAGAATTGAAGGAGATAGTGACATGAAAAACCCTCAAAAAAATGAATGAATCCAGGAGCTGGTTTTTTGAAAAAATTAACAAAATAGATAGACTTCTAGCTAGGACTAACAAAGAAGAAAAGAGAGAAGAATCAAATAGACACAATAAAAAATGATAAAGGGGATATTATCCCTGACCCCACAGAAATATAAACTACCATCAGAGAACACTGTAAACACGTCTATGCAAATAAACTAGAACATCTTTAAGAAATAGATAAATTCCTAGACACATACACCCTCCCAAGACTAAACCAGGAAGAAGTCAAATCCCTCAATAGACCAATAACAAGTTCTGAAATTGAGGCAGTAATTAATAGCCTACTAACCAAAAAACGCCCAGGACCAGATGGATTCACAGCCAAATTCCACCGGAGGTACAAAGAAGAGCTGGAACCATTCCTTCTGAAACTATTCCAAACAATTGAAAAGGAGGGACTCCTTCCTAACTCATTTTATGAAGCCAGCATCATCCTAATACCAAAGCCTGACAGAGATACAACAAAAAAAGAAAACTTCAGGCCAATATCCCTGATGAACATAGATATGAAAATCCTCAATAAATTACTGGCAAACTGAATCCAGCGGCACATCAAAAATCTTATCCACCACGATCAAGTCAGATTCATCCCTGAGGTGCAGGGCTGGTTCAACATATGCAAATCAATAAACGTAATCCATCACATAAACAAAACCACACGATTATCTTAACAGACGCTGAAAAGGCCTTTGACAAAATTCAACATCCCTTCATGTTAAAAACACTCAATAAACTAGGTATTGATTGAACATATCTCAAAATAATAAGAGTTATTTATGACAAACCCACAGCCAATATCATATTGAATGGACAGAAGCTGGAAGCATTCCTGTTGAAAAATGGCATTATTTTTAAATGAGGACATCTTGATGTTAAAAACTGATGGCTTTGGATGCTGTCATTATTCTCTAGTGGGAATTTATCTATTTTCTGTGAGGCATCTAGAATGGTTGGAGCCAATTGGTTGGAGCCAATGATGAATTCAGTTGACTTAAGGTAGAGTTGTAATCTTTTTGTAAATTGACATATAGTAACTACATATTTATGGGGTACAGTGTGATGTTTTGGTACATGTATACACTGGTAATAATCAAGTCATGGTAATTAGCATATTCATAAAAAGGACAAAATCCTGTTATTTGTCACAACATGGTGAGCCTGGAGGACATTATGTTAAGTGAAATAAGCCAGGCAGAGAAAGACAAATATCACATGATTTCACTCATACATGGAATCTTAAAAAACTGATCTCATAGAAGTAGAGAGTAGAACAGTAGTTACTAGGGTCATAATGTTTATAAGGCTTAGTTTTTCTCCATGGTGAGGTAGCCTCCAGGGTGTGATAGCCTCCAGGGATCTCAAGTGACAGCTTGGGTATTCACTACCTCCCTGACTCCTTTGAGAGTTTCTGAAACCCAACTTTTGTCTCCCAAGCACGAAGAGACTGTCGGAAATTCCATTCTGCATTTCAGTTGCATCTGCTTAGTTTCCTAAATTTGTTCTGTATTCCTTAAGATTCATTAAATGACTTACAGGAAGTAGATAACCACACATTGAACAGAACATATAAGGACAAACACTGGAATTCAGAAGAGAAATGAGAGAGACCCTCTGAGGCACAGAAACTCAAGATGGCAGCACAGAGAGGGAAGTGAAGCAGCTGGCCAGGATCAGCTTGGAGCATCAGAGCATGGACAGACTCCCCATTGTGGGGAAACAATAAGCCAGAGATCCCCAACAGTCCATATTCCCACCAGAGATACCTGCAATCCTAGCTACAGGAGAGCCCCAAGGCCCTCACAGGCCCTAAGCCTAGTATGGTGAGCTTCCTGGAGTTCACACAACTACACTGTCCCAGTGAGGGAATTGATGCTGGGTCCCACCCACCCACTAGGATTCAAGCTGCTGCTGCACAGCATCATTTTGATAATGGAGCCAATATCATACTGCATCTCATCCTGGGGGCCCCAAAATCCCTACATTTCCACATCCCTGGGATCCCACTGACATCACCCTACAATCACTCAGAGGGTTGCAGTGTCATAAGTAGCTAGACTTACCGCACCAGTGGTGCAGCCATACCCCCAGTACCCAAGCACATGCAGTACTCCATACATGGAGGAACAGGTAGTTCAGCAGATAAGGGAGACTGTCCCCAGGACACAGAGAACTGAAGCATGCACTCTCTGGAGCCTGAGAGTCACTGTCCCTGGACTGCCACCAGTGACAGTGATCCCTCCCTCTCCAGTAACAGGGCCACTATATTCCTGCATGTGATATCCAGGAACCCAAAACTTAATTTGCTCAGGCTATGACCACTAACACAGGTTCCTCCAACCACTTGGGGCCCCAAGTATTAGCCCTACTAGCTCAGCGAGCCTGCTGCCAATGCCAACACATGCCACCCAGGGGCTTATGGATTGGTCACCCAGCCTGTTGAGGCTGCTGCCACCAGCAGTGCTGGTGTGTACCACACAAAGTCCCAAGGATCATCCTTCACAGACAGCCATCACCATAGATGAAGCCCATGTACCCTACGCAGGGAAAAGAGGACTGGCCCATCCAGGGCACACTGCTGCCACCACTGAGGTCCATGTAAGCCACTTAGGGCCCTGAGGACTGGCCCACCTAGTATCCCAGTCCCCAGTAAAGCTACACCACAGCCTGTACAAAATACTGCAGCCGAAGCCACTGAGGAACTTGCAGACACTGCTGATGTTGATTATAGCTGAAGAAATCACACGCATGGAGATTACGCTACAGTGCCACTCAAAACCAGAGACAGGGCACCCTACCCAGCCAACACTATAGATATGTCTATGGAAAATCCTTTATGAAAGCTACTCCATAAAATTCAGTGAATCAATTGTTATACCAGATGCACAGATATCAACATAAGGACACAAGAAACATGAAAAAGGAAAGAAACACAACACCTCCAAATAAACATAATAATTCTCCAGTAACAGATCCCAAAGTAAAGGAAATCCATGTGGCATGTGAAAAAGAATTCAAAACAATGATTTTAAAGAAATTCAGTGAGACACAAAGAATGTAGGCAGACAATACAAAGAAATAAAGAAGCCAATTCCTGATCCAAATGAGAAATTCAACAAAGCAATAGATATCATAAAAAAAGAACCAAACAGAAATATGGCAACTAAAGGATTTAATGAATGAAGTAAAAACTACAAATTGAGAGCTTTAACAATAGACTTGATCAAGCACAAGAGAGAATTTCTGGAGCTGAAGACATGTCTTTTGAAATAACCCAATCAGAAAGACACAAAAAGAAAAAAGAATAAAAAAGAATGGAAAAAGTCTATGTGACATATGGGACACCATAAGTGAATACATATTCAAATTTGGGGAGTTCCAGAAGAAAAAGAGATGGAAAACGTCACAGAAACCCTATTTAACAAAATAATAGCTGAAAACTTGCCAAGTCTTAGAAAAAATATGGATATCCAAATGCAGGAAGCCCAAAGATCCCCAAATAGATTCAACTCCCAAAAAAGTCATGTCTGAGGAACATTGCATTCCAATTATCAAGAGTCAAAAACAAAGACAGAATTTTTAAAACAGCTGGAGAAAAGTATCATGTCACACATAAGGGAATCTCCATTAGACTAACAGCAGACTTATCAGCAGAAACCTTACAGGTCAGGAGAGATTAGAATGATACACTCAGAGTATTGAAAGAAAAAAAACCCTGCCAGCCAAGAATGTTACACCCAACAAAACTATTCTTCAGAAATAAAGGAAATATAAAGTCTTTACCAGATAAACAAAAACTGAGGAATTACATCATCACTAGACCAGCCCTACAAGAAATGCTCAAGGGATTTCTATATCTAGAAGCAAAAGAATAATATCTACCATTGTAAAAATACTCAAAAGTATAAAACTCACTGATAGAGCAGATACACAAATGGGAAAGAGAAAAGAATCAAATTTCATCACTACAGAAAACCACCAAATTGCAAAGATAAACAATAAGAGAGGAAGAAAAGAAACACCAAACAATCAAAAACCAATTGATGAAATGACAGGAGTAAGTTCTCATCTATCAATAAAAATCTTGAATGTAAATAATTTAAATTCTTCAATTAAAATATATAGACTGGTTGAATGGCTGAAAAACAAGGCCTAACTATATTCTGCCTAAAGAAACCATTTAACCAGTAAGAACACAAATAGACTGAAAGTAAAGACATAGAAAAGGAAAATCCACACAAATAAAAACTATGAAGGAGCAGCCATACTTATATCAGCCAAAATAAACTTTAAGTCAGTAAGCATAAAAAGAGGTAAAGAGGGGTCATTATATGATTATAAAAGGATCAATTAAGCAAGAGGATATAACAATTTTAAATATATATGCACCCAACACCAGAGCACTTAGATATATAAAGCAGATATTTTAGAGCTAAAGAAAGAGATTGATCCTAACACAATAATAGTTGGGGACTTTAGTACCACACTTTCAGTATTAAACAGATTCGTCTAGACAGAAAATCAGCAAAGAAACATCAAACTTAAACTGCATTATAGACCTAACAGACATTTACAGAACATTTTATTCAACAGCTGCAGAATGCACATTGAAACTATAGTCTTCTTTTTTCTTGTCAGCACATGGAACATTCTCCAGGACAGACCATATATTGGGCCACAAAAGAAATATCAGCAAATATTTAAAAATTGAAATTATATCCAGTATCTTCTCAGACCATAATGGAATGAAACTAGATTTCAATAACAAAAGAAATGTTCAGAAACTTTACAAATACAAAAAAAATTGAATAACATTCTCCTGAATGATCACTGAGTTAGTGGATAAATTAAAAAGGAAATATAAAAAGTCTTAAAACAAGTGAAAATGGAAACACAACAAACAAAAACCTATGGAATACAGCAAAAACAGTACCAAGAGGGAAATTTATAGCCATAAATGTCTACACCAAAAAAAGAAAACATTATTTTTAAAAACAACCTAATGATACAACTCAAGGAACTACAAAAGCCAGAACAAACCAAATCCAAAATTAGTAGAAGAAAATAAATGATAAAGATCAGAACAGAACTAAATGAAATGGAGACTAAAAAATATAAAACATCAATGAAAATTTGGTTTTTTGAAAAGATGAACAAAATTGACAAACCATTAGCTAGACTAAGAAAAAGAGAGAAGATTTAAATAAATAAAATCAGCAATGAAAAAAAGGAGATATTACAACGGATATCACAGAAATACAAAGAATCATCAGAGACTATTATGACTACCTATGCACCAACAAATTAGAAAACCTAGAGGAAATGGATTAATTCCTGAACACATGTAACCTACCAAGATTGAACCACAAAGAAATAGAAAACCTGAACAGACCAATAGTAAGGAATGAGATTAAATCAGCAATACAAATTTCCCAACCGAAAAAAAAAAAAAAAAGCCCAAGAGCAGATGGCTTTACTGTCAAATTCTACCAAGCATTTACAGAATAAACTCCAATTATTTTTAAACTATTTCCAAAAATTGAAGAGAAAAGAATTTTTTCTAACTCATTTTATGAGGCCAGCCTTATACCAAAACAAGACAAGGACAAAACAAAAAAAAAGTAAGAAATAAGTTCATGTATTTATAGCCAACTGATTGTTGACAAAGGTGCCAAGAATATACATTGGGGAAAGAACACCCACATCAATAAATGGTGTTGAGAAAACTGGATATTCACATGAAGTAGAATGAAACTTGACCTTTATCTCTCACCAAATACAAAAATCAACTCAAGATGGATTGAAGACTTAAATGTAAGACCTGAAACTATAAAACTATTACAAGAAAACATAGCCAAAACACTTCAGAATGTAGGTCTAGGCAAAGATTTTATGGGTAAGACTTAAAGGCACAGACAAGAAAAACAAAAATAGAATATACCAAACTGAAAAGGTGCAGAGCAAAGTAAGCAATCAACAGAATAAACAACCAACCTGTGGAATTGGAGAAAATACTTGCACAGTATTCATCCAATAAGGGAGTAATATCCAGAATGTAAAACAAACTATAAACACTCAACAGCAAAAACAACAACAACAAATATTTCAATTAATAAATAAGCAAAGGATCTGAATAGACATTTTTCAAAAGAATGTATACAAATGGCCAATAAATGTATGAGAAAATGGTCAGCATCACTAATAATACGGGGAATGCAAATCAAAACCACAATAAGATAACACCCCATCCTAGTCAGAATGGCTATCATTAAAAAGACACACACCCCCCCCCCCCCCCCAAATACTGATGAAGATGTAGAGAAAAGGGAACTCTTACACACTCTTGGTTGGAATGCAAATTAGTGCAGCCATTATGGAAACAGCATGGCGATTTCTCAAGAAACTAAAAACAGAACTACCATACAATACCGCAATCTCACTATGGGTATTTATCCAAAGAAAAGAAAATCAGTATATCAAAGTGATACCTACACCTCATGTTTATTGCAGCTCTATCAACAATAGTCAAGATATGGAATCAAACTAAATGTCCATCAACATATGAATACATAAAGAAAATGTGGTCTATACACAATAGAATACTATTCAGACATAAAAATGAAATCCTGTCATTCACAGCAACACAGATGAGCCTGGAGAACATTCTATCAAGTGAAATAAGTCAGACACAGAAAGATAAATACTGAATATTCCCACTCATGTGTTTGAATTTTTAAAAATCCTGAGCTCATAGAAATAAGGAATAGAATTGTAGTTATTAGAGGCTGGGAAGGGTAGAGGTAGGAGAGGATAGGGAGAGGTTGGTTAATAGAGACAAAATTATAGCTAGATTGGAAAAATGAGTTCTAGTGTTCTGTAACACTGAAGGGTAAATTTGGTTGATAATAGTTTACTGTACATTTTTCAAAAGGCTGGAACAGAAGACTGAATATTCACAATACAAAGAAATGATAAATGTTTGAGGTAGAGGATGTGCTGATTACCCTGATTTGATTGCTACACATTGTATGCATGTATTGAAATATCACTCTGAATCTCATAAATACATACCATTATTGCACATCAACTAAATGAAAATAAGTATTGAAGTCAATCAGAGGTCGTGACTCTCCACCTAAAGAGTTGATGATATTTGTTAAAAATTGGTGTATATATATCAGATTCATGTTTTTTTAAAAATCAACACATTCTGAAACATAGACCAGCAGGAAGAAAATACACATAAAAATCCGAGCTGGGATTTTTTTAAATCTTCAAGATATGAATTTTAAAGTTTATACAAAGCCCCTTTTAAAAAGCTAAGATTTCATTAACACTCTTTTTTAGTAAATTTCAATGTATTATTTATCAATTGATAAGTCATGGGCTATTTTGTGCTTCTGTGTCCTATCACATAAGACTGTTTCAGAAGGAAATTTGATAAAAATCAAATGTGGCTGGGCAACAAATGAATTCATTATATTGAAGGTGAATACATGTCTATATTTTAGAATAGATGATTTAAACCAAACATGACAGTATGGAAATTAACATTTGTTTTTATTCTCACTACAGAGAATACTGCACAGTGGTATTCTCAAGTCTCACTTCCCAGTTACAATAACATGAATAGATATTGATATACCCTATTATCTCAGCAATAATGCATATTACAACAAGCGATTACTTATTAGCAAGAAAATGTTTCTCCAGGGCTTAATTTCGAATGCCTGAAATGAAATAACAAAATCTCAGTCTTGGAAGTATCTTCTGTATAGTTATTGTTTAGGGAAATTTTTATTGCTTCACAACAGTTTAAGATCCTTAATTGGCTAGGTCTTCAAAATGAAAGCATGTGGTGAAGTACCAAGGTCTTGGACAGCTAATGTGAATGAACATATGCAATACTGTAAACCAGGCTTCTTGGAATTATTGGCAGGTTTTGATTCAGATGTAGAAGATGTAGCTATCTCTTTCATGCTCAGTGATTGCCCTAAGACTTCTGGATAGCCTGCTGCCTTAGCAACTTTCACCCATGCCCCAGGATTCTATGGGCAGGTAGAAATTTGGATATGGATGGGTTAATTCACTAAACTCTACTCTTGCATGCTCAGGATGTAGTCAAACATCAATTTAGGCAGACTGAGTTGAGGCTGGGTTGAGATGCAAAGCCTGGCTGATTCAATGCCTGAGAGCAAGTTGTCCTAGAAAATTTTAGTACTGCGGGAGCTAAATCTACTTTACATTTGACAAGTACCAGAGGAGTGTGATTCTGCAAGTTCTTGTGATACAAAGGTAATCTTCCAATTTTGAAAATACAGAGGCAAGGAGGAGTTCAGGTGTTCAGGAGAAAGATAAGGATGCAGGTTCGGAATTTCTGAGTCCCAAGGGAAAATCTGATCAAAAAGCATAAGGTAAGAATACATTTACCAGATACGGGGGTGCTAGGTCAGAGTAGGTGCTAGCACAGGGATGACTTGATGCTAAGTCCCCAAACTGATACCTAAAGATTTCCTATATTTTCCCTGACCAGAAATGCAATTGATCATGGAGTCTGGGACACAGCTGAGTCTCCAGGTAGTCACTACATGGTCCCAGCTGTGGGACAGGAGAGCTTTAGGGGCAGGGAATTTCCAGGTCATTATACCTTTCTATACTTTAGGGCCTTTTTTTGTGGACTTCTTTATCCTTTTCAAAGCAGCTTAATTTTTATAAATTGATCATAATCTAGAGGCAGTTTTTGCCTGGATTGCCAGGTATCTTTTTTGTGATCACTAATGGATGCCCAGAGCTGGAGCAGAGACCTAGGTATCCTCTTCCTGGAATGGCTGCAGTTGTGCTTAGGTCTTATAGATGGCCCAGGGCCCTGGGTTTTTCCTTCTGAGCTTCCTTTAAATCTGCTGACTGAGGACTGAGTAATGGCTGGATATGTCCACGACTGAACTAAAATCTCCACCCTTCCAAAACACGAAAATAAATTTCCTTAATGGAACTGCTGGCTAGAGGAAAAGCATATATAGACTTTTGACTTGTACTTCTCTCCAAAGCTTTTTTCTATGATTCCAAACTCCAGGCTCTCAGTAAATTGCTTAATTATTTGGAAAGGTGCTGAGCAAGCAGCAGGTAGCCTTACTCAGCCCAGATCTAACCACACTGCAGTGGTATGTTGCCCCCATTTCCTAAGCAAGTCTACTGAAATGTAGACCACTCACTCAGCTAAACACATCTCTCGTGTTCAGCCTCCTTAGTGCAGAGTATCAGGACTGTGCTTAGAAAGTAAAGGTATAGGCAAGCGAGGAGACCCTGGAACTCAATGACTAGACACATGCAACACAAAAAGCATGATCTTGTGGGCAGGTGAGGATGAGCATCTTCCACTGCAGGTGAAGAGAAATCCAGCAAAAGAGTGGATCTGATGTTCAGTTGATAGACACAAATAGCAGGAAGTCAAGAGTGGCACAGTGTAGGGGGAAAAGAGTGATCTTTAGGTTTTTGCAAACTCCAAATAAAATTTTAATACTTCCATTGATTATCCATTCATTCGTCCATCATATATTTACATCATACATTAGCCCAGCTAATTTCATCCATCCAATATTTACTACAACCTACTATGTGTTCCAGTGCTGTCCTAGACATATACCAAGTTCAGCTTCTGTCAGAGGAGCCTGGTTCTCTAGGCAGAGGTCAGAATAGGATGAAATAAAGAAACTGCCATTTGTTAAGTATCTATTATGTGCTAGGCACTTTCATATTGATGATTTAATTTAGCCATCAAAACAATCCTGTGGCTATTATTATCTCCAGCTCTGAAGAATGGCAAGGAAAACATGTTTCATGAATGCAGAATAAAGAGAAATCAAACCAGAGAAAGGACAGGCATTCATGTGACCTACACAAGGAACAACTTCGGAGTCTCTGTTTACTTATCTGTGAAACCTGTCTTGGAGGATTAGTTGTAAAGAGGAGATTGCATTAAGTAGCAAATATGCCAGTCTTTCCATGGTCTTTCACACCTGGGGAGGGTTGGTGTGTGTGTGTCTTCTAAATGCCCATAAGAAGTCTTACAGGAGGATGACTAGGGAGGTTGGCAGAGTGCAGGAATGACAGCCTTGGCAGGATGATATACAGCAATCCTGGCTGGGAAGAGCTGACAGGGGACACCCTAGCCATAGGTAACATGGCTTCAGAAATCCAGAGCTCAGCCCCCAATCCGGAGGGACCTGGAAAACCAAGGCTGGAGTGAATGGAAACCGGGAGATTAGTCAAAAGCACAAAGCAGAAGCCGGTCACCCTATCTGAGGTTAGGGAAGAACTGGTCAGATGACAAGAGCACTGCTGCATTTCAACAGGGCCTGTAGCATCAGCCCCCTGCACGGAGCAAGTCATTGTCAGAAGTCATTGCTCCCCCATTCCCATCTCCAGGAGTTATGACTCTCAGTCCTTCCTTCCATGACTCAGCAACTACTCAGCTCTTTCCACCTGTCTCAGACTTGCTTCTCAGATCCCAAGGGCTGACTTTCTGTGTCCCTGATGCTGTCTTCTCCCAGCTGATGTCAGCTTGGTTCATAGTAAGCTCACTGGGTGCTGAGTCATCCAATGTCAAGGGCCCTTTGATCTGCCCACCAGACCTGGGGAAGGCTGAGTCACCAGACCTGAGGAAGGCTGAGTCTGCCAGTGGAATAAGTGGTCCCAGATGGGGAAGGAAGTGGCTGCAGACACAGAGCACCAGGGACTTCCTTCGGGGACCTCCACCCTTCACAGAACATGGTCAGTTCCTGTTGCTGTCCTCTCTCTCCCTCTCTCTCTCTCTCTCAACAAGTTATGGATATGGTGTAAAGGTACCTTGACAATATTGCTCCATAGAAGAAACCCTGCTTGGCTTCTGAATATTATGACTGTTTCCTTCTCACAAGTGAATGAAGGTGAGTGCAGCATAGAACTTAAAAATAGGACTTTCTCTGAATCGTGCTCACTAATTATACGATAATTGAAGAGCAGAGAAGAAAGTTTGTTTTGTTGCCACGTAATTCATGTAATAGGGTCTGGATACATGACAGAATTGCCACATTCCTCCTGGTTTGAACCCCTACCCAGAATCAATCCTGAGAAATTCTCTTCCTTGAACACCCAGCAGGTTTGCACTAATTTGTTGCTTGAACCCATGGCCACAAAACTTCAGCAGAAAAGGGTTTTAGCTATGAGAACAGAAAGAAATATGCATGTAGAGACGAGAATGTGTCAATAATAGAATATTTGAGTGAGTAGATTCGGGGAGAGAAATTATTAAAATGTTATGAAGAATTCCATTTTTCATTGAGAGCATCATTTGCCATATCTCATCTCTGAATTCAAGTTCTTCCACTCAATCATAACTTAGATAAACCTTTCCCTGATCATCTCTGTAACTAATAATTTCTTCCTTCTCAGAACTCCCAAAGGCCATCTTACATTTCTCTTGTATCACAGTCCTTACTTTGGACTGGGGTAAATCCAAGTTATGTGGGGCTTGAAGCTTAAACAATTTGGGGGGACCTCTTTAGGGAAAATAATTGAAAGTGATTAATACAAAATTAGGCATGAAAATGAATATTTACTTATAATTTGAAAAGCATCTGTAGTTCTAGCTTGTAGGGAGGCTGTGGCGGGAGGAGGATCACTTCAGCCCAGAAGTTCAAGGCTGAAGTGAGTTGTGATCGCACCACTGCAGTTTAGCCTGGGTGACAGAGCGAGACTCTGTTTCTAAACAACAACAGCAACAACAAAAGAGAAATTACAACAAACTCGTTTTGAAAAAGTTAACAGATACCACAGACATTCCACAATCTAAACAAATAACATTTGTGTTAGTCAACTACCTACCACAGTTACTTAATTGTAATATTTTCTGTAGAGAACATGGAAAGATAGTTCAGTCTTCCATAATGGTCATAATTTTTTACTGTCGATAATTGGAATGAATAAAACATACAACTTCACATACAGATGCACTTATTCTTTGAAATACTGCTATGGGTTTGTGCCCTAGAAATCCATATATTATATTATTTTGTGTAATTACCAACAAAAAGAAAACAAACGGATAGTGCATGTACAATTGGAACTGCTTACGCTGTGTTGTTGAAAGTATTCCTGAAGTCAGAGAATTCTGGGGTTTTTCAGAGAATTGTTTTGACCAGGCACTGATGGGAACGAAATCCACTGTTCAGTTTTTTATGTCTGATTAGAAGCATGTTCTACAGACTAGCTCCTTGCTCCATACACGTCAAACCTTGTGTCTCCTCCAGCACTCACCTACTTCCTGTGCTGGGTGCAATAACTTTTTGTTTGGCAGCAAAATATCTGTAAGCCCCAGACATGTATTTCAATAAACTCAACTGAATGTGTCTTAAATACTTTGCCTTTTTTGGCCCTCAAAAATATCCTTTGCCATTCTAACAGTGGGGAAAGTCAGAGGAAAAAGAGACAGCAGTTTAACTAATTGAAGATTTTTTAAAATTTCACTTTTGCAAATTTTACCAGAATACATGACCACATCAATATACGTATAGGGTCTCTCCCAGAGTGTTGGAAGGGGCCCATGTAAGTGAGGGGCACCGATGCTTGAGTTTCATTTGCTTCATGGAAAATCTGCCTCTGCTTTTACTTGCTATTATAATAATTTATGTACTCATATAATTATGCCTACTATATTTGAGAGCATTTTTACACCTCCAGTTCCAGAGAGAGTTCTTTTTACGTGGAAGCTGCTCAGTAGATTTTGTTGCATTAACTAAGAAATTCATATACACTAAGGGGTAAGTGCAGTTACACGATTTCTCTCCCCACATGACTGAGTGTGCAGAGGAATTCCAGGCTGTCCGCCTCAAGGAAAATGACAGTTCTGTTTCTCCTTGGAGAGGGCCCCAGTCAGTAGCTTTGGGCTTGAGTTTTTCTGGAATCCCAGGGGTTTTTCCCCACCAGTCTCAAGAAGGTCGGAGACTTCTTGGTGAGGATTTCTGTAAGAATCATACATGTATTAGTTTAAATAAGACTAATAGTATTTTGTCACTATGACTTAAAATAATAATGATAGGAATAGATTGGTGAAATTATGTTACAGCTATAAAATGGAATACCTTACTAAAATGCATGCAGTGGAATATTTATTTTGAAATGGAAAAACATTCATAGTATCCCATCAAGTGGATAATAATGCTCCACTTCAAAACCCTCACCCGATCAAGCCTCTACAACCAGTTTTGTTGTTGTTGTTCCAGCTTGCCTGCTCAAGAACCCCATGGCACTCTCTCTTCTGCAATCTCAGTGGTGCTTCCACCCACTCATCTCCCCACTTTCTACTTTCCTTCTATCCAGGTTGGATTCCACGGTCCATTACTTCAACTACTCTCTTGCAAATACTCTCAACTCCCTTGGCCCCTCCCTGTACCTTTGCTCTTTTGAAAATATTTACTTTAGGCCAGGCGCGGTGGCTCACGCCTGTAATCCCAGCACTTTGGGAGGCCGAGGCGAGAGGATCACAAGGTCAGGAGATGAAGACCATCCTGGTAAACACGGTGAAACCCCGTCTCTACTAAAAAATACAAAAAACTAGCCGGGCAAGGTGGCGGGCGCCTGTAGTCCCAGCTACTCGGGAGGCTGAGGCAGGAGAATGGCGTAAACCCGGGAGGCGGAGCTTGCAGTGAGCCGAGATCGCGCCACTGCACTCCAGCCTGGGTGACAGAGCCAGACTCCGTCTCAAAAAAAAAAAAAAAAAAAAAAAAAAAAAAAATTAGCCGGGCGTAGTGGCAGGTGCCTGTAGTCCCGGCTACTCAGGAGGCTGAGGCAGGAGAATGGCGTGAACCCAGGAGGCGGAGCTTGCAGTGAGCCGAGATCCTGCCATTGCACTCCAGCCTGGGCAGCAGAGTGAGGAGACTCTGTCTCAAAATAAAAGAAAGAAAATATTTACTTTGTTGCGGTAAAATAAAAAATTTGCCATCATAACCGTTTTCTAGTGCACGGTTTAGTGGTATGAAGTACATCCATGTTATACTTGGTGGCAATCATCACTACCATCTACCTCCTGAACTCTTTGCATCTTGCAAAACTGAAACTCTACACCTATTATTTATTTAAAATTTCCATTTGTCCTTTAGATTCAGGGAGTACATGTGCAGGATTGTTACAAGGGTATATTTCATAATGATGAAGTTTGGGGTAGGAATGAACCCATCACCCAGGTAATGAGCATAGTACCCAATAAGTAGTTTGGCCTCCCTTGCCTCCCTCCTTCCTTCTCTCTCCTGTAGTGACCAATATCTATTGTTCCCACCTTTATGTCCATGTGCACCCAATGTTCAGCTCCCATTTATCAGTGAGAACATGTGGTATTTGGTTTTCTGTTTCTGTTTTCATTTGCTTAGGGTGATGACCTCTGGTTAAATTCACGTTGCTGGAAAGGACATGATTTCATTCTTTTTTATGGCAGTGTAGTATCCCATGGTGTATATGTAACTGTATGTAAATATGTCAATTTATGCAAATTTGTAAATTTTCTTTACTGAATTCACCATTGATGGGCACCTAGGTTGATTTCATGCCTTTGCTATTATGAATAGTGCCTCGATAAACATAGGAGTGTATTTGCCTTTTTGGTAGAACAATTTATTTTCCTTTGGGTATATACCCAGTAATGGGATTGCTGGTGTGAAACGGTATCTTACTGTAGTTTTGATTTGCATATTTCTGATGATTAGTGATGTTGAGCATTTTTTGTGTTTGTTGGCTGCTTGTGTGTCTTTTGAGAAGTGTCTGTTCATGTGCTTTGCCCACTTTTTAATGGGGTTTTATTTTTTGCTTGTTTAATTGTTTAAGTGCCTTATCATTTCTGAATATTAGACCTTTGTCAGATGCATAGTTTGCAAATATTTTCTCCCCTTCTGTAGGTTCCGTTTACTTTGTTGATAGTTTATTTTGCTGTTCAGAAGCTCTTTAGTTTAATTTGGTCCCATTCATCAAATTTTGCTTTTGTTGCAACTGCTTTTGAGGACTTAATCATTAATTCTTGCAAAGGCTGATGCCCAGAATGATATTTCCTAGGTTTTCTTCTAGTATTTTTATAGTTTTAGGTCTTACATTTAAGTCTTTAATCCATCTTGAGTTAATTTTTGCATGTAGTGATAGGTAGGAGTCCTGTGAAACTCTGTACCTGTTACACAGTAACTCCTCATTCCTTCCTCCTGCTAGCCCCTGACAACCACTATTCTTCTTTCTGTGTTTATAATTTTGACTATTGTAGGTGCCTCATATAAGTAGAATCATGCAGTATTTTTCTTTTTTGTGACTGCCTTATTTCACATAGTATAATAATCTCAAAATTTACCTGTGTTGTAGCATGTGTCAGAGCTTTCTAACTTGTTAAGCTTCTGTGGTATTTCACCGTATGTACATACGTATATACCACATTTTGCTTATGCATTCATTTGTTGTTGGACATGTGGTTTGTTTCCATGTTTTAGCTATTGCAAATAATGCTGCATGAAAACGGATATACCCATATATCTTTGAGACCCTCGTTTCTTTTTTAAAAAATCTTTTAAGTTTAGGGGTACATATGCAGGTTTGTTCTGTAGGTAAACTTGTGTCATGAGGGTTTGTTGTACAGATTATTTCATCACCCGGGTATTAAGCCTAGCACCCATTAGTTATTTATCCAGATCCTCTCCCTCCTCTCCTGCTCCTCTCTCCATTCTCAGATAGGCCCCAGTGCTGTTGTTTCTCTCTATGTGTCCATGTGTTCTCATCATTTAACTCCCACTTATAAGTGAAAACATACAGTATTTGGTTTTATGTTACTGCTTTAGTTTGCTAAGGATAATAGCCTCCAGCTACATCCATGCTCCTGCAAAGGACATGATCTCATTCCTTTTTATGACTGCATAGTATTCCATGGTGTATATATACATTTTATTTTATTTATCCATTCTACAATTTATGGGCATTTAGGTTTATTCTATGTCTTTGCTATTGTGAATAGTGCTGCAATGAACATACACATGCATGTGTCTTTATGATAGAATGACTTACATTCCTTTGTGTATATACCCAGTAATTGGATTGCTGGGTCAAATGGTATTTCTGTTTTCAGGTCTTTGAGGAATCACCACACTGTTTTCAATAATGGCTGAACTAATTCACACTCCCACTAACAATGTGTAAGCATTTTTTCTCCACAACCTCCCCAGCATCTGTTATTTTTTTGCCTTTTCAGTAATAGCCATTCTGACAGGTGTGAGATGGTATATCATTGTGGTTTTGATGTGCATTTCTCTAAGGATCAATCATGTTGAGCTTTTTTTCTTATGTGTGTTGACCACATGTATGTCATCTTTCGAAAAGTGTCTGTTCATGCCCTTTGCCCACTTTTTAATGGAGACCTTGCTTTCAGTTCTTTGGGGTATATATTAACAGGTGGAATTTCTGAATCATATGGTAATTCTGTTTTCATTTTTTTTTTAGAAACAATCTTTTTTTTTATGGTGACTATAGTATTTTGCATTCTCATCAACAGTACACAGGGTTCCAATTTCTCCAAATCCTTACCAACTCTTGATATCTTTGGGGTTTTTATACTTTTAAGTTCAGGGATATGAATGCAGGTTTATTACACAGGTAAACTTGTGTCATGGGGGTTTGTTGTGCAGATTATTTAATCATCCAAGCATTAAGCCTATTTTTAATAGATGACATCCAAATGAGTGTGAGGTGGTATCTCATTGTGGTTTTGATTTGCATTTCCTGAATGATAAGTATGTTGAGCATCTTTTCATGTGCTTATTGACCACTTGTACATCTTCATGTGAGTAATGTCTATTTAAGTCTTTTGCCCTTTGGAATCAGGTTATTTTTTAGATTGAGTTTCAGAAGTTCTTTGTATGTTCTGAATATTAATCCCTTATCAGATATATGATTTGAAAATATTTTCTCCAATTAACCTGTGTTGCCTTGTCACTCTGTTGATAAGTGTCCTTTGATGAACGAAAGTTTTTAGTTTTTATGAAGTCCAATTGGTTTTCATTTTGTAGGCTTGCCTTTGATGTCATATAAAAGAAATTCTTGCCAAATCCAAGACTGTGGGGCTTTAGTTTCACAGATTTATCTCTTAGCTTTAAGTCTTTGATCCATTTTGATTTAATTTTTGTATAAGGTAGATAAGGGTCTAACTTCATTCCTTTGCATATGAATATCCAGTTTTCAACAATTTGTTGAAAAAATTCTGCTTTCTCTGTTGCATGGTTTTCACAGCCTTATTGAAATCATTTGACCATATAAGCAAGAGATTATTTCTGGGCTCTCTGTTATGCTTAATTGGCCTGTGTGTCTGTTTTCAGGACAGAATCATGCTGCTTTGATTGCTATAGCTTTGTACTAAGTTTTGAAATCAGGAAGTGTGAATCTTTCAGGGTTGTTTTCTTTTCTTTTCTTTTTTTTTTAATCTTATTATTTATCTTTTTTTTGTCTTTTTTTTTATTATACTTTAAGTTCTAGGATACATGTGCACAACGTGCAGGTTTGTTACATATGTATACATGTGCCATGTTGGTGTGCTGCACCCATTAACTCGTCATTTACATTAGGTATATCTCCTAATGCTATCCCTCCCCTCCCTCCCCACAATAGGACCTGGTGTGTGATGTTCCCCTTCCTGTGTCCAAGTGATCGCATTGTTCAATTTCCACCTATGAGTGAGAACATGCGGTATTTGGTTTTCTGTTCTTGTGATAGTTTGCTGAGAATGATGGCTTCCAGCTGCATCCATGTCCCTACAAAGGACATGAACTCATCCTTTTTTATGGCTGCATAGTATTCCATGGTGTATATGTGCCACATTTTCTTAATCCAGTCTGTCACTGATGGGGTATTTGGGTTGATTCCAAGTTTTTGCTATTGTGAATAGTGCTGCAATAAACATATGTTTGCATGTGTCTTTATAGCAGCATGACTTATAATCCTTTGGGTATATCCCCAGTAATGGGATGGCTGGGTCAAATGGTATTTCTAGTTCTAGATTCTTGAGGAATCGCCACACAGTTTTCCACAATGGTTGAACTAGTTTATAGTTCCACCAACAGTGTAAAAGTGTTCCTATTTCTCCACATCCTCTCCAGCACCTGTTGTTTCCTGATTTTTTAATGATTGCCATTCTAACTGGTGTGAGATGGTATCTCATTGTGGTTCTGATTTGCATTTCTCTGATGGCGAGTGATGATGAGCATTTTTTCATGTGTCTGTTGGGTGTCTGTTGGCTGTATGAATGTCTTCTTTTGAGAACTGTCTGTTCATATCCTTTGCCCACTTTTTGATGGGGTTGTTTTTTCTTGTAAATTTGATTGAGTTCTTTATAGGTTCTGGATATTAGCCCTTTGTCAGATGAGTAGATTGCAAAAATTTTCTCCCATTCTGTAGGTTACCTGTTCACTCTGAGGGGGGTATATTTTGCTGTGCAGAAGCTCCTTAGTTTAATTAGATCCCATTAGTCAATTTTGGCTTTTGTTGCCATTGCTTTTGGTATTTTAGACATGAAGTCCTCGCCCATGCCTATGTCCTGAATGGTATTACCTAGGTTTTCTTCTAGGGTTTTTATGGTTTTAGGTCTAACATTTAAGTCTCTAATCCACCTTGAATTAATTTTTGTATAAGGAGTAAGGAAAGGATCCAGTTTCAGCTTTCTACTTATGGCTAGCCAATTTTCCCAGCACCATTTATTAAATAGGGAATCCTTTCCCTATTTCTTGTTTTTGTCAGGTTTGTCAAAGATCAGATGGCTGTAGATGTGTGGTATTATTTCTGAGGACTCTGTTCTGTTCCACTGGTCTATATCTCTGTTTTGGTACCAGTACCATGCTGTTTTGGTTACCGTAGCCTTGTAGTATAGTTCAAAGTCAGGTAGCGTGATGCCTCCAGCTTTGTTCTTTTGGCTTAGAATTGTCTTGGCAATGCGGCCTCTTTTTTGGTTCCATATGAACTTTAAAGCAGTTTTTTTCCAATTCTGTGAAGAAACTCATTGGTAGCTTAATGGGGATGACATTGAATCTGTAAATTACCTCGGGCAGTATGGCCATTTTCATATTGATTCTTCCTATCCATGAGCATGGTATGTTCTTCCACTTGTTTATGTCCTCTTTTATTTCAGTGAGCAGTGGCTTGTAGTTCTCCTTGAAGAGGTCCTTTACATCCCTTGTAAGTTGGATTCCTAGGTATTTAATTCTCTTTGAAGCTATTGTGAATGGGAGTTCATTCATGATTTGGCTCTCTGTTTGTCTGTTACTGGTGTATAAGAATTCTTGTGATTTTTGCACATTGATTTTGTGTCCTGAGACTTTGCTGAAGTTGCTTATCAGCTTAAGGAGATTTTGGGCTGAGACAATGGGGTTTTCTAAATATACAATCATGTCATCTGCAAAGAGGGACAATTTAACTTCTTCTTTTCCTAACTGAATACCCTTGATTTCTTTCTCTTGCTTGATTGCCCTAGCCAGAACTTCCAACACTATGTTGAATAGGAGTGGTGAGGGAGGGCATCCCTGACTTGTGCCAGTTTTCAAAGGGAATGCTTCCAGTTTTTGCCCATTCAGTATGATACTGGATGTGGGTTTATCATAAATAGCTCTTATTATTTTGAGATATGTTCCATCAATACCGAATTTATTGAGAGTTCTTAGCATGAAGTGCTGTTGAATTTTGTCAAAGGCCTTTTCTGCATCTATTGAGATAATCATGTGGTTTTTGTCTTTGGTTCTATTTATATGCTGGATTACGTTTATTGATTTGCGTATGTTGAACCAGCCTTGCATCCCAGGGATGAAGCCCACTTGATCATCGTGGATAAGCTTTTTGATGTGCTGCTGGATTGGGTTTGCCAGTATTTTATTGAGGATTTTTGCATCGATGTTCATCAGGGATATTGGTCTAAAATTCTCTTTTTTTGTTGTATCTCTGTCAGGCTTTGGTATCAGGATGATATTGGCCTGGTAAAATGAGTTAGGGAGGATTCCTTCTTTTTCTATTGATTGGAATAGTTTCAGAAGGAATGGTATCAACTCCTCCTTGTACCTCTGGTAGAATTCGGCTGTGAATCTGTCTGGTCCTGGACTTTTTTTGGTTGGTAGGCTATTAATTATTGCCTCAATTTCAGAGTCTGCTATTGGTCCATTCAGGGATTCAACTTCTTCCTGGTTTAGTCTTGGGAGAGTGTAAGTGTCCAGAAAATTATCCATTTCTTCTAGGTTTTCTAGTTTATTTGCGTACAGGTGTTTATAGTATTCTCTGATGGTAGTTTGTATTTCTGTGGGGTCGGTGGTCCCTTTATCATTTTTTATTGTGTCTATTTGATTCTTCTCTCTTTTTTTCTTTATTAGTCTTGCTAGTGGTCTATCAATTTTGTTGATCTTTTCAAGAAACCAACTCCTGGATTCATTGATTTTTTGGAGGGTTTTTTGTGTCTCTATCTCCTTCAGTTCTGCTCTGATCTTAGTTATTTCTTGCCTTCTGCTAGCTTTTGAACGTGTTTGCTCTTGCTTCTCTAGTTCTTTTAATTGTGATGTTAGGGTGTCCATTTTAGATCTTTCCTGCTTTCTCTTGTGGGCATTTAGTGCTATAAATTTCCCTCTACACACTGCTTTAAATGTGTCCCAGAGATTCTGGTATGCTGTATCTTTGTTCTCATTGGTTTCAAAGAACATCTTTATTTCTGCCTTCATTTCGTTATGTACCCAGTAGTCATTCAGGAGCAGGTTGTTCAGTTTCCATGTAGTTGAGCAGTTTTGATTGACTTTCTTAGTCCTGAGTTCTAGTTTGATTGCACTGTGGTTGAGAGACAGTTTGTTATAATTTCTGTTGTTTTACATTTGCTGAGGAGTGCTCTACTTCCAACTATGTGGTCAGTTTTGGAATAAGTGCAATGTGGTGCTGAGAAGAATGTATATTCTGTTGATTTGGGGTGGAGAGTTCTGTAGATGTCTATTAGGTCCACTCGGTGCAGAGTTGAGTTCAATCCCTGGATATCCTTGTTAACTTTCTGTCTCGCTGATCTGTCTAATGTTGACAGTGGGGTGTTAAAAGTCTCCCATTATTACTGTATGGGAGTCTAAGTCTCTTCGTTAAGTATCTAAGGACTTGCTTTATGAATCTGGGTGCTCCTGAAGGAAGCACTAAACATGGAAAGGAACAACCAGTACCAGTCATTGCAAAAACATGTCAAAATGTAAAGACCATCAAGGTTAGGAAGAAACTGCATCAAATAGTGAGCAAAATAACCAGTTAATATCATAATGACAGGGTCAAGTTCACACATAACAATATTAACCTTAAATGTAAATGGACTAAATGGTCCAATTAAAAGACACAGACGGGCGAATTGGATTAGGAGTCAAGACCCATCAGTTTCCTGTATTCAGGAGACCCATCACACATGCAGAGACACACATAGGCTCAAAATAAAGGGATGGAGGAAGATCTACTAAGCAAATGGAAAACAAAAAAAGCAGGGGTGCAATCCTAGTCTCTGATAAAATAGACTTGAAACCATCAAAGATCAAAAGAGACAAAGAAGGCCATTACATAATGGTAAAGGGGTCAACTCATCAGGAAGAGCTAACTATCCTAAATATATATGCACCCAATACAGGTTTTTTTTCTTTTTAAAGATTGTTTTGGCTATGGGTTCCCTTGAGATTCCATATGAATTTTAGGATGGATTTTCTATTGCAGACAAAATATCATTGGAATTTTTATAAGGACTGCATGAATCTCTAGATGGCTTATTTTAATAAAATTTTCTTCTTATCCATGAATGTGGGATGTGTTCCATTTATTTATGTCTTTTTAAACTTCTCGGCAATATTTTGCAGTCTTCATCATACAAGTCTTTCACTTCCTTTGTTAAGTTAATCTCTAAGTATTTTATTGTTTTTCATTCTATTATAAATGGAATTGTTTTCAAAATTTCCCTTTCAGATTGTTCATTTTTAGTGTATAAAGATGACATTTATTTTTGTATGTTGACTTGGTATCCTACTTTGTATTCTGCTACTTTGCAAAATTCCTTTATTAGTTCTAACAGGTTTTTTTTTTTTTTTTTTTTTTTTTTTTTTGGTGTGGAATCTTTAGTGTTTTCTACATATAAGAGCATATTACCTGCAAAGAGAGGTAATTTTACTTCTTCCTTCCCAATTTAGACGCTTTTGATATTTTTTCTTGCCTAATTGTTTTGGCTGTGGCTTCCAGTACTATCTTGAATTACTGAATAAAAGTGGTGAAAGTGGGCATCCTCGTCTTGTCTTCAATCTTAGAGAAACAGCTTTCAGTCTTTCACCACTGAGTATGATGTTTTCAGTGGGGTTTTCATATATGGTCTTTGTTATGTTGAGGTAGTTTTCTTCTATTTTTTGTTACTTGAGTGTTTTCATCAGATAATTTTGTATAATCTTGTCAAATGCTTATTCTGTTTTAATTAAAATATCCATGCTTCACCCCTTCTTTTTGTTAATATGGTATATTACAATGATTGATTTTTATATGTAGAGCCATCCTAGCATTCCAGGAATAAATCCCACATAGTTATGATACATAATCCTTTTAATATGCTGCCGAATTCAATTTGCTAATATCTTGTTGGGGATTTTTGCATTAATGTTCATAAAGGGTACTGTTCTGTAGTTTTCTTTTCTTGTAGTGCCTTTTTCTGTCATTGGTGTCAGGGTAATGCTGGTGCCAGAATGAGTTATGAAGTGTTTTCTCCTCTTCAATTTTCTGGAAGAGTTTGAGAAGGATTGGTATTAGTTCTTTAAATGTTTGGTAGAATTCACCAGTGAAGCCATCAAGTCAAGGACATTTCTTTGTTGAGAGATTTGGATTACTGGTTCAATTTCCTTACTAACCATAAGTGTTTTTTGATTGTATAACTCTCTGTGATACAGTCTTGGTAAGTTTTGTGTTTCTAGGAATTTTATCTAGGTTATCTAATTTGTTGGCATATATTGCTCATAGAATTCTCTTATAATCTTTTTTATTTTCATGGAATCAGTAATAATGTTCCTATTTTCTTTCTGATTTGAGAAAATTGAGTCTTCTATTTTTTCTTAGTCTAGCTAAAGGTTTGTCAATTTTGTTAATCTTCTTAACCATTTTTTGGTTTTATCTATTTTCTCTATTATTTTTCTATTTACTTATTATTACTATTTTCTATCTCATTTATCTCTGCTCTAATCTTTATTATTTTATTCCTTCTGATAGCTCTGGGTTTAATTTGCTCTTTTTTTTCTAGTTACTTAAGTTGCAAAGTTAGGTTGTTTATTTGGGATCATTCTTGCTTTTTAATGTAAGCATTTATAGTTATAAATGTCTCCCATAGCACTGCCTTCCCTATATCCCATATGTTTTGGAATGTTGTGTTTTGTTTTCATTTGTCTCTAAGTATTTTCTTTTTCTTTTTCTTGTGATTTCTTCTTTGATCCATTGGTTGTTTATTAGTGTATTAATTTTCACAAATTGATGAATTTTCCAGTTTTCTTTCTCTAATTGATTTCTATCTTCATCCTGTTTTGGTCAGAAAAAAATACTTTGTATGATATCATCTTTTAAACGTCTGTTAAGACTTAATTTGTGACCTAAATAACCTATGGTCTGTCCTGGAGAATGTCCCGTGTGCACCTGAGAAGAATGTGTATTCTGTGATTATTGAGTAGAGTGTTCTGTATATGTCTGTCATAACCCTTTGCTTTATTGCGTTGTTCAAATCCTCTATTTCTTTACTTTATCTTCTGTCTGATTCTATCCATTATTGACAATGCTAACGTCTCTTTATTGTGGAACTGAATTATTCCCTTGTGTCCACTTATTTGTCTTTCTTTTATTCTTTTTTCCCTTTTCAAAAAAGTGAAGTTTTAAAAATATCCACTAGAATATAAGCTCTATGTGGCTGAAGATTTTTGTCTATTGTTCAGTGCTCTATTTGTAGTTCAGTGCTCTATCTTTGGTTCTAGCAGTTTGGGATATACTAGATACTCATTTTGAATGAATGGACATGGGAAAGTATAAAATTAATATAGAAAACACATTGTACCCCCATGCTTTATCAAAATTTGAGATATTACCATATTTGCCCCAGATTTCTCTTTTAAGAAATTAAATATTACAGATAAAGTTGAAACCCCCTAGACACCTTTCCTGGATCTTATTCACCTCTCTCCATCCCCAGTGATAGTTGCTGTCAGTAATTTGGTATTTATCTTTATTACGTAAATTTTTTTACTTTGCGACATATTTAGAAATCTCCATAATAATGTATAGCATTGTTCTGAAGGATTATAAACTTTAAATAAATGACATCATATTTTACATACGATTTTCTATACATTTTATGAAATTTTTCCTTCTATGTTATATTTATGAAATTAATCCATGTTGATACATGTGGATCCAGTTCATTCATTTAAATGGTATTTTGTTTTGTGGGTTTTTTGCTTGCTTGTATCAAAATTTGTTTATCTATTCACCTACTGATGGACATTTAAGTGGTTTCCTGATTTTTGCCATTTCTAGCACTGCTACAATAAACATTCATATAAAAGTGTCCTTGCACAGCAATCTTCAAATGTTCCTCTGTGAAGAATCTTTGTTTAGGGCTGGAAAGCTGGTGCACAGGGTATACAGAGTTTCATCTCTAGTAGATGTTGTCAAATTGTTCTCCAAATATTTTGTGCAAATTAACATTCCCAACAGAAATATTTGAGAGCTCACCTTGCTTCACATCCAAGCCACCATTTGGTATCATCAGGCTTTAAGTAATTTTTTTCATCTTATGATGTGAAGTGGCGACTTACTTTTATTTTGCATGTCTCTGTTTACTAGAAAAAGTTTAACAATGTTTTATATGTTCATTGGTTATTAGGCAATCCTCTTCTATAAACTGCTATCTAATATAACCGTCTATTTTTTAATGAGCGATTTCTCTCTCTCTTTAGTTTGCAGGCAATCATTATATATGCTGGCAACTAATCCTTTGTCAGCCATAGGCATTGTAAATACCTCCTTTTGGTCCATATTTTATCTTAACATTATTTATAGTATCTTTTTTATAAAGAAGTTTTATATTTTAATGGAGCTAAGTTTATCAGTTTTTTTCTTAATTGCTTAGTATATTGTTCAAGAACTCTCTCTCCACCCTCAGGTCTTAAAGATATTCTCGTATGCTATTATCTAAATTTTTAAAATGCTGCTCTACACAGTTAGTTTTTAATTTAGTCTGGGGAATGAGGTAAGAATTAAATTTTATCTTTTTCCATATGGACAACTAATTGCTCCACTACCATTTTATTACCCTACTGATCTGTAGTGCAGCTCTTGACATATTATGTTTCCCTGTATGAATGGGACTGAGTTCTGTATTCCATTCCACTTGTCATCTTGTCTCTGTGCCAAAATCACATTGTAGCAATCACGATAATTTTATAAAAATTATTCATCTCTTCCTCACCTTGTTCATCTTCAAATTTTTTTGGGCTATTGTTGTCCTTTTCTTTACCATTTAAATATTAGGGACATTTGTCAAGTTAAATATAAAACTCTGATGGAATTGCATTGGATTCATAAATAAATTTGGGGAGAACTGCCATCTTTATTATAGTGAATCTTCCCATCCAAAACCATGGTTTTTACTTGGGACTTCTCCATTTGTTTAGGACTTCCTTTACTTCAATAATGTTATATACTTTTTCATTATCTTGTACATCTTTATCAGATTTCTTGTTAGGTAAATTATAGTCTTTGTTGTCGCATTGTGAAAAGTATGTTTTTTGTATTGCTTTTCTGGTTATGAGTGTTATTGATTATGCTGTGCTTTGTATCCAAAAATCTAGATCAATTTTCAACTTTGTTTTAGAATTATCTATTGGTTAATCATTAGAAATAATAACTCTTAGATTTTATGTGTATGTAAATATGCTTCACATTTCTTTCCAATTCTATATCCTTATGTTTTTATTTGTCTTATTGGATCGACTATAACCTTCAGTACATTATTGAATAGAAGTGGTGACATTAAATATCTTTATCTTGTCCCTGACTTTAATGGTAATGCTTCTAAAGTCTCATCAGTAGGCAGGATTACTGTAGATTTTGAATATAAGGTAAATAAAATTCACTTCTATTCCTAGTTTGTTAATACATTTTTTAAAATTATGATGAATATTAATTTTTCATCAAATGCTTTTTCTGGAGTTACTGAGATAATCATAAGGCTTTTCTTAACGTCTAAATATGGCATACCATATCAAAATATTTTGGAATCTCTTCTTGAAACCATCCTTCCATTCCTGATATGAACCCAACTGGAACATAAACACTGCTGATTTTGATTTGCTAACATTTGAATTAGAATGTTTTATCTCTCTGCTGATAAATGAAATGGATCTATAGCTTTATTTTCTTATATTTTTTCTGATCTCAAGATTACACTAGGTTTGAAAATGAGCTCTGTGGCTTTTCCTCTTTTCCAGCTCCCTGAAATAATGTGCATAAGTTAGAGACTATCTATACCTTGAAGATATAACACCCAGCTGTAAAATCATCAGTACCCGGTGGCTTTTTGGTGGGGAAGAGTTTTGGTTACTGACTTCACTTCTTTAACAGTGATTAGACTATTCATATTGTCAAATTTTTCATTCAACCAATTTTTGTAATTTATTTTTAAAGAAATTGTTTCATCTAAAATTTTAAATTTGTTACTAGTAGTATTTTGTGGTTTTAAAAACATCTCCATCTGGAAAACAGTGGTTCCCATGGGTGGGGTGGGGAGAGGAAGTGAGGAGATGTAGGTCAAAGGATATAAAATAGTAAATATGTAGGATGGACAGGTCTACAGATTTAATGTGCAACATGAGGACTACAGTTAATAAAATTGTACTGTATTAGGAATTTTTGTTAAGTAAGTAGATTTTAGTAGCTATGTGAGACGACAAGTATGTTAATCTGCTTCACTATAGTAACTGCTTGACTATATGTATCCTATAATATCCTGTCACAAATCTCAAACATACACAATACATTTTTTAAAAACATATATATCTATAGGAAAGTCCCTTATTTAGATGCTAATATTATACATTTGTGCCTTTTGTATTTTTTCTTGATTGTTCTCTTTTTTCAAATAAAAAGCTTTTGGTTTTATTTATCCAATCTATTGCTCCTTTGTTTAATTAATTTATATTCTTTATTATTTCTTTTCTTCTACATTTCTTGTTTTTATTTTGCTTTTCTTTTTCTAACTTTTTAATCCAATCGCTAATTTATTTTAAAATATCTTCTTTCTTTCCCTCCCACCAAGACGGAGTCTTGCTCTGTTGCCCAGGCTGGAGTGCAGTGGTGTGACCTCAGCTCACTGCAACCTCCGCACTCCTGGGTTCAAGTGAGTCTCCTGCCTCAGCCTCCGGAGTAGCTGGGATTACAAGCGTGTGCCACCGCGCCTGGCTAATTGTTTGTATTTTTAGTAGAGACGGGGTTTCACCATGTTGGCCAGGATGGTCTCAAACTCCTTGACCTTGTGATCTGCCTGCCTCGGCCTCCCCAAGTGCTGGGATTACAGGTGTGAGCCGCTGTGCCCAGCCAATATATCTTATTTCTTAAAGATGTCATTTTGTGCTGTAAATTGACCTCTGACTACCATAACTTTAGCCATTTGCTATGTAGTACATTCATTACTGTTTAATGCTAAATGTAATTTCTATTGTGATTTCCCTCTTTAACCTGTGTTATTTAAGTTTCCAAGCATATTTTTTCCTGCTGGATCAAATGGTAGTTCTACTTTTAGTTCTTAGGGAATCTCCACATTGTTTTCCATAATGTTTGTACTAGTTACATTCCCACCAGCAGTGCAGAAGTGTTCCCTTTTCACCACATCCTCACCAACATCTTTTATTATTATTATTATTATTATTAAAGCCATTCTTGCTGGAGTAAGGTGTTACTGCATTGTGGTTTTGATTTGCATTTCCCTGATCATCAGTGATGTTGAACATTTCTTCATATGCTCGTTGGCCATTTGCACATCTTCTTTTGAGAATTGTCTATTAATGTCCTTAGCCCACTTTTGGATGGGATTGTTATTTTCTTGCTAATTTGTTTGAGTTCCTTGTAGATTCTGGGTGTTAGTCCTTTGTTGGATGTATAGATTGTGAAGATTTTCTTCCACTCTGTGGGTTGTATGTTTACTCTGCTGACTGTTCCTTTTGCCATGCAAAAGCTCTTTACATTCATTCTTTAAAAGAATATCCTGTAATGACAGTTTATGACTGGTTACTTGTCTAAGCCTTTGTGATTATAAAAATGTCCTAATTTTATGTATTTTAATAGTTTTGCTTGGTATAAAATCCTCGATTGAAAGCTAATTTCTCTCAGCCCAGGAAGATATCACTGTCTTCTTACATCTCAAGTCCACTGTCCATCTACTGAGTGTTCCTTTGCATGGAATCTCTTCTTTTGGATACCTTTTAATATTTGTCTCTTTTTTGTTGATGTTCTTCAATTTACTATGTTGTACATTTATTTTTATTTATCCTGCTTGCTACTAGTGTGCTTTTAATCAGAGTACTCCTGCCATCTTACAATTCTGGAAAGTCCCAGCTCTTATTTTATCATATATTGCTCTTCCATCCCCCTTTGCTGTCACTCCTATTAGGCACATATTATAGGACTTATGTCACTCTATCAAAATCCCTACTCTTGCCCACAAGGTTGTACCAATAATGTTTTGCCATCATTCTAAATGGAAAATTAAAATAAAATATAATGAAATGTTTATATTTTCTTAATGAAAAATGCTAATTCATAAATACAATGAGTCACATTTGTATTTCAAACAAAGGGAAGACTGTAAGATTATTGCAAAATTCTGTGTACTATATTACATTACAAGGCTAAAAATATAATTACACATTGAATTTGATAAACAAAAAAATCAGAAAGATTCTTGAGACCTGAAATTTATAAGTGACAATAACATCACTTATCTCTAACTTCAAACTAGTTATATGACATTTTTAATTGTTGAAACCTGAAGTCATTAAAAATTTGTTGGTACATATTTATAGAAGCATGTATTAATTCTATTTGTGGTTGTCTATGTGTATATGTATGCATATTTGTGTGTGTACATATATATATATATAAATCTTACATAAAATGACACACTTCAGCAGCCCTTAAGTTTTCTTTGTAACAATCATTATTTCATACCAATTTTTAAATAACAATGATTGTTTAAAAACAATATATTGCAATCTGATATATTGTTTGTCTATTTTCTTCCTCTAAAATGTCATCTCCATGAGGGTAGGGACTTAATCTTTTTTTGTCATTATTGTATTGCCTGGAACACTTCCTAACATGTAGTACTAGTTCCTTAAATATTTGTTGAGTGAATGGTAACATTTTTATATGTTCCAGACCCGAATTTGAATTAAAATTGAGCAAGAGAGAGACTTCCATGAAATATGTGAACTAGAAGGGTTATAGGTAAGCTGTGGGTCCAGATGGATCGTAAAGTTGAGGAGTGTGGAGTGTGTGACTGAAAGAGGTAGAATGAATTAGGCGATGCCACAAGTCAGAGGACTCAAAGAGTGTGTAGTTCTGGCCTGACCAATGGCAATTGAGGAAAGCTAGGAGAGGAAAGCTGCCAAATGTTTGGGGGTGTACAAACTTGTTCAAGATTAAGCCTGCAAGCTTAGATGCAAGCATATAAAGAATCTGATGGATGGCTGCTCCAATAGAAACACCCTACATGGGGTCTGCAGCCATACCACCCTGTATGCACCCAGTCTCATCTGATCTGGGAGGCTTAGCAGGGTCAGGCCTCAGTAGTACCTGGAAGGAAAATGCAGCACATAGGATGTGTCCTTCAATAGATCCCACTGACATTCAAACTCCTTAGTATGGCACACAAGGTCCTTCACATCCTGGTCTCCCTGTCCAGCCTCCTCTATCATCACTCTACTATTGATCTAAAGTTGGCTCCATCGATTTTTGACTAATCACACATCCCTAAACTGCACATTCATGTTTCTCACAGGCTTTGGCCTCTTCCTTTCCTCCTGCACAGAATATTACATCTGGTCTCTTTACCTTCGTTTTCCCCTTAAGTCCCCTGCCTATCCTCTCTTGTGTTTCAGGTCTTCGCCGAAACATGGGCACCCGTGGGAAGTGCTTTCTGCTCCCCAGGCTCAGGTATGGTGCCTTTCTGATGTGCCTCCACAACACCACTCACTCCTATGTAACATTCGTCATGCAGTTCTGAAATTGCCACTCTTGAGGTCTGTCTTTCCAATCAGTCAATATGCTCATCAAAGACAGGGATTGGGTTATGTTCCGGCACCCGGCACAACAATTTTTTTTTTTTTTTTTTTTGAGATGGAGTTTCACTCTTGTTGCCTAGGCTGGAGTGCAATGGCACGCTCTCAGCTCACTGCAACCTCCGCCTCCTGGGTTCAAGCGATTCTCCTGCCTCTGTTTCCCGAGTAGCTGGGATTAAAGGAACCCGCCAATATACCCAGCTAATTTTTTTTTTCGGTATTTTTAGTAGAGATGGGGTTTCGCCATGTTGGCCAGGCTGGTCTTGAACTCTTGGCCTCAGGTGATCTGCCTTGGCCTCCCAAAGTGCTGGGATTACAGGCATGAACCGCCATGCCTGGCCTGTCACAACAATTGACACATAGAGGGCACTCGGTCAATAGTACTGAATAAATGATGAGTGAAACAATATGAATGAATGAACGTGGACAGGTGCAGTAAGGCCGTTGAATCATAGGCAGTGTAAAGAGGCATGGTTATTTAGTTGGTTAAGTCTCAAACCCACCGAAGAAGAGTATGTTTGGTGCAGGAGTCAAGGGAGCTTTAGGGAAGACCGGGAGGCCTTGGTATCCCAACGGAGTTGCTTTGAGCAAGGTTAAGTCCAAGGCAGGTTAAGGATATGGCAGGGCAAAAATATCAGGTAGCCAGAGTTTGTCTTTGGAAATTCCAGCCTTTCTTTTCTGGTGATTTTCCCAACCCCTGCTGCAGCAGTCTCTCATTTACTCTGACTCAAACACCAAATTCCCTCCTACTGCTCTTTCTACTTTCTACGACTCCAGCTCTCTAGGTATCTTTGTTCCTAATTTTTTTTTTTTTTTTTTTTGGTAGAGACTGAGGTCTCCCTATGGTGTTGCCCAGGCTGGTGCTGAACTCCTGGCCTCAAGTGATCCTCCTGCCTCAACCTCCCAAAGTGCTGGATTATAGGTGTAAGCCACCTCTGGACATCTTATCTGTGAAATTTTAGGCACTGATCAGTGTGGAAACAGCCATGAACTGCAGGATGCTCTCAGAGGCTCTGGCATTATGGCCCATAAGAAGCTGCCCACTCGGTTTCTAGTCAGTTAGGCGCGGACTTCATCAGTCACAAAATGAAGACTCAGAGAGCCTCCCAGGAGGACACAAAGATGCCTCAGAGAGGCATGGAGGTGTTAAAGAGGGAAGTGCCTGCTAGAATTTCAGTGGGTTGGAAATGCTCTTTAACGATGCACAAATCATAGGTATACATTTTCTGACAATTGGAATCTATTATTACTCTTGAACCAGCTGTTCTCCAGGCTGTTTCCTGTAATGGAAGGGATACTTTGAGTTTATATTTTTTCAATCCTACATCCTCAGAAATATACACTGATACTAATAAAGGGACTCATTTCTCCTACAAGAACCCCTATGCGAGAAAAGTATGTTTGGGTATTGCCTAATGCACTCATAATAAATATACACAGCCATAAAACAGAGCAAAAGTCCTGGTAAGCCTGTTATTTGCAGTAATTGTAGATTGTGAGTGGACATTTTAAAGAGAAGCTTACAAGTTAGTTGTACTTTCTGGTAGTAATTACCTCCCACAAACATGACTCACTTCAGCAGTTTAAATGCAAGAGTTGGGTGTCCCAAAATCAACAGTTTTATAAATAAATCTCTGAATCATGAACTGAACGCATAAATGTTTAAATATTTCTCCTCCTTGATCTCAAAGATAGCTTTAGATTTAAGATATTGCACATATCTTACATACCTTAGGGAAAAAATAAAAACAAAAAAAGCAAAAAAGGTGATGGATGTCTCTGTACACTGCAGAAAGGCTTTAACTTTGGAAGTTGATACCCTCTTTGCAGGAATGAACCTCCAGCAACCAGAGTGTTAAGTGGATGTTTTCTTCAATCCAAGAGGGGAGGCTACTATCAGTCTGTTCTAATGCGGCCCATTTGTTTGTTTTTTGAGTAATACTCACAGGGCAGACTTTTATGGTAATGTAGCAACATTAATGCTTTTAGGTGGGAGTCTCCTGCAGTCTCATGGGTAACAGAACATATAATGGAAGAAATGTGGCTGTGTCGGCGTGGAATGCTGCAGAAAGAACAATTCATGCCAGAAGGAGACATTCGGATTTTTGGAAGGCTCACTCAAAGACACTGTGTATCTCAATGAACTTGAGCCTTCCAATCAGTGAAGCTTTAAAAAAAAAAAACCTGAAAAAAAGCACACTCCAAAATTATTAACAGAAACATCATCCACCCCACTAGACTCATTTTTTGGTGAAGTTCTAAAGTTTTATTTATGTCTGGTTAAAAAGGGAACTGTATTAGAATTCTGTTCTATTCTTGTATCCATGTTTTTCAGAATTTACGATTAATCACCCACATGGATCTAAGAGTAAAATCTGGAGTCAGAATTCTATGTCTGTGTTTAAAATGTAAAATCACAAGTCGATCTACCTATGTTTTCCCCTCTGTTTAAAATAGCAATGTGATAGCCAACTTAGCATTGAATCCTATAGAATGTTCAGTGTCGAAAAAGAACTGCTTCTGCTGTTTTTTTTTCAGTCCTTTTCTGAATTTGATGTCTATTTTGTTCCCAGTTATTTTCATATCCTCAGCTGCTGCTATTACATTCCCATCTCTTGGAAGGAGCCAGAGCCAGAGAAATACAGGGTTCCTCTGTGGCCAAGGGAAAAACGCCTGCCAAGAATGCTGAACTTCTGGTGAAGGTCACTAAATACTACAAAACGGACTAAGTACAGTAAATAATAATGTTGGTGCACACAAATGAATAGCCAATTGCAATGGCATTTTGTGGGGAAATCTGATATTGTATAATAACACTAGTACATCTAGACATGGAGAAGCTAGTAAAATACCTCCAAAGGGCATGCAGCAATTCTGTGATTAGACAAGGACCAACCCAGAGCTCAGCGTGTCCCAGAATAATCATCCTGACAATAACTGGTATCTTTGGTTGCATATATTAGACCCCTCAGTATCGTAGGCCAGAAACTTTTCACCTGGGTCTTATTAGAAGTTTTTTGTATGGGAGGGAAAACCCAGACTCATAGAGACCATTCTCTTGAGTGCAAAATGATCACCTATAACTGACTTTCAGACTCCTAGCATGTCAAAAGATGGGGCAAGTTCCTTCCATATAGCTCACTGGAGGTACTTACAGTGCCCAGGATCTTATTTATGGTCTAGGAAGAGTTTGAGTTTTTGGTGGCAGGCAGGGGAGTATACTCTGTTTGAGGGAGATCCATCACATGTCTTTTTCAACACTGAACATTCCATAGGATTCAGTGCTAAGTTGGCTATCACGTGGTTCTCAAGTCACGTTTTGAACAAGAGTAATTTACTGCTAAGTACGAAGCTGTAGGGTACATTAATAAGCATCTAGGGAGAATATAAGTTGCCTTGATGATGATCAGAAGTGGCTTGGGAGAGGCAGGAGAATGCTAACTGATCCTCTAATCCCCAGGCTCCTATGCCAGGGAATGAGTGAAGTCTTTCCCCGAAAGGCAATAGCAAATCCCTTTGACTTTCAAAACAGTATCATCCTGTCTGCATTTTCTCTTTAAGTTAGGTTACTTCACAGGGACTGGTGGTTACATCAGGAGATGGCATTTCTTCATTAAGTTGAGGGGTCCCACCCTCTCCCTTTTATAATATAGCTTTTTGTTAATTTGATCCTAATGGAAGCAAATCCAAGAGAACATAAGGAACATGCTTTTAGGAGTAAATGGGAGAACTTCCTTTTCAAATGGTCTTGCTATGTTCTAGAATGGGAAAACTGGATAACAGAAAGAAGGGAACTTATTCCATATTTACGTTCTCTCGGCATCCCTTCCATTGCTCTGCCAACTGTCCTGCGCTGGCTCTGCCTGGGATCTGTCCAGGACCCCGTCTGACACCTGGGCATGACACACTATGGAACACTAGGCTCTGAGTCATGTTCAACCCTGAGGTGTGTGGAGTGAATTCCCTGTGGGATGAAACTTAAATATAAAGAGATATAAGGGCCAGTGAGTGAAACTTAAAACCAATGAGTTATGAGGGCCCCTTCTTCCTCATGGACTGACTGGCTTGAGACGCTGCTCAAATTCTCAGGGACAGCCCTGTAGAAAGAAACAAGCAGGTGCACAGAGAAGCAGCCAGTGAGCTAGCACCTTCTTGTATAGGCTCTACTTTCCCTGCTTCATTCTCTGGGATGCTCTTGGGTTTCTCCTGGGGTTGCACTTCCTAATAACATCAAGCCTTTTGTCTTGGCCTGTACTTTCTAGAGAAGTCAGGCTAAGACACACTTTCAGAGGGGGAAAAAGTTACACAGTAGTTCTCCTGGAAGAAAAAGCCATCTCAAAAAGTGTTTATTTTATTAAAAGAGGACTGGATAATGTTGTGTCAATGTAGGTTCATAGAGGTAACAGATGCATTATTCTGGTGGGAGATGTTGTGGGAGATGTTGACAGTAGGGGAGGCTGGGTACATATGGGGATGGGGGATATGGGAAATCTCTGTGTCTACCACTCAAATTTTCTTTCAACCTAAAACTGCTCTGTAAAATAAGGTACATTAAAACAAACAAATGAACAAACAAAAAAGAAAACTGGTAAAAGACTAGCCCAATTAAATATTAAAGTATATTATAAAACCACAGTGATTAAATCAGTCTGCTCCTCATGCAAGGAGAACCAGACAGGAAATTCGATGTGCCTGCTCTGTGTTAGGCCCTCTATTATGCACTCTACATGAATAATCTCATTTCATTCACATAACAGCCCTGCTTGGTAGGTATCATTTATGCCATCATTTTAGAAATAAAAACAAACAAACTAACCTGAGGCCTAGACACTTTCCCAAATTCAATCAACTATTATGTTGCAAAGACAGGAACTGAACTTTTAATGATAGACATAGCCACAAGGTTATATTCACTAACCATTTCCTTCTCACCCTGGGCACATAAGAAGACTACATTTCCAGGTGCACCTCTAGGTGTGGTCATGCGACCCATTTGGGCCATTCAAATGTTGTAGAGGTATGTGTGCCGCTTCTAGGCCTGACCCCTAAATCTCATGAGACCCACTGTTCCCCTACCCTCCTCATTGGTGCAGAAGATCTAGCAGATGATTCCAGGATCCCAGACGACTGTCAGGCCCCAGAAGGCAGTGGATTCACTAGACGGAAGAAGCTAGAACCCTAATTGCTGTGGCAGGACAGAAGCCCAACCCACCACCCAGAGAGGCTGTGACAGATGTGAGAAATACATCTTTTATTCTGTTTATTTCTCAGTTAATCTACTGAGCTTCGGAGTTGTTTGTATAACAGTCATTGCAAATTATCTTAATTCAAACACATACTCGCCAAGGTTTAAAAAACAAAAAGGACTCTAAATAAAATAAAGCTATGTTAGATTTTTTTGGGGGGGGCTCAAGAATTCCAAATTTAACCAGTGATTTTTTTAACCCCCTTGAAATTCTGTGAACTCAAGGCAATAATAACAGCAGCAGCCACAATGATAACTCACTGTAAGTGTTAAGTTCAATGAGTTTTGATAATTGTATAGTCATGTAACCACAATCAAGATCTCGAACATTTCCATCACCCCAAAAAGAGTTTCCTTGTGCTCCTCAAGACCTAGGTCTCAGGCAATGATATTCCTGCTACACTGGAGTTTTGCCTTGCCTTGAGTTTCATACATATGGAATCACACAGGATTAAGGTTAAGTTTTTAAAAAACTTTAAAAAGCGTAACTTATTGTATAGGTACCATTTTTACAAATCATTCCATTTTCTGCACTTTTTATATTACCAACTTTAATTTTAGGCATATCATGGTATGTCAACACCAAACCAAGTAGGACCTATTTTGTTCGATGTTATTTAAAAAATAAAAGTTCTATGGGATTCTAAGTTTTAAAGTATTTCTCTCAGGGCTAACATTACACATACATGGAATCTGTTCATTAATTTATTTGATACTCATCCCAATAAACAGCCACTGAAAATGGCTGACTTTCAACCTTTTGTGACTTCTGCTTAGCATAATGTTTTTGAGATTCTTCCATGTTGCTACATCTGTTAACGATTCGATCTCTTTAATTGCTGTGTTCTTCTTCTTTTCGGTAATGAAATCCCTAAATTCTAGTTGGGTACCTGGCTACCCAGTTAGAGATTATATTTCCAGTATAGCTGTGGTACAAAATTCATTCCAATGAGATGTGGGCAGAAATGATATACCCAATTTCCAGGTCACTTTCTTATTGCCAGGTTGCTGGTCCTAGGGATTGCTATAATGAGAAGAGACATGTATCTATTAGGTCGGTGCAAAAGTAATTGCCATTTAAAAGTAAGGGCAAAAACCGCAATTACTTTTGCACCAACCTAATCTTATTTAAACCATTGTATTTTGAATCCCTGCAAAGTAGTTAGCTCAATGAGTGCACTCTCCATGGAGCAGGGCTATATTTTATTCATCTTTGTAACCTCACCACGACTTAGCTCAGTGGTTTATAGTCAGTGGCTGTTTATTGGGATGAATATCAAATAAATTAATGAACAAATCCTATATATGTGTAATGTTAGCCCTGAGAGAAATATTTTAAAACTTAGAATCCCATAGAACTTTTATTTTATTTATTTATTTATTTATTTTAAAAAGACATTTATTCAGCGTCACGATCAGACTATTACATTTAGCAATCAACAGCATGGGTGCAAAAAAAAAAAAAAATCTACATTAAAACCCTTTGTTGGAATGCTTTACACTTTCCACAGAACAGAAACTAAAATAACCTGTTATACAATTAGTCACAAATACAGTCCTCGAGTTTTTTGCCCATACACATGAGTATTTGTCTAAAACATGTCTTCTTTGTAGCAGCTAGTCCCTGCCACCACTGTGCTTGGCTGAGTGCACAAATCTGTTGTAACCTGTAGCTTACCTGTCACTTCTCTGGCTCTCCTCTCCTGCTAAGCTTTGTTTCCTAATTAAAATCTTCTGTCACTGCCATAGCTATTGCTGCTGCTGGAACCGCCATAGCCACCTTGGTTTCATGGTTTTGCAAAGTATTGGCCTCCACCGCCATAGGGGCCAGAGCTTCTGCCTCCAAAATTTCCTCCCTACACGGGTCCAAAATTTGAAGACTGATTGTTGTAATTGCCAAAATCATTGTAGCTTCCACCACCTCCAAAACTGCTTCCATCATTACCAAATCCATTATAGCCATCCCCACTGCCACCATATCCACCACCACCACGGCTGCCACCAAAGCCACCATGACCACTCAAGTTTCCTCCATAACCAAAGTTGTCATTCCCACCGAAACCACCTCCATGACCACCACCAAAGTCTCCAGAACCACTTCGACCTCTTTGGCTGGAGGAAGCACTAGCCATCTCTTGCTTTGACAGGGCTTTCCTAACTTCACAGTTGTGGCCATTCACAGTATGGTATTTCTGAATGACAATCTTATCCACGGAGTCATGGTCGTCAAAGGTTACAAAGGCAAAGCCCCTTTTCTTGCCACTGCCTCGGTCAGTCATGATTTCAATCACTTCCATTTTTCCATACTGTTCAAAATTATCTCTTAGGTGATGTTCTTCAGTGTCTTCTTTAATGCCACCAACAAATATCTTTTTCACAGCTAAGTGGGCACCTGGTCTTTGAGAATTTCCTCTTGAGATAGTTCTCTTTGTTTCCACAGCTCTTCCATCCACCTTGTGTGGCCTTGCATTCATAGCTGCATCTACCTCCTCCACAGTGGCATATGTGACAAACCCAAAACCCCTGGAACGCTTGGTGTTTGGATCTCTCATTACCACACAGTCCGTGAGCGTTCCCCATTACTCAAAATGGCTCCTCAGGCTCTCATCAGTTGTTTCAAAGCTCAACCCTCCAATGAAGAGCTTCCTCAACTGTTCGGGCTCTTTAGGAGACTCTGACTTAGACATGACGGCAGGGAGAAGAGAGACTTTAACGATGCTTCTTCGGCGGCATCCACGGGCAGAAAGCAGAACTTTTATTTTTTAAATAGCATAGAAGGAAAGAAGTCCTACTTGGTTTGATGTTGACATACCACAATATGCCTAAAATTAAAGTTGGTAATGTAAAAAGTGCAGAAAATTGAATGATTTGTAAAAATGGTACCTACATAATAAATAATGCTTTTTTAAGTTTTTAAGCATTATAGAATCATAAAACAATCCAGGATGAATTATAGATTAACTATTTAAACTAATTTGACATTCAAATTTATACTTTCATTCTTTCAAAAAGAACACTTATCAACTTCCAAATTAGCTAAAACATACCTATAACAATTAACTGGAAATATGTGTTTCATAAAAAGTAAGCAACACTAAACAGAGTACAGCTTGATCCTCCTTCGAAAGAAGCCCGATTTCTCGCTGACAAACCTGGTCAAAACAATTTGTAAATCTATCCTGCATCCCTTGGAAAAATTAGCTGTGTGAAAAAATATAATTACTTTTAAAATGTTATTTAACTCATCATCTGGTTGCTGCAATTAACTTAAAGACCTAGGTCAATCTTTTTACAGCAGAAAAATCAACAGAACTTCATGTCATCTCACAAACATGATTTTTAAGAAGTTGTGTGGCTGCGCACGGCTAGCCTACTTCTACTTTGATGTCATTCTTTCTGCTATCAAAGCTTCAGTGAAAAGTTTTCTGTTTTGAAAGTCCAAAGAAATATAGTATAGAGTCTAGATGTCAGTATATAAACTTTGAGTTTTAGGGCTTACACTGTAATACAGCATCATTGTCTTTGCTTGTTGGTTTGTTTAACAGAGGCAGGGACTTGCTTTGTCATGCAGGCTAGAGTGCAATTGTGCAATCACAGGTTACTGGAGCCTCAATCTCCTGGGCTCAAGCAATCCTCCTGCCTCAGCCTCCCAAGTAGCTGGGACTGCAGGCCGATGCAACTACACTGGAATAATTTTTTTAAAATTTATTTTGTAGAGACAGGGGTCTTGTTATGTTGTCCAGGCTGGTTTTGAACTCCTGGCCTCAAGCAATCCTCCTTCCTTGGCCTCCCAAAGTGCTGAAACTACAGGTGTGAGCCACCATGCCTGGCCCATTGTCTTGTGTATACCACTGGAGTTAAAACAATTGCCAGCCCATCTATAGGGAACTCCTACAAAGAGTTCTCAGCAGGTCCCGCTCCACTCAGCAATAAGGGTACAGTTATTTCCTGAAGTCAAATTCGATCAACTATAATTGTGTATTCTTACCACTAATTTACTTACATTCTAACTCTAAAAAATAATTTTTTATCTCAGCAAATAAGTTTCCTTCGCCAATGGGTATTGTTTTCAATATAATAACTAATTAGCATCCTTTTAGTTTAATAAACTATGAATGGGATGCCCGCATTGCACTTACATTGATATTTTAAACTGCTTACCACTTAGGATAATGAAAAATCACTCCAGCCATTTACATAGCTGGCATGTAAATTTAAAGTAGCTATCCATCACAAAAATATTATACGAAATTACGAAAATGGCATTTCACTGTACTTAAAATAGTCGGTCTAGTGTAAATTTTAGGTACAGTGAGTTAAATACATTCCCCAAACAATTTCTCCTAAAAAGCCTTTACATACTGTTATTTGCCGAATTTCAACAAATAACAATTATTTGCCCTACAATAAAAACTAGAATGGTCATTTGACATTTAGAATTGAAAATGGAAAGTTCTTTTTATCCCCCCTTGCCTACCTTTGGGATTGCATTTTTCTTAGTATTTTATTTTCCTGTGAGGGACTCAGCCAGTTTTCCTGACTTTGGGTCACAGGGACTTGGAAAACAATTGTGTAATTTAATAAATCATAGTAGGAAAGGATTTGATAGAGAATCTGTCTTGATTTGCCTTTGATTCTACTGCCCCTTGGATGGGGAAGAGGAAGAGGAGTAAAGGTTGGAAAGAACGGGAATAAAGAAGATATGCCGGGAAGGGAGGCGTGAGGTCAAGGTGAAAACATCCGTCTTCCCTGTCCTCCAAGCTAGGGCTACTCTGGAGCTGGCTGAGAGGGACAGATCATCCCGGGGGCAGGACACACCACCTGGAACTGACAAAAGGGATTCAGAGCAATGATAGGTGGCTCTTGGCTCTCATACTCTTGCCTGTATATCTTTGTAGAACCAGATGCTTTCTTGGATTGACCAGATTAATTCCAGGCCCAAAAAGCAAAGAATCCTAGAACAGAGACAGAGGCTGTGAGAAGCAAAAGGCACTGTGGAGGTTGCTGCCCTAGCTTTTGGAAGCCCGAACATTCACATGACTTGCTTGGATCTCATAGAGCCAGCGGCTGAGCTGTGGGTCCAAGTGTCAGGACGCCTCGCCCATATCTCTGTGTGCAACAGGATGTGCATGATGTGGTCCCAATCCTCAGGCCCAGTGCTACTTCTCTATTCATGCCGAGAGCAGCCAGCCGGGGAGGTGAGAAGGACACATAATCACGGCATTTTTTTGCTCCCTGGCTCTGGGCTTCTTAGGAAGGTTGTTGTGGACTTTGTTTTGTTTTGCTTTTATTGAGACGGACTCTCACTCTGTCGCCCAGGCTGGAGTACAACGGCGCGATCTCAGTTCACTGCAACCTCCTGGGTTCAAGCGATTCTCCTGCCTCAGCCTCCCAAGTAGGTGGGATTACAGGCGGGCACCACCTTACCTGGCTAATTTTTGTATTTTTGGTAGAGATGGGGTTTCACCATGTTGCCCAGGCTGGTCTCAAACTCCTGACCTCAAGTGATCCACCGGCCTCTGCCTCTGAAAGTGCTGGGTTGATAAGAGTAAGCCACCATGCTGGGACCGTTCTGGACCTTTGAGCATTCATCTCCCCCTCCCCAAGTCTCCTACCTCCTTCCCTCTTTATAGTTCCTCCCCTAGGCCAGCAAGTGGGTGGGACAGAGAAATCTTCAGGCCCATGAAAAGATGATGTGTAGGGATTACAGCCACCAAATGGCTTCAGAATTATTCACTGAGGTGTGTTATAATCAATGTTATAATGAAATAAATCAACCAATCCAGGGGGATTTTGTTCAGAATGTTCTTGCAGTTGGAAGGGTAAAATCTCACAGCACCACTACAGCAGGTCCTCATAAATTGGGCACTCCAAGGGCCCTTTATTTATTTATTTCTTGTTTTCACAGCTCCTACTGTAGTAGTGCTGCCTTGCTGAGGCCTGCCCACATTTATCAGCTTGCAAATTCTTTGAAATGGGTATCTTTTCTTATGAATAAACATACGTAGTAACCAGTCATATTAAAAATGAGATTATTGGCCAGGTACAGTGGCTCCCACCTGTAATCTCAGTGTTTTGGGAGGCCTAGATGAGAGTATCACTGGAGACCGGGAGTTCAAGATCAGGCTGGGCAACAAAGCATGACCTCCCGTCTCTACAAAAAGTTAGAAAAAATTAGCCAGGCATGGTGGCACACACCTGTAATACCAGTTACTTGGGAGGCTGAGCCAAGGAGGATTGTTTGAGCCCAGGAGTTTGAAGCTGCAGTGAGCTATGATTACACCATTGCACTCCAGCCTGGGCTACAGAATGAGACCCCGTCTCAATATCTATCTATCTAATCTATATTTATACTTCCATATATATATGGAAGTGTGTGTATATATATATATAAAAATATATGTGGAAGTATATTTAAATATATGTGGAAGTATATATATTTATATATATTATATATGGAAGTAATATGTATATAGAAATATAAATATAGATATATATGGAAGCATAAATATAGATATATATAACACACACATGCATGCACACACACACACACACATATATATATGGAACCTAGTTCCTTATGACTGCTTATGTATCCTTATCCTAAGTTTTCAATGAGAAAGGGATGATGTAGAATAAGGAAACAAATTGACCAGTATGTAAAATTTTGTTGTATATTTTCGTTTCGTCTATTTCCATAGCCTCAAAAATCTTACAATGTTTGTTCTGGGTGGTTTCCTTTCTATGACATATGCTCGAGGTCACAAGAATAACACAGCCCACCACCTCCTCCAGTGCTTGTTCTTATTTTCAATTTATCAAAAATTGTAGTTGATGTTGGATGATGAGAAAGGCAATGGTCTTTTTCTACTCAAGCTAATTTCTGTCATTATTCCTAGTTCAATGTTTGTCTAGTGCAATAGACCTGTCCAAAAGGGTGTCCACATTTGTCAAAAAGGAACACTTTCCAGTTCCAAAATTAGAGGTGAAACCTGTTGTACCCAGCTCTGCCGAACATTCCACACTCCTCAGTGGAGGAAGGAGTTGGCTCCGTCCAGGCAAGGTCTGAGGATCTGGAAGGTGTTCAGCCCCCACAGCTATTGGCACGGTGTGAGGATATTTCAGGAGTGCCGCAAAGGACTGAACTTTGTGTGACTGACTGGGAAAATGTTCTGCCTGCACAATCACACATTAAAACTTTTGGGAAAGTGTCATAAATAATACAGACAGCAAATCTGTTAACCTCTTCTGGACAGGACAACATGTCTTGCTTATTTTAACACATGCTGCATGTATCAGTTAGCAAAGCTCTTATTCCACTGCCAACCGAACATCACTGCAGCCTTAATTTGAAAACCAACCCTAGACTTTCCATGATGTCATGGAATATCACATGTGGAAAATGCATTGTTCCAGTTCCCGCCTTCACACGGTGAGTATTTAACTTACTCAGGGCACAGTACTTTTTTATGCATGACTTGAGTATCTTCAAGGAAGTCCACGATCTCCAGTGTTTGTGATCCGACATTGACCTTGCACACTATTGTGATTTATATTGTGCTAGAGTGAGTTGTATCCATGAGTAGAACAAAAAAGACATGGAAAGAAAGACAGCAATGCCTTTTGCATTAGTCCGTTTTCATGCTGCTGATAAAGACATACCACAGACAGGGTAATTTATAAAGAAAAAGAGGTTTAGTGGACTCACAGTTCCACCTAGCTGGGGAGGCCTCACCATCATGGTGGAAGGCAAAAGGCACATCTTACATGGTGGCAGGCAAGAGGCAATGAAAGCCAAGTGAAAGGGAAACCTCTTATAAAACCATCAAATCTCGTTAGACTTATTCACTACCATGAGAACAGTGTCGGGGAAACCCATGATTCAATTAATTTCCCCGGGGTCCCTCCCACAACACATGGGAATTATGGGAGCTACTATTCAAGATGAGACTTGGGTGGGGACACAGCCAAACCATATCACCTTCTCTGGCAGTGTGGCAGAACAGAAAGAGCACAGACTGAAAGCCAGGCAAAGCAGGTTCCAGCCCTGCTCCTTACTTGCTGGCTGTGTCACCTTGTCCAAGTAATGTAACCTCTTTGACCTCAGTTTCCTCATCTGTAAAGTGAGGATAATACTAGTCTTATGTAATTGGATCATGAATAGTGATAGAACTAGCTATTATTTATTGAGCACTTACTATGTAGAGTATTTGGCCCCAGCGCTATATGTGTTATAACTCACTTAATATTCTCAACCACACTGATAGGTTCTATTGTGATCCTGAAGAACCTGCGGCACAGTAAGAGCCATAAAGGGAGCCACTGTGATCAATAATCATGATGGTGCTAATATTGTTGTGACAACATTGACAGCTAACAATGAAAGGAAGTAAAACTAACAGGAATTTCTTCACTTAAAAATATTATAAAAGCAAGATTTATATGAAAAAATAGTCAGTAGGGGAAAGACACATCATTCTTTATATTTACACTTGAATTTTTACCCCATGCGTCTTTCTCCAGATTGAAAGGGACTAGCACACCGAACAAGAAAAGACCCATCCCAAGTCACAGCATCAAGGACTTTAGGAACACCAAAAAGCAGACAAAATCCCAGAATCTTCCCAAAATGGATAAACAAGCCAAGAAAAGCTGCTTACATACAAAGAGATGTCAAATAGCATTAAACTCTCCAACAGGAAATTAAAAGAAAATGGAGAAATGTCTTTGAATTTTTGAGGCAAAATTATTTCCAACTTAGAATATTAAAAATGGATAAATTATCAGTTAATCTTGACTGTTATAGGATATTCAAAGGCTCAAAATTTTACCTCCTATACTCTCTTAGAAAAATATTGGAGAATGTGTTCCAGAAAAAAAGAGGAAGTAAATGAAGAAACAGGAATACTTGAGATACAGGAAATAGAACATGTAGCAAACTAAGAAAATTCCCAGAAGATAGTGAAGGAATGTTCCAGAATGACAGCTGTGCAGCAGCCCTAGATAGCACATTCATATTTGACCAACTGGGGCAAAAGCTGTAGGAGAGAAATCTCCAGAGAGGAGGAAAACGGAACTGACTGATCTGCTGTCTTCAGGTTTGGGGAAAGTTATTTTTAGTTGTTTGACAGATATGTTACAGCATTAGAAAAAAATATATACTGATAGATACAAAGAAACTAAGCAAATAAAAATATAAAGAAAGCAATTATTAGTTCTAGGAAGAATAAAAATTGTACAAAAAGGAAACAATCAAAATATACTAACTGAAGGAGAATAAAAAATATTTACCTAGCCTTACTAACATAAACAATGATTGCTGTTTTTGCCAAAAACTAAAATCTAACTCTATTGGGCAGATGGGATATGGAAGGTAGGGCATAAGACAATGGCAGCCTCACCTACCATAATATGAAGCTTACATTGTCTAAAATTCATAAACCAAGAGACTATACTTAAAATGTGGAGAAACAGCTGAAATAACTGAACATGGCTGCTGCTGGGTAGTCTATTCGTGAAGTAAAGAGGAATGGGAGGGGGACTGTTGGTTTTCAACAATAAGGCTTTTAGATTTTTAATTTTAAAATATGTACAGGCCAGATGCAGCGGCTCACGCCTGTAATCCCAGTGCTTTGGGAGGCCAAGGTTGGAGGATCACTTGAGGTCAGGAGTTCAAGACTAGCCTGGCCAATATGGTGAAACCCCATTTCTACTAAAAATACAAAAATTAGCCTGGCGTGGTGGCATGCACTTATAATCCCAGCTACTGGGGAGGCTGCGGACTACAGAGTAAGAATCGCTTGAACCCGGAGGCAGAGGTTGCAGTGAGCTGAGATCGCGCCATTGTACTCTATCCTGGGTGACAGAGTGAGACTCCATCAAATAAATAAATAAATAAATAAATAAATAAATAAAGCAATGGGAAGGGAAATATTTAAGGCAGGCAAATAACAAATCATTTTTTTTAAATTACTGGTTACCGATTTGAAATGAGTTCCTAATAAGATTTATTCTTTCTCTTTGTGCCTTAGAAAGGAAATCCAGGAATACACGTGCCTATAAGAGAGGAAAGAACTAATATATTGAGGAAACAGAACATTTCCAAACAGGCTGAAAGCTCTTCCTGGTGTGCATAACAGGGACTCACAGGTTGGAGGTCTGCTGTCTTCTTTGGGACAGGGGAGGGTTTAGGGCAAATGAAGAACGTGGAGAAAGAAAAATGTAGGGATGTAGGGTTCCTTCTTTCCTAATTGGAGATAAGTTTGTCTCTGAATTAATACTCCTCTCCTTCTTCTATGCTTTAATAACTATTTGTGCTACATATGTTTCCAAGTGTTCTGAATTTCTGGGTGAAATGATATTTAAAGCCTTATTTCCATTTGTCCAATGCATTATGAAATTTGAAGGCTTGTGCACCACTATGGAAACTATGGGTCACAGGTAGATTATTCTGAAGCAATGGTTGCCATTTTGATATCACCATTATTTATGGTACCAGAAGTTTTGAAGTCCCTTCAGCTATGAAAAAAGAAGAACAATACACTAGCTTTTCTGTAAGACAAATATAGACACTGTTTATTCCACAATTTATACAGCCATTTATTTTTTAATCATTTCTAATTATATTAATAAGAATTCTAGGAATAAAGGAGCCCTGCTCTAGAGTATTATTTTATCTTAAGTTCTAAGTCTGGGTTTCAGCTTCTGTCCTCTGAAGTGGAAGAGCAAGGAATGAGTCTTTCCTAAAGTTCTGATAGCTCTCCTCACCCAGCTTGTCTTACCATTGCTTTTTACCAGCCAGCTGGCTCTGTTGGCTCATCTCTTCCAATGTCCTGCTGGGGCTAATCACCGCAAAGAGTACCACATAAATTAACTATTTTTTGTAAGAGACAGGGTCTTGTTCTGTGACCCAAGCTGGAGTGCAGTGGTGTGATCATAGCTTACTGCAGCCTCAACCTCCTGGGCTCGAGGCATCCTCTTGTCTTAGCCTCCTGAGTAGCTGGGACTACAGATGTTCACCACTATGCCTGGTTTAAAAAAATTTTTTTTAAGATATAGGGTCTTCCTATGCTGTCCAGACTGCTCTTGAACTTCCAGCCTCAAGTAATCCTCTCCTCCTTGGCCTCCCAATGTGCTGGGATTACAGGGATGAGCCACCACACCTGACCACTAATTTTAGTTTAATGGGATTGAAAATAAACATGAACACAGAAAGTGTATAAAATGTATTTCCTTTATATACACACCCATACATGCACATACTCTGTGGTATACACTTCTGCATTAGAAAACCTCTGGTTCCAAGTAAAGAAGCCTGGATGAAATTTTGTAAATTCAGTTTAGCACGTAATCTACATGATTGCATCATGAATAAGACCCAGGCCATGTTCTTACAGAGAACTGGTTTTTATGAGAACAGCTAGTGGTCCTCACTTGTCATAGAGGATGCTCAGGCAATTTGGTCCATTTTATCTTCCCACACAGGAAGACTTCACTAATAAAATGACAGAAAAAGCATTTTCATTCAACAAATATTTGTGAGCACCATCTTCGAGGTGCTGAGGATTCAGTAAGAAGCCAAAATGTACAGAAAGCCCTACCCTCCTGAAACCTACCTTGGGGTGGAAGATGACATGAGGAGAGTCGATGGAAAAGCAGATTTCCTTTTATAGAAATGTCCCGGTGAGTCAGTTTGTAAGATGCTTCTCATAAAATGTCAAAAATGTATATAGAAATTTGCTAAGTAAAATATTTCTTGATTTAGAAAACTTCTGGTTAGAGATTGGTTAACTTTTACGGTTAAAATTTTATTAAAGCGTAATAAAATCCTATTATTCAGCAACTCAACTATACTATTGATTGGATTCTGGTGCAAACACATGCAGTGTTTACATTTAACTTATGCCATGGAGAACCTAAAAATAAAATGCTGTACCCCAATTCTCATATCGTAACATGATTCTACTTAGATGTAGCAAGATCTCTGTTTCTGTAACATGGGTTTTATATAATTTCAGTGCTAATGTCTGAGATTAATCAACTACTATCAGCTGAAGGAGGTGTTACACTTATCACATGAGAATCCTCTACTTTCCCTGCACAGCAGCAGTGATAATATCAAGAAATAGAACAATAAATCCGGAGTCAGAATAATCATTCCGATTTTTTAAGTGGGACAAAGATGTGGGAAAAGATGGGTGAAAAAGTACCCAATTAATTCAGTTGACATGTTATACACAGTAGTACTACTGTGCCTCTTCTTGTAAGGCAAATGGCAACCAGGATAAGAAGGTGGAACCTGGGGCTGCCAGGGAGTCACGGTCAATATGGGAGAGCCCCTAGCATGACAAGTTTCGGAATGTATGTTCCTCCTAAGTTGCTTATCAACGTAAGGATTAAGACAGCTAGTGGAATATGGTTAGGCTGGTTTTTTTTATTGTGTTTTGTTTTAATCAAGGCAGAGAACAGAGGAAGTTATTTATAGTATGGTACTAAAATAAAAGACCCATGGGTGAGGCAGTGGCTGTTAAATTTTGGTGCGCATCAGAATCACCCAGAGGGCTTGTTAAAACACAGATGGTGGGGCCCCCAGAGTTTCTGATGCAGATCTGGTGTGGTGCCTGAGAATTTGTTTTTCTAACAATTTCCAGGTGATGCTGGTACTGATAGTCCAGGGATCATATTTTGACAACCATTTGGGTGAGTAGATATACAAAAAAGATGCAAAAAAAAAAAAAAAAAAAAGGGAGGAGGAGATGACAGGCAGAATTCTATGATGATCCCTGTTATCTGTGTGTCCTTCCCCTTGAGTACAGGGGAACCTGTAAACATGATGGCATATCACTACCACAATTAGGTTAATAAGAAGTTGACTTTGTATAATCAAAAGAGAGATTATCCTGGTTGGGTCTTACCCAATTACGTGAGCCTTTAAAGAAAGGTGACAAGTCAGAGGCCAATCCAGCTGGCTTGGAAGAAAATAAATATCCATGTTTGTGAACTGCCTAGGGGAGCCACATGTCACCTATATTTAATTGACCAAGTATTTATTAACTGACTAGTGTTTGCAAGATTCTGTTGGGCCCAACTGTGGAGTTAAAAAATATTCACAGTTCTTTTCCTCAAAAAGCTAACTATCTACTAAGAAGGATAACATAAGAACACAAGCAATTTTTCTTCAAGGCAAATTACACTAAGAGTCCTAGGAGAGACATAAGCAAAGTGTTATAACATTTTAAGGAAGAACAGGTCACATCTGGCTGGGAATGGAAACATTTAATAAAGAGGCATGGGAGAAAGTATTAAAAAATAAGATTACCACAGGCAGAGAGATAGGAGAGAGAAGAGCAGAGGGGTTGGATAAAATGGGATCATATATGCCAGAGAGAGAGAGAAAGAGATCAAATAGACTAAGGTTTGCAGGTGTGAAAAATACAGAGCATATTTGTGGAATTGCAAGTAGTCTAGTACAGCTACAGTACCAAAACCAGTGGTGGAGCAGGAGGAGGACAGGATCAGAACAGTCACTAGTAAGGGTTTCTAAATGTTAAGGGAGGATCAGTGTTTGCGAGAAGCAAGCAGGAGTGGATGATGGGGGCCTGTCCATAGAAGTCAGTGGGACTAGAATTCACTGACTGGACATTAAGTTGATGGTTTACCAAACTCAAATCCTTCTTTTCTGCTAACAGGTCCAGGATTGCTCCGAGAGCCTTATAGTGCCTCGAATTAATTAATTAATTAATTAATTAATTAATTTTTTTATTTTTATTTTTATTTTTTGAAACAGAGTCTTGCTCTGTGGCCCAGGTTGGACTGCAGCAGCACAGTCTCGGCTCACTGCAACCTCTGCCCTCCCGGGTTCAAGTGATTCTCCTGCCTCAGCCTCCCAAGTAGCTGGAATTACAGTCGTGTGTTACCACACCCAGATAATTTTTGTATTTTTAGTAGAGACGATGGTTCACCATGTTGGCCAGGCTGGTCTCGAACTCCCGACCTCAGGTGATCCACATGCCTTGGACTCACAAAGTGCTGGGATTACAGGCGTGAGCCACAGTGCCTGGCCAGTACCTTGACTTTATACATGTGTGTTTGGGAATATTAAGAATAGCAGTGATGGACTGGGTGCAGTGGCTCACGCCTGTAATCCCAGCATTTTGGGAGGCTGAGGTCGGTGGATCACCTGAGGTCACGAGTTTGAGACCAGCATGACCAACATGGAGAAACCCCGTCTCTACTAAAAATACAAATTTTGTATTTAGTTAGGCACGGTGGTGCATGTCTGTAATCCCAGCTACTTGGGAGGCTGTGGCAGGAGAATCATTTGAACCTGGGAGGTGGAGGTTGCAGTGAGCCGAGATCGAGCCATTGCACTCCAGCCTGGGCCATAATAGCGAAACTCCATCTCAAAAAAAAAAAAAGAATAGCAGTGATGATATGAGGCACAGGACTCCATCGTACTTAGAAAGATAACCTTCACAACAAATTGGAAATCTCCTCTATATTTCTCTTGCTGTTTACGTGTACTAAAAACAGCTTATCATAACCTTTATCACTTACACATAAATGTAACGTGGTATCTATATCCCAGTAACTTATCTTCATTGCCAATTTGGTGTTCACTGAGAGGGGATTTTTATTTCCTTGGCTTTCCTTTTGTAAGGACAGCAAATTTTCATATTGCTTTTCCTATGCTGGTCATTAGAAATATGGCTATCTCTATGAGTCAGCAGAATTCCTTATCTTTCTGGAACTGGTCAGATGTTTCCCTGTCCCTAATCCTAGGAAGTATCACATGGAGGAAAAGAGATAATGTGTTTTCTGTACGTTGAGTAGCACCTCCTTCCTGTAACATAGATTTTCTTACCTTGTTTTTAATTTCACAGACTTTTCTCGAAAGGCCTTGTTACAATTGCAAACATTTAAAATATTATAATCTCTCTTTAAGCATCACTTCTAGAATTCTTCTAAATTACAGATAACGTATCTGACAGAAAGTGCTCAGTATTTAACAGTATTACTGACCTTCCTCAGCAATACACGGAAAACTGGGCTGTCATAAAACATGGCTTAATTGCAAAGTTTAATGTGAAAAATCAACTTCCATTTTAGGATATCATGGAGGAGCTTAGCATACACCAATGCACCCACAGAGAACACACAGAAAAAGTTAATGAGATACACAAAATATCTGTTCCAGCACATCAGTGGTTTGCTTCCTGAAGCAATCAAGAAGAAGGGAGTCCAAGATTGTGAAGATTCTGGAGAAGTCAAGACAATAGTGGAGAGACTAGCTTGAAATCTGTAGCTGCTTTTACCATGGGTAAATTTGCCAATTTTGGATTCTAAAATCTGACAATTGCCTGGACAGAGGGCTACTGGGAAAGAAGGAGACCAGCAGAGTTTTTGGTGGTCTTGCAGTACTGGGGCTAGAAAACGAGAGATTTGAAGGGCTAGTTTGATTGAAAGGAATGAGTGAAGCACTAGCGTTGGCACAAGAAAGTTTCCCCCACGATAAGTACTGAATTCTGAAGCTGCATGAGATGGAAAAATAAGAAATTAAGAACACAGCACCAGAAAAGGTCTGCGTTTCTGATTCAGGACAATAATAATAATAAAGTTAAGAACTAGCCAGGAGAAGCTCCAGTGTACATAGATTTCCATGCGGAAGCCTTAGAGAGCCACACTCTAGGGAGGTAAATAGAGTCTTTACCTGTGTGAATAAAGCTTAGTTCCTGGTTGTATTCGTTACCAATCTTCATTCTATCTACCCAGAAAGGAAAGATGAAACTTCTCTGGAGAAGATTATGTGATCTGGAACCTCTATGATTTTTAATGTATAATGTCCAGAATTCACTTTTTAAAATTACTTAACATGCCAAGCAAAAGATCATAAAATCAAGAACAGGTAGATAAAAAAAGATCCCTATATGATTTGGTGATGGGATTTAGCAGACAGGGACTTTGAAATAATTATGATTAATATGGTCAATGAAATAGAAGAAAAGGACAAAAATATACTAAGATACTAAAAAAGGGCAAGAATTGAAATTAGAAACTCAGCATATGGATTTAACAACAGATTATATATGTGAGATTAAAAGCATAAGGAAACCCAAAGTGAGGCCAATTCAATACTGAAGAACAGAGCTAAAAAAAAAAAGTGTAAGATACAAAAGAGTATGAAATAATACATGTGGAACACAGTGAAAATGTCCAAGAAACATGTAATTAAAGTCTCAGAAGGAATAGGAAGAGAGAATGAAACTAAAACAGTATTTGAAGAGATAAACATGACTATTCCAGAAGATGAAAGACATCAAACACAAATCTAATGATTTAAGGCTCTGAAAGCCTTAAAAGGAAAAATACAAAAAAGGATAAACATTCCTGGCACACTAGAATAAAACCGCTTAAAAAACACATAGACAAAAAAAAAAATTTTAAAAGCAGCTGGAGAGAAACTTTACTTTCAAAGCATCAGAACTGATTAGTTGATGACTTCTCAACAGTGATAATGGAAAACAAAAATCAATAGTATGACAGAGCTAAGAGTGCTGAAAGATCGTAACTGCTGATCAAAAACTGTAATGCCCAAAGTCCTTCAAAAATTTAAAGTGATGTAAAGACATTTCAGGAATACAAAAACTGACACTGAGATAATTTGTTGCCAATAGACAAGCAGTTAAAGAAATACATGAGTTCTTCAGACAGAAAGAAAATGATCATAGACAAAAATATCAATAAGTTATGAAAAGCAAGAGAAAAAGTAAAATTTTTGATAAATATGTTAATAATTGAATATTATCTGTATAAGATGATGATAATGATAATGCTGAGTATTTACAGAGTTTAAACTATATAAAGAATTAAAAGGCAAATAAGAATAAATTTAAAGGGGGCAGGGATAAATTGAATCTAAAAGTTATTAGGTCTTAGCATTTTCTGAGAAGTATTAAAAGTAATAATCTATATTAGCTTATAATACGTCAAAAATGTGAATTGCAATCTCTAGGGTAGTTACTAAAGAAGAGTTAAAGAATGAATAACAAGATAACAGTTGAAACAAAATAATCAAATGATTAATAAAAAAGTGGACAAGAAAGGAGAAGAAAAAAACAAAACAAGTGGGTTAAATGGGAAAAAAAAAGAAAGAGGAAAGATTTAAACCCAACAATGTCAATAATTACAATAAATGTAAATGAATAAAATATTCCAAGTAAAAGACTAAGATTTTCAGACTAGAGGAAAACAAAGAAAAACAAAACAAACAAATAAACAAATCTATATTCCTTTTATAAGAGACATATTTAAACATAAGGCACAGGTTAAATGTATAAGTATGAAAAAATAGTTGTTTCAGTTATACTGAGGCATTATAAGAGATAATGAAGAACTTTTCATAATGATAAAGGATTCAATCCACCAGGAAATATAAATATTCTAAATTTGTATGCACTCAAAGACAAAGATTCAAAATGTATACATCAGAAATTAATAGTACTAAAAGAAAAAATTAACCAAATTATAATTACAGCAGTTTTTTTTTTGTTTTTTGTTTTTTTTTTTTTTTGAGACAGTTTTACTGTGTCGCCCAGGCTGGAGTGCAGTGGTATGATCTTGGCTCACTGCAAGCTCCGCCTCCCGCATTCACGCCATTCTCCTGCCTCAGCCTCCCAAGTAGCTGGGACTACAGGTACCTGTCACCACACCTGGCTAATTTTTTGTATTTTTGGTAGAGACAGGGTTTCACCGTGTCAGCCAGGATGGCCTCATCTCGATCTCCTGACCTTGTGATCCACCCGCCGTGGCCTCCCAAAGTGCTGGGATTACAGGTGTGAGCCACCGCACCCGGCCAGTTACAGAGGAATTTTAACACACTTGTCTAAACAGTTGACAGAGCAAGCAAATCAAACTTAGGTAAGATTATAAAAATCTAAACAACACAATTAACAACTTGGTTTAAAGAAAATACCTAAAAAGGAGAATTTGTATTATTTTCAAATGTGCATGAAGTATTTACCAAATTCAACAATATTATGGGTCATTAAAAATGTCTCAACAGATTGGACATTGAAAGAAAAGAAGAAGAAAGAGATACTAAGATTGTTACAGCATTTCAAGCAAGTAACCTGGGTTCTACTCTAATCTGTCTGATTTGGATCACATGTTCACCTCTTAATTAGTTCACTTCTTAACAAGGCCAGGAGGGTAGATTGAACTGATTAATTTAGTTTGATCCTATGCTCCATCTCCTGAATCTGGGGGCAAAAATGGTCCCATATCTATATGGAACCCCTAAAGAGACATGAGTTGTTTGGAAGAGGGTGATGCGGAGGTTCCCAAACTTACTTTCTTTCCCAATGCCCTTAGTGCCTCAATGATTTTTTCATAGTGCCCATGAATCAAAAGAAACCTCAAACAGGTCCGTTTTTTCTTCCTTTTATTAAGGAGTAACAGTCAATCAACTCAATAATAGTAGTTAATGCAGTGTCCAATGAAAGTCACAATGTTTCTCTTAAAAATTAAAAATATTCCACAGTCCTTCTCTGAATTCTCTGTGGTGCCCCAGAACACTTCAGTGCACAATTTGGGAAGTGTAAGGGTAATGGCTGATGGGGAGGCAGCCACACATATCCAGACTTCCCAAGTCAACAATCATAAAAAAAATCACACCAATTATTCAGGAAGAAAGGATATAAACTTTCATAAAGGAGAAGCTAAGAAAGTATAGTTGCAGACACCATTTATCAATATTTCATTTTGAACATCCATAATCTCTAACAAAAAGACCATAGAATGTGGAAGAAGAATGGGGCTCGGGGAAGGGGCAGAAAAGAGATGATAAGCACTCAAACTTGCTTGCTACCCTCTGAGCCAAGAGCTTTGAAAGATGCTGAAAGTTCCTGTGCTTGCATTTGAAACTCCAAGTCCCTGGTTCTCTTCTATACTGGCTCATATGTGGATCAGAGCTCTGAATCAAGATAACTAAACCACTTTGTAGATTTGTGTTCTAGAACTAGATTAATGGCAAATAAGGATATTAAAATGGCAAAACTAGAGAGACAAAAATAAGTATACTTAATAGCTCCTATTTTAAAGGCTATGGTTTTTAATACTAAAATTTAAAACATACGTATAGCTAACTAGGGTAATCCTGATTTCAATGGGTCTTTCTGTCACTTGCTAATACTGTTTCCTAGTTTTCTACAAACCTGCCCCAAGTGTTTCTAGGAGTTCCCAAAGGCTGTCTTACAAGAGATCACTAGCAAATCAGGTTATTTTTCACCAAGAAAGTCAGAGTAGAAGAAGAGAATTCACCATCATAAATGGTTTTAATCCCTTTTTGTTTTGTGTGTCCCTCCACCGGTTATCACCGCATCCAGGAGGCACTGCTGTGTCCCCTGGGCATATCCAGGCCAGGCCTGCCAGGCACATAAGGCAGCACCACATTATATGAGCACAGCTGGACACTGCTGTCTCTTCACTCAGGTACCATTTCATCTACAGAACACAGTTGCATGGTTTTCCATGAGATGAGATACAGAATGCCTTTTTCCTATTGTGTACTACAGTATCATTGAAGGGAACCAAGTAAGTACTTTTTGTGTCCCAATATTTTATAGTGATGTTAGTGAAATGGTTTGAGTCAGTTAGGGTTCGATCAGGAGACAAAATCTGTTCCAGTTATTTGAACAAAGATAATTTAACATAATGGATTGCTGCTATGGTTGGAATGTCTGTTTCCCCTCAAGAGTTATATATTAAAGCTAATCACCAATGTGATGGTATTAGGAGTGAGCCATTGGGAGATTATTCGGTTATTAGGGCAGAGCCCTTATGTATGGGATTAATGCTCTTTTATAAAAGAAGCCCCAGAGAGCTGCTGTGTCCCTTCTGCCATGTGAAACACAGTGAGAAGTTGCCATCTGTGAACCAGAAGGCAGGCAGGCCCTCCCCAGACAATGAATCTGCTGGTCCCTTGATCATGGACTTTTCAGCCTCCAGAACTGTGAAAAATAAATGTCTGTTCTTTCTAAGTTATCTAGTTTATGGTATTTTATTATAGCAGCCTTCCATCCTTCCAGGTTCCCTACAGCGGCTCCCCTCCCCATACTGGCAGAGCCTAGCAGGATGCCAGCTGGCAAAGCAGAACTGAGGTCTGCAGGGTCCCAGCCACAGCATCACAAAGCAGAGGCTAGAAGAGGGTTTGGTGCTTAACAACTGGCATATGGTTCATTTAGTTTATTTACTTGCAGGTCTAACACCTACAGAGGACTTAAGTTCACAGAGGCGTGAGGTGGAGAGTAACAAATCATCTGCTATATTTAATAGTTTCCTTTTCTCAATAACTGAGTTTTGGTTGCTGAGGCAACTTCCCTATATGACTCTCTCTTTCAGATTCTCTTCTCTTCCAATGAATTCTTTCCCAGGAGCTTCCTTGGCCATTCATGCAAATAGACTTCGGTTGGACCTACTCCAGCCTTTCCCCAAAGAGCCAGCATTCCAGTGCGATACACACTAGCTCAAATTAGGAACTTCTCTCATACTAGCATGCTGGAGAGTGCTGTTTCACGGGTGGTACAAGACGTATCCATAATAAATTAGTTTGTATTCCTTCTCACCAATGATACAGTTCCAGCTTGAGATTTTATAAAATGAGATAATCTCATTGGAGCATTCAGTCAGAGGTTTAGGTTGGTGCAAAAGTAATTGGGGTTTTTGCCATTGAAAGTAGTGGCATAAATGGAGTGAAATGGACTTGAGATTAAGGAGATAGTATTTGTAGGCTTTGGGGACCATTTTGAGAGAGGCATAAGGAAGATAAATCAAAGTCGACATGCAGGTTTCTGGCTTGAAAAAATAGGATACATTTTGGTGTCATTCACAAAGAAAGGGGATCCTGAGGCTGAAATATATCTCAGATGTAGACGCACTGACTGTAGCTTTTTGGGGAACATCTTAATGGGTATGTCAAGTAACCAACTGAATATACAGATGTGAAGCTCAGGAGAGAAATCCAACTGAATAATCAGCATTTAGATGAAATAAACTATGTAAATCTATAAGATTACCCAGAAGGAAAGTTGGGTGGCATGTAAAGAGAAGCTGGCCATAGACAGAACCCTGAAAAACAGAAAAATTTAATATACCAAAAGTAAAAACAAAAAAAGACCTCAAACTGAGCATTTTGACCTAATCAACCAGAGAATTCACAGGAAAAATATGAAGTTATGGTGTCTCATTTTGCAAGAGGAATAAGCAGATCATGGATGTCAAAGGTTGTGATTTCTTTTTAGGATCTGCTGTGGTAACGGTGTGCTAAATGTGGTCCAGTGCCAGCGACACCAGCATCATCTGTAACTTGTTAGACATGCAAATTATTGGGCTCCACACCACACCCACTGAGTCAGAAATTCTGGGGGGTGGAGCCCTGCAATCTGAATTTCAAATCTTCGAGGTGATTCTGAGATGCACACTTAAGTTTGAGAACCATTGCTCTATGGCATGGTTTTCACATGTAAGAGGCTGGGTGGGGGCAGGGGGTGAATATTCAAGCCTAACCCTAAAAATTCTGACTCAGTTGGCCTGGAGAAGGGCCCAAGCACTGGTATTAAAAATAAAACAAAACCTCCAAATGTGCAGGCAAAATTAAGAACTACCATTTGATGGTGACATTTCCTGTGTATTGTCATTGAAATAAGAAGACTTTTAAAAAAAATTTTTTAAATTTTTTTAAACATTTTTATAAAATTAGGAAAAGTTTAGAGATACTGTGTGTTATGGTCTGAATGTGTCCCTCCAAAATTCATGTTGAAACCTATCCCCATTGTGGTGGTATTAATACGTGGAGCCTTTTGGGAAGTGATTAAGTCATGAGGGCTCTGTCTTCATAAATGGAACTAATGCCCTGATAAAAGAAGTTGAAGGGGGCTTCCCGGCCCTTCTGCCACGTGAGGACACAGCAAGAGACACCATCTACAAAGCAGAGAATGAGCCCTCACCAGACACCAGATCTGCTGGTGACTTGATCTTGGACTTCCCAGCCTCTAGAACTGCTGGGAAGTAAATTTCTATTATTCTTAAATTATGCAGTATTTTGTTACAGTGGGCCAAATGAATTAAGACACTACCTAAGTTTTGCGAGATTATTTGTTCTCCCTCACCACACTCCAACATGTGAAGAGCTTGGAAGTTGTCACCTAGCTTCCTTATAAGAAAAAAGCTAAATAAACTGAAAATCAACATCTCTTCTTAGATCCATCAGAAAATTGAAGTCACAGGGCAAACTGCTGCCTCCGAAAATGGAAAAGCAGATAAACACAAAGAATCACAGCTTATCAGAAGCAGAAGTTACTGAAATAAGTAACTAGCAGGAACACTTTAATAGTAATTGATAAATTTCCAGAGGCTAAGGGTGAACTAGCTTGACAGTTTAAAACTCCTGGGGCCCCAGTGTTAACTGGGGATTCCCCACACTTTCCTGAATTTAATTCCAGAAGCTTCATCAGGTTCTCACTGTGAAGATCAGAGAAAAATTCCTTTCTTCTTTAGGCAGGGAGAGGGGAAAAATAAGAATTTTTCAGTACATCCAGGGGATAAGTAACCATTTTTAGATACATTCAGAGTGTTCTGTTCTCTTCAGCAAAGACCTGACTTCAAGGAAAACTCCTTTACCAGAGCCTTATCTGACCTAAGTAAGGGCAATTAGACAAATTGAGCTCTCCCTAACCTTCTCACACAGTGAGAAGGGTAAAAAAGGCTAAGAAATGCTTTTGAAAGGCATAGTCCAGAGACTCAGGCCCACTAAAACAATCCCTGAGATTGAATCATAAGCTTAGAACACAACTTCCCTTCCCCCAATATGTTACCGTTGCATCAACAGGGCTTCAAAATAATAGCAGTGGACTACAGTTGAGAGAGCTCATTACTGACTCTATTTGAGAAGGAGTTCTTAGGGAAGCTCAAAGATAACAGGGGAGGAAAAAAAACAAAAACACCCAAAACCAAAAACCAAAACCTAGAGGAAACATAAGCCCCTGGCACAGCTACAACAAATTAAACATAGCTCAGCTTCTAGTCAGATTAACATAATATCTCACACTATATGCCTGATTACCTTAGTTCCTGTTACCAGATATATCACATCTGGCTTTCAGCAAAAAATCACAAAGTTAAACGGCAAGACAAGGTTAGACACCCAACTTCCCAATAACAAATCTGTAGAGATATCTGCCCTTGCCTAGCTCCTCTTCCCAATGGCAGAGGGATATCTTATGACCCACTGAGATTCTGTGGGCCTCAAAGTGAGACACAGGAGATAAGAGGTGGAGCCTGGGGGTTCACAAGTTTAAACCAAATGAATCTTCAACTTTAGTGAAATCGTTAAGGGTACGGGTTCTGTAGCCACAGTACCTGGGTATGAATACTGGCTCTGCTATGTACCAGTTGTTGACTTGGCTTAGCTTTTCTATGCGTCTATTACCAGTCTGTTAGTGCTTATTTTCCATCTACTTCATAGGGTTATTATAATGAGTAAATGGAATAATACAAATTAGGCACTTACAAACGCACCTTGCACATAACAAGCACTCAAATCTCCGCCACTATTATGCAGAAAGGCTCAAAGTCATTCAGTGATCTAGATTTCCACTACATCTCCTGTTCCCTTACTATTAGTGATCTTGTGTTGTCAAGGAAAGATTTTATTCTGAGGCATGGAGGAGGTAAATGACAAGGAGCCACAGTACTAATTTGCTGGCTGTAAAGAAAAAAATTTATTTGCTCCCGTCTAAATTTAACTATCTTTAGAGCACATTAATACATGTAATATCCACTGCTTTATCTCTAAGAGATTCTGATGTCTTCATGTCCTGGGGTTAAACTAAAACCCACTGTCAGCGGTAGGTACAGATTTAAATGATCAACAATTGTCCATTAGAGGAAAACTCATCCTTAGAACAGCATGACTCAAGGATGATGGCTTTTCAGAGAAAATGTGGCCTAATCCTGAGAAGACAATTTCTAATTTTAAGGAATCTAAGTGAAATATTTTACTTGACTATAAGTATTATAAATTGGTCACTTAATTATATTGTATTATAATTTCTATCTATCAATGCTGGCTATAGTTTTGTTTGTCCATTTTATATTTGACATTAGTTTTTATTAACTACTAAGGGAAAAAAGGGTGATATGGCTATAAGCTTGGGGCAGCAGTAAATTATCTCCCATATGTACTCCTTTCCACTAAATCTCACATCAACCTTTAATAGTCTTCTTGCCTTAAGAGACACATTGGTTCCCATGTTGGTGCCTTACTTAAATTCTTGATTACATTTGTTTTGCTGTAATGTTGTATCCAATAGCAATGACTACTCACAGAAGTATGGTTTGAGTTATTTTTAGTATTTAAAAATATTTATACTCTTAACCCAGCAGTTCTTGTATTTTCTGAAATATATGAAGATACACACACACATATGCACACACATGTGTACACAGATGTTTGTCATATCATTTTTGTAAAGAAAAAAACTGGAAAAACACTATTAGTAGGAGAAAAGCTAAATAAATTATGAAATTTCTCTATGTTGGAATATTATACAGCCATTAAAAAGAACAATACAGATATTATCTATAGTTAAAGGACTGATATAGAATGAATGTAGATACTTACGCATTGATAGGTAAAGTGCTGAAACTATATTTGTGAAAAAAAATGTTGGAAGATCTCAAACTCTGTAAAACACACACATACACACACACACACACAAACGAAAACAAAAACCCTCACTGGCATACACACAGAGAATCTTTTAATATGCTTGATTCTGGGAATTAGTAATATAGCAGGGCAGAGGTGAAAGGGAGTTTATTTCCTCTCTATTGTCTTATGAGTTTTAATATCTTAACATTTATTTTATAAAAATACATTAGGTAGACAGACATTTGTTTTTATAGATTTCAAACATATCTGAGGTGTAAAATAGGTCACAAAATAATATGTAAAGTATTATCACACTTCATTTTTAAAAAATATATTTTACATGTATTGAAAATGCAGGCATAGACTAATGTCTGGACCACAGAAGAATGTATTCATTTGGAATAAAAATATTATTTTAAAAAGTATTTATTTGATTAAGTGCCTCTTAAAACATTGTTTTCCCATGCTTGTGAACCCAAAATATCCAGGAAAACATACAGTAATAGGTACGGCCAAGGGTATGTTTTCCTGAGGTTCTACTATATTTATTAGTTCACATAACGCCTTTTCCAACAATTGTAGCACACTGAAACAGAAACAAATCAATTGGGAAAACAGGTAAACATGGTACCTATTTAGTTCCGATATTGTAATGGGGATTTTAAGAAATCTTTTAAGAAATATTGTAGTATAATAGAGACATATTAAAGTATAAATCATAAGTATCTATCTCAGCAAATTAACGCAAAGCAAACATTTTTATAACCACCACCCAGGTCAAAAAGTAGAATGTCAGTAACACTAAGATTCCAAAATCCTCCTCTTCGTCCCTCTCCATATCTAAATCCTCTTTCTGAGAAGTAACCAATATTCTGATTTTTATCACCATAGATTAGTTTTGTCTATTCTTGAACTTAACATAAATGGAAACACAAAGGTTAGTGTTTTCAATGTCCATTGTTTGAACGGACATTTTACACTGCTATTTATATATGTGCTGCTGTGGACATGTGTGTACACGTCTTTGCACTTATGTATGCAGGTGCACATATGTATGCAGTTACACCTAGGAGTGGAACTTTGCTGGGTCATAAGGCATGAGTCTGGTCAGCTTTAGTATATAATACAAAATAGTTTTCTAAACTGCCAGTACCAATTTACATTCCCACCAGCAATATATGAGTGTCCACTGCTCTATATCCTCTCCACAGAGCCTTGCCAGGCTTTTCTGTTTTATCCATTCTGGTGGATTTGAAGTGACATCTCTTCTATGGTTCTGTCTTCCGTTCCCCTAAAGAGTAATGATGACCCTTTCCATAGTTTTATTGGCCATTTGGATATCCTGCTTTGTGGAGCTCTGTTGAAGTCTTCTGCCTGCTTTTCTATTTGGTTAAATAGTTCTTACTCATCTGTAGTTCTCCCATAGTCTCAGTATGAGCTCCTTGTTGGTTATACAGGCTGCAAATGTCACGGTCTTATACTCTGTGGTTTTCAATTTTACATTCTTGATGTATTTAAATGATAGGAGTTCTTAATTTTAATACAGTCTAATTTATCAATCTTTTTTCTTTTTAGATAATGCTTTTTTAATTCTAACAAACCTTGGCCTCTCCTAAGAACCTGAAAATATCTTGCATTTTATTTTCTGGAAGGCTTAATGTTTGAAATTTCAGATTTATATACAATCACTATAATTTGCTTGTATGGATTTTTGTGTATGGTATGAATTCAGGATCAAGTTTCATTTTTACCATATGGATAGCCAATTGACTCAATATCATTTATTGAAAAGATGCCACCTGTCACAAATCGAGAGTCTATAAATATACATAAATTAGTTTTTGAACTCTCCTTTCTGGTTCATTAGCCTTTTTTTTGAATCCAAACTTTTAATTACTTTGTTTTAAAATTTCTCTGTAATTCCTTTTCTTCTTCAAGAATCTTAGCTATTTTGGGCCCTATGCATTTCCATGTAAATTTTAGAATCAGCTTGTCAGTTTTCATAAAAACCTACTGGAACTTTTATTGAATTTGTTTGAATATATTCATTACATTAAACCCAATGAATTTAGGGAGAATTAACATCTTTATAATACTGAATCATCCAATGCATACATATTTATTAAGGTCTTCTATGCTTTTGAAAATGTTTTATGGTGTTCTGTACAGAGGTGTACATTTTTTATTAGGCTTACTCCTAGGTATTTGATGCTTTGAAGAACTGTTCTATATGACATCTTTAAGTTTTTTCTAGATGATGTTTATTTCTGGTATGGAGAATTACAACCAATTTTTGTGTATTGATTTTGTACTTAGCATTCTTGTTAAATGTTCTTATTCATTCTAAAACTTTATCTGAAGATTCTTTTGGGTTTTCTGTGACCCAATCATATCACCCGCGAATTTTATTTCTTACTTTCTGATCCTTATGCATCTTATGTCTTTTTCTTGCCTTATTGCACTGGCTAGACCATCCATTATAATACTGATCAGACATCATTATTTCACTTGGATACTAGTGAGAGATACTAGGTTTTTTCAGGTACTCTTTGTCAGATTAAGTAAATTTCTTTCTATTCCTAGTTTTTAAAGAGTTTTTTTTACATCATTAATGAACGTTGAATTTATCAGATTTGAGATGGATTTATCAAATTTGAGATGGAGGGAATCAAGGTGATCTTAAAATTATCAAGATTGAGATCATTTTTATTTTGTTAATATGATGAATTCATTAATTAATATTATGATGTTGAACAAAACTTACATTCTTGGATTCATTTAATAACCATATGTTATATTTCCTTTTGGACAAAGGCATTTAATAGTCCCTTTTTCAGAATCACTTGGGCCTTCTCCAGTTTCTCTCTCATTTTCTTTCTCTCTCTATATATACACATATACACACATGCATATACATGCACACACATACATGTATCTTTTACCACTGTATCCCCCAAACACACGACCTGAAATCTGAGTTTAGAGTAGATGCTAGCATTTAATAGATACTAAATAAACACTTGCTGACCGTATTTAGATGCTTTTAGTTAAATCACTCATAGTTAGCATGTACATATCAGACATCAAATAACTCTGTTAGATGTTTTTCTAGTTAGTCTCATAATTGTTTATATCAGATTTTTGGAAATAACCCAGGAGAATGAAGTACTCTGTGGAGAATGAAGTACTCTGTTTAGAATTCCTTTTAATAAGGGCATTTAAAAATGAGTATATGATTAAGGTAGTAGTACATTTTATGAGAATGCTCTTATTAGGATTTCTGGAGAGTCTCTATTAAATTATTTAGATTTAGAATAGTCTTTGGAATCTGAAAAGCCTAACCCCTGCTCTAAGGCAGGAACATACCTGGTATATTCAAGGAGCATTGAGGAGATGGATGTGGCTAGAATAGTGAAGGATGGAGACTGCAGGACGTAACGTTGGAAAGTTGGGTGTGGACAGATCATGCAGACCTTGAAGACCATTGTAAGAACGTTGGCTATAATTTACTAAGAGGTGAAGTCATTGGAAGTTTTGAACAAAAACCATGATCTACTTATGTTTTCACAGAATTACTTTGGCTGCTCTATTGAAATAGGCTGAAAGATGACAAAGGTAGAAACAAGAAATGCCAGCAGGGGAGATGATAACAATACGAGTGATGACAGTGGCTAAGTCCAGGTAGTGGGAGGGGAACTGATTTAAAGTAGTCAAATTCTGGATGTATTTTGAAAAAAGAACATACGAGTTTTCTAAATAATTGAACAAGGGGTTTAAGAAAAAGAATAATCAAGTTTAACCCCCAAGGTTTTGGCCCAAGCCTTTCAAAGGATGGAATTACTACTGTGTGAAATAAAAAATTGAGATTGCAGAAGGAACAGATTTGGTGAGTGGGGTTGGTATCAGAAGGTCAGTTTGGGGAAGTTTAAGTTTGCAGTGTCTATTAGCCATTCAAATAAAGAGGCCAACTGAGCCTGGAGTTAATTGATTCAGACTGGAGATATTTATTTGGGAGCCACTGGCATATAGATGATCGGCATAAAGCTAAGAATATTTATTGCTTAGAGAAGGTATATGGACAGAGAAGGAAAGATATGCAAGGACTGGGCCCTGGCAGTCTAATGTTGATAGTTTGGGGAGAGGAGGACCAACAAGTAAGGAAACCTGAAAGGAGCAACTACAAAAACATTAGGGAAACCAGGAGAATACAGCATGGTGTCCTACAGGCCAAGTGCAGGAAATATTTCAAAGAGGATAGAGGACCAACTGTGAGGATTTGCCCCCAGAAGGAGTACGAGGACAGAGAACCAACCACTGGATGGAACAACATTACAGCACATTGTATTACTGAGGGGGATACTGATGCAGAAGAAAGGAGGTTAAGTTCAGGATCAAAGTCCTTGAGTAGATGAGAGGCTATGGAATTCCATATTCAAGGAGAGGGATTTACCTTCTTTCTAGTTAAGAAGAAAACCAGGCAGAAAATCCCCAAATCCATAAGTAGTACCTATTTGAACAATAAGGAAGACTATCCTAATAATCCTGTAAAGATCTGGAATGAGGCTAAGTCTCCTTACCTGGGAAGTTAGTTTAATCTTTAGAGACATTCACTAAATAATACAATGCTTTCACCTGGGAGTGGGTAGGTGGGTCATTCCTGTTGGATAATGCTAAATTTATCTCATTATTCAATATGCAATTAAATTTGTTTACCAATTTCTTAGTAGAGTGCAAAAAGAGAGTCTTAAAAGACTCTAAAATTTTTGAACTGCAAGAAAAAAATCCTTTAGATTTCAAGAATAGTAATTTTTGTTGCTGCTGTTTCATAAAACAAAATGCGGTAGGTTATCCTTTCGCAAGTCTAGTTAATGACTGGACTTAGGAAAGAGAGACCTGAGGCAAAGCCTATGGCAATTAATCTTCTAGAAACTCATTAATTGATAGTAGAAGACTAAAATGACCCAGTGTTTAGCAATTCTACATCTGTAATAATTGGGACTGGAATATTTTACAAATTTCAACTCTAAAATTTTGGTTTCATTCATAAATTATAGAGAGAGTGTTTAAAGACTGGCTTTGAAATACTAATTTTTACAGTATCATTTGAGAATTTTTCAAGCTTAAAAATTATGATTAAGAATTATTATAGAAGAGATGATATAGAAGAGACAAAAATCTCTGCCTAGCAGAATTTATATTATAGTAAATGAGACACGGAACATGCAACAAATGCAATAAATAGATAAATTATATAATGTATGTGAAGAGGATTAAATGCTATGAAAAAATAGAGCTGGGTAAGAGTTACATTTCACCTTTAAAAAGTTTACAGTTCATAAACTAAGTGAGCATAAGATTAAAAATAAGCCAACTACAATTCTTTTTACATACTTGGTTGATTCCCTTGCTGGAGATTAGAACAGTTCTGTCCCTGCCCTCCTGAGATGAAAAGGAAAGGTGAGATAAGGTGAGCAGAGCTGCTGGCTGGGGCAGGAAACAGGAACAGTGGAGTGAAAGGAAAGATGCTTAGTCATGTAATGACAGGCACTGACTTAAACAATATGCTAAATCTAGATTTGGTAAACTCTATTAAATACTTTTTCAGGTTTTACAACAAACCAAGTTCCTTAAACAGAAATAACTTAGGTGTTTGTTGTTGTTTGTTACTGTGTAGTATTCTTCTTGACCCAACCCCAAACTAACCCCACTAGTTTGGTGACCTTGATAAAGTCACCTCTTTGATTCTCAGGTTCCAAGGAACACTGACATCCTGACATCATAATGTTACTATGAGGATTAAGTGAGATTTTAACTGGTAAAGAACATAAAGCTCTTTAGAGCTATTATTACCGTAGTTTAATAATAATACATTACTTTCTTAATTCTAATGTTTTTTCAAGGGTTGAGAAAAAAAAAAAAACCAGAGGTTCTAATATCTATATGGTCTTGAATTTGAGTGTCATTAACAATAACCCCTACTGAGACTATTACGGCAGTAACACAGGCGTATGAAATTAAAAGAGCTAAGCAAAAAGATACATGAAGCCAAGCCAAAGGGCCCTGGCCTATCCCTGAGTTAGTAAATCTCTTCATATTCTTCAGTCCCTGCTCAAACAGAGGAGCTGTACATATTTATCTGTGGTAGTTAAATAAATTATTCCTCATAAACATACAAACATAGATGATTATATTAGCATTAACACTGATGAAAAAATGTAAATATTTTGTGACTAAAACTGCACATATGTTCAATTATTCTGTTTTAAAACAGTAGTGAAATAGTATCTGACAAAATGAAAAATAAAAGTAAGGTAAATAAAGAGAACAGGTGTTAGGGATTCAATTAATGGGAGACGTCACAGATTTTGTTTATTATAGAACTCGTGAAAAACTATGTATTTCTATTATGAGAATTCTACAACTTACTTTCTGCTGTAACAACTGCTTTGAACCAATCAATAATTATTGAGTAGTTAAAAATCAAACACTCATTTACTGGACCCCCCCCGCCCTCAACATGCCTGTTCCACAGACATTCCCCTTGATATACGTGGTGTGCACCTTTCTGAAAACATGGAGAGGCACTCAAGTTTTCATGTCTTGTAACTTAAAAGAGGAAATCACAATACTTCTGCAACTCCAATCACTCTTACCCGGCTCTATTTTTTCATAGCATTTAATCCTCTTCAAACACATTATATAATTTACCTATTTATTGCATTTGTTGCATGTTATGTGTCTTATTTACTATAATACAAATTCTGCTAGGCAGAGATTTTTGTCTATCTGATTCCTTAATGAATATTAAGAACTTAGAACAGTGCCTGGGTACGTAGAAGCAGGTCAATAAATATTTGTCAGATAAATGAATAAAGGAATTCTTCTTAAGTATCTCTCTTTAAAAAAGATTAGGCACTTTCCCTTGGATCCAAACTAGGGTTAGAAGGTTAAACGGCACGTTTTGACATATTTGGCTTAATATTTGTTCTCTTAATATTTTATCCTACATAGGTATGCAGCTCTATCCAGTTTTCTAAAAACATTCTAGCAGTATTTTCTGCAATGACCTACTACATTGACCTTCCTCTCGACTGAAAGAACAATAATTACTATGCCTGAAACCAATAGTTAGCTCTACTCAGAATCCCTTAAATAATCATTTAATTTCACTGTGATTTCTTTTTTCTGAGACCATTGTTAATGACTTGGATGACTTTTTTTAAATTGACAAAATTGTATATAATTATGATGTAGAACATCTTTTGATAAACAGATACATTATGGATAGGCTAGGTCAAGCTAATTAACATATGCCTCATCTCGTATACTTTTTCTGTTGACAAAACTTAAAGTCTACTCTCTTAGCAATTTTCAAATATATACTATATTGTTATTAACTATAGGCGCTATGATGTACAACAGAGCTCTTGAATTTATTCCTCCTAACAGAAATTTTGTATCCTCTGACCAACATCTCCCCAACTTCTCTACCCTCTAGCCACTGGTGACCACCATTCTACTTCCTGCATCTATGAGTTCAACTGTTTAGATTCCATATATAAGCGAAATCATTCATTATTTCTCTTTCTGTGCCTGACTTATTTCTCTTAATATAATGCCTTTCAGGTTCATCCACATTGTCACAAATGACAGGATTTCCTGCTTTAGGGCTGAGTAATATTCTATTGTGTGCATATACCACATTTTCCTTATCCATTCATCCTTTGATGGAAACTCAAGTTGGCTATTGTGAATAATGTTGAAGTGAACTTGGTAGTGCAGATATCTCTTCGACATATTGATTTCATTTCCTTCAGATATATATGGCAGTGGTGAGATTGCTGGACCATATAAAAGTTCTATTTTTGAGAAACTTCCATATTGTTTCTCATAGTGGCTGTACTAATTTACATTCCAACCAACAGTGTACAAGGGTTCCCTTTTCTCCACATCCTTGCCATCACTTGTTCTCTTTCATTTTTGTTAATCACCGTTCTAACAAGTAGGAGGTAATAATTCATTGTAGTTTTGTGATTGGTGATGTTAAGCATTTTTTCATCTGTCTATTGGCCATTTGTATGTCATCTTTAGAGAAACGTCTATTTATTCAGGTACTTTGTTCATTTTTTGAGTTGTTTTATTTCTACTCAGTTGTTTGAGTACCTTATGTATTTTGGATATTAACCCCTTATCAGATAAATGCTTTGCAAATATTTCTCCCATTCTATTGGTTGTCTCTTTACTCTGTGGATTGTTTGCTATGCAGAGCTTTGTGTTTTGATGTAATGCCATTTGTCTATTATATGTTTGCTTTTGTTGCCTGTGTTTTTGTCATCATATCCAAAACAATCATTGCCCAGACCAATGTCATAGAGCTGTTTCCCTATGTTTTCTTTGAGTAGTTTCACAGTTTCAGATCTTATGTTTAAGTCTTTAACCCATTTTGAGTTGATTTTTGTATAAGATATGAGATAAGGGTCTAATTTCATTCTGCAAGTGAGTATCTAGGTTTCCCAGCACTGGAACAACTTTTAAAAGATATTCTCTGTTGACATTTCTTTATGGAAAAATTGTATTAGTTGTATTTATATTTACATTCTTTCCAGTTTATTGTTCCCCTTTGGATATGTCGCTAGGCCCTTATCTTTTTATCATAATCATTTTTCTGAGATATTCAGTTAATCCACACTTCGTTTCATTTTACTCTTTAAGTGTCCTAAAACTTTTTTTTAAATGTGGTGGAGGGAATTCTTTTCTTTTTCCTCCCTCCTTCCCTCCCTTCTTCCCTTCGTCCCTCCCTTCCTTCCTTCCCTTTGCCTAAATTACCTTTTTGGTAGACTTCTGAGATTTCTTTCTACTCTGCAGTCATTTTTGACTAGCGATAATCTTGTGATACATCTTTTTGAGAAAGGTTTCCCTGCTGTTTAAATTTCTTCCTATGACAACTATGTCTTGTGATATCTTCAAAAAATTTTCTTTCCTTCACCCCTATTTCTCCCATGTATTGATTTGTCTATTTAACTAATTTAGAAGATGCATATTGAAGACATAATACCTTGAGAGTTCTAAAAATTAATTATATATGTGGTTGGCAATTTATTTTGGTCCAAAAGGAACTACTATAATTATTACCTCTTGGTTCCATATACTACATTAACATAAATTTTTTATGTTCCAAAAGAATTTTTTAATGATATTTGTGGGTTATGCTACTAGCAATGGAATATTAGCTTTTCTCCCAGCTTAGTTGTCTCCATGAAAGGTACACTCTCGAGAAGATACACTCTTGACCTTTTCTGTCTCCATAACTCCAGAGATGTATTGTTATGTGTCCTTACATTCATGGGCAATCTAGATCCATTTTTCTTCCAGAGCTATTAAACTCTAATTCAGAGTTTAAGTTGTTTTTGATAGTGGACATCTATCAACTTCTGACCACTATTTCCCTTTTTGATTTTGCCTAACCATGGTAAAGATGCCTGTTTCAAAAATCAATCTTTTTTCCTTAGCTCACAGGACTCAGTTATACAATATACAAACACCATATGCAATGGTTCTAAAATGTAATGGTTAATCCTCGGTAGCTCTTTTAAAAAGAGTTATCACTTCTTCAGCCTTTGTGCTTCTTATTGGGTTAGGTTCAGGTTATTAACTCCTCTGAGACAAACTGTGATCTCCTTCTATATCAGTTTCCAATTAGAACTCCTGTCCCATACCAGTCATAGATGGTATATCCATGGTATAGCTATTTTTAAAATATGTTTTTCAGATGTGCTCATCACTATAACAGAAGTTATTAGTTATGATGTCTATCATAAAAGTGTTTATAGCATAAGGCATGGAACAATTGATTATAACATAAATATGGTAGAAATTTGAGGAGGGTGGTCAGAGACCAGGGGAATTAAAAAAGAATAAAGGACAGATGCGGAGGGGTAAAAGGTGGGAAATGAAAGGATCTTCCTGACAAGTGAAACGTCAGAGAAGGAGATGTTTTGTGTTCACAGAACTGCCTAACTAGAGAAGAGGAGGTACAGAAAGAATTAAGTCATTCAAAATTGTGTATATTATGCAAACATTTATATAAATACTGAACATATAACAAAATATCCAATAGAATACTTCTCATATTTTTTTCTGAGTATTTACACTTTATGCTTTAGAATATTGTCCTGGCAGAGCTCTGAGTTTATGTTTATTGAGTACAACAGAATTTAACCATGGGATTTGTAGTTATGAATAATAATGGGTAGATGGGGAGGGGAGCAAGGTTGGGAATAAAGAACCTTCCTTTCTTCTAGAATCTAAACTCAGAAGATGTATAATTCACCATCTTATTGTGAAATGAGGCTTTCATTCCTTTTCTGGAACATGGCAGCAATCATTCTCCAGTTAGATCTAAATGATTGAATTGCAAGGTGAACTGTCTTGGTGACTAACTCATTTTCCCTCACCTCCAGCACCCCCTTTTCCCAAGATCAAGCAATTTTCTTGTGTAATGAACTGTATCTGCTATCAAGTGGCCTGGAAATTAAGAGGTCCAAAGTGTCTTCCAAATCCTTGTTTCCTATTTGGTATCATGACGTCTTTCGCTGCTACATCACTGATCTATGTTTCCCAAGACTATACAAAGGAGGAATGCAGAAATGAATGGAATGGCAGAATAATGTTATACGTGGGGGAAAGGCTTCAATCGATTTTGTATTATTCAGGGAATAGTTTTCTAGCTAACGTGTTGTCAAATTCTTTGCATCAGAAGCTTTTGTCTGGTTGATAGCTTTTGGTCAGTTCTGTAATGACTAGCAGTGGAAGGAGAACAGATACAAGGACATGCTTTAAAAGCAACACCAACCTTCAAAAGTGGATCTGAGTGGTTTGATTTATGCCCATGACATACCCAAAGTCTGGAGAAAGTGAGTTCAAGGGAGGACAAAAAAATGTGAGCAAACTAGGTAGTAAGGAAAAAAACAGAATTAAAACTGTACGTTTTCTTGATTTACTATGACTTCCACAGACACAGAAAACAAAACCAGAACTATAATCAATTTGTTCAGTCAGTTCAAGAGACTAATATTTTTTCATCTAGTCAATTTATAAATATTTATTTTAGCAGACAATATCTGTATACTTTCTTCTACTAGCCATTTCTGTTATTTATAAAGTTTATGCTAAACAGTTGATGTTTTATATATTCATACATTACTTTTTGGCATTTACTAAAAATGTCACCAGTTGGCTAATGAAAATGTCTGCCAGAAAATCTTCCATATTTTATGACATTACTTTTTAGAAATTAATATAGATATTTATTGGTGCTTACCAATCAAAAGCATGATTATCAAATGGGCAGATTCAGGAAATAAGCTACTAAAGAGAAAAGTTACTTATTTAATGTAATTCAATATACAGAAAATAATAAAATTCCAGAACTATTTACAATATTAAAAAAACATAAATTGTTGTCAGTAAGAGTAAAACATGCTGAATAATGTTGGTTTCCCATGTGTATGCTTTATATACTATTATAATTAAGAATGGCTTTACCTGTAGCTAAAATATGGCTTCTGAAGGTAAAACAACATACTTATCTAAGCCTATATAGCAATAATATAAAACAGTATCAAATCTAGGAATAAAGTAATTTGACTCCTTGTGGGCATTTTTTATGATGTGCAGGAACACCTTATAAAGTAACCTAGAAAGAAACATGTGATTAAATTCAATCACATTTGACAATTAATAGAACACCTTGGCCAAAGTCTAGGCAGATAATTTCAGAGACAAAACTGGTCATAAAAATGAAAGCCATTCCTTTGCAAAAGCCTTCAGATATAAAAAGTAACATTTTTTTTTGAAACGCTATTGGTGAATTTAACACAAAAGACCTTAACTAGGTCTCAAGATACTTAGCTAGCGGGATCACTGGCTTAATCAGTGATGAAATTTATTAGATATTTACATATGTTTGTGATTGGTCCACTTAAGTGTTTTCATACATATATATATATGGACTATATATATTCCATATATGTATATATATTCTAAAATGTTGAACAATTCATATGTTCCAGTGTGAATAAGCTACCAGTTTTGAAAAATTTTGAAGCATGGTGAGACAAACTCATATAATTCTACTGGCAACACACATTGGTACAATCCTTCTTGAGAGGAAGCTGATAAAATATTTTAAAAGACACAACTGTGTTCACTCCCACTGATTCAGTAATTTCAGTTTTGAGAACACTTTCCCAGGAAATGATCAAAAACCAACCAAACGAAAACTATATCATAACAATGTTTATTTAAAAAACAAAAAAGGGAGTAATTTAAATGTTCAACAATAAATAACTGGCTTAGGAAATGACAGTATATCAATTTGAGAAACATAGCAGACAAGTGAAAAAGGACAAATATAAAGGCTATGTACCTGTATCAGGAAAATGTATGTGACATGTCAGTTAAAACAGCATAATACTAAATTACATGTAGTTCTCCTAAGTGTATGGAAAAGACTAATTGTTATGTAACTATATAAACTATACATGGGAAAAAAGATTCAATAATGCAGGTTTTACTGAATAACTCAGTTGGGGGTAGGAATAGGGATAATTGCTTTGACTCTAGGTATTGTGTGATGTTGTTACGGTGGGTATTTGTCTCCTCAGACCTCAGAGTTCTGAGTCCATACCACCTTCATGCACAGCAGTAGACCCTGAAAGAAAACAAAACAGAAGCACAGACAGACACAGAGGCAAGAAATGGAGGGGTGCTTTTTGCCTATCTAAAGGTGTTCCGATTCTTCATTTGTGTGACCTGCGTACACGTCTACTCTCAGGGTCTGTGAAAAAAACAAAATCTCTTATATCCTTATTAAAAATTCCAATCATTTGGCTTGGACCAGTTTGAATTGCTGCAAACCAAGAAACAAAAATAAGTCTTAATATTTATATTATAGTCTTTAACTTGTGCCTTTTTTTTTTTTTTTTTTTTTTCTGAGACTGGGCCTCACTTGTTGTCCAAGTTGGAAAGCAATGGCACAATCTCAGCTCACTGCAGCCTCGACCTCCTGTGTTCAAGGGATCCTCCTGCTTCAGCCTGCTGAGTAGCTGGGACTACAGGTATGTACCACCATGCCTGGCTAATTTTATTTTTCATAGAGACAAGGTTTCACTATGTTGCCCAGGCTGGTCTCAAACTCCTGGACTCAAGCAATCCTCCTGGCTTGACTTCCCAAAGTGCTGGGATTACAGGCATGAGCCATCATGCCCAGCAACTTGTATTTTTAAAAAGAATTGTGTAAGAATGATAAGAATCCTATGCCATCTAACTGCATTGCAAATACTGTTAATTTATCCTAAGGTAAAAAGTTTACTTATTTTTTATTGATGCAGAATAGATGTGCACAGTTTTGAGGAACATGTGATAACTTAATACATTCATAAAATTTGTAAAGATCAAGTCAGTGTACTTGGGATATCCAACACCTTAATTATCTGTCTTTTCTTTATGCTAGAACCATTCAAATTGGAAGTTTACTTATTGTTTAGACAGTTTCTTAAATAATAAAGCTAATGTAAGCTAATAATATTTCTAGACAACATAATATTCCAACAAATGTTAAACAAACAGCATGTTACTATCTCTTCTTTTTGCTCTTTAGGTTAGAATTAATACAACTATGCCTGAAGTGACATTTTCAGGGATACAAACGATCTCGTCGTTAAGCCTTGAACAGAAAGGCACTGTGTAGAAATCTAGTGGATTATGCCCTTACTATTTGACTCTAATCTTTCCTGAGAGTCTGCTTTTGCTGTTTTTGTTACCTTTCATATATTTTTACCATGTGCCAGATCCTACATAAAACACTTCACATACACTGTCCCTTTTGCCCTTCATAAAACTTCTGGGCTGGAATGTTTTACCAACTGCAGAAACCTTCCCTCTTTTCTACAATTATTGAGTGTACTTCTCATCAGACAATGCTTTCCGAATAACAAATGCAAAAATGAAAGCTCAGACTAGGAGACAGATGTTAAAAAAATAATAATAATAAAAGTGATAAATGTGGCCGGGCGCAGTGACTCATGCCTGTAATCCCAGCACTTTGGGAAGCCGAGGCAGGCAGATCACGAGGTCAGGAGTTTGAAACCAGCCTGATCAACATGGTGAAACCCCGTCTCTCCTAAAAGTACAAAAATGAGCTAGGCATGGCAGCAGGTGCCCTGTAATCCCAGCTACTCAGGGGGCTGAGGAAGGAGAATCGCTTGAACCTGGGAGACGGAGGTTGCAGTGAGCCAAGATCGTGCCATCCACTCCGGCCTGGGCAATAAGAGCAAAACTCTGTCTAAAAACAAAAACAAACAAAAACAAAACAAAAGTGATAAATGCCATAGTAGTGATATGTACAAAGTACCCTGACGTATGTGAGGGAATTACTAGCTATTCTGGGTATTCTTGGGTATTCTGAGTCCATACCAGGAGGTGGTTGTCTAATCCCCAAGAATTCTGATACACCCGGAGAAGTGCTGAGATAATCTGAAATCCAGGGAGAGAAAACTAATTTGCCTTCTCAGAAATACGTCAGGTAATCTAGAAGATGCAGAATCTGAATGACAGGACATTAGTATATGTTAAGCTGCAGTAAATATAATAGTGAAAAAATAGCAAGTATTAAAAAATACATTGGGGACTCCTTTTTATATTAATTCATATATCATATACTTTTGAGGGCATGCCATGTACTAAGGCAGTATTAGGACCTGGAAAGCCCACTATAAAAATGTATCACCTGGAACAACTTCATTAATATTGTAAACATGGGAAATATTAATTATGCTTTATATTGCTGAACTTTTAGCAGCAGTGCAGCACTACTTGCTAAAATAATCCACCCTGCGTGTGCGGGCCCATTCCTGTAATCTCAGCACTTTGGGAGGCCAAAGTGTGAGGATTGTTTGAGCCCACGAGTTTTAGACCAGCCTGGGCAACATGGCGAAACCCCGTCTCTACAAAAAGTACAAAAAATTAGCAGGCATGGTGGTGCACGCCTGTAGTCCCAGGTACTTGGGAGGATGAGGTGGGAAGATCACTCAAGCCTAGGAGGTCAAGGCTGCAGTGAGTCATGATCGCACCACTGCACTCCAGCCTGGGCAACAGAGCAGGACCCTGTCTCAAAAAAGAGAAAAAAAAAGATAATCTGCAAATATTATTGTTCATGTGTGCTTAATTTGCAAAGTCACATCTTATTTTTGTGTTGCTTTTCCTTGCAGAATTATTCCTTCTTACATGATTATTCAAAATTAATGCAGGAACAGAAAAATACAAATACCACATGTTCTCACTTACAAATGGGAGCTAAGCATGGAGTACACATGGACATAAATATGGGAACAACAGGCACTGCAGACTACTAGAGAAACTACATACTGGTTACTATGCTGACTACCTGGGTGCAACATATCCACGTAACAAACCTGCACATGTATCCCGTGTCTAAAATAACAACTGATATTTTGTAAAAAGTTAAGTTCTCTTGACGCTGTCCTGCTCACTTTTTCGTTTCCCTCACAGAACACTAATTCACATCTTCCATATGGTAGACGCTCTTAACTTCAAGGCCCTTCATGGCCTACAGGTGCTTTCAATGTAACGTCCCACATCCTTAGCACCTTTGTACGGTTTAGCTCCTGCTTACCGACCTCTAAGGCCTCATCTGGAACTATGAGCCCATTTTATTCAATGCTTTAATGCTATTGGATTTGTACTGCAAAGCACTATACTTTCATTGTGAGATTTCTGCATATGCTGTGACTTCTGCCTTTAATACTCTCTTCTCCTACTCTTCTGACAACACTATTACTTCTCCAAGAAAGATTTCCTTGACTCTGGGTTTGTTTAGATCTTTCTCTTAGGTACACCATATTTCCTTGACATTTGTGTATCAGCCTTTTAATATGTTTCTCCCACAAACTTGTAAGCTTCTTGAGATCAGGGACCATATTAGGCATTTATAGTTCCATGCGGTATCTGCCACATAGAATATGCTCAAGAATATTAGTTGACCTGTAATTCCAGCACTTTGAGAGGCCAAGGCGGGTGAATCACCTGAAGTCAGGAGTTCGAGACCAGCCGGGCCAATACGGTAAAACCCCGTCTCTACCAAAAATACAAAAAATTAGCTGAGCATGGTGTTGCACGCCTATAGTCCCAGCTACTCAGAAGACTGAGGCAGGAGAATGTTTGGACCTGGAAGGCAGAGGTTGCAGTGAGCCGAGATCCTGCCACTGCACTCCAGCCTGGGTGACACAGGGAGACTGTCTCAAAAATAAATAAATAAAAATAAAAATAAAGAATATGAGTTGAATGAACTAATGAACAATTAAAACTTCTACATGGCACAATGCTAAATGTTATATACAGAGTAATGACCAATTAGCATAATGCTATAAATCTGCAAATTAAAGATGAACAAATAAAACATATTTCTCAATCATGAAATACAAAACTTGCATACTGTGAGTGGTAGAATAGTGGCTCCCAACGATATCCACGTCCTAATTCCCCAAACCTGGGAAAAGGTTTGGTTATATGGCAAAGGGGAATTTACATTGTAGAGGGAATTAAGCATGCTAATCAGCTGACCTTTAAATGAAGAGATATTTTGCATTATCTGGGTGGGCCCAGTTCAGTCACTAAGGGCCTTATAACTGGAAGAGGGAAGCAGAACAGAGGAACAAGCAAGCTGGCAAGATGCAAAGGACTCTGTTGGATGTTGCTGACTTTGAGGACCGAGGAAGTGGCTTAAAACCAAGGAGTGTGAGCAGCATCTAGAAGCTGAAGCAGGCCTGGAAATGGAGTCTCCCCTAGGCCCTTCTGAGGGAACTCAATTCCGCCAAAACCTTGATTTGAGTCTTGTGAGACCTGTTTTGGACTTCTCATTTCCAAAATAGTAAAACAATACATTTACTTTTCTTTTAATTAAAACAATTTTTTTTTTTGGAGGTCTCTGTTGCCCAAACTGGAATGCAGTGGTGCAAACATGGCTCACTGCAGCCTCCACCTCCTGGGCTCAAGTCATCTTCCCACCTCAGCCTCCCAGGTAGCTGGAATTACAGGCCTGCGCCACCATGCCCAGCTAATTTTTATATCTTTTGTAGACATAGGGTTTTGCCATGTTGCCCAGCTGGTCTCGAACCATTGAGCTCAAGCGATCTGCCAACCTAGACCTCCCAAAGTGCTGGGATTGAAGGTGTGAGCCACTGAGACTGGCCAATTTATGTTATTTTAATCCACTAAGTTTGTGGTAATTTTTAACAGCAGCAATAGGAAACAAATACACATTCCCACAAGGAACAGGATTAACTTTGGCTGCATATGACAGAAAACCTAAGAGAATGGCAGCTGAAGCAAGATGTACATTTGTTTCTTTCTAAGAGAAAGCGAAATCTGGAAAAGGAAGTTCAGGGCTGGTAATGGTATTCCACAGTGTCAAGGAATCAGGCTCCTTGGGTCTTTTTGCTCTGCATGACTTAAGGGGCTCTAGACAACTCTGCCCAAGTTGAGAAAATCTAGCAGGATTTCAATCCACAGGAAGAAGGGAAAGGATGGTGAAGCATCTCTTTCTGAAGATCTTCGTCAATGTTGTGCACACCACTTACATCTCTTTGGCCAGAACTAAGCAGCATAGTGAGACCTAGATACACACAAGTAAAGAAAGAGAACCAATTTTTTTTTTTTTTTTTTTCCTAGAGGCAGGTCTCACTCTTGACCCAGCTGAAGTGCAGTTGTGTGATCAGAGCTCACTTCACCCTTGAACTCCTGGGCTCAAGTGATCCTCCTGCCTCAGCTTTTTGGGTAGCTGGGAACTGTAGGTGTGTTTTATGAGGCCTAGCTAATTTTAAATTTTTTTGTAGAGAGTAGATCTTACTATGTTGCCCAGGCTGGGCTCCAACACCTGGCCTTAAGCAATCCTCCTGCCTTGGCTTCCCAAAGCACTGGGATTATAGGCATGAACCACCACACCCAGCTAAGAGTTATTTCAAGTGGCCATGTGATAAAAATGGACAGTTCTATCATTTAAAAAGAGGAAGAAACATATTAGGGACAATTAGCTCTGTCTTAATACTGTGGTATGATTTTTTTCTCTCATTGTTTTAAATATGTAAAAGTTGTCTTGCCTAGATTTTAGATTAAGGCAGAGGTCATTATTCCACAAATAGGTTATTGAATAATTACTATGTGATAGTATTTGCCAGATTTTGCAAGTACGTACATTAGAACATGAGTATATACTTGTTCAACAAATGACATAAGATATTTGTATCACATTTAACATTAGTACTGTAATTAATGGAAATAGCAGAATTATTGGTTGATAAGAAATAAGGTTAAAATGCTTTATTTCTATATGCATATTACTCAGGGTCCTGGCAGGAAGCAGATGGCACATTCAAAGGATACACTGAAGAGAGTTTAATGAAGAGACGATTTACAAGGTGTGGACAGATTTTAGGAGAAGGAGTGATGAAGCAATCAACCATTACCACCCTGGGCCTGAAGACACAAAGAGAATAAGCAGTTTCTGGAACTTGGCAAGACCTGTGGCCATGGGATGAGGGTGTCAGACAGGAGCCAGGGACCTCAGGTAGAGGAATGAAGCTAGAGCCACAGCCAGGCAGCAGGGAATAGAATAAATATCCTGACCTCTCTCTTTTTCCTTTCTCTGATCATTTGCCAAAGCATCCAAATTGGCTGAAACCAAATAGGAACCAGAGGGCAAAGAAGCCTGGGTGATGTGACTGCCACAGAAGTCAGCCTCGCAGAGCATGGAAAAGCAAAGAATGGACTTTGAAGGACAGAGCATAACAAGGATAATATGAAAAAGCAAAGCATTTCACAGAGTTGGAACGATTCAAAAAATTTTAAACAAAAAGAGAAAGGGAAATGATCCAAACAGAGCGGGGACAAAGAAAGACAGAGGAAGGGAATGATTACAAAGTAAAACAGTGGGGAGGGGCACAGTGTCTGATCTATTTATGTAAGTAGGATAAAGACAGTGAGCAAAGAAATAGAGGCATGAGGTCTGAAGAGAATGAGAAGGGTGTGACCAGGGATCTTAAAGTTGTGCATATAATTGGACACAGGGTATTTATCACCAACTTTCTCATGTGAATTTAATACAATGGTAGAACATCTAAAACCTGTTACTGACTGCAAACATTATAAATGCCTGTACACCAAGGATTGAACAGAGGCAAAGACTGTAACTGAGGATCTGTGGTTTGCAGAATGCCAGCACTTTAGGTCAAAGAAACTGCCATACTCTGTAACAGAATCAATTAGCTGCTAAAAGAAGTCAAGATGACAGAAAAAAGAAATACATGAAGACAAAAGAGAAAAAACAGCGGTAGAAACCAGCTATCAGACCCGATATCATGGTGAATACTTAAAATTCACTTAAATCAAAAATATCCGTGTTGCTTCCTCTCAAGTTACCTAACGTATAATTAAGTATAGAAAAAAATGTTATTCATATTCGTAAGTAATATTAGTAATAGAAACTACAGTCTAACTTCTATGGAGGCAGCCTTTGAAAGAAATCCTTTTTAATTATTGTGACTTCATGGAAAATACTAGTTTTACTTTTTGGATGTTCACCGACATCCTGCAAATCTCTTTCTCCATATATTTATACTTACATCTATCTCTGTATTAGACACGTTCCTGAAAAATCACCCCCTAAGTAAGAAACTTCATGTGTTAACATTTCATTGACTTATATTAAAAATAGGAGCCTCATTCCCCAGAGGGGTAAGAACCATTTTGTGGTAAACTATGTAACAAAATCAAAAAGTATGGAGAAAACATTTGTCCCTGTGATACCTCCTGGGAGGCTGTATTCGAAGGGCTGGCATGGGTCCTATGGCCAACTGTGGGTTCTGCATCATCCTGTAGTCATGTTTCCTTCCTGACTCAATGACTGCAGAATTTGGTGAGACTGCAACAGTGAAATGACCATTGCCCTTCTTTGTTCCACGGTGAACCACAAATCCAGAATTACCGTAGGTCAGGAGCCATGGTCAGAGCCAAGAATTGAGTAGCGGCTTTATGGGACCTCTAAATTCTGTACTTTGAGGGATAACATGTATCACATTCTTTTCCTTCAAAATCTCTAAGATTAAAATTAGGTATTGAATTCAAGAGTTGCATTTACATGCTATCCTTCCATGAAATTAACCAACTTTAAATTTCGATGAAGACTAGAGAATTATACATTGCACTTCTCAATGTGTTTTGGAAGAGGTATGTGGGAATGATATGCTTCATGTGGATCACCATGAAATCTCTACATTTTAAATTTAAGATAATTTTATGTCAAATTTTATCCTAATTTATACATGATTCATATATGAAAAGCAAATAGCAGGTGCAAAGGTTTTATGAAAAATTTATAGAAAAAACTCAGTATTGGAACTATTTTATCCATTTACATTTTACCCGTAAATTTGGAAAAGTTAGTATAGCAATTCATTTTTAGAATATCTTCCCTTCAGCATACATAATCCCAGTGCTCAGTAGCAGCAGAGTGTTAACATTTCATTGACATATTAAAAATAAGCATATATATTGCATGTATGCTATATGACAGCACTACAATTACTAAAATCAAGAATGCAGGATACACGTTAAACTCATATATTAGTATCCCCTACCATTGGATTTGAATAAGCCTAAATTTTAATAATCTTCTTTTATAAATAGATTCTAAAGACTTTTCCCCTATTCTTTAGTTATATTTAAGAGATAAGAAGCAACCATCACACATGCATCATGTTTAAAGCAGTAATTTATTCTGAGATTTACTTTCATCTGTTTTCTTTCCAGTCCAGATATCAATATTTTCAAGAACATTACAGTATAATAATCAAACATTAAATTCATAATCTACATACTTATCAGAAGCTTTTACAAAATGGAAATTTTATGTTAGAAGATTTGGGCTACCAGTAATATTCACTGTGCATATTTTAAAAATAAGGTGAAAAGAGTTCATTGTTTAGGGAAAATGATTGTGGAGAAACTAAAATCACGAGCAATTTTAGTCTGGATATTAATGACAGTAATCACTTTCACATCCATGACTCTAGCTGTTCCTAAGGACTAAGGGGATGAAGGCAGATTATGTATCTTACTGTCAAGAACAGGGTCAGAAAAGGTCAACAATATTAATTTAAGAAATGTTTATTAAGCACCTACTATTGGCTACATACTCCACTAGGTGTTGAGGACATAGAAATAAGAAGAAAAAAAAGTTGCCTGAAAAGGTACTTGTCCACAGAGTCTGGCCTAAACTAACTAAACCAGAAGCCACTAAAGGAAGAAAATGACTTCTGTTTGTCTCTTCACTTCATCTCTTTACGAGGTGAGAATGAACACTGAAGGAAGCTGAGAGGGGAGGTATAGGCCAGAGAACATGAGAAAATGCTATTTGTAATACTTCCTAAGTTTAAGAGTAGATAAAATGTGTGCTAGAGTTGGAAAGTTTTTTGTTTTTTTTTTCCTTACTGTGGGGGCAATTCCATAGTCTATGACCTGATTCAGTAGGCGACTGAAAAACATTGTACAACTCTTAAAAAGGGAGGAAGAGCTCACACTTAACCAAGCAAAGGACACCGTGTTGACATGCACAAGTTTCGGTTAACATGGTATCGAGGACAGCGAGGACTGCCTGTACTTAAAATGATCATTAAGACTAATGATTCTAGTTTTGGCATTGAGGATGAATGCAGATATATAGTCATCGTGTATAGCAAAGAATATTTACAGTCACATTTCATGGACCAATAAATAATGCATTTACTTCTCAAAATGCCCAAGAAAATGTGGGAGAGAAAATGTTCATCTACATTCAAGATTAAACTTTCTAACTTTAAATCACCAGACTTCCGTTGTAAATTTATTTCAGTTGAAAGGTTTGAAGACATTATTAACGAATATTCTAAAATTCCAGAAAGTGTTCAAAAGATAATTTTAACCTAATAAAAAAATCCTGCCATGATGTGGCAAAAATTGTAAGCATAAATTTATTGAGCACCTATTATGTGTCACTGTACTAGGTGATGTACTACGTTATTTCCAATACTCTGGTCATGTTTCAGTTTTCTCCGTTTCTCTATCAATAACCCCTACATTGTTAATTTATAACTATATTATTTGGCATACAGCTCATTTATTCCATAAAGTTGGTCCCAAAGACGTTTCCTTATTCGAAGGAGGTGGGAAGCAGGAAGGAAACCTAAATCTAAATTCTACTGAACACTGAAGACAACTTTCTTGATATTTGTGGTTATCTGCGTGGTCTTTTCAGAAATCCCCAAACTTGTACCAAGTCAAGGATAAAATAAGATAAAATCAGCAATCTGTCAGGTTCAGAGATCACATCTGTCAGCCGATGCTTCTTGCCTTAAGGTCCTGCACAGCGATGACCGCTCATTTAGGAAGGAATTCATGGCCTGTGGATACAGGCTTAGCTCTGAGTCCTGCCGCCTAGGATCCCAGGGATCTACGCGAGGAGGAGGGCGGGGAGGGCGGACCGGGTGGGGGAGGCCGAGGTGACAGCAGGTGAGGGCCGGGTGCCGATGGGGAAGTGAGACAAGCACCGTGTGGGTATTACTCATTCCGCTCTACTAACGAGGCTGCTGGCAAGCGGAACTTCTAGCCTCTCTTTCAGTCCAGCTGAAGTTCAATCTCATTGAAGTCACTTCCCATCCTGGTTCGCTTGGGGGGAAACCGGGCGTCCCTGGAAGGGAAGGGAAGGGAGTCCGGGCTGCGCGGGTCAGGTAGCCTCTCTCCGGGCGCCGCATGTCCTCGCCGTCCCCGAAACTGCCCTTCCCCTCTTCAAGGGAACTCCCCGGGGAGTCCAGACCGCGATCCCTTTCCTTGGCCCCGGGGTGCGCGGGGCTGACACGCGAGGCGTGGGACTGATGGTAGCCCTGCCTCCAGGAAGCAGGCAGGCGGGGACCTCTGGGCGCTCGGAGGGGCAGCTCCGAGGGCACAGGGTCCAGAGAGAATCAGCCAGATCTCTCCCTGCCCAGGGCAGCCGCGGCGGGTGTGGCCAGCGCGGAGGCAGGACGCCGCCGAGCCTCCAACTTTACCTTTCCAACTCCGACAGCCCGTCGCCTTTCTGACCACGTCCCCACGGTTTCCCAACACCCGCCTCCCTCACCCCACCACACCTGAGGAAAACTTTTCCCTCGCCCCTCAATTCAAATTCACCAGTGCCCACGGTTGCCGCAAACCGCCCAGTCCCTAGCAACAAGGTTCCGGCCGTAGAGCGAGCGCCTCTAGGTGTAAGGAAGGTGATGTCGTAAAGCCGGGAGTGTCGTAAACCAGGTGCGGTGGGGAGGGGGGAGGGGTGGAGGCGGAGGGGTGGGGGGGAAGGGGGAGGGAGGGGGAGGAGGTGACTCGAGCATTTAGACACAAGCGAGAGGATCATGGCGGATGGCCCCAGGTGTAAGCGCAGAAAGCAGGCGAACCCGCGGCGCAATAACGGTGAGTGGCGGAGGGGACCGGGGAGCAGCGGAGTCAGGGGGAGCCGGGCAGCCGGGGCGCCCCCGGGGGTGAGAGGGGCGAGCCGGGCTGGGGGCGGCCGGGGCAGGGACGGCAAAGTGGAGTGGGAAAGTAGAAAGTAGTGCTCTCTGCCCCCCTCCGCTGCCGTCGCTGCCGGAGCCGCGCCGCGGCCGCTCGCTCTCCCTGAACCGTTATGTCTCTTACCTGGTCTCTCTCCGCCTAGCGGCTCCAGCCGCCCCTGCCGCCTCCCTGGACCGTTAGCCGCCGCCGGCGCCGCCGCATCCCCGGCGCAGGGCGGGCGGCCGGGACGCGCTGGCCACTTTTCTGGTCCCGGGTGGAGCGGCTGTTGCTTCTTTCGGCACTTTTCCCCACTCTTGTACCCTTCGGCGCCTCCCTCTGCACTTCCTCCCGGCCCCCTCGGCGGGATTCTCCCTCAGCGCCCAAGCACCCGGGAGCCGCAGAACAAACTTGTGCCCGGCGCTGACCGTGCAAAGTGGCTTCCGCGCGCCGCGGCCCCGGCTGGCGCCGTCGTTCGGGCCCCGCGACTCGGGCCGGGCTGTGGGCGCGCGGCGGGCGGGCGGCGGCGGGACGGGACGACCGCGGGTTGCGTGGGGTCCGTGCGCGCGTGTGCGCGGGCGCCGGCGGTGCGCGCCGCGGGCGGACAGGGCTTGGCCGGCGGCGGTAAAGTTGGGACCCGCGGGCCGGGCGCGCTCGCGGAACGGGGATTAGAGGCGGGGGCGCGGGTGCCTAAGCGCCCCTCCTTTCCGGCGCCTCCCGCCGCCGGGCCCAGAGCCCCGGCCTGGGGACTCCGCTACGAGCCCCGCGATTGGGGTCCACGTTTGGCGGGGCGCGGCGGGGAGGCGCGGGGACAGGGCAGGAAAGGCACCTACTTAACGCCACCGGGAGCCGCGCGGATGGAGGCGAGCTGGGCGGCGGGTGTGTTTGCGGAGTTGTTACCTGGGCTTAGAGACCGGGAAGCACCACAGACAGATCCCCCTCCCGGGGCAGACGCGGTCTCTGCGCCGGGATGGGCCGGTGTGCGTGCGCCTCTCGCTTTTCTCTTTCGCTTTTTGGGGAAGTTGTTACCTGGGCCGGACGCACGGAGCGCTGAAGCCGGATAATGGGGCTTGGATGGCGCTCTGGGTCTCGGGTGGAAGGAGGGTGGGGGGAGGGGGCGGACGGACCGACGGACGCGCGGGGCTGCTACTCGCGCCGCAGCTGCAGTGTTTATTGATTTGTGCTGCTGTGCCAGGGGAAACACACACCCCTCTGCCTGGCGTGAGAGTTAAAAAAAAGAGAGAGAGAGAGAGACACACAGCCCGAGGGATCGAGACCTGAACATGTGGTGGTGGTTGCACAGTCGCCTTTTCCAGTTTGGAGAGTTGTAAGTTGATTGTATTTCTGGTTATCTCGGGGCGATGCTGTGCTTTCTCTCCCTCTCGTGCAGCAGGGAAATGTCTGCTGATTGTTATTGTCTGGACAGTTCCTGTGGCGAGAGGGGCGAGACTTGTCCGCCCGGGGGCGGCGGGAGCGCGGGGAGAGCAGCCCCCGCCAGCGCCGCCCGGGTACCTGTTTGTATAATAATGGGCGGCAACGGCCCTGCCGCCGGCCGCAGCCCAGGCTATATAAGGAATTACACGTACATTTCGGACCGAGGGGCTCGCTTTGGTTCCTGCGTTATTTTTAAAACGACTTTTAAGAGAGGGGCAATAAATGCGTCTATAAGGGGACCGCTGCAGCGTCGAGAAAACGAGGAAATACGTATTTAGGAGAAAACTCTCTCTTGCTCCCCCGCCCCACCCCCCGCGCCTGGGCTCCCTTTCTCCCTCCCCTCTGGGATGCGAAACGCGAGGTTTTGTAACCTTTCCTGGCAATTTTAGATTTTGTGTGGGATTTCCTGTCTAGAAGCAGATACGAAGATTTTTAAGCTGTTTCAAGATGTTTCCTTTCAATCCATAAATATGTTTTTAATATATTCGAGTCGACATTAAAATCACTGCTTTCATGAGTGATTTTAATTATTCAAATAAACACTTGCATTTTAAAGACGTATATTGATTATAATCGAAAGGTATTTTGGTATCCTCATTGTGGAGAGATGACTTGTTATAGCAAGGAGTGGAGCATAGGCTATTGCAATTTTAATTTCCTGTTTTAGCGTCAAATAGTGTGTGTTCTATATTGAGCTGTTGCCGCTGTTGCTGATGTGGCTTTATGAAAGGTAAGTTGGTTCGGAAAGAGCTGTTCGCTTTTTACCTTATTTAAAATGTTGATCGCCAGAGAAAGGGGCTTTTCTTGTTGCTGACGACATGTGTGTGACATGTGAGTCTGAACCACCCAGCGTCTGTGCAGCTGCTGTAAACATGTTTACCTGAACAGGAAAGAATGGATTTTTCTCCTTAAGATCCTGTGATATGAATATTACACTTGTAAGGCATATCAACAGATGACTTAAGGGGGGAAAAGCGATCCTGAAAGGTACTTGAAATCAAGAAGAAAAAGAGGTTCTTGATCGCTGCAGCAAATGGCAACTTGTGCAGGTAGAAAAAAGATGGTGTTTAGTTTTCTCCTGCATGTATGTCAGCCCCCTCCTGTCTGCTGCTTTCATTCTCAAGGGAGGGATTTATTTACCATGCTTGATGTCAGTGTTTTTCCTTTGTGTTTAATATTAGAAAAACAGATTTGCGTCTGTTTAGCACAAAACGTCTTGTCTGCAGTATGCATTACTCTCAGAAAACAAAAGGTGTTTAAGGTAGCACTGTACTACTACAGGTATCTTCCATTTTCATCACTTTTGGCTCTGTCCTTGTATTTCTTTTTGTTCTCAAATGCATTTCATCCATTGCTGGTGATTGTAGTCATGCTATTTGATTTAGCCTTATATTTTGCAAATTAAAAATGAAGTTATATTCCATTGTGTTGTGAAACCTCAGTATATGTGCTGGTTAATATTTCTTAGCAGTGCAGTCATATTTAAGTTGCAGATGTTTATTGGAGAGAATTGCCTGGCAAAATGTTAACTCTCAAATCTTTTTAATGAAGAAATACGTGATGTATACAGTGGAAGATTGTCATAGAGAGATACTTTATGTTGTTTTTTATATATGTAAATGTCTTATTCATTTTGAAATAAGATATGTGGATTTTGCTGCTAAGGCTTCTGTAAAATATTTTAATTTCCTTTCTGGAATATGTCTGAAGGTAAGATATTAAAGGGAGTATCAGGTAATGTAACTGACAGGGGTAAACCAGTTGGGTAAGGTTTGGCCAAAGCATCAAGCCTTGTGTGGTAACTTTATGATAATGTTAGACATCCATAAAGGAGTGATATTAGAATTGCTGGAATTAGTTTTTACCATTTATAATTTCATGCTTTGTTGTGTTTTAAAAATCTGTCTTTTCTCTTTTTCTGCTTTCTTCTATGTGGTTTTCTTCTTCTTCCTTTTTTTTTTTTTTTTTTTTTTGAGAGAGAGAGATGTACTCTAGCTACTAATGACCACATGCTAATTAATTCTCTTTAGATGGAATAGCAGGTACATATCCTTCTGTCATCAGCACCATTTCCCCTTGCTGTCATTGGAAACCACCAGTAGAGGATGCTAACAAAAATGATTATTGGTGTAGTAGTATCATAAGTCTCTCTATCTACTGTGCTGATTGGGACCTTCAGTATAATTCTAAGTCTTATTGTTAATTAAAACTAGCCTTGGTTAAATTAGGCATAGGCATTTTCTAGTTTGCCAAAACTAGAAAGAAGCAGGACTGTTTTAACTTGAATAATTTTATAAATTTGAGTTATTTAAGTCTCTAATTGAGGTTGCTACTAATTCATTTTTGTTTTAGAGCAGTTGCATCGCTCCTTATTTTAAAAAGGTTTTGTTTTATGTTCTTAGGTTTGGAGAAGAATATGTAATAATTGACCCATATTTATTTTGTGTATTTAGAATACTTTTTAATCATCCCTTTTTAAAATTAATAGTAAGATCCCTTAAAATACATATTTTAGATGTTAAAATACATCTAAAATGGTAAAAGTTTAAGAGTAGTAAGAATTACAATTGATTGATAATACTATAATTATTTTTATATAACTTATGTAGACTTAGACTATGGATGGGTTGGCAGAGAGCTACTAAAGGAGGTGGTAACTAGCAGTCACTCAGATGTTAGCGATTTTTAGATTTTATCTTTTCCTTCCCCTTCAGGTCTTTTCCTACTGGTAGTGCTCCCCGACCTCTTTAGTTAAGAATCAGTTATTGCATAGTCATACGTTTTAAATTTGTCAGTTGTAAATTAAGAATATAAGTTTGCTTTGAGATCTTAAATGCAGTAAAAAGTCTCTGTAGTTCGTTCGTTGCTGTATGGTTGTATTAAAATAACTCCTTTCAACAAACTATAAATTGCATATAAATAATTGCATGAGACAGTGTATTTAGTTATGTCTTTTCATTTTGTGTCCTTATAGGTATATTAATATAACTGTAAATTTTAAGCCTCTCATTAAGTAGAACATTAAAGTATTTATTTCCTTAATTATTTGTAGTGGTGTTTCTATAAATGCATCAATATCAGTACCATAATGGAATAGCCATAGTGTTTATCTTGAACTAAGTAGGTATTGAATTGCCAGGTAAGCCTGTGTTAATTTCTTATTTTAGGATGTCATGGTTATTCGTGTGTGTGTGTAAATAGTTTTTCATTTCCTGACAGGTATTTATTTAATTTAGTATTCTAATTCCTGAGGGCTCAGTAGTGAATAGGTGTGATTCACTTACATGTTTATGAACTCAGAAACTTGGCCACAAAGTCACGAGATACATTGTAGCATGGAGCAAAACTTAAAGTATCTTATAAATTGAAAGTATTAATCATTTATTAAGATGACCCTGATATAAAAAGCATGTGAAATATTTGTTTAGTACTGTTTTCTTCCTTTCTCTAGTCTCCAGTATGTTTGAAATGGTATACCCTCCTATGTAGTAGCTTTTGAAGCATGTGCTGAGAAACTTCTGTTAAATTGAGAATTATATTTTTAAAATGACAGCATAATGATGTCTCATAGTTGTGTTTTTATTTTGCTTTTTCCTCCTTTTGGATTTACCTGTATAAATCACTTTTAAGCATGTGGTTAGAGCCAGATGTAAACACAGATGCAGTATCATGTGGAATTATATTGTTAGCTACTCTTAACTACCTGTATTGAATTGCAGCGGAGGAGGAGAAAAATCATGCAGATGTTGGAAGAAGATATGCATTAGTGTGCAAGAGTACAATAAGACGTTAGAAAACGTGAAGCTGTAGAACTAGGATTTAAAAAGGTTTCTTTGCAGTACGGTCACTAATTTATGTGGAAATGCATGCTGTTTATTTCCAATTGAGAGATAAGCTAAAATAAAAGTGCATTGTTGAAAGAAAACTGAAGAAATTTTAAACTAGAAAAGCGTCCTGATTAGGAAATATGATAAAATGATTTTTTAAAATACCTTTTAAAAGGATAGATGTTGTACATATTACTGGCTAAATGATCATTCAACTAGGTATGAACTAAAAGTAGAAAGCAAATAGAAATATATGTAGTAGAGAAAGTTTTGTAGCAACCCTAGTTAAAATTAAATTTGATCTATTATGTAGGCATTGCCATATAAATTAATCATTCTTTTGCATGGGGCAGTGTTTTGAGTATTGTATCACTAAAGGAAACATCTTTAGGACGTCAGTTTACTAAATAAAAGTTTCACTATGTTATGAGCATGTCTGGATTTTAGCCTTGATGGAGGTGGGTTACACTGTTTGTTAACCTAAAACTGGGTTGCTTAAAAAGATGGTAATATAATACAGTACTTAAGTAGCAAAATGCTCTCTAATAAGTAAAATTTGCTTTATGATTGTTTTCAGAGAAAGCAACTTAATTTTTAGAACTTCATTAATTTTGTTAAAGCATATTTTTGGAGTATAGAATACGGATGTAGATAAATGGAAAGATTATGAAAGGAAAAGCAAAAAGTTGAATTCAAGTGTCTATTTGTATTATAGCTATGAAACTTTAAGGTCTTCTGTTTTCATTCTCTACGAAGTTACTTTTCTCTGTTTCTTCAAACAGCTCCCTATTGTTTAATACATGTTCCCTCTATACATAGGGATTGCATTGATCTGCCCATATGCACATTTCTCCTCCTAATCAACATTATGTATTTATTGAGACTTGGTACTTGGAAGTTGAGGTATGAACTATGACTATTTGTAGAAAACCTGTCAGTATGACAGCCTGGGAAAACCTTCATCTCTTTTGCAGTAACAACTACATCTGTGCTGAAATTATTCATAACAGATGTTTTGTGATCTCTTAATTCCCTTCCTCTCCCTTCCCCTCCCCCATTCAGATTTAAAATTAAATGTGAATGGAAGATAAATTTATAAATTATGTTAATTTCTTTTTATTGTTTTATTCTGTATTGAAAGTCCCGTTTTCTCTTTTTAAAATATTCCAATTTTAAATGTTTAAGATATTCTAAGTGTTCTGATTTCAATTTTCTTTTAATAAAATGTGATGCCATTATTTAGATACCTGTTACTATTCATGGTTACCACCTAAAATATATTCTGATTTCCCTTACTCTTAAGGTCTTTGTATTCATTTAATCCACAATTCTAGCAGAGTGTTTGGTTTTTGGCTTTGTCTTTTTTTAAGTAGATAGTGCTGAGTGTAACCAGTTTGCTGATGAAAAAACTCATTTTCTTGGAATTGTACATTTTTAATATGGAAGATCATCTTTTCCAAAGTAACTTTTTATCTGAAAACTGACACAGATAAGCTGAAATTTAGGGCCTTTAAGTAGAAACTCTGGAAGAGACTTTAATGTGTGTTTTCAGAAGGGGTAATGCCAGGCAGATACAGTGACATATGGAGTAGCATATAGTGAAATCCTTCAAGGAGTGGATTTTCTGAACCTGGGCTCAGGTTAACCTTGCTCTGCCTTGAATACTTGAAAAGGCTGTCAAAATCACTGTATCTCTTTTAATGTTTTCTCCTTTCTACCCTAAAACTAAGTTGCTATTTACTCTTATTGCTAAATCATTTTTCTGAATCTCTTTTGATACTCTTGGTTTTTGCTTTATTTGGGAGGGAGAAAGTAAAGGAAGGAGGAATTGGGGTAGGCAGAAAATAACTTTATATGAATAAATATTCATTAAGAAAATAAAGTGGAATAATTTTGGACTGGAGAGATTTGGGAGAATCATCCAAAGCTATTTTGCAGGAAAGCAAACAATCAAAGAGATAAGATGACTTTGCCAAGTTTACGTTGCTAGTTAGCTTGGACTAAGTCACAGCTTTTTGGGTTCCTAGTTCAGTATTCTTTTTATTAGGTCATTTGAGCATATTTATCTAAGATGGTAACAAGAACTAGATACCATGAATTTTCAGATTTATTATAGTTAAAACCAAAATGTGTAGAATGCTTCATCATCTGAACAAAAGGCGAGTTCTAATACATATTCATGTATCTATCAAATTTAGTAGTTGATGTACTTATATCACTTAAAATAGTTCAGATGCAGAATGTTAGTATTATTTAGAGGCATCCTCTCATTTGGATTATACTTTTGGTCATTATTCCCAATTTCAGTTCCAATTCACTCTATTCTTCCTACCTTGGACCCAATCTAATATGTTTTATTTATGCTCTTGGTTTTATAGCTAGCTTTGTAAAATTTTGTACCTCTTTTGTGTGTTTTGTATTTACTAAGTGCTACTTTGCTATATAATTTCCTTTCCCTTCTTTTCTTTTCCTTTCCTCTCTTTTCTTTCTCTTTCTCTCTCTTTTTTTTTTTTTCTTTTTTTTGACAGTTTGACTCTTGTCACCCAGGCCAGAGTGTAATGGCGTGATCTCGGCTCACTGCAACCTCTGTCTCCCAGTTTCAAGTGATTCTCCTGCTTCAGCCTCCCAAGTAGCTGGGATTACAGGTGCACACCACCACATCTGGCTAATTTTTGTATTTTTAGTAGAGACGGGGTTTCGCCGTGTTAGCCAGGCTGGTCTCGAACTCCTGACCTCAGGTGATCCGCCTGCCTCAGCCTCCCAAAGTGCTGGGATTACAGGCGTGAGCTACTGCACCTGACCTACAATTTACTTTCTTTACTTAGCATTGTTTGATAGCTAGATATGTTGCTATATGTACAGTTATTTCATTGCTTTTAACCTTGCAATATTTCATTTATGTAGTAAGCACAAATTACCTATCAATTCCCCTAATCGCAGATTCCCAGATTGACTCTTATTCTTGGGTACCAATAATTCTGTAATAAACATCCTCCTACATGTTGCTAATGGCTGTGGAAGAGTTTCGGGCACTACCATATCTAGGGACATGGCATTGTCCAGACATAGTATTGCTGAGTATAGTTCAATCACATATTTAATAATTACTAAATTCTGTGAAATTATTTTTAAAACAGCAACACCATTTTTTACACTCACCAACAATGTAAAAGAACTATTTTCTCACATTTTTGCCAGCCTTTGGTATTGTAGAACATTCTACATTTTGCTAATTTTTCAGTTGCTAAATATAATCTAATAGTTGCTTTAATTTATGTTTCTCTGTTTATCAGGGAGGTTGATCATTTCTTCATATCCTTGCTAGCTGTTTGGATTTCGCTTTCCATGTCTGGCCTATTCATACCCTTTACCCCTCTTTTTGGATACATTTCCATTTCTTGTTGATTTCCCAGAATTCCTTGTGTATTTGAGATAATAATCCCCAATGTGTCAGTCATTTGACTATGGTACAGGAATCCTTAATTTTAATGTCAAAATATTGACTTTATGGGTAGTAGGAAGTCCTTCCTAATCTATACATTATAAAGATATTTTCCTGAATTTTCTTCCATTAGTTTCATAGTTGTAATTTTCATATTTATATGTCTGATGCATCAGGAGTTCACCTTTTGAATACAGCCTTTCTTAAGAGGAACAAATATAGCAGCTAAGAGTTTGGGTTGATCCTGTAACTTACTAGCTATCACCCTGGCCAGGTTACTTAGTCTTTTTATGCTTGAGTTTCTCTACATGTAAATTGGGCATGACAGTCTCAGAATTGGGAAAGTTTAAATGAAGCGTATGAGGCATTGTGCCTAATACATGTTTTAAGTTTTCAACACATGTTCATTTAAAATTTTACTTATTAAATTAATTTATTTTAAATATGTCTTGAATCAACTGACAATTTTTTATCCTTTGTCCAGTATTAACTCCAGCTAATGTAACTACCATCTGAAAGGGGGTTGCTGTAAAATTTGTTCATTGTTTTTGTAGCTTTGACGTTTAACATTGCTTCGTTCAGACCTTGGACAAAGCTGTTAAATGATCAATAGACACTGAAGCTTCATCTTAATGCTACTTTTGGTATGTCTTTCAGCTTTAGGAAGGATTCCTTGGACTCTTTTTAAGGGGCATTATATTGAGAGAGACCTTACCATATCACTTTTATGTATAACATTGATAGGAACTTCAAGGATAATGTCCCTTTGTTTTTCTGTTACATAAATCAAAGAACCAAAGCCCAGGAATAAAAGCTGTGTGTTCTATATTTGAATAGTCTAAGCAACATGGAGTCTGCACCTTCTCATACATCCATTTGGCTGGGAATATATTTAAGAAGATGGCTGTCTTACTATGTTTCTATGGTTGTAGATCAGGACTATCCTAAGACAAAAGTTAAAACCATACCCTGGTGTGTGTGTGTATGTGCATGTGAACTTAATTGAGGTATAATTTATGTACAATTAATACCACTATGCATGTACATGTTGATAGAGTTTTGACATACTTATATACATGTGTAACTGCTGCCACAATCAAGATGTAGTCGAATATTATTTCCATCATCCTAAAGAGTTCTTGTGTACTCAATCTCAGCCAGGCTTCCCCACCTGTTGCCCCTAGCAATGATCTGCGTTTGGTCACTAGAGGTTAGATTTAGTGTTTCTAGATTTTCATATAAACCAAATCATGCAGTATGTACTTTCTGTGCACCTTCTTTTGCTCAGGGTATTACCAAAATTAATAAGTATCAGTAGCTCATTCCTTTTGTATTGCCGAGTAGTATTCTATTGTATGAATATTGTGTCACCAAATACACAATTTGTGTTGCTATTCACCTCCAATGGAACTATTAACTTGGGTTGTTTCTAGTTCTTTGCTCTAATGAATAAAGCTACTGTGAACATTTACATAAAAATTTATATGCATATATATCTTACATTTTTCTTGAGTCAATACTTACGAGTACAGTTATAGTACAGGTAACTGTACCCCTAAATACATATAGTAAGTGTATGTTTAACTTCGTAAGAAACTGCAAAATTGCAAACTGCTTGTAACAAACATTTTTACATTTCCACCAGCCATGTATGAGAGTTCTAGTTGTCCACATCCTTGCAAACAATTGTCCGTGTTTTTAATTTTAACCATTCTAGTACATGAGTGGTAGTATCATTTTGGTTTTGATTGGATTTCACTGGTGACTAATGATGTTTGAAGATCTTTTGGTGTATGTATTGGCCACTTGTGTATTTTCTTTTGTGAACTGTCTGTTCAAATAATTTGTCCATTTTTAATTGGATTGTCTTTTTATTATTTAGTTGTAAGAGTTAACTTTGTATATTCTGGACGAAAATTTTTTGTTGGATACAGGTATCAAAGATATTTCTCTCTTTCTGTTGGCTTATCAGTTTTCTGAATGGTACCATTGAAGTGCCAAAGCTTTAAATTTTGATGGAGTTTAATTCATAATTTTATTAATTTAAGCTTTGTGTCCTTTCTAAGAAGTCTTTGCCTATTCCAGATCTTCAGGATTTGCTCCCATGTGTTTTTAGAAGCTTGTAGCTTTACCATTTAAGTCTGTAGTCCATTTCAGGTTAATGTTTGGTCTTAACTCACTAGAATTTGGCATGAGATTTTTTATTTGAAATTTGTAAAAATGTTTCTTAGGGCCCAACTAAGACCCAAAGCTCAGGATTATAGAGGAACACAAGTCCTACTTCCCTGGTTTTGAACATTTTTAACTGAGAGTGAGTACATTGTGCCTAGTCAGGGTTTTCAAGATTCTTCGTGTCCTTGACACATTTTAATTCACTGAAATATACTTTAATGAAGATACAGTTTCAGAGAAAGATGCCTAAGGAGAGTGGCCATCGTTAGGGGAATGTGAGTGTTGTCTTCAAGATTTCTTATTTCCTACAAGGTTTTAAGGAATTTAACACTATACCAATTCATTTTCATGTTTCGTAGCTTTTATCTTTAGATGGGGAGTTTGTTTAAACCTAACATTTATCTTGAGTTTTTAAGGGATGTAGTTTTCTCCTTGAGATAAATGCTTGATCTTACTGATTTTTGGCTACATATTTTACCCCCTCACTTTGTTATAGCTAAAGAAAAAGTTTTTAGTTACTTTTAACTTTGGTAAGTTGATTACAGATGCGTTTATATTTATTTCATTTCTTAGAAAATACAGATATTACTTATTCCTATGTAATTATTTTAAGATAATTTTTTAACTTTTCTATTTTATCACCTATTCCTATTCCTTGAAAATTCATTATAAGTAACTTGTGTCTTATTTTTGTTTTTAAAGATCTCACTTTTTAATACTCCTTTTAGCTCTGTGTCTGTCTTGAACGTTCTGTATATTAATGCATAATATAATTCCTTATGAGCTGGTATCCTTAGGTGCATTTATAGAAAAAGCATTGAACTGAGACGAAGTCTTAAATAAATTCTTTTCTTTTTTTTCTTTCTTTCCTTTTTTTTTTTTTTTTTTTTTGAAACAGAGTCTTGTGGTGTTGCCCAGGCTGCAATACAGTGGCATCTCGGCTCACTGCAACCTCCGCCTCCCGGGTTCAAGTGATTCTCCTGCCTCAGCCTCCTGAGTTGCTGGGATTACAGGCGCATGCCACCATGCCTGGCTAATTTTTTGTATTTTTAGGAGAGATGGAGTTTCACTGTGTTAGCCAGGATGGTCTCCATCTCCTGACATCGTGATCTGCCCACCTCAGCCTCCCAAAGTGCTGGGATTACAGGCGTGAGCCACCATGCCTGGCCCGAAGTGCTAAACTCTAATATTGAATCTGCCATTATTTGGCCTCTGAAATTGAGAAAATAATTCAATTTATCTAGGCCTATGTTTGTTCATCTGTGGAATGAATATAATGGATTATTGTATGTAAGGTAATGAGACTCTGAAGATGAGAGATATAGTACCTTGCCCTAAGGAGGTTATAGTGTGGTAGGGAAGAAAAATGAGGAAAGAAATCTTTAGAACTTTTAGAATACAGTTTGGTAACTGATGTGATATTCTGTCTTATATGCATAGAGGGGATGGTGCTTAAACCAAGTCTTAAAGTATGTGTGTAGGTTATCCTAGTAAAATATCCTAGTGGAAAATAATATTCCATACAGGGGGAATAGTATATGCAAAGGGCATGACACAGATGCACACACATATTGTGGGACTCAAGTCACGTTTGGTAAAACTGTATAGGGTGAGTGGAAGAATGGCTAGAGATGAGGCTCGAGAATTGGATAGTAAGCAAATGAAGAATTTGGCATAAGAATTTGCTTTATATTGCTATCCTGAATTTAGATTTTATCTTGGACATGATGGGAAATTACCACAGGTCTTGAAGCAAAGAGTGACATGATTACATTTATATACAGTAATTCGTAATATTTTGTTTCTTTATATATGCAGTGTTAATATGATTAAAAATTTAATATATATACTTTACTAAAAGTGAAAAAAGTTGTAAAACCTGATGTAGCCTGCTTTCCTGAGTTTTTGCTTATCTATTCTGATAATACTAATAGATTTGCATAGTAATTGCTTTGAAATGGTGCTGCCACTACCACTTCTACCACCACCATAAATTCATAAAAGACTTATGCTACTAGAAGCATAAGCAGCCTTATGTTAGAGTGGCTGGTATCTATGCACCAAGTTGACTGTGCATTTCTGGTCCCTGCACTGTTAAGGGGAATGGTATATATATATATTTTTTCCTTTTCTGAAATCAGTAAATCAGTGCAAACAAATGTGTTGTGGATTTACAAACCTATGGAATAAAATGTTTTTACTTCTATCAATTATGACTCTCCGAAGACATAAAATACTCTTCATTCACTATTACTAGATAATTTTCTGGATTATTTCTGGCATTCATTAATGGTTCTGCATAGAGCTCCACCTTGTGAACCTGTTACTGTACTTTGATATCAGTTCTCTGTCATAGATATTTAATAAATAAAATAAAGCTTTATTTACCTGAGTGTTTCTCATTCAAAATAGCTGTAATTCAGGCCTGGTATATGTTTTTATTTGAATAGAAACAGTTCACGTTTTTTTTGGAAGTTACGCCGTATACTACTAGATAGATTAAAACCAGTGCCTTTTTTTAGACCAACTGCTGAGGATATAATCTTTGTCATGTTTCAACCTCTTAAGTTTAATAATTCTCATGTGAAAATTAGTGCTTGATTTATGCATCAATTTTCTAAACATTTCACATGTGATCTACTTTGATATTAATTCAGGGACTTTTGTGTTTGATGTTGTTATATAGTGTATTTTTTAACCAAAACTTTAAAAATTAACCCCATTTCATTAGTATTTGTTTATACTTTACTATACCTTGTTTACATGTTTAACCTTCCTATGTATTATCTGTGACAGTAATGAAACTGAATGGTTATAAAATGCTATATAATTTTATCAAGTCAAGCTGACTTTTTTGGTGGGGAACATCATCTTCCTCTTGTTGCTAATAGATAAAGGAGTTTTACTGTACTAATTTCAAAAATGGTGTAAAGCAGTAAGGCAGATCTTCACAGTCTATTCTTTGACAGTATATTAAGCATGTGGAGAGAAAAACAAGGTGTGGAGAGAAAAACAAGGTGTTAGCTATTTTAAGATTTCACAGCCACACCCCCATCTTGTTCATTTTCACCTGAGTTGTATAGAACCTAGGAATTGCTGTATGTCTTTAATGTAAAGTCAGCAGTGCAAGTAACAGTATTGGATCATACTTCCACCATTACATTCTCTGAGTTTCTGATCACCACATTCTCACAGATAAGGAAAGTAGTTGTAGATGGAAGGTCTGAAAAGTAAAAAGGACAAAGAACAAAGAAGTGGTAAATATGTTTAGGTTCAGATAGACATTGTATAAAACTTGGGAGGAGGGTAAAATTATTGATTAGCTGTGGGTAGGGTTGGTAAGTTACACATGCATGTTAAAATTTCTAAGATAAGGAATAAAAATCTAGAAGGTATGTGTACCTTCCAGACTAGTAGAGAAGGGAAGTAGAACAAGAAAATATATTCAATCTGAAAAAAAGGTAAAGAAACTGAAGAAAGAAAACATGGAAAAGAGAAGACAAGTAAAAAGCACAAAAGCATATAGCAGCAATAAGTGCAAATATATTAGTAATTACAGTGCATATGAGTTGAAAAAATCCTCCACTTAACAGAAACTGGTTATTAGGTGGGATAAAATAACAAAACATATGCTGTTTACAAGCAATATCTCAAAAAGCATATTCTCACTTGAAAGTAAAAAGGATTTAAAAATGTATTTCTGACACTACTAATCAATAGAAATGTTGTTTACCTATGTTAATATAATGTAAAGTTGGCTTTGAGGCAGAAAACTTGTCCGAGAGAGGAGGGTCGCTAAATAGTTATAAAAGGAAGGTATAATTTTAAATAAGTGACTACCTGATAATACATTTTCAAAATACATTAAGCAGAAACTAGGACTGCAGAAGAAATAGGTAAATTTATCATTATTATAGGTTATTTAAAATAATCTCTGTTAATGTGAGAACAAGCAGAAAAAAATTAAAAATAGAGATGATTTTAATAACAGGACTTACAAGCCTGCTGTAATGGACATGCATGGAACATTGTACCCCACAACTAAAGTAGAGGAGGAACACTTAGAAGATCACATTCTGGTTAAATACAACCAGTTTTAACAAATACCAGTGGATTGGCATCACATTACACTTTCTGTTTACAATGCCATTAACTTAAATAGAAAATTTGTGTGTGTGTGTTTTGGAAATTAACGTGTTTATTTCCAAATAATTTGTGGGTCAAAGAAAAACTTGTAATGATAGCAGTAAATTATTGTACATGACAACTTATGTATAGCTAAAGTGGGAATTAGATTTTAATGATTATATTACAGGAATAAAGGTTGATAAATAATAAACATACAATTTTAAGAATTAGGAAAAAAAGTGTTCTCCCTGATTGATATGACAAGGGAATAATTAATGAACTAGAGAAAGTAAAAGTAATTCAAAGAGGAAACAATGCAACTAAAAATAGATTATTTGAGAAGAGTAACAAAATTAGCAAACCACTGGTAAGATTAATATGTGGGGAAAGAAGTCACAAAGAATGAAAATGGGAATGTTACTACAGGTGTTTCAGGAATGATCAATTTTATTTTAATGTAGTTGAAAGATTAAGTGGACCAATTCCTAAAAAAATGTAGCTCATACTGGCCCAAGAAGTAATAGAAAATGGAATAGCCTTAAAACATAAAGGAAAAATATTCTTACAAAGAAAAAATACCAATTCTAGACAGGTTTACTGGAAAATTCTACAAAACATTCAAAGAACAATAATTCCAGTTGTACAGAGAGTATTTCACAGTTTGGAAAAAGAAATGACTGGCCCCAACTTTTTTTCACGAAGCTCCAAGTATGAGAAATGATGATTGTCTTTAACTCAGACCTGTGTACAAAAATTCATAGATTAGATATCATCACGTAGTAGTAACCCCTTATCCATGATTTCAGTTACCTATGCTCAGCCACAGTCCAAAAATATTAAATGGAAAATAAAATAAAAATTTATATGTTTTAAATTGTACACCTAGGATGTGGATCCTTCCTTTTTCCAGCATATCCACGCTATATATGCTACCTGCCCATTGGTTACCGTTAGTAGCCGTCTTGGTTATCAGATCAAAAAAAAAAAAAAAAACCAAAAAACATAGTATTTATAGGGCTTCCATGCTATCCATGGTTTCAGGCATCCTCAGGGGGTCTTGAAATGTATCCCCTGTTGATAAAGGGAAATTACTGTACTTGACCAATAATGTATAAGAAAGTAACCCATCATAACCAAGTTGGGTTTATTCTAGAATTTCAAAGTTGGTTTTATATTAGAAAGTTACTTAATAGAATTTACCACGTCATCTGTAAAGGAAAATAGTCATGTGAGCATCTCAATAGATCCATCTGTGATAAAACTCTTAGCAAGTCAGTGAATGAGAAGGCCCCTTTCTTAACCTGATGAAGGCATTTTTTTTCAAAGAAAATTTCTAGCCCTACTTTCTTTCCACTTAATGGTAAAGTGTTGAAAGCATTGGTTCTCTTTGATATCAAAGGACAAGTGTGCCCGCTAATGCCACTTTTAGTCAACATTGTACTAGAAGTATAGCTAGTACAGTAAGTCAAAAACAAAACACAACGATTAGGAAGAAAAAGCTATTATTATTTGTAGATTATATGATTATCTGTGTAACCCAGAAAAATTCACAGATGAATTACTCAAAGTTTAAATTTGGATGCAGAATTATCATACAAATTCAATTACATTTTCAGACTCTTTGCTGGCATAGAAATGCAATTAAAAGGTAGCGTTATATCATTATAAAAGTATAAAACACTGAGTAAATCTAACAACATGCTCAATATCTTTATAGAGAAATTATAAAACATTGGCAGACATAAAGATCTAATTAAATAGCATAATGTACCATGTTTATAGAAGGAAACTTGAACATTGTAATGGTGCCAGTTCTCCCCAATTTTATCTGTACGTTCTGTGCCATCTGATCAAAATATCGACAGGTTTTTGTGGAATTTGACACGCTAATTCAAAAACTTATATGGAAGAGCTAAGAGATAACAGCAAGATACTCATTCATGAAATGAATCTGTGATGGCACTGGGATTGCCAATCAGTGAAATAGGATGACCCTTTCAATAATTGGGGTTGTTGGTTAATTAAACAGAAAAAGTTGGGGTTGGACTGCTACCTCACACTGTTTAGAGAAACCAATGGATGGATTATAGATCTAAATCTATAGGTAAGGTAAAGGTATAGGTAAAGTAAAATGGTAACATTTTCTAAAGATGATGGGCTAGAATATCTCAATGACTTTGAGTAAAGATAAAAAGGCATAAAACAGAGCAAAAGATTGGCAAATATGACTACATCAAAACTAAGAATTTTGTTTCACTAATAGATACTGTAGAGGGCCTAATCCAGTATTTAGCACATATCGAAATCTACCACCCAGGGAAATAAAGACGAACAATCTGATAGAAAACTGGGCTTGAATAGGCACTTTACAAAAAAATAAACTCGTTTGGCTAAGGAGTGTATTATAAGATATTCAACCTCGTTAGGGATCAGGGAAATGCAAATTAAAACCACATTAAGAAGGCATTTCACATCTCCTAGATTCTCAAAACTTAAAAGCCAACTGATATTGCTATTGGTATAGACATGGAATAACTGAACACTTAAACCTTGCAGGTGCTAATGTAAGTAGCTACATTCACTTTGGGAAATAATTTCACATTATTAAAGTTGGAGATACACATACACTATGATCCAGTATTCCTAAGTATATGTCTTAGAGAAATCTCTATACAGACATACCAGGTGATTTATGTAGTTGTTTATACAGTACTGATCATAATAACAAAACAAAAAATACATATCAGTAGTAGGATGGGTAAATTGTAGTATATTTATACAATGGAATGCAACACAATACTCAAAATGAGTGAATTACACCTGTGGTCAACAACCTGGCTCATCCTAGGAAAATAATGTTCAAACAAAACAAATCACTGAAAAATATAGTGTGGTTTCATTTATATAAAATCCAAGAACATGCAAAATTAAGTAATATATTGTTTAAGGATACCGATACACATAATACAAGTCTATGATAAACATAAAATTTAGAAATGAGTGAGTTTGGACACAGAGTAGATATCACAGGTCAGGATAATGTGTGTTTAAAAAAAATGATGGTGAATACTCAGATATTTATTGTATTTACTCATTATACCTTAAATTTATAGAATTCTTTAATATTTGATATTAATTACTGATAGTAATTTATGGCTACTGATAATCAACATTTAATCTAGAATAGTAACTGAAAAAATAAAAGTGAATGATTTTTCGGAGAACTCAGTATTTGCCATGTATTTCCTATATAGGTATGTTTAATTTTTCTGAGTTCTCAAATGTAATCAATTTCTTTTGAGTATCTTTAGTATTTTGTACTGTCTTTGTATTTAATATAGCAGACAAAGCATAATTTCTTTTTTTTTTTTTTTAACGGAGTCTTGCTCTGTCTCCCAGGCTGGAGTGCAGTGACGCAATCTTGGCTCACTGCCTCTGCCTCAGCCTCCGCAGTAGCTGGGATTACAGGCACCTGCCACCACGCTGGGCTAATTTTTGTATTTTTAGTAGAGACGGGGTTTCATCATCTTGGCCAGGCTGGTCTTGAACTCCTGACTTCAGGATCCACCTGCCTCAGCCTCCCACAGTGTTGTGATTACAGGTGTGAGACACCACACCTGGCCTAAGCATAATAATTTCTAACCCTGGTTGTGTGATACTCCAAAATGTATTCATTTATTTTTAGGGATATAGGCATTTTTAATTCTTTTACATTTTTCTGATCACTAAATTTACATGGCTTCTACCTTTACATATTTTCAGTTTATTGACCACCTTTTAGGAAGTTTGAGAAAGATATTACTATATTATTTTTTTTCTAACTTAAAATATGTGTATTCTTACTATTGCACTTGTGGATATAACATTTCATTTTAGAATACTTACATTTTATTTTGTTTATCAAACAATAGTATTTTTGTATCAGGCACTATTCTCAATATTGTTAAAATATTCATTTAGTATTCATTGCAACCCTATGAGAAAGATACTGCTATCTTTTTTTGATAGGTCAAGGGAAACTGAGGCACAGAAAGTGTTGGGTAAGGTCACTTAGCTGGTAAGGTCACTTAACTAGTTAAGTGGAGCCTGTGTTCAAACCTAGGCAGTCTGGTTCCACAGTCTGTGCACTTAACCACTAAGCCGTAAAAGACCATATGAAGTAGGTCTCTAAGAGGAGTATGTCATCTATTTCAGTGTTCTTTAATAAACAGGGTACTATTTTTGAGCGGTGCCAGCATATTGTCAGATTATGATGAAATAATCATATTATTCCCTTTGTTTTATCTGAGAATATAAAAAGTAATATTGGTAAATTACACACTGCTGGACGTTGCTTAGATTTATTCTTCAATGAATTTTGTGTCCATATGTTCATGAGATGAGAAAAATAGATAGGCAGAAGTACCTGTTAGTCTGATTGCAGATCTACCCGTAATGCACAAATGGTGATAGTGTAGTTTCTTCTTCCAAAGGTGGGTTAATGGAGTCATGATTTAAAATAAGAAAGTTTAACAGTAGCATGTATAAATTTGGTATTTATACATCATAAGTTGTATATAAATCATTTATGGGGGAGTGATATTTGATTCAGGGATGTTGACATGATACCTTTGGGAAATTCTCATAGTAAAATAGAGTTAGGCTGTCAATAGAGAAAATTCTAAGTGATTTGTAAAGAAACTAGTAGTAGTAGTCTAAAGTGAGGCACCAGGCAAAGAGAGAAGAATCAGACAAATCCTTTAGAGTAATAGTTCTTTACCCATTTAGACCCACACTCCATTTAGAGCCTTTACATTAGACGTTCTTGAGAGATCTCATCCTATAGGCATATATGCTCACCATATATATAACATCTCTAATAATTTTAGCTTCTCTTTGTGCTTTTTGTTAGCTACTTTAAATAGCTTAACTTTCAGTGACACATGGTTTTAACAGGCAAAACACATGACAGTTAATGATTTTTCTTTAGAGCAGAAATGGTGTATATGGCCTAAATTCACTTTTAGAGATTCTTCGAAGAGAAAGTATTTCCTGTCTCTTTGCACGTGTGTGGCATATTGTAAGGACTTACTTTTAAATAAAAAGGAAAGCTCTTGCAGTGAAGTAAAGACGTTTAATTTGTTAAGAACCTATATAAGGCCAGGCACTGTGGCTCACTCTGTAATCCCAGCACTTTGGGAGGCTGAGGTGGGTGGATCACAAGGTCAGGGGTTCGAGACCAGCCTGACCAACATGGTGAAACTCTATCTCTACTTAGAAGTACAAAAACTTAGCCGGGCATGGTGGTGCACACCTGTAATCTCAGCTGCTCAGGAGGCTGAGATAGGAGCATCGCTTGAACCGGGGAGGCAGAGGTTGCAGTGAGCTGAGATTGCACCACTCACTCCAGTGACAGAGTGAGACTCTATCTCAAATTAAAAAAAAAAAAAAAAAAAAAAAAAAAAACCTACATAAAATAGTTTATAGGAGTTTATAGCTGTGACCATCAGGTCAGGTAATTTGGGATGTTCACAAAGAGCTCTGGGTAATTGTTTTGCTTCATTTCTCTGCTAGGGAGAGGAGGTCATATAATATATGGTATTTTTATGTTATTTTAGATAAATCCGTATCAACACATCACAGGAGAATAAATTATACCCCTGGTAAATTTTGGTTTATAAACTTCATGAAATGTTTCTCAGAAAGTGAGAAATATTTCTTGATTGTGTCTTTAAAATTAATGTAAAATTGCTCTGTTACCCCATAAGTTATTTGTGTGCATTACTGTAAGGTTTATATGTATTCATATTAAATTTTTCCTTTTAAAAATTGGGTTAAATGAATTATCTAGGATGATTGCATTGTTTGTGGCATCAAATGTTTCTCCCTTTCCATGCCAAGCATATCCTGTTTTTGGTACATGATGTATTTTTTTTCAGATGTCAAAACACCTAGAGATACATTTTATGAATTACTAACTTACTTTTTTAGGATAGACTTGAAATCATTTAGAGGGCAAACTCTAGCAATATAGAAATCTGTTTTTTGTTGAATGGAGTAGCAGCTAATCTTTAAGACCCATTGATAACATTTTAGTAGTAGCACTTAACATTCAGAAAGGAAAAACAAATGATCCAGCTTCTGATCTTCAGTTTTATGTAACTTTACAATTTGGTACTTGATGACTTGGTATTGGTATGAGACTGGATAGTGTGATGTTACAAACATGTGATGTTTGCCTACCATGTTCTAGGAACTGTGCCAAGTGCTAGAGATGGAATGGTAGGTAAAGCTGTGGTTCTATACTTAGGGAGTTCACAGTCAAATCAGGGATACAGTCACAAAACAGATACTTGTATAAAGTGTGGTCACTGTAATACAGAGAAATGGAAAGAATGGCCAGAAAAAGCCTACTTAAAAACGTAATGCCTGAACTGAATACTAAAGGGAGGTCAGTGGGAGAGACAAGGAAGGGTAGATATTGATTGTGTGTGTATGAGCATTGAAATGAGAGGGCACAGGGGAATAGGAAGAGAGGAATAGCCTAAAGGAGAACAGGAGCAAAGGCACATAGGTAAGAAACAACATGGAATGTTCTGGACATACAAGCAGATCTCTGTTGGCAGGAATACGAGATAAGGGTAAGAGAGTGATTGGAGGTGAGTCTGAGAGATTCAGAACCAAATCATGGGAGCTTTTTAAATGCCATGTTTAGGAGCTTGAACTTCATTTTTTTGTGAGTTGGACAGTCATTGAAGGGTTTTAAGTAGGGGCCCAATTTGATTGTATGCAGGTTTAGTACTCTGATAGCTGCTGTGAAGGATAAATTTGAAGGGAAAAAGATTGGAGGCAGAGAGGCCATTTGGGAAGTAGTTAGCTTTGTAAGAGGTGACGAGGGCTTAAACTGACACTGTTAGTAGAAATAGAGAAGAGGGAGTAGATTTCAGAGTCTATACATTTTTTTTTTAAATAAATAGTAAATTTAGTAGGACTCGATGCTTGGAAATGACCAGTGGGAGAGAAAAAACAGACAAGATTAACTCCAAAGTTTCTAGCTGAGGTGATTCCAGGAATAGTGATGACACCAAACAAAGAGTGAATATATGAATAATCAGTTGAGGAGACTGTACAGAAGTCAGTTATGGATATTTTGAGTTTGAGATGGTTGTGACATCACTAGTGGAGGAGGGCTAACAAGGCAGTTGACCTTTCAACTTGATGCTGTCAGATATAGATGGGGGTCCTGGGCTGGAAATTCAGCTTGAAGAGTTCATCAGTTTGCAGGAGGTGATTGAAAGCATAAAACCATCAAGGGAAGGTATGTGGGTTGAAGAGAAAGAAAGGGCAGAAGACAGGAGCTTGGAGAACAGAAGTGTTTCAGAGTCAAGTAGAGAAAAAGAAGCCCCACAAAGATAAGAAAAGGAACGGAAAAAAATGAAATAATCAATGGGCCAACCTGAAGATCCAAGCAAGACTAGAAACCACACATTTTTAATGGAACAAATCTATATCGTTATAATTTCCTTAGAAGCCTTAAATTAGTGAGGGAGGTCAGAATGTAACATTAGTCTAGGATTGAGGTTTTACCAGATGGTACAGTAAAAGTTGTGAGTTTAGGGAAACCAAGTTGTTGAAGTTAGAGCAGTTTAGATGATCAGCTGTGCCAAATATTGCAAGTTATGTGCTGTACATTATTCTTTACATATATTAACTCTTAACCCTCACCACAACCATAGTTGTTACAGAAGATTCTAGAATGTAAGTTCCATGAGAGCAAGGTGTGTGTGTTTTGTTGTCTGTGCTATTCTCAGTGCCTGACATACATTATAGGCCCAAATACTTGTTGAATAAATGAGAGAATATGAGGTACATACTATTATTCCCATTTTACAGATATGGAAACTGGGTAAGAAGAGATTAAGTAACTTACATACACAACTATTTAGTGGTAGAGCCAGTAGGAAAGGAATTGAGCCCAGGATTAGGGAGCTGATGGAAAATAGAAATTTTAGGTCTGGAGATCTCTCTGAGGGTAGTGGAAATGAAGTCATGAGAGATGTAGAAGGGGAGAAAGTTATCATCAGAGAGTAAAATGGTGGAGTTTATGATTTTTTGAGATAGGGTTGTTCAGTGTTATGACAGAGGGTCAAGTCTTAGCAGTGGAGTAAAGGATGTTTATTATTGAATCTCTGTAGGCATCTATGTTGATGTTGAAAGCTCCTAAGGTTATAATAGAAGTTTGAATAGAGAGGAACATTATGATACCATCCTCATAAATGAGGTGGTATAATTGGAGATCTACAGATAAGAAGCAGCAGAGAGTGGAATAGATAAGCTTTCTTACTTCAACTCTAGCTTTTTAAACATAGATTGAGGTTAGATCTGGTTTGCTGAAAAGACAGGAATAAATTGGACTTGCTGCATATAATTTATTCCCCCATATGGATAAGCTTGTTGGAAAGCTCCAGAAATATTCGGAATATAAATACAAAAGTTTCAAATTTTACCTGACATGCCAACTCTACTTAAAGTATGAATTCTAAATCTTGTATCTCTCCCCTGCAAGAAAAGCTACCTCCTTTTTTTATAGTGGTAGAGCAAAATTTTTGTTTGTGTTTGTAGCAGCACATCTCACCTCTTTGTTTCATAGCTGTTGGGTACACATTCCAAGGACGGTGAAAACAAAATGCACTTGCTCTTCTAATTTTTAGCCACTGGCCTAGTGGATTGCATTTATTCTCAGTTTCCTTGCCGATCCTTTTACCCTTCCCCTCCCCCATTTTTCTTTCTGAGTGGTTTTGTTTCGTGAAGCTCTTAAGAGCTTTCTATGTTATATTGTGGCACAGGAAAAAGTTAATTCATTTTAGCACTAAACTGTAGTTAACATTTTAAGTTAATCATTTTTAGAATGTTTGATAACTTTAGCAATTAATCCTGTTTCATTTTTAGAGATGATTCAATCTGATATTTCATTTGCTTTTAAAGGCTCTAATTTCTTTTCATGTATTTCCATAGCATTGTAATTTGTATCCTGAATATTTCCCTTCAGAGAAATATAAAAATCCAGTAATCCATTATAGTATTGTGTTAAGCCTAAGATTTCATTATTTATCATAGACTTTTTTTAAAATTTTATTTCTTATACTTTTAAAGCACAGCCTTTGATTTATAGAATTTTTCATTTTGTGGTTGTGCCTGCTTATCTTTGTTTTTGTGTGTGTATGTCTTTCACACAAATTAGTATCATTCTATCATAGCTCTTAGGAAATTCAGAGTTAATCAAATATGTTACAAAATGTGTTTGTATAATGAAAAGGTTGGAGGAGATGATTCTGAAGGTGTCTTTTAGAGCAGATGTGCTATGGTTTGGTGGCTCTCTGTGCTCTGCCCGCTTTAAATCTTAGGCAGCAACTGAAATACTACTAAGTGACCTTTGACACAGAACCCATGAATGCTCCAAGTATGATTTCATTTCACCACGTTCTTTGTAAACCCAATTGCCTGTCAAATCAGATGTGTGTTTAGATGTTTTTACTGAATGTGCCTTGAGGAGGAGAATAAAGCTTGGGGTCAATTTGGCATAATCCCCACGTTTGTCTTTTTCTATAGAGGTTCCTTGGGGAATGGGGTGATAGTTCTTTCTGAGGAAAAGGTGCAGGCTAAGTGTAGGTGGACTTTCTGTCTTCTCCATACTTTTTCTAACAGCCTCGCTGGATCCTGGTGATATCATACATAAATGCAGAGCCGACTAGATGGGTTGCTGGTTGGTATTTTTGGTTCCCATTCGATCCGGTGTCTTTGGTTATGTAATAGGCACATTAACTGACAAATTATATTAAGTAAATATATAGCCATGGGCTTTTTAAAATCTCACTTTTTAAAATCAATAATTAGATTAGATTGTTTCCCAGTAATATAAGTTTTTCATATGTTCATGGATATATGTAGTATATATTAAAAGATTATTTGTGTATTTTTATGTAAATTTGGTAATTTTGACAATTTGTCAACTCGTGTAAAATGCATATAAATATACTTAAATAAGTATTTAAGATTAAATGTCTTTACAGTAATGAAATAGAAAATTCTTGAATGTTACTCATTTAAATTTTCTGGTTTGAGTTCTGATAATCTTAGAAAATTAGTAATATGCTTAGGCTCACTTCAATTTCCACAGCAGAAACTATTGTATCCTTACTGGTTAGAAGCTGCCAATAGTCATTAATTGTTAAAATATAAGAAGGTTGTAGGGGACCATATGACAAAAGAACTAGTTACCTTTACAGTTTGTTCGCTGTACCTCATACACTTTGTGTTAGAAGAAAAGCTCTATTCAGTACCTTGAGTGAAAAGACCCTTACCTCCTTTTAGACTCCGATTGTGGGAATTTTCTTGCTATCTTGGACATTTTAACTTGTTCTGGGTTATTTTGAACATATTAAGGTGGACTACTGGAATAGTTGCGAACTAATTCATGTTTGTTTTTCTGAATCAGTAGTTTAGTGATTGAAGCTTAAGTAGTTAAGCTTTAGTAGTTAAAGCTTAGGATTCTTTTTAATAGATTCAATGAAAAAGAAATCTTAACTTGAAATTTAAGTTGATGAAAAATATTACCAGAGGAGATGTCCAATATTCTGATATGGGAAAATACAGAAAATAAAAATATTTAAAAATTTATCCAGATGTTAATGTTTGACTAGTTTTCTACTGGAAGAATTTGTTTGGATTTTACAATTTGGGAGAGGCAGAAGTGAGTTGGGGAGGGGGTCAAGCCCAAATTAGCATGTTCAATATCCATATTCACAGACATTTCACTAAACCATTTATGTATTCAGCATTTTTGTTGACTAGTTTTTTCATTTATAGTGCTCTTAAATCACTCCATTTGTCAGCTACTCCATTTAGCTGAAGATTAAAGTATACACTGTGATAGAAGAAAACAGATTGGTGGGGGGATGGTATTATGTAATGTAATAAATCCTATTAAACCTTTTAAAGTAGAAACATTAAATTTACGTTTTAGAATTTTCTTAATAACAGGAATGTAAACTGGTAACCTAAAATTCATTTTGTTCTGTAGGTTTGCAGCATTTTATGTGGTGAATGTAGATCCTAAGTGTTATGAGTTGTCCACCTGTATAAAGCTACTTCCCAGAAGCCTTGATGTTCCCGTAAAGAGCTAAAGACAAAACCAAATCAACCGCTAACACCTTTTATGGGAGATCAACTTGTGTGGGTTATGAGGCCCACCTTGATTAAGCAGGACATCTAGGTAAACCTGCCCAGTTGGAATTAGCAGCTGATACTCTAAAAGGAGAATGGTGAAAAGGAGGCCATTAGCAGAAACAGCCTCATTCATTTATAGAGATCATCTTGTTAAAAGGGAAATTAGCTTCCCTAGATCCCAAGGGGGTATTGAAAATGCTAAGAGAGAGCCTAAAAAACTTTTCTGTGCAGATTGTCAGAAAAAGGTGAAAATATTTTCTTTTACTGTAAAAAGAAAGAATTTTTTTTCCTTCTTCCAAACATGCCTTACCACCTTTGAAAAAGATTTTTAAAAGTCTCAAAGAAAATGAAATATAGATTCTTAAAGTGGAAAGGGACCTTAAAAATCCATCTGGTCTGGTTCATTTTAGAGATAGAACTGAGAACCTCAAAAAGTTACGTAATTTGGTTTACATCACAAGAGCTAGTTTGAAGCAGAAGCTGCAGTTTTCTTACTGGGTCCAGTTGGTTAGAAGTAGGAATAGTCATCATTAAAATGTAAGGAATTTATAGGGAAGCTTGTGACAACTACTAGTTAATTTTACAATTTGTTCACTGTACCTCATCTCTTTGTTTCAGAAGAAAAATTATATGTCTTGTGTGGAAAACTCTTACCTCCCTGTGAACAGAACTATAGGAAATTTCTTGGTAACTTGGATGTTTCAGCTACTTCAGGGTTATTTTAAGTAACTGGATAGTTGGTTTTGAGAATTCTAGTTACAGAAACTAGTAAAAGAATATGAGTTGTTGATACATGGAAACCTTAGGCCCAAAATAAAGTTAGGATGATGTGAGTTTAGTACTTACAAATTTGAATGAAATAGTACCTTTTTGAGGTGTTTTAGTAGTTGCCCTTAATGATTTATTTTAAATTAGATGGCTTTCACAGTAAAAATACTGCTTTTAGCAAAAAATAAATACATAAGTGAAACTCTAACTTTTGCATATAGAGTTTTTTTTTCTTTTTTGAGGAGATAAAGCCATGTAATGTGATTCTTTATCATGTCTTGGTAAGTCAAGAGCAGACCACTTATTTAAAAAAAATAATGAAATACCATCTAAAATAGAAAAACATACTCTTAGGAAAAATATCACCGTTTTTTCACTGCCTTTAGTCTGGTTGTTCTTATTGTGTGAAGGGAACTTAAATCTTGTCAAATTACATACATTGTAAGTCCCATTTCTGTCTTAAAAGTATAACCATGCATGCTCAATTAAGTCAGTTACCATCTTCAGACTGTACTTTTGCTAATTCAGTCTTTTCCTTGGGGTTAAGATAAGACAAGATTTACAGATTTTTAAGTTTAAGGCCTGTAACTACTGAGTATGGTTTAAAGCTTTGATAAGTGAGATGTGGTGCTTTAAAGGAGGACTTTCCTTTAGTCTCTCAAAAATGCTTGGAAGATATTTATTACAGTTTTCCAAAGTAAGATACAGCTCAGCTTTAATAATGAGGACCTTGAAGTTTTTTATGTGGTTGGGGAGGTGTTAGGAAACTCATATTTTTACTACCTTCAGGTGATTATTGAGGCAGGTCTTTCATCCCTATGAGGGAGAAAATGAATTGTGCAATGCCAGTTTAAAGAAACTAAAGCCATGTATTTCTTAGAGAAAGTAGATCATTCTCTCTCCCTGTATAACTGCCACCTGTTTAAAAGAAGGCTCCAGTCTTGCCTCTGTCAGTCTTAATGTGATAGAATCTCACTCAGTGAAGATCTATGGATTTATTTTATTGAAAACATTTTTTAGCATACATCTGTGTTATTTTAATTTTAATGTTTTTAGAGTTGAGGTCTAGCTGTTTTGCCCAGGCTGACCTTGAACTCCTGGGCTCAAGTGATCCTCCTGTCTTGGCCTCCCAGGTAGCTGGGACTACAGGCATGAGCCACCATGCCTGGGTAAGATCTAATGATTTATTTGATTGAAAACACTTATTTAGCATACATTTATATATTTTTATAACTTGTTGCCTCCTGACAGGTCACTTGACATAGGAAAATACCTCTTTTAACACTTCCATAAATCTTTAACAAACATTTTAAATTTCTTCATTATAGTGGAAATAGCATCTCCTCTTATTATTGGACATTTTGAAAAATTAAAAAAATTTAAAGCAATTTTTATCATAAATACTAGACAGGATAATTATATATGAAGTTTGTCTGACGAGTTAGATTTTTATGATAGGATAGAATCCCAGGAGTAGAATTATTGGGCATACCCTTTTAAGCCTCACAGTGAATTATTACTAAGGTGTGTTGCAAAGATTTTATCAGTTGTATAGACTCCCAGATATGAATTCCAGGGTCCTTCAGGGGAATTAATGGGGACATTTTGCAAAGAGCAACAGATGGTGTCTGGAAACATGTTTTTAAATCTTTGCTGTGCCACAGACTAGTTGTAGATATCTGGGTTAGTAGCATAGGTTGTGTGGGCCTTACTTTCCTCACTGTAACTTAGGTGAATTTTAACTACTCTACCGGCCTTAATTCTCATTCTGTAAAATATGGGTATAATCAAGGAGAATCAGTGCCTATATATTACCAAGTGATTTGTCTGGGAAAAAAGCAGAAGCAGGGAATATCAGCTGTACCTAGAAAAAGGAGCAAGTTGGGGGAAATACACAAAACATATGGATTGCTCTTCTGGTTTTTTTGTTTTAAAAAAGTCTAGGCCAGATGCAGTGGCTCACACCTGTAATCCCAGCACTCTGGGAGGGGGTGGATCACTTGAGGTCAGGAGTCTGAGACCAGCCTTGCCAACAAAGTGAAACCCTATCTCTACTAAAAAAACAAAAATTAGCCAGGTGTGGTGGCAGGCTCCTGTAATCCCAGCTACTCAGGAGGCTGAGACAGGAGAATCGCTTGAACCTGGGGGAGGTGGAGGTTGCAGTGAGCTGATACTGCGCCATTGCATTCCAGCCTGGGTGACAGTGAGACTCTGTCTCAAAAAAAAAAAAAAAAAAAAAAAAAAAGGAATAGACTCCCGTAAAATTATGTGAGATAGACACTTCTGAGACTTAGGTATTTTCAAACCATTTCAAATAGAAAATGAAAGTATAAGGAGACAAGTGTGTAACTTTCCAAAAGAAGTTGTGTTCTGTGTCAGTTTGGGGTTACAGAATGACTCAGTTTAAGCCAAAAAAAGTATGTTATTCATTCATTTACACAAAATGCAAAATATTTTCATTCTCTTCTATTATTTATTTAAATTGATAAAATTATATTTATGGTGTACAACGTTATTTTTTGATATATGTACACATTGTGGAATGGCTAAATCAAGCTAATTGACATATGCATTACCTCACATACTTTTTTTGTGGTGAGAACACCTAAAATGTACTCTTCACAATTTTCAGGTGTACAATATATTAACTGTAGGCCTATGATGTACCATAGATCTCTTGAATTTATTTCTCCTGTTTAGATGAAATTTTGTATCCTTTGACCAACATTTCCCCAGCCCTTCTACACCCCAGTCTCTGGTTACCACCATTCCACTCTCTGCTTCTATGATTAGACTTTTTTAGATTCCATGTATAAGTGAGATCATTGGCATTTCCCTTTCTGTACCTTAGCTTATTTCACTTATTATAATGAACTCCAGGTTCATCCATGTCGTTGCAACTGACAGGATTTTCTTCTCTTTGAAGGCTGAATAGTATTCTGTTGTGTGCATATACCACATTTTCTCTATCAGTTCATCTGTTGATGGATACTTAGGTTGATTCCGTATCCTGGCTATTATGAATAATGCTGAAATGAACATGGGAGTGCAGGTACCTCATCAACATACTGATTTCATTTCTTTTGTATTTATGACTAGTGTTGTGACTGCTGGATCATATGATAGCTCCATCGTTAGTTTTTTGAGGACCCTCCATACTGTTTTCCATAGTGGCTGTACTAATTTACATTCCCAGCAACAGCGTACAGGGGTTTCCTTCTCTTACATCCTCATCAGCACTTGTTCTCTTTCATCTTTTTGATAATCACCATTCTACTCTGTGTGGGGTAGTGTCTCATGGGGTTTTAATTTGCATTTCCTGATGATTAGTCATGTTGAGCATTATTTCATATACCTGTTGGCAATTTGTTTGTCATCTCTTGAGAAAACAGGCAAACGCCCTTTGCCTGTTTTTTAATTAGGTTTATTTATTTTCTTGCTATTTAGTTGTTTCAGCTGTTACATATTTTGGATACTAATTTCTTATCAGCTGTATGGTGTGTTTTCAAATATTTTCTCCCATTCTGCAGGTTGTCTCTTCACTCTTGATTGTTTTCTTTGCTGAGCAGAAATTTTTAGTTTGGTGTAATCCCATTTGTCTACTTTTGCTTTTGTTGCCTATACTTTTAGGGTCATATTTAGAAAATCATTGCCCATACCAGTGTCAGAGCTTTTTCCCTATGTTTTCTTCTAGGAGCTTTATAGTGTCAGGTTTCATGTTTAAGTATTTAATCAATTTTGAGTTGATTTTTGTAAATGATGTGAGATGAGGGTCTAATTTCATTCTTCTGCATGGGGACATTCAGTTTTCCCAACACCATTTATTGAAGAGACTGTTTTTTCCCCATTGTGTGTTCTCAGCATCATTATTGAAAATCAATTGACCATAAATGTGTGATCTCTCTATTCTATTCATATTTTTTAAGTAAATTATTTTGTGATGAGAAAGGTGGCAAAAATTCTGCATCATCTTTGATATGTAAGAAAAGGCCATTTGGGCACAGATTGGACCTGATTATTTCTCTTTTCAAGAAGGAAGTACCTTATCTCTGTTCTTATTCCAAAGTGACTTAATCTCTATTAATAATTTAGGCAACCAAACATTACTGATTGTAAGGGAAATCTGACTCTAGTCTGTCTGTACTGATCAAGAACTAGGACTACCTCATGGAGCTTTGGTAAAATAAATCTCAACAGCACTCACCAGACGAAGAAAGCTTTTCTTGAACTAGTTTAAGATACTTGGTTATCAGTTGAACACAAATAGTAATTAAAGTTTCAGGAATTGACATGTCTATAATTAGCTTCCTAAACTAAGAAGAACAAAAAATGAGTAGTTTGTTAATTCCTATTAGCCTGTGATAAACGTTATTATCTGGGGTTTTTTGGGGTCTGTTTTAAAAATTAACACTTGGGGTTTGATTTATAAAATTTATAAATTGGAAATTGAAATTACTGGATAAAATACAATTTATGTTTTAAAAACATTTTCAAGTGGAAAAAATTACAACTTGGCTGAATAATGATAATTTTTAAACTTAGCCTTTGAGTTCACTATTTAGAGTTCTCTGATAAATTGTTAGAGTTAGAAGTAGTGAGTTCATTGCTTGACTGAATAAATAATTCATATGGCACAAAAGCAGCTTTTCTTTCTCCTCAGTTCCCTTCTCCTCCATTATGTTCACTTTCTCTCTTTTAAAAGGCTCCTTTACAGCCAAATAGCAACCTTGTGTGAATGTGCAAGGACTTGGGCATAGTTTCAATGTTAGCTGAGTATCTGGAGTCATGGAAGAGAATTAAGAATCTGTCTTGAATGTATATTTTCCAGTAGCAACTGAAAAGAAATATAGTAATTATAAACTGCTAGACCTTACGCTTATGGTACAGTTGCCCTGGAAATATCTTTTTAGCAAAATAGGATTTTATTTCTGAATATAGAATCTTTCGTAGTGTCTGCCTCAAAACAAAATTAAGTTTTAAAATTGAGTAGATCATTTAATTTTTTCTAGTTTTTTCAGAAACTCTTTTTTTACTAGACTAAATAACTTTTCAGCATCAGTCTGATAAGCATAGAATTTTAAAAATTCTTTACTTGCTATTTTAGAATTCTTTATTTTCTAAGAAATACAAAGACTGTATTAGGTATTTATGTGGACTTCTTTTTTTCCTACCTTTTATTATAGCACCAACATTGGAATTATGCTAGATTATTTTCTCTCTGCTGTTTAAATCATAAGAGACTCTTTTATTGGGTCAGGGCAATTGTCTTTTTTAGCACAATAATCTTCTTTGACAATGTCACTACTGAAAATTGTGTTTATCCTTCATAAATTAACTACATCCTTATTTTTGTAATACATTATTATCTGATATCCTTTAGAGGTTAGCTAAAAATATTCCTTTAAGTTTGCATGTATTCAGCACATTTCATGGTATAACAAGACTTCTACAGTTATGTAACAGAAATTTAAAATAAAGCAATGGACTGTAATCCAGACTTCTGTTAACTGGAAATTTTTTATGAAGTAGTATTTTGCTGGTATACTGATACTTCACCAGTTACAATGTTTATCCTTAAAGAAGTTTCTAAATAAGACAAAACATTATGTTTAGTAAAATTCAGTGTGGTGTGTTTTACTGTATACTAATTCTTTATATAGTCCATAAGCATAATACATATTCTATATAATACATGTAAAGCATATAATCTGTAATACATAGGATACAAATCTAATATATGAGCTTTATTTTGATATAATCAGACTTTATTCTGTTACCTATTTGCGTTTTTCAAACTCCAAGTGTTGCCCTTATTTTCATAAGATTTAGTGTTTCAGTCAGTATTAACTTTATCCATAGTCATTGTGATTTTATGAAACATTGTGATTTTAAGTGCTGAACCATTTTTGATGTAAAATGAGTGTAACTATTAGGAATTATTCAAATTTAAGCTTTATGATTTTTCATAATTCTTTTTTTAAATTTTTTTAATTCATTTTTTATTATTATACTTTAATTTCTAGGGTACATGCGCACAACATGCAGGCTTGTTACATATGTATACATGTGCCATATTGGTGTGCTGTACCCATTAACTCGTCATTTACATTAGGTATATCTCCTAATGCTATCCCTCCCCCGTGTCCCCTCCCCACAATAGACCCTGGTGTGTGATGTTCCCCTTCCTGTGTCCAAGTGATCTCATTGTTCAATTCCCACCTATGAGTGAGAACATGCAGTGTTTGGTTTTCTGTTCTTGTGATAGTTTGCTGAGAATGATGGTTTCCAGCTGCATCCATGTCCCTATGAAGGACACAAATTCATCCTTTTTTATGGCTGCATAGTATTCCATGGTGTATATGTGCCACATTTTCTTAATCCAGTCTGTCACTGATGGACATTTGGGTTGATTCCAAGTCTTTGCTATTGTGAATAGTGCCGCAATAAACATACGTGTGCATATGCCTTTATAGCAGCATGATTTATAATCCTTTGGGTATATACCCAGTAATGGGATGGCTGGGTCAAATGGTATTTCTAGTTCTAGATCCTTGAGGAATCGCCACACTGTCTTCTACAATGGTTGAACTAGTTTACAGTCCCACCAACAGTGTAAAAGTGTTCCTATTTCTCCACATCCTCTCCAGCACCTGTTGTTTCCTGATTTTTTTAATGATTGCCATTCTAACTGGCATGAGATGGTATCTCATTGTGGGTTTGATTTGCATTTCTCTGATGGCCAGTGATGATTTTTCATAATTCTATTTCAGTAGTCACAAAAAAACAAAAATTTGGGTTCTTATTAGCCCGTTTAGTGCCAACACTGGCATTTTTGAAATACATTTCTAAGGAGGATGGTGAGTGTTTCACTTTACCAGTTGCTGCATGACAAGCCACCCCAATGTTTAATGGCTTAAAACATCAGTAATTCATTATTTCTCATAATTTTGAGAGTTGACTGAGTGAGTCTTCTGCTTTGCGTGGTCTTGGCTGGGGTGCTAGGAAAGAGGGCAGTCTGCAGTGGCCTCACTTACATGGCTAGCAGTGGATGCAGGCTGCTGGCTTGGAGCACAGTTGGGGGTGGCCTGGGTGCCTCAGCTCTCCTTAAGTGTGCCTTTCTGTGAAGTTAGTTGGGCTTCCTTACAACATGGTAGCTGGATTCCAAAAAGAAATGTTCCAAAGGCAAAGAAGCTGTAGCCTTTTAAAGGGCCATGTTTAGAAGTTGCTTAGCATTACTTCTGCCCATTCTGTTGATCAAAACAAGTCACAGGGCCAGCCTAGATAAACAGGAAGAGAAATAGGCTTCATTTGTTAAAGATGGAGTAGCAAGATTACACTGTAGAAGAGCAAATAGGATGGGATATATTGTTGCAGCCATCTATGGAAATGCAAACTACTGCAAGGAAGTGCAGTTTTTGCTGAGCATGGGTATTTGCCATTACCACATTTCAGAAACTGGTATAGTCAGGCCCACATGGATTTGAGCACTGGATTTACATACACTAGGGTCACTTAAGGGCCATCAGCCACTGTCTTCTCATCTGTATGACACTAGTAGTATCAACCTCACAGCATTGACAGTTAAGTGAGATAATTTGGAAGTACACAACATAGTGCTGGAAATTCCATTACTCCCATCTTGTTTCTTTTCCCATGTCCCTCATGTTTGATTGATTTTTATATTTGTGATTATAGTACTTAAAGGTATGTTTTAAAGATAAATCATAAATCATAATTTATCTAAAGTCTTTGTCTTACCAAGATAGTTCAGTAGTTCCAATCTGAATAAAGTTTATAACATTAGCATAATTTATAGATCCAATCTGAATAAAGTTTATAACATTAGCATAATTTGTAGATCTTCTAATACAAGCATCTAATGCTAGAATTCTTATAAACCACTGTATATAGGCTATTCACAATGTAATGAGCTACTAATTGGTAGAGATAAACAAGTGGCTATTTGCCATAGTTCTACATTCTATTCTACCTTCTATTTTGCGGAAAAATCTTACAACTTTCCTAAGCCATCTTTTTAGATCAATTCCAGAATGTGTTTAATATCTAATTGACAAGTCCCTAGCCAGAGAGATTGAGATACTGAATCAGAGAAAGAAGTCTAAAGAGATAATTTTCCAATGATCATTTCTAAAGAAGGAATAGAGATAAAATATTTTAAAACAGGTATTAAATAGTCGCAGTCAAAGGTTTGATTATGAGTCAGCTTTGTTGGTTTTAGTCTCAGTAGTCACCAGCACCACCAACCTGTCATTTTGGCAATACATAGTTTTGGTCACCAGGTGAAGGAGTCATAGAAAACCAGTACTACTACTTACAGAAAATGAACTGAAAGCACATGTCCTGATTTGTTCTTGAAGATAAGACTGAGGTGAATATTGCTTAAAACAGTATCAGCAAAATACAAAATCAAGTAAAATATTACATTAAATATAACAATTGAAAGAATGGGGATAGACATAAAGAAGAACTTTTGGATGCTACTGATTAGATATTAGAATAAGTTTCTCAGGAGAATATTTTAAAGAATTTAACAAATGGCAGTGTTATGAATTATGTGGGCAGTGCTTAAAGTGGGAACAGAGCAAAATAAGTGGATTTAGTTTTGTCAAGTGTGTATTCAGAGTTAGGGGGAACATTTTATTTCTTCTGAAACAATGATGTTAGAATCCCATTCCATCTTTTCATTTTCAAACACTGACTATAAGTGACTTTGGGAGAAGCTTTTACGTTTTATATAAAGCACTTTTTTTTTGTGCATAGCGCTAAGTGGGCACCTTTAAAATTACCTACTTGTATAGCAGTTAATTTAAAGAATATGTTCATACATATTACTATATTTTCTCGATTCTAAGAGCTCATCGATTATAAGGCACATTCTTTGATTTAATAACAACTTTTTAATGTCTCTTTTTGGAAAAATAGAACACTTTTCATGGGGGAGGAGGAGCATTTATCTAAGGATTATTATGAATTCCTTTGGGCCATAGTAACTGTAGCAAATGCTGCTTTTCCTGATCTTTAACACTTTTAGGATTGATAATGTCGTTCTGAGCCATGTCCAGGAATTACTTTGGCGAGGTTTCCATTTCCTATTTAATTAAAAATTTTTTTTTACTTTTTTTCTCTTGAAAGTCATCCAGAAGACTTTAACAGCCAGATATTTGGTATCTGCTCAGAATTATCACTTGTGAAACCTTCATTAAATATAATTCAGCCACATGTTACAGGAAGTTCTGCATATATAATAACTTTTTGTTTCAATGCTGCATTATACTGATCTTTAAAAAGACATTTTAAGAGGTAATTTACAGATTTAAAATGCAGTTAAAATTTAGCTGTGCATAGTTCTATTGATGCTGATAAGTGACCGAAGGTAAATTCTTGGTCATGTCTAAGTTCACACAGAGATACAATAATACACATGGATATAATACAAAGCATTATAGTATTTTGTGTAATGTCTCTTTTGTTGTCATTAAAAGTTCTTTTGATACCTTCGGTAAGACTCCTATTGATTTGAAAAATGTTAATGTGAAAAAATGTGCTTTAAGAGTTGAGAAAGTGAATTATTCCTTTTTTTCTCACAGCAGCTGTTTAAGGAAAACAGAGGAGGCATTGGATAATATTCTTATTAAGGTAAAGAATCTGGTTGTTTGAGACCTCAAGTCACATAGCAAGTAGTCCACCTGGAATTATGAACCAGGTGTTCAGGACTTCCAGATATTTGTGCTGTCTACTATGCTGCATTTTCAACAGTAATTCATTTATCTGTGGGTTAAATTCAATTTAATGAGACTAATTTATTCAACAAATATTTATTAAATGCTATTATTGCCAGTTATTGTGTTAAATGATAGTGTAAGACAATAAACAAGACAGATACCTTTCCTTGTCCTCACAAAACCTGCAGCTTTGGAAAAGACTAAAACTAAACAAATAATTACAACTAAGATGAACATTAAGGGAGAAATCATAAGATAATAGGAAAGAATATAACAGGCCGACTTAACCTGCTCTGGGATCATAGAGGAGTGTTGAATGTCAACTGAGGGTAGGACATGAGAAATAACTTTTGGGCTGAGATTGGAAGAATCAGCATGAGTTAGCTTAAGCCTAGGAATTAGGAGAAAGGTTAGGATGGAACATTGCAGGCAACAGAAATAGCATCTACAAAAGTAAAAGGAATAACTAAAAGGATTCCAGTGTGAGCATTGAAAAGGATAAGTAAATGTAAAGAAGAATGTAGGAAAGAGATTATGCGTTCTTCAGGATTTTTTGACCTATATCCTAAGGGATATTGGGAAGTCATGGAAAGGTTTTAAGCATTGGGGTATATACCATGATTAAATTTTTCATTTGAAAATCATGAGTCTGACTACAGTATATATAGATGCAATGTTGTTAGATGCTATTTCTGTAGGCCAGGTTGGAGATGACGGTTACAGCAGTTGATTTGGAGAGAAAGGAATAGATTTGAAATTTGGGATGTGGACAAAGCCTTGTATTTGACAGAAATATAAAACTATTAATAGTATTGTTATTGTTCTACCTATAGAATTTGATTGTAAGATTATCTCTAAAATACTTTCAGTAACTTGTACTTAATGTTAGGATGAAGTGATTATATTATAAATAGAATTTAGAAAACATCATTCTTTAAAAAATAATTTTTGAATTATGCTAATTCTTGTTATTGTTTGTTTGACTTCATTAAATAATATAGGGAGTATAGGGAGAACTTAGTTTTAAAAGACAAATTGACTTCCTAGTTTATACATAAAACGTAAGTACTTCTGTACACATATAATGTGTATATATATGTAGTGCAGGTCATCTTGTTTACACCACTTGTTGATGAATATCAGATTTGGAAGGTGACTTTTTGGGATTTTCCTGTTGGTTGATTGATTGAAACTTACATGAAGAATTTAATCCTTTTGTTTCAAATAGCTTTACTTTTTCATGATTATTCAAAGAATTTATTGCTGGATCATTGGCTCTAGAAATAGACTGCTGGTTAAATTAAAAGATGCCAGAGGAAACATTTTGGAAACAGACTTTACAAAATTCCTTATGAACTTCTGTACTTTCTTAACCAATCTTATTTCTTTCATGTGCCTATGGCTGTTATTAGCCTGTTGTATCAGGGATACCACAGTCAAGTACCTATAAGGGCCTTAACTATAAAGAATTAGGCCATTTAGGGAAATAATAATGAGACTGGAGAATCTGTGCTCATCTAACTGGGTAAAGGGACAGCTAATATTCTGTTCCATTGGATGGTGATCATGGGAGTATTCAGGCTGATTGTTACCCAGTATTTCAGTTTTTCCAAAGGATCCTAAAATACAGATTTTTATGTAAATTAGTTGGTAACTAATTCAGGTGTTTTTAAGATACTCTGTAACAATAACTCTACAGGGCAAAATCGGCCTGTAGAATATGTTTGGCCAATAGGCCTCTCTTTTATAGCCTTGACCTTATAGAAATCTTCAATATTTATTTAAAAGTAAGAGGTCAAAAGTATTTCTAGGTAAAGTGAATGCCAAAAGAAGGGAGGAAGGGAAGGAATAATTGAGATACTTTTTAAAAGAAGTACAAAACCAGTTATCTAGGTTATATTTTTAGTTTAAACTAAGTTCAGAAAGAAATTCACTGTCCTGAGAATAATTTTCCTATGCTTCAGAGCATACTTCTAGCAACTTCAGCCATCTGCATGTGTTTAACTGGGAACTCAGAGGAGGATGAGAATGCACAGGGCATGGAGAGCCAATGAATTGAAGATGAGAGTGTGGTGGTTCTCTGAAACTGTTGTGAGCAGAGTACAGCAGGAACAAGAGACAGTTGATATTGGAGCAAAATCATTCTGTAAGAACATAGCAATCTGAGTACATCATGGGCCCCTGAAAGCATTACTAGACTAAAAGCATAATTTTTTATACTGATGATCAAGAAGAGGTCATATTGGTACACTAAGATTGAATAACTCCACTCCCAATAGCAAATGTAGTACACAATCACTGTAGGAAATTAGGAAAATATACAAAAGGTAGCGTATGGTTTTTTTTTTAAAGCTAGGAATAGGTAAAATTCTAAGGTTTTCTAAAAGTAATTAAAATAGAACTTGGCAATTGTTAGTTTCCTAATAGCTAATTAGTTTCCAAATTAGTCTAATTTGGCTTAAATAAAAAGAATATTGGTTGGCTCACATAAGAAAGTACATATATTAGGATTAGTTATGCCAATGGCTCAGTGATTTTTTCAAGGACTCAGTTTGTCATCTACTCTATGCTTTATCCATAGTATTTCCTTTATCCCAGCACTGTAGTTGCCAAATGGCTGCTGGCTGTAATCAGGATTGTGTTTCCTCCTTCAGATCCAAAGAGAGAAGAATACACTTCTCTTGGCATTCTCATGGGTAATATATGTTCTTTTCCCTGAGAAGTCCTCATGCACTCCTGCCCCTAACTTGCTCCTTATTGTCCTAAATTAGCTTAATTCTAAATATGCCTAAACTAATCATTGGCAAAAGGGATGAGCTTACCATAATGGATTAGATTAATGGTCTACCCTTGCAGCTCAGGACAGTCAGCTTAGCCTGAGGCACATTGACTACTGGGAGAGATGTGGATATAGAAATCCAATCATGGATCATTAGGAAGAAGGAAGCCTTGGATAGGCACTTAGCTTGGTCCACCATGGGTGCATTAAGGATTGTGTATTATGTCTTTTACCTACATGAAACACCACCTTCCCCTATCAAGCATGTAAGTATGAAGTCAAGTCCCGGTCAATCTACTCTCTGTCTCCTGTGTTTCAAGCACTCTCGTTAGCAGAGCTTGTGTAGCTTTGGAGTTGAATAATTTTTTTTTTTCCAAAAATTCTCTTCTCATTTAACAGACACCTATCTGTACAGTAAACTATGTGGACCATAAATGGAACCAAGCTAGTTTAGGAAAATACAATTTCTTAAATAAATTACTTTTAAAAAGTATATTTTCTTTCAGCTCTTCTCTCCAAAGGTGTTTTGTATCATAACCTCTGTAGTAAATAGTGTCATCCTTATTGTCTGATTGTAAAGGTGAAGTATAATTTATGGGATAATTTACAAAGCAAAAAAGAAATACTTATTTTTAAAGTTTAAAATTTTTCTGTGTAGAAAATACTATAATAATGCATGATTTTAAGAATCTGTTATTTTGGCTAAAATATTTAACCAGCCAACCATATATCTTATTTCTTTCAGTTGCTAGATTTCTGAATGTTAGCCAAATATTTTAGTATCTGGGTCACATAGTCATTACAAACAAATCTAGGCCAAAATGGTTTATGCTTCTCAGTTGCCAGCTCAGTTCTCTCTTTGACTTTTTATTATTTGTTTCTCTTTGAACTAAACTTTATTTACTTATATTAGCACAGTACTGTGTTAATTCTTTGTGTGGAACTGGTCTTCTTGTGTCATTTTGCCCTAAGTCAAGGAAACAAATAAATGACTGTGCTCTTGGCTGTTATGTTTTAGAATTGTTACTGTACAAAAGGTCACACATGTTAAATTACCTACTGCAGTGCTAATTATTGTGAAACCTTGTTCAAAATGTCTGTTTTGGCACTTCTACTGTAACAGTTTTTAAAGATCCAACCTGTGTGCATTTTGGTATTGAAATCCTCAAAACTCCTAAAGACCCCATGTTAATTTAAAATGCAAAGTTGTTTCACCTTTTAATACTAGATGAGATAGCTTTTTTCTTAAAGTAAAATGAGAAGTCTTATGTGTTATAATAATAGAGGTAAGGGCAGGGAGAGAGAGGGAAAGAAGAAAGGAGTACATTGGAGTAACAGAAATTCCACCTTCATTTATAAAGTGCTATAGGCTCTAAAATTCCATTCTGAAATACTGTTCTGACTTTGAAAGGGGTATGTTTAGTGCCAGCTTCTGTTAACACAGGAACCATAGTTTTTCTGTTGTTAAAACTAAGAACTTTATGCCTTTTGGAATTTTAAATATTTTTTCTCTATGTTTATAATGCTTTTAATTATGTTTACTATTAACTGATGTTATTAACTATGTTTATCATTTGTACACTCTATTCTGTTTGAAAGTACAAAGTGATACCATAGATACTTCCTGAAGTTTTCTAGAAAAATCAATTTTTTTTTCATCTTTATTCATAGCATCATTGTACATTCAGTTAGTAAAATTTCCAGATAACAAACACCTATCTTCTTTGATTGCTAGAATAGTTAATCTCAACCCTTCTTATTATAAAATATCATAGTGACTCTGGATTGTTGATGAAACTTTCTTAAGACAGTGTCTTCAGCAAGACACTACCTCAGGGCTACTGAAGTATGTCATAGGGCCGTTTGTCCTTTCAAAAACAATTCTCAGTAGCTATTGTTGCTTTGCATTTTTATAAAGTGTCTGTTTTTTCAAAGCTTGATATTAATTCTTATAGCTACTAGTGTGCAGAGAAGGGTGTCTGTGAATAAAGTAAGAGAAAGAATGTTCATAATAGGTTTGAAGAGCACTTCAATGAGTAAAGTACTTGGACTTTACAATGTTTGCTTTTACTTCACTAAGTCCTGCCCTGTGCCCCTCCCCCTGTCCCTTTATACCCTAGCCTCTTTTTAACATGGTACTTGGCAATGTTCCAGGTAGTTATTGTAAGAAGGATGAACTTAGACTTGGAGCTAGACAAACATGAAGGGAACTAAAACAGTATAATTTAATAGCTGTGGGACCTTAAGCAAGTTCACAGCTGTAAAATGGGTTTGTATATACTATCTCTCAGGGTTGTAAGGATTAAATATAATAGATCTAGTTTAGGAGGTATTTTAACAAATGCTATTCCTTTCCTTATACTTTAAGATAAATGACGCACTACTTTGGAAATGGCATTTGCCTATTTTATTATGATGCTATAAAGTTTAAAGCGTCAGTATCCCTAAAATATGATAGCTGTTAAGCTCTCTTTAATTATTCGGAAATGAATAGTATGTGACAAGATATTATGGTTAATTTGGTGGATCAGATGAATAAAATGTGCTGAAATATTTTGGAGACTGAAAGTATAAAATTAGATGCAAAAAAATACAGGTTTTTTATCCAGGTCTAATCATGTTGAAATATTTTATTAATATCCTCAGAGAGTACGTAAATTAGTGAGTTATTTTTTTAATGCAACGGTAAATACCTAGAAACCATGTATACACTTAAAGTAAAATTTCACAGAGTTCTGAGGGCCATTTTGCATTTACTAGTGCCACAGTAGTGGCATTAGAGTGAGCTGCAGTAACCTGAAACAGTACAGCATGGATGCTCTAATAAATTGCGTGTCTGTTATTATGGAATTTTATAACTGTTCATACCTTTTATTTAATGCATTCACAGGTCAGATTATAGGATATTTTTCATTTAGTAAGTATACTAAATCCATACCTTATACCATTGAGTTTTGGTAGTACCAGAGGGAAAAAAGAAGAAAAGCATGGCCTCTATCTTTAAGGAACTGTTTAACAGTCATATGAATCACTTGATTGAGAAGATCCATATTTGTAATATAATGAATTCCACAAAAATTGCCTGTTAAAAATTTTTGAAAAAGTGGGGGTGAGATTGAATATACCTAAGCTTTATTGTTGATTTTTGTTGGCCAGGCCAAATTTGTGAACATTTTACATTATCAGCTGTACTGAAATACATTTGTATGCTCTACTGAATATAGGAAACATAATTTAATATTTAATTTAAACTCCAGATTACTATCATTTATAGGCATTCTATGCATTAAACTGTTTTGCCTCTACTTTCTTCCTCAGTAACACTTTTAGGGCATTTTGATGCATTGGAAAGAAAAGGCAGTTGCAAGCTGCTGGCTCTAGCAAATCAGAGCTAATCAACCTGAGGATAATGTTTGCACTTTCCCACTTCCAAGTCTTTGATCAAACTGCTCTCTGCCTTTGCTACCACTACCACAGGTTGGTCCTTTCCCCCTAATCTAAACTCTCTCTGACTAGCCCTGAGTTTACTTTTTATAGCTGTCACTGTCTACCATCTCCTTCATCTTGAATATACCAGGACAGACTGGGACGTTCCAGAAAAAAACAGACATAATACTTAAGTCGTCTTTGCTACCTAATTTGTCCTCACTGCCAATTAGTTAATTTATTTTTTACTTTTTGTTTTATTGAATTTTGTAAAGACAGGGTCTTGCTGTGTCACACAGGCTCCTCTCAAACTCCTGGACTCAAGTAATCCTCCCACCTCAGCCTCTCAAAGTACTAGGATTAGAAGGCGTGAGCCACTGCGACTGGTCATAATTTAAATAATCCTTTAGATTCCTGTCTCTGTCCATTTTCAAAGCCAGGGTTACACTATCATAACATACCCCATGATGCACACCATTGCTAAAACAATCTTCCTGAAGTACTAATTAGATTTTTGAGCAGAGAATAAAACCATCCTTTCCAGCGTTGGCAAATACTCAATGTACTGTTCTGAAATACCTGTAGTACTTCCAAGTTTCTGCTTTGTGCTCACACTGTTTTCTTTGACCTGAAATGCAATTTCTATCTATAAAAATCTTAGTCATTATGAGGTCTAGCAAAGATCTTTTTCTTCTATGAAGCCTTCCTATCGACCCTAACTAAAATCTCTTCTCTGAGTTCCCAGCTTATAAGCTGGAGCAAGACTTCAGTGATCCTTGGAAGAAAGTGGGAGGTTATTTTCCCAATGAGATTCCAGGAAAGTTTAATGTCTTATAGTTCAGTCCCCTTTAGTGTTCCACATACAGTTAGTGCTCAAATATTTGATAATTGACCTACTCACAAATTTTTTTGTGCGAAATTGCTTGCTATTCTCTATCCAAGAAGTAATGAAGTGTATAAGCTTCTTCAACTCTTTGTTGAGCCCGGGTCTCTTACTTATTTCTGTATCCTATCTACTCTTGAGTAGTAGGGTCATCGGAAAGCAACCACTGGCTTTGGGGATAAGTTGTGTGTATTTTGGAGGAGGAAGTAAAGGTGTTACTGGACTTTTAAAACAAGCTTTTTCTGTTTTAAAGTATTTTGCTTCCCGTTAGTATATTTATAAGATGATATTGGTATATGTAGTGTCTTGGCTATTTATTCCCCTTTCTCTTTAACACAATATTCTCGAACTTTGGTGTGATACTGAATTAGAATCTCTAGGAGTGTGGCCTAGGACTCTACACTTTTACTAAGAATCAGTTGAGATGCTTATGAAGGTGGTGGTAGTAGTGATAATGGTAGTGATGATGATGATAATTGTAATAGCTGTGCTTTTGAAGGCTTATGATGTACTTACTGCACTTTTCTAGGCAGTTTGCAGCTATTAACCTAATGTTCACAGCAATCCTATGTAGTAATATGCTATTATCTTCATTATACAAATGGAGAAACTGAGGCAGATATAAATTAAGTAACTTGTCACCAAAACAACTTTCTTATAAATACGTCAAGAATTCATGAAAAGGATGAGGCATATTTTTTTGGTTGATAGTTTTTAAACTCACTTTCTAAAGGATTGCTTTAAGTAATGTGAATAATATGAATGTAAACTGGTTCTTATATAAGTTGAAATAGCAATATGCCAACTCTATATAGAATAACAACTAGACCTAAATATAGATACTTGCTCTTGCTTTTAGGAAACCTGTCACAATTCTTGGTGAAAAAGTAGGCATGCACCCAAAAACTTAGAACATTGAGGAAACTTTTTAAATAATTACACTTTCTAAAATACATGATATTATATATATAGTCATCCCTCAGTATCCTCAGGTGGTTGGTGCCGGGACACCCTCAGATACCAAAATCCAAATACTGTGCCATAGTATTTGCATATAACCTATGCATATCCTCTCATGTACTTTATTTATTTATTTATTTATTTATTTATTGAGACATGGTCTTGCTCTGTCATGCAGTCTTGAGTGCGTGCACTGGTACAATCATGGCTCACTGCAGCCTTGACCTCCTGGGCTCAATCCTCCCACTTCAGCCTCCCAAGTAGCTGGGACCACAGGCACGCACCACCATGCCCAGCTAACTTTTGAACTTTTTTGTACAGATAGAGTTTCATTGTGTCGCCCAGGCTAGTCTTAAACTCCTGGGCTCAAGCGATCTTCCCACCTTGGCCTCTCAAAGTGTTGGGATTACAGGCGTGAGCCACTGCACCCACCCATCCTCTCGTGTACGTTAAATCATCTCTAGCTTACTTATTATAACTGATATAATATAAATGCTATGTAAATCGCTGTTATATTGATTTTTATTTGTATTATTTTTTGTTGTGTTGTTTTTTAAATTTTTTCTGAATATTTGTGTGTGTATTGAGATGTTACTTTGTGATCTAATGTAATTCAGGTAAAACTCATTAAGCATATATTGTCTGTTTTAGTAGCATAATTCTTGGTTTTATATGCTAAAATATTTATCTTTTTAATAATAAATGATAAGAATATTTTATACCCTTTTAGTTCATAGACTATGGGAAGTGGAGTAGGTAGTGAAAGAGGTGACTGTGGTGGTAGTATGGTGGAAGTAATTTGTTTAACATCACTGCCTGTCCAAAATAGTTTTGATGAATGATTTTAGGTGTTGCCTAGTAAGTGCTTTGACTTTTGAAACCAGTTGAACAAACAAGCATGTTGTGCTTTACTAGAAACATCTTGTAAGTTCTGATTCTGAATAGACAATGGAATCTAAATTGAGTTAGTGGAGGACATATCTTTACAACTAAATCTAAAGTGTTTCAACTCTTTCTTTTTTTAATCTCCTGTTTATTTTTCTTGTAAAATTAATATTTTTGATTGACCAATCATAATTGCATACATTCATGGGGTACATTGTGATGTTTTGATATATGTATACAATGTGATGTGCTTATGCTAATTAACATATCTGTCACCTCACCTGTAATATTTTATAGTGAGACGTTTGAAATTTACTTTATTATTTGAAATACTTAACACATTATTATTGACTCTTGTCAACTTGCTACGCAATAGATCTCAAACTTATTCTTCCTCTCTATCTGAAACTTTGTACCCCCTGATCAACTTCCCCCACCACCCTCCTACCCTAGCCTCTGGTAACCATTGTTCTATTCTCTACCGAATTCTATGAATTTAGCCTTATTAGATTCCACACATAAGTGAGATCATACGGTATTTGTCTTTCTCTGCCTGACTTATTTCACTTAGCATAATATCCTCCAGATTCATCCATGTTGTTGCAAATGACAGAATTTTCCCCTTTTTAAATGCTGAATAGTATTCTGTTGTGTTTATGTACCCCGTTTTCTTGATTTCATCCATTGATACACACCTAGGTGTTTCCATATCCTGGCTATTGTAAATAATGCAACAATGAACATAGGAGTGCGGATATCGCTTTGACATATTGACTCCAGTTCCTTTGGATATATAACCAGAATTGGGATCACTGGATCATACAGTAGTTCTATTTTTAGTTTTTTTGGGGAAACCTCCATACTATTTTCCATAATAGCTGAACTAATTTGCATTCCCACCAACAATGTACTTGTAAGAGTTATCTTTTCTCCACACCCTGTCCAACATTTACCTTTCATCTTTTTAATAAAAGCTACTGTAACAGGTATAAAGTAATATTGCATTGCGGTTTTAATTTGTAATTCTCTAGTAATTAGTGATGCTGAGCATTTTTTCTTGCACCAGTTGGCTACTCATGTGTCTTCTGAGAAATGTCTGTTCAGGTTCTTTGCTCATTTTAAAAAATTGGGCGATTTGTTATTTTGTTATTGAGTTGTTTGAGTTTCTTAAATATTTTAGATATTAACCCCTTGTTAAATGTATGATTTGCAGATATTTCTTTTTATATATCCTGTTTACAAATTTTCTGAACTTCTCTTGCTGCTCATTTATATAAAGTTGGGATGAGTTATGTCACCTGAAGCAGTCAAGATAAGACTGTTTCTACTGCTATCCATGTGGCAGGCTTACTTTGTTACCCAATTCAGTGAAAAAGGGTGCCAGGATGTGAAAGAAAAATAGATGTGATGCCATGGAACATTCTAGGGAATTATCTTTTTTAGAGAGAATTTTGATTAAAATTTTGCATATTTTTAAAAACCCCTATTCTTAGTCTGAAGAGTTGGATATAATGCTGAGTGTGTGTCTTAAAGCTAATAGTATAAAAAGAGAAGTATAAAATTTAAATTAATCATACAACTTTCTTTCCCTAACTTTATGAATTGATTTTTTGCAATTTCTGGAGCTAACGTGCTGAATGTTTGAAACTGAGTATGTAGGTTAAAAAGTTGAAATTTTCCTAATAAAATTATATCTCTTTCTAAGGTATAACAGTTTCTTTCTTTGATTGTAGTAAAAGGAGCATCTGTGGTTCTTCAGAGGTTTTAATTTTGCTGCCAGCTAGTTGTGTGACTTTGGGTAAATAATGTCACATGACTGGACCTGTTTCTTTATTTGTAAAATTGTGTGTGGTGTTAAATTCCAAGACTGTTTTTAAAAATGTTTTTGTAGAGACTGGGTCTTGCTTTGTTGCCAAGGCTTGTCTGAACTCCTGGTTTCAAGCAGTTTTCCCCACTTTGATCTCACAAACTGTTGGGATTATAGGCATAAGCCTCCATGCCTGACCAAATTGTAAAACTCTTATAATGGATGAGTAGAATATAGTTAAGATTATATAAAAACACAAGTCACTTCATGATCATCATCTGCTGGAATATGAAACCAGCTTTCTTGTGTAGATATGTTATCAGCAATGTTATTCACACCAAGAGGATCATTCTGTGGTTTTTAATTCATGATTTTGTAATCTGATAGTGACTTTTCATTATGTCTCCTGATTTAAAATTAAATTACAGCCATTATGATTGGAATCATTGGGAAGAGTTGAAATAAACAATTTAGAATTGTTTCTGCCATACTGAAGGCCTGATTTTGGGGGGTGTGGGGTTGATGGAGGAGATATCTCTATGTTCTGTAATTTCATTTGACTAAGGAATTTACCTTTGGTCTTCTTCCAGAGTGAGGACATGAATACTTCCATAGCTGTATTCCGTATTAATCACAGTTTGCTTTGTGGGTTTCATTAGGCTAAATAAGAAAAACGTAGTTATATATTTTCTGCTTTAAAAATGCTTCTTGTTATAAAGTCTTCTCAGATCAGTTCCACATGTGATAAACCTATTCAAACTATTAAACTGCCCCAATGTGCTTGCTTCTTTCTTGGAAATCTATCCATTTCTGTGTCTTTATGTACCACTCACTCTCCCCCATCATGTTTTAGGTTATAAACTCCTTTCCTTTGTATCTCATAGCACCCAGGAAAGAACTTTGTTAGTCTCTGAATAGTTTACAAATGTTATTGCTATTGAGATTTTTGGATTTAAATTATTGGAGTGAATAGACTAATGCTGTTTCTAGTATATCTAACTGGGGGTCGGTGTTATTAACTCAAAGACACAACAGTTTAAGCTCTAGGCTTTGTTTCTGAAGTCCATTTTTCTTAATCATAAGCCGATTATTCACTTTATATTATCTTATATAATGCCTTGGTATCAGGTTATTGATAGGTAAACATCAGGAATAGGTTGGATAGATACGCATGCATGTGTACACATGCACATGTATGTGAAAGAGAGAGAGAAGGATTACACATAGAATATATGAGAATTTGAGGTGTGTGTAATGTTTATAACTCAACTGAGTCTTACATAGCTGTCTAGTTATGTACACTTAATTTTGGATCTTTTATAGTTAAAATTCAGAAACAATTTTTAAGGAAGATAAGGACATGTTTTTCTTTCCTTCGTGTTTTCAGTTTAGCTTTATTTGATTGTATTTTTGCTAAAGACTTGAATTGTCAATAATAACTATTGAAATGAGCCAACTTATAGCTGAGCACAAATTATGTTAGGGCACTGAGATATATCTTAACATTTGGGAATAATTTAAGGTGTCTAATATTTAAGAACGATCAAAACAGACTGTACAACCCAATAATCATAAAGCCTATGGTCGAAAATCATATATAATTGACAGGCCCTATGAAGAGCAGCCGTAAGAATCAAGAGAAAAAGAGTCTAAATTGGAACAGAAAAGGAGCTGAGTCATTTTTGTACTATAATTAGAAGTTGGTAACCATAAATTTTGTCAAAAAGTATCATGATCAGGCAGGGTTACACTAAAGTGTAACCTCTAACTTCTTGTAGTATATAGTTTTACAATTAGTTGATGATTTAATAAATATAAATATTGATGATACTGTCAGAGTGTTTCCAGACATTACAGTTAGCTTTTAGGTGAAGGCAGTGCTTGACAGAACCTAGGTTTGTGACTCTATAATTTATTATGTCATCTAATACCATCTTTATCATGTATTAATTTGGGTTATAGGATAATTGGGGTAACTTTTTGGTGAGGGATTGAGATTTTCTTAAAAGCATTTTCAGAAGATACTAGAATTTTATGGGATTCTTTTAATATAGCATGTCTTCTCAAATATAATATTAGGACTCTTTGAACAGGAGGTAAATCATATTCACCTTATTTTCCAGTTTAGAATTATTGCTGTTATCAGTTGGTGGGTGTGGGAACAACTTAATAAAGTTTGGGTAATTTAGTTTTCAGTTTAAATTCTCAACTGGCAATTGGCCGAAAACTCCCATCTGAAGACATGATCATCCAAATGTCATTTTGTGATTTGGCTACTGTCTGCTTGATATAGGAAAGCACTATCAAGAAAGACTATTGGAGTGACTATCAAAAGGAAGTCAATGGTAAGAGTTTTCATTTAAATTCTGTGTGTGTGTGTGTGTGTCTGTGTGTAAAGCCTACCAATTTATTATATTTGAATTAAAATTTTAGAACTTTTAAAATCTAGGACATAATGACAAGTGTTTGAATTTTATATGTCTGTCACTTATATTTTAATAAAATATATGCAAAGAATGGTTTTATAGATAAGAGATTTTACATACTTAATGTTTATAAATAGTATAAAAGTATGGAAAATCAATTATATAGTTCATGTGTGGTTTAAAAATTCAATTTTTGTAGTTTTATTGTAGTTATTTAAGATAATGTATTACAAATATTGCTTTACTGAAGTTTAACTTTTAAAAAATTTGTACTAAACTGAGTTTTTCTGTTCAGTTTCATAAGTGCTTCTTAAAGTAGACAAGTTTTGCAGTAGTATGTTGAATGCTGTTTTGTTTTTTACTTTCATTGCAAAATAGGAAAGAAAAAAGTATAATATATGACAAAATCCATTCAGTTTAACAGTAATTCTTTAAAAGTGTGTAATTGCTGCTATACTTTGGTGGAAACTATTGAATTTGTAAGATTAGACGTTTATACTGTATACCCAAAACAAAGTGGAGTAGCTGTTCATAGTATGGTACAGAATCAAATTTTGGTGATAGAATCAGACATCTCCCTCCTGCCTTACACATACTCCCACTGAGAAAATAATTTCTAAATTTGGTTACTTTTTCATATGCTTCAAATGACCTTAAATTTATATTTTTCTCCTGAATATATTTGATTCCTGCATATCCCTTTTTTTGGACGTCTGTGTCCAATCAGATCCATGATTAGTTACATTAACTTTGGACAAGAATGGAGGTAGGATCTTAGCAAGTTTGAAATCTTTAAGATTGTTGTCTATCTGAGATTATTCCAGCGCGTCCATGGACATAGTAGTTTTGTGATAACAAGATGATGGCTGATGAAGATTAGCATATTAATAATATATTATAATTCTATTAACCATTCTATTGTCAAATGTGTGATTTTTGCGATTCACATAGTTGGAGTAATTTTTCATGCCCAATTAGAGATGTCAAAATTATGTTAATTGAATCTGGCCATGTTCTTAGCTGCTTTCTAGAGCTTAATAACAAACATATCAGGAAGAGCTCTTGTGACAAGCACCCAGCACAGCATCTGTCATTATGTAATCATTCCAATGTTTACAGTGAACTAAGTACTTGAGATGGCAACATTCATATTTTAGTCCATCTGTCTAGTAATTCATATTTGTATAGTCTGTCTACTATGTGTCATCCATTTAGGTAGATGCTGAGAATAAAATGGTGGGGTTAAAAACAGATATTCCCTAATTGTTACTGAACTTCCGGTGCCAATGGTGATTACAGTGTAGGTATAATTACACACCGCAACTGGAACCAATACTGTGAAATGGCGTAAGTTTCTACAAGGGTAGGAACAATAAAGTTAGTGTATAAATAAAGCATAGAACCTACACATTTATTTATTAGAGTGAATTGATAACTTGCTTTTCAACTTTTAAAGTTAATTCTATTAATATCTGCTAAGCTAGGCATTAGAAAGACTAAATTCTAACCATAGAGAAATACATTTTTATGCTGCTATTCTATTTTCTTAGATTTCTTAAGAATTTACAATAAAGCCCTGTCAAAGCAGCATGCTTATGTGAGAATTTCACTTATGGGAGAGTTCTTATAGGATTTCAAGAAGGAATGCCCTGAAGAGGGACACTGATTTCCTCAACTGAACTTAAAATTGTTACATGCAGACATTTTTAAAGGTAGTATACTTTTTTCCTTAATCAAGTCAACTTTATCTCTTTTTTAAAGAAGGGAATGTAACATTTATGTTTTTCATATACACACACGCAGAAGCATACATGTCGATTACGTTTTGGAAAATAAAATCCAAAGAGCATTTGGATATCTGAATGTTTACGCTTCATCTCTGCAGTGACTTACAAATTTAGCTTTTTTCTGGATATACTCAAAGTCACCAACCTGAGTTCAAGTATTCTGATTTGAAGGTCTCCACTTAGAGAACTAGGCAGTCCCCCTTGTCAGTGCTAGGAGAAAGATGTCCTTCCCATACCTTCCAGAGTGTCTTGAAGAAATACTCCTTCCTGGGTAACGTGCCTCGGAATGTACGTGGTATTCATTTTTCTTTGACAGCTCTTTTTGGTTCTGTTTAAGTGGCTTTGATGGGCTTACGATGCCCAGTGAAGAATTTGGTATTTAGCCCCAAAAAGATATTTAAAACACATAATTATGTAAATATTGCAGATGGAGGATGATACATAGCATTTCTTTTATTGAAATGAATTTGAAATAACTTCTTTCTAAAACAAAATTCTACCAATAGTCGTCAGTTTTTAACTATATAACTTCTCAATATAGGAAACAATCAATGTCTGATTGGCTGTGTATGTTGGAGTATAATGCCTTTTGTTTTGAATTTGGGAGTTTCTACTGTCAGAAGAAAGGAGTTGTGAATTACAATGGTGTTAGAAGAAATGAATTGGAAGTTTGAATGAGAAAAATTTAAATAAAAGTTACTGTTTAAAGATATGGAAAGGAAAATAATGTTTTAGTTCAATATGAGAAAGAACCTCTTAAATGTAGAAAATAAAATGGGGTGTCTTTCTACATCCATTCTTAAAAATTTGGCAGAAGTTACAAAGAAGTTACAAAGAAGGAGTTCCTGCTGGTATAAGTCACAAGGATTATTTAAAGGAAATTTATGTTACAGCTTGTAAAATCATGATATTGATAATTATTAATATGTAAAACTTTATGTGAAATAGGTATTACGAAAAATATTGAGCTACTATTTATAGTGAGATCATTATTTTTTAAGTAAATTTTTAGTAAATTTTAAGTAAATTTAACAGATAGAATAGCAAATCACATTTATTCATTCAACACATTCTTACCAACAACCTGCTATATGTCAGTCATTGCACTAGGCATGGCATAGTCATAAATAAGACTGATGTGATTCCATAGGTCTTGCAGGGAACATAGACATTAAGCAAGTAATTATAATAAAGTATAGTGGCTTATGATATTATAAAAACAAAGCAGTCCTTTCTTAAGGATATCTTGAAATTGATCTGTAGTATATTAATTTTAATCCGTTCATATTCCTCATGAAATGAGATTGTTCATTTTGATGTAAAAATTAGACTGACCTTCTTTACAGTTAGTAGAGACTGAAAAAGTCTTATTATTTGTATAGCTTATTTAAAATGAGAAACTGCTGTGGAAAGATCTGCAAGTTTCTGAGATACCAAGAAATGTGAATACGAGCAGAACAAGCACATAATGCCTGTCATGCATATTATATACATTATAAATGTCATTTAAGACAATTATATGGAGCAGTTTTACATTTAAAACTACCAAGTTGTAGTAGTTAAGAAGTTGGGCTCCAGAGTCATACTGGTTGGGTGTGAGTGTTAACTCTGACACTTACCAGCTTTTCAATCTTAGGAAAGCTGCATAACTCTACTGTGCATCAGTTTCCTTACCTGTAAAATGGGGATAATAAGAGTATATATCTTGTGAAAAAATACATTATTTGATATATAAAAATGCTAAAAGAGTAGCATATGGAAAGTGCATAGAAAGGGCTCCAAATGTTGTTTTAGTTAATAATAACAATAATGATAATTTCTTCATTGAAGTGCATAGAAAGGGCTCCAAATGTTGTTTTAGTTAATAATAACAATAATGATAATTTCTTCATCTTGAAAATATCCTACTTCATTCATAAAGTTGTGCCAACTGAAATAATTGCAGATGGTGCTTAAAATACATACAATATATATTTCAGAGTGGTATGTAAAGAGCTTTTATTATTACTGCTAAACAAAAAAGAAAGTCTGTGAAATTCTCATCTAAGCTTTGGGACCTCTGTAGCTGAATTTCAGCAGTCACTCAAAGGCTTTCTAGAGATGCCATCTAGAGATACTTTATAACCTAGTGCCTTTTTTTTTTTTTTTTTTTGCAATACAGAAATTTTTGTTTTCATTTCAAGATGCTGAATGAGAGAAAATTATTTCAATACAAGTATGGTTTCCCATGACCACAATTAGTTATAATGTAACCAGTCAACAGTTGTCTATTGAAAACCACTAGTTATTAATATAGTGTCGTGGTAGCCTAAAAGAATTACGCTATCATTCTACTTAGGCCCTAGGGAGACAAGAGCCATGTAAAGAATACTTAAAAGCACAAAATCCGAGACCTAGTTCCTGCTGTGCCACTAATAAACAGAGTTATCTTAGATATACAAACCTGTAAAAATTATGAGGCCATCTTAGCATCTCAGTACCCTTATTATGTATGTCGTGTGTATACACACATGGCCATCCAATATTCCTTTTCCAAATTCAAATGAAAGGAATTCATTAGGGTTGTTTTAATTTCCAAATTTACTGAGTAAAAGAATTCTGTTCTAAAAATTATTTTGTATAATGCCTTCAAATTGAGTTTTACATGTACTATTTCAAGGCTTCTCAGATAGTCCCACATAAATTATCTAGTGTTTCTGCATCATTCTATGATCTTTTCATTAATGTCAAGTGTAATGTTTTTTAACTTCACAAGGGAAACATGAAATTCCTTTAGTGTGCCTCATTTTCAGACATTTTCTTGTTGATTAAAATTCCTTTTTTAAATAAAGTTTCAACATTTACTAAATAATTTTTTTACCTTTGAATTAACTTTTTATAAATGAATAATGACAGCAGTCATTACAAACTCTGCTGTTGGCAACACTAGAGGGCATTTCTAGTTCTTGAAATAGTGTCATGAGTTCTCAGAATAATTTACCAATTCATTAAACAGCAGACTAGCATTTTAAGGGAAAGGAACTAAAACAAGCACGATAGATATATTATACATATATATACTATGTATATATTATGAATAGATAATATAAATATATATAATATATACATTATATGATGTATGGATAATACATATATATTGGATGTATGTATACACACGTCTGCTTTACCAGATGTTCTCACTGAATCACTACTCCTCAAAAGGCAGGGGAGTATTTGTGATCTGCTCATTGAAGCACCACTGTATTATCCAGTTGTGTATTAGTGTCGTGGAGGTCTGTGCTCTGATAGGTTTAGCATCAAGTGAACATTGAGTAAAAAATGTGTATGTATATACTCATACATGCATACATACATACTCATCAGAAGTTAGTTGCTGTGATTATTGAACTACTAGATGCTAACATAGTCATAATTAGAATAATTTTTCAGATAAAATATGAGAGCTAAACTAGATGCCCTTTATAGGCTTAGTAGAAGATTTAAGAATACCTCTGTTTTGAATTACTGTATTTTAAATGTTAAAATATTTGCAAGGAGTTTGAATGCAAACATTTTTAGGAAAAGGATATAATTATATAATGTTAAATATATAATATTAAATATTAACATGCAATGATATGAAAGAAGACTGAAGTTTATAAGAAAATTCAATTAGCATAAAGAAAAACTTTTTTTCCTGGGAGGATTTGCTTACTGTGGTGTATTGGGGAAAAAAATCTTACATATCATTAAGTAATCATTAACTCGGTAAAAGTAAAGTCAAGGACCAACGAAAATAACCTAATTGTTGTGAAAATAAGGTGACAAATAGACAATCCCATCTTACTCTGTAACATACTTTGTATAAGAGGGGATACATGATAACCACTAGAACAGTGGTGGATCTGCAGGTGGTAGGTACATAAGGGGTATAAGAAAGTCTTTCTAGTTCAAATGTATTTCTACCATGTACTTTACCCAGTAGAAATGCATTTACATTTTTAAGAGGAGCGTATAAATCCAAATATCTCTGTTGATACATATACCTATCATTTACTTAAATACCTGAGTACCTACTAAGTATAAAATACCCTGTTATTTTATGTTTAGCACAGTGAGGCTGTAACAGTTTACACTCCTATTATGTAGCTGAGACCAGTTGGTCTCTTTTAGAGAAGGGAGTATCAGTTAGTTACAGAAGGACTCATTTGAATCATGAGATAATTTGTGAGAATGCATACCCAAGTAATATGCTTTAATAAAATCAGAAGGCAGCATGCTTTTGTTGAGAAATGGAGGTAGGAAGGTATCAACATAAAATAACCTTCTTTGTATTGGTTCAATGTACCCCATAAACTGTCATCTCTTTTGTTTGTTTGTTTTGAGGGTACAAATTATTTCGTTTTCTGATATTCTCTTTCCTAAAGTGTTGTTGGACTGAAACTTAACAAATTCTTCCCCCCCCATATATATGTATATACACACACACACATATATACACACATATATGTATTCTTTCTACAAACACACAGCAATAGTATGTGCAAGTCAAATTTAATTTTAAGATGAATCTTTTAAAGCATGGGTGCATCTGTGCCAGTCACACACAGGGCAGTCTGTCATATCTTTTGCATCCTTGCTTTGTATTGGTTGTGAATGTTCGTTATGTAGTAGGGTAGGTAATTCCATTTTTACTTGTACTAGAATATATCTGGCTTAATAGATGATGTTCCAAAGGCTTGAATTAAAAAAAAAAAAAAAAAAAAAAAAAAAACTTTAGTGTAAAAAATTTCAGACATACACTTAAGAGAGACTAGTATAATAAACCCCATGGCCTAGAGTTAACAATCAGCAAAATTTTGCCACACTTGCTTCATCTACTGTCTTCTTTTTCCTTGACTATTTTTAAAGTAGATCCCAGACTTCAAGTCGTTTCACTCCTACATTCTTTCATATGCATTTCTTTAAAAGAAGGAATTTTTCTTATATAACCACAATACCTTTATCACATCCAACAAAAAATTAACAGTTAACTACTAACCACCTCATATTCTCTCTGTATTCGATTTCTCTGCTTTTGACTGAAAAATGTCATTTTTACGTTTAGATTGTTCTTTCAGAATCCAACCAAGATCTGTATAGCATTTGTTTGTTAGGACTGCTGTATAATTAAAAGGTCTTTTCTTTCCCACCATTTGTCTACCTCACTCACTCCCAAACCCCCTCCTTCCTCCTTCCCTCCCCTTTTCCCTTTCATGTGTTAATGAAAAAACTGGGTAACTATCCTGTAGAATGTCCTCCATTCTGGATTTCTCTGTTGGCTTCTAACTTATTCCTGTAGCCTCTGAATTTCCTGTGAATTAAAAGTTGGCTTGAAAGACTTAATTAGTTTCAGGTTCGACTTTGGTTTAGGTGTTGAGGATGGAAGGCATGCAGGAATACTTCACACATGAACTGTTTGTTTATACTGCATCACATCAAGGAGCATATGTCTGCTTGTCATACTTTTATGAATGCTAAAATTGGGCAGTGGTGCCAGCCCAATCTCTCTATTGAGAGTTTTCTACCAATCTTTTCTCCTGTGGGAAAAGTTACTGACTGTTCTTTGAATCAATTCTGTCATTAGGATTTGCAAGAGAATGAATTTTTAAATCTGCCACCCCTTACACATTTATTAGTGGAAATTCTTCTATAAGAAGAAATTTCCTTCATAAATTACACCTTTTTGATATACCTGAAACAATGTATACTGGAAAGAAGCCTGGTGTCTTAAATATCATCTGTTAAATACCTAGTGTAATATTCCAAAGCTAACTTGAGATACTACAGGGACCACATAGCACCTTGAGTTCCTATTTTACATGTGACTCTGAGGACTTTCACAGAATAAAGACTTCTTATTTTAATGAAAATTGTCAGTATTAGGATAATTTTATGTAGTCAACATAAATACAGTGTTGGTCCTATAGGAGTTGGAGACCTTTTCCCAGTTTTATTTGGTCAAATACATTATTTTGTGATGAACTAACTGTGAGTGATGAGTTGAGCTTCAAAGAACATGATACGTCATTAAATCAACAAGCTGAATAGTATCATCTAACCAAAGCTGTAGAATGAATGGTAATAAACTTAAATTCAGGAACAAAACAATCACCATTTTTGTTACTAATTTGTCCACCCATCATCACTAACCCCATTTTTATTTAATACTTGTAATGAACAAAATCTGAAAAAGAAATAAAACTAAAATACTTTATTTGTAGATGACATGATTGATTACCTAGAAAAATCTACAGTAGTCAGCTCTAAAATCATTTATTAAATAATAAAAATTTAATAAAGTACCAAATATCCCATTCCGAACTGCAACAAACAAGATGTAATATCTAGCAATACATTTAAGGGAGATATTAGATCTTTGGAAAATAAGTTAACATCCAGTGTATTTGAAACAATTTTAAGATTCAAATAAAAGGAGAGAACCTGTTTCTAAATCAAGAATATTGGCAAATTATTTGACTAAAAGTAATTTACAGATTTTTGGGTTGAATCTCTAACTTCCAAAATTTCTAGTGATTTATTTTATAGTGATTCTGTAATGAGAAGTCTTGTCCTACTAAATATCAGAAGGTTTTAAAGCAAGAGTGTCTAAAACCGTGACAATGATGCAAGAATAGGTGTGTTACCCAGATTCCAGAAGAAACCTCTCTGTCCTTTGGAGATTTAAGTATAAATTTTCTGGCTGGGCCCAGTGGCTCACGCTTGTAATCCCAGCACTTTGGGAGGCCAAGGAGGTCAGATCATTGAGATCAGGAGTTCAAGACCGGCCTGGCCAACATGGTAAAACCCTATCTCTACTAAAAATAGAGAAATTAGCTGGGTGTAGGTGGTGCATGCCTGTAGTTTCAGCTACTCGGGAGGCTGAGACAGAAGAGTCACTTGACCCCAGGTGGCAGGGGTTGCAGTGAGATGAGATTGTGCCATTGCACTCCAGACTGGGCGACAGTGAGACTCTGTCTCAAAAAAAAAAAAAAGGTGTTAATTTCATTTGAAGCCTGACTTCATGGCCAGTGAGAGTGAAGAGACATGGCCTGCATCCCATGACATATGCAAATCCCTGTGGCTGACTCAGACCTCAGTTTCTCTGCTTCTGCTTGCATGCCACCTTGGTTTCTGCCAATGTCAATACATATGTGAAACCAGCCCCTTTACTAGTTTCAAACATTTAACATTTTGTGAGTTAAGAAATCCTGAATAGGTGATAGACCAGCAAATTATTTTCTTAATTTTTGAGTAGAACATGCTATCTACGTTCATTCTTTTCTTCTACTCATACTTCCCTGAATTAATACAACTGTTTTCTTAAGAGGAATACTGAAAAAATCAGCTTGTTTTCATTTTGTAAAACATAGATTACTGGAGGACTATGAGGAATACAAAATTTGTCCCATCTGTTAACATACATAATAACTAAATGTGTGACAAAATATTCTTTCCTAAGAGAGGGGCACTTAAAGGATATTTGTTCAGCGGTGTTGGATAGTACTATTCAGTGATACACCTCAAAACTAATTAGACAAAAATCATCCCTAGGAATTAGAAAAGGTAGCAGAGAGAATACCTTTACATCTCGTATTTGAAGAATTAGTAGAACTCACCCAGAAGATACTTGAATATTAAAAATTTGTGTTGGACCAAAATATTATGATTAAAAGGATAATAGAAAATTGTGGAAACTACATTAAAAATTATAGGGAAAGTGATAATGGCTATAAGTTACATATTGTTGTAAATATGCAAGTTTAGATATCAAGATTCTGAAACATAAATGAGAAGTGAATGTGACAGATTAAGAATATGAAAATAAAGACATATGAATAATAAATATGGGATTTTTTTCATTGTATTAAAGGACATCAATTTTTAAAAAGAGAAATCTAATATTTGCAAGTAAGCAGTGCTAACAGACCCTTTTGGGAAATAATGCAGGAATACATGCTGAGAGTCACAATAATGTTTAGAAATATCATAATAACATATTAGGAAATACTATGCTAATTATCAATCTCATATATATATATATATAGAGAGAGAGAGAGAGAGAATTCCCAGCTTAAAGACTAATTATAGCACAGCAACATAAAATATTACATTTAAATGATTATTTTTGGAGACTATAGAACAGCACTGTTCAGGAGAGCTTTGTGGTGATAGAAATATTCTATGATTGCACTGTCCAATATGGTAGCCATTTGCCACATGTGGCTACTGAGCCCTTAAAACGTGGCTAAGGCAACTGAGAAACTGAATTTTTAATTTAATGTTAATTATTTAAATTTAAATAGATAAATGGGACTAGTGGCCACAAGTTTAGATAGTGTAGTTCCAGAAATAAGGAGAAATGTTTGATATAAGTGAAAATAAAATAGTAAATTTATATGCCATGATTACAAGTATGTACATAACTAGATGTACATATGGAAAGTGATAGTCACAATTAAAATATTTCTGTTAGAATTGAAGGAAGTAAGTGATTTTTTTTTAAATGCTAAATTTTTAAAAGGTTACATGACAATAATGTAACACTTTAGCACTGCACTGGTGCTGTTCAGTCATGGTAGCCACCAGCCTGATGTGCAATTTAAATTTATATCTGTTTAGGTAAAAATATAAATTCAGTACTTTAGTCACACTAGCCACATTCCAAATGGGCAGTAGTCATATATGGCTAATGTTTACCTTTTCGAACAATGAAGCTATAGAACAATTTTACCATTGCCAAAAATTCTGTTGTACAGTGTTGTAGAAAGAACTGGTAAAAGGAATATACTGTAATAAGTCACTGATAGTTTATTAGTGAGTAGTTTCTAAGGGCACATGAGAATTAAAACTGGAAATTGGATTCAATAAAAAGTATAAAGGAAGAGTATCATAAGATCCTACTCCTGTAACCTAGATTAGTGCCTTTTTTTTTTTTTTTTTTTTTTAGAGTTTCACTCTATCGCCCAGGCTGGAGTGCAGTAGCGTCATTTCAGCTCACTGCAGCCTCACCACCTCCTGTATTCAAGTGATTGTCCTGCCTCAGCTACCCAGGTAGCTGGAATTACAGGCATGTTCCACCACTCCTGACTAATTTTTGTACTTTTAGTAGAGACGGGGTTTCTCTCGTTTCCCAGGCTGGTCTGGAATTCCTGAGTTCAAGTGATTCACTTGCCTTGGCCTCCCAAAGTGCTGGGATTACAGGCTTGAGCCACTGCGCCTGGCCTACACCAGTGCTCCTTGAAGAATGGGCTATGAACTGGTGCTGGTTTGTTAACCAATCCATGACTAAATGCTTACTCTCAATTTCTGTATTGGTTTAGAAACTCTTATAGTCATGTCATATTTCTGTCATTCAGACACATCACCTGTCTCCCTGGTTGAAGTGCAGGCCAGTAATTTTAACTCAGTTGCCTGGAGAGTTTTATGTTGAGTGTGCTGAGTATAGTCATAGTGGTAGTCCATGAACATGGGTCCCCAGTGGGAGGAAAACAGTCCTTCACTACAGATTGCATGAGAAACACTGGCCAGCATTAAAGAAGGAAAGTAGATTGCTCAGGGAAGTTTTGTAGGGAACTTAAAGTGAGATGTTAGTATGGCTTAGTAGTCTGTATTTGCAGGTGAAATGAAAAATTCAGCATGAAATCTCTGAATGTGGTAAACTTAGACTTCATCCTCTGAGGTGGAAATGAGGCAAGGGATCCATTATCCACAGCATGAGTAAGTTTCTAGTCAGTTCCTCTGTCTTGGGAGTTTGTTTTCCCTTTTCGCCCTTGTTGGCCTGGGAGATTCAACCAGCTAGCAGTCTTTTCCTTTCAGTAGGATTTCCAACTTTGTGTTGGCCTTTACCCCATTTTAGCTCTTTTTGTCATATTATCTGCACTTAGTACTTGGTAACCGTTTTCACCCCTTCCCCCAGAGTTAGTTCAGAGGTTTACAGGATGTTGAAAATAGGAAAATTGTTTTTAAATTAAGTGAGTTTTTGTGTACACTTACTTCTTTAGCCTAAAGTTTTAAGTCTCTTTTTTTCATATTTAAACCTGATTCCCCAAGACAAGATATAAAAGTGAATTATGTGTGAAATGTGGAAAGGTTTTTACTGCCTGTAATCAAACCATAATCTGTCCATTAAAGCATTATTTTAGTGATGAAGGGTGGACATACATCCCAAGTTTACTACCTGTTTTCTTACTGTGGTTTTGACCATACAGCAAATGATATCTTCTACTCTGAAATGAAATGCACCATACACATTGTCCAGTATGTTTTGAGTTTTAATTCTACATTTTCAGATTTTGGGGTCAAATGGAATCAAGTACTTTATAAATAGCTGTTTCTTCTGATTCTTTTGGCCTTACATATTAGATTTTTAAAAGTATACACATTCAGTCCTTCATCAGTACCATTAATCTGATGTTGATTTTAGCATTTCTTCTTTTTTTTTTTTTTTTTTTTGAGATGGAGTCTTGCTCTGTCACCCAGGCTGGAATGCAGTGGCACAATCTCAGCTCACTGCAACCTCCGCCTCCCGGGTTCAAGCAATTCTCCTGCCTTAGCCTCCCAAGTGGCTAGGATTACAGGTGCTTGCCACCACACCCAGCTAATTTTTGTATGTTTAGTAGAGATGGGGTTCACCATGTTGCCCAGGCTGGTCTTGAACTCCTGACCTTGTAATCCACCCGCCTCGGCCTCTCAAAGTGCTGGAATTACAGGCGTGAGCCACCACACCCTACCAGTGTTTCTTCTTTTTCTCCCTAATTTATCAGATTTGGAAACAGTTGGAAAACATTTAAAGGAAATAAGTCTCTGTGTTTTTAATAATAGTTTAAGTTAAAGGAAAACAAATGAATAAGATTCTGTTTATTGCAGTCAGACGAAATGTACATATTAAAATACGTAAGAAAATCATACTTATAGAATAGCATCTTCTGATTTCAATTTAATATTATGGTAATGATTTACTTAGGCAGAATTATATCTATAGACAACCATTTTATCACTTGATTTATATTGCTCTACACTCTGTGGACAAAAACTGTTTATACTAAAGCATTAAGAAGGTGTGTTACTTTTCATCTGTATTAATATTCTTCTTCTGATATTTGGTATTTAATAATATATTTTAAAGTACTCTGCATGATTTCCTGATCTTAAAGCATTCCATTCCTTTCAAGGAGTTTGGATCATAATAATTTATTTATAGTATTTTCTCATTCATATTTTAGGATATGGCATTTTAAAATATTGTATTCCTAACAGTTATTTAATATATAATTAAACATTTATATTAGTATTATTTTGTATAACATATTTTCAAGCTCCTCAGAACATTTGTAGGCTTTTGTTTCATTTTATGTAAGTTTCACCTTAAGAATATTGACTGATTGGTTAATATTCTTCTTAATAATCAAAATTTTTTTAAATGCTTACTATGTACCAGGACCTATTTAAGGTACTACAGATAGTGTGTCAAAAAACAAAGCCAGACTTCCTTTCCTCATGGAGTTTTATATTCTAGTAGATTGATTCTACTGTTGATTCATACTAAATTAATGTATTGATTATAGTAGAATAATTTATTGATTCTGTGGCATTTAACACAATTCAAAGGGCTACTTTTCTGTTAGTTGTTAGGAAATAGCATATGCCATTATATTGGAAATACAAAGGGAGGACAGAATTTCTGCTGGCTCTAACTCATTGCTTTTTAATGAGTTTAGCTGTATATATTTTTTTTAAACGGAATTTATAACTATGATCATTTGGCAGCCTACAGTTTTTCTGTATTTTTTTTCAACTTCTCAACTTCCCAGTGATGGGGGTAGACATTGAACTAGTCACTTAAGGTTTTGGGTCTAAGGAGTAATATTTGAAACATGCAGTATTTAGAGGAGATATTTTTGTGAATGAAGAGAATGTGATTTTAAGCATACTCATGATTTCATCTAATTTCTGTTCTCAAAACTTCATTTTGTAATATGGAAAGATAAGCTTGATCCTAATAGTATGATCTCAGTATAATCTTTTACTCTTCTCTCCTCCCTCAGGACAACCTTAAACTTCCACCACAAGAGGAATATAAAGAGGTCCCTCCTGCACCAAGAAAGATCTGCAGATCTTTTTCAGTGTTCTTGGAGGTGTGGGGTGTGAGAACTTGATCAGTTTGTGTCAGCCACCTTGTTCTCTAAAGGTAAGCACTGTGTAGTGAGTGCGCACTCGTGGGCCCAGGCTCCTAACCTAAGACTGGTTTTGGAATGCTCCATCGAGGGTGTGAGACCTTCAGATGTTCTCACAGAAGGGAGACCCAGACAGCTACCTGTGAATAGGACATCACACATTCATCAAGAGGTGCTTTTCGTTATTTAGAAGTGAAGCATGCCCTGTGGAGGTATGGATATTTTTGTTTTGTTTTACTTAAAAAAAAAAAAATCCCAGTCATAATAAAACCTGTTTCTAGTTTAGTCTGCCTTTATATTCAGTTAATAACTGCTGGGGTTAATCAAGAATTTTTTTGTATGTCTTGAGATATAGATTAAGAATTTTGAAACAATGACACCATTTAGTCCCTCTAGTGACATAGTAGTTTCAGTTGATAGAACCAGCTTTGAAGAATTACTTTTCATGATCTTTTTGAAGCTGTATCTTATCTTTACTTCAGGGAAAGCCCCTCAAACCATTTTGTATTCTGTATTACACTTCAGAAAGTGTGGAAGCAAAGGCCGTCTAATCTTTAAAAGGTATGTAATCATAAAATTTTTTATGTCAGATCTTAATTGAAAAAGATTACTTAAAACTTGAAAAAATTACTTAAAATTGGCAATTTCTTTTTCATCTTACAACTTCTTCCTGTCTTCAGGAAATGAAGAATTAATATGTTGGTTCTATCAGGGAAACCTTATGAAGGATAAACAAATTAATGTCTGTGCTTTACTTCCAAATTCTAACATCAGAAAACCTTATTGTTCACTTATATAATTTATAGATGTCTCTCAAAATGACCAGTCTTAAATTAAAATGTCATTTGGATATCATTAATTGACTATGGGGAAGAACAAAAGCATGCTGATTTCAAAAATGTCATTAATATTAGCATTAGGTCAGTCTTAGACAAGAATACTTTTAATAACAAGAGACTAAATGTCTAGTAAAACATTTTAGATTGTAATTCCCAGTATTCTGTAGTATTAATGAAAACTTAAAGTACTGATGAAGAAATTAAATATGTCCATTTCATTTCATTCATCTTTTCTTAAAGCTCTTAAAGTGATCCTGAAGACTTTAGTTCTACAAAATGTGAACAACTTATGGACCATTAAATTGGGGAGTAATCTGCTGATTTTTGTCTAGCAACTCTGCCTCTGATGCAGGATAATTTTTTTGTCTTTTCAAAACCGTTGTTCTTCCTATATCTGTATAATAAAAGATATTAAAGAGAAAAAATACTTGTGTGTTTGCTGTTAGAATGAGGAAAAAATGCAAACTGGACCTTTTTGAAAAACCTTGAGAACCAAGTTACTTTTTTTGTATGTAAATGATTGAGGAGTTAGAACTAGTCTTGGTTTTTATAACTGCAGGTAAACTTAAAAGATTTAAATCTTCAAAACAGATTATCATGTAGGTTTTATTAGAAAAGAAATATAGATTATTGGGTGTATAGAGATAACCTATATATATGTACAGTTTTTTGAATTTTTATTTGCAAGAGCATGCTAAATATCTTAGCCTTCATAACAGCATAGAATGGACAAATGTGTTATCTCTTTTAGCCAGTTGAGAAAACACTTTGAATTAAATCTCCAACCTAATGAAAATTATAAGGTGGGTTATAGAAATAACTAAACAGGTTATTATTTCTTAACCAAACTAAAGATTTATTCTAACTAAAATACTTGTAATCTCCCCAAACATACTTCTTTGTAGGATGTATAAATAAAATGGGGACCTATGAGATCTATGAGATTTTGCCCTCTGTAACTACAGTATCAAAAATAAGATTGTTTCCTAATAATTCTTATTAATAACTTATCCATCTCAATTCATAGTAGGTGACAAAATCAACTATTGTTCTATGATTTTGATCATGTGTAGGAGGGAAAACCCAAAATAATGGTACTGAGGGCTTCTTCCATTGAAACTAATATCTGGGAGAAGATTTGATTTTCATGTGTACATATACACATACCCATATTAGAGTTTATTTCTTTTTTTAATCATGTAAGAATGTTTTGTCAAAGATCAGGTTTCTGATTTGTCTTTCGTGGGTATCAGTATGCCACATTTTGTTTTTGTTTTTGAAGTGTTCCTAGCCACTTCATGCTAGTCCCTACTAGAAATTTTGTTCCCCTGGCATGATCATGCTCTTTACCTACTCTGATAGCTGGAGGGAGGTGAGAGAAGCAGTCTTACGTGTTTACCAATACTGATTTTTTTTAGAAATGGGACAACAAAGAAATTCTAGCCTTTGGAGGCATCTGGACCAGCACTATATGGTACAAAGATAATTTGAGCCATAAATAGAAGCCGCATATGTAATTTTAAGTTCTTAATGGCCATTTAAGAAAATAGAGGCAAAATTAGTTTTCATTACATTTTATTTCACCCAATAGACACAAAAATATTATTTCAACATATAATTAATAGAATGTTTTATAAGATTTTTTTCATACTCAGCATTCAAAGTCTGTGTATTTTATACTCATAGCACATCTTATGTTGGACTAGCCACAGTTCAAGTGCTCAATAGCCACACGTGGCTAGTAGTTACCATATTCCACAGTTCAGATCTAGACAATGAGTGGAATTCTCATTTTAGCCTCATACATGCTAAAATCCACTGGATGACCCTGCGAACTCCCCTTGTTTAGATTTTCCAAATTTAGCAGAAGGAAAAAAACAAAACAAAACAGGATGTCCAGTGTAATTTGAATTTCAAGTAAATAACAAATAATGGCTTAGTCTAATTATGTCCCATGCTATATTTGGGGCAAACTTTTACCAAAAAAGTTACTGCTTATTCGAAATTCAAATTTGACTGGGTGTCCTGTATTTTATCTGACAACCTTCTCTGGTTTAACTTGAGAAGAAGACATCATCAGGCTGCCTGATCTTGGAGGACTAGAAAATAGAGCATGACTTCCTCTGCACAGGATTTTAATAACCCTCCAAAAATCAGCCTGTAAAGTAGAAAATATCTGTAGCCCATTTCTTCCTAATGATCTAGTACGTTTAAGACAGAAGAGGGGTCAAATGACAAGGATTTAGTCCATACATATTTAAACATTTTAAATCTAAATTATTACATTAACGTGTAAGGTTTACGAAATTTTATAATTTGAATGATTACTTGAATTTATAAAATGTAGATCATCTAACAGCGCATTGCTGCTATCATTTCTCTTGAAAACTAATTCTCCGTTGGCAGTAACCATAGCAGTTTTCAGGGTTTTGGCCATTTCAAGGTATTTTCCTGCCATTGGTTTCCATTGCATCTGTCACATAAATCTCTGGTAGTCAAGCATTAGCACAAAATACAAGGCTACTGAATGCCAGGATTAGGCCTACTTTGTTACAAGTATTTAAGTACTTGTAATTCTTTGCTCTGGTGTTGACCATTGGATCCTGACCAGTTCAACAGTTGGTCTCCTAAGAGCTTCTTTTACAGAGGAACATCTTTCCATTTTCATTCTTTAACATTTTTAATGTATTAATTTTAGTACTATTTTTGAAGCATACAATCACCTCCTTAGTAGTGTGGATCTGCCCTCCTTAAGCGCTACAGAAGAGACTATTTGTCTCGAAAGATAGTCATTGCACCACCTCCCTCTCCCTCCAGAGAATACTTTTCCTTCACTAAGTGCATGACTCTAGGTGACGGGTTTACATTATTATTTATGTAGGCAGGTGGATGCCAACTGCCAATGCAGAGTGGCATAATTTAGCAGTTCCAAAGTTAAGCTATGGCGCATTCCAAATCCATTCACGCTTAGGAGAATGTACCCAAGAGTGTGGGGATGTTTTCAATTACTGCATTTCCTTCAGAGAACAAGAACTACAGGTAAGTTTTTGTGTGTGTATGTGTGATCCAATAATTATTTTTAAATAAGAAATGTCAGAATCTGAAAATATTGCCCCTCCCCCAAAACAGTCACCTGAAAGGTCTCAAATATAGCTTTCAGTATATAATATTATTTCCTCACTCCAAGAGGGAAGGAATTGGAGCTGGTGGTGATGGTGGAGTTGGGATGAGCAAGACAATTTACTGTCATTTGAAAGCTGTGAATGTCACACATTTTCATGTCTAGAAATATCCTGGGTTTATGTAAGAATCTGATTTTGCCTAACCTCTAATGTCTCAGGTATGAATTATTTGTCAGATTAACACATCTATATATAAGTAAGGTGTTCAGCCTTTCTTAGCTAATGTCTTCAACAGCAATGAGTAAACTAATGAGTTGTGTCTGCGTTTTCACTTTTATTCTCAAGACTGACTTCCTTTTGTTTAAAGGCTTTTTGCCTTATTTCTGAAAACATAATTTAAAGCTACAAAAGACCTGAAATATAATCTCGTACCCTTTTTACCTGGGGATCCTTGGATGGATTTCAGAGATTCTGCGAATCCCCTAAAATTACAGTCATATTTTGTATACATGTGTTTTTACTGGGGAGAATGTCCATAATTTTCACCATATTCTTAGAGGATTTCATAACAAAAAAATTGGTCAACAACCACTGTGATTTAGTCTAATGTGTTCATTTTACTGATAAACTGAAGTTTAAAGAATTTAAGTAACTTATCTTCATTCATTTGAAAAGTAATACTTGTGAAAAGTTTATTTCTTTAAAATTCATACTGATTTTTAAAAGAAATATACATTTACCTTCAATTAATTAAACTTGAAAATACCAGCCTAAATGGGAGCGTCAGTTTGCTAATGGTTTCTTCTGTTCTGCCCTTTGAGTGAACTCTACTAGTTAACATTAAAATGGCCTTCCAATAAAGTATGAGACTATGTGATAAGTTCTTGAAGATAGATTAAAAAGAAAACGAATTATCCATTATAATTTAAATCCCTTTTTCTCTTTTCAAATTCTGTCTCCAAAACTAAAACTCAAGAAAATAGGTGAATAATGTTATTTTTGTATTTCTAGAATATTAAAAAAGTAGGTAATTGCCTTAATAAACATTACACTGGGCATTATTGGGACAGTTTTGGTTCTGAACCCTAGTTAAAGAAATTCTCCAGTAGCCTGTGTACACTTCATGTTGTTTTTCAGTGATTAGGGCGTTTTTAGGTCTTTTTGATCTTAAGATGCTTTTAATGTTATAGTAGGACTTTAGAAATGGTAAGTAAGCAAGTTCTGTATTAGCAAAACTAATACCTTTTTCTCAAATTAAAGGAAATACCATTTTTCTTTTTCTTTTCTTGGTACTAACCAGTAAAATCTGTCTAGTTTAAAATCTAGTGCATTTATGCCATAAATTGAATATTAGAATAAAAAGCAATTTAGAGGATGATAAACAAGACAATTATTTTCTGAAAGGAGTAGAAAAAAAGTAAGGCAACTTGGAACACTACAGATACATAAATGTAAAATATGTTACTATACTTTTATATAGATATTATATATCCATATATTTTTTTTTCTTTTTTTTTGAGACAAGGTCTCACTCTTGTCACCCAGCCTAGAGTGCAGTGGCACAACCACAGCTCACTGGAACCTCAACCTCTGAGGCTCAAGCCATCCTCCTGTCTCAGCCTCCCAAGTAGCCGGAACCACAGGTGTGCACCAAGATGCTGAGCTAATTTTTCTGTGTTTTTTGTTCGTCATGTTGCCCAGGCTGGTCTCAAACTCCTGAGCTCAAGAGATCCTCCCACCTTGGTCTCCCAAAGAGCTGAGACTGTCAGGCATGAGCCACCATGCCCAGCTGTACTATTTATATTTTTTATTTAAATTAAATTATGCTTAAAGATTCTAAAATGCATAGTATAAAACTCATTATAGAAAATGATACTGGCTTCTGAAACATTATAGTTTTGGTTTTGTTTTTATTCCTTTGGACATTTTCACTCAAGGTAATTATCACTCTATGCTTTTCTGCCATTATAAAAAGTGACCAGATTTTGCTTTTTTATCCAGGAAGAACAGTTTGTGAATGCCACTTGATAGGCCACCTGTGTTATTTTCCATGGGTAATTCTAACAAATAAAAAGTTATATTTTTACTTTGTATTCATCCAATTATTTTATGTTTAATTTAGAAAAGCTTAAAATCTTCTTAGGAATGTTTGCAAATATTTGTAAAATAGTTTTTTTCAAAAAAGTTGAGGTAGACAGATATTAAATATTTTTGTGACTTCTCATTAAAAGAAACTGAAGCAATTAGTTGACCTCACTCAATTCATTAAAACAGTACTGGGTTCTTGGTTTTCATGACATTAAAAATAATTCAACATCTGTGTGTAGACAGTGACTAAAAGTTTATGATTTTGTTTCAAGAGTTTTATTGCCATAAATTATTTTTTAAAATAGAACTTTCAAATACGTTTAAGAACCATTAAAAGTGACTTCTCCCTGTGATTGAGAGATATATGGATGGCTTATATCTTTTTGTGTATAAACAATTTAATGTTTAACTTTTATTTCCTTTAAGTTTGCATATCAAACACTCTCAGCAATCTAATCATTTATACTGGAGTAGTTAGACTTTGAAACTGCCACAGCTACCTGCCATGTCCTTGTATAGGATATAAGTAAATATATTCAGTCATCAAATCTATAGAGAACTGTGAGAATAGAGTGGTAAACAAAACACATTGCCTGCCCTCACAGCTAAAGAGGAGTGATGGTGGGAAGATGGAGGTGATGAGAACCCAATCTGGGGTCAGAAAACAAAACTACAATCTATTTCAGGTTGCACAAATGACATTTTAACTGAATCTGAGGCACATTAGATTTAAACCAAATGAGAAGGCAAGGTGGTGTTTTGAGCTGAGGGCACAGCAGATGTGAGAGTCATAAAGGAAGAAGAAGAACAAAACACATTCAAGATAAAAGACATGGAGAGAGGGAAAGATGACACTGTATGGTGAAATATCTTGCAAGTCAATATTAGGCTTTAGCTTGAGAACAGTGGGAAGACATTGACCATCAGATTTGTATTTTTTCTAAAATTTTTTATTTAATGCCTAATACATCTAGAAGTGTGAGCATACTGCTTTATGAATTTTCACAGACGTGAAAATTCGTGATGAACACCCAGATGAAGAAAAATAACAATACCAGCATCCTAAAAGTTCCCCTTCATTTTCCTTCCAGTCAGTCCTGTCTCTTGCCCACCAAGGAGACATCTTGCCTGACTTCTCGCTGTATATGGAGGGTATTGCCTACATTATACTTTATATAAATGGGGCATACAATGTGTATTCACTTGGGTGAAAGAAGCATTATGATTATGAGATTTGTCCATATTGTTGACGATGATTGCTAATCGTTCACATAGCTGTGTAATGTTCCGTCGTATGCATGTACCACAGATTTGCATTTTTCTGAGATTGCTGAATCTGCATCATGAAGGATGGAAGGGTGTAAATTTAGTAAACTTCACAGTAAATCTAGGAAAGAGATACTGGGGCTTGACTAGTGTGGTGACAATGAGGATGAAGAGAAGTGGGCATATAGTGAGATATTTACAAGTTAGAACTTATAGGATGTGGGGATTAATTGGATGAGGGGATGAAGAATCAGATACACCAGAGATAACTCCTGGGTCCTGAGTTGGGCAGGGGTTAATGGCAGTGCCCGTCATTAAGTCCAAATACTAGAGAGGAAGTGGATTGTTGCTCATGCTTTAGTAATAGAGGGGATTAACGAATTCAGTTTCTGATACAGTTAAGTCACCTGTGAAACATTGCACAGATCTGCTTTATACAACTAACTGTTTTATTAACTGAATTTATGAATAACTTTACCTTCATTAACAACAGTGTGCTAACAAATAGTTCTACATATGGATAACTGCAAATCTTGTCTATTCTCACTGCTCTTCACCTCTGAATCTCACGAGATACTTTTCCTAAATGTGTTAGGAGTGGTTTTGTCACACCTCATGCTTTTTTTTTTCTTTTTATTTATAGAATATAATTCCTCTAAACTGGTGCTAACTTTATGCAAGAAGAGTAGCACTTCCTAGGTTGATGATATGAAAGGCATTGGTGAAATGCCTTCAAACTTAAAAACATTGTTTTTCCAACATTATAGTCTTTCCTTTAATTAGCACAATAAACACACCTTAAAATGAGTTTGTTTATAGGAAATAACCTACTTATTTAGTAAGACTTTAATGGACTGAAGTAAATATTCATGAGATTTGGGCAGGGGAAAGAAAAGAAAACTAGGGATGAGGTCTGACCTGAGCACAAACCTAGGCAGGGTGCCACAGGGGGAACCCTCAGCATCAGAGAGCAGGTTGAACACACCTGATTTTAAAGCAACGTGATGCCAAAAGAGTGATGTAGGAGCTGTAAAGGAGGGACTTCACCACTTTTCAATGCTGCCTGGGACTAGTTACACTCTTGGAAAATTTTATATGAAAATAACTAATAAGTCTAGCACTGAATGAAACAAATGCCTAAGACCTACTGGAACATTAAATAGACTTTTATGCCAGCCAGTTATGATTCAGTGCTATATTTAGACCACAAAACTGGAACTAAAATCAAGGCAGTTTATTCTTATCCCATCATGTCCATGGGGTGGAGAGGAACAGCTAAGTAATCATGATCATGTACTTCAGTTTATAGAGTTTTCTCTAGCTTTGGGCGTTGTCACTTAACAGATAATACAGTTTTAAAAATTAAATGCTCAATTTCATTTCACTGAAGTTTTTTGTTGTTGTACAACACTGTAAATATACATTGAGTTGTTTTTTCTTTTAAATTTTTGCCTCTAATTCAGGTTTACATTGAGCAACCAAATCAGTATTTTCAGAAGCCATTTAAGTTAATTCATTTATTTAATAATTACTTATGAAATATGTCATGTATAATAGTGCTATAGCCTAAGATGATAGTGAGAAGTATTCCTACCTTTTGTTACTGGCACCATTGTGGAGATACTCAGAACATACAAAAACAGTGTGATAACACAAATTATTATATGACTCGCTGTTTTAGTAGTGTTTATAAAAGCAGTGAATCCCACGAAAATAAACTATGGGCTACAGTATCAAAAAAGAAATGATGGAAGTGGTAGAATTTAATTTGGGTCCTGACAAATAGGTAGGATTTGAACATGTACAGCAAGAACACTGCAGGCAAGGGTAACATCTCATGAGAATTGATGCAGAAAAAAATACAGCATATATTGGCAGAGTGAGAAACTGGCCAGACTGTAGCAGAAATCACAAGTTGATGTGAGGAGAGAGAGAAAAACTTCATTAAAGAAGCTTTGAATTACTGAAAAATCCACCAGTCATAAAAGCATGTATTATTGTCTTGATGTTTAGATTATCTATAAATATAATTTTACTTTACTCACCACCATGTGATAGCTATGTAGGTTTTTATCTTTTTAGAAACCCGATGTGAAATTACCTGAAATGAAGTTTTTGTGCTTTTAAGAGTATCTTCGCTCAGGATCCATGGATAGGCTTCAGGGAGTCTGGATCTCTCTGAAATTAAAGCAAAAGTTTGGATATATTTCTTTTTCTGGAGGAAGGATCCATTGTCTTCATGAGTACGTAACAGTCCAGAAGAAGTTAATAAAATAGCTTGAGCTCTCCTAACTTAAAACTTTTATTATTATTATTATTATTATTATTATTTTGTAGAGATGGAGTCTTGCTCTGTCGCCCAGGCTGGAGTGCAGTGGTGCGATCTCGGCTCACTGCAACCTCCGCCTCCTGGGTTCAAGCAATCCTTTGCCTCAGCCTCCCCAGAAGCTTCGTCTTGGGGTTATTTTTTTTTTAAATGCAGTAAATTAAAGAGGGGAAATTAAAACAAGTTAACTGCTTTCCCTTTATTTCAGTATTTACTGATACAGTATTTAAGAGATAATCCCGAAAAGTGTATCAGTTGGGTTGATTATGTAACCAGAGATAGTGGCTGTTTTATCAGTACAGTGGCTTTCAGTAAAAGGACAGCTCAATTGCTTTTTAGATACAGAATGTTTCGAATATGCTATTTCAAGTAGAAATTCCTTCCTATTTTTTGACAGGCATATATCTACTTTCTGCAGAATATAAATAATTTTCAGTGTGTCCACCTTCAATCCTGAAATTTGACTCACCTGGATCATATTTAATCTTTTGTACAATCGTTTAAAGCAGGAGTCAACAATTTATAGACCATGGGCCAAATCCAGCCCTCAAACTGTTTTTGTATGGCCTATGACCTAAGAATTGTTTTTACATTTTAAAATTGTTAAATTTCTAAAAGGATTGTAAGGGATTAGGATTGTAAAAAAGGAGAATATGCAACAGAGATTTTATGTGGCCCTCAAAGCCTATGGTGTTTACTGACTGGCCGTTTTTTAAAACCCCAATCCATGGTTTAAAGTACAGTTTTTCCTGGATGCATGTGTTATTCTACAAGCAGATACAATGCTTGTGGATAGATATTATTTTTTAAGTTGGGAGTATATTTATATAATTTTAGCAAAGTTGACTGAATAAGAAAGCTTTTTTTCTCTACTGGATATTCAGCTAATAGTTTAGCTTTCTAAAGTCTAGATTTGAAAGTATAAGAACAAAATGTGGACTTAGTAATCTATTTCAAAAAACTATGTGAATGTGAAAGTAGATTTTGTTTTTTGTGAATGTTATACAGCAACCAGAAATCAGAGCAAGTGAAAAATATTAAAATATAATCTTGGTTTTAGAAGACACCACTTACTTAAGGCAAGTAAGGCAAAAGAAAACATGCGGACCTGTTAATGTGTTGGGAAGGGCAGCTGTTAAAAATTATATTATTCATTGGTTTTTTCAACATTTATACTTATTTTTAGAGCCATTATACATATTGGCTTCTTTGTATTATATTTTATTAATATTATTGTATGAGATACTATGGTTCTAAATTTTGGATAAATATTGAAATTATTTTTAATGGGGGAATTAGTGAGTCTCAAAAAATTGGGGCAATTCTGCCTTCTTTCTCTGCATCATTTTTCTTCACTACTGGATCTTTTTTACCAACATACAAATAATGTTGGGTTTTTTCCCCATCTTGAAAAAAAAATCTTACTCCCAGTTCCTCCTTTAGTTACTATCCCATGTCTTTCATTTACAGCCAGTATCTCTGAAGTATGTTGTTGCCTGTGCTGTCTGAATTCAGTTCCTATTACCCCTGCCATTTCACCAGAATTGCACTTTGTAATGACTACCATGCTGCCAATCAGATGATCATCTCAGTCTTTCTCTTATTTGACCAGGCAATGGTGTTTAACACTCCTTGTTTGGCCTTTTAGGTACGATACTACACTCTCCTGGTTTTTTTCTCCCACCCCTCTGGCTGCTGGTTTTTCAATCTCTTGCTGATTTCTTCTTGCCTCTCCCATCTCTAAATTGGGAATGCTCCAACATTCGGAATTTTGGGGACTTTAAAACTGCACATTCACTCCCTTAGTGACTTCATATAGTACCATGGCTTTATATGATCATCCATTTGCTAATGATCAGAAGTCCTTTAGTCTTTTTTTTTTTTTTTTTTTTTTTGATAGGGAGTTTTGCTCTGTGGAAACAGTTTTGCTCAGTTTTGCTCAGGCTGGAGTGAGTACAGTGGCACGATCTTGGCTCACTGCAACCTCCTCTTCCTGGGTTCAAGTGATTCTCCTGCCTCAGCCTCCCATGTAGTGGGGATTACAGGCGTGTGCCAGCACACTCGGCTAATTTTTGTAATTTTAGTAGAAATGGGGTTTCACCATGTTGTCCATGCTGGTTTTGAACTCCTGACCTCAGGTGATCTGCCTGCCACAGCCTCCCAAAGTGCTGGGATTACAGGTGTGAGCCAACGTGCCCGGCCCCTTTAGTCTTCTTAGAATGTGATATAGTAAACTGAATTTCTCATCTTCCCCCCACCAAAACTACCTCCGGCAGTTTTTCCCATCTGCTGTCTTTTTATCAGCCTTGGTATCACCAAGGATTCCCGTCCTCCTTTCATTCCACATATGATAATTCTTCACATTTCTGTTACCAAAATATTATCTTGTTTCTGTCCCAAAAATATTTCTGAGATTCAGTTATTGCTCACCATCTCTACTCCTACAACCGTGATCTAAATCACCTTCATCTCTCACCTGTATTGATGCAAAAAGCCTCCTGTAATTGGTCTTCCTGTTTCTTCTGTTGACTTACTTCAGTCCATTCTTAATATGGCAGGTAAAGTAGTTATATTTAAATATAAGCGATATTATGTCACTCTTTTGATGAAAATCCTACATTGACTTTTCATCTCAACCAGAATAAAAACTAAAGTTCTTAAAATAGCCTACCAGGCTCTGTACTCTGGGTTGTCATTCCCAGACAGCCACTGCCAACCACTCCTGCCTGCTCACAGCCACTTTGCTCTAGTCATCCACACTGGCTTCTTTGCTGTTCTTTGAACATTCCAGGCAAGTTCTTGCTTTAGAGCCTTTGCACTGGCGGTTCTTTGTAATACTCTTTCCCTGTATATCTACAGGGATCATTCTCTCATTACTTGAGATTTTTACTCAAATGTCAATTTAACGAAGCTTTCTTTAGCCACTTGATCTAAAATTGCAGATTTCCCCTACTTCACACCAATTCTCCTTCCTGCTTTATGTTTCTTTTCTTGAAGACCTATTACCATCTACCATCCCATATATTTTACCTACATTTTTCATTTATTTTTTGCCGCCTTCTACTAGAATATAAAGGCTTTTTGTTTCCTTTGTTCACTGGTATATCCTCAGCACATAGAAATATAGTGTTTGGCCCATATTATACACTTGGTTATTACTGATGAATTAATAAATGAGTGGAATTTAAAAATAGCCACCACAAAATTTTAACATAGTTCAGGGATTTTTGAGAGCTCCCAGGATCATTGAATAAGCATTCAAATATTCCAGTAAATGACATGCATGGAGCTAAAGGTATTAGAAATATGACTGTATACATTGATATCATTATATATGTAGAACTTTCTTTTTTGCAGAGATCCTTAGCTTTGACCATTTATTCTATTTTTTTAAGTATGGAATACTCAAAAAATAAATGTTATTTGAATTTAAATATGATTACTATTTGAGTATGCTACGACGTGGATACTTTTTAAAAGAATATTTTATCATTAAAAGTAGTCATTTAGTACAATAGGAACTTTTTACAGAAAAACTTATAAAATAATTTAAATTTCCAGAAGAGTTGCAAAGGCAGTACAGAGACTGAACTCTTCAGGATCCTTGTTTTATGTTTTATAAGTTTATATCTTCAAAAAGCATGGCACAAATACTAATTCAGCCTACTATCATAGCTTTTGTTAAAGTAACTTCTTTTTAAAATAATTTTTAAATACATAAAACTACCAAATAATTATTTTCAAATTTCATATGAATTTTGTCTTGACTGTATGCATAACTGATTTAAATAGAGTCATAATACAAATTTTGTTTCTCAATTATGACATACATTTCTTCATGTTTCATTATAGCCTTTTAAAATGACTAATAATAGACCGTCTTGCTGATGTATCATTATTCATAAATTGTTTTGTCCCAGCTGTTTTGTTTTACTGTTATTAATAATATGGTAGATGATATATTTGTGCATATAACTTCTTGCATTTGCCTAAATTGTTTCCTTTAGCTAATTACCCAGAATTAGATTGGGCAATAAAAATCACAGGGCTTGTGAGGAAAATGGGGTTGGAGTACAGCCCACAATAATTTTGTCAGTGACATATTTTTAAAAAGAAAACTAATAAGTGCAGCACAGTTTTACATATGTTAAATGGTTAAGAAATACATAACCACTATTCTACATGTGACACTTTACCTTGCACAAATGCTGATGTTTACTTGTAGAAGTAGGTATGGGATTGTGATCTCCAAGTTATTGTGAAGTGGTGGAAGGAGGATTATCTGAAATCTCAAGGAAAGTTGTAACATTGCATGTGGTGGGTGTGGCTCATAACAGAAACACAGTGAACTGAAGTGGCTGGTAACTTGAGATGTGTGCAGGTGTGCTTTTTGTTTATTCTTATGTGACTTAGTTAAGCTGGCAGCAATTTTCTCTGTTCACTTAGTGTTTCTCACAGATAAAATCATGCATAAGCAGAGGTGAAATTCTCTTTATGCTCACATAGTTCTCTAATAAACCAACTGCATTGAAACAAATTTGCATTTTCAAAATAAGTGTTACGGCAGAAGAGACTACACTACTTTGTTATCCTATCAATTTTACTGCAATTTTAGCATCGTGCTAGGTTTTTAGGTTTTTATATGGTAATTTTTCTGATATATTTTTAACCAAATGCCTTTAGAATACAGTTTGGTGCAGTCTTACAGATATAACTCCAGCCATAATGGGCATTGGCGATGTTATTTTAAAATAATAATAAAGCTTGGTTAATTGCACAGAGACAAAAAAAAAATGGAGGACAGGTTTCTTTCAAGAATGACTAAAGCCAGAATCGAGGTTAGAGAAAATACAAGAAGAAGAAGAAACCCTAAAACCTGGAGAGGGAGTTTGTACCTAGGTAGGGCAGTGCCTTGAATACCAGATGAAAGTTTCAGCTTTCAGAAGGCAACCAAAAGTCAGGATTTTGTTGTTGTTGTTGTTGTTGTTGTTGAACAGGAAAGATGAAAGACCAGATAGGAAGAAAGGCCAACGAGGAGGACGTAGGAAAAGTATAGGTTGGAGATGGTATGGTTACCATCCAGTAAGAACAGAAAAGAAAGTATAAATGTAAGGGTTTTGTTAGCTGTAGTATTTGCCTCCTGATTAAATGATAAAGAAGATGTAAAATAAATGTTTGTCTAAGATTACTCCAGAGTATTATCTCAAGTGGCTAAAGAATAACGATCCTTCCTAGAAAAAAAAAATTGATGATCAAGAAGAAGATCTGTATGTGTGGGAGGAGAAAGCATTCCTGAAATGATGAGTTTAGTTTGAAAGGAAGCCTGACTGAGTGGACACAGGCCCTGATTAAGCATTAAGAAAAATTTTAATTTATCACTGGCAGGACCCTGGACAGTAGTTTACTTCTCTGGCTTTCAGTTTTCTCACCTGTGAAATAAGTATTGAACTACTAGTGACTGCTGAAGTTTCTTCCAGCTTTGAAACAATTGCTGTGTGTGTGTGTGTGTGTGTGTGTGTTTAATTGGAACTTTATTACTGTTTCTTCATGATTGCTGTTTAGTGACCTTTTATGAAGACTTTGGTTTATAATGAAGCGAGGATAAAATGCTCAGTCCTGAGTCTGTTGGAGATTAAACTTTCCTGACTCCTGAAATGCTTGATTTGACACCAGAAGTGCCACAACTGCCATCTCACTTTATCTTTTTTCTGCCAGAGGAAGCTTCTTGCAGATCAAAATTGGGAGCAAGGAGAATTGGATGTATAAAGCCAAACTTGGAAAAAGCATTCTGCAATTTTTCTTAATACACTCTTTTGGGGCTCTGTTTGTTATTAGCTGTCAGAAATCCCAATAAATTATTTGGAAAGAAATTCAGTACAAATATAATAATGTTATAGAAGTGTATATATATAGTAAATATAATGTAGGAGAGGCTTACCATAGAAAAGGTGCAGGCTTTGGAATTAAACCGCTTAAATTCAAATATTGGTTTTATTATTCTACTAACTGTGTAACCTTAGGTAAACAGAAATGAAAAGCTGGATTTTGGAGGATGATTTTATTTCTTTCTGTGTAAAATAGAAATAGTAATACTAAGTTTCAGAATTGTTGTAAGGATTAGAATGTAAAGAACTAAGTATACAACCTGATACTTAATAAACAGTAACCTTTATAGTTAATATTGTTATTAATAGTTATTGTTGTAGTATGAGGACTTGGTAAAAATTTTTCAAATTCTTAGCTGTATTAAACACTTACCCTACATTCTCCTCTTGTAATCAGAATCTTGTGTACATGTGTGTAATGATGGGTTATCTAATACTCAGTTTTCTGGCAGCTTAAAACATCTGACAAAACTAAAGAATTATTTTTAAAACATTTAGAGTGTCAGCATATTCAATTCTTAGATGGAATAATGATCTTTAAAGAGATGAGACTAGTATGTTAAAAGTTCATTTTTAAACGTAAGAGTCTTCATCCTAATTATCTGCTAGCTTGGACAAAATAATAGAATCAACATTCTTAAAGATTTTGGTTTACACTGCCTGCTTTAAAAGATGCCCAATATTGTGGATATTAAAGAGTGATTACTAGTATATTATGTATATTATATATTCAGCTTTCCTTTTATAAATTGATTGTAAACATTTCCAAGAAATAGTTTAAAACTAGGTACTTCTTAACATCTCTTATACTTTTGCCTTAAATAAAAACACATTGATAATGCTGATTATATGGTAAACTGTTAAGTCTGCAGAAGTCATATTTTATTTCTGAAATAATAAAAATATTTTAAAACAGATGCAGAAAATGTGAAAGGCAGATTGCTGCTGGAAATTCACATAGTCTTTAAGGAGTAAACTATGTACATGTTGACTGTGAATAGACTAGTCTATAGTATATTAAATTTTCACAAAGTTATAAAGATTCAGTTTATTATCCTTTTGGAAATTTAAAAAAGAGTAGAACACATTCTTTTTAAGAGCAGGGACAATGTACTTGAAGCAACAAATTTATGATTGCAATTAGAGTTGAAGATTATATATCAGTATAATCCTTGCTTCTCTGATTGCTGTGTACCCTTTTCTGTAGCCATTTTTTTAACTCTTAAAGTCTGTGCACTATTACAGTGATTCTTTTTCTTGTTTTAGAAAGAAGAAATGAATAGTTTTTTGTTAATAATTAATGTAAGCCTCTGCTTACCTGCTTTGTACATTCTTTACCTGCCTGTATGTAGCATTTGTCTATGCAAGTATTCATTTACTGAAAAAGTTACCAACTTTGTAGCTTTGAAATCATTTTAAAAATATGTTAACTGACTTGGATACTCTGGTTAGAAGCAAAATACATACCTTCTACTTGAGGGAATTTGTTTTCACCTTTACTGAAAAAAAAAAATACATGTTTAGTTGTACTTTAAACACTGCTTATTTTCACATAATAATCACTTACACAGTTTTCTAGCAAGTTCATCTTTGTATGCATTTTATATATCCTATTCTTTTCTTGTAAAGATTAAGTTACAATTAAAATAATTCAAAGATCATTGGGAGATATTGCATTAAACTGTGGGTTGGATCTTGCCTTTTGTCTTGTTCAAACTGCATCTCTCCTTTTTATTTTTTTCAATCTGAAGATAGTAGCATGATTAGAGCATGAATGTAAGCCATGTGGTGGCTAAGATAGAGAAGGCAGAGATGGATGACTTCAGAGGAAATAAGTGTTTGACAGGAGACTGGACTGGGTCATGGTGTGAACCAAAGTCAAGGTCACGGAGAAAAGAGCAGGCTGGCTTCATGGGTGTGCAACCTGTACAGTCACACAAGGCTTAGCTTTTTTAATGTTCTGCTACTGCCATCTTGAAATTCTTAATCAGTTTCACACAAGAGGCCCTGAATTTTTATTTTGCACTGAGTCTCACAAATTTTCTAGCCTGTTCTGCAGATGAGAATTAACAGGAAGCAGAAATTTCTTGTTTCTTTGGTTATTAATTCCTTTTCCCAGATTAGCCAAAATGGGAATTATTTTTTAAATGATGACTTACGGACATTAAAAAAATTGTGGAAAATTAACCTAATTTGAAAGCAGTTGTGTGTGCATGTATGTTATTTAGTAATTTACCAAAACATTGGAGAGGGAAAAAAAGGAGCTTGTTAAAATTTTCTTATAGAAGTGTCAAAGGTGGTCAAACTTCCAATAGACTTTACCAAGTCAATATGTAATATACAGTTTGAGAAGTAAAAACAATTGGTATTACAAAATTGTATGTCTGAATTACCTACTATGTGCTGGGCTTAACCCAGAAAAGTGTTTCTTTACCCATAAAGCCTGATGCTTTATATTCAGTACAGTACTTTATTATTTAGTAATTATTCTTTCCTAGTATTATTTCTAAAGTGGTAGTTGTTTCTTGCCTTTATAGTGCTTATAAACTTTATTTTTTTTAAAGATTTTGGAAATTAAAATTGAGAAATGTATAAACCCAAAACATTGTGGTTTTTACACAGATCTGTCAGTTTACTAGTTTTATTTGATAACTACTTAATATGCACCTATTTAAAGTGGAAGGTGTTTCTATTACACCTAGGCTCTTTTTTTAAATTTAAGTTCTGGTGTGCATGTGCAGAACCTGCAGGTTTGTTACATAGGTATACATGTGTCATGGTGGTTTGTTGCACCCATCAACCTGTCATCTACGTTAGGTATTTCTCCTAATGCTATCCCCCACCTAGTCTCCCACACCTCAGCAGGCCCCGGTGTGTGATGTTCCCCTCGCTGTATCCGTGTGTTCTCATTGTTCACCTCCCACTTATGAGTGAGAACATGTGGTATTTGGTTTTCTGTTCCTGTGTTAGCTTGCTGACAATGATGGCTTCCAACTTCATCCATGTCCGTGCAAAGGACATGAACTCATCCTTTTTATGGCTGCATGGTATTCCACAATGTACATGTGCCACATTTTCTTTTTCCAGTCTATCATTGATGAACATTTGGGTTGGTTCCAAGTTTTTGCTATTGTGAACAGTGCTGCAGTAAACATAAATGTGCATGTGTCTTTATAGTAGAATGATTTATAATCCTTTGGGTATATACTCGATAATGGGATTGCTGGGTCAAATGGTATTTCTAGTTCTAGATCCTTGAGGAATTGCCACACTGTCTTCCACAATGGTTGAACTAATTTACACTCCCACCAACAGTGTAAAAGCATTCCTAGTTCTGTACATCCTCTCTAGCATCTGTTGTTTCCTGACTTTTTAATGATTGCCATTCTAACTAGCATGAGATGATACCTCATTGTGGCTTTGATTTGCGTTTCTCCAATGACCAGTGATGATGAGTTTTCTTTTTCATAGTTTGTAGGCTGCATAAATGTCTTCTTTTGAGAAGTATCTGTTCATATCCTTTGCCCACTTTTTGATGGAGTTTTATTTTCTTGTAAATTTGTTTAAATTCTTTGTAGATTCTGGATATTAGCCTATTGTCAGATGGATAGATTGCAAAAATTTTCTCTCATTCTCTAGGTTGCCTGTTCATTCTGATGATAGTGTGTTTTGCTGTGCAGAAGCTCTTTAGTTTAATTAGATTCATTTGTCAATTTTGGCTTTTGTTGTCATTGCTTTTGGTGTTTTGTTCATGAAGTCTTTGCTCATGTCTGTGTCCTGAATGGTATTGCCTAGTTTTTCTTCTAGAGTTTTTTATGGTTTTAGGTCTTATGTTTAAGTGTTTAATCCATCTTGAGTTAATTTTTGTATGAGGTGTAGAAAGGGGTCCAGTTTCGGCTTTCTGCATATGGCTAGCCAGTTTTCCCAAAACCATTTATTAAATAGGGAATCCTTTCCCCATTGCTTGTCTTTGTCAGCTTTGTCGAAGATCAGATGGCTGTAGATGTGTAGTGTTATTTCTAAGGCCTCTGTTCTGTTCCACTGGTCTATATATCTATTTTAATACCAGTACCATGCTGTTTTGGTTACTGTAATCTTGTAGTATAGTTTGAAGTCAGGTAGTGTGATGCCTTCAGCTTTGTTCTTTTTGCTTAGGATTGTCTTGGCTATATGGGCTCTTTTTTGGTTCCATATGAAATTTAAAATGGTTTTTTCTAATTCTGTGAAGAAAGTCAGTGGTAGCTTGATGGGGATAACGTTGAATCTGTAAATTACTTTGGGCAGTATGGCCATTTTCATGATATTGATTCTTCCTATCCATGAGCATGGAATGTTTTTCCATTTGTTTGTGTCCTCTGTTATTTCCTTGAGCAGTGGTTTGTAGTTCTCCTTGAAGAGGTCCTTCACTTTCCTTGTAGGTTGTATTCCTAGGTACTTTATTCTCTTCATAGCAATTGTGAATGGGAGTTCATTCATGATTTGGCTATTATTAGTGTATAGGAATGCTTGTGATTTTTGCACTTTGATTTTGTATCCTGAGACTTTGCTGAAGTTGTTCATCAGCTTAAGGAGATTTGGGGCTGAGATGATGAGGTTTTCTAAATATGCAATCATGTCATCTGCAAACAGAGACAATTTGACTTCCTCTGTTCCTATTTGAATACCTTTTATTTCTTTCTCTTGCCTGATTGCCCAAGCCAGACTTCCAATACTATGTTGAATAGGAGTGGTGAGAGAGGGTATCCTTGTCTTGTGCCAGTTTTCAAAGGGAATGCTTCTATCTTTTGCCCATTCAGCATGATATTGGCTGTGGGTTTGTCATAAATGACTCTTATTATTTTGAGATACGTTCCATCAATACCTAGTTTGTGGAGAGTTTTTGACATAAAGGAGTATTGAATTTTATCGAAGGCCTTTTCCGCATCTATTGAGATAATCATGTCGTTTTTGTCATTGGTTCTGTTTATGTGATGGATTATGTTGATTGATTTGCATATGTTGAACCAGCCTTGCATCCAGGTATGAAGTCGACCTAATAGTGGTGGATAAGCTTTTTGATGTGCTGCTGGATTCAGTTTGCCAGTATTTTATTGAGGATTTTTGCCTCAATGTTCATCAGGGATATTGGCCTGAAATTCTCTTTTTCTGTTGTGTATCTGCCAGGTTTTGGTATCAGGATGATGCTGGCCTCATAAGATGAGTTAGGGAGGAGTCCCTCTTTTTCTGTTGTTTGAGATGGTTTCAGAAGGAATGGCAGCAGCTCCTTTTTGTACCACTGATGGAATTCAGCTGTAAATCTGTCTGGTCCTGGGCTTTTATTGATTGGTAGGCTATTAATTACTGCCTCAGTTTTAGAACTTGTTATTAGTCTATTCAGGGATTTGACATCTTCCTGGTTTGGTCTTGGGAGGGTATATGTGTCCAGCAATTTATTCATTTTTTTCTAGATTTTCTAGTTTATTTGCATAGAGGTGTTTATAGTTTTTTCTGACGGTAGTTTGTATTTCTGTGGGATCAGTGGTGATATCCCCTTTATCGTTTTTTATTATGTCTTTTTGATTCTTCTCTCTTTATTAGTCTGGCTAGTGGTCTATCTATTTTGTTAATCTTTTCAAAAAACCAGCTCCTAGATTCATTGATATTTTAAAAGGTTTTTCATGTCTCTATCTTTTTCATTTCTGTTGTGATCTTAGTTCTTTCTTGTCTTCTGCCAGCTTTTGAATTTGTTTGCTCTTGCTTCTCTAGTTGTTTTAATTGTGATGCACTTATTCTAAAATCAACCACATAATTAGAAGTAAAACACTCCTCTGCAAATGCAAAAGAACGGAAGTTATAACAGTCTCTCAGACCACAGTGCAATCAAATTAGAACTCAGGATTAAGAAACTCACTCAAAACCTCACAACTGCATGGAAACTGAACAACCTGCTCCTGAATGACTACTGGGTAAATAATTAAATTAAGGCAGAAATAAATAAGTTCTTTGAAACCAATGAGAACAAAGACACACCGTAGCAGAATCTCTGGGACACAGCTAAAGCAGTGTTAGGAGAGAAATTTATAGCACTAAATGCCCGCAAGAGAAAGCAGGAAAGAACTAAAATTGACACCCTAACCTAGGCTGTTTTTCTAGGTCTCTTTCTTGCTAAAGTTTTGCTTATTTTATTTACTCCACAGTCCAACTAAAACCAAATTTTTTACATCATTTCATGTGAGAGTTACCTTTTATTCTAATAAACTGTGGAATAACTGGGGTTGTGTAGGGAATTGCTTAAGTTCATAAGCATTCTTGCAAACTTGAATGTGTCGGTATAAGATTATTTTTTGAAAATTTGTAATTCCATTTCACAATCTCAACCAGAATTCATTATGTTTAAACCACCCGATATAGACTAAAACATTTTTTCAGGAGCACAATTGTAAAAAGGATAGGGAGAAATATTTACAACATTCCTTATTTCTTTGCAGATTTAGTGAAAGTATGTCCCACTTTTACAAAATGTCTTATTTTCCTCTCTTTTTTACACATATAATAGAGAACTAACTTTTAAAAACTAGATAAGAAGAGAATACTAATTTTTAAATTATGATGTCACTTGTAGAATTTGTTTCAAAATTGGTAAAATACACCTCTTTAAGACTGCTTGTAAGCAGTCTTGTAAGACTGTTATAAGAACAGCCAATTCTGTGGACTCATTGGCTTAGTTTTTTATTTCCTTGGTTTCAGTCCAAAGTGTAATAACCTTTTCAGAAAGTTTCTCCTGGATGTGTAAAGAATACCAACAGATACCAGAAAGCATCTGGCTGAAGATTTAAGCGGGAGTATTGCTCTTCATCTAGCGAAAGTGGTAAAACTCTCCTGCATCCTGGAAATATAACTAACTGAGAGAGAGAGGCCCTATTTAAAGCCAGCTGACTTACCCTGCAATTGCTTGTCTGGCAAACAGACAATTGTTAAAGACTCATATATTTAGAAATTTTTAAATGCCGTAGAATCTATGGACAAAATGATTTTCATTTATCTTAATCCAAAATCACAAGATTGATTATATACTTAGGTTATATGGAAAATCAGCATTAGAAGCATTAGTTCTGCACCTCATTTGCATGACATTGTTGCAAGGTATTAACTGTAAAAATGAAGTTAAGTAGGTATCTGTTCACCAGATGCCTAAAACATACAACATTAGTGTAGACATATAGAAGGATCTGCAAGCAACTAAACAAGTAGCATAAATCAAGGATTATACTGATAAAGTGGTAAGTGCATTTTGGGCTTCTTAGGTACTAAGCCCTTCTATCTGCCAGAATAGTCTAGCAGAAAATACATTTTTTTCTTTAGCGTAGGGAAACTTTTCACAGGAGGTGGAATTTTAGGTATTGTGTAGATGATGGGAGAAATTGCTTTTGACAAGCTTCAGTGAAAAAGGAAGGGAATGTGTCATTGCAGATAGGGAGAGAAACACTGGGTCATAGACTGGTAGTGGTGTAGAAATAGAAAGCACAACCTATTGGACAAAGGAACTGAACAGATTTGTCAAAAGAAAAAGGAATGGGACAAACACATACGAAAGATAAGAATTAAGCTGATACAGGCTAGTGAGCTCACTGATAGCAGAGTCCACCAAGAGGCATTTAGTGGTTTTCCTTTAGGGCAAAAATTCTGAAAGAGAAAAGTATGATTTCTAAATAAGACTACTCATAAAAAATGTTGATTATTAAGAATATAGATACAGTCTGTATCTTTAAGACTGAGATTTAGTACAATTTAATTTCGTTGACAGGCTGAACATTTGTATAATTTCTTATCTACTAACTTGATATTCTTAAACAAAAAGGTAAAATTTATTGGTCTTTCTGCCAATCTGTGTTTCTAACCGACCATAAACAACTCTGTTGGTTGCCTGCTCTTGCATTAAGCTTGTCCATGGCCACAAGCCCCTCTCTTTCTATGAGCCCTGCAAAGACCGCCCCTTCCAAATTGCCTTCTCCTCCTTGCTGGCACATCCAAGCACTAGCAAATTCAGAATCATTTTTGACTTATCATTTCCTTTTACCCTTTTTAATCCTAGGTACAATCTTTTACAAGTTGCTTAATCTCTCTGACCTTAGTTTTTTCATATATAACATGGACTTAATAAAACAATATTGCCATTTTCAGAATTCAATGAGTTAATATGTAAACGCACTAAACATAGTGCATGGCACATAATAGTTGAGCTTTAATTGTGCATGTTACTTGTTTTTTCTCTCCTCAACTGGTAATAATAACTTTACTAAAAATGTAATTTAATGAAAACAATTAAATGCATTGTGGTGTTTGCCAAAATTTTTGGTTTGTATGTATACACTGGATTACAGTTTTATAAATTTGTCCTCATGAGATTGTCAGGTGTTTTCTCTTTAGTTGTTTTGTTAAAAGGTTAATTGGAGCATAACAAATGCATCACTATCCTATGTAGCTCCTATAAAAACATAAATACTTAAAAATAAGTTTGAAAATTAGAGGGGCTACTACATGCAACTGTTTGTAGTTCTAATTTTAGTTATGAAATTTACTTCTCAACTAAGGCAAAATCTCTAATTCTGTATCTGCATTAATGACTCAGTGATTTTAGAGGTTGTGAGTTGATATTTTCACATTTCTACCTATGATCACTCATTACAGAATGTCTGATCATGATATCCTGTTCTGTGTAGCATCATAGTGGACACTTCATGATATTTCTGCTAAACCCTTTACCTGTCATAACTGTCTTCTTTCTATTTTGCAGATTCCCTCAGCAAGGTAAAATTCAGTCCTCACTTGGTTATAAATAGCATTATAAACCATATTTTTGATATTAAATAGAACACACAAATCTCAAAGAATGATAAAAGCATTGTTCATACTTTGTAAAACTTAATCATTGATTAGAGATTGAAACTAAAACTTAACATGAAGGGATCAGACTCATTCACAGAAGGTTGTTGAGAACCAGGAATCATCGACTTCATTCAGTCCAGTTTTATCAGTTGTAAATTGTTTCTTGTTCAAAATCATTTTACAATCCACTTTGCCCACCTCCATCTTCCTTACGTTACAAAGAACTTTGATCTGCTAGGCACTGCTGATGGTAGAATGCCATGGCTTTAAAGTTTCCCTTTGAAATACAGTCTGTGTTTTCAATAGAATTAACTGTTCAACAGAGAGAGAACAGGATTTCTGTGCAAAGACAGTACAGTGCTGGTGAAAGATATAGCCCCTTTATACATTAAGCAAGGATGATTGCCTAAGAATTCTAGCTGCTGCTGTTGATGCTGCTACAACTATTGCTACTACTACTACTAATCACTAGTATAGAAAAATATCTCTTTGATCCTCTGTGTGTGGTGGTAAGGTTTTGGGAGAAGCCGTTGTCTGTGGGTGATGGGATCACATATATTTTAAAGTCTTTTCGACCATTTTCGTTTTCTAATTTTTCTCAAGTAAAAGATTATTCTATACTTCTAAAAAATTATAATTTAAAAAATAACATCTTGTTGGACTTGTTTAAATTATCAGATTTTTTCAGTTATGTAATTGATTTCTGGCATACATAGACTTTTACCATTTTCTCTGCTTTAACATACCTTTATCAGTTTTATAAATACAGTTTGAAAGGACTGTTCTAAATATATATAAAGGGAAAATTTCATTTGAAAGCAAAAATCTGTATTTGGGATATTTGTTGTCTTTTTTGCCTTCTAAAGGGTAATCTAGAAACACTAATATTGATTGGTTATTTTGTTTCATAATACTTTCTAGTTGATTCTTGGCAAAAATGGTTTTCTCTTTCAGTGTAAACAGTAACAAAAAAGTTACTCAGAATTTCTCCAGTGTTTTAAGAGCTGTGCAGGTTGACCTCCAAAAATTTAAGAGAGCATTAGAACATGGGATATCTAATGGTTGAGACTGGAATTATTTGTAATAATCTTAGATGTAAATACTAGTGTCTTATTAGTCTTCTTATCTTTGCTAGTATAAAAATGGTTGAAACATTTGAAATTATTTTCTCAGTTACAGTTATGCCCTGTGTAGAAGTGTGATTATCTAAGAAGTGATTCTTTTTCAGATTTCAAATATGAAGTATTGTTTAATACTAACATATAGTTACAAAGACTATCATGACTATTTTTGGTGTTCTTGATTATGATTTAATACTTCATATTTTAGGAAAGACAATTTAGTTCTAAATGTATTTATAAGCGAGTTCCTAATTTTTTTGTGTGCTGTAGACTTCTAAGCTAAAATTGATATAATTAAATGTTAGGCATTTTCATTTTTTATGGCTTACTACTTTAATGCAAAGTGGAATAAAATACTAATTTGTTTCTTACCCTCAGATGATGATGTGCTGATGTATATTTTCCAGTCTTGTCATAAGCTCACAATTACCTACATAATGGTCTTGAACCAAATGATTAAAATGGAAGACAATTTCTGGTCTTCCATTTTAATCAGTGTGATGCAAGACTATTATGTAGATTTTTGTGTAAAATGTGGAATGTGAATCCTCACCTCTTTAGTCATTTTTCCTATTAGATATTGAAGCGAATTTTAAAATATGCCGTTAGACTAAAGATATCAAAATGCCTTATAAAGATAATACAGTATACCTAAGTCTTGTTTTATAGCACCAGAGAGAGAACTAGAAGTGCATAGAAGGAATAAATTCAGTTGCACATTTTGTATTTAATCCAATAACTCAACAACATGGGCACATATTTAAAAACTTAAATGCTTTCATCAAACATCTTCTTGATTATACCGTAAAGCCCCCAAAGTTTTTATTGGTAGCATTACTTTGATTAATGAAATGAGCTTCAGTGCAAAAACCTGGGCTGTTAGAATACTTAAAACACCATTATTGTCCAGTTCTACAGCTGCTACCGTAGTGCCTGGCTCTCATCTTTTTATACGTGGTTTACCACATCAGCATCCATGCTGAGAACCATGCCTCAGTCTTTCACTCTTCGAATACATTTAGTCATGAACTTATTTATTTAGCAGATCTTTGAGGACCTACAATGTGCCAACAATTTATTTAAATATTTTCCATCCCCAGGCTAGGACTTACAGTCCCCAGTTGGTTATCAAATCTAAACTAAACTCAGCCTAAACATTTGGAGTTCTCCAAATCTCACTTATTCTTGTTCTTTCATGCCGGTCTCCTCATGGTAACATTCTTAGCATAGTGTCTGTTCCCACTTCTTGTCCTAGTGCATCATCTTTCCTCTTCAAGGATGTACTCCTCCTCCTCCTCTGAAATTTTAAAAATCACAACTAAAACTGCCCTGTGAGGTGTGAGGTTAAGGTTGATGTAGTCATCTGATCCAGATCATTCTTTTTGTTCTGGATCCTGAGAGTATCTAGAGGAAATTGAGTATTCTGGTTAATGAGTGGCTTATCACATACTCTCTTAACAACATTAAGTACTCTTTATTCAGTAAAAATTCATACCATAAGAAAAATATATTATAGTGTATTTAGTGCTTCTTTGGTGATATATAAGGTATTCTCCTTAGAAATTTAGATTTGTAGGAATGCTGGTTAATAGAAGTTTCTAATATTTACTATCTTCCATATTTGCTGATATTTTGTTTATTTTAAGCTATTTTAAATATTTTGCATTTCATGTTTTTAACCAGGCAGTATCTCTGTTCCTCATTCTGAACACCTAATATGGTACTTTGAACATAATTAGTACCTAATATGGTACTTTTCATAAAGTGCTTGACTCAGTCAAAAAAATATTGAACATCTACTGTGTTCCAGGCATTTTGCTGGATTTCTGGACTACAATCATGAAAAGACCGTCTGTTCTCTCAGCCTGCTTATAGTCTAGTGGGAAAGATAGGTTGACAGACAACCCTAATATAGTATAAGTTCTTGAATACAGGTAAATACAGGCGTATAGGGTACCTAGTCTCTTCTAGGATAGGTGTGTCAAGCAAACTTTTTTAGTAGAAGCAGCCTCGGCACCAAGGAGGGAATTAGGAAATTTTAGTGCCCGATAATCTTCAGTCTCCTAAATTATACCAAATGAAACAAAGTAACAGTGTGTGTTTGCTATGGGAATACACCTGAAAGTCAAATATCCAGCATGCACTCCCTCAAGAGTGTCACCCTAAACCTTCCCATGTAGGGATGCTGGTGCCACCTCTGAGAGGAAGGCATGGCTAAACAGAGGCAAGCAGCAGATAAGAACAGGAAGATTCCTGTGAGGGGAACATGAACAAATGTCCAGTGACAAAAAAAGAAAAATCTAAGGTGAGTTGGAAGAAGTCATTGTCCAAGGCCAGAATGTAGATTTGGTTGGACAGAGTGGATGGAGGGATATAGGCAGGGCCATTGAGCTGCCGAAGAAGGCAGGAGCCAGGCCATAAAGGATTTTAAATCAGTGGTTTTTAAAACCTTTATTTTCTTAGCAGTAGAATTCTTAAGAATTCTTAAATTTTAACTTGTAGCTCAATATTTAAAAAATAATAAAAACAGAACTACTTTGGTTTTGATGTTAAGGTTTATTTTGTTGTGTGTTTTGATGGGGTGGTAGCGGTGTTAGTTTCCTTGGTTGCTTGCCTCTCTCTGTACTCTACTGAGGTTAGGAGTTGTGTTCTAGAGTCACATCATGTTACTAACTGGGGCTCTGTGTTCTGACTGGTGGTAGCAATAGTTTTCATCCTTTGTTATTGAGTAGTCTCCTAGGCCTTTACTTTTATCTGTTCAACAAAAATGTGTATACAGGTTGAGCGTCCCAAATCTGAAATGCTCCAAAATCTGAAATTTTTTGAATGCCAATATAATGCTCAAAGGAAATGCTCAGTGGAACATTTTTAGATTTCAGATTTTCAGACTAGGGATGCTGAACCAGTAAGTATAATGTACATATTATTACAAAAAAAAAATCTGATATCCAAACACCACTTCTCTCAAGGATTTTGGATAAGGTATACTCAACCTGTATTCTTAGTAGTGGTAATGTTTCTCTGAGCAAAATAGACATAATCCGTGACCTCATGGAGTTTCCAGTATAATGCCAGAGATGGATATTAAAAAGTAATCTTGTAACTTCAAGCTGTGTGATAAGTGCTGTACAGAAGAGGTCACTTACATTGAGAGATCTGTAAAGAAATGACATTTAGATATAAACTTAAGTGGAGATCTGAACAATGAGCTGGTGGTAGACAGTGCTGTAGGCAGGGGCTTTAACATGCATAAATGCCCTAGGGGAATAAGGTTCGTGGCAGCAGTAAAGCTGGAGAGGGAGGTAGAACCCAGATTACGGACAGCCAAGTTAAGGATTTGGATTTTATCCTCAGTGTAATGAAAAAAATCATTAAAAGGTTTTGAATAGTGGAATGATATAAGATGGTTTTTTTATTAAAATATTAATTACTATGGCTCATGTGTGGCGAATGGCTAAGAGAACAGCTAGAATGAGTGAGTACAGGGACATCGGTTACAGGAATCGTATTCTCACATCTGCCACATGGTGGGCACTCATTCGCCATTTTGTGGTTAGCTTAATGATGACTAGATCACTGCCTCTGTGGTAACATCTCAAATTATTTGTACTTTAACCATGAGTTAAGTTGGATATTTTTGAGGAATCATGAAGTGTTACTGATTCTACTAATTTTTCCTCATAAAACTTTAGATATTTTGAACTGCCGCTTCATCTTGCCCAGGGTGAAAACAAGGCATTTATTCATTCATTCAAGAAGTGCGTAAACTGTGCCAGGTACTGGCTGAGAGCTGAGGATACAGACTGGATGAATAAGTTAGGCATGATATCTGCCATCAAGTGGCTTGTAGTCTGGGTAACCAGAGCCGAGTAGAGCAGGCTGTATGTTGGCTTCATGCCTCCGAAGTAATATGTCTGGAATTAGCCTGTCTGTTGTCCCAGCCTCAGTATCTGGAATATCCTAGATGAAGATGAGATCTCTTAATAATTTAATTACATTTTCTCCTACCTCCTCTTTGTTCTAATGTATACTACTAAATTTCTACTTTGATGATCTTTGCTGAAAATACAGCCACTTTTAAGTCCTATAACACATGTGCCAGGACCTGACAACCTAAAAATTAAATCCTGATTCTTCTTTACTCTTAGAAAAGCTGGGACCTTCCTTAATGGATTAACCTTCTGTTGCTGCATAACAAATGACAATAAATTTAGTGATTTAAACAACACGTATTTATTATCTCATGTTTCCATGGGTCAGGAGTCCAGGCACTGCTTAGCTGGCTCTTCTGCTTAAGTCAGCAGTCAAGGTACCAGCCAGGCTACATTGTCATATCTAGTGCAGGGTCCTCTTCCAAGCTCATTCAAGTTCTTGACAGAATTCATTCCCTTCCTTTTGTAGGAAGGCTGCTTCTCTCCACAGGCAGTTCACAATATGACTCTTCACCTTTTCAAAAGTGGCAGAATAGAGAGAGTATACTGCTTTGCCTTTCTGAATTCAGGGAAGGCCTAAATCCTCTTTTAAGGGTTCACCTGATTAAATCAGGCTCGCCCAGGATAATCTCCTTTGGTAAACACAAAATCAGCTGATTGGGTACCTTAAGTACATTGCAGAATCACTTCACATTTGCCAGATAACATAATCACAGCAGTAATATTCCATCATATTCTCAGGGCCTGCCTGTACTCAAGGGAAGGGGATGATAGAAGACCGTGGGTCATTGGAGGTCAGTCATCTTAGAATTCTGGCTACCTCACTTGCCTTTTTGTAAAAAAACTCACATCTTTTAGTTTCCAACAAGTCATGCTTGTCTCAGTCTCATCATATCTTTGATGACTTCTTCACCGTTCTTTCTCTTCCTTCATTCCATAGATACTGAGATTTCTCAAAACATCTCATCAACAATCCAGCCTGTTTCTTGACTCTGTACCTTTTATTTTTCATTGGCTGGGGACCAATTTTCTTGTTCTAAAAATAAAGCTAAGAGCAGGCACTTTTTCCTCCAGTCATTTGCTGAAGAACATAAACTCATCAGATAATAAAACAAAATCCTATTTCTTGCCAACCTTGTACCAATTTAGGGAGAAGCCTAGGGGAGAATGACTGGTTTTAGCTCCAGCCACTCCAGTTAGGGAAAACTGCATGGATAGTTGGGAGAACCTTACCAGATGGGGGATAGGCAGTTGTGTCAATGGGTTCTAGCAGATGCACCCTGCATGTATTGTCCTTTTATGCCAGGGTACCTCGGAAGAGTATGGGTCTGGGTTGTGACTTATGAGAGGGGCTACACATGCATGAGTTGGGACAACCATGTGGTATTAATCTACCAATGGTTTCAAGTTGTATTGATTAAACAAATACATTCTTACAATTTAGATGTAGCCTTTCACCTGAATTCAACCATCTGCTATCTAGCAAAATTCGGTATCTTGCAAACTTAAGGCTGTCAGGCTTCTGCTGCTAATTTAAGGATAGCTTGGTGGAATTTGCATGGAGGGAGCAGTTATCTTTTCTCCTTCTAAGATGACCTTCATCTCTCTTTTTATCTGATTGGTTTACCCGTTAAAACTCAGCTTAAGAGAAAAAAAAAAAGCTTAGACATTGTCTCCCTGCTAAAGCCTTTCCATTTCTAGAAACCTATCTCCAGTGTCCATCCTTGAGAAAGTCAATCCTTTTCTCTCTTTGTTCTCTACCTGGATTGAAGTTGTTTCTGTCAATTAAAACTACCATATTGTATTATAATTTACTTACATGTCTGTCTACCCTACTAGTGAGATCCTTGGGGGTAGAAACTGATTTATTAATTTTCTTAACTATATAGTGCCTGACATATGACAAAAGCTCAATACATGTTTTGAGTAAATCAATCACTGCACCAACTCAAATCACAGTATTTCCCCCCTCCCCGCTGATTTCAGGTGACCGCCTCTGATCCCCTTAGACACAAACATTGACCCTGATTAAACCTGTGTTTGCTTTGATCCATAGGTACACATTTGAACTACTGGCCATCCTTTCTGGAGGGGGTTTTGTTACTCTGGCCTACAGTTCTTTATCCTTCCCCTCCCCACCCCCCCCCGCACTGACCAGCATGTATTAAAGTCAGAAGACCAATCTTTTGAACAGATGTTTTGAATGGGGCAAAGCCTTCTTGTCTTGAAGCCCTGTAAGTCACTCCAGAGAGTATGGGAAAAGCAAAGTGCTTGGCATAGGGTGTGGTAGTAGCAGAGGATCTTAATTTATAGTTCTTCACATGTGAATGAAGTTCTGAAGCTATGAAATAGAAAGTGGGAATTATCATCTCAATTACCTTAGTTTTGACGTGTGGACCAAAGAAAATGTTCAGGAATCTTCATATTGTGAAATGTACAGTACATGTTTAAGGTTGTAGAATATTGGCCCTAAGGATAATTTTATATTCATTCTTAAAAGAGAACTAAGTTAGAAACAGTGTCTTCAGATTATCATCTCTCCCGAAGACCCTTGCCTGGTTTTACTGTTGAAAAGCAGCATTAAAGATGGTGCAGTAGCATCATTAGATGTATGGCCTTGGAAGAACATAGCTTTCATATCAGAAATGTACTTTTCAAAAAATCTATATTTCCTTTTTAATAATTTTATAATTTCAGCTTTCATTTTAGAGTCGGGGGTACATGTGTAGGTTTGCTATATGGATATATTGTGTGATGCTAAGGTTTGGGGTACAGAAGATCCTGTCACCCAAATACTGAGCATAGTACCCAATAGGTACCTTTCCAGCCCTTACTCCTTTTCTTTTGTTCCCCCTTTGGTTGTCCCCAGTGTCTGTTGTTCCAATCCTTATATCTGTGTGTGTTCAATGCTTAGCTCCCACTTAGAAGTGAGAACATGTATTTGGTTTTCTGGGCCAGTGTTAATTTGCTTAGGATAACGGACTCCAGCTGCATTCATGCTGCTGCAAAGGACGTGATTTCATTCTTTTTTATGGCTGCATAGTATTCCATGGTGTGTGTGTATGTGTGTGTGTGTGTGTGTGTGTGTGTATTTTTTCATGTGATAATTCATCCAATAAAATATTGATGACTGTGGCATAGGAGTGTAAAATTAGAAGTGCTTGATATGGATAACAGTACATACATTTCAGAAGTCTTCTGACTTTAATACATGCTGGTCAGTGGGGGGCGGGGGGGTAGAGGATAAAGAACTGTAGGCCAGAGTAACAAAACCCCCTCCAGAAAGGATGGCCAGTAGTTCAAATGTGTATCTATGGATCAAAGCAAACACAGGTTTAATCAGGGTCAATGTTTGTGTCTAAGGGGATCAGAGGCGGTCACCTGAAATCAGCGGGGAGGGAGGAAATACTGTGATTTGAGTTGGTGCAGTGATTGATTTACTCAAAACATGTATTGAACTTTTGTCATATGTCAGGCACTATATAGTTAAGAAAATTAATAAATCAGTTTCTACCCCCAAGGATCTTCATGCAGCTCTTCTGGAATGTGGGCAGAAATTAGTGTCATGGTTTTGTCTATGGTCAGCCATTTTCTATTATACTTACCTTGTCAGAAGATATTTAATTTATCACAATTAACTAAAAACTTTTGTTTAAAAAGTATGTCTTATGGAAAACAGAGCAGAGATGACTAATTTTTTATGTGCAGTAAATAATGTTTTTAAGTAAACACTTCTACATCCAGGTGAAGGAAACGATTAAGTAGAAATTGGGACTTGCATATAATTTTTTAAAAGATTGTGAAACTTATTAATACTATCCATGTGTCTTATTCCAGTAACAAAGGTTTATGCAATAGGTATACTCCCAAAAGGTTGTGTTACTATATAATGTAAATGCATGAGGATCAGTGTTTAAGCAATTAGTCAAAACCTCTAATTTACCTCTTCCCAAATGTATTATCTCTTGAGTTATCTATAAGCAGACAGTTGTAGGAAAAAATGAAGAAAGTTGGCCTTATAGGAAGTTTGTTTATCCAGAAAACTTCAGGATTTTTAGTTTGAAACCTTCATTAGAAATTTTTAAATAGTCAGTTAAGTTAAAAGCAACTGTAATTGTAGTTACTTGGTATCAGTTGTTCTTCAGGCCGAGTTCTTAAAAGAGAAATTTTAGGAGTATGCTACTCTAATTTCAACAGATAATCATTAAGATGCTGTAATGGTAAAAAACAACTCCGGAATAATAAGGATAGTTTATATGTTTCTTAGAGATTCTGTAATAATCAATTTTTAGAAAGTACACTTCATACAAAGCCAAGTATTTGCTTTCTGTTTTTGTTGTTGTTGTTGTTGTTCTTTTGTCTGGTTGATTTCAGCTTGTTTTTGACCCTTGCCTACTAAACGGTACTTTACCCCATTATACTCAATTTTAATTTAATTGTTTTGAAAAATGTTCTTCCTTTTCGTTACAACATTTTACATTTTCTCTAATATGTGTTTATGTAAATTCACTTTGAAGAAATGCCTTTATACTATCAGCTTTGTGGAGTTACTGCAAACCAATGCCATCATCAGATTATAAATTTTTTTTTTGTAGCTAGTCTTTTCATCATGACTTTGCATAACATTGTTCCAGCTAGATCAACAAATTGATTATTATATTTTACTATATCATAAATAATGCCCAAAGGCTTAGTAATATGAGTGAAACTTACTGGGGGTGATATTTTATTTAAGCTGCTGTATTTAAAGGTGCTGCAATTTAGCTATTCCATTGAATCTACATATAGTGCATACTTGACATAGTTAAGAAAAGGTTTTGTTACTTTTCTTTATATTGAATATTTGAGTAATACACAGTTCTGTTTTACGTTAGGATTTGAGTCCCTTATGTACAAAAATATTTACTACCTTCTTTGTTTCATTTCAGAATGACCTTATTTAAAAATGTATGAGGCTATTTATAATCAACTCTGTGGAAGTGATTAAAGAGGTGTGAATAATAGGTTATTGGAACTTGACAGCTCATGGTTTGCTAAACTAGTGTTAGATCATTTATGCTGCTCAGATGTACCTTATTTTCCTTAGGTGAGAATTTCTGTTTTGACATGTGGTTTGTTGGTATAATATATTGCATAGGTTTTTCTCTTTTAAGTGGTTTACCAAATCTTGATATTTTATTGCCTTATTTTACATTTTCAGCCTGATGAATCAACATTTTATGCTTAATAAGAATAACCTTAGTATAGGCTATAAACAAAACAGTCAGTGTAGACAGAGTACGGTCCTTACGTGGAGCATCAGCCTTCCATTTCAAGCTGTCCTATAAGATAAATACAATCAAGTTTTTTTTTTTAAATGGGAAAAAAACTCTTACAGAACACTGGAAAATATTTGGCGGGTTAACACTCAGCAGTTGTTACTCTGGGAGGAATGTTAGAACTCCTGAAGAAATTTGGGCTAGCCAATATATCCATAAAAAGAAGAGGTGTGTATTTGGTATTTCATTAAATCTTCACTAATTTTAAATACAAACACCAGAAAACCATGAATTTGAATCAATTGAATTTGAGTTAGACAACCTTTTCACTTGAGAATAAAAAGAAATTTAGGAAAGCATTTTTAAAATTTTGAGTAAACCATTACTTAATGAGTTTCCACTGCTAGTTCTCATGGATTCAGAGCATTGTCATTTGGTAGTTTTCTCAAGTATTCTCAAGATTTACTAAAATGCATTTTAATAATCGCAATTCAATTTTCCCTAACCAGCCAGCAGGTAATGTTTCTAAAAAGAATGTGGTTGAAAACTGTGGCAGAGAAAATCAGGCCTCATAGACAACAAAGTTTAGAGAAATAAAAGTAAAAATTACTATGTATATGATCTACAATAAATCTGATAAATTCTTTATAAAAAATCCAAAATTAACCACATTTCTCAACATGAAACACTTCCTACACTAATTCATCACTGGACCCATTTATTCAGTTGTGATCTGTAGCATTAGTCACCCATAAATTTTGAATTATGTAAATTACACCCATTTTAAAGTTTTTAAACTATCTGGCTTGAAACCTAATTTTTGTCTTGATTTTCCCCTGAAAATCAAGTCTGAGAAATTCTTGTGTAGCAGTCTATATTTTGGTGGTACTTAAGGGTATATTTTTCTAGACCTGACCTTCTCATTTATTAAAAAATTGGAGTACAAATGTTTATGAAAGGATGGTATAATTGTTTGAAAGTATCAGTTGTATATGCATACGTATAAATAGCCCAAAGGTTTTATAAAAATAAAGTGTGATGATATATTCAAAGAAGGCTGCAATAATTTATTTCTGGAGTACCATGGTACTTTGGAGAGAACTCTAGAGACCTGTTTTTAATCCTTTTCTTCCAGTTACTCTCTGTGTGAGTTTGAATAGTTTGCTTAACTTTACTCAACTTCCTATATCTTTTCCTTAAAAGGTGATGATAATATCAACTCTACCAATGTCACAGTATATTGTTCTAAGGATGTTCTGGTGAAAGTGCTTTGTAACGTGTGAATTGCAAAGGAATTATAAGATTTGCCGATGTTGCACTTGTTGCCAATCTGAAGATTCAAGCTATAAGTTGAACACAAAGTATGTGACTAGAGAAAACATTACTCTGCCCCCTACCCTCACCCCATCCCCATGACTCAGGTTGACAGCTATTCTTAGTTAAGAGATACTTGGAGAAAAGAAGACAGTTTAGAGAGCTTCCTGTAGATATTCATTGACTTCTAGTTCATTTTGGTCTTCTCAGACACTTTTCTTAAAGGACAGTTTTATATCAGTAACTTCACTCTGAAGTCTGTAGAATAATAGGACATTCAGATTATAGAGTCAGTCTAACTTTATGACCCTAGAGTAGTACAGAGAACTCTAATGTTGTTTAGGTTTTCCAACTGGGGACATCCTGTGATCTAACTGTTCCTAGTGCACAAGCTAATCCCACCCATATCCTGTTTGTGAGTAATTGGATGGATGCCTGGAAAATCTAGTGCCAGATTGTATAGTGCCTTCTACAACAGAAATCTCTAGTTTGAGTTGATTTACCCTCTACCTAAACAAACACCTCTCATAGGTGAGCCTCTATTCTCAAAAAGGCAAGATTATGTAACATAGATCCATAGTTCTGTTTCCATAGTCATGCTTTGGATGGTACTTCCCATTGATCTGGATCGGAGACATATGTAAAATACAATTTCAGGGTGTTGTTTTTCTGTATAACTGAAGCAGTAGATTTTGAGTTGTATACCTCTTCCCATGAATATAGAAGACAGCTTTGTAGGAAAAGAAATAATTTCTTCTTAAATTATCTTTTTTATCTAAATTATTAAGAATAGGAAAATACCATTTGCATCATTGTAGTCTCTCTTACTTCTTGGGTTCTCTTTACAGGATATCAAAATTATGTTTAAAGAAAAAACCGGATGCATATAGGTGTGTGCAAGCTTGTCATAATTCAGAACAAAATTCCATTGTTAAATTTCAAAGATATGTAATAGTGCTGGCATTTACTACAGCATTGTGATAAAGGGCACAAGCTCTAGAGTCAGTATCCTGGGTATAAATGGTAAATCCACCACTTACCAAAGAATTCTACCAGGCATGGTGGAAGTAAAACCTTTCTTCTAATTGCCATATTCTTACCCATAATTTGTGAATTATTCAAAATTAATAATTTGTTTTGGAACCCCAATTCAGCAGGTATAAGCCAAAAAAGGGAAGGACGGAAAAGTATAAAAAGTGATAGCTTCAGTGACCCCTGGTTGATACCAGGGCTCAAACTATATTATGTCTGTCTCTCTTTGTCTCCCTGCCACCTCCCTTGTATTTCTTCCTCCCCTTCCTCCGTCTAAGACATATAGGGCTTGAACTGATTGATTTAAAAGGCAATGAATCTCAGCCAGGCGCGGTGGCTCATGCATGTAATCCCAGCACTTGGGAGGCCGAGGCAGGTTGGTTACGAGGTCAGGAGATTGAGACCATCCTGGCTAACACGGTGAAACCCCATCTCTACTAAAAATACAAAAAAAAAAAAATTAGCCAGGCATGGTGGCGGGCGCCTGGAGTCCCAGCTACTCAGGAGTCTGAGGCAGGAGAATGGTGTGAACCCGGGAGGCAGAGCTTGCAGCGAGCGGAGATTGCACCACTGCACTCCAGCCTGGGCGACTGAGCAAGACTCCGTCTCAAAAACAACAACAACAAAAAAGGCAATGAATCTCTAATGGTTGGTTGTATTTCTGTGAGGTCAGTGGTAATATCCCCCTTGTTGTTGTTTCCGATTGTGTTTATTTGAATTTTTGGTCTTTTCTTCTTTATTTGTCTAGCTAGCAGTCTGTTTTATTAATTTTTCTCAAAAAGCTAGCTCCTGGATTTGTTGATCTTTTGAATGGTTTTTCTTGTCTCTGTCTCCTTCAGTTCAGCTCTGATTTTGGTTATTTCTTATCTTTTGCTAGCTTTGGGATTTGTTTGCTCTTGATTATCTAGTTTAGTTGTGATGTCAGGTTGTTAACCTGAGATCTCTCTATCTTTTTGATCGGGGCATTTGGTGCTATAAATCTCCCTCTTAACACTGCCTTAGCTGCATCCCAGAGATTCTGGTCCATTGTCTCTTTGTTCCCATTAGTTTTAAAGAACTTCTTGATTTCATCCTTAATTTCATTATTTACCCAAAAGTCATTCAGGAGTAGGTTATTCAATTTCCATGTAATTGTATGAGTGAGTGAATTTCTTAGTCTTGATTTTGAATTTGATTGCAGTGTGGTCCAAGAGACTGTTATGATTTCAGTTCTTTTACATTTGCTGAGGAGGGTTTTACTTCCAATTATGTGAGCAGTTTTAGAGAGAAAGTGCTACGTGGCAATGAAAAGAATGTACATTCTGTTGTTTTTGGGTGGAGAGTTCTGTAAATATCTATCAGGTCCATTTGACCCAGTGCTTAGTTCAGGTCCTGAATATCTTTTTTAATTTTCTGTCTCAGTGATCTCATATTGTGAGTAGAGTGTTAAGTTTCCCACTGTGATTTTGTTAGAGTCACAGTCTCTTTGAAGGTCTCTTAAGAAGTTACTTTATGAGTCTGGGTGCTCCTGTGTTGGGCACATACATATTTAGGATAGTTTGATCATGTTGAATTTAACCCTTTACCATTATGTAATGCCCTTCTTTGTCTTTTTTAAATCTTTGTTTGGTTTAAAGTCTGTTTTGTTGGAAACTAGAATTGCAACCCCTGCTTTTTTTTTTTTTTTTTTTTCCATTTGCTTGGTAGATTTTCCTTATTCCCTTTACTTTGAGCCTATGTGTGTCATTGCATGTGAGATGGATCTCTTGAATACAGCATACCAATGGGTCTTGGTTCTTTATCCAGCTTGCCATCCTGTGTCTTTTAATTGGGGCATTGAGCCTATTTACATTTAAGGTTAATAGTGATATGTATGGATTTGATGCTGTCCTGATGATGTTAGCTAGTTACTTTGCAGACTTGTTTATGTGGTTGACTTTATAGTGCCACTGGTCTGTGTACTTCAGTATGGTTTTGTAGTATCTGGTAACGGCCTTTCCTTTCCCTATTTAATGTTTCCTTTAGGAGCTCTTGTAAGGCAGATGTGGTGGTAACAAATTCTCTCAGCATTTGCTTGTCTGAAAAGGATCTTACTTCTCCTTCACTTACGAAGCTTAGTTTGGCTAAATGTGAAATTCTGGGTTAGAATTTCTTTAAGAATGTTGAATATTGACTCCCAATCTCTTCTGGCTTGTAGGGTTTCAGAGGCCATTATCCTTAGCAAACTAACACAGGCATGCTGCATGTTCTCACATGTAAGTAGGAACTAAAGGATGAAAGCATGGGCACATAGAGGGGAACAACAGACACTGGGGCTTAACAGTGGGTGGAGGGTGGAAGGAGAAGATCAGAAAAAATAACTAATGGGTACTAGGCTTAATACCTTGGTGATGAAATAATCTGTACAACAAACCCTCATGACCAAGTTTAACTATGTAACAAACCTGCACATGTACCCCTGAATTTAAAAGTTAAAAAAAAAAAAAGCCAGTGAATCTGTTAGGAATACTTATAGGCAGAACTCTTTTTTTTTTTTTTTTTTTGGAGATGAAGTCTCACTCTTGTCCCCCAGGCTGGAGTGCAATGGCACAGTCTCTGCTCACTGCAACCTCTGCCTCCTGGGTTCAAGCAATTCTCCTGCCTCAGCCTCCCAAGTAGCTGGGATTACAGATGCCTGCCACCACACCTGGCTAATTTTTATATTTTTAGTAGAGACAAGGTTTCACCATGTTGGCCAGGCTGGTCTTGAACTCCTGACCTCAGGTGATCCATCCGCCTCAGCCTCCCAAAGTGCTGGGATTATAGGCGTGAGCCACCGCGCCCAGCCATAGGCAGAACTCTTACTTGAGGGAAGGATTCATTTAAGATTCTGACATTCTGTTTTTTATGTTCTTTGTATATAATTGCATATGATTTTGAAATATAAGTCTTTTAAACTTATTAAACTTCTAAATGAAGTTTGTAATCGTATGCAATTTAAGATTTCCTACTGGTTAAGGCATAGACTGTTAGAATGAATTCAGGGTAAACTGTGTGTTTGTGTACTGGGGAAACTAGGGGGATGGTTTATAGGGTCATCTCTTAATCAGTTACTGAGATAGGCAGTTTATGTAAATTGCTCATTCCGTCTTTAAAAAAATCTTATGAGTAGTTACTATTCTTTCATTATATGTGGGGAAAATACAAGAAACTGCTTCCTTTTGCAAACCAAACACTGCCTTTAAACTTTGCATCTTAGACTGCCAGTACCTGCAGACATGACTAGAACTTATTAAAAATTGTCTTTTTTCAGTTTAATAATTACTTAGTAATATGGCTTTTATCTAAATTTCCTAATTTTGCCATGTTAAAATGTAAACCTATTTGAACTAAGAACTTTGAATTTACTTTAATAAAAACAATTTCTACCACTGCTAATACAATGTAAAATTTTTAGGCTTAGCTTAAGATTAATGTTACTTTGGAAATAAATTGCTACACATTTACACACATAATTTATATAGGAAATAAATCAGTCTATGGAAATATATTTAGATTATAAGCCTTTTTAGCTACAGAAACAAAATTGTTTAGAGTGAACTTACATAGCAAGACAAAGCTGAAAACAGGGTTTAGAAGCTAGTATAATATAAAGTTTACAATTTACAAAAATTACTTCATTTAAATGCAGTTATTTTTATTTATTTTCATTGAAGAAATAAAATCCTATGATTCAGCTTACAGTATACAGTCTTTTGCATGGAGGGGTGATTTTGTAAGGCCCAATCAGTACTGCTTAAATCAGTAAAAAGAGTATATTTGTTTTATGTATCATGTTTTTGGTTCTTTCACCCAGAACAAAAATTTAAAAGAAAAAGTTTTCTTCTGTTTCCAAAAGGAATCTGTTGGGGGATGTGGAGGGGTTGATCCACAACCCTAAATTGGCAGAGAGCTTGGGTGTGTATGTAAGCAGCTAATCTCTCACCTAGTTCCAGGTACATTTCTTGGTTGTTGACCAGAAAAGTACCTGACCAGCCCACATACCTCTCCTGTTATTTTCCTTCCTATAAATGTGGCCTTGCCTGCCAGGGAGCATTGCCTTGAACTAAACTGGAAATAAGAAGCAGCATTCATTATACTGTACACTTGATCTTAGCCAAAAGGCCAAGAAGCAATCATTCCTTATACTATAAATCTCTATTGTTTGAGGAGTAATAGAGGGCAGATAGATCACTACAGGACATGCCTAGTATTTTGGCATCCCAAAAAGTTGGAAACCCTACAAGGCCATACAGAAAATAAAATCCTCTGAACCTAGGTGCTACTAATTCATTCAAGATAGATTTAATTATCTTATTATTTATGGATATAATCTAATGGAATAATTTTAATACTTTAATGAAAACATTACTTTCAATCACATGTACGGAACTCATAGGAAAACTTGAAAATTCTTAATTATAACCAAGACCTATGTAGTATAACTAACAGATAAAAGGATTGTCTTTAAATCTTTATGAAAACGTGAAGTGAAGCAACATAAACATTAATTTGTTGACAAAATAGTTTATTTTAAACACATAAGAATGGAAAAGGTGGAGACTCGGTGGTTGTAAATTTGGACAGGAATATATTGAAATAGCATGTGTATGTGGATACAGATATCAATATTCTGGTTCCTGCCCTCAAAAAGCATATGTTCTTTTTAAGGAGTTAACACAGGTATGATAAAATACTGAAAGAATATTACCAGTGATACTTAGTAAATGCTAATAACTACCTTCAGAATATAGTATAGACCAACACTGTCCAGTAGAACTTTCTTGGATGAAAGAAATATTCTCTATTTTACCTAATAGCCACTGGCTACCTGTGGTTATTTGACCACTTGAAATGTATGCTGTATAAATGAGGAATTTAATTTTTTATTTTATTTAGAAATTTAATTAACTAATTTAAGGATAGACATGGTGGCTCACACCTATAATCCCAGCACTTTGGGAGGCCAAGGCAGGTGGATTGCTTAAGCCCAGGAGTTTGAGACTAGCCTGGGCAACATGGCAAAACCCCATCTCTACAGAAAATTTAAAAATTAGCCAGGTGTGGTGTTGTATGCTTGTGGTCCCAGCTACTCAGGAGGCTGAGGAAGGAGGATCACTTGAGCCTGGAAGGTTGAGGCCGCAGTGAGCTGTGATCATGCCACTGCACTCCATCGTGGGCAACAGAGTGCAATACCCTGTGTCAAATTTTTTTTAAAAAATTCAGGGTGAATAGATACATTTGATTAGTGGCTAACCTTATTAAATTCTGTAATTCTCAAAAGATGCTTGTCTCAGGAACCCTTCATTTAAAAGTCATTTATGGCCCCAAAGTGCTTTTGACTGTGTGGGCTATATTTATTGATATTTACAGCATTAAAAATAGAAAAATTTTAAATATTTATTCATTCTTAATAAAGTTATTATATGTTAACATAAAATATCTTTGAGGCAAAACTGTATTGTTTAAAAAAGAGTGGCATTGTTTTACATGTTTACAAATCTCTTTATGTGTGGGTTAATAGAAGGCAGTTGAATTCTCATATCTGCTTCTGCATTCCAGCTGTTGCAATGTGCTGAACTGCATTAAAACCTAACCTCACATAGATACATAGTTGGAATTAGCCTTTTTAGATAATTGTAGATATTCTGTGATTACTATGCCAAAACTCATCAAGTAGCAGTTTCTTAAAGTTTAGTTGTGATGTAAAATATGAAACCATATCAATGAATTTTATAGTTTGTTACATTAAAAAATCAATGCTCTCGGCCGGGCGCGGTGGCTCAAGCCTGTAATCCCAGCACTTTGGGAGGCCGAGACGGGCGGATCACGAGGTCAGGAGATCGAGACCATCCTGGTTAACACGGTGAAACCCCGTCTCTACTAAAAAATACAAAAAACTAGCCAGGCGAGGTGGCGGGCGCTTGTAGTCCCAGCTACTCGGGAGGCTGAGGCAGGAGAATGGCGTGAACCTGGGAGGCGGAGCTTGCAGTGAGCTGAGATCCGGCCACTGCACTCCAGCCTGGGTGACAGAGCGAGACTCCATCTCAAAAAAAAAAAAAAAAAAAAATCAATGCTCTCTTGAACTTTGAGTGGACCTTTTACCCACTTATTAATTTGCAACATCATGCATTAGTTATTTGGAAGGTATTGGTTCACTGAATTGTCCAGATCTTGCAAATGTTGACACATTCCATTTTGCCCAACCAAAAAATCACTAATAGCAGCACCAATCTCTTCAGAAGGGTCTTCAAAATTAGGAAATTGCAAAACTCAACTCAACTACAGTTAACATGTTTTCCAAAATTCTCATTTACATCTGAAAGCTCAAATTTTATTGGCAACAAATTTGGCCAATTGTTTTCCTTTAAATGACAGGCTTATTTGTTTTATTTTTGAAAAAATATCTGCCAAAGACTCAAACCATTGTTTGTCAGTTCGTTATTCTTTCAAGTTAAATTGATGTACCATGAAAAAAGCAGCTAGTTCGGCTAGCAACTTAATTCCAGGAGTGATTTTCCATAAGACAGCTGTTATACTTTGATGTCCAGCAGAAGTGTTTGGTATATACATCCCATTTTGTTGTACAGAACACTAAAAATGCATATACTAAAACGCCAAAACTTATTAAAGTAATTTTTACTACTACTTCAAGGATGTACTTAAGTGAAACTGGCAAATATTTTAACTGGAAACGAGTGGCAGTGAGGGCTGCAGCGATATAGTTTGTTGCTGCTGCCTTGGTAAGTGCTAAGATGCCAACAGTTTGACCTACCATTGTCTTTGTAGCATCAGTGCAAATGCCACGGAAGTGAAAAGGGCAAGTAATGCCTTAGTATTATTATAAAAATGGTTTTGACCTTGCTGGAAAGACAATAATGGAGGAAAGAAATTGCTTGCAGTTCGAATAAGTTAGGGAAGACTCCATGATAGATATCAATGTAATATTCAGTGTAATATGCATGCCCTTCTTTATTTATTTTTCTTTACTTACTTTTTTCTATAAAAATAAAAGTAGGAAAGCAATTAGCATGTTAAAAATTGTTTAACCATGTTACTTTTAAAATCATTCTTTGATTCAGCAATTATTAACTACTTTGCATAAGTTATTTTTGTTGTTGATAAGTGGGAAATATGTAATGCTTAGAATAATGATCAGGCCAATAAAGCATCTGTGCCCCCACTATAGAGCACTGCTATGTGCTGGGCACTGTGTTTATGTGCTTTTAAATGCATTCACGGAATCTTCATGGTAACCTTAGAAGGTAGGTTTTATAGAGAGTTAACTGGAATTAATGCCGGCTCACAATTTTTGTATAACTAGATAAATTACTTAGCCTCTTTGGGTTTCAGTTTCCTCAAGTATAAAAGACGAAGCTGAGACTTATCTTCAGATCCTTACCAGGCTTAAAATTCATTAAATAAACACATGTTTCACAGCAGGATAACCCTTTATTGACACATTATCTGAATACTCCACATTTGATTAGGAAGCCATAAAAACAATTACCAAATCATTAACATAAACTTTTTGAAACTTTATGTCCCTTTCATTTTAAAATTCATTGAGTCAATACATTTTTCATAGCACTTAATTCTTTACTGACACATGATCAGAACACTGAACACTTGACCGAAGACCTAATGATAGATGTGAACATAATGTAAACATGATGGGATATGGTCACTATTGTAGAGGAATAAAACGTAATACAAAAGCACAAAGAACAAGAGTCGGGAAAGGTCAAGCAGAGCATCACTAAAGTAGCAGTGTTTTAGTTTGTTCATTAGTTCAACAGACATCTTATATGCCTTTGTTATGCCCTATAAAGCTTGGAACTTAGACTACTGGAGGGAACAAAATGATGTCCTTGCTCTCATGGAGCTTACATTTTAGTGGGGGAGTGTGGTAGGTAGAATAATGACCTCCCAAATATGCATGTCTAATCCCTAAAACCTGTGAATATGTTACATTACTTGAGAAAGGAGTATTAAGTAGCAAAGGAATTAAGGTCACTAATTAACTGACCTTAAAATAGGGAGATTACGTCGGGTTACCTGGCTAGGCAAAATGCAATGTTCCTTAAAAGTGGAAGCTGGAGTTTGAAGATGGGTCAGTGTCAGAATAATGCGACATGAGAAAGTTTGAACTGGCCATTTCTGGCTTTGAAGATGGAAGGGGCCATGGGCCAAGGAATGCAGCAGCCTCTACAAGCTGGAAAAGGCAGGAAAGTGGATTCTCCCCTAGAGTCTCCAGAAAACACAGTTCTGCCAACATCTTGATTTTAGTCCAGTGAGACCCGTATTGGGCATCTAATTGTGAAATAATAAATGTATGCTATTTTAAGCCTCTTAGAAATATGTTAATTTGTTACATCAACAATAGAATACTAATACAGAGTAGAAGAAAGTTAAACAAGTAACTAAACAAGATAATTACAGACTGCAATGGATGCTTTGAAGGAAATAAATAGGATGATGTGAAAGAGTAAAGGATAGAGCATGTTAGTTTAGGTGATCATGGAAGTCATCTTTGGAACTATGACACTAGAGTGGAAAATAAATAGCCAGCCATGTGGAGTTGGAAACAATCCCAGGCAGAGGGAAAGGCAAGTGCAAGGGCATGGAGTAGAGAAGGCTTGCCATTTACAAAGAACAAACAGGTCATTAGCGAGAATGAATAGAATAGTGGAAAAGGTGCAGGCCCAAAAATGTGGGGCCTTGCAGGAATAATGGAATAATGGAAAGCCATTGAAAGGTTTTAAGAAGGAGAGTGATACATTTTGCTTTACATTTTTGAAAGATCACCCCGGCTACTGTTTGGTAAATGGAAACAAGGGACCAATGACATGGGTATTGTAGTCCGGAGGAGGAAATTTACAGGCGGAAACAAACTAGTGGCATTGGTGCCTGGAGAGGATTGTTGATGATAGATGGGATATGAGTTCCAAAAGATGAGTAGGAATTTGGCCCTAGAGAAGAGGAAGAATACATAGCAGAAGCATGAAGGTTCAGGATTTCTGGAAAATTGAATATACTTTGCAGAACAGTAGCAAGTGAAGATGAAGAGATTGTTTAAGCGATAATGTATGCAGTCAGGAGACCCTTATTTGCCATGCAAGGGAGTTTGGAATTTATGGCATATGCAGTGGAGATCCATCAGAAATTTCAAATCAAGAGAACAAAACAATCTCTTGACCTGAGGTTTTGTGATTATTATGTATGTCCTTCATTTTCATTCTGAAGTAAAGGAGAATAATAGGGGTACTTTAAATTTTATCGTCTTAGATTCTGAGAAGTTCAGAAAGATTTGTTTAAGTACTTGTCAGTGAAGTCTTTAATAATTCATTGGGAACCAACTTTTATTCTGGTTTTTTTTTTGTTTTTGTTTTTGTTTTGTGAGGCCTTTTTTTTCATTTATGGGCTCTACTCTCCTGCTGTCTTTGGAGAAATAGTACAGTAACATGTTCAGAGCATGTCCAGAGCCACATGGCCTAGGGTACAATCCTGGCTACCAGTACTAACTGGTCAACCTTTGGCAAGGTATGTAATCTAAGTCTTAGTTTCATTGTCTATAAAATAAGGATAATAATAATTCTTCAAGTGGCTCCTGTAAGGATTAATGGATTCAGTGCATATAAAACACTGAATATGTAATAAGCACTTTGTGGATCAGGGTTGGAGCAGGGTGCAGAAGTACATGAGGAGCATTGATTGTAAGCTTTTCTATTTATCAGTAGTAGAAATGTGACAGGTCATAATTTCTTTAACGTACGTTTAAAATACCTATTTCCCAGTTCATTTTTATATATGGTATTAAATTTGCTATTTATGTGTGTTTTTCCAAGAATGTCCACTTCTTTCATCACAAAGCCCACTTATTCTCCAAGAAAAAAATTTATATAAGAAAATGAGAGTTAGTTTGCATGATCTTCTGGTTTATTGGATGTTATTTATTTTCTGGAATAAGTTATATCCAGAGATTATTATAATTCACACTGCTACTCAGGTAACTTAGGTAAAACAAAACATCAGGATTTTTTTGGTACTACAGTTTAAATTTATTTAACTTCCCAACAATATATTTCAAATCGAAAAGAAACAAAGTACTTAATTTTACCTCTGTGGCTCATTAGCAAGGCATAAAAGAGAGATTAACATAATTAGGTAAGGACTCTTATAGTATTTATTTTCTACATCACTTTTAATTTAGCATTTAATTAAGTACTGTGACATTTATATAATACTTCATGTATATTACTCATATTTGCAAAGATTACACATATCTTAGAGGTGGAGACTATAGATATTAAGTGTCTTCATTCTCCTATCTTCCGAAGGACTTAAGTCAAAGGAACTAAATTATTCATTCTAATTTGACAACTCACAAGCTTGTAACATATTATAATGCTTAGAAGAGCTCAATAAAACTAAACTCTAGTTACCTATAAATTGTTTGTTTTTAATACATCAGGAAATAAATTCCAATTAAAATTTCATTAATTATCCCCCTTGTTCTTTCATGTCTTTCCAATGAAGGAGAGTAGAAAGACTTTCTTTACAAGACTAGACTCAGGGAATTAGTACCCCGTGTTGAAATCTGGCTCTCAGGAAAGCTTCCTGAAAGGAAGTCTCCTAGTTTGGGACCAATAAGCCTTACTTAGATTACTGTATATTGTCGTTCCCATGGAAGTAAGGGAAGATCCGTCCTCAAACTACATCCTTGGGGTTCATGATCTTTTTCTTTTCACTTTTCCTATGATTTCCCTTCCCATGGTCAGGAGTTTTAAATTACACATACAGCATCACTAGTTTGAAGGAATCTTGGAGAACCAAATGAAATGAATTAGAATATAATTCTTGCCCTCTTCCTTCATCTTATTTTTCACAACCAGTTCTGCTACTAATCGACGAGCCTCAAAGCCGACCAAAGGAAAATTGCCTTCTGGGATTAGTAAATGTCAAAATATTTCTTAAAATTTTTTCATAAAATGAGAAAAACTGAAAATCATGCCAACTCCTGTGGTTGAAACTATTTAAATAATTGACTGTATGTTTGGGTGTATGTGAGATACTATAACCTGTACTTTGGGGACGCTTATTGCCCTTGACAAGTGAAAGCGTGCGCTCTCCACAAGGCCTCCCTCCTGGCGTCTGTGCAATATGAGAGCGGCTTCCCTCAGTGCTAGCTGGAAGGAGAAGTCACTTGTCCTGGGGTTCAGCAAGTATTACCTTCCTTTTCATTTTATATAACATTATGTAGCCATGAGTAGGAAAGGTAAATGTTTTTCATACTTTAAATAGACTGCTATCTTTCAAAATTAAGAAAATAGATCTTCTTATTGTCTCATAAAACGTAAAATAAAAATCATTTTATTTCAAAATCCACAGATATTTATTTACAACATAGTATTCATCAACTAATAAATGTCCATTTTACCTTTCATTATTCTTTACATTTTATTTCAGTATCCTGATTAGTGTTTTTAATTGTACTTCCTATTCACTGTGATACCAAATTCAAATAACATAAAAATGTTAAGAAAGAGAACTGGGTGCAGTGGCACATACCAGTAATCCTAACACTTTGGAAGACCAGGCCGGAGGATTGCTTGAGACCGGGAGCTCAAGACCACCATAGACAATATAGTGAGACCCTGTCTCTATTTAAAAAAAAAAAAAATTCTTTAAATTACCTGGGTGTGGTGGCACAGGCCTTTAGTCCCAGCTACTTGAGAGGCTAAGGCAGGAGGATCGCTTGAGCCTAGCAGTACACAGCTGCAGTGAGCTACCATCATGCCGCCACACTCCAGCCTGGGTGACAGAGTGAGACCCTGTGTCTAAAATATGCATACATATATAGAAATATATACACATACATGTGTACGTACATACATACATAGAGAGCCAGCAAATGTTTTGCCCAATCCCAGTTCAGTTTTCTAAAGTTTGCCACTGGCAACATTATGCTGAACATTATTTGGCTTTTTCTTTGCACATTTAAAATATATCTTAACATTTTTTTAAGTAACATAAACATTCAAATAATATCAAAGGAATAAGGCAGAAAAACAGGTCGCTCTTTTGGTACCTGATTTCCTCCTTTGTATGTCCTAGACATTGTGAATTGATGTTAAGGTGCATGTGTAGTGTGGATACTATACTGCATCTACTGTATTTTCTGCAAGAATGGAATGAAACTCTGTTGGAAAACTTTATCAGTACCAAACAATATATCTTAGGTGACTATTAAGGTTTTTTTATAGTTAAAAACAAGCTTTCAGATAAACACATGTATGCGTATTTGCATACATGTGTTAATTTGTAGGGTACCAAGAAATTGTTAGATCAACAAGTTGACATTTTAAATTTTGATAAATATTGCCAAATTAACACAGCATGTAAGAGTGTACTCTTTTATTTAAACCTTGCATATGCCAGGTGTTACTGGGATGTTTTTTGCCAATTTACTAAGCATCATTTATCTAGGGATTAGTATCTACAGCCAGTGTTCTAGATGAGGGGAATAGTTATGATCAAAACAGAAAAAATTCCTGTCCAAATGGAACTTGCATTGTAGTGTATTATAGTGACAAGTATTTTTAAAAGAAATAAATTGAGGGAGAGAGTAGGGAGTGCAATGGGGTGGGGTGGTGGTATTTAAATAGGGCAGTCATAGGAGGAGACCTCCCTGAGGAGGTGGAATTGGGCAGTGCATAAAGAATATTACAGGTAGAGTGATATGAAGCACAAAAGCCTAGAAACAAGAGGCCAGTGTACCTGGAATGCAGTGAACCAGGGGTAAAGTAGAAGACAAAGTCTGAGAGAGACAGGTGAGGAGAGTCAGCCCATGAAGGGCCTTGGATTACAGTGAACAGGATGGGAAGCCATTAGATGGTTCGACAAGATTCCACTGATGTTTTAGAAGGTTTTCTTTGTCTGCTGTGTTGAGAACTGACTCCAGGAAGAGAAAGGTGGCAGCAGGGAGACAAGATAGGAGCCAGTGACAGTATTCGAAGTAAGAGATGATGGTACCACCAGGTAGTTAGTGGCAGGGAATTGGTAGTGAGTAAGTGGTCAGATCTTGAATATATTTTTGTAAGTATTTCCTTCCAGATTAGATGCATGGAATATGAGAGAAAAAGAGGAGTCAAAACTCTCAGTGAGACTTTTGGCCTGAACAACTGGAAGAATGGAGTTGCCATTTACTGAAATAGAGAAGACTGAGAGACCAGGAATTGGATTTGGCTATGGTAAAAAAAATTCCCATTAGAAATCCAAGTGGAGATATCAAGTAGACAATTTGGTATGTATGTCTGGGATTCATAGGAGAAGTCGGGCTGGGATATAAAACTGGGAGTCAACAAGTGGTATTTGGAGCCATGAGACAGATTGAGGAAATGGAGGAAAGAAACGGAAAAGAAGCAGTTGGTGAGTTAAGAGGAAAACTGATAGAGTCAAGAGAAGAGATTGTTTTGAAAAGGAGAGAGTAATGAATTATGTCAAATGCTGCTAGAAGGTCAAGTCAAATGAGGACTGATAATTGTCATTGGGTTTAGCAGTGCTCACAGTCATGACAAGAACAGTTTTGGTGGAGTGTTGTAATTGGACTAATTTAAGATAAAATAGGAAGAAACAAATTAGAGACACATGTAGGCAACTTTTTCAAAAAACTTTGAAGTATAGAGGGACTGAGGTATAGAATTAGGAATGGTGGAGTTTAATCAAGGTAAGAGGTTAGCCAGAATAGAGATTTTGAAGCCAGAGAGAGCAAGAAAGTTGAGAGTGCATGCAAGAAGTGATTATAAAAATATAGGATTAAGATGGATATTTCTTCTGTTACTGAGGTTGAGCATCTTTTTACATGTTTATTGGGCATTCATCTTTGTGTGTGTGAATTGCCTATGCATATTCTTACTGGGTGGTTCATCTTTTTCTTATGAGTGTTTAAGAATTCTGTAATAAAGATGTCAGCCTTTAGTCATATGTGTTGCACATATTTTTCACAATTTGTCGTTTGTCTTTTCACTTGATTTTTTTTCTGTGTGTAGTTGTGGGTTTCATGTCATGCTTTTAACAGCCTTCCTTATTCTAGGTTTGTAAAAGGATTTGCCTATATTTTCTTCTAATACTTTTATGGTTTCAGTTTTTTTCTGAGTTAAAGTCTGATTCATGTGCGTTTCATTTTGATGAAAGTCATGGGGATCTGATTTTTTTCCAAATGATTTTTATTAAATAATGCATCTTTCCCCCCACTAATTTGCAAGACTCCTATTTGTTTAGGGTCTATTTTGTATCATGTTCAAATCCATTGATTGTCTGCCCATCCCTGTAACAGGACAAATCTGTTTCCATTTCTGTAGCTTCAAGATAAAGTTTATACTCTGTTATATCTAGTTCATGTTTTCCTACCACCACCATTACTATTATTTTTCTGAATTTTCCTGAATATTTTAATGTGTTTATTTTCTCAGATAATAATACCAACAGTATGTATCAAGAATATATGTGCCGTATTACTAGGTGTTTTGCCTATATACTTACTTTCATCATTGTGAGAACCATGTCAGGGATATACTATTATTATTTCAATCTTGGCAATGAGGAAACTGACACATTAGAAGAATATATAACATCCCCAAGGTGACAAGGCTAGTAAGCAGTGAAGCTGTGATTTGAGCCAGGCAGTTGGGTTCCAGAGACAGTGCTCCTACTTCTCTATATAAACTGTAGACGTGTTGATCTAAGTCATTTAGATTTAGAATCCAAGATACCGTGTGTAGCATTTGGATCAAAATTGCATTGAATTTATAGAAAATTTTAGGTAGAATTGACATATTTATTATACAAAATCATTCTGTCCATAACTAAGATATAGCTTTTCATTTATTCAAATATTTGATGACTTTTACGTAGAATGCTAGTTTTTTTCATGTAGGTCCTCCATGTTTTGTTTTAAGCTTTTTCTTCATGTGTTTCATTTGCGTTGCTAGTAATAGAATTTTTTCCTCTTTCATGTTTTTAGCTGGTTACTGTTGATACATTGGAAAGCTGTTGATTTTTTTCTGTTGGAAAGATACTGATTTTTTTCTTTTAAATTTGTAAGTAACCATTTACCAAATGTTCTTACTGCTAATAGCTTTTTCATTGATTTTTCCTGAATTTTCTATAAATGTTATTCTGCAAATAATTTTGCTTCTCCTTTCTAATATTTATACTTTATTCTTTTTAAAAATTGGTTTATTCTTTTAAAATATTGTTAACTAATAATGATGAAACTAAACATCTTTATCTTACAAATGCCTCTGATTCATAATAATTTATTATTATGTTTTTTATGTTTATATTTATTATACTAACTTCAGTTTTCATGCAAAAGTATCCACAAGGGAATGGTGAATTTTTTTCAAATGCCTTTCTGTATCTCTAAATGTCGTTTCTCCTTTATGTTAATATAGTAAATGCTCATATTTTCTCATGTTAAGTAATGTATGCTTCATTCTTTTAATATTTTATTTAAGACCATTGCATATTTTATTTAGGACTGAGCGTGTGTGTGCGCGCGTGCATATGTGCCTCTGTGTGTGTGTGCACATGCATGTGTATCCTTTCTCAGATTTTAATTATTATTATGTTAACTTCCTAGAATTTAGACTTTTCATTTCCCTCTCTCTTTAAAAAGTTACAAAATTAACAGTCCTTTAAAGATCTGGAGACATTTACCTGTGAAAACACCTGGCAGTTTGGGGTGGTTAACTAGTATCTTCCTAAATTTATTCTATGATGTGTCTGTCTATGTCTCTTAAATAATTTTCGAAGTTCTATAATATAGTGATAATTATTTACATTATCCTAGAAAGGGTTTTCATCTAGGTGGCTTAGGTTTGTACAAAATATTTATAAAGTAAGTTTCCTAAATTTCTTTATAGTTGTAGTTAACTCCATTTGCATTTTAATATTGAACATTCATGCCACTTAATTTTTTCTCTAGGATTAATGTAGGCTGGTGATTTATCTGTTTTCTTGATTCTTTAAAGTTTGGGCTTTTGGACTGATATATCAATTACGTGGCTTCTCTGTTTTTTGATTAAGTATTTTTCGCATTTGTATTTTTGATTTTGTCTTCATATTTTTCTTAGATTTTGTCATACTTCCTATCTTCCATAAGTAACAGTTACTATGAATTAAAAAGCATCCTTTTATAAAAGCAGACTTTACTTATGAAGGAAATATTAGTTATAGGTAATTTAGTGTGAAATATTTTAATCCAAATACTTTCCTCAACGTAAAAAGGTATCATCTTTTTTGGGACTGAATTTAATTTAATCTCCTGAGGACTTTGCTTTTTCAGTGTTTCATCTGTCTGTGAGTTGTATTAACACTGGCTGAAATTAGCTCATTGAGTGGATAGGAGTTTAGATAAGGCAAGAAAAGGGAAAGGTAATTTGGGAGGATGGCTCTTGTTGGGGGCAGATAGATACAGGATCTGGGGAGGAAGGGAGAGAGGCCAGAACAAAAACTGAGAGAGTATCAAAGACAAATCCTGTGAATCCTTATTAACGTTTATATAATGAGAGACAGGAGATAATAAGAACTAGGCTTCTGTGAGCAGTGACAGCCCTTTCCCTGCCTTTGCCTATCAGTTTTCATTCTATTAATAGCGTGTATCTGAAGATATTAAAAACCACCAACCCTTTTGCAGGGGTAAAATTTAGAATAATTGACTTTTATTGGAGTTATGTTTTAAAAGATATTTTGAAAATATAAAAAGAGTTTATGAATATTTACCTAGAGAGGGATTTTAAAATTTCACCCAAAATTTACTGAATCATTAGAATTACTAAAATCTAACATGTTCATGGTACTTGCGGTACTCTAAAACCATTATGATACCTATTTTTAGAGTATTTAAAATTAGATAATATACACATTGTACATTATTATATAACATGTTACATTTGTATATTACATTATATCCTTCATTATACAGTAAAAAATATATATAGACTGTAATCTTACATTATCAGTTTGGTCAAAAGCCAGATTAACAAAAATTTACAGTACATGCTTAGTATTTATAGTCACCTTAAGCTCCTCTTTCCTGGAGTAGTATTATATGTAGAAGTTTTCTCTGATCCTATGAATTATCACATGACCTCTCCTTTCCATTTTGTGTGCCTATTTGCCTGGTCTGGTTATAACTGCAGTTTTGTTTTCATTTTCCTGAATTATTGCTAACACTTAAGCGTATTGACTTGTTTCTTCACTGAGAAAAGAAAGAAGTGTGGTCCCATGTTCAGTTCAGCAAATAATTCTATACCTACTATGTAGAAGGCAGTATGCCAGTGACTGTGTTCAGGATAAAATATTTGTGTGTGTGTGTGTGTGTGTGTGTGTGTGATGTTATTTAGTCCCAATCAATGTTAAAGAATAATAGATGGAAACACTTGGTCAGTGTCTCCACCCATATCTTCGCATTGCTCAGCATTCATGCCTGAATTTGTGGTGTTCTCAGCATTGTGGTAGCGTGTAAAATATTCTAATACTCAATATGAGTACAGTCTTTGGCTCTGTAGAACACAAGTCAAAGTGTATGTATTTTTCTGGTGTTTCTTAAATTATGACAATATGCTAATGTGTTATATGTGGAACCAGTTTGTTAAAAGTAGTCTTTTAGTTTTTAAGGATTAGTCTTCTTTTCTAAGAAAGATTTTCTCTTTCTTTTCTAACATGCAAATGAGTGTGTGCTTAGTGGCTTGATGGCAATGAGTGGGATATAGTTAAGCATATATTAATGGCGTAACATAATAAGAGTGTCCTCTGGAAAGAAATGCCTTTGCAGAACCAAAAATAGGTAAAAATGTGGCCTTAGCCCGTGGCTTTAACCAACACATGCCAGTTATCATTGGACAAGAATTGAAGACCTCAAAGTTAATCTTTTCCATCCTCCTTCCCCACTTCCCTAAGTTTCTTCCTCTACATGGGCCTATCCTGCTATTCCAAGTTACAGTAAATGATTATAGCGAGATTCTTTTTGAAGCATTTAGGTGATCTTGCTTTCATCCCAATGAATAATAAATTGAGAATGTATTGGTTTGTTTTGGAACCATACTCATATAAGTTATCTAATGCTTTTTATGATTATACATTACTTAAGAAACAGATATTTATATGAGACTTTAATTACTATAGTTGATACAGTACTGCATACAATCATGTGCTAAAGATAAATATGTGACCGTTCTTGTAAAGATGTATTGACCTTGCAAATAAACTAGAAAATCTAGAAGAAATGGATAAATTCCTGGACACATACACCCTCCCAAGTCTAAACCCAGAAGAAGTCAAATCCCTGAATAGACCAATAACAAGTTCTAAAATTGAGGCAGTAATTAATAGCCTCCCAGAAAAAAAAAAAAAAAAAAAATCCAGGGCCAGACAGATTCACGGCCGAATTCTACCAGAGGTACAAAGAGGAGCTGGTACCATTCCTTCTGAAACTATTCCAAACAATAGAAAAAGAGGGAATCCCCCCTAACTCATTTTATGAGTCCGGCATCATCCTGATACCAAAACCTGGCAGAGACACAACAAAAAAAAGAAAATTTCGAGCCGGTATCCCTAACATTGATGCGAAAATCCTCAATAAAATACTAGCAAACCAAATCCAGCAGGACATCAAAAAACTTATCCACCATGATCAAGTCGGCTTCATACCTGGGATGCAAGACTGGTTCAACATACACAAATCAATAAACATAATCCATCATATAAACAGAACCAATCACAAGAACCACATTATTATCTCAATAGGTGCAGAAAAAGTCTTCAATAAAATTCAACACCACTTCATTATAAAAACTCTCCACAAGCTAGGTATTGGTGGAATATATCTCAAAATAATAAGAGCTATTTATGACAAACCCACAGCCAATATCTTACTGAATGGGCAAAAACTGCAAGCATTCCCTTTGAAAACTGGCACAAGACAAGGATGCCCTCTCTCTCACCACTCCTATTTAACATCGTATTGGAAGTTCTGGCCAGGGCAGGCAGACAAGAGAAAGAAATAAAAGGTATTCAAGTAGGAAGAGAGGAATTCAAACTGTCTCTCTTTGCAGATGACATGACTGTGTATTTAGAAGACCCCATTGTCTCAGCCCAAGATCTCCTTAAGCTGGTAAACAACTTCAGCAAAGTCTCAGGATACAAAATCAAAGTGCAAAAATCACAAGTATTCCTATACACCAATAACAGACAAACAGCCAAATCATGAGTGAACTCCCCTTCACAATTGCTATGAAGAGAATAAAGTACCTAGGAATACAACTTACAAGGGATGTGAAGGACCTCTTCAAAGAGAACTACAAACCACTTCTCAAGGAAATAAGAGAGGACACAACAAATGGAAAAACATCCCATGCTCATGGATAGGAAGAATCAATATCATGAAAATGGCCATACTGCCCAAAGTAATTTATAGATTCAATGCTATCCCCATCAAGCTACCACTGACTTTCTTCACAGAATTGGAAAAAACTACTTTAAACATATGGAACCAAAAAAGAGCCCACATAGCCAAGACAATCCTGGGCAAGAAGAACAAAGCTGGAGGCGTCACACTACCTGACTTCAAACTATACTACCAGGCTACAGTAACCAAAACAGTATGGTACTGGTATCAAAATAGATATATAGACCAATGGAACAGAACAGAGGCCTCAGAAATAACACCATACATCTACAAGCATCTGATCTGTGACAAACCTGACACAAACAAGAAATGGGGAAAAGATTCCCTGTTTAATAAATGTTGTTGGGAAAACTGGCTAGCCATATGCAGAAAACTGAAACTGGACCCATTTCTTACACTTTATACAAAAATCAACTCAAGATGGATCAAAGACTGAAACATAAGACCTAAAACCATAAAAATCCTAGAAGAAAACCTGGGCAATACCATTCAGGTCGTAGGCATGGGCAAAGACTTCATATCTAAAACACCAAAAGCAATGACAACAAAAGCCAAAATTGATAAATGGGATCTAATTAAACTAAAGAGCTTCTGCACAGCAGAAGAAACTATCATCAGAGTGAGCAGGCAACCTACAGAATGGGAGAAAATTTTTGCAGTCTTTCCATCTGACAAAGGGCTAATATCCAGAATCTACAAAGAACTTAAACAAATTTACAAGAAAAAGAAACCCCATCAAAAAGTGGGCAAAGGATATGAACAGACACTTTTCAAAAGAAGACATTTATGCAGCCAACAGATATATGAAAAAATGCTCATCATCACTGGTCATTAGAGAAATGCAAATCAAAACCACAATGAGATACCATCTCACGCCAGTTAGAATGGTGGTCATTAAAATGTCAGGAAACAACAGATGCTGGAGACGATGTGCAGAACTAGGAAAGCTTTTACACTGTTGGTGGGAGTCTAAATTAGTTCAACAATTGTGGAAGACAGTGTGGTGATTCCTTAAGGATCTAGAACTAGAAATACCATTTGACCCAGCAATCCCATTACTGGGTATATACTCAAAGGATTATAAATCATTCTACTGTAAAGACACATGCACACATAGGTTTATTGCAGCACTATTTACAATAGCAAAGACTTGGAACCAACCCAAATGTCCATCAGTAATAGACTGGATAAAGAAAATGTGGCACATACACACCATGGAATACTATGCAGCCCTAAAAAAGGATGAGTTCATGTCCTTTGCAGGGACATGGGTGAAGCTGGAAACCATCATTCTCAGCAAACTATCACAAGAACAGAAAACCAAACACCACATGTTCTCACTCATAAGTGGGAGCTGAACAATGAGAACACATGGACATAGGGGAACATCACATACCAGCGCATGTTGGTGGGATGGGGGGCTAGGGGAGGATAGCATTAGGAGAAATACCTAATGTAGGTGACGGGTTGATGGGTGCAGCAAACCACCATGGCATGTGTATACCTATGTAACCTGCATGTTCTGCACATGTACCCCAGAACTTAAAGTATAATTAAAAAAAGATTTATTGACTATAAGGAGGATATTATGCTGTAATATACTGTTCACATATTATGAGATTCTAATGGTTAGCATTGTTTAGTCATTTGTAAATATCTGCAGTGGTAAATTGTTAAGTATGGAATTTCAGTACCCCAAAATAGGTATACACACAAAAATTTAAGAATATTTATCATCAGTGCAACAATTTTCAGTCAGGAGCCTTTGCCCATGATAAAGTATGTAGGCTGTGGAATCTAGCCAACCTGGCTTTCACTCTTCTACTTAGTAGCTACATAACCTCAGACAGGCTACTTAGGTACTCTATTTTTCTTTGTCTATCAGAGGGATATATAATAATACTTACTTCTTAGGAGCTGCTGTAAAGATTTACCAAGATAATAGTAGTAGCAGAAAACACTTCTCTAGTCCTTACTGTGTACCGGACACTGATTTAAGCATAATACATTTAAAAATCATAATATCTCCACAACCACTGTATGCAGTGGGTACTGTTGTGTCTGACATTAAATATTAGCAAATAATACCAACAACTACCACCATCAAGAAGTCAACTACATTCTGATGACAATAAGAATGCATTGAAAATGTTACCATGTTCTATTGAAGTTTAAATTCATATTATCTAAAGTCATGTTTAAAGATTTTTAAAACTCTGTTTACTATATTTTTTACCCTTGCTTTCTTGATACTTTAATTAAAATCAGAATTAAGATGTGATGATCACCTGTCTTCAGATAAGCTATACTGTATTTTCAGCCACAGGTTAAACAGTTCAGGGGTATAGAGATAATTGGACAGAACATTTAGATAACTGAAGCCCTCACTGGCTACTAGAATTTATCAAGGGCCTGCATTACTCTGTATGCTTTTGGTGGTGGGTCATTTTTTAAATAAGCTGTGTAGATCCACAAACAAAATGATAGATTCAGAAATACAAGTAAGCTTGACTATTAATTTAAGTTTCAGTCATCAGTATCAGCAGTTTTTACTGTTTTTTTTCCTCAGCTGAGTGACAGAAGCAAAAGACACATATCAAACATGCTCTGGGAAAATTCACGAGACAGTTATAAAATATATACAATCTCTGTGTTTTGGATATATGACATAATCTTCCATCTTACAATGGCAGCTTATACAGGGGACAGGAAGGAGTTTTGCTAGAGTCCCAGAAAGTGATAGGCAATCTTTAACAGTGCTTTGAGCTATGGTTGACTCAGGGAGAATAGAACACCCAGTATCTCTGGTTAAAAAGAACTCAGTAGAAAAATATGAACCATGCAAGCAAGCATTTGAACCAGAATGCATATATGTCTTAAAGCCTAATTTGGGGGAAATTTTCAAGCCCAAAATACTCTAGATATAAATGTGTTAAATGTGCAATCCAAGGTCAACCAGAGAACCTACAGCTAACAAAATTCATAATATAATGCTAAACTGCAATATTGCATCATTAAAAGGTAAGAATGGCACCAGCATAAAACCATGGCTAACTCAAGATACCAAAGATGTCCGGAAGCCTCCCTTCGCAAAACAGCAGGAATGTCAGCTATCTAGGCATGCAGTTTCACTGGTCAAGCATATTTGAGAGCCTTGCAGTAAGCCAGACCTTACATGATAGCCAGCTCTTAGTGGAGTATAGAATTGAGTAATCCTCGGCAAATACTTACCGTGTTCTAATTTTAGCTTGTCATATATAAATGCCAACTTAAAATGACTTTAACAAGTAGGTTGCTAATAAGTCCTGAAAGTAAAAATGAAAGTTAATAACATTGTGCATCATTTGCCAGTAAGCATCTCCATTCCAAGTGTATGTGTGTGTATTTGCCTCCTACTATGAGTTAGAGGCCCATGAGGAAACTCTTATAGTCAGGAAGCTCTTATAATCAGCTGTGAACCAGGCTTTTAAAATCATTTCCCTTACCCACACACAGACTTCACTCTGCTTATAGTGTGGCTGCGCATAGTATGACTGTTTCCATCTTGACACTTATTTTCCCATTACTATATTAAAGTGACTTTTTTCTTTATTATATTGATATACTGAATAGACCTTCTCAGGTAATATTTATGGAAACATAAAACCATTCCGGAAGGCAGTTTAATAATAACTACTTCATAAGTCTTCCCTTTGACTTAATAGTTTCACCCCTACAAATCTGATAAGTATATTTAAGGAATGGCCAAAATTATACATATTTACAAGAAAAATTATGGCATTTTTGCTAGTGCTTAACACAGGCAAAAAATTTATCAATAGATCATAGGTTAAAGTGTATCTGTACAATAGAATGCTGTGTAGCTATCCAGAGGGAGATAAGAAAGTTTTATATACACAGATGCCCCTCGGCTTATGAATTACGATGGTGTTATGTCCTGATAAATTCATCGTAAGTTGAAAATACTGTGAAATTGGAAATGCATTTAATATACGTAACCTATCGAACATCATAGCTAAGCTTAGCCTGCCTTAAATATGCCTGGAACACTTATAGCTTACGGTTGGGCAAATCATCTAACATGAAACCTATGTTTTAATATGATGTTGAATATCTCATGTCATTTATTGAATGCTGTACCGAGGGTGGAAAACAGAATAGTGTTGCACCATCATAAAGTCAAAACATTGTAAATCAAACCATAATTAGTCAGGGACTGTCTGTACTGACATAGAAAGTCTTCCAAGACATGTTATAAAGTGGCAAAATATAAGCGGCAAAGCAGTGTGATGTGATCATGTGTATTTTGAATTATATATACACAAATTTGTATATAGGTGATGCTGGATTTATATTAAATATAAGATAAGATGAGGTTTGTGTTACAACTAAGTAAGAAAAGGTATATAAAATGATTTACATCATGCCTACTTAGTGCATTGAAATAATTAATAAAATTTGCCATTGTTTTTACCTTTATGGAGTGGATAGAGGAAGGAAAAATAGGGCTGCCTTTACTTATTTTACATGTTTTGCATTGAATGATTTTACATGTATTATTTTAGTACAATAAGAGAGAAAACCATTTACTCTTGGGAGAAGATCTGGAAAAGCATATTCACACTAAAATATTAATGACATAACAAAACTTGACATTTTTCTTCTGACACAGGATACTGAAGAACTCCTAATATGTGAGCACAGTGGTGACCTCTGATACTCTTTTGGACAAGGAGTCTTCCTAAAGTCTATAAAAGCAGTTTTGGAGTTTTGGTTATTTGTTTTCACCTTTAAATACCTACCCGTATTTGTAATTGTATTTCTTCCTTTGTGTTATCAGGAGTGTGGGAGGGGCGCGGGGGGGAGAGGGATATGTATACATATTATTTAAGCATTTAGGTGATTATTTTTCAAGAATTGTTGGAAAATTTAAGAAAGCAATGGAAAGAATAATGATGATAATTACTGCTTAGTTATCTAAATAAGCTTCTTTTTCTCCCTTCTTCCGAATCTTTTCTTAGCAAATAAGAATCACCCTGAAAGTAGTTTAAAAGAGACATTCTAGTGACCATACCCAATGAAGTACTAAATATTCATCCTGTTAGAGTGATTATTATAAGGACTCTAACGGAAAACATTGATTATGCTAGATTATTTATTTTAGAGAATTTTATTCTCAGCTTATAGTCCTGGTTCTGTGAACTGGAGAACTCATTCAGAATAATTATATATCTTTAAAATGCTGATGTTATATTTTATTGAAATTCATTAAAAATTGGAGAAAAAAGTGCTCATTTGAAAACTTCCAAATGTCAGTTTTTCAGAATGACAAACTTAATTACGTAGAAATTGACTAAATTGGTTGATTCTTTCTAAAGTCAGTGTGGGATTAATAATGTCATGCATGGATCTATTGAGGACTTAAAAATACTTGTGGTAAACTTGATGATGTAATGCTATTTTGTTAGGAAAGATGGCCTCTTTTCTTAAGTTGCAATCCTTTAAGGATTCAAAGCCCTAATGGTACATAAGCAATATTGTATGCTGTAAGCTCATTATCATTGGAGGGGAGGTTTAATATAGAGTTTAAGAGCACAAAATATGGAATCAGACCGTTGGTGTTAAAATCCTGGCTCTGCCACTTCCTGGCTGTGAACTTGGACAAGTTACTCTCTCTCTCTGCCTTGATTTTCTTACCTGTAAAACAAGGATATAAATAGTAAGTGGTAGAACTCTTATTTCATAAGGCTGTTGTAAGATTGTTGTAAGAATTTAATGGGTTAGTATTTATAAAGCAGGTCTACATATAGTAAGTGTTCAATAAGGGTTGCTACTATTCATCAGTTTGGTCATGTAATATCTAGTGTTATATATATGTGTTGTCAAATAAACTAGTTGTTTACATATTATTGTTTAAAAGAACATTATTGAATTACAATCTGTTTTAAGTATCTTTTATACTTTTATTTTTGTGAGATGTAAAAACTGATTTTTTTACTAGTTGGTTTTGATTATTTGTTTCTTGTTTGTATTACAGTTACAAATTATAATACTGTGGTAGAAACAAATTCAGATTCAGATGATGAAGACAAACTCCATATTGTGGAAGAAGAAAGTGTTACAGATGCAGCTGATTGTGAAGGTGTACCAGAGGATGACCTGCCAACAGACCAGACAGTGTTACCAGGGAGGAGCAGTGAAAGAGAAGGGAATGCTAAGAACTGCTGGGAGGATGACAGTAAGTCTGATTTTTTTTGTAATATTGTATTCTCATGATTAGTTTTTAAAATATATATTAATGGAAAAGATAAATTGGATGAAAAGTTTGAAATCAATAGTAAATTTGGCTATCAATAAATATTAGGTGTCCTACTTACTAAAACGTAGATTACGAAGCAGAGTAAGAAAGTTATTTTGACCATATTTACAATGCATATAATTTATTGAAATTTAGTAGAATTTACTAACCAGGATCAAGCTTTCCAAATATTGTTGATATAATTGAACCTACCTTTAATTTTTTATTGTAACCCCAAATGAATACTGTACTTAGAAACCAATAAATATTATATTGATATAGTGAAATTATAATTCAATGTGCAAAAATCCCAAACAATATAAATCATGGAGGTATTTTTAGTGCTTTTAAGCCTCTCTATACATACATCAGAATCCTTTAAGTAAGGTGGGTTTTTTTTTCACTTTATATGTTTACTTTTACTCAAAGCATGGCTGAGTGGAAGGAGCAGTGAAAGTAAGGAGGCCCTCTACTTGCTGCACTTTTAATGAATAAACAATGAAAGTTTAATCTTCTTCCTCATCTATCAAATGGAGAAATTGGACTTAGTCTTTTATTCTAGCTCTAAAATTTCTTCTACTTTTCCTAATAAACTAATTAAATTATTTAGCCTGTCTTGCCAGGGTAAGCACCAGTGATATAAAAATAGGATATGGAAGTGGCATAGTATTAATTCGAGAGGTTGGGGATCAGGAACAAGGACATCAGAAAAGGTAAACAAGTGCATGCAATAACTCAAATCCAAGACCAGTCAAAGGAGAAGCTTCCTAACAAGAGTTCAAGTTCAAAGAGGTCATCTAGATAAGATATCAAAACTAAAATCTGGAAAAGTGGGTCAGGCATGCAGGTCAGGATATCATCTGGATAATGAAATGTGGAAGTATAGATAAAAGCTCAGATAATAGGCACAGATTGGCAGAAGTTAAGATTTCTACAATATGACAAATCTAATGGTTAACAAGGGACTTTGAAAATAATGTAGATCAGCCCTCTCATTTTATAGTGTTCATTTGTCCATTCAGCAACCTCTGTAGAAATTGGTTGCAACTGTGGATAAGACACTCTGCATGAATGATGCATATAGGGCTTAATGGAAAAGAGAGATAAATAAGTCACACATACATTGTAGTTTTATTTAGGTATACATTATGTGGCAGCATCAAGGAGGAGCATCCGAATTAGAAAAGGAAGGGGAAGTCCTAGAAGAGTTCTCAGTGAAACAGAATTGGTCTTTAGTTCTTAAGGACCAATGGAGGTTAATTAGGCAAAGTAGAGTGAATATAAGGTGTTTCAGGCAAAAGAGGCAACACACATGAAACCACAGACACTTGAGCAAAGTGGTCACAGAAAATGAGATCAGAGAAGTAAACAAGGGAAAAAATATGAAGTGATTTGTGTACTGTGTCAAGGAATTTGAACCTTATCATGGAAGTTATGAGAAGAACATCATTAATGTAATTTATAAATAAGTCTGGTGCAATATGGAAAAAGAATTTTACAGGGAGGGAGGCCCAAGCAGCTACATCTGCTGTCTGCCAGGCCGGGATAGAGTGGGGCCCATGTATGCTCACATGCCCAATTCAGGATCCACCACCATTCCTGCAGGACTGAGGTGAATCTAAACCACACATGACCATGCCTGCCAGTCCCTCCTAAGATTGCCTGCCTGGCCATTGCTGTGGAGTAGGATCCACAGCATAGCCTCCATTGCCCCACCTGAGTGGTTTATTGCTACCTGGGAACACTTCACTCCTTCCATCACTGCCAGTGGTTGATCCTAAGGAGCCAGAGGACAGATCCACTGGCTTGGTCTCAGTTTGCCAGGACTCAAGCATACCACCCAAGAATATGGGGATGAGATCTGTGGCCTGATCTCAAGCAGGGGAGGAACCCCCACTGTCAGAACACAGAGAAGAGTGTGGTGCGGGTTTTTCAGGTGGTACAGAAGCTGGGCACCCCTCCCTTCATGAGAACAGACTAGGAAGGGTGTAAGCTCATAGCCTTGGTTTCTGCTGCAGGGAGTCTTGCATTCTGGAATGCCTGGAATGGCATGGCAGTCTGGACACAGGTGGTTTGGGATTTGCATAACTAATTGGGCCGGCTGCCAGGGTGGACACTGGAGGGAGACCCACCAGTCAGGGGTGTAGAAGCTGGGTGGGCCCCATGGCCATCTGCTGGAATGAAAACCCAGGGCCAGCCCTCTTACCCTGAACCAGCTCTTATGGCACAGGAGAGATGCCTCCACCCCTCCCTAGAGTGTTGTTCCAGCTGCCTGAGAACTGCCCCAACAGCCCTACCAAGGTCCCATCTGCCTCAGAGAGCCTGATCACAGGCTTACCGGACACAGTTCCACCCAGCTTTGCCCCCTCTAGCCAGCCTTGGGAGCGGAGCATGGAATGGGACCACTGAGAGCTCCACACCCCCACCCATCACCAGGGACACCCTCGTATTTCCTATCAACAAAGGCCAAGTAAAAATCCCACTGTCATCACTCCAGCTGCCTCTCACCTGCCAGCATCACCTACTGTCCAGGAGGTCAAACTTCATGGCCTGTCACAACAACTGTTGATATCATTGCACAGCACTTAGACAGCTCTTCCCTGCAGGCATCACCTGCTGGCCTGTAGGGTGAACTGCACAACCCAGTATAATTCCTGCTGACAAGTACACAGTGCTAAGGAAAGAGATAATCTTCCCCCAAAAGACCTCCAACTTTGCGTCTCTTTAGGAGACAGTGAACCTTTCTACACATACAGCGCTCCACTACTACAAACTACAAACAATTAAAATTTGAGAAAACGACTACACTAAGGCTATCTATAACCAAGGAATTTATACAGAGCCTTGGCCCCCTAAAAGCACATAAGCAAAGCCAAAGGACACAACCCAACATACGCAAGAGTCACACCCTCAAGAGGCAAAGAAAAATAATCCCACCCAAATTAAGATCAATCTAAAAATAAGTGCTTCTACACATGAGAAAGAACCAGCACAAGAAGTCCAGCACCATGAAGAAATAGAATGTTGTGACATCCCTGAAGGACCACATTGGCTCTCTAGCAGTGAATCCTAATGAAAATGAAAACTTTGAAGTGACAGATAAAGAATTTAAGATATGGACTGTAAAGAAGCCCAGTGAGATCCAAGAGAAAGTTGAAAACCAAAGCAACTAGAGAAACAATCTAAGAAATGAAAGATAACATAGATATATATTTTTAAAAAGCAAATGGAACATCTGAAAATGATAAATTTGCTGAAGGAACATCAAAACACTGTTGAAAACCTTAACAATAGACTAGACCAACCAGAAGAAAGATTTCAGAGCTTGAAGACTAGTCTTCAAATTAACCCAATCAGACAAAGAAAAAAATAATTTTTTAATGAACAAAGCCTTCAAGAAATGTGGGATAATGTAAAGCTACCAAACCTACGACTTACAGGCATTCTTGATGGAGAAGAGGAAAAAGTAAAAAGCTTGGAAAAATATTTGAGGGAATAATATAGGAAAATCTCCCAATCTTCCAGGGATGTAGACATCAAGATACAAGAAATTCAGAGAGTACCTGAAAAATACTGTACAACATTAACATGTCCAAGGCATATAGTCATTAGGCTATTCAAGGTCAATGTGAAAGAAAAATCTTAAATACAGCTAGAGACAAGTGTCACATCACCTATGAAGGAAGCTCATCATCCTGATGGTAGACTTCTCAGCAGAAATGTTGTAAAACAGAAGAGATTAGAGGCCTGTTTTTGGCCACCTCAAAAAAATGTCAGCCGAGAATTTTATATCCTGCCAAACTAAGCTTCATAAATGAAGGAGAAATAGTCTTTCCCAGATAAGCACACATAGAGAGAATTCATCGCCACTACACCATCTTAGAAGAAATGCTCAAAGGAATTCTGAACATGGCAGTAAAAGGATAATACTTGCCATCATAAAAGCACAGGTAAGTAGAAACCTCAAAGATCCAATAAAGCAATTACACAACTGAGACTCCAAGGCAACTAGCTAACAAAACTATGATGGGAAAAAAACACACACATTAATATTAACCTTGAACATAAATGGCCTAAATATTCCATTTAAAAGATAAAGACTAGCAAATTGGATAAAAGAAGAAGGACTCAACCATCTGCTGCCTACCAGAGACCCACCTAATGGCAAAAGACAACTACAGACTCAAAGGGGCTAGCAGAAGAAATAACAAAGAGAATGACTAAATGAGATTGAGACCAAAAAAAGTGATAAAAAGCATCAACATAGTGAAGAGTTTGTTCTTTGAATGGATAAACAAAATTGGTAGACCACTAGCTAGTTTAATGAAGAAAAAAGAGAAAATTCAAATAAGCACAATCAGAAATGATAAAGGTGGCAGTATTGCTGATACAACAGAAATACAAAAGCTCATCAGGGGTTACTATGAGCATCTCTATGTGCACAAATTAGATAACCTAGAAGAAATAGGTAAATTCCTGGAACACACAACCTCCCAAGATTGAATCAGGAAGAAATAGAAATCCTGAACAGACCAATTATGAGTAAGGAAATTGAATCAATAGTAAAAAACCTTCCAACAACAAAAAAGCCCAGGACCAGAGAGATTTACAGGACTGTTTTGCCATATCTACAAAGGAGAGCAGGTTACCAGTCTTACAGAAGCTATTCCAAAATACCAAGGAGGGAGGGATACCTCCCTAACTCATTCTGTGATACTGGTTATCTCCCTGGTGAATATAAATGTAAAAATCATCAACAAAATACTGGCAAACCAGATTTATCAGCGCATCAAAAACAAAATGTATCACAATCAAGTGTATTTTATTCCAGGGATGCAAAGATGGTTCAACATTTGCAAGTCAGTAAATGTGATTCACTACATATTCAGAATTAAAAAGAAAAACGATATGATCATGTCAATCAATAGATGCAGAAGAGGCTGTTGGTAAAATTCAACATCCCTTTATGTGTAAAACCCTCAAAAACTAGGCACTGAAGGAACATACCTAAAAATAATAAGAGTCATATATGACAAACTCAGAGCCAACATCATATTGAATGGGGGAAGGCTGAAAGCATTCATCCTAAGAACTGGAACAAGGCAAGAATGCCTACTCACACCACTTCTATTCAACATAGTACTGGAAGTCCTAGACAGAGCAGTTGGGCAAGAGAAAGAAACAAAAGACATCCAAATTGGAAAAGAGAAAATCAAATTATCTCTGGTCACTAATGACAAGCCCCCATACCTAGAAAATCCTAAAGACTTGTAGACTTGATAAACAACTTCAGTAAAGTTTTAGGATACAGAATGAATGTACATAAACCAGTAGCATTTTCTGTATACTGTTACTGAATCCGAGAACCAAATCATGAACTCCATCCCATTTACAATAGTCACACACAAAAATAAAATAGCTAGGAACACATTGAACCAAAGAGGTGAAAGATCTACAGGAAGATTACACAAATGGAAAAGCATCTCATGCTTATGGATTGGAAGACTCAATATTATTAAAAATGACCATAATGCCCAAAGGAATCTGCAGATTCAAAGCAATCCCTAATTACCAATGTCATTCTTCACAGAATTAGTAAAAACAATCCTGAAGTTCATATGGACCAAAAAAAGAGCCTGAATAGCCAAAGCAATCTTAAGCATAAAGAACAAAGCCAGAAACATCACATTACCTGACTTCAAATTATACCACAAGGCTGAACAGCATGATACTGATATCATGATACCATGATAAAGATGGACACATAGATCAGAGGAATAGAATAAAGAACTCATAAAGTGACATACCTACAACCAACTGACTTTCAACAGATTCAACAAAAATAAACAATGAGGAAAGGACATCCTATTCAGTAAGTGGTGCTGGGAAATTGACTAACCACATGCAGAAGAATGAAACTGGACCTCTGTGTCTCATCATATTCAAAAATTAACTCAAGATGAATTAAAGACCCGTAAATGTAAGATGTGAAACTCAAAATCCTGAAAGAAGACCTAGGAAAAACTATTCTGAACGTTGGCATAGGCAAAGAATTTATGACTAAGACCCCAAAAGAAAATAAAACAAGAACAAAAATACACAAGTGGTACTTAATTAAACCAAAAAGCTTTTTCACAGCAAAAGAAATAACAGAGTAAGCAGACAACCTACAGAATGAGAGAAAACATTTGCAAGTCATACCTCCGACAGAGAACTAATACCCAGAATCTACAATGAACCCAAATAACTCAGCAAGAGAAAAACAACCCCATTAAATACTGGTCAAAGGACATGTATAGACATTTCTTAAAAGAAGACATAAAATTGCCAACAAACATTTTAAAAATGCTTAATATCACTAATCTTCAGAGAAGTGCAAATTGAAGCCACAATGAGATACCATCTTATACCAGTCAGAATGGCTATGATTAAAAGTCAGAAAATAGATGTTGGCGTGGATGCAGAGAGAAGGGTATTCTTATACTCTGTTGGTGGGAATGCAAATTAATACAACCCCTGTGGAAAACAGTTCGGAGATTCCTGAAAGAACTGAAAAGGGAACTACCATTCTATTCAGCAATGCCACTACTGGGCATCTACCCAAAGGGAAAGAAATCATTATATAAGAAAGACACCTTTTCGTATGTTTGTCACAGAACTACTCACAATAGCAGAGTCATGGAATCAACCTAAGTGTATATCAGTGGATAATGGCATAAAGAAAATGTGGTCCATATATACCATGAAATACTATTCAGTCATAAAAACAAATGAAATTATGTCCTTTGTAGAAACATGGATGGAGCTGGAGGCCATTATACTAAGTGAAATAACTCGGTAACAGAAAATCAAATACTGCACATTCTCACTTGTAAGTAGGAGCTAAACAGTGGGTACATATAGATGTAAAGACATAAATATCAGATGTTGGGGACTCCAAAAGGGGGGAAGGTAAAAGGGGAATTAGGATTTTTACAATTACCTGTTGGGTACAGCTGTTCAGTTTGGATTATGGGTACACTAGAAGCCCAAACCTCACTATTATATACTATATCCATGTGATAAACCTGCACATGTGCCCCCCAAATCTAAAATTTAAAAAATAAGGAAAAGGGTACACTACAACTGATACTAAACAAAGACAGAGGATGATAGGAGACTATTATGGACAGTTACACACTAACAAATTGGATAATCCTAAATAAATGGATAAATGAATAGAAACATACAACCTACCAAGATATACCATGAAGAAATAGAAAATATTAATAGACCAAGTAAGGAGATTGAATCTGTAATCAAAAGTCTCCCAACAAAGAAAAATTGAGATGAGATGGCTTCACTGGTTAATTGTACTAATCATTTAAGGAAGAATTAATGACAAGTGGTCAACTTGTAGAATCAGTTCTTCTCAAATTTTTCTAGAAATTTGAAGATGGAGGAATACTGCCAAACTCATTCCATAAGACCAGGATTGTTATGATATCAAATTCAAATAAGAACACAGGAAAATTATAGGCCAGTATATATCTCTGTTGAAGGTAGATGCAAAAATCCTCAACAAGATAATAGTAAACTGAATTCAGTAGGAAATTTAAAATACCATATACCATGATCAACTGGGACTTATTCCTGGGATGCAAGAATGGTTTAACCTATGCGGATAAAAAATGTGACATAACACATTAATATTCTGATATTCATAGATCTGTAACATAATGTCAAAGATCTAAATTATATTAGGAAATATAATATGCTATTGAAATTTTAAGTATGTAGTAAGTACCTTCAAAAAGCTATTATCTGTGAATGAAACTCCAAATTAGGATTAAGTTCTTAAAAGAAGAATTATATGGGAAAAAAGAGTATTTTATTGTAAATATTAAACTAGGATATGTTTGTTATCAAAAATAAACAAAATTTATACAGTAAGTGTTATTGTCTTAAAATATTATCATATTTTAAATACTATCAACTTTATTTTCTGTAGAGAAGAAAGTGTAAGTTGGCAATGTCCCAACATGTCTGTATTAATCTTACAAGATCTTGTGGTTCAGCCAGAAACTCTCATGCTTGTGTCAGTTAAACTTTTTAAGTATAACTTTTGAAACACCTGTCTTAAAGGCTTCCTTGTGCTTTCAGTTTTTAAAACATATATAAAACTAATCTGATAATGTGAAATGTTGTTTAATATGTTATTTCTTAGTATTTTGAAATTGATGAATATGCTTTCAGTTTTTAAAACATATATAAAACTAATCTGATAATGTGAGATATTGTTTAGTATGTTAGCTATTTCTGAATATTTTGAAATTGGTGAGTTTTAAAACTGTCCCAAGTTAACAGCGATTTAAAAACATTTTTCTCACATGTAGTTTTTAAAACTCTCTGGAAATTTACATGTTTACAAAACTGCCAAGACAATTAAACTTCTTTATGTTAAAAATGTTTAAAACTCTGATCATATAGCACATAGTAATAATGCTTTCTTGGGCATAAATTATAATAAAATACTATAAGTAATACATGTAAAGAATATATCAATCACTAAGCCTTGAAGCAAATTGCATTCATCCTTCAAGATTCAGTTGAACCTACTCTTTGGAATCATTTTCAGCCAGAGGTGGTGTATGATTTAGAAAAAGTTAAGCACATGGCTTCTAGTCTTCGCTGTACCATCTCTTGAGTTCCACTTGTACATATGTAAAATGAAGACAATGGGCCAGATGACCCCTGAGTGTTGTTTTATTTTTTAGCTCTATTTATAAGGGAACACTTCCATTTGCACTAAACATACTGTATGAATATTTAAGTATTTCTGAGTATCTGAGTGTTCAGAGGTGGCACTCAAGACGGAGTTTAGGCTTTCCCTACAGTGTTGAACCTTGGTGTATATTCTGTCGTCTTTAAAAAACCAATCAAACAAATTTGCTACCTAGAGTACAGTGTGTATAGGTCTTTTGGTCATTAGCCTTATAATATGTAGTCATTTAAAATATTTTCCAAAGTTACTTAGGTAAATTCTTTTTTCCATACTTCATTCATAATAGTTTTATTACTGTTGGTATTGTATTTTTCATTCTCCCTATCTGCTGATGATTTAAATTATTTTTGGGGGGAATAGGAAACATTGCCATAGTTATATAAATAAGCTCTACAAAAAGGTGTACTCAGGGAAGTGTCACTCCCTATGCCTACTACCCTGTTTCCATTCTCCTTCCAGTTGTTAAATTTGTTTGTCATAGAGATTTGGGTTGTTCTGAAACTACTTAAGTGTATACTGAGATATAACAAGTAAGTAAATATGTTTCAGACAATAAGACCCAGGTTTCTCACTGTAAGAGAAAAGGCTAGTGTAAAGGCTATGGTGTTCAATTGGAATTGGGGGTATCAGTATGAACTCATGGTTCTGAATATATATAAAAACAGATAAATATGAAAATATAGAATGGTTGTTAGTGTACATACATGTGTTTCCAAGCCCTGCCTACTAACAAGACATGAAAGCAGTGACACCCAGTAGTAGTGAACATATATAATACCCAGACCTAGGATTCAAACACCATTCTCCAGTAGAAAGTACTAAGCCTCCTTGGAGAAATGGCTGATTCTATATCTAGGGCAGGGAAAATAGAAGATGAGCCTGGAATAGTAAGTACCCATAAATAAATAAATTTCAGGTGCAGTGGCATGCACCTGCAATCCCTGCTACTCAGGAGGCTTTGTAATCCCAACTACTCGGGAGGCTGAGGCAGGAGGATCGCTTGAGACCAGGAGTTTGAGACCAGCCTGGGCAACTTAGCAAGACTCTATCTCAAAAAGTGACTAAATGAATGAATGATGAGAGCATGTCAAAAAAACACAGGAGCCAACTTGAAGGAGTTCCCAATAGCCAATTCTGGAACAATTTTAGCAGCAAAATAAATAATGATAGCATTATTAAAATCAAGAAAATAAAAGAAATATCCATCCATCTGTACTGATATAAATACTTAAACACCTGGGAGGGAAAGGACAGGTCTTCCTTATAGTAGAAATCCAATTATAAATTAGTAAGTAAATATGGAGCTGGAGACTCACCATTAGGCAAATATTGTGGTAATAATTGTTTAAAAGAACCATCAGTGGATATTAAAATAAGTGGGTGAAAGTATAATGGGAAAAAAGAGCTTTTGCATAATTTTGAAGTATTTTCCCAGAAGATAATTAATAACTGCTAAGAGAAATATCGTAACTGGTGTGAAAAAAAAACCTGGCAGGCACCACCTTAACCAGATGATCAATTACAGATGAGAATATCACCAGTAATAACATAGTGACATACCATGTGCCCCTAATGTGGTATACTGGGCACCTATTGCCTTGGTCGTATTTTGGCTCAAAATACATCACCTCAATCTAATAATTAGAAAACATCAGAGAAATCCAAGTTGAGGGGCATACGACACAATAAGTGCCCAGTACTCTTCAAAAAAAGTGTCAATGTCAAGGTCATAACATACAAATAAAGACAGAAGCAACTTGTCAAAGACAAACAGATTGGATTATCAAATTTTGGTAGAGGTTACAGGAGGTTATGGACACATGATACAGTGTAGCATACTAAATTGGCTTCTGGGCCAGGAAAAAAAAAAGGATTATTAGTGGGGAAACTGGCAAAGGGCAAATAATGTCCCTAGATAAGTTAATAGCATTGCATAATGTTAATTTTATATCTTTCATAATACTGCTGTGATTATGTCATGTTCTCTTTAGGGGAGACCGGTTAAAGGGTATACAAGAACTCTATTTTTTACAGCTTTTCTGTAAGTCTAAAATTTTTGAAATTGAGATATTTTGAAAATTTCTGATCAAAATGAAGTAAAATCCTTTCCTTGGGCTTTGTTAGTATATATTATCTGAAAAAAGTTGGAATTTTCAAAAATATTTTAATAAGCAGTAATAGAACAAAAGGAAAAATATTGGAATATAATAATAATTCAGCTTACAAAATGCATAGTAGGTCAGAGGATCATTCCTAGATCTCTGACTCTTGTCCCATTCCTTAGCCTAATAGAATGTCAGATATCTTGGCCCAAAGGACTCGGGAAAGTTTTTTATACTTTTCCTGATCTGTCTCCATGTTGCAGAGTGCCAGCTTACTTCTGCCCATTTCAGACCTGGTCACGATACCTTGAACTTCAGGGGCAAGGATAAATCAGGCTAATTCTGCTTTCATTAGGCTTTTCTGTTCAGGCCTGGTTGGGGTTTGAGAGAATATGCCTCTCTAAAACACTAGATGACTGGGAAGGCTGACACAACAGTCAGTGGCAATCCCACATTTCACATATTTGGTAAGGAGAATATTACTGAGTGTACCTGTATAGACCTAATGTTAATTGCTTTCCCATACATTATTTATTTTCATACTTAGAATAGCTCTGTGAGATAGATGTTGGCTCCTTTTTAAAAATAAGGAAAATGAGGCTCAGAAAGATTAATATGTTGCCAACATGGTACATTAAGTAATGGAAAAGCCAAGATTCAAACCCAGGTCTATTTGATTCCAAAGCATGCTATTCTTTTTTTTCTTATAGGTCCAACAGAAAAATATATATACGTTAAATATATCCATACATAAAATAGAGCAGTGCAGAGGTAATTCTGTCAGTATCAATGCCCATCCATATAGAAACATCTCAAGAGAAGTTATCATTTCATATATTATTTATAATTTCCCATGGCTTCCAATAAGGCTAGAATCCAGTAATTACATTATTGGTGATTTTCAGATTCATAGTGTCTGATGAAACTGAAACAGCAAAAAGAAACAATATTGACCTCAACAGGGCAATCTGATTACTGTTATCTTCATTCTTCTATCTGCTGTAAAAATATTTAACCACTTGTATTAGTTTTCTGTTGCTGTCATAACAAATGACAACACACTTAAGATTTAAACGACACAAATTTATTTTCTTTCATCTCTGTGGGTCATGAGTCCATCCCAGGTCTCACTGGGCTAAAATCTAAGTGTTGTATTCCTTTCTGTAAGTTCATGGGGAAGTTTCATTTTCTTCCTCAGATGGTGGCATAGTCAGATCCTTTTGGTAATACAAGGACCCCATTTCCTTGCTGGCTGAAGGCCATTCCCAGCTTCTAGAGGGTACCTGCATTCCTTGGCTTGTGACTTCTTTTCTCTATCTTTAAAGCCAGGAAAACAGGTCAAGTCTTATTTCTTTCATATGGTGTCTCCACTCCTGCCTCCCTCTCTTTCACTTTTAAGAGCTCATGTGATTAACTGGCCCACCCAGATAATCCAGGATAATCTCCCCACCTTGGGGTCCATAATTTTAATCATATCTGCAAAGTTCATTTCACCATTTAAAGTAATATAGTCACAGGGTCACAGGGTCTCAGAGTACTAGGATGTGGACATCTTCATGGATCCCTTGTTCTGCAGACCACTACATGAAAAAAATCACACAAGTTCATAAACCACTGGCTAATATTAATAATCATAACTTTGCTGAGCAGTTTATTTGTGTCAAGTAATGTTCTAAATTGTGTTTTATATATTAATCTAATCATTGCAGTACTGTAATGCAGCAGGTTACTTAGCCCCATTTTATAGATGAGAAAAAAATAAGTACAAAAGACATTAGGTATTTACCAAAGTCACTGATAGTAAGTATCGTCTGTAATTTCAACCAGGCGGTCTGAGTCTGTAAGCTATGCCATTAACTTCTGTACTATCATAAGTCACTCAGATGATTCAGGACTTTGGATATTTTACTTAACTAGGGTCAAAATGTTTAGCAAATCTATACTGTATGTGGGCTGGTTATTCTTAGTATTTTAGGTAAATGAATATTTTTTTCTTGCTGGCTGAGAGAAAAGGAATGATAATGAGGGTACACGGATGACTGAAAATGAATGTTATTTCCTTAGATTATTTTACTCATTATCACTGTTGTATAAGAAATGTCACTGTTAGTTAAATAAGTTCCTTCAGAACAACGTAGAGAAAAAAAAAGACGGTAATTAGGTTATCATGTAATCCAATGACATACATCTCTGTTGCAGCACTTGCAATGATGTTGTAATTCTCTGTGTCTCTCTCCCTCTAAGCTTTGTTCTTTGGTATTAGTGGTCTTTCCAATTTTGTATTTCAGCATCTGCAGAATTTCTGGCTCATGGATCCTCAAATAGTGAATTGGATGAATGGATTAGTTAATTAATTAAATCATTCCTGTAATTGTCAATCCACTTATACCCTGCTCTTAAAATGTAATGAATTAATTTGAGGTCAAAATGTTTCAGACAAGATGATCTTCAAATTCTGCATGTAATAAAGATAATTTTAAGAGTCTCAAACAATTTGTATATTTATAGAATCCCTAATAATGGCCATTACTTATTGAGCATTTGCACTCTGCTAGGCATTGGGCTAAACGAGAGTTCAGTATTCACAACAATCCTGTGATGTAATGTTCTAGTTGTATACATGTGGAAACTAAGGACAAACTGAGTTGTATCACTCCCCCAAGTCTACTCACGGACCCAGTAGAGCCAGTGTCTTTACCTAGGAATAATTGACTCTAAAGCTTTTGCCCTTATCCACTGCCTCCTTATTTCTTTTTATTCCTAAAGTAAAACTACTCATAAGATTTCTGGATCTGATTTCTGTACTACTTGTGGATTGATTGATTACAAAAACATTATTGTGTATTATTACCAGTTTGTCTCTCAAATAATTGAGACCAAAACATTAAAACAGTTTTAAAAATCTGTAAACGCTCCTATTCTTCTGGATTTCTACTTACAAAATTAGCACCTAGAACTAGAAAAGTAAATTTCTTTTTTTCTGAGTGTTAAGATCTCAGAAAATCTTTTTTAATTAACATACTATAAAATTGACTTGATGTTCATTTATTTGAGCTTTAATACACACACACACACACACACACACACACACACACACAAGTGTATTCATGTAGCAACCATGACAGGGCACAGAACAGAGCACTATCATGCTACCCCTTTTTAGTCACATTTTCCTACTACCACAAACCCTGGCAACCGTGATCTTTTGCTGTCATTTTCTCTTCTTGAGAATGTTATAAAAATGAAATCATACAACATGAAACATATTCTGTTTCACTCAGCATACAATATGAAACATTTCTATTTCACTCAGATGTATTCAGGTTGTTGCATGTATCAGCAGGTTGATCCTTTTTATTAATAAGTAGTATTTCATTGTATGGGCGTGCCACAGTTTATCCATTCACTAGTGGAAGGACATTTGGGTTGTTTCCAACTTACAGAGATTATGAATAAAGTTGCTATAAACATTAGTATACAGGTTTTGGGGATGAAGTTAAGTTTTCATTTCTCTAGGGTAAATATGTAGAAGTGTGATTGTTGCATAATATATTGTATATATTTAATGTTTTAAGAAACAGCCAAACTTTTCCAGAGTGGTTGTACCATCCCACCAATAATAAATAAGAGATGATCCACTTTCTCTACATGGCCACAGGCATTTGGTTTTATCAGATTTTTTTTTTACTTTAGCCATTCTAATAGGTGTGTTTTCATAATAGGTTTGGTTTTCATTTGCATTCCCCTAATGGCTAATGAAGTTAAACATTTTATCATGTGTTTGTTATATTATGTCCTCTTCAGTGAAGTGTCTGCTTTGTGTATTTTCTAGTTACTTATTTTATTAAGTTTTGAGAGTTCCTTAGAGTTGTAGTAAAAACTACTGTAGCTTGTCTTTTCATTCTCTTATCCTAGTCTTTCACAGAATGAAAGTTTTAAATGAGATTTAGTTTATCACTTTTTCTTTTTATGGATCATGATTTTCATCATACTTGGTGTCATGTGCAAGAACTCTGCTTAACTCCAGATCATCAAGATTTTCTCTTTGTTTTCTTCACCTTTTTATTAGGGCTTGTTCTATTTTTACCTAATTTTTTTGTAAGATGTTATATTGAGGTGGTTTCATTTCTTCAATCTGGATGTCCAATAGTACCAATACTGCTTGTTGAAAAGACTGTTCTTTCTCTATTGAATATATTTTGCATTTTTGTCAGAAATTAATTGTCTATTATGTGGGTCAGTTTATGGACTTTGTTCTGTTGATCAGTACATCCATCCTTTTGCCAATACCATGTAATCCTGATTACTGTAGCTTGATAGTCTTAAAATTGGGGAATGTTATTTCTCTAATTTTATTTTTCAAAATCATTTTGGCTATTGTAGTTCCTTTGCTTTTTCATATAAATTTTAGATAATCTTATTTATATTAAAAAATAATCATGCTGAAATTTTGATTTGATTTGTGTTAAATATGCAGATCAATTTGGAGAGAACTGACATCTTCCTTAAAATGTTGAGGAGTCTTCCAATTAATGAACATGGTGTGTGTTTACATTTATTTAGATTTTCTTTTTCTTACATCAGTGTTTGATAATTTCAGAATACAGATAGTGTACATAGTTCGTTAAATTTACACCTACGTATTTCTTTTTTGGAAATAAGGACTGTGAATGGCTTGAAGTTTTTTTCTTTTAATTTGGTTTCCAGTTCATTGCCTATGTAGACAGTCTTGGTTTTTGCAAATAGGGCCATTTTTATTTCTTCCTTTCTAATGTGTATGCCTATAATTCTTTTATTGACTTATTGCAAGACATCAAGAGTGGTAATAATGGACATTCTTGGCTTTTTTTAATCTTGAGGAGAAAAAAGCATAGTCTTTCTCCTTTAAATATAATGTTAACTGTAGGTTTCGTGCAGATACGCTTTATCAAATTGAGTAACTTCCCTTCTATTCCTGGTTCACTGCAAGTTTTCATCGTGAATAAATGTTGATTTTTTTCAAATGCTTTTTATGCATCAATTGAAATGATCATATGGTTTTACTTCTTTAATATGTGAATATGGAGGAATGCACTAATCAATTTCAAATATTGAATCAGGCTTTATTCTCTGAAAAGCCCCACTTGATCATTTTCTTTTTGTATATTGCTAATATTTTGTTGAAGATTTTTGTGTCAATGTTCATAAGTGATGTTAGTCTATAATTTTTTTTCTTTTTCTTTTACTTTCTTTGTACTATTGTCCTATGGTTTTGGTATTAGAGTAATCCTAGCCTTGAAAAAAATATTTAAATTGGTGTTACTTCTTTAAATATATGGTAAAATTTGCAAGTGAAACAAGTTGGGCCTGGAGTTTTGTTTTGTTTCGGAGGAAGATTTTTTTAATTCAACTTTAAAATATTTACAGGAATATTCAGGTTTTGTATTCATCTTGGATGTGTTTAGTGTCTGATTTTCAAGGAATTTACTTATTTCAGTTATTTAGGTTTATGTTTGCACAATTGTTCCTTTATACCCTTTATACCCTTCTAAAAGGAATATACATTCCTTTATACTCTTCTAATATCTGCTGGTTCTACAGTGGTATTGTCTTTTCATTCCTGGTAGTAGCAATTTGTGGCTTCTTTTTTTTGCTTACCAGTCCTACTAAAGTTTTGTCCATTGCATTGATCTTTACAAAGAACTAGCTTTTTGTCTCATTTTTTTTCTTTTTAATTTTATTGATTTCTGATTTGTATTACTTCTTTCTGCTAGCTTTGGGTTTATTTTGCTCCTTGTTTACTGTTCTTTTAATACACAATTTAGAATTTTGATCTGAGACCTTCTTTTATAGCACAAGCATTTAATGCTATAAATTCCCCTCTATACAATGTTTTAGGAACATTCCACAAATTTTGACGTGTTTTTTAATTCCCTTTTGGATCCGTAGATTCTCTCTAAATGGTTTTATTAATTTCCAAGTGTTTGGAGATTTTCTTATCTTTTTCCTGTTGACATCTGGTCATTATGATCATAGAACATACTTTATAGAATTTCAATCCTTTAACATTTGTTCTGTTTTATAATCTTGGAAGTGGTGTATCTACATGAATATTCTGTGTACATTTGAAAAGAATGTGAATTCCGTCATTGGGGTGAGTGTTAATTATTTGGATCTAGTTGTTAATGTTGCCTAGTTCTTCTGTATCCTTGCTAATTTTTTGTCTACTTGTTCTGTCAGTTAATGCAAGAGGAGTACAGAAGTCTGCAAGAATATTGTAGATTTGTCTCTACTTTTTGTTCTGTTCATTTTTGCTTTGCTTATTTTAAAGCTCTGTTGTTAAATACATCCACATTTAAGATCACTCTGTTTTCTTGGCAAATTGACCCTCTTATCATTATGCAATGTTTTTCTTGATCTCTGATAATTTTCTTATCGCTGAAGTCTACTTTGTCTGATATTAATGTAATCACGCTAGCTTTCTTCTGGTTAATGATATAATATTTCATGATAGAATTTTTTATCCTTTTACTTTTAAACTATGTCATTATATTTGAAGTAATTTTTATAGAGAGGATATTAGTGGAGATTGTTTTTATTATTTTTGGTCTATTCTGATAATCTCTGCCCTTAATTTTTGTTTAGGCCATTTATATTTCGTAAAATGTTTGATGTTTGGATTTGGGTTTATCATTTTATTATTTGTTTTCTGTTTTTCTGTCTGTATTTTCACTCTTCTGGTCCTCTTTTTTTGCCTTGTTTTGGATCATTTGAATGTTTTTTAGTATTCCATTTTAATTTATTTTAGTTTTGACTGTGTATCTCTGTATAGATTTCTTTTAGTGGTTGCTCTATGGATTAGAATGTACATACTAACTTTTCACAGTCTGTTTAGAATCAGTCTTTTACCATGCCAAGTGGAATGTATAACTCTTTCATGTAAGTTTTGTTATTCTCCCTCCTTTATTTTATAGATGTTATATGCACTACATCATTTCTCTTCTTCTTTTATTCCTGACATTCCAAGTGTTCCTCATTTCACCTTCTTTATGACAGTTTTCCTAGAACAGATCTGCTGGCAATGAACTATACTTGTTATCTGAGAATGTCTTCATATATTACCTTCATTTTTTAAGAATATTCTCATTGGATTTAGAATTTTGAGCTGACAGATATTTTTTGTTTTAAACATGTTCCACTTATGAAATCTATGATTTCTGATTATAACTCTAGTCTTTTAAATAATTGATCCCCTATAATTATATATTATTTCATCGGGCTCTTTTTAATATTTTTTAAAACTAGTTTGATTGATGGGTTTGAGTCTAGTGTTTGATTGATGGGTTCGAGCCTAGATTTGGGGGGTTAGGAGGTTACTATTTGAGGTTCAGTTCTTAAATCTGTTGGTTTATGTCTTTCACTAAATTTGGGAAATTTTTAAACATTACTCAGTTTTTTTCTGCACTACAACTTTCTTTTCCTTCTGGGACTCCAGTGACATCAAAGTTAGATATTTTATTATTGTCCTGCATATCCTGAGACTCTTTATTTTTTAAGAAATATTTTTACTCTGTCTTATTCAAAGTGGATAGTTTCCATTGATGTACTGTCAAATTCACCAGTCTTTGCTCTCTCATCTCCATTTTACTATGAAGCCCATCAAGTGATTTTTAAATTTTGTTACTTTATGTTAATAGTTCTAAAATTTTCTTTTAGTTTTTATTTAAATATCTTCCATTTGCTGAGACAGTCTGTCTTTTCATTCTTTTCAACAGTGTTTACCCTTACTTCTTGGAGCATTTTTATAATTGTTGTCTTAATGTCTTAGTTTAATAATTCCAACATCTTTTTCTTCCCAATGTTGCCATTTTCTGATCATCTTTTCCTGTGTGACTTGAGACTTTTTCTGATTCTTCACATGCCAAGTAATTTGAGATTGTATCCTGGATATTTCGAGTATTATATTATGAGACTAATAAGTTAAATAAGACTAATACTTGGTCTTATTTAAATCCTATAGAGAATTTTGATATTTTTTGCTTAACAGGCAATTTATCCAGTTGTATTCAGGATGCAATCTCCAGCCAGTATATAGGTTGTGATTCCACAACTGGTTCACTTTTCAAAGCCTTTGAAATGCTGTTCAGATCTGTCCTTCATGTACCACCTAGGGTCCAATCTAGAACATGGATTGTAATTGTCTGTCCATACTTAGTTTCTCACAATCTGTGATCAGATTCACATATGAGAAGTTTGAGCATAAACCCAAGAGTTCATAAACAGCCTTATGAGGTCACTTTCCTGAGCCTCTCTCTTTCGTAATCTCAGTACTTTGAGTTCCTAGAGACTCTGCTTTTCAGTCCTCTAGCCAAAACTTTGGGACTTCATTTACCCTACTTTGCCACATACTTCCTGTATCTGTGCCTGTGGAAGAGCTGAAAGAAGACAGAGAAAGAGCTCAGTGGAGGTTATATTATACTCTTAGGGCCACAGCTCCTCCTACTGGAGAGGAAGTTTTCCCTCCCTCAAAGTTTTAAATTCTTGCAGTCATCATTATTTCTGCTACTACCTTGAAGGTTAGGATGCAAGAGAATAAAGGAGAAAAGGGCAGTTTTTCTCTTCTTTAAGCCTTTTCCTGCTCCTTGAGCCTAAACTAGAAGGATTCTCCTAGAGCCTTCACTGCCATGCCCCAGGGCCCACTTTCAGGTTTTAAGCTCCCTTGCATCCGGGCCAGGGGTACCTTTTGAAAAAGGAAGAAAGAAAAAGGTAAGGGGAATCACCCTGTGCTACTCTGAATTCTTGTCATGTCATCTTCTCCAGTCCACCTGCTGTGACTTACCCTTTAGAGTCTTTAAATAACTGTTCCCTTCGTTATCCCCAGGTTTTATTAGCTAGATTCAGTAGCGGACATAAACGGTTTGTACATTCTCCATCTTAGCTGGATCTGACCTCAGGTATACATTTTTAATCGTTATCTAAGGTAATGGGTATTCATGGAGATTGTGAGTTATATTCATTTTAACTTTGCTAGACAGTTATACCACAAATATTCACATACATATTATAAATTAGAAGATACAGGAGTGGGAAAATGAAACTATCTAGAAAAGTATACAGTGAAACATTTCATCTCTAAAGTTTGAACACATTTAGATTTGAATTCAGGAATCTGTTGGCATTCTCTTTTTTGATAGTTTTCCCTTAGCAGGAACAGTAGGATGGGAATAGCAGAAAGCTGGCCCAGCAACGACTTACAGAATGAGAGAGATGTGAATTGGCCTTTAAAAAATCTGTGGAAGTTACTCATTTGGACTGGGTAATGGCTTTCTAGGCAGAGGGAACAACTTGAGAAAAGGTATAGAGAAGGTCCCCAACTTACAACTTCGACTTAAGACTTTTCACTTTACAGTGATGTGAAAGAAATGTGTATTCAGTAGAAACCACACTCCAAGGACCTATGAAATCATTTCTCATTTTCAATATACTGTTCAATAAATTATATGAGATTTTAATACTTTATTATAAAATGGGCTTCATGTTAGATGATTTTGCCCAACTGTAGGATACCGTAATTGTCCTGAGTACCTTTAAGTTAGACTAGGCTGGACTATGTTGTTCAGTAGGACCAGTGTATTAAATGCATTTTGACATGATATTTTCCATTTATAATGGGTTTATCAAGATGTAACCTCATCATAAGTCAAGGAGTATCTATACAGGTAAAATGTGCCTGGCATGTGTGAATGTGTATCAAAGAGGAGTAGGCAAACCAGGAAAGGGAAATCTGATTCAGTTAGGTAATTACTGTGCCGCCTTAGAGGTTGCTATAAGATATTCCCATGAACACATTTGAAATGGTTAGAAACACATGGGTATGAATTTCAAAAAACACAAGCTTTTTAATTTAACACATATGCTAAATAACCAGTCCTTTAGCTTAAACTATGCTATCCTGCAAATGATAGAAAGTCTTCTGGATTTTTATTAGAATTAATCACATTTTCCATTCTTGTTTTTATTTACTAGGAATTTCATCTTATGACTAAAAAGAACAAGCCATAAGTTCTTTTGGTCTGAATTTGCAATATTTGCCTTTGACTTATTTTTTAATTAAACTTTTTATTTTGACCTAATGATAGATTCACAATAATACAGAGAAATCCTGTGTAGCCTTTACCCAGTTTCCTCCAATGGTAACATAATATAATGTCACAACAAGCATATTGACATTGATACACTCAAGATACAAAGCAGTTCTGTCACTACCAGGCTCTCATTTCCCGTTACATATTCACCCCGTCCCTCTACCTTGCCCCATTCCTTACCCCTGGCAACCACTAATCTCCATCTTTACAATCGTATTATTTGAAGAAAGTTACATAAATGAAATCATACAGTATGTAACCTTTTAGACTGGCTTTTTTTCAATTCTTGGAAATTCATCTGAGCTGTTGCTTGTATCAATAGTTCGTTCTTTTTTATTGCTGAGTAGTTATTTCATGACTTATTTTTTAGGCCAACTTTTTCCATTATTTTCCATTTTGTAAAAACAAAGTCTTATTACTCAGGCATTTTTCTGACTTATATATTTGCTTTAGAATTTATACTAAAAACAAAAACCTTAGGAGCATTCTAGTGTTCTTTTTAAAATTGCATATAGGTTAACCAGTCATAATCTGTTGACATTATTAAGTCTTACAGGAAAAAAATACGTACAAGTTGATTTTGTTACTTTACACCCCTTGTAATTCCTACACAGAAGTAAGATGAGAACACATGAGAGATACTGCTGCTTGAAAAATACTTAGCACAGCCTGTTTGCAGACACACTCATGCTAGTCCACGGATGATGCAGAAAGGAGCCTATACCGAGGCAGCACTTTTTTGCAGTGCTGAAGGCCAACATTAGAATGTTTTCTGTTTTCATTAGGCACCATGGTCTTAGTTGTTCAACCAAAACTCCAGCCTCAATAATGAGGGGAAAAAATAGACTTCTAGTTTTTAAATTGTGGAAAATAGGTCTTGGAGTAGATTCTGAAGTATGTTAAATACTCATCTAAAGAGCCTAGAATTTATCCCAAGGGGAGATGAAGAAATGAAGAAACAAATAAATTAATCAAATTGCAGTTCCTAAAATAGTTATAAGTAGAAAAATTAGCAACGTCTAAAAATGTCATTTTAACCTTTAATATCAATGTCATATTCCATCTTATCAGGTAGTAACTCTGGCTGTTTTGATTTTCATTTTAGAAGAATAAGGAACATAAGTATACAGTAATCAATAACTATATTACCATCATATAATTACCCAGTTGGCATACTGTTTATTATTTTAGTTTAAGGAGACACATTGAAGCGAGAAAAAGGGGGTGCTAGAGGTTTGCAGACACTTAGCAAACATTAATGTTTATCCTACAGCTTTGTAAGCACTTTACCAAGAATCTTTAAACTGTCATTTTGCTGATGGAAAGTATAAAATGAGACTTCAGCAGAAGTTAATCTCATCATTATCTACTTAAAACAGTGCTTTTTACATTGATCTAAAGAGGTTTGTGCATATTTTGACTGTTTTTCCTATATGATCATCTTTAAGTACTAGTATGAAAGTTAATGAGTAAAGAAAATCTGCTGAATAAATCCACCTGATAACCCAAGGCACTTAAAGGAAATACATGCTATAATGCGATGCAAAGATTTTACTTGATTAGTGCTCTATTTCTCAATTTAACAACCAAACCTAAAAGAAATTTAAATCAAGACTTTTGACGGACATATTCAGTGCAATTTGATTAGGGTGCAGATAACAACACTATTTTGGTGTGACCGTATAAGTATTCTGATCATAATTATGACATATACTCTGCTACTAGTTAGAAAAAGAACAGTTTTTAACTTCTTCATGCCTTTCATATATGCATGTGTTCTTAATACACTATTATAATAAATAAAATGTGCCTGAAAATATAAAACATACTTCTTGTCCAGAAAGTATGCATTTGTTTATCATACAAAATGTTTATTCTGAACCTATGCTGTATGAAATGCTACAGATAGCCCACTGTAAATGTAGAAGTAGCAAGGGAAGATGACAGATATCTAAAAATATTTGTTAGTAGCACTATATTGTTGATTACTACATATCAACATATGTAGTAGAATAATGAATAAACTGAAAGAAAAAGCATAATGCCTTAGGTGTTTACTTTGGGCACAGTAACGTTTGGTCCAGTCTTCTTTCTAGTTTTCTGGTACCCTAGTTAAATGAGCAAGAGTGTGATGGAAAGTGGGCTTTGAAGTCAATCAGACCTGCATTTATATTTCATTTCTACCACCTAATAGTTGTGTGTCTATGGGCAAGTTATTTAACTTCTCCAAGCCTCAAGTTTTTTAACTTATAAAATATATTGTTACAAAGCTTAAAAGAAGTAAGTTACTAGCACAGTGCCTAGAACATAGAATTTGTGCTTTAGAGAAGAAATAAAAATATATAATTCTACCATCTATAGGTAGAGCTCTTTTACCAAAATAATACTAAAATTCCAATTTGCTTATAATCCTAAAATATGTATAATTCCAGAATATCTAAATCTGTACTGCTTTTACTTCTCTAAGATATTTTTGTGATAAGACTATCCACTTAATTTATTTAAACAGCTTTACTTTTCAAGGACACATTACCATATTCATAAAAGGAAAAAATTCAAATTAAATATAATCCGTACTGAAAGTTTCCTTTTCAGATTTTCGGAAGTTAAAATGTTTGTGATACCTGGATTTTTTTAATTTTTTATTGATATATAATAGCTGTATATATTTGGGGAGTACATGTGATATTTTGATACATGTATACAATGTGTAATGATCAGATCAGAGTAATTGGGATATCCAAAACTTTAAACATGTGTCTTTCATTTGTATTAGGAACACTATAGATCTATTTTAATTTCTTCTTCTTTGATTTCAGCAGGAAAGGAAGGGCAAGAAATCCTGGGGCCTGAAGCTCAGGCAGATGAAGCAGGATGTACAGGTACTCTGCTGCAGCTTACTTTCATACCATAGCCTTTAAAAGAAGGTCTTTTGTGTCACTGATTTCGCATTTGTGAGTCCTGAATTTAGTCCGTTTCCTTCTCTTTTATCTTACCTTCCTTAAATGTTTAAGTACTTAGGCGTGTGATGCACTACATAAAAAGAAGTAAATATTCCTTAAATACAGAGTAACTTACAGATTCATATTACGTAGCAGATTTTTCTGTTCTATAAGAATGACGAGTATAACCTACAGATAGTCCAAAAAATAAGTGTTTGAAAGATGATTTGAACTTCTGTCAAGTTTTTGACCAAAGTTAGAGGTTTCATTATTAGTTACCTGGATCTGCTTTGAATTGCCCACAAGACAAAAAGCAGAAGAAAATAGAAAAAGCAAATATGGATTATCTATAAATCAGATGAGAATCATGAATATTAATGAGTTGAGTGAACATGTTGCAGCAAACGAGAATCAAAAATGTTTCTTAAATTTTCGGTGATTGAAAAAGGGTAAAATGAAGTTGAATTATAGTAAACAAGGAAATTTGCTTTTAGGTGACTAAAAAGTACATACTCCCTGAGACTTAAGGTTATTCCTCTGTAATGGATTCAGATCAGATTTAAGAAGCAAAAGAGTAAGTGGAAAAATTAAATCAGATCTTATGTATAATAATACCAGTCACTTTTTATTGTGTTCCCTAGTAGAGCCAGAACTGTTAAAATGTAAACTTCAAAAATGAATTCCAGATTATTAAAACATTTCCTCACAATATTATACTTAAACGTAGTATAACTGTACTTTGTATATTCAACCATAAATTAGATATTTCTGTCATATAGTTTTCATTACATTTTCTTTTTCCTTCTCTTCTATGAGTTATCATCTATAGATTTGTTTTTTACTTTGCTGTGCATTTTAGGAATATTCCATAAAGGCTTACAAATTTTATCTTTCATTAGGTAAGATGAGGTACGGTTCATGGCCTAAAAGTGTCAAGATTAGATTTTTATTCATAATATAAACAATAGCACTCCTATACTTGTCAGTCATTTCTGTAAAACAGAGTAAATCTTTGTGCTGTTATTAAAAGTGAATTCCAGGTTAATTAAATAATAATGGAGTATGTGATAATTTGTGATGCCTATAGCCTACGATTTTATGTTTTGCCCCTAACTTGGTTCTGTGTAACTTGCATGAATAATTTTTTCAGATATGCTTGTTATATATTTGCAATGCTAAACTATAGAATATGTAAAATATTTAAGCTGGACATTTGTTAGTAGTAATGTTAATAAACATAAGAGTACACTATTTACTTTTACCTAGTGTTGTTAAACTTTGATGACTTATATTACCAGAGTTACAGAAGACTACTTGCCCTTCTAGGTAAAATGCTATCCAAAAAGATACTTACCGGTTTACAGTATTTTATCTGTCAGGCTGTTCTTCACTATAAAAATAAATTAATTCTTTCAGTTTGAAGTACTGAATAGTATGTAAATTTCCTCAAAAAAAATTGCATCTGAAAGGCAGAGTAACCTTCTCAAATTTGTGTTTAACAAAAGTTGCTGCTGGAATGTAAAATCTCCCCCATGTACACAGTGATGATCCCTGCTGCATTATTCACCTGGAACATGGGGAGTTAGGAGTAAGCAAACTTCCATTAAAGCTCCAGTGAGTGTAGCTTTAAAAGGAAATTTAACTTTTGAGACTTTTGAGCAGTTAAACTGTAAAATTACATCATGACTTTGCTTTTGTTACTTTCTTGACTTCTAGGGAATAATATGCTGACAAAATGAGTAAAAGCATTGTACAGCAGTCGCCATCATTAGTTCAGAACGTTGTCGGATCTTTGTTATAGCAGACTTCATTTTGCAGCTCATGAAGTTAAGGAACTATAGTCTGAAGTTAGTATTCAGAGTAAAAAATTCATTTAAAAAATCCTTTGTTCCTTCTGAGCATCCCTTTTTTTGTTTATATAGTTGATAATTTTAGAAAGTTTCAAACATGGAGGATAAAGATAAGAGGAAGCCTGAGGACACTTTATTCAGGATGGAAAAATTGATTGATTGATTGATTTAAAAATATTTAGTGTTTATATTAAATATTTGCTCTCTCAAATACACGTATATAGTCATTTAATTCTATACTTTGATTGTCAATTTTGAGTTTTGTCATATTTAAAGAAAACCCAATTACCCTCTTATGCTCTGTATATTTGCTCATCTCCCTAATATTTAAATATATACGTTTATCATCTAAAGACCAGGACATTTATAATTGACCTTTTCAAGATGTGCATTTCCCAACACTTTAAATTTTAAAAAGCTGCAGAAATTCTGGTCTCAGTTTGAAATTGGGCCTGGTAAATGTGGGTTCATGGAGATAGAGTGTAGTTTAATAGAGCTCAGATTTTATACCTGACACCTAATACCAACTTGTCTGCTCTAACAGTAATACATTTTCTCTCTGTGATCTCAGAAAACTTTTTCTGACCCTAATTTTTTTATTGAGAAAAATTTTAATTGCAAAATTATGTTCACCTTGCAAGACTTCTTTAAGGCGTAAAGAGCTAACAATTCCATAGTACTTACTACATACCAGGTACCCTCCTAATAAGTACATTAATGTATTAATTAGTTTAATTCTTACAACAACCTAAGAGGTACTGTATATAAATTTTATAGGATATAAACTGATTATATACTGCCTCACAAATTTCTTAATGGACATATAAAATTTTTCATTTTAAATGTCAGTAGTTACAATTTAATTTCTGGCATCGTAAAACATTGACATTTTAACATCACTATTACATATGAAACCCATAGTATATTAATACCTATTATCGTTTTTTTAAAAATATGAAAATGCTCTTTAAGAGTAAGAAATGTTAGGTCATAATGTTTACTTTTTGAGCTCATATTTCCATTCTATATACAGTAATAGAATTTTATGCCAATATATATTTCCTGTTTGAAGGTATTTTTGATCAACTATCGTATTTCTTTACAAGAAAAATATGTGTATAAATTAAAATTTCTTTTTAATTTCCAGGGACCACAAGGATCTTAGTTTTTTAGAAAATTCAGGGATTTATCATTTAATTGTTAGTAGTTCATAGTTGATCACAACATAAGTATATTTTAAATTTTAATTATTAAAGAAAAACATTACTAGAAATGAGATTAAAGGAGCTAATTTTTAAAATTACTTCATAAATAGTAATTAATTGTAATAGCTTAATATTATTTCTAGAAGGAAAAGTGTTCATCATTTGGTTTCTATTTTTTTAGCATTGAGGTACCTTTATTCTCAAATTAGATGAAATAAAATTTTGTTATAACTAAGTTGCTCAGTTTTTATATGTCTTCAGACATAATGTCAAAAGTTATTTGTCAATGAAAATATTTTAATGTCCTGTCAGCTTATACTTTGATTAACTATTTCTTCAATTTTGTTGAAAACCAAAATTTAAAGCCATCTAATTTGCAAAAAGATTTATTTCCCAGTCATTACAATCATCTATTCCCTCATTTTCTGGGACATATACCAGAAAGACTTTACCAATAGTTATTTATCAAAGGACTAATGATATCTGTTTTGGGCTTTAAAAATTTTTTTTTCTCACAGTCACTTTGTTTAATGTATTCAGAAATGATTGAGGAAACTGAAATATGGTTAATTTAAGTATCTTTTACCAGTATATTTTTCATGAAAAACACTTTTATTATGTGAACTGTATTTTGAGTAATACCTTATTAGTTCACCCAATTTCTGGAAAATTTCCAATAATCTACCCAGCAAAGCCAGTTATCAACATCACACCAGCCAGACAATTCAGACTTACTTTCAGTCAGGAAAAAAAGCATTTTTTCATTTTTTGAACTCAGTGTGACAATACATATTTTGAGGAATTTTATAAAAATCTCATCAATAAGGAAGTGTATGAAGGATATATTTAAAATACAAAAATTAGCCAGGTGTGGTGGTGCACGCTTGTAATCCCAGTTACTTGGGAGGCTGAGGCAGGAGAATCGCTTGGACCCAGGAGGTGGAGGTTGCAGTGAGCCAAGATTGCGCCATTGCACTCCAGCCTGGGCGACAAGAGTGAAACTCAGTCTCAAAAAAAAAAAAAAAAAGAAATTATCAATAATGAAGAAAACATAAAGTATAAGTAAATACATCTTATACTAATACTAAGTAGTAAAGTCAAGATTAAGATTATATAGATCTAATCTAATTTGTATGTTAAAAAAATCTTCATCTCCAACTGTGTACCTTTAGACCTAATCAATGTATAGGAAAGCTAGAATTTATTGAAGTAGCAAAATTCATATATAAAATACAGATCATGCAGTTCTGAAAAGTGTATACTCTTTAAAAACTAATTCCAACAGCTAGCACACTTATAATTTTTATTAGGATGTAGAAAATATAAGATGGAGATTGCTTAATTGAAATAAGTATTTTATATAATTTGATAAAAATAATTTTAACTCTTAGCAACTCAACATGGAATCTGTAAGAAATCACATAATATGTTCATTTCATTTATGACTTTTATCTAGTTTAAATTTAAGAAATTGAAGTTGCTTTGAAAAGAATGCCACTGATTTGTTCTGCTTTAGCTCTTCAGAACTGCTTATTGTTCTACCTAATGACAAATCCTAGGAATGATGTTTGAGAATATTATTTGCTTTGCTCTTATCAGTCTCCTGAAGAGCAATGAATTTTTAAATAATAGTTAGGGTCATTAAGGGAAGATTACCCTCACTCCCTCTGGTCATATTATATAGTTAATTTCGGCATCCCAACCAGGACCAGTATACCCCCATTTTAGTTGTGCTTTATGCCTAATAGAAATTCATGTAAACAGGGAAGACCAGAAAACCTATAGTGATTCTATGTTGCCCTTATTTGTCAGTAAAGAAGGCTTTCCCTAATCAGTATTTTGAACTTTACTCCTTTGGCACCCAGAAGGACTTGACACTCCAAGCAGTGTACCATAATCATGTCATGGATGGATAGAGGAATATGCCTTTTCTCTTTTTTTCTTTTAAGAAAGAACAAGGGATACTGTGAAAAAGGGAGAGCAGGGAGAAGAACTTTCAAGGATGCTAGAAAAGAGTTTACATGGAAGTTGAGGATCTGGGAGTTGATTCCTTTAAAACCAACAGTCCAGCTTACCTTTTAAAAGTCTTCACTTACCTCTGGATCCAGTAATCCCAGTTTGGTAACTACTGACATGAACTAAATAATGCAGTTCTTGGTATGTAGCAAATGTTAAATAATTGATAGCTATTGAGAAGTAGGGAAAAAAATTACAGTCACCATTTGTTACTGTCATTGGTTCTCAGGTTTTAAACAGCAGTCACCCTGATGAGTTCAGTTACCACTACGGTGCAGGAGATTTTAGCAAGATTGTTTTAATAACCATCAAACAAACAGATGCCCATACATCCCCATTTTAATTTGGCCAAATGTCAGCCTGCTGGGAAGTGCTGTTTTACAAATTTAGACCTGACAGTTCAGTCAGAGTCTATAAAGAAGTCATCCCTGCGGCATTTGGGAGCCATACTAAGGCATTGCAGTTACCAGCATGGAGTAGAGGCCCTCCTCTGGAGCCAGTGGAGGAAATGGAGGAAACCGTAGCACAGCAATACTGCTTTAGAAACTTGGCAGCACTCTGGGCTACCTTCTCAAAGCATAAGCCTTTCTAATTCAAGAAAAGTTGCCTCTGCCTTAATCCCACAGTTAAACATTTACTGTGGCAGAAATAAAGAAAGAATAGCCTTGTTTTATATGAATACTAGTTTAGCTAAGAAACAGTTTTCATAGATTTGATACCCTTTGATGCTTATTAGAAATCCTTCTAACTATAGGTAATTATTAAAAACTATGTTCTAAGAAATCATATAACTGAACTGAATGTCAGAATGGTTTATGTGAGAATGATTCAGATTTAAAGTACAGTCCCCCCCCTACCATTATCTATGGGGGATAAATTCCAAGACCCCCCATCAAGTGTCTGAAATAAATACTTACATATACTATACTGTTTCCTATACATACATACCTATGATAAAGTTTAATTTATAAATTTTATACAGAGATTGCAACAAACTAATAATAAAATATGGTTATAACAATATGCTGTAATAAAAGGTATATGAATGTGGTCTCTCTCGCTCTCTCTCAGATTATTATTCTTGTACTGTGTTCACCTGATTTCAGATTGCAGCTGATCACAGGTAACTGAAATCATGGAAAATGAAGCCACAGATAAGGGGCTGTCTATTGTCCAACTTTAAATAAATATTGTGATATGATAGGTTGCTAAGAAGGTGACCTTTGAGAACTAAAGTTTTTTTCCTGCTTTATCATTTTGAGAAATAATTCAGTCAACTATATTGCCTTCTCTGTGTTTTATTAGTAAAATGCAATAGAAGTATGACTTTAACATTTAAAAGGGATACTGTGAGAATTTCACACATTTATAACACTTTAAACTTACAAAGCAAAGAGATATCTTAGTAGATTACAAAATGAGTGGAATTCATTTTTAATTTTCAAGAAATATTTTCTGCAGATTCAAGAACAATCACATGTTCTCTCAACATAAATAATTTCTTATTTAGAAAACCTTTGTAATAACTTAGTGGTGAGATTGCTTTCTTAAAAGTACGCTTTTTTTTTTTTAGTAAAAGATGATGAATGCGAGTCAGATGCAGAAAATGAGCAAAACCATGATCCTAATGTTGAAGAGTTTCTGCAACAACAAGACACTGCTGTCATTTTTCCTGAGGCACCTGAAGAGGACCAGAGGCAGGGTACACCAGAAGCCAGTGGTCATGATGAAAATGGTAAATGGATCTTAACAACTGTGTTTCTTTCGCTGTTTAAAGGATTGTTGTTTCTACCATTCTACTATGGGAACTTGCTCTACTATTGGGAACATTCTTGAGGACCAGACTTTATTACAGGTGCCTATAGAGAGCAGTCCGTTTCATTAATGGAACACTATGGTGACCACACAGTAATAAATTATTAGCTGCTCATGTATTGTGGTAGTAATGCCAGTGCATATGAAATGCTTAGAACAGTGTCTGGACATCAAATTCCATTTACTTACATGGCAGTAGGCAGTAGAAGCGAGAACTAGAATAACCCTTACTGCCCTTTGATTCTTTCCCACTCTTCTTGTAGCAAATAAAAATATGGTTGCCTGCTTTGTACAAGAACATACTAATTTGGAGACAGTGGTTTTTCTGAATCTGCCTTCTTCCACTCTGATATGAATAGTCAGTGTACAGAGTGTGGAAAATGCAATAAAAATGTGTTCAGACTCTCCTGAGAAGAAATAGGCTGTGTTACAGTTTTGGAGGAAAAGACTATGTTATTGTTCACCAGAAGAAAGTAGGTTATCAAAGAAATGAAAGGGAAATACAAAATTTAAAAATATATATGTATTTATGTAAAATTTTTATGTGACTAAAGGCTTTCAAAAAGCCTCACTGAAAGGAAACAATGAAATCTAAAGAAATGATCCATTATGTAGTTCTAATAAAGGTTAAACCTGTTAAAGTTCGTCAAGTCCACACAGTACAATCTAAAAATTGAGGAACTACCATTCTGAATTAGTAAACAGTTTGAATTATAGAATTAGTTGTTGATTTTGTTATTCATTACTTTCAGATATTTAGTGTAATCTAATTAAATGCTAATAAAGCATTTTGAAGTATTCTGTCATATCCACAACATTTGTTTACATATTTCCTTTTTATAACCAAATAGTATTAAATTGTGCATATATGCCACATTTTCTTCATCCATTGATGGACACTGAGGTTAATTCCATATCTTTGCCATTGTGAATAGTACTGTAATAAGCATGGAGATCCAGGCATCTCTTTGATATACTGACTTCCCTTGGATAAATACCCAGTAGCGGAATTGCTGGATCATATAATAGTTCTATTTTTAGTTTTTTTGTGAAATCTCCATACTGTTTTCACAGTGACTGTCCTAATTTTCATTCCCACCAATAATATATAAAAGTTCCCTTTTCTCCACATCTTCACTGGCATTCATTAGTTTTTGTCTTTAATAGCAATTCTAACTGGGATGAAATGATATATTATTGTGGTTTTGATTTGCATTTCTCTAATGATTAGTGATGGTGAGCATTTTTTCATATATCTGTGGCCATTTGTATGTCTTCCTTTGAGAAATGTTTATTCATGTCCTTTGCCTGCTTTTCAATAGGATTATTTGAGTTTTCTTAATCTGTTGAGTAGTTTATATATTCTTCATATTAGTCCCTTGTCAGATGAGTAGTTTGCAGATATTCACTCTGTTGTTTCCTTTGCTGTGCAAAAGCTTTTTAGTTTAATATAGTCCCATTTGTCAAATGTTTTTGTTGCCTGTGCTTTGGAGATCTTAGCAATAAAATCTTTGCCTACCCCAATGTCCTGAGTGTTTTCTGTGTGTTTTCTTCTAGTAGTTTTATGGTGTTGTGTCTTATGTTTAAGTCTTTCATTGGTCTTGAGTTGATTTTTGTATGTGGTGGAGATGGGAGTCCAGTTTCATTCTTCACATGTTAATACTCAGTTTTCCCAGCACCATTTATTGGAGAGTATGTCCTTTTCCCAGTGTAAGTTTTTGGTGCCTTTGTCGGAATCAAATGGCTGTTAATAATGTGGATTTAATTCTGGGTTCTCTATTCTCTTCCACTGGTCTGTGTATCTGTTTTATACTAATGCCATGCTGTTTTGGTTACTGTACCTTGTATTATATTTTGAAGTCAGGTAGTGCAATGTCTCCAGCTTTGTTCTTTTTGCTCAGGATTGCTTTGGCTATATTGTTCTTTTGTGGTTACATAAAAATTTTAGGTTTGTTTTTTCTACTTCTGTGACAAATGACATAGATATTTTGATAGGGATTGGATTGAATCTGTAGATTGCTCAGGGCAATATGATCATTTTAATTAATTCTGATCCATGAGATCAGAATTTTAATTAATTCTGATCTTTCCATTTACTTGTGTCTTCTTCAGTTTCTTTCATCAATATTTTGTAGTTTTCGTTGAAGAGGTCTTTCACCTCCTTGGGTAAATTTATCTCTAGGTATTTTACTTTTTTGTAGCTACTATAAATGAGATGGTCTTCTTGATTTATTTCTCGTCTAGTTCATTGTTGGTGTACGGAAACACTGCTGATTTTTTATGTTGATTTTTATATCCTGCAACTTTCAATTTATTTAGCAGATTGCAGAGTTTTTTGGTCATGTCTTTAGGTTTTTCTAGATATTAGATCATATAGTCTGCAAAGAGAGACTGTTAGACATCTTTTCCAAATTGGATGCCTTTTATTTCTTTCTCTTGCCCAATTGCTTTGGCTAAGACTTCCAATACTGTATTGAGTAGGAGTGGTGAAGGAATGGAAATCCTTTTCTGATTACACTTCTTAGAGGGAAGTCTGTCAGCTTGTTCCATGCAGTATGAAGTTAGCTGTGGTTCTGTCATATATGGCCTTTAGTATATGCAGGTGAACCATCTTTGCATCCATGGGATAAATCCCACTTGATCATATTGCATTATCTTTTTGAGGTGCTGTTAGATTTAGTTCGTGAATATTTTGTTGAGGATTTTGTGTCTATTGTTATCAGGGATATTAACCTGGATAGTTTTCCTTTTTTGTTTCATCTTTTTCTGGTTTTGGTATCAAGATAGTGCTGGACTTACAGAATGAATTAGGGGGAATTCCCTCCTCTTCAATTTTTTGGAATAGTTTGAGGAGAACTAGTGTTAGTTCTTCTTTGATAGTTTGGTAGAATTCAGCAGCGAACCCCTCCAGTCCTGGACTTTACTTTGTTGGGAGATATTCATTATGGATTCAATCTCATTACTCATTATTGGTCTGTTCAGGTTTTCTGTTTCTTTTGAATTTAATCTTGGTAGCTGTCTGTGTCCAGAATATCCATATCCTCTAGGTTTTTCAGTTCTTTCATGTATAGTTGTTCATAATTGTCTCTTTTGTATTTCTGTGGTTTCATTTGTAAGTCTTCTTTTTCATTTTTTATTTGCATCTTCTGTGTTCTTTTCTAGTCTAGCTAGTGGTTTATCAGTTTTGTTACCTTTTCAAAAAACCAACTTTTTGTTTTGTTCTTTGTGTTGTTTTTTAGTCTCCATTTCATTTATTTTGTTCTGATTGTTATTATTTCTTTCCTTCTACTAACTTAAGGTTTGCTTTGTTCTTGCTTTTCTAGGTTCTTGAGGCACATTGTTAGATTATTTATTTGAAATGTTTCTATTTTTTGATGTAGGTATTTATTGCTATATACTTCCTCTTAGTAGTGCTTTTGCTATATTTCATAGGTTTTGGTATGTTCTGTTTTGATTTTCATTTTCATTTAAATAAATTTTAATTTTAATTTCATTTAAAGAAATTTTAAAATTTCCTCCTTATTTCTTCCTTGACCCAGTGGTTATTCAGAAGCATGTTGTTTAATTTTCATGTGTGTGTAGAGTTTCCAAAGTTCCTCTTATTATTAAAATCTGTAGTTGTTTTACTTTGTGGTCTAAAGCTACTTGATATGATTTTGGTTTTTAAAAATTTGTTTGAGACTTGTCATGTGTCCCAACATACAGTCTAGAGTATGTTCTGTATGTTGATGAGAAGAATGTGTATCCTTTAGTTGGTTGAAATGTTCTGTAAATGTCTCAGGTCCATTTGGTATAAAATGCAGTTTAAATTCAGTGTTTCTTTGTTAAGTGTCTTTCTACATGATCTGTCTAATGCTGATAGGGGTGTTGAAGTCCCTAACTATTATTGTATTAGAGTCTCTCTCCCTTTAGATCTAATAATATTTTCTTTATATAAGCAGGTGCTTCAGTGTTGGGTGCATATATGTTAAGAATTGTTATATCTTCTTACTGAATTGACTCTTGTCATTATTTAATGACCTTCTTTGTCCCCTTATACTGTTTTGTTTACTGGATTTAGGAGTTTATCTCATTATGGCTACTATTGCTCACTATGGTTTCCATTTGCATGGACATCTTTTTCTGTCCCTTTACTTTCACTCTATATGTAGCTTTACAGGTGAGATGAATTTCTTGTAGGCAGCATATAGCTGGGTTATAGTTTTTATCCATTCAGCCAATCTGTATCTTTTAAGTGGAAAATTTAATCCATTTAGGTTATTATTATTGATATGTTAGAGCCTATTTCTGTCATTTTATTTTTATTTCTGGTTGTTTTGTATATCATTTGTTCCTTTCTTACTGATTATTATTGTGGTTTGGTAGTTTTCTGTAGTGGTAACATTTGAGTTCTTTCTCTTTCTTATTTGTACTTGCTCTACCAGTGGGTTTTATATTTTCATGTGTTTTCATTATGGTAGATATTTTCCTGTCACTTCCAGGGATAAGACTCCCTTAAACATTTCTTGTAGGGCCAGTCTAGTGGTCATGAATTCTCTCAGCTTTTACTTGTTTAGGAAAGACTTTATTTCTCTTTCATTTATGAAGGATAATTTTTTTGAGTATGAGATTCTTGGCTGGCAGGGTTTTTTTCTTTCAATACTTTGAACAAATATATCATTTCTTTCTCTTCTAGCCTATAAAGTTTCTGCTGCTAAACTGCTGTTAGTCATATGGAGGTTCCCTTACAAGTGATCGGACACTTTTCTCTTGTTTTTAGAATCTCTCTTTGTCTTTTACTTTTGACAGTGAATATAATGTGCCATGGAGAAAATCTTTTTGAATTGTATCTGTTTGGGGATTCACTGAGCTTTCTGTATCTGGATGTCTAAATCCTTTGCTAGACTTGGGAAGTTTTTGGCTATTATTTCATTAAATAGGTTTTCTATCCCTTTTGTTTCCTCTTTGCCTTATAACACATCAAAAATTGGAGTATTTGGTTGCTTTATAGTTTCTTACTGTCATGCAGGCTTTGTTCATTTTTTTAATTCTCTTTTTCTCTTACTAGGTTATTTTAAAAGACCTGTCTTCAAGTTCTAAAATTCTTCTTCTGCCTGACCTAGTCTATTGCTGAAGCTTTCAGATATCTTTTGTCTTTCATTTAATGAATTCTTCTATTCCAGAATTTGTTTAGTTCTTTTTTATGAAACTTACCTCTTTGGTAAATTTCTCATTCATATCCTGATTTGTTTTTCTGGTTACTTTGTGTTGCTTTTCTGTGTTTTCTTGTATCTCACTTAGCTTTTATAAGATCATTATTTTGAATCTTTTACCAGGATTTCATAAATTTATTTTGATTAGAATCTGTTGCTGGATAATTACTGTATTTTTAGAGCTGTCATTTTCTTTCCTTTTTCATGTTTCTTATGTTCTTACCTTGATATCTACACATCTGGTATAATAGTCAGTTATTCTAGTTTTTTGGATTTGCTTTCGTTGGTTGAGTAGGGCACTTTGGCTTTGATTCTGGGTATATGTGGTAGTGTATTTCTGTGTGATATATCTGATTTTAAGTAGTGTGAGTAGGGTCTGTGATTTCCTTGTTGGCTTATGGTGCAATTGTTAGTGGAGGCTGAGGTGAAGTTTGGCTGGGACAGGGATGCCAGGTGGAACATTCCTTGGGTCCTAGTCGTGGTAGTAACGGGCCTATGGTACCTGTCCTTAGACCACAGGGTGGCTCACTGACACCTTGTGTTAGCAAGTCCAGGTGGGCTGATCCTTGGACCTCCAGGTGGCTTGCTTGGGTGCTGCTAGTGGCAGTGCTAAGCAGGGCAGGTAGGCAGGTTCTCAGGCTCCTGGGCAGTGCATGTCACTTGGTCAATGGCAGTAGCAGTGGCAGGACAACCCCCTGGTTCCCTAGTGATTCACGCTGGTGTTGGCAGTTAGTGCAATGGGCTGGGTGAGTCAGTCCCCAAGCCTACTGGTGGTGCATGCAGGAGGATGCCAGCTGTGGTGATAGTAGCAAGTTGGGTGGACCCAACCTCAGGCCTCCAGGAGGAGTGTTCAGGTGGCAACAGTGTTGGATTGGGCTGGGTGATCCCCCAGGTCCCTGAATAGCCTCGGAAACTGGGGAGGAGGTAAGCTGGGCCAGATGGACCTGTCGTCAGGCCCCTTGGTGGTGTGTGTAGGCACTGGCTATCATGGCAGGGGCAGGATGATCCCAGGCCACCAGCAGAGTGCTCAGGTAAGGACATCAGTGTTTGCACTGTAGCCTTCCTACTGGGGAGGGCAAGGTTGCTCTCAGTGGCAGCAGCCATAGGGAGGGAGCTGGGAAATGTGTGCTTTAGCCCCAGACAGCAGCTGTGATGGGGTAGCCTGTCCTCAGGTCCCTTATAAATGCATGGCAGCTCAACTGCTGAGGAAATTGGGGTCACTGCCAGTGGCTAGCACTTTGTCCCCAGTGGTGGAAGCTCACAGTGGCAGCAGTCTGTTGGGAAGTCTGTCCTCAGGGCATGTAAAAATGTCTGCAGCTCCTCTGCTGGGGGGAAATATGGTCACTTTCAATGGTTCGCACTTCAGCCTTAGCAGCCGCAACCAGCGTCAGTGGTGGCTGTGAAGGGAGGTATGTCAGAGGGGCTCCAGGCATGTGAAGATGAAGGAGCTGTTGGGTCCCAGAACAGGATGTAGTCTGCTGGGGGTTGGGCTCTCAAAATAGTGCTGTGCTGTAGCTACTTAGAACTCAGGGGATATACAGATTCAGCATAAGCTCCCTCTCCGGAGCAGCATTGTCATGTGGCCTCCAGGTACCTCCCTGTGTTAGTCTCAGAGCCCACAATGGTCAAGGGGTCTCCCATGGCTAGGACTGCAGGAGTCCATGGTGGGAATGTGGACCCCTGGGGGTCTCTCACTTACTCTTTCCCTGCATTGGAGAGCCTTTGCAGGTTGCTTCACTTCCTTCTTCCTTACTTGAGGTGTTTCCTATCACTTTTCTGTTGAATTCCAGTGTTCTCTCTTAGATGATCTATGTGAAGTGTGATTATCTACTCATTATTTTGGTTTTTCCTTGTAGAGAAGGTGAGTACTAGATGCCTCTATTGAGCCATCTTGAAGCCCCTCTCTCAACATGTTTGACCAACTGTTTAACATTCAGGTGCTCAGTCTATTATTTGCTAGCTGGTCCTTGAGCAAGACATTTGATTTATATGGACTTAATAAAGGAGTATATGTTTAGAAAGCACTTGGAGATTTTATGAAATTATCTTTGGTGGTTTGTTTTTCTATAGTGAATTCAAAATGAAAATAGAGATGATATTTACAAAAAGATATCACTTAGTAACTTATTTCATTGAAGAAATATCAAATATGGAAAACTACTCTTAGTTTAATAGTATTAATTGGCAAAACACTACATTTTAGGATTGTCAGGCTTAGACAGCTCCAAGTGTAAAAATAAAGTTCATTCAGTAAACTCTATTCAGAATGCTTTTGTTTTCTAAAAGCTATATATATTCATACATACACAGTTATATAGCAGATTTGCCAATGTATTTCAATAGGGGAAATTATAAGCAGGGTCATGCATGGGATGTGTTTATGTAGCAGGCCTAGATCTGGCCCCCATCAGTCTTTCCTTCCCCACCTTACACACTTCCTTTTTGGTCTGAACTCAGTCCTGTGGCCACACCTACCTGCAAGGGGCTCTTGGAAACAGTCTGTGTACTGTTTCCTCTTTGATGATAATGACTTGGTAGTTTCATTTTCAAAATCAGAGGAATAAACCTTAAATAAATAATGATACATACCATTGTTACCAGTAGACCCTGTTGTAGAGCACAATTCCCCTTTAATCTGTATACACTTACAAAGGCAACCTACATTCTAATTTTACTTTTGTTTTCTTTTCTGGCTAATCACATGACAAAAGGGAAGAATTATGGTTCAGGGAAAAATATGGGACTTGAAGGTCAGACAGCCCGTATCTGAACCCTGACTTCATCATTTTCTGGCTCTGTGACTTTTCTTTTAAGTTATTTAGCCTTCCTGGGCACCAGTGTTCTCTCTCTTATAAAATAGAGGTGAGTATCATTGTATTGTTTTGAGGATCAAATATGAAATGGGTAGCACAATATCTGGAACATAGCATAGGGAGTCAGTGGAAACTTTGGTAATATATTCTGAATGTTTTAAGTTTAAAATATATGATCTTTCTTTTACAGGAACACCAGATGCATTTTCACAGTTACTCACCTGTCCATATTGTGATAGAGGCTATAAACGCTTTACCTCTCTGAAAGAACACATTAAATATCGTCATGAAAAGAACGAAGATAACTTTAGTTGCTCCCTGTGCAGTTACACCTTTGCATACAGAACCCAACTTGAACGTCACATGACATCACATAAATCAGGAAGAGATCAAGTAAGTGCAATGACTGAGAGTTCACTAACTTTCCAGATTTTGACAACTCAGCCCTCAATGGAAGGCAAGGATTTTAATATATTTAAACGTTAAAAGAATGTACTAAACAGTGCTATATCTGCAGCCTTATAAAAGTGAAAGTGATTATTTATTTGAGTTATCCGGTCATTCCTGAGATTAAAAACCACATATGAACGTTATTTTAGAGGTAACTCAGCATTTTTTTCAGATAAGACCCTTTCCATCTTGACTTAATTATTTTGCTTATGCCATAACAGATAATTCTTCAAGTTTAGAAGATTTTAAATTGCATTCTATTAAAATGTTCAGTGTAGGAAAAATAAATGCTGACTATATAAACCACATTTTACTAACCAAATTAACAAGAAAGTCAAATTTAAAAGTTTAATTTTCTTTGAACCAGTTACTATTTATTCTCAGTATAAACTACTGTGGGTTTTTGTTTTGTTTTGTTTTGTTTTTTCTGCCATAGTAAAGGGAGTTGCCTCCTCTAAAAATCTGAAGCTTAGATTTTTTTATTCTGAAAACTCAATTTTTATATGGTTTATTCTATTTCTATGTCACTGTGCCACAGTTTTTAGAGCATAAACCAAGACTGTTTTTTAACTGTAAGTTACATTTAAATTGCTGGTTCTGTATTTAGGATTAAAGTCAAGAAAGCTTTTATCAGTTGTTCTTTTACAAGGTCCTCATAACTATCAACCATCAACAATGAAATTAATATTGCCTTAATTGTAACTTTAAAAATTAAATAAATTTTCAACCACACAGGGTTTGTGAGCGTATATGTTAGGGTTAGGGCATATTTCCAGTTTCTTACATCAAAGAATGATGTATATCTACACACCTGAACTCTGTCCTATGGATGTACCTAATATGTGTCACATATCCCATAGAGAACAAGTTAGACCATTTGCTAAGGTGATGGCTAGGCCAAACAAACAACAACAAAAAATTGTAACAGAAAAAGAATGACTGAGCAGAGTCAACCTATTTCCTTAGTACTTTGGCAACAGTACTCATGATAACAAGATAAGAAGAAGAGGGTGGCAATCAGGGAGAATAGAACCAAGATTTTATAGGTTAATGGTCCATAAGCCCATGAAGGAGCACTTGAAACAGGTAAAAGCTCCAAGAGAAGGATGAAATTAATACAGAGAAGGGATGACTGAAGGCAAACACCGTCTCCTTCTAAGTGCCCCTATTAATGAGTCTTATCAGACACAGACCAGCAGAAGAGTATGTTTTATACCTTAGCGCTCTGATGTGGCCACGGTGTAGACAAGGCTTGGGAAAGAGCCTACTCACGTGACATTCAGGAAGCAGACCCATCCTGAGCTGCTGCCACTGTATTCCCTCTACTCCAAGGGCCATCGTAAAAGGAGAGGACAGATTGAACTGGTGGTGAAAGCAGAAGATGCCATTATAAAAACAAACTCCAAAATATTTAATGAGCATGAAAACCAATTCTATGATGATTTTTCCAGTGGGTGCAAACGTGGTAGGATTTACATATAAACTGTGGGTCAGACTAAGGTCAGGAAGGAGCTGTGATAAATATGGGGACCAGTAATGTGAGGAAATATAACAGGTGTTGGAAACAATTTAGTTTGCAAGGTAGCAAACTAAAAGGTAGAATGTGTATTTTGTTGGCCCTTGAGAATCATACTGTGACTAACAAGCATTTTCAAGCCTTACTAACTTATTTATTCAACAAACATTTGCATTTCTTTTATATGTGAGGCCCTCTTCTGGGTGTTAAAGGCACAGTAGTGAAAAAAAAAGTCCCTGATAGTAGGGACCATACATTAGTAGATTATATAAAACAGAAATAAAATAATATGTACTATGAAGAAAAATACAGCAGGATAAGAGGATAGAAAATGATGAAAGCTGCTAGGTTTCACAGAGAAGGGAGACTTTTCTGAGAATGGGACATCTGAATACAGTTAAGAAGCCAGTCATGGAATATTGGAGAAGGGCATTCCAGTCAGAGGAAACAGTGAAACGTAAGAAAGCCTTGAGGCCAGAACCTGCCGGGCACACCCTGAGAACAGCAGAGGCCAGTGTGAAAGGGAGAAAGGTAAGGCCAGAGAGGCGCTGGGGGCTACATATTATAGGCCGATTTGTAGGCCAAGATAAAGACTTTGGATTGTATTCTCAAGTGCAGTGGGGGAGCCTGCCAAGGATCCTGGAATTTTTAATTTTTATTTTTAGGGGAACACTGACTGTTGGATGATAGATAAGAGAGACAAGAACGGAAGCAGGGAGAACATTTAGAGGCTTTTGCTGTAATCTAGGCCAGAGAGTTTGGTGGCAGACAGATAAATAAGATTGTTGGCTTCAGAATATGTTCATATGCTTGCTGATGGATTGGGTGAGGGTATATGAGTAAGAGGGTAATCAAGAATAACTCCAAAGTTTAAGGCCTAAGCTATAACCAAATAAATGAGAGTGCTATTCACAGAGATGGGAAATACTAGAGAAGGGGCTGGCTTGTAGGAGGGAAATTAAGAGTTTGGTGTTAATCATGTAAAGTTTCATATCTCTATCACCTTCCAACTGGCAATATCAAAGAAGCAGTAGGTTGTAAAAGTCTGGAGTTAAGGGGAGAGGTTTAGAGATAAAAATTTGGGAGTTGTCACCATATATTTGGTATTTTAAGTCATGGGTTTTAATGAAGTGGGACCTGATTCAAAGTAAGTACTAATTCTCTTTCCTTCCTGTATAAAAGGCAAAGGAAGGGAGATTCCAGTTGGGAGAGCATGAAGCAGTAGTTGAGTTAAGCCGTTAAAGGATGGGTAGAATCTTAGTAGTCAAAATTATGGGAAAACACAGTGAAGGAGTAAGGAATTACGTAAGCCAAAGCCAAAAGATAAAGAGGAGCAATATGTGTGCAGGAAACCATGGCTCGCAAATGACTGAGACATGGACTTGTCATAAAAAACTGGTGAAAAATCATCTTGGAAACTCAGGGACTAAAATCTTGGAATCTATAGACTCAGAATCTTTATTGAGGGATTAGTGGAGATCCTTCAGCGGTTTATGAGCAGGAGTTGATAGAATTCAATTCAAGCAGTGCTTTTGTAAGATTAATCTAGGTGTGAAGAATACATTTGAAATATGTGAAAATGGGAATTTGATAAACCAGACAGAAAGCTATTATAATAATCCCCATTTGGCTGAAAAAAACTAGAAGTATCTTTTTAATCATCAAAGTACATTTTTGGAAATATCAAATGGAAAAGACAGGATAAAGTACAGGGAAAAGCCTGTCTTCTCTTCAGGACCTTGTTCTATTGAGTGAGTTTTAAACAGGTTATTCAGTATTTGTGGATGTGATTTCTATATCTATAAATTGGAATGCAAACAAATTAACCTCTAGTTCCTAGCAAAGTATATATTACTTTATTTTTGCTAATTTTGAATATTGCTTAATAAAGGATGAACTCTTTAGATACTTTAGATACTTTAGAAAGTTGATATTTTTCTGTATCAAATTCTGTCCCCACTGTCACTATCCTTTTTGGTAATAATTTCAAGAGTTACATTTTTGTGACTGCTACAACTGCTAGTAATTTCAAGAGGTAGATTTTTGTGACTGCTGCAATTTGAGGTCTTTAAGGAACAAAACAACCATCAGGCTCACAAAAATGTTACTCTTAGCAGATTGGATGTTCTTTAGTCTAAAAATCTTTTGCTTTACAAATAAAATACCAATTCTTTTCTTACAGAGACATGTGACGCAGTCTGGGTGTAATCGTAAATTCAAGTGCACTGAGTGTGGAAAAGCTTTCAAATACAAACACCACCTAAAAGAGCACTTAAGAATTCACAGTGGTAAATATTTTTTTTTCTTTCTACACCCTGAATATCAGCATATGTGGTAATAAATAAATATCGTAACATGTGATCTACGTACATGATCAGAAACTCCTTGCATTTCTTTTGGCATACACTAATAGGGAGAAATTGTATGTTTATTTTCTGTTTTATTAGAGTCTTAACCTTTGATTAAAGTATATCAAATTAATATAGTATGACATACTCCACATTTCCTAATGAGAAGATAATATAGCATGTTTTAGTAAGTACAACCTGAAAACACGTTAACTTTCTGATGAATGTAAATGTCATTGCCTCCTTTGCACAATTAACAGGGGAATGGAAAAGAGTATACAGATACGATTTGCACAAGAAAATAGGGAAGTGAAGGATGTCCTTTATTTGAGAGAAGTAGAAATGGAACTCAAGATTAGAAAATATTGGAGAGATGATATGGAGGCAATGAGAGGGGGTGAAAGGATTACAGCATTAATGAGAATCTAAAAGAAAAATGTGCTCACCCACCATCTTCACCTGTCTATTCCATGTCATTCTCTATATTACTTGCAAGGTTAATACTATTATGTGATGAAAGTGTTGTGTCTATTTTAGGAACTCAGAGTAAACAGAGAGCTATGTTTACATTTCTTTGGAGACTCTACTTGAACAAAAGCACAAAAGGAAAACTCTCTAGCATCCCATGATGCGCTATGAAATCTGTTCATCTAATAAATTTTGATATGTTATTTTAGATTTAAATAATTTTAATGCAAAAATTATTAACCATGAATGGGAAATTATGGGTGCTCACACATTGCTTATTTTGTGAAAATTATGTATTGACATTTACATTTTACAAACATCTTCTTACAAAAAAAGTATAGTTGGATAGCTTTGTGAAGCGTAGTTGGTGATATTTATGTTTTATTTTGGAACTGCATTTCTAAAAGTTTTACTGTATTGCTCATTAAAGCTAACCCTCAGTGTTAAATGTGCTGAAGTTACCACTTGAAAATGCTCAAACCAAGATCCTTACCAAAACATTTATTTTCACACATTGATTAATGTTTCTAAAAAGTAGAGGTTGTCTTTTGCAGCCTGCCACAATATCCTATTTCTTAGCTCCTATGCTATTGAACAGTTTTTATCAATAATAATATATTTTAACAACCTACCTTCTTACCAGAGATGATTTAAAGTTGTTAATAGAGATATAGCTAATTTCAAGAGGGATTTTTAAATGTTGAAATCAGGGCAGAGGAAGGAAGATAAAGCTAACAGTAAGATTCATGTATATAATGAGTCATATTCATTTTGTCATAGTGCAGTCGTAGAGGAAAATTTATCAGATCTATAAATAATACAAAGTTGGGAAGTATAAATCAGAACAAGGATTGAAATACTGGTCTAGAAGTAAGAAGTTGAAAGTTAAGCATTGGTATTTAAAAATCAGTCTCAATCAAGTAGTAAATTTGAATGGCCCAGAGCTTAATATGAGCTGAATGTATGCTGCTACTGCTCAAAAGCTAATGCAAATTTAGGCCAGATCATGGAACACAAAGCTCCCACTGTACTCTGCACTGTCCACTCATTATGTACTTATTTCTGTCTTGTTTTTGAAACATCGAATGTGAAGCTTGTATACCTTTACCATAGCAAGTAATTTTAATTTAAAAATATGTAAGAAAAATTAAGAAAGACTAACATGAAGTAAATGGTGGGGGAAAAAATGAATGCTGAGAAATGCCATACGTATGCTGGAAGTAGACCACAAATTAAGCTCTAAGGTTTAGGAAGTAAGAAAACGACAATCAGTAACCAAGACCCAGGGTGTCTGTAAGTAAAAAAAAAAGATCAGTTGCTAGAAAAAGGACTACTCCTTCCTGATACCAAGTCCATAGAAAATGTTATTCCTTGGAACAACATAAAGAGAAAAGAACAAAACAGAAGTTATGTAATCCTCAGAAATATTCTTAAAATAACACAGCAGAGAATTTGATAGGGTTTCTTTTTTAAATCAGATTATTCAATAGAAGCCAGTCATAGATCACCAAAGTGCGATTTAGGAAAAGCATTGCTCCAGGGTGACCACGTAGATACAGTTCAAGTACACAGCTCTCTGATGGTCTGGTTTATTCCAAGAGAAGATTTTTGAGCAAAGGCTACCCAAAGTGTCAGCTCAGGATTGGTACCAGTCGCAAACCATGTGTTACTCATTCTTGAAGAGATAAGTACAGAAAATGAGAGTAAGCATTTAGCATTTATTATACCAAGACTTTGAGACATTTTACTATATTTTATAAAATATTGGTCCACAGTAGATTGGAAACTTAAAAAAGAACCAAACAAAACCAATCGGTCATTCACCACAATTAGTTTGAAAAGTTCTGCTTGGAGTATCTAATAATGGATGAGCTGAATATCCTTTAGGAAACCTCCATAACTTTCTTTTCACATGACTTTTAAAAGATGTTAAGAATCAGGATCCAAAATTATACCCCCTAAAATTTCCTATATTGTTGCTAAATACTGGTACCCAAAAAATTTTGATCATGACCCTATGCCGAACCATGTGTGTTGATAATTAGTTGATTCTTCACGTAGGAATTGAGCTCTCATGAGGAAAAGGCCACCAGACCTCCACTCAGATTAGAGACAAAAGAACACCTGCACATGGCTGTGATCCACCCCCAAAAATAATTTTCCGTGGTCTTAGTAATTTTTGCCTGGAAAATTTTTATATCAGATGCAGCCAAACACCCACCTCAGCCATTAAAAAAAAAAAAAAAGTCATTATACATAGCATACCAAACGTTGAGTAGTAAAACTTCCTGATGTAACCTTCAGGCTAAACTATTTGTAAACCCTAACCTCAATAGATAAATTAGGTGATATGCCTAAGCTATAAACTATAAAGCTATGAAGCTAGAAACAAGGAGTTTTATAACAAATATAGTGACTTTAGCTTTAGAATAATTGTTGTGTAAACTTCTTTCTGGCAATGATAAAATATCAAGATAATTTTTAACAATAATAATGATAACTAGCACTTATTGGACCCTTAGCTATGTACAGCCACATGTTAGTTATTTGTATGCATTCATTCATATAGTCCACAGGATAAACCTATGCAGTAGATTTTATTATTTTCTTCTTTTTACTAATGAGAAAATTGAGGCTCAGAGGACTTAATTAACTTGTCCAGGGTCACTCAGGTAGTACATGGCAAAGCTAGGGCTGTGATGTAGTCATCCTGACCCATAGTCATTCCCTCACCTACCATTCTTCTCTGTCTCCCTGTTTTAAAAAATGAAATAGTCTGTATTATCTAGAAGTCTGTGTCTCTAGAAGGAAAATAAGCATGTAGTTCATGTAAAAATGTTATCAAGTAATTAAAAGTGTTAAAATAGAGATATACTAGAGTATATTCCTTGTTTTACCCCCACTGGAAACTTTTGTCTGATGTATTTTGAGAATTGAATCCTATTCCAGGCATCGCATTGGAAAAATATTGATAAATTGGAGAATCTCCAGAGGTGGGTTAACAAGCAGGTAAGGGTTCTAAAAACCACATCCTGTGCAGAATGTTTGAAGGACCTAGCTATATTTAACCTACATAAGAGAAGTTTAAGAATACATAAAGCAGCTCTTGATCCATTTGAAGGTTTGACTTGAGAAGAAAAGTTACACTTGTTCTGTGTGGCATCAGAAGGACAAACTAGGATAGGGAACTAGGCATCATAGCAAGCCGACTTTGGCTGAAACTCAGCCTGTCTCTTGGTAGAATTGCCTTTTTAAAAAGTGACTAGCATTTGTTGAGAGCATACTAAGAGTTTTGCTATATAATCTCATATGACCCCTATGACAGTCCAATGAGAATGTATCTGCATTTGCACATTGAAAAACTAAGGCTTGGAAAGCTTAAGAAAATAGTATGTGATAGAGCCAGGATTGGAACCCAAATCCATGGACCTCAGCAGAACCAGACAGGACCCTCTTGTGCAGGGCTGTCCAGCAGGACCTAACTCCCCTTTTATTAAAGAAGCTCAAGCAGAGATGAGCTAGTGTCAAGAATGATATGAAATGAACTCTTCATTGAAAAGGAGGCTGTACTACAGGGCTTCTTAAATCTCTTCCAATTCTTATTTTTGATTCTTCAAATAATCATATTTATTAGAAAATATAACTCACATTTTAAACACATTTTAGCATTGAAGTTACTATTGAAGCTATTGTTAGTAGGGCTTAAGTTGACTTCCTCACTGCTTTCATTTTAATTCTTAAAAAGAACAGGAGGTGGAGAGTTTTATTTTCATACTTAGTAGACATCACATCTCATCACATCTCATCATTCAACAATTAGGCATTCATTCATCCAAAAAAGGTTTAATGAGCATCTTTGCAACCTGTGCTTTGATGGGTGCAAGGGATAAATGGCAAACAAGCCTCAGAGGCTTCTGCCTTACTGGAGAAGTCTGTAACCTTTAAATTATAAATTAGCGAACTATAACTATAACTTAAAACTCAAAGGAAATATTAGGTTTGTAGGAAAATATTCCATTTAGCTCAGTGCTTTCAAAATTTTCTACCAAAGTGTCCCTAACAGCCAAGGAGAATAAATGCCTTGTACCCTACAGAGTCTAGTGAAGCAGCTTGAGGGAAGCCTCTGCAAGCCAAGGCTACTTTGACAGTGCATGGCTTTTCCTAGCAAGTCACACAAATGTGTTTTTCTCTGTTTTAGTATAAAAATAATGTTTTATCATACCCACTGTCACTAAAATTGAAACTCCAAGATGCTTTGATACCCACTACAGTGTTTATCCTGGGGGTATATACATTCCAGTTTAATAAGCCAATGCTTATAGAATATCTTATATTTAAAGTTTTCCTCCCATTAGGGAAAAACTATTTTCAAGGAAGCCCTATGGGTACAGGAATTTTTATTAATCAAAGATAGATATTCATACTTGTTAAGTCATAAGGAACATTTTACTTATTTTTCTTTAATGTTTCTCCTACAGATTGTTGAATAAAGTAAAATATAGAAAATGATATAGGTTGGTGAAACGGAATAAGAAAAAACATACTTGAAAGAGTAGAATGTAATTACCTTTGGTACTTGAGAATTATTTGAAGTTACAAAGGTTGGCAGAAATATTATACACATATGCTGCGAAGATTCCATGATTGGTTAGCAGGACATGTACCTGAGACTAAGTTACTAGCATTCATCACATTTATATAGGTTTTGAAGCTAAAAGGATGATTCTAAATAAAATTCTCTCACAAGCATGCATGGCAGTCTTCTTTTTAAAATCGATATCGCTTGTTTTAGGGAAATGAGGATACATAAAAATTTATATGTAATAATTCAGTGAATATAATTTTTTTGTTTGTTTAGGAGAAAAGCCATATGAATGCCCAAACTGCAAGAAACGCTTTTCCCATTCTGGCTCCTATAGCTCACACATAAGCAGTAAGAAATGTATCAGCTTGATACCTGTGAATGGGCGACCAAGAACAGGACTCAAGACATCTCAGTGTTCTTCACCGTCTCTTTCAGCATCACCAGGCAGCCCCACACGACCACAGATACGGCAAAAGATAGAGAATAAACCCCTTCAGGAACAGCTTTCTGTTAACCAAATTAAAACTGAACCTGTGGATTATGAATTCAAACCCATAGTGGTTGCTTCAGGAATCAACTGTTCAACCCCTTTACAAAATGGGGTTTTCACTGGTGGTGGCCCATTACAGGCAACCAGTTCTCCTCAGGGCGTGGTGCAAGCTGTTGTTCTGCCAACAGTTGGTTTGGTGTCTCCCATAAGTATCAATTTAAGTGATATTCAGAATGTACTTAAAGTGGCAGTAGATGGTAATGTAATACGACAAGTGTTGGAGAATAATCAAGCCAGTCTTGCATCCAAAGAACAAGAAACAATCAATGCTTCACCCATACAACAAGGTGGCCATTCTGTTATTTCAGCCATCAGTCTTCCTTTGGTTGATCAAGATGGAACAACCAAAATTATCATCAACTATAGTCTTGAGCAGCCTAGCCAACTTCAAGTTGTTCCTCAAAATTTAAAAAAAGAAAATCCAGTTGCTACAAACAGTTGTAAAAGTGAAAAGTTACCAGAAGATCTTACTGTTAAGTCTGAGAAGGACAAAAGCTTTGAAGGGGGGGTGAATGATAGCACTTGTCTTCTGTGTGATGATTGTCCAGGAGATATTAATGCACTTCCAGAATTAAAGCACTATGACCTAAAGCAGCCTACTCAGCCTCCTCCACTCCCTGCAGCAGAAGCTGAGAAACCTGAGTCCTCTGTTTCATCAGCTACTGGAGATGGCAATTTATCTCCCAGTCAGCCACCTTTAAAGAACCTCTTGTCTCTCCTAAAAGCATATTATGCTTTGAATGCACAACCAAGTGCAGAAGAGCTCTCAAAAATTGCTGATTCAGTAAACCTACCACTGGATGTAGTAAAAAAGTGGTTTGAAAAGATGCAAGCTGGACAGATTTCAGTGCAGTCTTCTGAACCATCTTCTCCTGAACCAGGCAAAGTAAATATCCCTTCCAAGAACAATGATCAGCCTCAATCTGCAAATGCAAATGAACCCCAGGACAGCACAGTAAACCTACAAAGTCCTTTGAAGATGACTAACTCCCCAGTTTTACCAGTGGGATCAACCACCAATGGTTCCAGAAGTAGTACACCATCCCCATCACCTCTAAACCTTTCCTCATCCAGAAATACACAGGGTTACTTGTACACAGCTGAGGGTGCACAAGAAGAGCCACAAGTAGAACCTCTTGATCTTTCACTACCAAAGCAACAGGGAGAATTATTAGAAAGGTCAACTATCACTAGTGTTTACCAGAACAGTGTTTATTCTGTCCAGGAAGAACCCTTGAACTTGTCTTGCGCAAAAAAGGAGCCACAAAAGGACAGTTGTGTTACAGACTCAGAACCAGTTGTAAATGTAATCCCACCAAGTGCCAACCCCATAAATATCGCTATACCTACAGTCACTGCCCAGTTACCCACAATCGTGGCCATTGCTGACCAGAACAGTGTTCCATGCTTACGAGCACTAGCTGCCAATAAGCAAACGATTCTGATTCCCCAGGTGGCATACACATACTCAACTACAGTCAGCCCTGCAGTCCAAGAACCACCCTTGAAAGTGATCCAGCCAAATGGAAATCAGGTAAAAACCCCCAATCCTGAACCTGGCTAGTAAAATGCTATTTGATTAATTTCAATTAAGTTTGTCTAATAAATATCAGTCCTGTAGAGCCAACTAGGTCATTTTTAAAAGGATCAATGTCTGCTTTAACTTTTCTGGTGTGATGTCTTCAGTTGGTTGTTTGCTAATCCAGGGTATTGTTACCAGCTTGAAGTTTGGAATGCTATGCTATTGTGAAAGATGATTTATAAGTCTCAGCTAAAAACCTGTTTGAAGTTAGAAATAAAAAAACAAAATTGAAATACTCACTAATTGGGTTTCTGTTTGTATAGCTAAATTCCTGAATTAGTAATAGTTTCTGCCTTGATTATGGTCATTAATAAATGAAAATATGTTCCCATTCACAGGTTCATACCAGGCAAACTTATCTATCACTTTTATATACTAATACATCTGTTTATAAAAGGTTTTAATTAAACAGGAATGAAGTATACAAAGAACGTATCTTGTGAATTTACTGATCATTTTATGAACTGTGCATAAACAGTGTTCAGTCATAATGTATATGAGGAAGTGTGGCTGTGAACCTAAAAATATGTATGCATTTTCCTCCTTAACTATCACTAGTGTTTACGAGAACAGTGTTTATTCTGTCCAGGAAGAACCCTTGAACTGGTCTTACCCCAAAACCCACAATAGTTTTGGATAGAGCTATTGTATGCCTCATTGTCCAGACTTTTTCCATGTCACTGATGTTGATGTTTTCCCATTTTTTCCATCAATTTCTGATGGAATCAAATGAATACTAGAGACAAATTTGATATTTTATGCAAATATTTTCTGTAAGTATAATAATTTCAATATCCTGCTCAAACGTGTATTTGCTGCTTTTCCCTTAAATATTGCTACTGATTGGGTTTCCTGTATTTGTGATAACTCTTGAAAAAAATTTCTTACATGATCATTGAATTCCTCTAAATTTTTAGTGTACAGAACACTTTGAATGCCTTTGAATAGAAAAAGAGCCATCCTTAGCATTTCATATAGAATCACATGTCACGTGACTAGATCAAATAGCGGTGATAGTCAAGTTACTTCAGCACCGGGGCCACTCACAAGTGACAGGAACAAATGGCTGCACTTCTCTTGCCTCATAAAGCCATAGGAAATATTGTGAAAAACCTTCAACTTTTAGAAAATTTGTGGGTTTGAGGCAATGGCATGGAACACTCTAGATAAGGTAGAAAGATCTTAGGGGACCCAGTTCCACAACAGGCTCCCTGCAGGGTTATTCGGCTTACATAAGAACGTGCTGCCCAAAATTATCTCCATGAGACTGCCTGGAGTTTCTTTTTATCGCCCTGGAATTCTAAAGGTTCATTTTGACTAGCAATTATTTCTGTTAAAAAGACCCTCCTGCATTGTTTTTCCATCTTGCTCCTTAGACAAGTGGTAGAGCACACCTCTCTTTTCAAAGAGACCGTGGAGGTTAAAGAACCCTGAAGTTCTGGAGGATACAATTGAAAGACCAGGTTTTAAAAATAGAATGTTAACTTTTGCTTAGTGAAACCCAGAATGAAAAAATGAAGGCAACTGATGCAGGTAGTAATGAGTGATTAATTAGCAAACTAATAAGTTAAAACCTGCAAATTTCTCGTAAAGTAATGATTTACATGAAACCAGATAAACTCTGTTACTATATATTTTACATGTTTTCTTTTGGGTGTCCTTGCTTTCTTTCCAGTACCAGTTGAGTATATGTCTTTGCTATAGTTTTGACCGTGTTATCCCCAACCTCACTCTTGTCCTTGTCACCTCCACCTGTGATCTGGTCCCACCCTTGGGGCGCATGTGCAGTGAGGATCAGTGTACTTGCTTTGGTCAAGTCCTTGAAAGTATAAAAGTATAAGTTAAAGTAGTTCTTTATCTCATACTTTTATGTATATCTCTTGTTTATCTTTTAATGTTAAATTAAATTTTCTCACACCTTTCTTCCTCTAGGATGAAAGACAAGATACTAGCTCAGAAGGAGTATCAAATGTAGAGGATCAGAATGACTCTGATTCTACACCACCCAAAAAGAAAATGCGGAAGACAGAAAATGGAATGTATGCTTGTGACTTGTGTGATAAGATATTCCAAAAGAGTAGTTCATTATTGAGACATAAATATGAACACACAGGTATGTCAGTGAACACAAACATATTCAAAAGTGTCCATGATATGATATACTGGAAGATGCAAAATTAAAAACTAAAGTTTTAGAATTTTCTTTCTTCTTCTTTTTTTTTTTTTTTTTTTTTTTAATTTTATTTTGAGACAAGGTCTGGCTCTAGTCACCCAGGCTGGAGTGCAGTGGCACGCAGTCTTCATCTCAGCTCACTGCAACCTCCGTCTCCTGGGCCCAAGCCATCCTTTCATCTCAGCCTCCTCAGTAGCTGGGACTATAGGCACATACGACTGCACCCAGCCAATTTTTATATAGACAGGTTTTGCCATGTTGCCCAGGCTAGTCTTGAACTAATGAGCTCAAGCCATCTACCCACCTCGGCCTCCCAAAGTGCTGGGATTACAGGCATGAGCCACCACGCTCAACCCAGAGTTAATTTTCTTATTTTTTACTTCTCTGATCTGGCCATTTTCACCTGTTTGCCCACTTCTACCTAGTACTTAAGGTCTGGGCCTTTTGGTTTTTTGCTTCATCTGTTTTTTGTTGTTGTTTTTTTTTTCCATGACTTAATTCCTTTAAGCTGACACAGCATTTATTACGTCCACATTCATTTAATGCAAACTTATGCTATATTAATAAAAACAGTACATAGTATCCATTAATAAAAAATATGAGACCAGTGGACTAAAGTCATAGGAAGACAGGATCTGGCTTCATAAAAGAAAAAGCTGCTTCTTCGTAAGTGTGCAGCAAGCTGTCCTGGCAAGTCAAGATCTTTTGTTTTAAGTAAGAAGTTCTGCCTAAGAGGTTGGACTAGAAGATTCTAAGATCCTGTAATTCTGAGATCCTGTAATTCTGCCACAAAATATGCCTCCTTAGATTGACTCAGGGATGGCAACTATAGCACACAGGCCAAAGGCAAGCATACCCATGTTTTTCTAAGGCCTGTGAGGTAAGAATGGTCGTTTTTGTTTTTGTTTTTACATTTTTAAATGATTGAAAAAGATGAAAAGAGTATTTATGACTGACGAAAATTATGTGAAAGTCAAATATCAGCGTCCCTAAATAAAATGAGTTGGAAGACAGCATCGCCCATTCATTTACATTTTGTCTATGTCACCTTTCATGCTGTTCTACAATGGCAGGATTGAGAAGCTGCTACACAGACCATTTGGCCTGCAAAGCCTTTTAATACTCACTACCCTTTACGGAAAATAGTTGCCAACTCCCGGCCTATTTCATTCCTTCCATCAGTGAAGTACTGATAAATTTTAACACCTGGTTCTCTGAAGGGTGAGGAAGCCCTGATTTGTGGTGTTTGCAGCTTTTTGCGGCATAAATACTCCGATCATGGTGGATTTCAAACTTGAATGTGATATCAATCAGCTTGCAGAATTCCTGAAAATTTAGCAGTAGACTCTCCAGCCAGTACAAACTGGCTCCAGCACGGTCCTGTGTCTCTCTAACATGGGTTGCTGTAAAAGGGGCTGGATTCATCCTGAGCTCTTTAATCCCCTACCCGCTCTTCCCTGCCCCCACTACCAGCCATTATGACTACAGTATCCATATTTATCTTTCATATTCTTAAACTGTTTCAGTGTATTTTTTACTCTTGTGAGAAAAGATAAAATTGTTTTTTCCTTCTTCAATCTGTGGATTCATACAGTGACACTTGGGAGGTTCTTGGAGCTAAAAACTAGTGTTATATAACAGAAAGTCACACCTCTCAAAACCAGCCCCTTGTAACTCAGTCCTCTGGTTCTCAGAGATCTAAGAAAAGTTAGAAAATCCCCTTCCTCTTCAGGCAAAGTTAAATATTAGCAATTATCAAAGTGAAAAATATATATGAAAAACTACACTGTTTCTAAAATTAAAAATCATTTCTGCATTTGTTAGTGTTACCTGCTTGATAGCTCTGACATTGGACATTCTCGATCCTGACTGTGATCTGTTGCCAGTCCTTTTCGTGTCTGCGCAGCAATACTCCTCTAGCCCATGCGTTCTCAGGAGGGGCAGTATTGCCCTCACGGGCCAAAACTTGTTTCTTAGGGGGCAAAAAAGTCTGAGATACTACAATGGCTGTGGTTTTCTAAAGAAGCTCAGCATATACAATGTATATTTATGAGTTTTATCATATATAAAAAGTATATCGTAAACATTAAAATTTCATTGGGGGCAGAGCTTGTGACTAGGAAAAAAAAAATGACTTTTTAGGGACCTTACTGGTAGTGATAATGAAGAACACAAGGTGAGCAGCACGTCTGTCCCTGCCTGCCCTCACCGTGCTCACTCACTACCAGACATCTACTCCCAGCTGCACTTGGCCCATTTTCCACCTCGCCGTCATGATGCTTGTATTTTTGGCATTTCAATCTCATGTAGCTCCCATTGACCTAATCAACTGCACAGCAGAGTGTAGAGCACTACTTTTTTAATGCAAAGAACAAATTGCAGTATTATATTGCAAAGAGTTTGGGACCTGGAAATATTTTTAAAATGAAACTAACAACCCTCCCCTTTCTACAACCTGAAGTACCCCAAAAACCATGTAAGGATTTTATTTGCTGAATACCACCATTTTATTTAACAGAATTCTTATTTTGCAGGTAAAAGACCTCATGAGTGTGGAATCTGTAAAAAGGCATTTAAACACAAACATCATTTGATTGAACACATGCGATTACATTCTGGAGAAAAGCCCTATCAATGTGACAAATGTGGAAAGCGCTTCTCACACTCTGGGTCTTATTCTCAACACATGAATCATCGCTACTCCTACTGTAAGAGAGAAGCGGAAGAACGTGACAGCACAGAGCAGGAAGAGGCAGGGCCTGAAATCCTCTCGAATGAGCATGTGGGTGCCAGGGCATCTCCCTCACAGGGCGACTCGGACGAGAGAGAGAGTTTGACAAGGGAAGACGATGAAGACAGTGAAAAAGAGGAAGAGGAGGAGGATAAAGAGATGGAAGAATTGCAGGAAGAAAAAGAATGTGAAAAACCACAAGGGGATGAGGAAGAGGAGGAGGAGGAGGAGGAAGAAGCGGAAGAAGAAGAGGTAGAAGATGCAGAGAATGAGGGAGAAGCAGCAAAACCTGAAGGTCTGATGAAGGATGACAGGGCTGAAAGTCAAGCAAGCAGCTTAGGACAAAAAGTAAGCGAGAGTAGTGAGCAAGTGTCTGAAGAAAAGACAAATGAAGCCTGATCGTTTTTCTAGAAGGAAAATAAATTCTAATTGATAATGAATTTTGTTCAATATTATCCTTGCTTTTCATGGAAACACAGTAACCTGTATGCTGTGATTCCTGTTCACTACTGTGTAAAGTAAAAACTAAAAAAATACAAAATACAAAAACACACACACACACACACACACACACACACACACACACACACACAAAATAAATCCGGGTGTGCCTGAACCTCAGACCTAGTAATTTTTCATGCAGTTTTCAAAGTTAGGAACAAGTTTGTAACATGCAGCAGATGAGAAAACCTTAATGACTCAGAGAGCAACGATATGAGAGGTTAAAGGAAGCTGATTAATTAGATATGCATCTGGCATTGTTTTATCAGTATTAATTATCACTCTTATGTTGGTTTATTCTTAAGCTGTACAATTGGGAGAAATTTTATAATTTTTTATTGGTAAACATATGCTAAATCCGCTTCAGTATTTTATTATGTTTTTTAAAATGTGAGAACTTCTGCACTACAAAATTCCCTTCACAGAGAAGTATAATGTAGTTCCAACCCGTGCTAACTACCTTTTATAAATTCAATCTAGAAGGTAGTAATTTCTAATATTTAGATGTCTTAGTAGAGCGTATTATCATTTAAAGTGTATTGTTAGCCTTAAGAAAGCAGCTGATAGAAGAACTGAATTTTCTTACTCATGTGGTTTAAAATGGAGTTCAAAAGATTGCCATTGAGTTCTGATTGCAGGGACTAACAGTGTTAATCTGGTAAGGACAGCAAAATCGTCAGAATCAGTGTTTGTGATTGTGTTTGAATATGTGGTAACATATGAAGGATATGACATGAAGCTTTGTATCTCCTTTGGCCTTAAGCAAGACCTGTGTGCTGTAAGTGCCATTTCTCAGTATTTTCAAGGCTCTAACCCGCCTTCATCCAATGTGTGGCCTACAATAACTAGCATTTGTTGATTTGTTTGTTGTATCAAAATTCCCAAATAAAACTTAAAACCACTGACTCTGTCAGAGAAACTGAAACACTGGGATATTTCATCCCTTCAGTTCCTCAGTATTGATTTTATGTTAATTGACTTTCAGAATTTCTCTACAGAAACGAAAGGGAAATTTTCTAATCTGCTTTATCCATGTACTTGCATTTCAGACATGGACATGCCATTGTTATTTGACTCATAACTGTTTCCAAATGTTAGTTATTATGGACCCAATTTATTAACAACATTAGCTGATTTTTACCTATCAGTATTATTTTATTTCTTTTAGTTTATAGATCTGTGCAACATTTTTGTACTGTATGTCTTCAAACCTGGCAGTATTAATACCCTTCTTACTGACATATGTACTTTTAGTTTTAGAAAACTTTTATATTTATGTGTCTTATTTTTATATTTCTTTATTTATTACACAGTGTAGTGTATAATACTGTAGTTTGTATTAATACAATAATATATTTTAGTATGAAAATTTGGAAAGTTGATAAGATTTAAAGTAGAGATGCAATTGGTTCTCCTGCATTGAGATTTGATTTAACAGTGTTATGTTAACATTTATACTTGCCTTGGACTGTAGAACAGAACTTAAATGGGAATGTATTAGTTTTACAACTACAATCAAGTCATTTTACCTTTACCCAGTTTTTAATATAAAACTTAAATTTTGAAATTCACTGTGTGACTAATAGCATGATGCTCTGCAGTTTTATTAAGAAATTAGCCTAACCATAAAACTCTCATTTCCTTAGTAAGCCAAATTAGGATTACCTTCTATAAACAGTGTTGGGAACAATGTTTAACATTTTGTGCCAATTTGTTCCTGTATTCATGTATGTAAGTTACAGATCTGACTCTTCATTTTTAAGTTCCTTGTTACATCATGGTCATTTTCTAGTTTTTTACCAGACTCCCCCCCATCTCACAATAAAATGCATCAACAAGCCTGAACTGCTGTCATTCTTTTCATCATTATCAGTATTTTCTTTGGAAAATTGTGAAATGGGGTACGTTGTCATCCTGCATTTGATTCATCTTGAGCTGAATTTGGGTAACACTAAATGTTTTAGACAGTCTCCACTAAATCATGGATTTTTCTTGTGGCTAAATGTTTCTGGAGAGGTCAGAGTTGACAAAACCTCTTCACAGGTTGCTCCTTCTTCCTGAAATCCTTAATCCTCCACATCTCATGCTTCAGGTCATTTCAGGGAAGCCCGGGTTTAGATGCCTTTAGGACTCTCTCGGCTCCTGCACTTCTGTCATCATACCTCTGATACTATTATTTCTATTCCTTCCCCACTAGGAACAGGAACCACGTTTGTCACAGTCACTCTCATTCCTCACTGCCTAACAGGGTGCCTGGCACAAGTTGGGACAACAGATATTTGTTGAATAAAAATATAATTTGCATGTTTTGGGGGCTCAGCTATGTTCTCACTTTTTTTGCTTCTAATTCCAGAATATATATGTTAAATGATCCTAATAATTTTCTTATAAGTCTTATTAAACATTAGTCATAATAGACATAATAAATTATGCCTTCTTTTTCTATTGCCTTACTATTTTGATTTTTTGAAAGTGTATTTCTAAGTGTCTTCCTGGTGCTTAACCTCATGGTATATGGCACAGGTATTTGCTGGCTTGTGGACATGACTACCTCCAATAGGAGTGATAGGACCAATCCTAGTCGGATCTCCTTTTGTAGAATTCACTTCCTTTTCTAGGACCCCACATTCCTAGGTGCTTGTTACCATGTTGCCTGATTTCTCCTGTCACTGAGAGCAGCTACCAACAAACAGATTCACTGAAAAGGATTAGGAACTAAGAATAAACTCTTAGGAGGCATCCACGCTGTAATATAAAGCTCAGTGAGGGCAGTGCTTGATATGTATGGATAAATGGCTAATAAAGGAATTTACACATTACCAGAAGTTTTCAGAAGGAAAATGTATGTGGACCTTTCCCAGTATTCCCTCATATGACACACAACAAAAATATTAGCAGGGCCATATATTATTTATTCATGCCATGCACAGGTATTTCACTACTATCAAAATGTTCACAAAAGCCTCATAAAAAATACAAATAAAGACCATGTGCCCATGAACACATGCATCTTAAGTAGCAGAATGAGGATATGAACATAGGCTTATCTGACTCCAAAATCCATCATCTTTTTTTTATTTTTTTTGAGACAGGGTCTTGCTCTATTGCCTGGACTGAAGTGCAGTGGTGTGAACATGGCTCACTGCAGCCTCAAACCTCCTGGGCTCAAGTGATTCTCCCACCTCAGCCTCCTGAATAGCTAGGACAACAGGCATACACCCTGTCTTTGTTTGTTTGTTTGTTTGTTTGTTTGTTTGTTTGTTTGTTGGAGAGTTAGGGAGTCTCACTGTTTCCCAGGCTGGTCTTGAACTCCTGGGCTGGAGGAATCTTCCTACCTAGGCCTCCCAAAGTACTGGGATTATAGGCGTGAGCCACCATGTTCAGCCTGAAATTCATGCTCTTATCTAGCCTGGATCACATCCCACATGAGAATAGTTGACAGTATCTCAAGCTTCGCCTTGAAGCATATGACTAGAAAATATAAGACCAATATACATTTCATAGCCTGGTAGAAAAGAATGGATGGGGAATGAGATTTTTCAAATCTGTGCAAACTTAAAAAGAACTTTGAAAAGGATACTATTAAAGTGCAGTGATTATGTTGACATGAAAATGTAACCTTAGAACAGATTTCATCTCTTCCTATCAGTGGGAGAATATATTAGGACATTCAATATGTGAACATTGTCCTCTGCTCTAGTTCACATTCTATTCAACAATAGCAGAATACACACCTTTTTCCTAACACATGGTACGTTCATGAAGAGGGACCATACTATGGGCCATAAGTCAACTCTCAGATGTAAAAGAATTGCAAATATTTTATTTGACTACAAAAGAATTAAACTAGAAATCAGTAAATCAAATGTATCTCAAAAATCCCCCAAATTACTGGAAAGTTGACAATACATTAGCCCAGATGTGGTTAAAACTAAATTATAAAATACGAGCTAAAGGTGAATACAACATATCAAAACTTGTAGCTTGCAGCAAAAGCAGTGAATATAAGAAAATGTATAGTATTAAATGCTTATATTAGAAAAAATAAAGGATTGAATCTTATCTAAGCTTCCATCTTAAGAAATTAAAACAAAATTAAACCCAAACCAAGCAGGAAAGAGGAAATAATAACAATGGCACAGAAAACAAAATAGAGTAAATCAATGAAATCAGAATCTATTTTTTAAAAGATTACTAAAATTGATAAACCTCTACCAAGATAGATCAAGGAAAGGAGAAAAGAGATACAAATTACTAACATCAGGACTGAGAGAGGCACATCATTACAGAGCCTATAAGGAAATATTATGAACTTTATGCCAGTAAATTTGTCAACTTAGATGAAAATGACATATTTCTTGACTCAAACTACCAACACGCACTCAAGAAGAAATAGATAACCTAAATTTCTATTTTCAATGGAAATTACATTTCTAGTTAAAAATCTTCCCAAAAAGAAAATTCCCAGCCCGAACAATTTCACTGGTGAATTCTACCAAACATTTAAGGAAGATAACTGTACCCATTCTACACAAACTCATCTATAAAATTGAAGAGGAGAAAACACTTCCCTCTTCAGCCTGTAAAGCCAGCGTTAACCTGATACCAAAACCAGACAATGATGTTACAAGAAACAAATCTACACATTGATGTTGCTCATAAACACGGATACAAAAATTATTAACAACATGTAGGAAATCAATTTGAACCATGTATCAAAAGGAAAATACATGACGACCCAGTGAGATTTATCCTAGGAGTGCAAGCTTTTTAAGCATTCAAACATCAGTTACAGATGCTTCTTCCCAGGGGTTACAGCCCAATAAACCCATCACAAGTTTAAAATACCATGTCAAAGATGCATTTAGTATACCTACTGAATGTCATAGCCTAGCCTAACCTAACTTAAACATGCTGAAAACACTTAACTAGCCCACAGTTGGACAAAAACATTGCACATAAATCCTATTTTATAAGGAAGTGTTGAATGCTGGCAACACAGTACACTGTGGAGTATCAGTTGTTTACCCTCGTGATCACGTGGCTGACTGGGAGCTGTGGCTCACTGCTGCTTTGCAACATCCCAAGAGTATTGTACTGCATATTGCTAGCCCAAAAATACATCAGAATTATGGTTGATCAAAAAATATTTTGATCAAAATATGGTTGCTATTGAATGTGTATTGCTTTTGCACCATCATAAAGTTGAAAGATTATAAAGTCAAGTCATCATAAGGCAGGGGCCATTTGTAGTGTAATTCACTGTATTTACTACATAAAAAGAAAAAACAATCATCTCAATAGGTGTGGAAGGAGCATCTGACAAAATTCAACACCAAGCCATAAATGTTCTCAGCAATCCAGGAATAGAAGGGAGTTTTCTCAACCTAATAAAGAGCATCAACAAAAAACCTATAGTTAACATCATACTCAGTGTGTAGGATTTAATGCTCTCCCCCTAAAATTAAGAACAAGGTAAGAATATCTGCTCTCACACTTTTATTGAACATCATACTGGAGATTCCACCCAGGGCAACACGACAAAAATAAATGAAGGAAATACACATTGGGGAAAAAATAAGTAGAACTTTATTTGCAGATAGAGTGGCTGTGTAGAAAACAAGGAATTCGCAAAAAACTAGAAAAGATAAATGTAAGGTTAGAAGATACATGGCCATTATGCAAAAATCAATCATATTCTATCTAGTGATAAGAATGGAAATTTTTTAAATATCAAAAGTATAAAATACTCATATTTAATAAAATATGGGCAAAACCTGTACACTGAAAACTACAAAATGTTGCTGGAAAGAAATTAAAGATGCAACGAAAATTGAGAGATACTCTATGTTCATGAATCAGAAGACTCAATATCATTAAGATGTCAATTCTCCCCCAAGATTTATTGACTCAGTGCAATTGCACTAAAAATCTCAGCAACATATTGTAGAAATTGACAGGCTGGTTCTACACTTATATGGAAATGCAAAGGACATCTAGTAGGCAAAACAATTTTGAAAAAAAAAAAAAGTTGGAGGACTTACATTTACACTACCTGATTTCTGGAGTGATTTTTATAAAGCTACAGTAATCAAGACAAAGTTGCGCTGGGTGTGAGAATAGACATATAGATCAAGAAAACAGAAATAATAGTAGAAAAAAGACCCACATATACATAGTCAATTGATTTTTGCCAAATGTTTCAAGGTTTAAATGATGACATGATCGTCCTTTCAAAAAGCAATGCTGATATTAGATATTCATATATTAGATATCCATATGAACTTGATTCTTACCTCATAGTATGTACAAAAATTGTTTCAAAATGGATTATAGACTTAAATACAAAAGCTAAAATTATGAAACTTCTAGAGGAAGATAAATTCTTTGTGATCTTGAGTTAGACAAAAGTTTCCTAGATAAGACACTAAAAGCATGAATCATAGAATTGTTGGACTGGACTTCATCAAAATGTAAATCTGTTAAGAAGATACCATTAAGAAAATCAGAATGGGGGCCGGGCACCGTGGCTCACGCCTGTAATCCCAGAACTTTGGGAGGCCGAGGCAGGTGGATCACGAGGTCAGGAGATCAAGACCATCCTGGCTAACACGGTGAAACCCCGTCTCTACTAAAAATACAAAAAATTGGCCAGGCGTGGTGGCGGGCGCCTGTAGTCCCTGTTACTCAGGAGGCTGAGGCAGGAGAATGGCGAAAACCCGGGAGGCAGAGCTTGCAGTGAGCCGAGATCCCGCCACTGCACTCCAGCCTGGGCGACAGAGCGAGACTCCATCTCAAAAAAAAAAAAAGAAAAAGAAAAGAAAAGAAAATCAGAATGGGATACACAGATGGGGAGAAAATATTTGCAAAACGTATGTGCATACACCCAGGAGACATTTAAAACATATCTACAAGTCTATATATGAATGTTCATTGCAGCACTACTTATAATAGCCAAAAAATGTAAATGATCCAAATCCATCAATTGATGAAATAGTTAAAAGGTAATATATCCATACAATGGAATACTATGCAACCTTATACAACATAGATGAATCCTAATAAGTGAAAGAAACCAGTCACAAGAGTACATATTCTATTATTCATTTATATGAAATGTCCAAAATAGGCAAATCGACATAGACAGAAAGTAGATGAGTGGCTGTGTAGTGCTCGAGGTGGGGAGAGAATGGGGAGTGACTGACTACTAATGGGTGTGAGTTTCTTTTGGGGGTGACGAAAATATTCTGAATTAGATTGTGGTGATATTTGCAGAACTCTGTGAATATACTAATCCATGTAATTATATATTTTAAGGGGTTAACTATGGTATGTGAACTGTATCTTAATAAAGCTGTTAAAAATATGTGTTTATACATGTCGAATATATAAAGAATGTCTAAAAACTCTTACAACTAAATAAAAAGAAGAAAACACTATTTTTTAATTGGGCAAAATTTTAAACAGACACTTTACAAAAGAAGATATACAAGAGAGAAATAAGCATATGAAGAGATGATCAACACCGTTAGTCACTAGGAAAAGACAAATTAAAACATACACTGGCCCGGGTGCAGTGGCTCACGCCTGTAATCCCAACACTTTGGGAGGCCAAGGTGGGTGGATCACGATGTCAGGAGTTCAAGACCAGCCTGGCAAATATGGTGAAACCCCGTCTCTACTAAAAATACAAAAATTAGCCGGGCGTGGTGGCAGGCACCTGTAATCCCAGCTACTCAGGAAGCTGAGGCAGAGAACTGCTTGAATCCGGGAGACAGAGGTTGCAGCGAGCCAAGATCTCACCATTGCATTCCAGCCTGGGCAACAGAGCGAGACTCCGTCTTAAAAAAAAAAAAAAATACAGCGTGCTATCACGACACAACCAATAGAATGGCTGAAATTTAAAAGACTGTCAGTAACAAGCACCAAATGTTGGCCAGGATATAGAGCAACTGGAACTTTCATACAGGGCTTGTAGGAATTTAAAATGGTAAAATAGTTTGTCAGTCTCTTATTAAAAACCCACATATTTAACATACAACGCAAAAATCTCACTCCTTGGTATCCATCCAAGATAAATGAAAACATATATCCACCTGAAGAATTGTATTAATATGTTCATAACAGTTTTAGCAGTTTTAGTCATAATAGCCAAACTGGAGATAGCACAAATGTCTATCAACCAGTAAATGAATAAAGAAATTGCATTATATCCATGCAACGGAATACCACAACAATAAACAACAAACAACATGGATGAACATCAAAAATAGATATGCTAAGTGTAACATGATGGTGTGGTGGCTATATAGGTAAACAAATTTGTCAAAACTAAACAAATTAGCCTGTTTAAAATCACGGGGTTTTTTTTTTTTGCATGCAGGTTATAGCTCAATAGAGCTGATTTTTAAACACACAGGAGAATGTATTAAGACAATCAAAAAATGAATTCAATCCCTGAAGCTATAAGAAAGCAAAAGTTGCAGGCGCAAACAAAAATACAAATGTACTTTTACATAAAAATAATCTGATTTTATTCAGAAGAAGGTCGGTATGTTATTCTAAAGTTAAGTCTTGGGAAAACATTTTTAACTTTAATCTGCTTTATAAATAATAATTCCATACAATGAATTATCTCATTTAGTGACTTTGCTCTACATTTCACAACTTACCTTTGAAAACTATCCTTTCTGAAAGCTAAGCATTTGTGAGTGTAACTTGTTGGGATGTTACTTTGGCTAAGATAGACATTCTAATGACATCTGCTTTTAGATGTTGGGTTTTTTCTCTTTTTTTGGCCAAAGTAGATTTAATTCTACACAATATCTAAACTATAGAAAAGGTTACAGTGCGTCAGAATAACAGAGGTATATAATTTAGAATCTGGAAGACAGATTATCCTTTTTGATGTCAACCTCACATAGCCCTCTTTTTCTTTATTAATTAAAAACAGACCAAAAGTACTTGTTTTATATTCTAAGCATAATAGTAAGCACTCTTTTTAGGTTCTAATAATACATTTTGAGTTTTGTTGCCCTTTTTTGTTCAGTAAATCATATTTCTGTTATTGGATTAGATTTGCTTTTCTTTCAGTCTTAGAATACTAGAAGGTGGGAAGGGAGAAAATATCTTCAGTACAGGCATCTTCAAGGCCAATTACAAGTTACATGTTTTTAATCATCGGTATCTTCAGAAAATGCTGTGTTCTACTATTGCTGAAACCCAGACCGGTGATGCTGCCCTCGTGTCATCTCTGATTCAAAGACTGTCCAGAGCATTAGGTCAGTTCTGGAGCTACTCCAAACCTGGATTACTGGAGGGAAATAATTTTCAAACTTTTGAAAAAGGAGATGGAAATCCAATGTGTGAAGCATGTATAAGAAGAGCTGTTCTGGTGGAAGAGAAAGAGATGGGGCAGAACTTGAACCTAGCAGTTCGTGTTCGAGAACTGTTTCCTACAGCAAACATTCCTGGGGACCTGGGGGTGTTCACTGAGTTCACAACCCCTGGAGCTTCTCCAGACCTGCCCTAGATTGGCCCAAATGTAAGCCAAGATCTGAACACCCAGACTACTGAGGCAGGCCTGGCAATGTATACTGACTTGACATTCACCTGAGATGCTTATGCATTTGAAAAAGACAGGATTTTAGAAATACAGTGACTTTTAGAAAATGCTTTCCTCAAGAGTATAGTTAATTTTAGATGATGATAGCATAAAAATCATTTTTAATATTAGAAACTCAAGAAGTTTTTGCTTTCCAGATCTTCAGAATAAGGAATTACGGCTAGAAAATGTTCAGGGTCATCAATATAAAATCACCAGAAATCCTATGAATTACGCACAATAATTTCATCCGATGAACATGATTCCCAAAGTAAACAAATCATAGAGCTTGTGTCAGTATTAACTCATATAATTTTTCATCAGTGATTTTGTTTTTCACAGACTTAAATGAGGGGAAATTTTCTGCTTCAACCTACTTCTCAGATATACTAAAATACATGGCAAGATCTATGAAAGTATGCTTGGAAAAGTAGACGAAGAACTCTAAGACCATGTGTGTGCCTGTGTGTGTCTCTATGCACACATATACACATGTGCTGACACATACACAAGTATACATCAACTTATTGTTCTCTACTAACAGGTGATAAGGACATCTAGCCATCCCAGGAGGACAATCATATCTTAGCTTTGATTCAGCTACACAAACAGAAGCTGAAAAAAGTAGAAATATGTAGTCCTCATCAGGTGTCAAGGTTAATACTGGAACGCTGTAGGTATCCGCTGTGTGTTAGGAATTACTTACAACGTTCCTATGAAGTGGACAGGGTAGTGGAACACAAATTCTGCAGGTAGTAACTACTCACAAAGCTGACTCTTTAGCGAGGCTCTCTCTAGAAGCCACTGAGGGGCCTATGATGAAATGTGAAGATTGCTTTACTCTGGCACATGTTATCGAGGGAAGGCCGACAAACAAACAAGGTTGTAATAGATGTCTTTCCCCTTCGCTGAGGCAGGCACTAAGTTCAGAAGAGAGCTAGTTCTGCAATAGAACAAAGAGAAGAAACTTGCTGGCCAGTGGTGATCAAAGATTCTCAAAACTATTATTTCTCTTTTGGGATTGGTATTTTTTTTATTGTGGTAAAATTTACCATGTTAACCATTTTTAAGTGTATACACTTCATTGGCACTAAGTACATTCTCAGTGTTCTGCATTCATCACCCCCATCCATCTCCAGAACTTTTGCGTGATTCCACACAGGAGCTCTGTACCCTTGAAATACTAACTACCCCTTCTCTCCTATCCCCAGGCCCTGGTAACCTCTATTTTACTTTCTGTCACATGAATTTGCCTATTCCAGATATTGCACATAAGCAGAATCATACAATATCCTTTTGGTTCTAGATTATGTCACTTAGCATAGTATTTTCAAGCTTCACTTATATTGTAGCATAGGTCAGAATTTCCATCCATTTTGTGTATACCACATCTTGTTTACCTATTTATATAGCTCACTGCAGCTTCAGACTCCTCCAGCCCCTGCCTTCTGAGTGGCTGGAACTACAGGTACACACCATCATGACCAGATAATTTTTTATTTGTTTTTGTACAGAGTCTCTCTATGCTGCCAAGGCTGGTCTTGAACTCCTGGCCTCAAGCAAGCCTCCCACCTCCGCCTCCCAAAATACTGGGTTTACAGGTGTGAGCCACCTTATTTATTTTTTGATGGACATTGAATTGTTTCCACATTTTGACAACTGTGAATAATGCTGTTATGAACATGGTTCACAAGTATCTGAGTCCCTGCTTTCAATTTTGGGGCATGTGCACTCAGAAGTGGAATTACTAGATCATATGATAATTCTAAGTTTAATTTTTTGAGGAACTGTCTAAATGTCTTCCACAGTGGCTGCACCATTTTACATGACCTTCAGCATGTAAAATTCTTCACAAGAATTCAATTTCTCCACGTCCTCACCAACACTCGTTATTTTCTGTTTTATTTTGTTGATAACAGCCATTTTAATGGGTGTGAAGTGATATCGTAGTTTTGATTTGCATTTTTCTTCTGACTAGTGATGTTGAACATCTTTTCATGTGCTTACTGACCATTTGTATATCTTCTTTAGAGAAATGTCCATTCAGGTCCTTTGCCCATGTTTGAATAGGGTTGTCTGAGTTTTTCTGCTATTAAGTTGTAGGGGTTCTTTATATATTCTGAATATGAATCCATTATCAGATACATGATTTGCAAATATTTTCTCTCATTTTGTGAGTTGTTTTTTCACTCTTGATAGTGTCCTTTGATACACAAAATTTATAATTGTGATGAAGTCCCAGTTTATGCTTTTTTGTTGCTGCTGTTGCCTGTGCTTATGGTGTCATAGCCAATAAATCATCGCCAAATACAATGTCATAAAGCTTTTCATCTGTTTTCATCTAAGAGTTTCATAGTTTTAGCTCTTACATTTAGTTCTTTAGTCCATTTTGAGTTATTTTTTGTATATGGTGTACGGTAAAGGTTCAACTTCATTCTTCTGCATGCGGATATTTTTCCCAGAACATTCGTTGAAAAGACATTGTGTAGTCTGGGCATCCTTGTGGAAAATCCATTTGTTTATGGCGATACCACCCTGAATGTGCCTGATGTTATCTGATCTCAAAAAATGCATTCACCATTATACAAGAATTAATTTCTGGGCTTTTTTTTTTTTTTTTTTGAGACAGAGCCATACTCCAGGCTGGAGTGCTATGGTGTGATCTTGGCTCACTGCACCCTCTGCCTCCCAGGTTCCAGCAACTCTCCTGCCTCAGTCTCCTGAGTAGCTGGGATTACAGGCGCCTGCCACCACACCCAGCTAATTTTTGCATTTTTAGTGCAGATGGGGTTTCACCATGTTGGTCAGGCTGGTCTCGAACTCCTGACCTCAGGTGATCTGCCCGCCTTGGCCTCCCAAGTGCTGGGACTACAGGCGTGAGCCACTGCGCCCAGCCTCTGGGCTTTCTTTGTGTCTGTTCTCAAATTCATTCTTGCTCCAAATATAAGAAAAAGGTGATATAGAATGTGTTGAAGACAAGAACCTACAATAGGTGGTCTTTCTCTTTTACTAAATATTAGGTCAAGATGAGTCACAAAATTTTTAAGTCTGAAAAGGATATTTTCCTCCTGGAATATTGTCTTATTTCATGTTATTTTAAGTTCCAGGATACATGTGCAGGATGTGCAGGCTTGTTACATAGGTAAACATGTGCCATGGTGGTTGCTGCACCTATCAACCCATCACCTAGGTATTAAGCCCAGCATACATTAGCTTTCTCCTGAAATATTGTTTTGAAGGGTTGGTGATTATGCATTATTGCATTATAAATCTTATATTTCTAGTCCCCCAATAAAAGAAAAAAAGAACTGACACAAGAGTGAATTTGGCTTAAATTTCATCAAAGAAGGACTAGCAGTTATGAACTGTTTGGGAGCTTTGCTTCCTTATTTGTTTGTTCTGTTTTGATCCCAGCCTAATAGTTTAGCAGAATATTTATTTAGCTAACTCTATTCATATATTGTTTCTTACTACATATAGGTTCATTATTACTTAGGGCAATTGTAATATCTCAATAGTTCTTCTCTCCTACATTGGAAGTTGCTGTGAGACAATCACCTTTTCTATTGATATTGATCAGCTAATGCTGCTTTATCTTCTCATCTGAACATACCTAAGTTTGTAAACTGAAACACCTTACAATTTTCATTAGCTGCTTTACGCCTTCATTTTCCTACTATGTTCACTTAGTAGTCATACATATTCTTTTGTTTCCTCTGCCACCCCTTCTGCCTGTACCTTATCTCAAAATGTTGGAATACTCATGACTCCCTTATAAGCCCTCTAAGGTTGCCTTGTTAATAGCCTGTTATCTCAAATGTATATCTCTAGCCCCCTGAGTTCCAGGCTACCCACTTAATAAGTCCACTTAGATGACTAAAAGATGTCTCAAACTTAACCAAGTCCAAACTGACTCTTGACTTCCCCACCCTTACCCTTGACCTATTCCCAGTCATCCCCATCCCAATAAAAACCAGTGCCATCCACCGAGGGTCTCAAACCAAATCCTAGAAGTAGGGAGCAGGTACTGAAGGAGAGAGCCTCTTTCCTGCATAATATCTTCAGGAGATACGATCATCTTATTCTTCCTTTCAGAGGAGAAAACAGCAGTCTTGATTTTGCTGATTCCCATAGGCTCCATTATTTTAGTTACAAATATTAAGCAAGGTAAAAATCAAGACATCAGAAAGTAGAGCTATCATTTAATTGAGTGAGTATTTGTTGAAATGGAGTTGGAAGGCGGTGGGTGTCATAGTAAAAGACAGAATAGGGAACCAAACTGCCATGTTCATATCCCAGCTTGGACGATGATCACTACTCAACACCTTAGTGCCTTAGTTTCCTCTCTAGTAAAATGGAGATTATATTAATAGCACCCACTTGGAAAGCTGTTGTGAGTTAAATGAGTTCACAGACTGAGCTCTTAGAGCAATGTTGAGCACATTATTAGTAATGAATGTTAGCTGTTGTGATCTATTATGAGGCAGGTACCATGAAAGATACATGTATAAAATAACGTAGTGTACTGAAGCAGACTGTCACACACACAAAGAAGACATGCAACACGGGGCAACACATGGAAACCACCCTAGTTTCTTTCCCATTGCCTCTCCATCGTTTGCGTCTTTCTCCTCTTTCATACAAACAAATCTTTGTAACCTGTCTTCCTATCACACACACACACACACAAAACCTCCCACTGGTTTCTTCCAGTCAGATAGATCTAAGTTTAAACCGGAAATGTAAGAAATTACTTGTCAGATTCATTTGTAAAATGTACTTAATATATTCCTTTCAAAGATTAAATGAGAAAATGTGTGCATAATTTCAGCATGTGCTACATACAGTAGGTGTTCAATAAATAGAAGCTTCCTATCCTATTTGTCTTTTATGTGCTGTGCAAATACTTTTCCCTAAGGACAGCTTATTACAGCTCCTTGAGCATGTTTGATCACTGACTATGGAGTAGAATCTAAATTCCTCAGTACTTCCACCTTATTTTCAATAATAATATTAATGACGTAAACTAAAAATAAAATTCTAAGCCCCTGACCGTCTGAATGGACTGGTCCTCTTGGCCAAGGGCATTCCAAGCTTAACCTGAAAAACTAGTTCAGGCCATCATGGGAGTGAGAGTGGGGAGGAGGTCAGACATGCCTCATTTTACCCTCCTTTTGGAATTCAGGAAAAGCTGACCAGCATTATCATCAACACAGACGTGAAGACTGATAGAACAGACTCTGTAAGTCTAATAAGAAACATTTACAATCTGTTTGCTCTGAAACCTGCTATGGTGGAGGCTAAGTGATAAAACCTTGGTCTTCACAACCCTTTTCTTAATCCAGACATTTCTTTCTATTGATTCTAAGTCTTTAGACAATAACTTAACTCTTTCAACCAATTGCCAATCAGAGAATGTTTGAATCTACCTATGACCTGGAAGCCCTTGCTTCAAGTCGTCGTGCCTTTCTGAACCAAACCAATGTACATCTTACATGTACTGACTGATGTCTCATGTCTCCCTAACATGTATAAAGCCAAATTGTAGGCCGACCTCCTCAGGCACATGTTCTCAGGACCTCCTGAGGGTTGGTCACAGGACATGGGTCACTCATATTTGGCTCAGAATAAATCTCTTCAAATATTTTACAGCATTTGATTCTTTTTGTTAACAATGGCTAATATTTATTGAGCACTTACTTTTTTCAGGCACTGGGCTAAGTGTATCACTCTTATGAACTCTTTAATCCTCATAACAGCTCTTTGAGATAGGTGCCTGTGATGTAATAAAAAATTGTTTGTAGTTTCTGCTACTATACTCTTACAATACACATCCACAGTGGATACCAGCTGGGTGCCCTCTAATTCAGTTCAATTCTAGTATTATTTGGAGATAGTGTTGGGCACATTGTGTCAGATCCCACAGGTTGAGGGCTCAATCCACAAGACTGTCCCCACTTCTGATGCCAATCACAAGCCCTAGGTTGTATTACTACCCGTGCTTCTGACCAACTGCTATAAATCGGGGTTCCCACAACTCCCTCTTTGGGTTTGATTAACTTGCTAGAGGGGCTCATAGAACTCAGGAAAACACTTATGCTTACCAGTTCATTATAAACAACATTAAAAGGGTACAGATGAAGAAGATAAGTAGGGTGAGGCATAGAAGAAAGAGCATGGAGCTTCTATGCCCTCCCTGGGATGTCACCCTCCAGGAAACTCTACATATTCAGCTATCCAAAAGTTCATCTGAACCCTGTTCTTTCGGGTTTCACGAAAGCTTCATTACATGGGCATGATTGATTAGATAGCTGACCATTGGTGATCAACTTCAGCTACCCTCAGTGCTTCTCCACCCCCAAAGTTGAGAGTGGGATGAGTGTGTGATTGGGAAGTCCCAACCCTCTAATCAGGCTTCAGTCTTTCTGCTGACCTGCCCCCATCCAGAAGCTAACCAACTAGGGGCTTCCAACCATCAGTCAATCATTAGCATACAAAAAAACACTTATCACTTTAAATATTCTAAGGATTTTAGGAGTTGTATGCCAGAAGACTGGGATGAGGACCAAGCATATAATTTTTAATATCACAAAAATATACTGTAGATTTGGTCTTTGCACAGAATTCCTAACACCCTTGGAATTTCCTGAACTAAAGGAGTGTCTTTTGTTATTTATAGTGAGCTCTTCTCAACTATATCTGAGTTTATGTTAAAAAGGTGACTTAAGGTGGCCCCTCAGATGTGTCAAGGGAGCAGCTGGCCCGGCCAGAGTAACCCTGCAGAATTAGATGGTTGGAACTTTCAGCTCCAAACCCTGACCTCCTGGGAGAGGAATGGGCCTGGAGATTGAGTTCAATCAGCAGTGGCCAATGACATACTCAATCATACCTATGTAGTGCAGCCTTGATAAAAACTCCTGAAACACTCTTCTCTCTCATCCCTATGTTCTCATGATACGTTAAGATCAAACACCAATGCCAGCTTCTACACAAATTCTACCCCATTCTGTGCTACAGCCAAGTAATGTACCCATTTACCTGCCACGACAGACCCACAGCTTCACTCACAATTTCACTGCTGTATTTGCAATAAGGCTACTCTGTGTGTGAAGAGTAGGCTGCTCCCAGTGTGACAGACCAAGGCAGGCTCAATAATGGGAGGCTCAAGTCAACTCTGACACTGACTTTGGCACAGGAAATCTTGATAGCCTTACCACATGTTCCTTGGGCTGCAGACACTTCCACCTAACCCCCTCCTCTTTCCTTCACTCAGGGTCAGGCTTGATGGTGGCTCTATGGCTGCCCCAGGCTTTCTCAGCTTCCTCCCTGGTTTGGATCTGTGTCTCCACCTAAATTTCATGTCAAATTATAATGTCACATGTTGGAGGTGGGGCCCGGTGCAAGGTGATTGGATCATGGGGGTGGATCCTTCATGAATGGTTTAGCACCATCCCTTGGTGCTGTCTCATGACAGAGTTGTCATGAGATCTGGTTGTTTAAAAGTGTGTGGCCCCTCCCCCAGCTTTGATCTTGCTCCTGCCGTGTAAGATGCCCACTCCTGCTTTGCCTTCTTTCATGAGAAAAAGTACCCTGAGGCCTCCCCAGAAGCAGATGCCACCATGCTTCCTGCACAGCCTGCAGAACTGTGAGCCAATTAGACCTCTCTTCTTTACAAATTATCCAGTCTCAGGTATTTCTTTATAGCAGTGCAAAAATGGACAAATACAGAAAATTGGTACTGGGAGTGGGGCATTGTTATAAAGAGACCTGAAAATGTAGAAGCAACTTTCAAACTGGGTAACAGGTAAAGGCTGAAAATATTTGAAAGGCTCAGAAGACAGGAAGATGAGGGGAAGTTAGGAGCTTCCTAGAGTCTTGTGGAATAGTTTTGACCAAAATGCTGATAGTGATATGGACAGCAAAGTCCAGGATGAGGACATCTCAAATGGAAATCAGGAACTTATTGGGAAATGGAGCAAAGGTCACTTTTGTTATGCTTTAGCAAAGAATTTAGAAGCATTATGCCCCTGCCCTAAGGATCTGTGGAACTCTGAACTTGAGAGTGATGATTTAGGGTATTTGGTGGAAGAAATTTCTAAGCAGCAGGCATTCAAGATGTGGCCTGGCTACTTCTAACAGCCTATGCTTACATATGTGAGCAACAACACGACCTGAAATGGGAATTTACATTTAAAAGAGAGTAAAAGTTTGGAAAATTGCAGCCTGTCCATGTGGCAGAAAAGAAAATCTCATTTTCAAGACAGGAATTTAGACAATCTCATTTTCAAGACAGCTACAGAAATTTACCTAAATAAAGAGGAGCCAAGTGCTAATATCCATGTATTAGTCTGGTTCCACACTGCTGATAAAGACATACCTGAGACTGGGCAATTTATAAAAGAAAGAGGTTTATTGGACTTATGATCCCACGTGGCTGAGGAGGCCTCACAATCATGGTGGGAGGTGAAAGGCACATCTCACATGGCAACAGACAAGAGAAGAGCTTGTGCAGGAAAACTCCTATTTTTTAAAACCATCATATTTAGTAAGACTTATTCGCTATCAGGAGAACAGCATTGGAAAGACCTGCCCCATGATTCAATTATCTCCCACCAGGTCTCTCCCACAACACATGGGAAGTATGGGAGCTACAAGATGAGATTTGGGTAGGGACACAGAACCAAACCATATCATTCTACCCCAGCCCTTCCCAAATATCATGTCTTCATATTTCAAAACCAGTCATGCCTTCTCAACCATCCCCCAAAGTCTTAACTCATTTCAGCATTAACTCAAAAGTCCAGAGTCCAAAGTCTCATGTGAGACAATGCAAGTCCCTTCCACCTATGAGCCTGTAAAATCAAAAGCAAGTTGGTCACTTCCTAGGTACAACAGAGGTACAGTCATTGGATAAATACAGCTGTTTCAAATGGGATAAACTGACCAAACAAAGGGGCTACAGGCCCCATGCAAGTCCAAAATCCAGGGGGGTAGTCAAATCTTTAAGCTCCAAAATGATCTCCTTTCACTGCATCTCTCACATCCAGATCATGCTGATGCAAGAGGTGGGTTCCTGTGGTATTGGGCAGCTCCACCCCTGTGGCCTTGCAGGGTTCAGCCTCCCTCCTGGCTGCTTTCAAGGGCTGGCATTGAGTGTCTGCAGCTTTTCCAGGAGCACAGTGCAAGTTGTCAGTGGATCTACCATTCTGGGGTCTGGAGGATGGTGGCTCTCTTCTCACAGCTCCAGTAGGTGGTGCCCCAGTAGGGACTCTGTGTGGGGGATCCGGCCCCACATTTCCCTTCTGCACTGCCCCGCCCCTGCAACAAACTTCTGCCTGGACATCCAGGCATTTCCATACATTCTCTGAAATCTAGGTGGAGGTTACCAAGTCTTAATTCTTGACTTCTGTGCACTTGCAAGGCTCAACACCACATGGATGCTGCCAAGGCTTGGGGCTTGCACCCTCTGAAGCCATGACCCCAGCTCTACATTGTCCCCTTAGCCATGGCTAGAGCAGTTGGGACCCAAGGTACCAAGTCCCTAGGCTGCACACAGAACAAGAATCCTGGGTCCAGCCCACGAAACTGTTTTCTCCTAGGCCTTCAGGCCTGTGATGGGAGGGGCCACCATGAAGACTTCTGACATGCCCTAGAGACATCTTCCCCATTGTCTTGGGAGTAACATTTGGCTCCTCGTTACTTATGCAAATTTCTGCAGCTGGCTTGAATTTCTCCTCAGAATATGGGATTTTTGTTTCTATCATATTGTCCAGCTACAAATGTTCTGAACTTTTATGCTCTGCTTCTCTTATAAAACTGAATGCCTTTAACAGCACCCAAGACACATCTTAAATGCTCTGCTGCTTAGAAATTTCTTCTGACAGATACCCTAAATCATCTCCCTCAAGTTCAAAGTTTCACAGGTCTCTAGGGCAGCAGCAAAATCCTTCCAGTCTCTTTGCTAAAGCATAGCAAGAGTCACCTTTGCTTCAGTTCCCAACAAGTTCCTCATCTCCATCTGAAACCACCTCAGCCTGGACCTTATTGTTCATAGCAGCATCAGCATTTTTGTCAAAGCCATTCAACAAGTATCTAGGAAGTACCAAACTTTCCCACATTTTCCTGTCTTCTTCTGAGCCCTCCAAACAGTTCCAACCTCTGCCTATTAACCAGCTCCAAAGTTGCTTTCACATTTTTGGGTATCTTTCAGCAATGCCCCACTTCACTGGTACCACTTTACTGTATTAGTCTGTTTTCATGCTGCTGATAAAGTCATACTCAACACTGGGCAATTTACAAAAGAAAGGTGGACTTACAGTTCCACCTGGCTGGGGAGGCCACACAGTCATGGCAGAAGGTGAAAACCATGTCTCACATGTCAGCAGACAAGAGAAGAGCTTGTGCAGGGAAACTCCCGTTTTTTAAAACCATCAGATTTTGTGAGACTTATTCACTATCACAAGAACAGCACAGGAAAAACCCACCCCCATGATTCAGTTATGTCCCACCGGGTCCCTCCTACAACACATGGGAATTATTGGAGCTACAAGATGAGATTTGGATGGGGACACAGAGCCAAACCATATCAATCTAAGACAATGGGGAAAAGACCTTGAAGGCATTTCAAAGACCTTCACGGCAGCCCCTCCCATCACAGGCCCAGAGTCGTAGGAGGGAAGAATGGTGTTGTGGGCCAGGCCCAGGGCCCTGCCACCCTACACAGCCTCAGGATATGCTCCCTTCATCCCAGCCACTCCAGCTCTAGCCTTGGCTCAAAGGGGCCCAGATGCAGCACTGGCCACTCCTTCAGAGGATACAAACTGTAAGCTTTGGCAGCTTCCACATGATGTGAAGCCTGTGGTTATGCAGAGTGCAAAAGCTGAGGCTTGGGAACCTCCACTTAGATTTCAGAGGGTGTATGGAAAAGCCTGAATGTCCAGGCAGAAGCCTGCTGCAGAGGTGGAGCACTCATGGAGAACCTCTACTAGGGCAATGTGAAGGGAAAATGTGGGGTTGAAGCCCCCACACAAAGTCTCCATTGAGGCACTGATAGTGGAGCTGTGAGAAGAGGGCCACTGTCTTCCAGACCCTGGAATGGTAGATCCACTGACAGCTTGCACCCTATGCCTGGAAAAGCCATAGGGATTCAACACCAGCCTGTGAGAGCAACCATGGGGGCTGAACCCTGGAAACCCACAGAGCCAGAGCTGCTTAAGGCTTTGGGAGCCCACCTCTTTCATCAGCGTACCCTGGATGTGAGACATGAAGTCAAAGGAAATTATTTTGGAGCTTTAAGACTTAATGACTGTCCTGTTGGCATTCGGAATTGCATGGGGCCTGTAGCCCCTTTTCTGGGGGCCAGTTTCTCTCTTTTGTAATGGGAATATTTACCCAGTTCTTGTACCCCCATTGTATCTTGGAAGTAAATAACTTGTTTTTTTATTTTACAGACTCATAGGTGGAAGGAGCTTGTCCTGTCTTAGATGAGATTTTGGACTTTTGAATTAATCCTGGAATCAGTTAAGACTTTGGAGAACTATTGAGAAGGGAGGATTGTATTTTGCAATGTGAGAAGGACATGAGATCTGGGTGGAGTGGGATGATATGGTTTGGATCTGTGTCCTCACCTAAATCTCTTGTCAAATTGTAATCCCCAGTGTTGAAGACAGGGACCATTGAGAGGTGACTGGTTCATGGGGGCAGATCCTTCATAAATGGTTTAGCACCATGCCTTTGGTACTGTCTTGTGATAGAGTTCTCATGAGATCTGGTTGTTTAAAAGTGTATGGCACCTGCCCCAACCCCCCGGCTTTTGGTCCTTCTCCTGCCATGTAAGACACCTGCTCAGGCTTTGCCTTCTGCCATGAGTAAAAGCTCCCTTAGGCCTCCCCAGAAGCAGATGCCATCCTACTTCTTGTACAGCTTACAGAACCATGAACCAATTAAACCTCTTTTCTTTATAAATTACCCAGTCTCAGGTATGTTTTATAGCAGAATGAAAACGAACTAATACACCCCCCATTTCTCTGCAGCTATACCTCCTGATCAAATCCCTGCACATTTAGTCCTGTTTTGGAGTCTGCTTCTTGAAGGACCCATACTAACACACTCCTCTGAGTTGAAATAATGTTTTCCCTCTCCTGAGCCCCCAGAGTGCCTCTTCAGCACCTCTCTCATGAGACATAACAGTCTACCTTAAGCTGCCATTACTGTCTTATTTCGTCCACTGGACAGGAAGCTTCTCTCAAGGCTCTAAGTCTGAATCATTTTTTTATTCTTCTCTACATCTGGCAGATGTCAATAAATGTTTGTTGACTAAATAGGTAGGTAAATAAAGATGTGAGACGAGGCAACAAAGTGAGGCAAGGAAACATTCCTCAAAGTGTGCTTACTGGATATTAATGGGTGTTATTTGAAGAAAAACAAAAAGCAGAATCCCATAGTCAAATAAGTTTTGGAATGAATGAACTAAACAAAAATTAACAGGTGTCTACTGTAAGAATTCTCTGGGCATTTAAGGTGCTACTTCTGTTTTGTGACACTCCAGGAGGCACAGTCCTTGTGTGATCGTAGGCTTGGTGTTCTCTGGAACCCAGTTTGGGTTCACATAATTAGGAAGGACAGATAAAGCTTCCAGAGGCATGGTGCTTAAGTCTCAAAGAATTGTAAGGATTTCAGTAGGCCAAGATCTAAGAAAGAAACAGAAGGACTTTCCAGGCAACATTTCTTACACTACAGAGGCAGGAAGGCACAAGGCACATTCAGGGAAGAGCAAGCAGACTGTTTATCTACCAGGTTCCTATAGGAGACAGAAGGGTAGCAAGGCCAAGAACAAAGGTCATGAAGGACCTGTATTCAGACTATGGTATTGGCACTTTATCATGTGTTATGAAGGTTTCTGTACCAGGAAATGATGGAATAAATGGTGACAAAGGGAATCACTAGTTTTAATTAGTAAGGCATATTGCATGTGTAATGACTTGGCAAGAAAAATTCCATATGTTGCGAGAACAAATGAAGCAATCTCAAGTTTTATATCCAGGGCTATTTGTTTGTCACGTTACTAAATCCATAGTCATAATAAGGCTTCTGTTATGCTTAATGTTCTAGTTTGCAATAAGCATCGTGAAAAGAATCTATTAAAACCCTACGAGGATGAACAAATTCTTTTTTTCTTTTTTCTTTTTTTTTTTTTTTTTTTTTGACTTGGAGTCTCACTCTGTCACCCAGGCTGGAGTGCAGTGGCGTGATCTTGGCTCACTACAACCTCCTGGGTTCAAGCGATTTTCCTGCCTCAGCCTCTTGAGTAGCTGGGATTACAGGCACCCACCACCACGCCTGGCTAATTTTTGTATTTTTAGTAGAGACGGCTTTTCACCATGTTGGCCAGGTTGATCTTGAACTCCTGACCTCAGGTAATCCACCACCTCGGCCTCCCAAAGTTCTGAGATTACAAGTGTGAGCCACCGTGCCTGGCCGAGGATGAACAAAATCTTTTGCATCAATTTCTAAGGAACAGACATGGTAAATCATATCCCCTCAAATTCCTGTTTCTTTTGCGACTCAAATTTGTAAGTTACACTCACATCTTTGGTACACTTGTACACTATACAGCTACAGTTTATATACTTTAAGCAATCCTTAATTTTGTTAACTTCAAGAGCTATTTAGTGCTTGTGGGTATTATCTTGACACCAAAATGCTGATATATAGCACAATGCAGACTCAAGTCCAATGCATGCCCATCGCTTCCTCAGTAGATCAAAGTGCTGCAGCAGCATGCATTGCTGCTGAGTTTGTGCTTTGAAGCAAATCTGATGTTTGCAGATTCTCCCTTGGATTATATGATCTGAAGGGATTAATTTAAATTTAAATTTTTTTAATTTTGCACTTCAACATTTTGGGCTTAAACTATTCAAATCAACGTAGGAATAAGTTCAAATTGTTCCAAAGCCAACTAGTTCTATCTGTCCATCTCTGCACTGGGGTTTGAGACCCGTGGGTGCTTACTAACCCTTTTGGGTTGGAGTTAGCTCAAGCAGTTACCTCCTCAGGCTGGACTTTCTATCTGTCCAAAGCCAACTGATGTGGTTTGAATATTTGTCCCCTCCAAATCCCATATTGAAATTTGTCTCCAGTGTCGGAGGTGGAGTCAAGTGAGAGGTATTTGGGTGACGAGGATGGGTCTCTCATGAACGGCTTGGTGCCATCCCCATGGTAATGAGTGAATTCTTGCTTTATTAGTTCATGTGAGAGTTGGTTGTTTAAAAGAGCTTGGTGCCCACCCCTTGCCATGTGACATGCTGCCTCCCTTTGCCTTGTGCCAAGAGTAAAAGCTTCCTGAGGACTCACCTGAAGCCAAGCAGATGGCAGCACCATACTTCTTGTACATCCTGCAGAACCATGAGGCATATAAACCTTTTTTCTTTATAAATTACCCATTCTCAAGTATGGTGTATTGGTCCATTTTCGTGCTGCTGATACAGACCTACCCAAAGTTGGGCAATTTGTAAAAGAAAGAGGTTGAATCAACTTACAGTTCCATGTGGCTAGGGTGGCCTCACAATCACAAAAGAAGATGAAAGGCACGTCTCACATGGTGGCAGAAAAGAGAAGAAAACTTGTGCAGGTTATAAAACCATCAGATCTCGTGAGAATTATTCACTATCACGAGAGCAGTATAGGAAAGACCTGCCCCCATGATTCAATTACCTCTTACTAGGTCTATCCCACAACATGTTGGAATTCAAGATGAGATTTGGGTGGGGACACAGCCAAACCATATCATACGGGTACTTTATAGCAACACAAAATGGACTAATACACCGACATTTGTTATGGCACTTGTAGTGAGTTAGAGAGGAGTGTTTCCTGAAAGTGTCTTCAATGACTAAAATATGTCTTTGCAACTGTTCTTAGAATGCAAACAAGATTTACATCTTGCAATTTGACATTTTGCTTTTCCAATGGTAATACTGATCTCTTTTCGTTTATAACCTAAGACTTTTCCCGAACCATTTTCTATCTAAACATACAACCAACTCCACTGTGTCAGACTAATGTCAAAAAGAAACCCATGGCCACAGGAATCCCTGAATGTTTTTTTTGTTTTTTTTTTTTTCCACTTTCTCTTCACTCAGTCACACTGGCTCCCTAACCCCAGGAGTTTTGTTCATTCTTTTTCCTCTATATAAAATGTTGTTTCTTCTCCTCCTCACCAGGTCAACTCCCATCACTTACTCAGAGAAACCTTCCCTGTCACAAGGGAGTCAGTGCTTCTTTTATCATCTCTCCTAGCATTTACTTTTAGAATGCATAACAGTTGTAAATTTTGTGCTTGCGTGCTTAATAGTAGCCTGATTCCTTCTGGACCCAAATCTCCCAAGATAATGAATCTGGTTGTCTTTACCATCGTATAGTATATGAAATTATATTTAATATATATACTTAAATCCCTTTAATAGGATTCCCAAGAAGTTGTCTACTTTAGAAATTTCCCAAAGAAAACTGAAAAGAGAACAAGCACTGCCGAATAAATGGAGAAGTTTTGCTGATGTTTAAAGAACATTGGGCTGGGCGCAGTGGCTCATACCTGTAATCCCAGCACTTTGGGAGGCCGAAGTGGGTGGAACACTTGAGGTCAGGAGTTCAAGACCAGCCTGGCCATCATGGCGAAACCCTATCTCTACTAAAAATACAAAAATTGGACAGTTGTGGTGGTGGGCCCCTATAATCCCAGATACTTGGGAGGCTGAGGCAGTAGAATCACTTGAACCCAGGAGGCAGAGGTTGCAGTGAGCCCAGATCACACTGCAGCACTCCAGCCTGGGCAACAGAACAAGACCTTGTCTCAAAAAATAAATAAATAAATAAATAAATATGAATAAAATAAAGAACACTGGATATGTTTTGGCTAGTGGAAATATATTCTGAGACAAATTTGTCTAATTAAGTGGATAAACCGCTGGCACATCTGCACAAGAAAATCAAAGATGATGCAAATCAAATAAATGCTGAATTAGAAGGTGGAATAACTATGACACAATGGAGATATAGCAATGATACAAATATTAAGAGATTAAGTGATGTGGAAAATCTATAAAAAATGAATAAATTTCTGGAGAAAATATATAATGCAAGAAAATGGCACAGGAAGATAGAGAAATATTAAATAGAACAATAATTATTAGGGGAATTAAATTAAAGTTTCCAAAAGTACCCAGACCCAAAGTGTCTTATTGGGTGCATCCTACCAAACTCTGAAAACAAGAGTACAAGAAAATTCATAGTTCTTTCTACTTATGAACCCTAAGCAAAACATTAGCTAAACAGTAACAGTGGTTATTGGTGATATTGCTACGTCATAAAGAAGGGCTTATCCTGGAAATTCAAGCATAATTTAACATCATCAAAGCAGTCATATTAACTTCTTGGTAAAGGACTGAAGGGGAAAACAATCATGTGATTATAGTAATGCATGCAGAAAAGTACTAGATAATATTCAACATCTATTGGTGATTTTTATTTTCTAAAAATCTCAAAACTAGAAATATAAAGAGTATTTTTGTAGAGTGATAAAAACTGTATCCCAAAAAATCAACATACGTCATCAACAAAAATATCACATTTAATAGGAAAACCCAAATATTTTCTTAATGATTGGAAATGACTGCGATTGCCATTACTACTTAATATAAACCTGGAAATACTGGCAATCACTATGAGACAAGAAAAGAAAATAAGAACTAGAAGAATTTTTTAAAAATAGATAAAACTGTCCTTATTTACAGATTTGATAATCTACATAGAAAAATCAATAGAGAACTTTCAGTTTTCAGCTCCACATGTAAGGAGCTTAGAAGTCACCACTTCATCCTAACAACAAGTAAAAAGCTGAACAAGGTGAAAAATCAATAACCCTTATAGATTATTATTAATAACTCATGAGGGCAAATCACTTCCGCCAAAATTGGAGAGACATGTGTACAGATATAGAGAATCACAACGTACCAGACCAGAAACCTCCATGGGAACCAGTGTCACAGTAGGAACACCTGAACTGCAATTGATGAATTGCTGGAGGCTCAGTGTGGGCAAGTCAGAGAGTTGAACACTCCAGGGGATCTGGTCATGGAAGGACCCTCACACTTTTGTGAGTTTTGCTTCCAGGAGAGCTTCACCAGGTTCTCATGGTGAATATCAGAGAAAGATCCCCTTGTACTTCCAGTAGGGGAAGGGGCAAAGGAACCATTTTGAAATTTAACAGAACCTTCTTTTCTTAACAAGGTCTGCCCTCTGGAGAAAGTAGTTAACCACACTCTAACCTGCTGGGATTTTATCAGAGCATGAGTAATCTAGGGGAAGGGAAATACCCAATCTCAGCCTACTCTATCCATCCTAAGTAGATGAGAAAAGAACCAAGAAACATTTGTGAATTTCAAAGTCCATTGACATAGGCTCACTAAAAGACAGGCCAAGTCACAGGACTATGAAATACTTCTCCCCTCTGCCATCATATTACGAGGCCTATTTACAGCACTTCTTTTTCATCCAGTACATTATAATTCAGCTATCAAGAAAAATCACAAGGCATAATAAAAAGTAAAAACATAGCTTAGCTCGGTGTGGTGGCTCATGTTTGTAATCCCAGCACTTGGGGAAGCTGAGGCCGGTGGATCATCTGAGGCCAGGAGTTCAAGACCGGCCTGACCAACATGGTGAAACCCTGTCTCTACCAAAAATACAAAAATTAGCCATGCATGGTGACACACTTGTAGTCCCATCTACTCAGGAGGCTGAGGCAGGAGAATCACTTGAACCCAGGAGGCAGAGGTTGCAGTGAGCCGAAATTATACCATAGCACTCCAGCCTGGGTGATACAGCAAGACTCTGTCTCAAAAAACAAACACAACAAACAAACAAACAAAAAACATAGCTTGAAGAGACAGAGCAAGAGTCAGAACCAAACATGGCAGACACAGATGTTGAAATTATCTGATCAGGAATTCAAAACAACTATGATTAATATGCTAAAAGCTTTAATGAATAAGGTAGACGACATGCAAGAAAATATGATTAATTAGGCAGAGAGATCAAAATCCTAAGAAAAAACTACAAAGAAGTGCTAGAGATCAAAACTACTGTAACAAATATGAAGAATGCATTTGATGGGCTTATTTGTGGACTAGACATGGCTGAGAAAAAAAAAATCTCTGTTCATAAGGATATCTCAATAGAAACCCCCAAAACTGAAAAGTAAAGAGATAAAGACAAAAACAGAAAAGAATATCCAAGAACTGTGGGGTAACTACAAAAGGAGAAATATACGCATAATGGAAATATTAGAAAAACAAGAAAGAAAGGAATCGAATAAATACTTCCAACAATAATGACAAAGAATTCCCCCAAATTAATGTCATACACCAAACTACATATTCAGGAAGCTCAGAGAACACCAAGCAGAATAAATATTTTTAAAAACCCTAGACGTAGGTATATCCTCTTCAAACTACAGAAAATTAAGATTAAAGTCCTAAAACAAGCCAGCAAGGAAAAACACCATACTTCCAGAAGAGTAAAAATAAGAATTATATCCAACTCCTCAGGAGCCATGCAAATAAAAGGAGAGTAGAATGAAATATTTTAAATGTTGAAAGAAAAAAAAAACACCAAAGTAGAATTCTGTGCCTCATAAAATTATTTTTCTAAGATGAAGGAGAAATACAGATTTTCTCAGACAAACGAAAATTGAGAGAATTTGTTGCCAGTAGACTTGCCTAGCAAGAAATGTTAAAAGAAGTTTTTTAGAGAGAAGGAAAACAATATAGGCCAGAAATTGGATTGACATAAAGAAAGGAAGAACACTGAAGAAAGAATAAGTGAAGGCAAAATTTTAAAAAGTATTTTCCTACTCTTAATTGGTCTAACAGATGACAGTTGGCTCAAAATATTAATAGCAACAGAGCAAGATAGTGGAATAGGAGGTCCCAGGTTTCACTACCCTTCACAGCAAGTCTAACTAGCAACTATCCACAGATAAGAATATCTTGGTGAAAATTTCTAAACTTGGGAATAAGCCTGAGACACCTGCATGGATCACAGAACTAAATAAAAACTGCATTAGAAGGATAAAAGAAATGGTCTCACTTTGACTGCTTCACCCTTCTCCCTCCCTCAAGTTTGCACAGTGCCACACAGAGAGGATTTCCCAGGGCTTATGGTATATACAGTAGGAAAAGAGAACTAGAAGTGGACATTTGGCTTCCCTAGCATTCCAAGACACTTCTTAGGAATCTCATTTTGGTCTCACACCATGGAAAATATGGGGGGTAACAGCATGACTAGACAACCTGGGGTCAGCTAGAAACAAAGCAAGAAGGTTGAGCCACAAAAATCAGTTTGTAGATCTTGGTGGTAGGTCTGTGTTGCACCTGCTAATGGTGGTGCCCAGTCAGAGGTACTAGTTAACAGCATAGTCTACCTACAAAGCCAAGCTGGACATTCCCGAAGTGATGGGAAGTTCTACCTGACTTGAACCCCTAGATGGCCAGCCTCCAGGCCCAGCCTCAGATTCTTCCCCAAAGCCTGACCTAGTGAGAAAGATGCCTGCCACTGCATTTTGGCAATGAGTAGGGGCTAGGTCTGCCACACACGGGAGTTTAAACAGTCCTTAGTGGGGCCTCAAAGCCCACGGCAAGACCCCACACAAAGACATGACCACCGCAGCACATTTTGGTAAAAGGCAGGGGTGGGTGTAAACATGACCACCACAGCACATTTTGGTAAACTGCGGGGGCTAATTCTGCCACATCCAGAAGTTTAAACGCCTTGAGAAGAGCAACTCCAAGACACATAATTATCAGATTCACCAAAGTGGAAATGAAGGGAAAAATATTAAGAGCAGCCAGAGAGAAAGGTCAGGTTACCCAAAAAGGGAAGCCCACCAGACTAACAGCAGATCTCTCGGCAGAAACGCTACAAACCAGCAGAGAGTGGGGGCCAATATTCAACATTCTTAAAGAAACGAATTTTCAACACAGAATTTCATATGCAGCCAAACTAAGTTTCATAAGAAGGAGAAATAAAATCCTTTGTGGACAAGCAAACGCTGAGAGATTTTGTCACCACCAGGCCTGCCCTACAAGAGATCCTGAAGGAAGCACTAAGCATGGAAAGGAACAACTGGTACCAGCCACTGCAAAAACATGCCAAATTGTAAAGACCATCGATGCTAGGAAGAAACTGCATCAACTAACGAGCAAAATAACCAGCTAACATCATAATGACAGGATTAACTTCACACATAACAATATTAACCTCAAATGTAAATGGGCTAAATGCTCCAACTAAAAGACACAGACTGGCAAACTGGATAAAGAGTCAAGACCCATCAGTGTGCTGTATTCAGGAGACCTATCTCACATGCAGAGACACACATAGGCTCAAAAAACAGGGTTGGAGGAAAATCTACCAAGCAAATGGAAAACAAAAAAAGGCAGGGGTTGCAATCCTAGTCCCTGATAAAACAGACTTTAAATCAACAAAGATCAAAAGTGACAAGGAAGGTCATTACATAATGGTAAAAGGATCAATTCAACACGAACAGCTAACTATCCTAAATATATATGCTCCCAATACAGGAGCACCCAGATTCATAAAGCAAGTCCTTAGAGACCTACAAAGAGACTTAGACTCCCACACAATAATAATGGGAGACTTTAACACCCAACATTAGACAGATCAACAAGACAGAAAGTTAACAAGGATATCCAGGAATCGAACTCAGCTCTGCACCAAGCAGACCTACTAGACATCTACAGAACTCTCCACCCCAAATCAACAGAATATACATTCTTCTCAGCACCACATCGCACTTATTCCAAAATTGATCACATAGCTGGAAGCAAAGCACTCCTCAGCAAATGTAAAAGAACAGAAATTATAACAAACTGTCTCTCAGAGCACAGTGCAATCACACTAGAATTCAGGATTTAAAAACGCACTCAATACCTCACAACTACATGGAAACTGAACAACCTGCTCTTAAATGACTACTGAGTACATAACGAAATGAAGGCAGAAATAAAGATGTTCTTTGAAACCAATGAGAAAAAAGACACAACATACCAGAATCTCTGGGACACATTTAAAGCAGTGTGTAGAGGGAAATTTATAGCACTAAATGTCCACAAGAGAAAGCAGGAAAGATCTAAAATTGACACCCTAACATCACAATTAAAAGAAGTAGAGAAGCAAAAGCAAACACATTCAAAAGCTAGCAGAAGGCAAGAAATAACTAAGATCAGAGCAGAACTGAAGGAGATAGAGACACAAAACGCCCTTCAAAAAAATCAATGAATCCAGGAGCTGGTTTTTTGAAAAGATCAACAAAATTGATAAACCGCTACCAAGACTAATAAAGAAGAAAAGAGAGAAGAATCAGACGCAATAAAAAATGATAAAGGGGATGTCACCACCGATCCCAAAGGAATACAAGCTACCATCAGAGAATACTATAAACACCTCCACGCAAATAAACTAGAAAATCTAGAAGAAATGGATAAATTCCTAGACACATAAACTCTCCCAAGACTAAACCAGAAAGAAGTTGAATCCCTTAATAGACCAATAACAGGTTCTGAAATTGAGGCAATAATTAATAGCCTACCAACAAAAAAAAAGTCCAGGACCAGACAGATTCACAGCTGAATTCTGCCAGAGGTACAAGGAGGAGCTGATACCATTCATTCTGAAACTATTCCAATCAATAGAAAAAGAGGGAATCCTCCCTAACTCATTTTATGAGGCCAACATCATCCTGATACCAAAGCCTGGCAGAGATACACACACAAAAAAGAGAATTTTAGACAAATATCCCTGATGAACATTAATGCAAAAACCCTCAATAAAATACTGGAAAACCCAATCCAGCAGCACATCAAAAAGCTTATTCACCATGATCAAGTCAGCTTCATCCCTGGGATGCAAGGCTGGTTCTACATATGCAAATCAACAAACGTAATCCAGCATATAAACAACCAAAGACAAAAACCGCATGATTATCTCAATAGATGCAGAAAAGGCCTTTGGCAAAATTCAACAGCCCTTCATGCTAAAAACTCTCAATAAATTAGGTACTGATGGGACGTATCTCAAAATAATAAGAGCTATTTATGACAAATCCACAGCCAATATCATACTGAATGGGCAAAAACTGGAAGCATTCCCTTTGAAAACTGGCACAAGACAGGGATGCCCTCTCTCACCACTCCTATTCAACATAGTGTTGGAAGTTCTGGCCAGGGAAATCAGGCAGGAGAAAGAAACAAAGGGTATTCAATTAGGAAAAGAGGATGTCAAATTGTCCTTGTTTGCAGATGACATGATTGTATATCTAGAAAACCCCATTGTCTCAGCCCAAAATCTCCTTAAGCTGATAAATAACTTCAGCAAAGTCTCAGGATACAAAATCAATGTGCAAAAATCACAAGCATTCTTATACACAAATAACAGACAAACAGAGAGCCAAATCATGAGTGAACTCTCATTCACAATTGCTTCAAAGAGAATAAAACGCCTAGGAATCCTATGAACTCCTTTTTTTTTTAAGGCTGCATAGTATTCCATGGTGTATAGGTGCCACATTTTCTTTATGCAGACTGTCATTGATGGGCATTTAGATTGGTTCCAAGTCTTTGCTATTGTGAATAGTGCCACAATAAACATATGTGTGCGTGTATCTTTATAGTAGAATGATTTATAATCCTTTGGGTATATACCCAGTAATGGGATTGCTGGGCCAAATGGTATTTCCGGTTCTAGATCCTTGAGGAATCGCCACACTGTCTTCCACAATAGTTGAACTAATTTACACTCCCACCAACAGTATAAAAGCATTCCTAGTTCTGCACATCCACTCCAGCATCTGTTGTTTCCTGACTTTTTAATGATTGCCATTCTAACTGGCCTGAGATGGTATCTAATTGTCATTTTGATTTGCATTTCTCTAATGACCAGTGATGATGAGCTTCTTTTCCTATGTTTGTTGGCTGCATAAATGTCTTCTTTTGAGAAGTGTCTGTCCATATCCTTTGCCCACTTTTTGATTAGGTTGTTTGTTTTTTTCTTTTAAATTTGTTTAAGTTCCTTGTAGATTCTGAATATTAGCCCTTTTTCAGATGGATAGACTGCAAAAATTTTCTCCCATTCTGTAGGTTGCCTGTTCACTCTGATGGTAGTTTGTTTTGCTGAGCAGGAGCTCTTTAGTTTAAGTAGATTCCATTTGTCAATTTTGGCTTTTGTTGCCATTGCTTTTGGTGTCTTAGACATGAAGTCCTTGCCCATGCCTATGTCCTGAATGGTATTGCCTAGGTTTTCTTCTAGGGTTTTATGGTTTTAGGTTTTGTGTTTAAGACTTTAATCCGTCTTGAGTTAATTTTTGTGTAAGGTTTAAGGAAGGGGTCCAGTTTCAGTTTTCTGCATATGGCTAGCCAGTTTTCCCAACACTATTTATTAAATAGGGAATCCTTTCCCCATTGCTTGTTTTTGTCAAGTTTGTCAAAGATCAGATGGTTGTACATGTGTGGCATTATTTCTGAGGCCTCTGTTCTGGTCTATTGGTCTATATAGCTGGTTTAGTACCAGTACTATGCTGTTTTGCTTACTGTAGCCTTATAATATAGTTTGAAGTCAGGTAGCATGATGCCTCCAGCTGTGTTCTTTTTGCTTAGGATTGTCTTGGCTATATGGGGTCTTTTTTGGTTCCATGTGATATTTAATGTAGTTTGTTTCTAGTTCTATGAAGAAAGTCAATGGTAGCTTGATGGGGATAGTATTGAATCTCTAAATTACTTTGGGCAGTATGGCCATTTTCACTATATTGATTCTTCCTATCCATGAGCATGGAATGTTTTTCTATTTGTTTGTGTCCTCTCTTATTTCCTTGAGCAGTGGTTTTTAGTTCTCCTTGAAGAGGTCCTTCACATCCCTTGTAAGTTGGATTCATGGGTATTTTATTCTCTTTGTAGCACTTGTGAATGGGAGTTCACTCATGATTTGGCTGTCTATTATTGGTGTATAGAAAAGCTTGTGATTTTTGCACATTGATTTTGTATCCTGAGACTGCTGAAGTTATTTATCAGTTTAAGGAGATTTGGGGCTGAGACAATGGGGTTTTCTAAATATACAATCATGTCATCTGCAAACAGAGACAATTTGGCTTCCTCTCTTTGTATTTGAATATGATTGCCCTGGCTAGAACTTCCAATACTATGTTGAATAGGAGTGGTGAGAGAGGGCATCCTTGTTCTGTGCCTGTTTTCAAAGGAAATGCTTCCAGTTTTTGCCCATTCAGTATGATACTGGTTGTGGGTTTGTCATAAGTAGCTCTTATTATTTTGAGATATGTTCCATTAATACTTAGTTAATGGAGAGTTTTTAGCATGAAGGGGTGCTGAATTTTATCAAAGGCCTTTTCTGCATCTGTTGAGATGATGATGTGGTTTTTGTCATTGGTTCTGTTTATATGGTGGGTTATGTTTATTGACTTGCATATGTTGAACCAGCCTTGCATCCCAGGGATGAAGCTGACTTGATCGTGGTGGGTAAGCTTTTTGATCTGCTGCTGGATTTGGTTTGCCAGTATTTTATTGAGGATTTTTGCATCAATGTTCATCAGGGATATTGGCCTGAAATTTTCTTTTTTTGTTGTGTCTCTACCAAGTTTTGGTATTAGGATGATGCTGGTCTCATAAAATGAGTTAGGGAGGATTCCCTCTTTTTCTATTGTTTGGAATAGTTTCAGAAGGAATGGTACTAGCTACTCTTTGTACCTCTGGTAGAATTCAGCTGTGAATCTATCTGTTCCTGGGCTTTTTTTTTTTTATTTTTATTTTTTATTGGAAGGCTATTAATTACTGTCTCAATTTCAGAACTTGTTATTGGTCTATTCAGGGATTTAATTTCTTCCTGGTTTAGTCTTGGGAGGGTGTACGTGTCCAGGAATGTATCCATTTCTTCTAGATTTTCTAGTTTATTTGTATAGAGGTGTTTTTACTATTCTCTGATGGTAGCTTCTATTTCTGTGTGATCAGTGGTGATATCTGCTTTATCATTTTTTATTGTGTCTATTTGATTCTTCTCTCTTTTCTCCTTTGTTAGTCTTGCTAGTGGTCTATCAATTTTGTTGATCTTTTCAAAAAAAACCAGCTCCTGGATTCACTGATTTTTTTGAAGGGTTTTTCATGTCTCTGTCTCCTTCAGTTCTGCTCTGATCTTAGTTATTTCTTGTGTTCTGCTAGCTTTTGAATTTGTTTGCTCTTGCTTCTCTGTTTTTTTTCAATTGTGATGTTAGGGTGTCAATTTTAGATCTTCCCCACTTTCTTCTGTGGGCATTTAGTACTACTAATTTCCCTCTAAACTTTGCTTTAGTTATGTCCCAGAGATTCTGGTACATTGTGTCTTTGTTCTCATTGGCTTCAAAGAACTTATTTATTTCTACCTTAATTTTGTTATTTACCCAGTAGTCATTCACGAGCAGGTTGTTCAGTTTCCATGTAGTTGTGAGGTTTTGAGTGCATTTCTGAATCCTGAGTTCTAATTTAATTGCACCATGGTCTGAGAGACTGTTTGATATGATTTCTGTTCTTTTGCATTTGCTGAGGAGTGTTTTACTTCCAATTATGTGGTCGATTTTAGAATAAGTGTGATGTGGTGCTGAGAGGAATGTATATCAAAGAATGACTTGGGGTGGAGAGTTCTGTAGATGTCTATTAGGTCCACTTAGTCCAGAGCTGAGTTCAAGTCCTGAATATCCTTGTAAATTTTCTGTCTCACTGATTGGTCTAATATTGATAGTCGGGCATTAAAGTCTCCCACTATTATTGTGTGGGAGTCTAAGTCTCTTTGTAGGTCTCTAAGAACTTGCTTTATGAATCTGGGTGCTCCTGTATTGGTGGATATATATTTAGGATAGTTAGCTGTTCTTGTTGAATTGATCCCTTTACCATTATGTAATGCCTTTCTTTGTGTTTTTTGATCTTTGTTGGTTTAACGTCTGTTTCATCAGGTACTAGGCTTGCAACCCCCACTTCTTTTTTCTTTCCATTTGCTGGGTAAATATTTCTCCATCCCTTTATTTTGAGCCTACGTGTGTCTTTGCACATAAACTGGGTCTCCTGAATACAGCACACTGATGGGTCTTGACTCTATCCAATTTGCCAGTCTGTGTCTTTTAATTGGGACATTTAGCCCATTTACATTTAAGGCTAATATTGTTATGTGTGAATTTGATCCTGTCATTATGATGCTAGCTGGTCATTTTGCCCATTAGTTGATGCAGTTTCTTCATATTGTTAACAGTCTTTACAATTTGGTATGTTTTTGCAGTGGCTGGTACCAGTTGTTCCTTTCCACATTTAGTGCTTCCTTCAGGAGCTCTGTAAGGCAAGCCTGGTGGTGACAAAATCTCTCAGCATTTGCTTGTCTGTAAAGGATTTTTATTTCTCCTTCAGCTATGGAGCTTAGTTTGGCTGGATATGAAATTCTGTGTTGAAAATTCTTTTCCTAAAGAATTTTGAATATTGGCCCCCACTTTCTTCTGGCTTGTAGGGTTTCTGCAGAGAGATCCGCTGTTAGTCTGATGGGTTTCCCTTTTTGGGTAACCTGACCTTTCTCTCTGGCTGCCTTAACATTTTTTCCTTCGTTTCATGCTTGGTGAATCTGATAATTATGTGTCTTAGGGGTCGCTCTTCTTGAGGATTATCTTTGTGATGTTCTCTGTATTGCCTGAATTTGAATGTTGGCCTGTCTTGGTAGGCTGGGGAAGTTCTCCTGAATATAATCCTGAAGAGTGTTTTCCAACTTGGTTCCATTCTCCCCATCACTTTCAGGTACACCTATCAAACGTAGGTTTGGTCTTTTCACATAGTCCCATATTTCTTGGAGGCTTTGTTCATTCTTTTTCATTATTTTTTCTCTAATCTTGTCTTCACACTTTATTTCATTAAGTTGATCTTCAATTTTTGATATCCTTTCTTCCACTTGGTCTATTTGGCTGTTGATACTTGTGTATGTTTCACGAAGTTCTTGGGCTGTGTTTTATAGCTCCATCAGGTCATTTATGTTCTTCTCTAAACCAGTTATTCTAGTTAGCAATTCCTCTAACTTTTTTTCAAAGTTCTTAGTTTCCTTGTATTGGGTTAGAACATGCTCCTTTAGCTCAGAGGAGTTGGTTATTACCCACCTTCTGAAGCCTACTTCTGTCAATTCCTCAAACTCATTCTCTGTCCAGTTTTGGTCCCTTGCTGGCAAGGAGTTGTGATCCTTTGGAGAAGAGGCATTCTGGTTTTTGGAATTTTCAGCCTTTTTGCACTGGTTTTTCCTCATCTTCATGGATTTATTCACCTTTGGTCTTTGATGTTGGTGACCTTCAGATGGGGTTTTTGAGTGGATATCCTTTTTGTTGATGTCAATGCTATTCTTTTCTGATTGTTAGTTTTCCTTCTAACAGTCAGGCCCCTCTGCTACAGGTCTGCTGGAGTTTGCTGGGGGTCCACTCCAGACCCTGTTTGCATGGTTATCACCAGCGGAGGCTGCAGAACAGCAAAGATTGCTGAGTGTTTCTTCCTCTGGAAACTTCATCCCAGAGGGGCACCCACCAGATGCCAGCCGGAGCTCTCCTGTATGAGGTGTCTGTCGACCCCTGCAGGGAGGTGTCTCCCAGTCAGGAGGCACAGAAGTCAGGTACCATGTGAGGAGGTAGTCTGTCCCTTGGCAGAGCTTGAGCACTGTGCTGGGAGATCTGCTGCCCTTTTCAGATTTGAGGCCTATAGTATTCAAAAAACTTTTCAGTATCTGGTATGAGCATGCATGGCAGACCTTTAAATAACATTCATATACCTGTTTTCAGAGTCTGGGCAAAATAGTATGGACTTGTTCCTCCTTTCCATTCTCCCTGCCCTCAACTTACTTCAGAATCTCATCACATCCACCTGGGCTTGTCATAGCTTCCATATTTTAGTGCTGATCATAACATTCCCAGCTCAAACCATCATTTATCTTAATACAACCCTATTCAAGGCACTATGACTTCATGGTGTAGACATTCAATAAATAAATGTTGAAATGAAAGAATGTTAAAATTGAACAGAGGTCAATCCTCCCCCAAAATAGTAATAATGCATTTGATTATGTATGCTTATGTACATATCATGTCTGTATGCATGCCTATATATTAATAATGATAGCAATCATACAAGGGACAAACGGAGAAATTATGATTATTTTGTTAAAATAAGGCACTCACCCCAGCCATGAAGCAGTATAGTGTTCTTTGAAATTGGGCTTGAATTAGTTGTAAGTGTGCCTTGCAAACTCTAGTCAACCACTAAAAAAAAAATTTTTTAATGTGTAACTAATATGCCAAGAAAGAAAATAAAATAGAATCACATAAAATGCTCAATTATAACTACAAACAGCAGAAAAATAGTGAAAGACAAAAAGAGAAACAAAAAGCAAGGGAGACAAATAGAAAAGAGTAGCCAATATGATCGATAGTAATACAACTATATTAATAATCACTTTGAATGTCAATATTCTAAATTAGAAGACAAAGATTGTCTGAATGGACCCAAAAACAAGACCCAACACTATGTCATCTATAAGAAACACACTTTACATATAAAGGTACATATAAATTAATAGTAAATGGATGAAGAAAATATACCATGCTAATACTAATCAAAAGAAAGTAAAAGCAGACTTGGAAGCAAGGAAAGTTATCAGAGACAAGGGCATTACAAAATAATAAAGGGGGCTGGGTGAGGTGGCTCACGTCTGTAATCCCCGCACTTTGGGAGGCTGAGGCAGGTGAATCACGAGGTCAGGCATTCGAGACCAGCCTGGACGACATAGTGAAAACCCCATCACTACTAAAAATACAAAAAATTAGCTGGGTGTGGTGGCAGGTGCCTGTAATTCCAGCTACTTGGGAGGCTGAAGCAGGATAATCTCTTGAACCTGGGAGGCAGAGGTTGCAGTGAGCTGAGATCGTGCCACTGCACTCCAGCCCAGGCAACAGTGCAAGACTCCATCTCAAAATAATAATAATAATAATAATAATAATAATAATAATGTCAATTCTCTAAGAACAACTGGAGAATTGCCTAACGAGAGAGAGGCAAAATATATGAGGCAAAAACTGACAGGACTGCAAGAAGAAATAGATGAATCCACTATTATAGTTGGAGACTTTGTCCCTCTATCAGCAATGCACAGATCCAGTAGACAGAAGAATCAGTGAGGACATAGTTGAACCAAACAATATAATCAATTAATTGGACATAATTGACATGTGTAGATGGCTTCATCCAACAAAAGCAGAATACATATTTTTCTAAAGACACATGGAGAATTCACCATGATAGGCCATATTTGGGGCCATAAAACACACCTGAGCAATGGAAAAGAATAGAAATCATATAATGTCTGCTCTCAGGCCACAGTGGAATTAAATTAGAAATCAATATTAGAAAGATAACTGGAAATTCCAAAAATACATGGATATTAAATAACACACTTCTAAATAATGTATGGGTGGCTGGGCACAGTGGTTCATGCCTGTAATCTCAGCACTTTCGGAAGTCAAGGTGGGAGAATCGCATGAGCCCCAAAATTCGAGATTAGCCTGGGAAGATGGTAAGACACCATTACTACAAAAAAAAAAAAAATAGCCAGCCTGGTGGTATGTACCTGTAGTCCCAGGCTACTTTGGAGGCTGAGGTGGGAGGAGTGCTTGAGCCCAGGAGTTTAAGGCTAAAATGAGCTATGATCATGCCACCGCATTCCAGCCTGGGTGACACAGAGAAACCTTGTCTCTATTTTTTTTTAATGAAGTAAAATAAATCAATAAACAAATATCACATGGATCAAAGAATAAATCTCAAGAGAAATTTTAAAATATTATGAACTAAATAAAAATGAAAACATAACATCAAAATTTGTGAGATGCAGTGAAAACAGTACTTAGAGGAAAATTTATAGCATAGGGTTGAATGCATTTATTAGACAAGGAGGAAATATTTAAAATCAATCATTTAAGCTTCCACCTTAGGAAACCAAAAGGAGAAGAGTGAATTAAATATAATGTAAGCAGAAAAAATAAAATAAAACTTAGAGCAGAAATCCATGAAGTTGAAAACAGGAAATTAACAGAGAAAATCAGTAAAACTAAAACCTGGTTCTTTGAAACTGTCAATAAAACTTATAAGCCTCTAGACAAGCCAAGAGAAAAAGGAAAGAGGATATAAATTACTAATATCAGAAATGAAAAAGGAGATATCACTACAGCTCCCATGTACAAAAATGAATACTGAAAGAATATCATGAACAATATTTAATTACCTAGAGGAAAGGAATCTATTTCTTGAAAGACATAATGCACCAAAACTAACACTTGAAGTAACAGAAATTCTGAATAAACCTATATCTATTAAGGTAATTGAATTAATAATTAATAACATTCCAAAACAGAAAGCACCAGGCCCAGATGGCTTCACTGGTGAATTTTATCAAAATTTTCCAGAAGAAATTATACCGATTTTCTACAGTAACTTTCAGAAGACAGTAACAGAAGAAATATTTATTAATTCATCTTATGAGGTCAGCATTACCCTAAAACCCAAACCAGAAGAAGGCATTACAAGAAAAGAAAAATACAGATTAATATTTCTCATGAACATAGATGCAAAAATCCTCAACAAAATATTAGCAAACTGAACCCATGAATACATAAAAAAAATTATACACCACAACCAAGAGAGATTTAGCCCAGGTATGCAAGGCTGGTTTAACATTTGAAAATCTATTAACGTAATCCATCACTTCAAAAGGATAAAGAGGAAAAAATCCCATGATCATATCAGTAGATGCAGAAAAAGCATTTGCAAAACCAGTCACCCATTCATGATAAAAAACTATTAGTAAACTAGGAAGAGAAGAGAACTTCTTCAACTTGATAAAAAATATCTACAAAAAAATAAATCCTGCAGTTAATATAATACTGCTGGGAAGCCAGAAACTTTCCCACAAAGATCAGTGAAAAGACAAATATGTCCAGATGTCTCATCATACAACATGTTAAACATTGTACTGAAGTCCTAGCTAATACAATAAGTCAAGAAAAAGAAATAAAAGATAGACTGATTGGGAAAGAAGAAATAAAACTGTATGTGTTTGCAGATGGCATGATTGTTCATGTAGAAAATTTAAAAGAAATGACAATAAAACTCCTGAAACTACTAGGCAACGATAGCAAGGTTGCAGGATACAAAGCTAATATACAAAAGTCAATATTTTTAAAATATACCAACAAAAAAGATGCAGAATTTGAAATTAAAAACATAATACTAATTACATTAAGACTCCAAATTAAATACTTAAGTATAAATCTAACAAAATATGTACAAGATATTTATGAGGAAAACTATAAAACTGTAATGGAAGAAAACAAAAAAGAACTAAATAAACGGAGATATATTCCATATTCAAAGACAGGAAGATTCAATATTGTCAAGATGCCAGCTTTTCCCACCTTTATCTATAGAGTCAATACAATCTCAATCATAATCCCAGCAACTTATTTTGTAGATATTGACAAACTGATTCTAAAGTTTGTATGGAGAGGCAAAAACTCAGAATAGCCAACACAACATTGAAGGAGAAGAACACAGTTGGAGGACTGACTACTTGACTTAAAGACTTACTATAAAACCTACAGTGATCCAGACAGTGTGGTGAAAAGTAAACAAATAAAACAGTGGAACAGAATAGAGAGCCCAGAGATAGATAGACTCACATCAATGTATTCAACTGACCCTTGACAGAGAAGCAAAGTCAATACAGTGAAGCAAAGATAGTCTTTTCAACAAATAGTGTTGCAACAACTGGCCATCCATATGCAAAAATAAATAAATAGATGAATTTAGACACAGACCTTACATTCTCCATGAGTATTAACTCAAAATGGATCACTGACTTCAATGTAAAATGCAAAACTACAAAATCTAAAGAAGATAACATAGGAGAAGATCTAGATGGCATTGGGTTTGGCAATGGCTTTTTAGATACAACACCAAAGGCATAATTCATTTAAAAAGAATAAATACTCTGAATTTCATTAAAAATAGAAACTTCCTTACTGCAAGACACACTGTCAAAGGAATGAAAAGACAAGCTACAGACTGTGAGAAAATATTTGCCAAAGACACACCTGATAAAGGACTGTTACGCAAAATATATAAAGAACCCTTAAACCTCAACAATAAGAAAATAACCTGGTTTAAAAAATGAATGAACAACCTCAACAGACATCTCATCAAAGATATACGGATGGCAAGTAAATATATGAAAAGATGCGGCCGGGCGCGGTGGCTCAAGCCTGTAATCCCAGCACTTTGGGAGGCCGAGGCGGGCGGATCACAAGGTCAGGAGATCGAGACCACAGTGAAACCCCGTCTCTACTAAAAATACAAAAAATTAGCCGGGCGCGGTGGCGGGCGCCTGTAGTCCTAGCTACTCAGGAGGCTGAGGCAGGAGAATGGCGTGAACCCAGGAGGCGGAGCTTGCAGTGAGCCGAGATCGCGCCACTGCACTCCAGCCTGGGCAACAGCGTGAGACTCCGTCTCAAAAAAAAAAAAAAAAAGAAAAGATGCTCCACAGTATATGTCATTGGGAAAATGCAAATTAAAACAACAATAAGATGCCACTACTCACCTATTAGAAGGTACAAAATTCAGAACACTGACAACACCAAATATAAGCGAGGATGTGAAGCAAAAGGCATTCTCATTCATTGCTGGTGGGAATGCAAAATGTTACAGCCAATCTGGAAAACAGTTTGCAGTTTCTTACAAAATTAAACATACTCTTACCATGCAATACAGGAGTTGCACTCCTTGGTATTCCCTCAAAGGAGCTGACAACTTATGTCTATGAAAAACCTGCACACAATATAGTAACTTTTTTCATCACTTCCAAACCTTAAGGGCAACCAGGATGTCTTTCAGTGAGTGGATAAATACTTGGACCTATATAAGCAATGTAATATTATTCGGTGCAAAAAAAGAAAAGAGCAATCAAGAATGAAAAGACATAGAGGAACCTTAAAAACATATTACTAAGTAAAAGAAGCCAATCTGAAAAAGGCTACATACTACAGGATTTAAACTATATAACATTCTGGAAAAAAGCAAAACTGTGGAGACAGTAAAAAGATCAGTGGTTGCCAGGGGTCAGGGGAGGCAAATACTATAATAGTGGATACATGTCATCATACATTAGTTCTATGGGGTTCTACGGGATGTCTCTATACCTTCTTCTCAATTTTGCAGTAAACCTAAAACTACTGTTTAATTTTTAAATTTTCTGTAAACCTAAAACAACCAGCAGTGCCATTAGATGAATTACTATAACTAATAAGTGTATCAACATTGCAAGATAAAATATCAACTTACAAAAATTAATAGTGCCGTTCTATGAAAGCCAACCTTAACATATAATAGAAAACAAGATACCATTCACAATAGTTATAAGAACTACAATGTACATAGGAATTTATCTCATAAATAATATAAATAAAAATATTTAAATATTTTTAATTGATACAAAAGAAATTCCAAATAAATGGTGAGGTATACTACATTCATAGATGGATAACTTAACAGTGTAAGGTCAACTATTCCTTAATTAATCTTTACATTAAATGCAATGCCTAACAAAATTCCAGTTGGGATTGCTTTAGGGTTTCAAAGACTATGTAATGAAATGTCTATGAAAAACTATAAGTACATAAACAGGAAAGTTCATTTTGAAGAAGTGCAAAGGGTGGGGAAATCTATTCTATTAGATATTGACATAATTCCAAAGTATAGTATTTATGAATTCACCCACTTGCCAAAATTTATTTTAGCAGTCATTCCCATACATGCACAGAAGGAAAAACTTTGAGTTGCTCCACATGCCTGGTCCTAGCTGAAGCTGAACAAGGTGACACTCTGTCGGCTTTTTGCAGCTCTCAAACTGTAAAACAAGTATCATTTTTATAGTCTATTTAATGCTATGTTTTTCACATTTCTGTGCATTTTGCCAGTGATTTCTCTGTTTAAAATGGCCCCTATGTGTAGTACTGAAGTACCTGTCTAGTGTTCATAGGTAAGAAAGCAGTGATGTGCATTATGAAAAAAGTACATGTGTAAGCTTCATTCAGGCATGAGTTACAGTGCTGTTGGCTGTGAGCTCAATGTTAATGAGTCAATAACACAGCACATCCAGAGAAAGGAAGAGGAAATTCATCAATCTGTATATGAGACTGCTTTGGCAAGTACCAGAATAACATCTAGAGTACATGAGGAATTATGCAAAAGGTGGGAAAGCAGCTAACTGTGTGAATTCATGAGAGGATGACCAATCAGAAATTCACAGTGGACAGCATTGTTGTGAAGCTGAAAGCCAAATAAATTTACAGTCATGTTACCAAAAGTCAGGGAAATGTTAGACCGTTCTTGGCTGGTGTGGGATGCCTCACAAGTTTCGAAAGGCAAAACAGCATGAAAAATGTGAAAACTGCAGGCAAGGAAAGTTCTGCAGATCAGGAGACTATGGAAGAATTTTTTAAATACCTGTTAATTGTACAGAAAAAAGGTTATGTGGAAGACAAGCTTTTCAACACTGAAGAGATGGGCTTCTTTGACAAGGATGTTGGCAAACCTATAACACAAATGATGTCCAAAGCGCCTGGCTTTAAACAATTCAAAGACCATAAAATTAATTATCTTATGGAAATATGGAAATGTATATAGGCATACCTAATTTTATTGCATTTCACTTTACTGTGCTTTGCAAATATTGTATTTTTTTAATACAGTGAAGGTTTATGGCAACCCCATGTTAAGTGTATCTATGCCATTTTCCAACAGCATGTGCTCGCTTCATGTCTCTGTGCCATATTTTGGTATTTTTTGCAATATTTGGTAACTTTTGCAATATTTAAAATCCTTTCATTGTTATTAAGTCTGTTATGGTGATCTATGATCAGTGATCTTTGATGTTACTATTGTGCCACAAACTGTGTCCACATAAGACTGTGTTCCGACTGCCTCACTCATTGGTCGTTCCCCCATCTCTCTCCCTCATCTCAGGCCTCCATATTCCTTAAGACACAAAAATATTGAAATTAGGCCAATTAATAACCCTATAATGGCCTCTAAGTGTTCAAGTGAAAGGAAGAGTCACATCTCTCTCTTTAAATCAAAAGCTAGAAATGATTAATCTTAGTGAGGAAGGTATATGGAAAGTCCAGACAGGCCAAAACTAGACCTCTTGCACCAAACAGCCAAGGTGGGAGAACAAAGGAAAAGTTCTTGAAGGAAATTAGAAGTGCTATTCCAGTGCACACATGAATGATAAGACAACAGAATAGCTTTATTACTAAGAAAGTCTGAGTGATCTGAATAGCAGACCAAAGCATCCATGGTATTCCCTTAAATCAAAGCCTAATCCAGAGCTTCAATTCTTTGAAGGCTGAGGGAGGCAAGGAAGCTTCAGAAGAAGAGTTGGAAGCTAACAGAGATTGGTTCATGAGGTTTGAGGAAAAAAGCCATCTCCATAACATGAAAGTACAAGAAGTAGCAGCAAGTTCTGATGCCGAAGGTGCAACAAGTTATTCAGAAGATCTAGTTAAGAAAATTGCTGAAGGTGGCTACACTAAACAATAGGTTTTCCATGGAGATGAAAACAGCCTTCTATTGGAAGAAAATGCCATCAACAAGAAAAAGGAACAACATGAATAGAACCTAACTGAAAGAGGCCAGACCGAACAGCTAATGATTCTATCCATTCTAGAGAAGACAAAACTGTAGTGACAGATGACGGACAGACACAAACACACACAAACACACACACGCACACACATACACACTTCCCACAGGCTGCCCTTTTCTCTCTCCTTATTTCTCCCCACTTCTCTATTGCCCAGGCTTCCTCCAGGGAGTCCCCACCTCCAAGGGAATAGAGATGAGCTCATGAGGAGGGCTTGTACTGTATTCAGCCACCTCACAGATCAGTCAAGCTTTTGTGGGCTCACCCAAGACTAAATTTCCACCAAGCAAAGCATTGTTTGACAGGAACATGTTCTGATTAATTAAAAAAGAGAAAGAAAGAAATATTCAGACCACCTCCCTGGCCTTAAGTTGAGGAATGTGTTGGGTTCCCTCAGAACAACTTAAAGGGTTGCAAACTGGGCCAGTGGTGTAGACAGGGCCAGTAGAGGGCCTGGAGTTCATCTGAGCATCAGCAAGCCCAGGCAAATAACGCAGCTGGAGATATTAACTTTCCTTTCTGCTTTCCCACCACTGTGGTTTGAATGTGTGCCCAATGCTCATGCGTCAGAATCTTAATATCCAATGCAATGGCATTAGAAGGTACCTTTAATCACCTTTAAGAGATAATTAGCTCATGATGGCTTCCCATGATGTGTGGATTAATACTATTATCTTGGGATGAGTTAGTTATCTTGGGAGTGGGTTCCTGATAAGAAGGATGACTTGTTCTGTCTGTCTTATGTGCTCATCTCTGCCTTCTGCTTTTCCACCATGGGATAACCCTCACCAGATGCTGGCACCATGCTCTTGGACTTCCCAGCCTCCAGAACCACTAGTCAAATAAACTTATTTTCTTTATAAATTACCCAGCCTGTGGTATTCTGTTCCAACAGCAGAAAATGGACTAAGACACCCACTTGCTTCCCTCATGTATCCAGCACCCTGGCCCTTTCTCTACACTCACCATATGGAAGCTCTTCTTGGAAAGTCTCATGCAGACTGTTTTATACCAAGCTGCGAAACCTCATGAGAGAAGAAAACACTTCTCCTAGGACTTGATCTTTATTAGGGAAATAGACCTTAACCAAGCCAAAGCCTTTCATTTCACAATTGCAGGAATGTTGTTCAGTCACAGAGGAGCTTCTTGTGCATCTGAAATAATCAAATAGATACATGGTGGAGCATTTACTCCACCTATGCATAAGTCTCTGCCTGTCTTCTCCAGCCTGAGCTCCACAGACCTGGCCTTAGTCTCAATATCTTTCCTGGTACCAAAGACCATCCTGAAGGTATAAACACCAAGAGCACTCATGATGGTGGCCAGGGTCCAACGCATTAAAATGAGCTGAATGTCTTTATGAGTACACTATTTAAAAGAACCTCTCTGTCTGAATAACCCTGTGGAAACCTTCCAGCCTCTTCAGAAGGCATTAAGTTTTCTAGACCAGAGCATCTGGCTCCAAAAACACATCAACTTCTGCATGCGGACATACTGGCTTGAAATTTTCTTCCCTGGGGTTGTGTTTTAGCACTCTGCTAGAGAGCTGCAACAGGACTGTCACCATCATCATGTTGATCAGCAACTCAACACAGAGGTTGAGGAAGAAATGGTCTGAATGTCACTGCCCAATTTAAGTTGATTAGTGGTTCCCGAGGCCTTCAAGATTAAGCACAGACCCTCACATCATGACTAAGCCTCCTGTTGGCTACTTGCCAGCCTCCAGCAGGGGAGCCAACTGCAACCAACTGCTGCAGCCTCCAGTCAGCATGCCATGCCCTAAATGCCCTCATCGCTCGGCCTAAAATGCAACCTCCCTTCCTCCAAAACCACGACTCCCTTCTTTCCATTCTGGCCAAAGCCTCCTTATTCCTCAATCACTCTCACCCTCCAGGATGGCTGCTCCATCCTGTGCCCTCTTAGGGTACAACACACCCAAGCTGGGCCTCGTCACTGTGTCCTCCTCTGCACTGCCAGCTCTAAATAAACAGTGCCAGGAAGCAGTGTCACAAACCAGCGTCTTTCATCTCTGTCCTCAGATGAAAGGGCCTCCTCATCAAACAGGTCTTTAAAAATAGGTCAGACTCTCCCCTGCCTACAAAGACATATGTGCCACCTCCTGGAAGGCAGAGAGATGGCCAAGATGACGTGCTAGGGTTTAATTTAACCCATACGAAGCCACAGGGAGCAGGTCGTCTGTCATGACCTGGCTTGGAGGAACAAGGAGCCTTCCTCCAATCTTGGGTCTGTGAAGACCCAGAAGGGAGAATCCCAAGACACATCTTCTTCCCTCAGATTCTGCTTTAGCATCATGGCCCTGGGCACTTCATTGTGTTTGTAAAATGTTCAAGGGTGACATCCCCATCAGCTGGCCCCAGGACTTGTTTTTGTGAGAGGCTCTGTAAGAGCTCCAGTATCTGTGCCATCAGACACATGGCAAAAAAGTCTGCTGGGAATTTTTAAATAAAATTACACGGTGAGTCATCAGTCACAGCTTAGGCTTGTGGCAGGGGCTTCACTCATGCTGCAGTGGGTTTCCAGCTCATTATGGATGACCTGCAATGAAGGAAGACTTTAGAACATCTGTGTTTGGGTCAGCCCTGCCCAGAATCACCATGATGCAGAATCTAAACAAAGCCCTCAAGACTTTCCAGCCAGGATGGGGCTCAGGAGAATGAGCGTCTGCTGATAACACCCCTGTCCAAGCCACTGGAGCTTCAAGACTTACAGTGTCCCCAGCAGTCCCTTCCACTAGGATGGCCAAGGCTGGACTAAGGTTTGGTGCATGAAACTTAACTGACACCAGAGGTTGGGGTCAGTTCAAGGAGGAAAGAATGAGGAGCCATTGGGATTTGAAACATCAAGGAAGGCATGGAGTCCGCTGTGGCCTTCACAAAAACCACTTAACCTCTCAGATCTTAATGTCTTTGTCTGTGCTCTCAGTGGGAAGGATGACCATTTTTATGATGAAATGAGAAAACATATAGGAAAGCAACTATGTAGCATGGCAGAAACATGAACTACTTTCTGAGGTCCCTTCCAATCCCAAACCATATGTTTCTGTGAAATCCAGATGCAGAGGGGCCAGCTACTTGGTGACTTAGCAGAACGGATGTGGGCTAAGCACAGGCTGGGGCAGTATAGGGTAGGAAAGAGGTGGATGGGGACAAGTAGTCTTCCCAAGGACACAAGCACATGGGGCTGATGTGGTCACATGAGTTGCACACCATAGAGAAATTCAAGCACGTCGCAAAAATGACATGTGTGGTCCTTAGTATGTGAGACACCTCTTCTGGAAGCTGGGCTCCTTCACTCCTAAAATCTGAATCTATAATGGGCCTTTCTAGGGCAGCAAACAGCAGAAATCCCAGAGACCAACACACCCAGTGGGCCAGAGGTGCAGAGGACTGCCAGGTCACCAGGGCTTCATGAAAGTGCATCTAGGCTCATGGTGCACAAACATGTTGGACACTCGACTTTGTTCATCTCTCACAGCAAGATAATCACAAAGGGAACCTTCCAGAATCCCTGGCATGGGGGGAAGCAGCTGCATGGAGACCTGGAGGGCAGAGAAACTGAGAGAGAGAGGCACTGAGGAAGCCATGGCCATGGTCTGATGGTTGGGAAGAGTGGCACGGCCATCTATCACTCCAGTCAGGCAGTTCTTCTAGGGAGCTGACATGGTTTGGTTGTGTCCCCACCCAAATCTCAACTTGAACTGTAGCTCCCATAATACCCATGTGTTGTGGGAGGGACCCAGTGGGAAATAATTAAACATGGGGGTGATTCTTGTGGTAGTGAATAAGTCTCAGGAGTTCTGATGTTCTTATAAGGGGTTTCCCCTTTCTTTTGGCTCTCAATCTCTCCTGCCTGCTGCCATGTAAGACGTCCCTTTGCTCTTCCTTCATCTTTTGCCTGATTATGAGGCCTCCCCAGCCATGTGGAACCGTGAGTCCATTAAACCTTTTTCCTTTATGAATTACCCAGTCTTGGGTATGTTTATATTAGCAGCGTGAGAATGGACTAATTCAGGAGCCCAATCCAGGCAAATGCTGCTGGTCCCGAGGGAGGCCCCAGCATCCACTATAGCTATGCCCCCAGTGAAGAGAGAAGTCAGTTGAGCTCTTTCAGGCAGAGATGGGAAAGACTTCTGCGAGGGCCGGAGGCCAAGGGCAGGGTTGAGCAAGGGAAGGAAGTGAGGGTGTGGATGCCTGCCTGTATCCTACAGCCAGCGCTGAGGGCTGCAAGGCCCAGAAAGTTCTTAGCCCACTGGAGAGAGGCTGTCCCTCTTGTTGTTTTTTTTTTTGTTGTTGTTGTTGTTGTTCAGTTTGTTTGCTTCTGAGAAGAGCCTCGCTCTGTCATCCAGGCTGGAATGTAGTGGTGCAATCATAGCTCACTGCAGCTTCAAACTCCTGGGCTCAAAGGATCCTCCCACCTCAGACTCCTGAGTAGCTGGGACTATAAGTACACACCACCATGCCTGGCTAATTTTTTTGTTTTTTGTAGACTATGATATCTTAGATGTCTTGCTCTGTTGCCCAGGCTGGAGAGCAGTGGCAAGATCATAGCTCACTGTAACCTCAAACTCCTGGGCTCAAGCATTCCTCCTGTGTCAGCCTCCTGAGTAGCTGGGATTGCAGGTGTGCACCCCCATGCCTGGCTAATTAAAAAAAAAAATTTTTTTTTTTTTTTTTTGAGAGGGAGTTTCACTCTTATTGCCCAGGCAGGAGTGCAATGGCGTGATCTCAACTCACTGCAACCTCCACCTCCTGGGTTCAAGCAATTCTCCTGCCTCAGCTTCCTGAGTATCTGGGATTACCAGCATGCACCACCATGCCCAGCTAATTTTTTGTATTTTTAGTAGAGACAGTGTTTCTCCATGTTGGTAAGGCTGGTCTCGAACTCTCGACCTCAGGTGATCCACCCGCCTTGGCCTCCCAAAGTGCTGGGATTACAGGCATGAGCCACTGCATTCGGCCTAAAAATATTTTTGTAGGGATGAGGTCTCACTATGCTGCCCGGATTGGAGTGCAGTGGTTCAATCATAGTTCATTGCAACCTCAAACTTCTGACCTTAAGCAATCTTTTCAACCGCAGCCTTCCAAATAGCTGGGACTAGAGGCATGCACCACCATGCCTGGCTAATTTTATTTTCATGTAGAAACGGGGTCTTATATTGTTCAGGCAGGTCTCAAACTCCTGGTCTCAAATGATCTTCCCGCCTTGGCCTCCGAAAGTGCTGGGATTATAGTTGTGAGCCACTTTGCTGCCCTCTTTTTATCGGTATGTGCCTCTCCCCTCGTAAGTCTTTGAAAGAGTTGACTGAGTGTGTCAGATTTTGACCTTTCACAGAGAGCGTCCTAAGTTTGGCGTATGCCTCAAACCTACCTCTTGAAAAGAATTGTGTGGGCATTTTTGGTGATGTTGTTCTCTGACTCTTTTTCCAGCCCTGTCCCTGAGGGTTGTCTACTTTCACAGAGCCACTGCAGGACAGTGACTAAAAGGGGAACTAGGCTGCCTGGGTTTTTTAATTCGTTTCTCTCAGTCATTTTCCCTCTGGAGTAAGCCCAGAAAGATGAATGGCTGTAGCTGGTTTGTGAGTGGCAACTGCCAGGGACCCCAAGAGGGCTCGCACGCGTCTGATCTGTCTGCCTCCCTCACTCAGTTCTTAGATTTATCTGGAAAAAGCTCTTTCCCATCTGTCCATGGAATGATTACATAAATGCAGTATTTCATCTACATCAGCTCTTGGAGGCTTGGCATGAGATTGACTTTAATGCTGAAGCAACAGAACACAATCTATTTAGGGGACCAGGAACATCTCAAAAATGCCCGTCCATTCCCGTTCCAGCTGCGCCACGATGACATTTACACAAAATGGCATAAGATAATCACATTTTTTGAGCACCCTCAATCTCCAGCTGTGTGCCCCGGAATGAAATTAGCTCAATTTAATTACAGATAACAAATGACTGTGCCCATTTCCTTGGCGTGCAGCAACCCAAGAGTTCACCACAGGCACCCCTCATCTCCACTCATCCCTGAAAGAGTATTCTGTGGGGTCCAACATCTCCCAGAGGGCCACCCCCAAAAGGAGGGAGCTGCGATCCAGGCTTCCTCTACTGTTTGTTTATCTTGGCAACTGTTGCTAGGGCTGGTGGATTTAAACTGAAATGGAGCAGAGCAGGCAGGACAGAAATAAAGAGTCCCAGAGAGCATCTAGGGTTCAGAGCTCCCAGCCCACTGCCCTAGAGTACACTGGCCTTCCCTGGGCGCAGCCTTCCTTGCTCTTGTCACCCGGTATAACCTACAACTTCCTTGTACAGCGTGACTCAGCCCTGGGAAGCCACGGGACAAACATGCAGCCAGTGCCTCAGGGGCTGAGGCAATGCCACTGGGGTCCCTCCTGCCTGAGCTGCGGTCACCTTTGGGTCCCCCACCACAAAAGGCAGTGGGTTCCTGGGTGCAGTCATTCCTGGTCCATGGCCTCTCTGTGAGCCCAGGGTCTCTCTGCATTTGCCCAGTAATACATATCTAGCACTTTCTTTGAGCCACGCCCTGCATAGGTGCTGGGGATTCAGAAACTAAGTGAACACAGTCCCTCAGGGGGCTCACGATCTGATTATCCAAAAGGACAAACTAGCTGCTGCTCTTGCCCTAGAACAGTCCAGGGCTATCCTGGAGGATTTTGTTTCCTTTTCTAAATTCAGAAATATCCTCGGATGCGACAGCTTTCTGAGTTGCCGAGCAAAACATCCAACAGCTTTTGGCCTCTGTCTCCACCCTGAAGAGCATGAAGTAAGCTTTTCCCCAAATGTGAGCAAAACAGCAGCTAAATATAAGCTCCTGAGTAACAAAGGGGAGGTGGATAGGAATGAGGTGTCCCCTCACAGGAAGAGCCACTTGCTGATAAAAAGGTGAGATGCAGGAGCTGGGCCGGGGCTCACTGGCTCCCTGTCCTGGCTCTGCAGGGTGGGCTGCGCTCACCTCCACACCCAGGCTGCAAAAAACTGAGAACCTTCCCAGTCACCATAGTGACAGAGCCAACAGATCCAAGTGAGGAAGGCAGCTTCCTAAATTGGAGTTATTCCGAGTTAATAACTGATTTGTCTGTGGACACGACAGCAATTATTTCACTGAAAGACACGAGATGGCCAGAATCTTTAGAGCTGGAAGAAACTGACCTTCTCTCTCCAATTGTGTGGGTTATTTTCTCTGTTAGCTGTGGGTAAAATTGCTTGGGCAATGGTCAGCTTACTGCCCCAGATGCAACTGTATGCATGTGGTGGGGAGGGAGGGTCTGTGGGGGATGGGTAGTGGAGGTGCATCCTTCCAGGAAGTGGAAACTTGGGCAGTGGAGATTCCACCCCAGGCCAATACCCCAACATCAAAACACAACGCTTGCAAAGAACTAGCCAACCTCCCCCAGTGTCCTCTCCTTTGCTTGCTGGGAGAGTTGGGGAACAAGCCCCCTGCCCCCACCTTCCCGCACAGCTCCTGCATCCCACAGGTGGGGATGAGCCCTGGGTTGACGTGAGGGAGCAACAGAACACGCCCAGCAGTGGAGGGGAAGCCAGGACAGGGAGCCAGTCAGTTCCAAGCTCATTGCTCAAACCTGCTGTCATTCACTGGCTGGAGGGCTTCAGCTCTCCACCCCTAATCAAAGCAGAGATAAGGCTGGGGCAGGGGGGCGGGAATAACACGGTCAGGAAATGCCCACTCCCTCCCTGCCTTGACCAGCTGGGAGGTGCTTAATCTTTATCACCAGAACCTGCCCATCTGCTGGGCACGCCCAGCAAGCTGAGAAGACCCAAGAGGAAGAGGAGGAGCAGGAGGGAGCCTCCCCTACTTCCTGCCCCCACACCCCCAGCTGTGGCCTCCTTCTCCTGCAGACCTCAAACCTGAGAGGCCACTCTGCTCTACCCCTGCCCCAACCTGTGCACAGTCACACATGGCAAGCCAGTGTGACCACTCTGTCACCTTCCCCAGGCTGCAAACTAGAAAAAGCAAGGGACAACCGAAGCCAAAAAGCCCGCAGATGTCGGCCAATTGCAAGACTGCCAGCGATGGCATTGGGAACGGGGGTCCAAGGCTCCAGACTCTGCCCCAACGATCCCCAGTGAACTTGGGAGAGGCCTGCAGCAATCTGAGCCTCGGTTTCCCTGCCTGAACAATGGGGAGCTGGGCATTTGGGCATGGATGAAAGGTTCTGTGAGTCAGGGTGGGAGGCGCTGTTTCTTCTGCTCAAGGGGCTGTGGCCAGGTGCTGCCTACCCCCATCCTGGCCCCTTGCTGGGCTGTGATGAGTTAAGTTCATATCCATTCTCTTCACCGCAATTAATCTAAATTCCAGCCTTCCCCTAGGGCAGGCCTGGCCCATGAAACAGGCACTGTGATTTTATCCGCTTCTTAGGCAGTGAAGAGAAAGATGCCGTCATTGTTTCCCTCTCTGAAGCAGAGGATAAAGCACTTTCTGGGCTACTAAACCAAGAAAAGTGTTCCTGGAAATCTTGACGTCTTCCTTGCACCCCTCCTTCACCTTTCTCTCCTTCCTTCCAACGGCAAAGGATTGCTGCCAAATGGCCATAGTCATTCACATTATGTCTGGTGACACTCTTTTCAGAAAGTTACCACATGGCGTCTACTACTTAAATTGTACGTAAATTTTGGTTTAGTGTCCTGCCGAAATAAATACCTAAGGTTATGTGTACTAGGTTGTTTATGGCAACACTTTTTACAGTGACAAAAAAGGGATGCCTCATATATTCAATTAGGGAACCGTAAATGAAAATATTATAAAATCTATGCTGGACTGTGAGATCATATGCAGTTATTAAAAAGAACAGCTAAAGCCAATTAGTTACCAACAAACAGGTTCATTATTAGTATTAGAAACAAGCAAAACCTCCACCAGCTTTTGGATGAGTGGCTGAATTGCAGATGTGCACCACCATGCCTGGTGCAGGGTGTATACAATGATTTCATTTCTGTAAAAGAGGATTAAAGATTGGAGGGAGCAGAAAACTTTGTGGGTGTTTTGTTTGTTTGTTTGTTTGTTTGTTTAGACAGAGTTTCACCGTAGTCGTCCAGGCTGCTGGAGTGCAATGGCACTATCTCATCTCACCGCAACCCCCGCCTCCCGGATTTAAGCGATTCTTCTGCCTCAGCCTCCTGAGTAGCTGTGATTACAGGCATGGGCCACCACGCCTGGCTAATTTTTAGTGTTTTTAGTAGAGACAGGGTTTCTCCATGTTGGCCAGGTTCGTCTTGAACTACCAACCTCAGGTGATCCGCCCGCCTCGGCCTCCCACAGTGTTGGGATTACAGGCGTGAGCCACCGCTCCTAGCCAAAGTTTGTGTATTTTTGAATGACTCAAGAAAGGCAAAGAATACACCTTGAGCTGTATTATTGGTTCCCTCCCGGGCCATAGGACTTTTCCTTATATATCTTCATATTGCTTTAAGCATTTTGAAATTTTAAAAATCACTATAGCAGAAAACTGTAATGAAAAATATGTTACAGGAGCTGACTGCTATCCCCCTGATTGTCACTCACACTTTCTTGCGTAACAATAGGTCTCTCGATATTTGGCTAGATTTGTGATTGCATTTCTTGACCACCTCTGTGACCAGGTGACTTTGCCCACCAATGCAATGTTGGGGAAGGGTTGTGTACAACATCTGGGATGAGCTCCACGAAAGGAAGGGTCGTGCCTCAACTTTTGCTTTCTCCCTCCTGCCTTGGGGACATGGATATGATGGCTGGAGTCCCCTAAGCCATGAAATTCGGAACTGCCTCCCAGGGATAGCTGAGCAGGTGGCCTGGAAAGCCTGGTTTGGGGATTAATGCAGAGGCATCCTACCACCTGAAGTACCTTCATTTGCCTTTTACAGTAGAAGGAAAGAGACATGGATCCCGTTTCAGCCACTGTTATTTGGGGTTTCTATTACACACAGCCAAGTAAGTCCTACCTAACATAAGAAACAGAAAAATTAGAGTCTTTCCTAGTCATCAAAGAATCTGTGGTGATGCCACACCCAGGGACAGCTGGGAACACACCCAGGAACTTGAAATATTGGAGAGGAAGAATGATGTGTTCTATAGGCGAGAAGAACACTTGAAGCCCGGAGCTCCTGAGAGCTCCACTACAGGATGCAGAGCTAGAGGGTGGCAGACCCAGCCTTGGGTGGCAGACTTCTGACTCCTGGGTTAGTACGTGGCCCTTCTTCAGTCCCAGCTTGGGGCCCCCTGAAGGAGGGAACTGATGACCTCAGGCATGCATGGGGCCAGGGAGTGACCCGCCTGATAAACAGTTCTGGGTATGAACAGCTGCTGTTCTTGTGTCTGGAATTGGTTCCTTCCGGTGGGTTATTGGTCTGGCTGACTTCAAGAATGAAGCTGCAGACCCTTGTGGTGGCTGTTACAGTTCTTAAAGATGGTGTGTCCAGAGTTTGTTCCCTCCAATGTTCAGATGTGTCCGGAGTTTCTTCCTTCTGGTGGGTTCGTGGTCTTGCTGACTTCAGGAGTAAAGCCGCAGACCTTCACAGTGAGTGTTGCAGCTCTTAAAGGTGGCACGTCCGGAGTTGTTCATCCTTCCCAATGGGTTTGTGGTTTCACTGACTTCAGGAGTGAAGTTGCAGACCTTTGCAGTGAGTGTTACAGCTCATAAAGGGAGTGTGGACCCAAAGACTTATTGTGAAGAGCAAAAACACAAAGCTTCCACAGCAAGGAAACAGACCCCAGCGGGTTGCCACTGCTGGCTTGGGTGGCCAGCTCTTATTCCCTAATTTGGCCGGGCTCACATCCTGCTGATTGGTCCATTTCACAGAGGGCTGATTGGTCCGTTTTTACAGAGTGCTGATCGGTGCATTTACAAACCTTTAGCTAGACACAGAGCGCTGATTGGTATGTTTTTACAGAGTGCTGATTGGTGCATTTACAAACCTTTGGCCAGACACAGAGCACTGATTGGTGCGTTTTTACAGAGTGCTGATTGGTGTGTTTACAAACCTTTAGCTAGACCCAGAGGCTGTTGGTGCGTTTACAATCCTTTTGCTAGACAGAAAAGTTCTCCAAGTCCCCAGGCGACCCAGACGCCCAGCCAGCTTCACCTGTCGTTCTCACAGTATGAGTCCAGATTGGGCAGAGGGCCCTGCACAAGGCCTGCAGCCCTTTCTGCCCCTCCCTTCGCTACTAGAAGCTCCACGCCTTAACCTCTGTGGCGAGCCTTACTGGAAAGAAAGGCAGTGTCTGGGGTGGGTTTTGGCCAAAACCGAGTTTTGTCTTTCTTACATTAAGCCCCTAGGCTGCAGTTTAACCCTTTTATCTACAAGTTACAGACTCTCTTGCAGGGAAAGGTGCTGAATTGGATGCTGGAGGGAAAAACTGCTTCCTCCGCAAGAGCAATAGTTTAGGGCACCCTCCGTTGTCTCCAGAATTCCTGGAGTGACAGTGGAGGAAGGAAGAGGAAGCATGATCATCAAAGGCCAAAACCCAGAATCGCATGTCCTTGCCTCACCTCCTAACTGAAGCTGCCAACATTTTCTGACTGACTTGGGTTTTGTGTTGAACTTGCAAATTCCCTTGAAAGAATCTGGTTGGCCCAACGCCATTTGGTACCCCCAAGGGCCTATGTCCACCCACGTGGGCTCAGGGGCGTGGACTCCGGAGCTGTTCTTTGAGGACTTTCCAAGGTAAGAAAGACAATTCCACCCAGGCAGGAAGCCCAGTGGAACCTGAAGTCCGGGATAGGTGAGCTCCGTACCTCCTTCGCTCAGACAAACACAAGAGGGTTTCAAGAGTCACAAACATGCCCTGCCCTCTTCTGTTACCTCCAGCAGTTTTATGGGTACTTGGACCTGTCACCTTTTGAATATAGAGTAACAGTTCTATAGTTTGTATGCAACTCCCTTCATTGTTTTTTTTTTTTTTTTTTTCCGAGAGGCAGTTTCGCTGTGTGGCCAGGCTGGAGAGCAGTGGCATGACCTGGGCTCACGGCAACCTCCGTCTCCCCGGTTCAAGTGATTCTCTTGCCTCATCCTCCAGAGTAGCTGGGATTACAGGTGCGTGCCACCACGCCATGCTAATAATTTTTGTATTTTTATTAGATACGGGGTTTCACCATGTTGGCCAGGATGGTCTCGATCTCCTGATCCCGTGATCCACCCGCCTTGGCCTCGCAAAGTGCTGGGATTACAGGCGTGCGCCACCACGCCTGCTGCAACTCCCTTGATTTTTGTGAGAATTTATAAACAGAACTGTCTATATCTATCTCTCAAAACACAAACTGATACTATCAAGATTATGATCATAGTTAGTCTATTTCTTTAAAAAACAACTAAAATCTTTATGCTCTCATCTGATATTGGCAATTAATATGCGAATTACAAAGTATGCTTATCTTATTATGAAAGCAAGTCTAACAAGAATCACTGACCATTGGATCTTCTTTTACTAATAATAGCTTGAAACTATTAAGACATAATTTATTTTGATATACATTTTATTTGGTTTTATCACATTTGAGACTCTCTTCTTTCCTGTCCCTCCCTCTCCCAGATAATCCAGGTTACTGGGATCAAGAGTGTCCCTTCCGGCAGGGCACAGTGGCTCACGCCTGTAATCCCAGCATTTTGAGAGGCTGAGGCAGTGGATCACTGGAGCTCTGGAGTCTGGGACCAGCTTGGCCAACATAGTAAAACCCCATCTCTACTAAAAATACAAAAATTAGCCAGGCATGGTGGCAGGTGTCTGTAATCCCAGCTACTTGGGAGGCCTAGGGGGGAGAATCACTTGCGCCCGGGAGGCAGAGGTTGCAGTGAGCCGAGATCACACCACTGCACTCCAGCTGGGCAACAGAGTGAGACTCCATCTGGGGCCGGAGTGTACTTGCAGGTGGGAAGAGGGAAACAAATCTAGATTTTTATCACATCCCATTCTACAGGCAGCTGCCATGCTGAGCTTCACCCATCAATACGGTTTGCCTTTCTATGTGTTTGTACACTTGAAGTTTACACAAGGCAGCTCATGACAAGAAAGCCAACATGGCCCAGGGGTCTGGGATCCAAGGTAAAGGCTGGAGAATACAATCAGACTCTGTAAGGAGAGACTCCTTAAGTCACTTAGCACAACATCTTCAAGGTTCATCCATGTTGTAGCACGTGTCAGAATTTTATTCCTTTCTAAGGATAAATAATGTTCTATTGTATGTATATACCACATTTTGTTTATCCATTCTATTGTTGATGAACTTTTGGGTTGTTTATACCTTTTGGATGGTATAAATAATGCCATTGTGAACACTATGTGCAAACGTCTGTCTGAATCTCTGCTTTCAATTCTTTGGGGTATATTTGAGAAGTGGAACTGCTGGATTACGTGGTAATTCTGTGTTTAACTTTTTGAGGAACTGCCAAACTGTTTTCCACCACAGCTGTACCATCTTATATTGCAAAAGAATTCCAGTTTCTCCACATCTTCACCGACACTTGATATTTTCTTTTTTCCCCTTGTAATAACCATCCTAATGGGTGTGAAATGGTACCTCACTGTGGTTTTGACTTATGTTCTTCTAATTACTAGTGATGTTTAACATCTTTTCATGTGCTTATTGGTCATTTATGTCATCTTTGGAGAAGTGTCTGTTCAAGTCATTTGCCTATTTTTAAATCAGGTTACTTAATTTTTTGTTGTTGAACTGTAGGACTTCTTTATATATTCTGGATATTAATCCTTTGTCAAATATAAAATTTGCAAATATTTTCTCCCATTCTGTGGGTTGTCTTTTCACTCTGTTGATTGTTTTCTTTGATGTACTGAAGTTTTTAAGTTTGACGTAGTCCAGTTAGTCTATTTTGGGTTTGTTGCCTGTACTTTTGATGTCATACCAAGAAATCATTACCAAATCCAATGTTGTGAAGATTTTCACTATGTTTTCTTCCAATAGCTTTATAGATTAGCCTTTATGTTTATATCTTTGATCTATTTTGAGTTAATTTTTTTATATGGTGGAACGTAAGGGTCTCTTTTTTTCTGTAAGGTAAGGATCCAACTTTATTCTTTGGCATGTGGCTATCCAGTTTTCCCAGCATCATTTGTTGAAAAGACTGTCTTTTGCCCCATGGAATGATCCTGGCACTCTTTCTGATAATCAGTCCAGCGTATAGGTAAGGGTTTATTTCTGGCGTCTCTATTCTATTCCATTGATCTATATGTCCGTCCTCATGCCAGTACCACATTGTTGTGACTACCGTAGTTTTGTAGTAACTTTTGAAATCAGGAAGTGAGTCCTTCAACTTTTTCATTTTCAATACTTTTTTTTTTTGGATATTTGAGATCCCTGAGATTCCATACAAATTTTAGTCTAGATTTTTCTGTTTCGCAAACAATACTGTTGAAATATCAATAGGGATTTCATTTAATCTCTAGATTCCCTTGGGTGGTATCTTCATCTCAACAATATTAAGTTTTCTTTTCCATGAACACTGTATGTCTTTCCATTTATATATGTCTTCATTAATTTATTTCACCAATGTATTGTAGTTTTCAGTGTACAAATCTTTTGCCTCCTTAAAGTTATTCCTAAGTATTTTATTATCTTTAATGCTATTGTAAATGGAATTATTTCCTTATTTTCTTTTTTGGATTTTTCATTATTAGCAATTAGAAATGCAATTGAGTGTTGATTTTGTATGCTGCAACTTTGCTGTATTCATTTATTATATCTAATAGTTGCTTATTTTGTAGAATCTTTTGAGATTTTTACATATAAGATTATATTATCTGTGTGAGAGATAGTTTAATTCTTCCTTTCCAATTTGGATACCTTTTTTCTTGCCTAATTGCTTTGACTAGGACTTCCAATACTATGTTGATAGAAGTGGTAAGAGCAGAGCTCTTTGATTTGATCCTGATCTTAGAGGAAAGTTTTGAGTCTTTCACAATGAAGTATGATGTTAGCTAAGTGTTTTTCAGATATGATCTGTATCATGTTGAGGAAGTTTCCTTCTATTTTTAGAATATTGAGTGTTTTTAGAATGAAAGGGTGTTGAATTTCATCAAATGGTTTTTCTTGTTTTGTATCAGGTGAAATGATAATGTGTTTTCCCCCCTTCATTCTATTTATGTGATGTACTACAATGATTAATTTTTATATGTTCTACAATCCCTGTGTTCCAGGAATAAATCACATTTCATTGTGTGGTAAAATCAATTTAATATGTTGCTGAATTCAGTTTGCTAGTATTTTCATCTGAGGACTTTTGAGAATTTTAGAATTTCTGCATTAATATTCATAAATGATAGTTCATAGTTTTCTTATAGTGTCTGTCTGACTTTGATATCAAGGTAATGCTGACATGATAAAATGATTTAGAAAGTACTCCTTCCAATTCAATTTTTTTTGGAAGAGTTTGAGAAGGGCTGGTGTTAATTCTTCTTTTAATATTTGGTAGAATTCACTAGTGAAATCATCTGGTCAAGGGCTTTTATTTGGTGGGAAGTTTTTGATTGTTAATTCCATCTCCTACTAGTTATAGTTCTGCTCAGATTTTCTATTTCTTCATGATTCTGTTTTGGTAGATGTATTTTCCCAGAAATTTTCTTCATTTCATCTAGTTTATCCAATTTGTTCACAGTATTCTCTTATAGTCCTTTTCATTTTGGTAATATCAGTAGTAATATCACCACTTTCACTTCTGATTTTAGTAATTTGAGTCTTTTCTCTTTTTCTTAATCAGTCTAGCTAAAAGTTTATCAATTTTGTGGTGTTTTTAAATAACCAACTTTTGATTTTGTTGATTTTATCTAGTCTTTTTCTATTCTCTTTTATTTATATCTGCTCTTATTATTTCCTTCCTCCTCCTATATTTGGGTTTAGTTTAATCTTCTTTTCTTATTTTTATGGTGTAAAGTTATTATAAGTTATTGATTTGAGAGCTGTCTTCTTTTTTAACATATGTGTTTATGCTACAAATTTCCCTTTTAGGCCAGGCATGGTAGCTCATACCTGTAATCCCTGCATTTTGGGAGGCCAAGGTGGGCAGATCACTTGAGGTCAGGAGTTTAAGACCAGTCTGGCTAATACGGTGAAACCCCATCTCCACTAAAAATACAAAAATCAGCTGGGCGTGCTGCTGGGCACCTGTAATCCCAGCTACTCAGGAGGCTGAGGCAAGAGAATTGTTTGAACCTAGGAGGCGGAAGTTGCAGTGAGCCAAGATTGTTCCACTGCACTCCAGCCTGTGTGACAGAATGAGACTCCATCTCAAAATAAAATAAAATAAAATAAAATCCCTTTTAATACTGCTTTAATTGCATCTATTACTTTTGGTATTTTGAGTTTTTGTTTTCATTTTCCTCAAGGTATTTCTAATTTCCCTTTTGATTTCTTCTTTGATCCATTGGTTGTTTAAGAGTGTATTGTTTTGGGGGCCAAAGTTAATACATTTGTTTTGTATTTTAGTTAAATAAGTAAATTTTAGCTGATCTTGTCACCAGAAATTTAACTATGTGAGATAATATATATATTAATTGGCTTCACTATTGTAACCACTTTATTATCTATGTGTATCTGAAAATGTGTCTAAGTACGAATCTTTCAGATTTATACTCCTTGGAGTTTGTTGAGCTTCTTTAATTTGTAAATTCATGTCTTTCTTTAAATCTGGTAAGTTTTCAGCCATTATTTCTCCAAATAATCTCTCTGATATTCTCTCTCTTCATCCGTAGCTTCCATAATGCATAAGTTGAACCACTTAATGGTGTCCCACAAGACTCTTATATTCTGTTCAACTTTCTTCATTTTTTTTATCCTGTTCTTCAGAATCAATATTTTCAATTATCTTCTCTTCAGGTTTGCTAAGTCTTTCTTTTATCTGCTGCAATCTGCTGGTGCATTTCTCTGGTAAATTTTTCATTTCAATCATTTTTTTGTTTTGTTTTGTTTTGTTTTTGTTTTTGTTTGCGACGGAGTCTCCCTCTGTCGCAAACAAAGGGAGTGCAGTGGCACGATCCAGGTGGAGTGCAGTGGCACGATCTCGGCTCACTGCAAGCTCCACCTCCTGGGTTCACGCCATTCTCCTGCCTCAGCCTCCCAAGTAGCTGGGACTATAGGCGCCTGCTACCACGCCCGGCTAATTTTTTGTTTTTTTTTTTTTTTTTTAGGAGAGACGGGGTTTCACTGTAGCCAGGATGGTCTCCATCTCCGGACTTCATGATCCACGCGCCTCGGCCTCCCAAAGTGTTGGGATTACAGGCGTGAGCCACCATGCCTGGCCAATCGCTATATTTTTAAGCTTCGGATTTTCTGTTTGGTTCTTTTTAAAATAATTTCTATCTTTTGGTAGATATCCTCATTTTGTACACATATCATTTTCCTGATTTTAATTAGTTTTTTGTTCATGTTTTCTCTTAGCTCTCTGGCCATATTTAAGACCGTTGTTTTACGGTCTTTGTCAAGTGCTTCTGATGTCTAGGCTTTCTTAGGAACACCTTCTGTCAATTAATCTTGTTCCTTTAAATGAACCATGTGTTCCTGTTTCTTTTTATGCCTTGTATTATTTTGTTGTTGGTGTTGAAAATTAGGCATTTGATTATTATAACATGGTAACTCTGGAAATTGAAATCTCCCCTTCCTTAGGATTTGCTGGGGTCTTGTCTTCTTCAACTCGCTCCCTCCTTCCCCTCTCCCCCTTCCCTCTCCACTCCTTCCCTTGATCCTGTGCTCACTTGTGCGGTGTCTCTCTCTCTCTCTCTCTCTCTCTCTCTCTCTCTCTCTCTCTCGCTCTCTCTCTCCCTCCCTCCCTCTCTTTCTTTCCTCCTTCTGGTTGTTTTTGTTGGAGGCTTGAAGGCTGTATTAGTACATTCCTTTTAAGACTTTTTCAAGCAATTTATGCAAAGACTATGGCTTGTTATGTATGATCACTGAAGTTTTTATTCTTTAGCTTATGTTCAGGTAATGTTTTAATAGAGATTTTCTGAAATACCAGGAGCTAAAAAAAAAAACAAAGAAAAAGTACCGCCCAAAGAAACTAAAATGAGAGAACATACGCCTCTCCCAGTCTTTGCAGATTGGCTCTGTGCTAGAAGCCCCCTTTACGACTTACCTAGGCTTGCTTTGAGCCTAGAGTCCACCTCAATGTGACAGCTTAAGATCTTCTCGGGATTTTTCCAAGCATGGATCTTGCCTTGCCATGTCCATGAGTTCCTAAGTTCTCCTGTACACATTACTACTTTTGAATGTACTAATTCCCCAGAGTTTATCACCAGCTTCTCCTCCAGGCCTTAGATGATCTACAATATGTCTCCACCTAGAATCTCTTGCCCCAGACATCTCTGGGTCTGTGATTGGCTTGTAGTTTTTAAAAGCAGTGCCTGCTGATTTTCCTATCTGCATTTTGAGTTATGGGGAACACAGACTAGCACCTCACATCACTCCTTGAGGGGTCCCTCAGACAGCTCAGAACAGAAATCCACAATAATTTCGAAATAAGGTTTTATCCCTCCTATTCAAGGGTATAATTAGGAACTGGGCTGCCATCTACTCAAGACCAAAACCACTATTGTGCTGGGGGATGCTGAGGGGATGTGGCAAGGATGAGTAAAAACTTCACACACTTTCTTTCCATTCTGAAGATAGCTTTCTTTTTAATTGGGCATTTGGTCGTTTGCTAAACCTTTGTTTTCCAGGACTCCTACAAAGTTGGTTAAGATAGCTTCTGTTTTTGCTTTTTGTTTATTATGATGCATCTGTGGGGAAATGAGAACTTGGAGCCTTCTAGCCTGCCATTTTGCTGATGTCACTCTCGGCAACATGACTCTGGACACAGGTGCTGAGAACCTGAATCAGACAGGACAGCTGTCATGTAAATGGACAAAACTAAGTTCACTGCCGAATTCAATAAATAATTATTGAGCACTTACTATATGCAGGGCATAGTTACTGGTGCTGGCATCTAAAGCAGTAGGGAGAAAAAGAGATGGGATGTTTGTATTCATTTATTAGTTCATATAATAAATATCTATTGAGCTCCATCTACACACCAGGCACTGGTAATACAGTGAGAAATAATGTAAGCACCATGCTGCCACAAAGTGAATTTAGGTTAGGTAGTGATCCGTTCCTGCTGAACCATTAAAGAGTAGAAATCAGATATGTTACTGCCAAGCTACTAGAGGAGAGAAAATGGAAGGAAATGTGTGTAAAGAAATACAGATAATGAGGGCAGGAAGGGAAGGAGAGGAAGAGGAGTTGGAGAAATAGCGCCGCAGTGAGAGGATATAGGTGACTAGATTATGATGCCATGGGATGAGGGAAATGATGGGGAAGTATGGGGGCTACAGGAATCAAGAGGCTAAGAGTAAGGAGCGCTTCTCAGCATTGGTGACAAGTGATAACTAGGCAGATGAAGATGAATGGGAGGTTATCAGGGGAGGTATAAATGTGTTGTAGGCAGAAGAAAAATATGTGCAAAGACATAGAGTCAAGAGGGGGTATAGCATATTTAAGTAACTGAAAGAAGCCCCCTTGGTCCAGCTATTTAAGGTTGTGAGTAGTAAGAGCCAGGAATCTTGTGTAGAACCAAGGTTTAAGCCATAGAAAGCAGTTTGAAGTGATCATAAGAGCAATGTAGAGCCCTGAGGGGTTAATAAAGGAAGTACCATGAGAGGACGGGCATTTTAGAAAGATTTCTTTGGCTGCCTTGTACATAATAAACTCAGGGTTAGTTAGGAGCTGTGACAGTAATGTAGACAACAGAAGGTGGTGATGTCAACTTGGATAGTGACCATGAGAATAGGAAAAAAAAAACAAATGGAATAATTAGGAGACTGAATACATATGGAGCTTGACTGGACTGGATTGAGGGTTGGAAAAAGGAAGGAGATAAAAATGATCCCTAGGTTTCTAACTTGAGCAACTGGTAGACTGAGGTGCTATTTACTGAAATCATCTTAGGAGTTGCAAGTGCCCTGCCCAGATCACTTTACAGGCCAGTACACACATTTGCCAACTACCAGAGCATTGCCCTCAGCCAAATAGGAGCCAGGAGCTGCCTTGCACAGGAGGTTACACCGCCCCACCCCCACTCCCCAAGCAGCAGCTGATGACCAACTGCCAGGAGAGTGCAAAGGGCTGGCTCCTTTGCTGCAAGAGGAGACTGATTCTGTGATGCTCCAGAGCTCCCTGAGGGATCAAGCTGTATCTGGACTCCAGCTGAGATCACTTCTCTGCTTAAGTTACTCGCCTGGCCCATCCTGCTCCTTTCACTCTCTTTCTCCTACGTGCACTCCCTCAGTAAATCACAGGCACCCCAATCCCTGTCTCAGATTCTGCTTTTAGGAAAACCACCCTAAGGCAGTTGGTTCCAAGAATATTCTTCAGAGTAAATTCTAAAGGTTGATACCCCAGAGTTGATTGCTTGCCAGCTAGCTGCCAATATGGACCCCACTATTGGTGGTAGAGTGGAACGTTGAAAGGTCTCAGCCTGATCTAGCAATGCAACTCTAAGACTTCCACCTGTGGTGAGCTGAAAGAAGTTACAAGTTAAGCTGGGTGCAATGGCTCATTCCTGTAATCCCAGCTACTTGAGAGGCTAAGGCAGGAAGACTGATTGAGACCAGGAGTTCAAGACCAGCCTGGGTAATATAGTGAGACCCTGTCTCTAATTTTTTTTTTTTTAATTAGCCAGGCTTGAATGCTTGCATCTGTAGTCCTGGGAGGCTGAGGCAGAAGGATAGCTTGAACCCAGAAGTTTGGGATTGTGGTGAGCTATGATGGCACCACTGTGCCTAGCCTTGGTGAGAGTAAGACCCTGTCTCAAAAGAAAGAAAGAAAGGAAAGAAAAAGAAAGGAAGGAAGGAAGGAAGGAAAGAAGGAAGGAAGGAAGGAAGGAAGGAAGGAAGGAAGGAAGGAAGAAAGGAAGAAAGGAAGGAAGGAAGGAAGGAAGGAAAGAAGGGAGAGAGGAAAGTAGGTGATATAGGGCAAATTGTAATTATAAGAACTGCAGGAGTGATGACTATTGCTGAATACCACTGATGCATTAAAGATAGAAAATGGCAGGCTCTGGGCAATCAGAGTGTAAGCGACAGAGGCTTCCTTGGCAGTGTTAAACAAACAAACAAAAAATCTCCTGTAGCCATTAGGTAGACTGACCAGACAGCCAAACTTGAGACTTCCAGAAAAGCAAATCTCTGACATTAAAGCCAGGGCCTGATACAGATTGAGAGGGACTGTGTGAGATTGAGATGTGGAATGAGTAGATGCACTTGAGAACCTTCAAGTCCCCACTGTCCCTGCACTTTTTTGGTTTGCAGAAGTGGTTCACTCCACCCCATTAGAAGAAGCCTCAAACAGGGAAAATGCTCTACAGATCAATGCTTGCTCTCTTAGGATCTTCTCCCTCCATTTTTTTTTCCTGGCCACCAGGTCAATAACTAGAATTAAGTCCGTGATTGCCCATGTGGCAAATGCTTGGCCTACTAAAGGAGGAGAATTATGTACCAAAGGAGCTGCAGGACTGGGCTGATATGTGCTAGAAGGAACTGGAGAAGTATGCCTGGGGTGCATCTTAAGGTGCTGATCAAGGGGGAAAGAATCTGAAAATGGGTAAGTTTGTTGATATAGAAGTACTCTTCTGTGACCTGGATTTAACACCATGGCAAGGGCCTAGGGGAGACACAAAAGAAGGAAGTCCCAATATGCTACTGAGATGGTTCTTAGAAGCTGAGAATAAACAATGCCAGAATCATCTTGCCTGATTATGGAAGAAGAGATCAAAGGCCACAGAAGTGGATGTGCTGGAACAAATCTGCTGGGTAAGACTAGAAAACTCAAGACCTGACTTTATTTTTCTGAAGAGAACCTAGAGGACAAATATCTGTGAAGCTGCTCAGGAGAGTGCTGGTAAGAGGGGCACCATCAAGAAATTTTAGTAAGTAGTGACTTTCTCTGAAGGCTAGGGCTGATAGTAGGGGATGTGGTTACAGACTAGGCTTTTTTTAGTAGTAATGAGCACAATACTGCATCTTGGGATAACAGTGGGGGATGGCAGCACTTAATTGTCAAAAATGATATGGGCACAATTATTGTAATGGGGAGCGAATTTAGAATGACAGCCGGGGTCTCAACCTACAGTGAGCCATGGAGATGATTAATAGGACATGGAGTTCCAGAGGCAAGAGAGATGGGTATCCAATAAAGGTACTGCCTAATATATATAAACAAAAGAGATCAAGAACAGGTTAGCAGAAAACTATCAGTAGCGCCGATGGTTAATAACAATTTCTTGTCCAGTATCCAGACCTAAGCCAGTTCTCAGACCCATATCCATCAACTAAAGAAATGGGTGAGTCAGTAGTGATGCCTCCATCTTTCCCCAAAGAGACCTATGGCCATTTGCCCAGGTAACCATACAGTGTGGATAGGAGAATACCCAGATATATTTAGGGCTGTTAGATACAGAGCATGAATTAATGCACAAACCCCGGATCCTTTTAGAGTACTGTTATGTAAAGATCTAGTAATAAAGGGACTCTTGGCCCTTATCCAACACAGAGTGGGTCCACCTGTGGTGGTGTCCATCTCTCAATAATTTCCGTCTAAGTCTGAAGGCCTGAGAACCAAGATAGCTGATGGTGTGAGTTCCAGTCCAAAAGCCATTAGGCTCAACACCCAAGAAGAGCTGAGGTTTCAGTTCAAGCCCAAAGGCAGAAAAAGACCAATGCCCCAGCTCAAGCAGTCACACAAGGAGGAGTTCCTGCCTGCTTGCAGGAGGTTCAGTTCTTTTGTTTATTTAGGCCTTAAACAAATTGGAGCAGGGCCACCCACATTAGGTAGGGCACTCTGCTTTGCTCAGTTTACCAATTCAAATGCTAATCTCATCCAGAAACACCCTCACAGACACACCCAGAGTAATGTTTGACCAAACATCTTGGTACCCCATGACCCAGTCAAGGAGCTGACACTTAAAATCAACCATCGCAGTCACCCAGCCGCTAAGTGGCAGATCCGGGATCTGAACTTCACAGTCAGATGGATACGAAGACCTTAAGCTAAGGTCTCCAGAAATATCTGGGCTAGAGAGAGAGACATTTGGGAGTCATTAACACATTGGTGGTAACTGATGCCATGGGAGTAAATGAAATAACCAGAGAGAAGATGTAGTTTGAAAAGAGAAGATGTCATAGAACAAAAACCCAAGGATTATCAGCATTCAAGTGATGGGCTGAAAAAAAGATACCAGGACAGAACAGCCAGAGTAGAAGGAAATCTAGGAGAGAAACCAAGAGAACAAGGGGTGTTTTGAGGAAGAGGGGTTTGTTTGCAGGGTTCAACAGGACTCACATGTGGGGAGGGCTACAAAGTGTGCTTGGTATAAATGACTTTGGTGAGGCCATTCCAGTGGTTGGGGTGGAAGTGACATTGCAGTGACTGAAGAACCAGAGATGGGAGAGTAAGTCAAGCTTGGAAGGGTCTATGAGTTTCAAATTGGGTTTGTGAAGTTTCAAATTGGGTTTGTCAAAAGAGGGCTGAGAGCTGAAGGGAGACATCTTTTCAGGTGGAGAGACTTCAGCATCTTGAGTTACCAGCCTGTCATTCCATGGAGAGAATCTCCAGGAAGGGAGATAAGCCCACTCCCTCCTCAGGCTGATTATTTAGGCTCTCCAGGCCTCATTTGTATGACAGCCTACTTCACCATACTGTTGAGAGTAAGGCAGAAATGTACGTGGAGGCACCCTGTTGATAATCACCATTACTTCCAAAGGGAAAGGCAAAAGAGATGGCTGAATTAATGACTCTAAGTTTTCAAACTGGAGCATCTGGGAAACAGCAGTGTGGAAATCCTGGCAGGAAGGGCTTAGAGAAGGAAGGACAACAAGGCCAGCTCATGCAGGCTGATGCTGGGGTCGCAGCAGGGCATCAAAAGTGGAAACACTGAGCAGATACATAGAGATGGGCACAGAATGTGGGAGAGAAGCCTGGATGGGCCATGCACAGTGGCTCATGCCTCTAATCCTAACAATTCAGGAGGCTGAGGCAGGAGGAATGCTTAAGGCCAGGAATTGGAGACCAGCCTGGTCAACATAGTGAGACTCTGTCTGTACAAAAAATAAACTTAAAAAAAAATAGCTGTCTTTGGCCGGGCGCGGTGGCTCACGCCTGTAATCCCAGCACTTTGGGAGGCCGAGGCGGGCGGATCACGAGGTCAGGGGATCGAGACCATCCTGGCTAACACGGTGAAACCCCGTCTCTACTAAAAATGCAAAAAATTAGCCGGGCGAGGCGGCGGGCGCCTGTAGTCCCAGCTACTCGGGAGGCTGAGGCAGGAGAATGGCGTGAACCCGGGAGGCGGAGCTTGCAGTGAGCCGAGATCGCACCACTGCACTCCAGCCTGGGCGACTAAGCGAGACTCTGTCTCAAAAAAAAAAAAAAAAGAAATAGCTGAGCATGATGGTGCACACTTGTAGTCCCAGCTACTTGGGAGGCTGAGGTGGGAGGATTGCTTGAGCCTAGGAGTTTGAGGCTGCAGTGAGCTATGATCGCACCACTGCACTCCAGTATGTGTAACAGAGCATAACCATTTCTCAAAAAAAGGAAGGAGAAGGAGAGCTGGCATTGCTGCACTTGAGGTGAGTAGCAAGTGAACATGGGGTTGTGTCATCTTTTGCAAAGTCACTCAAGAACACCTAGAACTTCCATGCATTTAGCAATTCCCTTGTGCCACGCCTTTTATCTACAGTATCTTCAAATTTCATTGAACGTTTGGACGTTTGTCCCTTCCAAATCTCACACTAAAAGCTTATCCCCAGTGCTGGAGGTGGGGCCTGGTTGGGGGTGATTGGATCATAGGGGTGGACTCCTCATGAATGGCTTAGCACTATCCCCTTGGTGATGAGGGAGTTTTTATGAGATCTGGTTATTTCAAAGGGTGTGACACCTCTCCCCTCCTCTTGCTTCCTCTCTCGTCATGTGACGTTTCTGCTCCCCATTAGCCTTCCACCATGACTGTAAACTTCCCGAGGCCCTCTCCAGAAGCAGATGCCAGCACCACACTTCTTGTACTGTCTGCAAAGCTGTGGGCCAATTAAACCTCTTTTCTTTATAATCTACTCAGGCTCAAGTATTTCTTTATAGCAGTATAAAAAACAGCCTAACACACTTATGATCATCTGCATTTCACAGTTGAAAACACTGAGGCTCAGAGAGATCCCCCAGCTAATAAATGTTGCATCCCAGGAGCAAATACAGTTACTCTGGCTCCAAAGCCTGCATTCTTTCCACTACCTCATGCTGCTCTGAAGGACAGAGTCTTAGGGGAGAACTATGCTTAGGAGATGAAAGACAAAAGCTCCTTGGACAGAAGAACCATCAGAGGGTGTGATGTTATGGAGGCCAAGAGAAGAAAGAGTTTCAAGATGGTGGAACCGGAAACAGTGCCAGATGCTGCCAAGAGAATAAGGAAAATGAGAACTGGGAAGATACTGCTAGATTTGGGGAGCAGATGATTATTAGCAGTTGTGGACCATTGAAGGGGTCTGTGCTGGTGAAAATAAAGGTGTCTGCATAGAAGCACGACCTCACTTTCTCATGTCCCCAGAATGGTACTCTTGTAGAGAAACTCCTACAGGGTCAACTCAGCCAGTGTCTGACAGTCACTGCATGTGGCTGATTGGGGAGTAAAATTCACATCCCTCAGGCTCAAGCAGGTAACAACTTAATTGGGGACACTAGCTTTCAAATATGAAGACAACCAGAGAACACACATGGTAAAGGGAATGTGTGCCCCGACATTCCTCCCACTGCCTCAACTTCTGCCAACTTCTAGATGGGTAGGAACTGAGCTCCTGAGAGCAAGCTGGGCCAGCCATCTGTGCAGCATCTGTGCGTGACAGCGGCAGAGGCCATGGCGGCACACTGATCTCTCAGAGAGCGTATGCAGCTGGAGAACTCTAAGTGGCTTCAGCAGTTAGGGGATAGGCAGGAAAAAAGTGAGCCCCTAATGGACTCTGAGCAGAAATGGCCAGAGAGAAAGACAGAAAGCCAAGACTATAGGAAGGGAAGAAGTTAGTGGCTGATTGAGCCCAAGTGAGGTTCTTCTTCGTTCTCTTCTCCCATTCAACTACTCTTCTCTCTTTTTTTTTTTTTTAGAGATGGCATCTTGCTCTGTAACCCAGGTTGGAGTGTCACTATCACGACTCACTGTGGTCTTGAATTCCTGTGCTCAAGCACTCCTCCCATCTCAACTTCCCAAGTAGCTGGAATTACAAGCATGAACCACTGCACCTCGCCTCCTCTTCCTCTCTTAACAACCCATCTCACTCCTCTCTTACCTCAGTGGCTCACTTGTTTTTTTAAGAGACAGAGTCTCCTTCCATCACCCAGGCTGGAGTGCAGTGGCGTGATCTCAGCTCACTGCAACCTCTGCCTCCTGGGTTCAAGCGATTCTCCTGCCTCAACCTCCCGAGTAGCTGGGACTACAGGGCCTGCCACCATGCTCGGCTAATTTTTATATATTTAGTAAACATGGGGTTTCACCACGTTGGCCAGGCTGGTCTCGAACTCCTGACCTCAGGTGATCCACCCGAATGGTTCACTTCTTCTTTCTCATTCCCCCCAGCCACAAATCCAGCCCTATATCCTCTTTCCTGCTTCATTTTCTAAAATGCCCAGGCCAGCAAGTGTCATCCATGTGAGGGAACTAAGTCACCAGCCTCTTCCTTCCCATTCTGCTTCTGCCTTCATCCTGCATCCTCTCACCTCCTGCTTCTCAGAAGACACACAGAATTTCTCTGCTGGACCAACCTCAGGCTTGGGTGCCCCCTGCCAAAAACACCTTTAGCTGCCACAGTGTCTGAAATGCCAGCACTGTCATCAATTCCTTTGGTTTCTGTCTTAAAATGTTAGTATGCCTGGAAAAATAATAAATCTTGTTTCTAACATTCTGAATAATCGTTGAGAAGACCAACTACCTCTTTGCTGTGCCTTGGGAGCCTTGGCCAGCTGGGATTGGAATCAAGAGATGGTTTAAGGAACAGGGGGAGAAAGTGGAGGGACTGATGCAAAACTTAACCCATTATGCAATTTTGTCCTGGAGTAACCTCACCCTTTGGCTTGGCTTTGGGGAAAGGAGTAGTAATTCCTCTGTGGCTGAAGCTGTAGGTGTTCCAGTTGTGTCCCCTTGGCTTCCCTTAGCATTTACCTGCAGACATTTTTCAAACAACAGTGGGGACAGTCAGAAGATCAGGAGTGGTGATGCCCCGCAGAAACTAATGCAGCACAATCCTGAGGCGTGTTCTCATGGTCTCTCAGAGCACCCCAGCAACAACCCATTCAATAATGCACCTTTTATTGCTCACCACTCAGAGCGCTTTCTGGATCACCTCTGAAAAATACGACTCATGCTCACATTCTTGTTTCACATTTTGTTTCAAGGGGAATCCAAACAGACACCGTATATAAGGGACCTTTCCCTTCGATTCCCACTACTCAGAGGGGAGAAAATAAAGCCCACCGGCTCCTAAAAAATCCACAGACCCAGATTACAGGAATGTGCATTGAAAGTTTAAATGCACATACCCTTACATCCAGAATTCTAGAAGTTTACCTAAGAAAATTAGCAGACCGGATGTGCAAAACTTTCTAAGGATGCATATCATCACATAGAAGGGTAATATTGGGAAGCCACTTAATGTCCAGCAATACCAAATAGGTTAATAAATCATGGTATATCCTGTGTTGCCATTAGAAATGATGATATAAGCCAGGCGCGGTGGCTCACGCCTGTAATCCGAGCACTTTGGTAAGCCGAGGTAGGTGGATCACCTGAGGTCTGGAGTTCAAGACCAGCCTGACCAACATGGAGAAACCCCATCTCTACTAAAAATACGAAATTAGCCGGGCATGGTGGCGTATGCTTGTAATCCAAGAAAGAAAAGAAAAGAAAAGAGAAAGAAAAAAAATGATGATACATATTTTCAGCCAGCTTTGCATGTCTGTGGTGCTTATATAAATACACCTACATACATATAGCTACATGTGCACATGAAGAATCTGGAAGGATGACAACAAAATGTTAACAATGGTTATGTCTGGGAAGAAGGATTGGGGGTTGTGAATCACTTTCCTTTTCTTTACACCTTTCTGAATTGGAATATATATATATGTGTGTGTGTGTGTGTGTGTGTGTGTGTGTGTGTGTGTATATATATATGTGACTTTAAAATTTTTGAGACTTGAAAAAAAATTGTAATAGAAATCAATGACCTCAGTGCGAGAGAACTGAATTTCATAGCTCAGACTCGTTCTCCCAACAGGAGCTATTGGTCTCACCACCAAGGGGAGGTTGGAACAGACCCACAGAAAGGAACTGTCCCACTTAGCCAGGCCAGTACTTGGCAGTGGCTGTTCTAAGCAAGTTAGCAAACACATCTGCCAACTGGCAGCCATCGGAGAGCATGTCATGTCACGTGTCCAGCATGTGTGGCCATCTGACTCAGAGGCAACACGCACAGCTCTGGCGCCATGCTCGGGGTCGCGGGTTGGGATCAGCTGTGCCTCCCCATCCCCACCCGCTGCAGACCACCTCCCCTTACCCTGCCTGCAGTCCCAGCTGGCGCGTGGAAGGTGCCTTTCAAATTTGCTCCCCATTCGGGAGTTTCTTATTCCCACGGGAAGAACTCGTTGCCATGGGGATGTGCGCCTCCCAACCCTGAAGCCTGCCCTGGAGACAAAATCCTTCTCTTTGCAGCCCTGCCTGGGCTCCCAGGCTGAGCGGGGGGATTCCGGGGGTCCACCTAGCCCTCTGGGATAAGGGGCTTTAGTCTCCCCATTCGTTGGGCTTCTGGGGTAGGGACAGTGGGAGGATTAATTATGGACGCAAGGTCACAGGGAAAGGGAAAGGGAAAAATGAGAAAGATTTTATTTAAAGCCCCTGGTCATTCTTGCTTTCCGCCCGCCCACCACGACCCCTCTGCCAGATGCCGTCTCCAGTTCGGGAGCGTTGCATGGGGACGCCAGGCACTCTGCTTTTCCTAAACAACTTCCAAGAACCCCAGAACATTTCTTAAAGTGTCTGGAACTAAGCTTTAACCTCGCCTGCTTCATCAGCCTGGGACGGAAAAGACGGGAGGGGCGAAGAAGAGGCGGGGAACAGAGAGCTCGGGCCCGGGACGTTCGGTGTAAGTGATCCAGGCTTCCAGTGCCCCGGGCGCACCCCGCGGAGAGGCGTCGGGGAGTCGGGGACGTGCGGGAGGCGACCACCCAGCCAACCCCGGGGGATGAGCAGCAAGGCTGGCCACGCATGGCAGGACACTGGGCGCAGAGACCCGCCCAGGGAAGCGGGGGATGGGGACAGGCGGCCACGTGCAACCGCTGGCAGGTGGGAGCCTCCCAGGCGCCAGCTCGGAGAGGGCCACGCCCCTTCGCGATTCCCCGCGCTCGGCCTCCTGACTGCTCAGGGGGCCACTCCCCTTCCGGATTCCCCGCGCTAGGCCTCGGGACAGCTCAGGGGCCACGCCCCTTCTCGAGGTCTCCGCGCTGGGCCTCGGGACGGCTCAGGGCTCCCTCCGCCCCTCCTCAAGCCCCACGAGTCTCCCTGCGTACCTCCCTCCCGGTGCGGCACTGGATTCCCAGACCTCAGCACCCACCGCATCTCCTGTTACTCGCCCCAGGGTGGTTGCCCGGGGAAAACCTCCAAGCGTTTCACTGGCTCGCCTGGAAACGCTTTCATCTTTGCTCCATCAGCAGCAGCTCTTTCATTAATTGAGTTCTTCTGGCTTTAGAGCCTCCCACTATGATCATGCTACAAATTCCCCAGGCCAGCACCCGAGGCCTGCTGGCGCCGATCTGGGCCACGTGTAAACCCAGGTGCGCCCCCTGAGTCTCACGCCCTCCTCCTGTTGCCTCCCCATCCCTCTGGCCTTCGGGACTTGAGGTTGCAATGAATCTTAGATTTTTTCCAAGAGTCTTCTATTCCTCCAGCGTCTCCGTGCACCCGCCCGCTCCAACACCTGACATTTTCCTTCAACTCCACCCTCCCCTCCCCGAGTCCACAGACACACGCACACCCACCCGCCTCTTCCCTTCCGCTCCACCGTCAGTCAGTGGCAGAGTCAGTCCATCCAATAGGCAGGAGCCCAAACGACTGTCCACAGACAGCTGTCCTCTCGCCCACGAGAGTGGGGCTGCACGCAGCAGCAGGCCCAGGAGGAAACCGTGCTTTGATAGCCCCAGGCATCGTATTTCATCGTATTTCACAAGTGAGCCAAATGGAGAAGGGATTAGCTGTTTCACCCAATAAGCCCACATCTGTAGTTACATTCTGACTGGGATAAAATTACCCTGGTTATTAATCCTTCTGCTTTAGAGCATAAGCTGATCACCAGCTGGGGTCAGGAAAAAATTCCATCCCAACTCCTTCCAACCTGCTCCCCCATCCTCAGCTGCCCCATTTCCTGTGGTCTATTCTTGCACAGTTAGGTCTACAAGCTAGGTTGAAGGCCACCAACTGAGACACCTGTCCCGAGACAGGACCATTCTAATCTGCCCTGAAAAGGACAACCCATTGATCATGTAAGTATGTATTGAGAATCTACTGTGGGCAAGACATTGGTCTTTGCTGTGGGAGATACAAAAACCATTCAGGCATGGCCCTTGCCTTCTTCATGCCAAGAAAAGCTGAAGTGTGTGGTCAGAAATTGCATGTGGTTTCTGGGACTTCCTGCCCTGAGGCACCCTGGGTGTATCGGATGGCTTCAGGAAACAGTTTGGATATGGCAGTATTTTCATGCCCATTGCCATTCCCTTCTGCCTCAAGTGTATGTGGGTTCTCCCTACAGTCAGCTGGCAGGCCAAGCCAGGGTAGCTTTATTTCTGTCTCTGACCCTTTCTCTTCAGACTCCAAATCTGCAGGGTGCTGGAGACTTTGAAGGAGTGTCCATTTCCCTTGGTAGAAACAAAAGGTAGGAACAAGCAGGTGGAAAGCCAGGGTTGCTCCTTCCAGCCAGTGGGTCTGGGGCTGCAGCACACAAGGTTGACATCCCGAGAGGTCATTTTCCTCGGTCGCTTCAGACCTGGCATTGGGTGGACAGACCACATGATTCAGCATCCAACTTGGGCATCTCTCAATAACAGAAAGAGGTGCCATTGATAATTTCATGGAACTTTCCTGAGCACACCAGGGTGTGCTCATTCTGCCTGAGGGGTCATCTCCCTTGGGCATCATAAGAGGCACCACTGAGACACAACAGCTTTTGTCACCGTTTCCTGATTGCTTCCCAAGCTCTCTGTCCTCTTCCCTGTGCTAGTCATCTCACAATCTCCTTCTGCAGGTAGATCCTCCCTACTTCAGCCCTTCCTCCCACCTCAGCTGCTTTGTTCCCACTGCCATGCCCAAAACACCTGTATTTCCACTCTCCAACCTTGGATCAACCCAACTATGTTTTCACGCTACTATGTCCAGGATGCTGGGTGATACTAGAGATAGCCATCAATAACATTCATTACGTGAATAAGTCTGGGTGGATCCTGTGACACAGTTACGCCTTCTACCGTCTGCTGCTTCTCAACATTGCCCAGTCCTTATGTTGGTGTTCTCATTTCACATGATAGAGTTCCAAACCTTTTGTAGCCCGAATCATCATCTATCCCCTAATTCTTGGGAGACCCTAACTTCACCAATAGCAACAACAACCAAAACCAACCAACCAAACAAAAAAATACTTAAGATATGAACCTCTCAGATTTCCTGAACTCTCCACCTCCAGACTAAATTTGTGGATGGATACCTATCTGTTGACCATACCCTCCCTCTTCAATGAAAACTGCCTCTCCTTCCACTCCATTTGTGAGGCATCCATGGATGCTGACATGTGCTTACATAGGACCTCCTGTCCACAGCCAGAATTAGCCAGAATTCACTGACCCATGATTGGGCTCCTAAAATACTCAAGATGAGAGAAATGTTACTTTTCTTTACTATAGTAATGATTTTACTATCAAATGCATCCCATAACCTTATGTAGTAAACATCAAATATGCACAATAAAATTTATTTGAAAAAATAAAGCTGGAAAATTGAAAGTAATGAATGTTCAATTAAAATCTACAAACAAGCAAATAAATACATACTCAAGATGGACCAGTGACAGCCTTTCTCTAGAATTTTTGATTTGAGGCCAAGAAGGTTGGTGCAGCCTTTCTCCCATGGCTGTACCTGTGAAGATAAACATTTGGGAATTGATGGCAGCCTTGTTTCTCCACCAGGCTGAAGAAACTAGGACCTGCAGGGGCTGAGATTGGAGTGAAACAGATGTGAAGAGAAAAGTCCTGGGTCCAGGTGGTCCTGGGGCCCAGCCATGCTCTTGTTTTGTTTGTTTGTTTTTTGTTGTTGTTTGTGTGTGTGTGTGTGTGTGTGTGTGTGTGTGTGTGTGTGTGTGCTTTTAATAGAATTTCCCTCCTCCTGCCTGTGGCTAATTCCTTCTGCACCCTTGGTTCAGCCCCACCTGGCGACCCTTGTTCCATCACTTCCACCACTTCTCTAGAATCTTCAGTCATTTCAGCGACACATATGCTCGTCTTCCTGCCCAAAAACTGAATAAGCAAAGACTTTCTTTCATCTCTGTCCCTCTTCAACTTCTGCCCTTCCCTTCTACTCACTATCCCTATTTTCTCACCTCCTACTTCATGCCCAATCTGCTGCTGCTATCTTGCTCCATTTCTTCTTCCCATTTTCTTGATGCTGCTCTCCTGACAGGCAGTGCCTTGCAGAGTACGTCCAATTTCTCATGTTTATGTTGCTTGTCTGCAGCATCTGGTATCAGTAACCACCTCCTCTTTCTCAAAACTCCCACCATGCTTGATGGTTTTCCTGCGATTCTTGACCTGATGCAGAAAAGCTTGACCTGCAGAAGCTGTCCTAGAAACAGTCAGGATCTAAAGCTCTAGACTTTTCCAACCTGCCTCTCATTGCCATAAAAATGCAACTGACCTGTGTCTCCCCTCCTGGTGCACCACTAAGGGATGGCTGACTGATCTAATGAGATTACTGGAACTAAGGCATTCACAGGTGAGTTATTTTGATATTTTAATAATAGCTCTCAAGACTTAGCTCAGTGTCTCTCAAAGTTGGATTACAGTGGAAGGGAGTGGTGGGGAGCAGGTATAGGATGGAAGAAAGGGTTGGAAATATATTGTTGAGGGTCTAATAGTTTTTGAGACGTTTAATTTTTGTATTTTCACTTTAATGTTAATCAGTACTTGATCATGCATTTTAATTTGCCATTCCACTGGCACCCAAGTAATCACCAACTTTTGGTGCAATATTTCAAAAGTGGGGTATAATCTCAAAGATTCAGATAATTTTTTCTTCTAACATGAATCACTTTGTTCCTCAAATTGGGAAGTACTAACTTAAGAAATAGGCATTGTAGGAATGTGAGTGTTGTTTATGTATCTGGAAGCACCAAGAGGAGAGACTCAGAAACGTAAGACCTAAGTCCTGCCCTCAAAAACCCACAGGCTCATTGGAAAAACAGCACAGGAACACTTAAGAAATGAAATTCAAGCATGAAGTAACAACGTGAGGTATGTCACAAGGTGGTATGTTATTAGTATTATTATTACTATTATTATTTTATGAGACAGAATCTCACACTGTCGCCTAGGCTGGAGTGCAATGGCATGATCTCGACTCACTGCAACCTCCACCTCCCAGGTTCAAGTGATTCTCTGGCCTCAGCCTCCTGAGTGGCTGGGATTACAGTTGCCCACCACCACGCCCAGCTAATTTTTGTATTTTTAGTAGAGACGGGGTTCCACCACGTTGGTCAGGCTGGTCTCGAACTCCTGACCTGGTGATCCACCCACCTTGGCCTCCCAAAGTGCTGGGATTACAGGCGTGAGCCACCATGCCCAGCCATTGGTGTGTTATTAAGAGATGTGTACACTACTTTCTCCAGGAGATCACAGAGCTTTCCCTATAGGAGTAATCAATGGAGGCATCCTTGTTGGGGAAGGGTCTTGGTGGTGGATGCTGGTCTGGAAATTGATCAAGGCCTTAAGTAAAAGTTAGGAGGTATATTTCCAGAGTAGAAAAAGAGAGAGACAGAAAGAGAGGTTCTAGGCATGAAGAAAGCCCAAGAGTTCACAAAGTCTTGAGCTTGGGATAGAAATCAGACTGGACCAAGTGGAGGGTTATAGGGGACAATGCTCATTTAACAAAATATTTTGTTTATATTATGTGATGTTTTAAAAATGTATCAAGAAAACACTATGGGCAAAATCAGAACACAGTTGGACTTCCTTACGTTTATGGAGTTTTTTTTCCTTTTTTCAATTGATACACGTATTTGTACATATTTATGAAGTATACATGATATTTTGTTACATGCATGGAATGTGGAATGATCAAGTCAGGGTATTTAGGGTAGACATTACCTCAAGTATTTATCATTTTTATGTGCTGGGAACATTTCAAGTTCTCTCTTCTGGCTATTTTGAAATATACAATACATTGTTATCGACTGTAGTCACCCCACTGTGGTATAGAACATTAGAACTTATTCCTCCGATCTAACTATATGTACCCATCAACTAAGCTCTCTTAATCCCCTTCCCCACCAGCATACCTTCCCAGCATCTGTTATCTATCGTTCTCCTCTCTACCTCCATAAAATCAACTTTTTTTAGCTTCCATATATGAGTGAGAACATGCAATATTTGTCTTTCTCTGACAGGTTTATTTCACTTAACATAATGACTTCCAGTTCCATCCATGTTGCTACAAATGATATGATTTTATTCCTTTTTTATGGCCAAATAGTATTCTATTTGTGTGTTTATATCACAGTTTTAATCCATTTGTCCATTGATGGACACTTAGGTTGATCCCCTCTGTTTGCTACTGTGAATAATGCTGTCATAAACTGAGAGCACAGGTATGCCTGTGATGTACTGAATTCTTTCTTTTAGATAAATACCCCATAGTGGGATTGCTGGGTCACATGGTAGTTCTATTGTTAGTTTTTTGAGAAATCTACATACTGTTTTCCATAATAGCTGTACTAATTTACATTCTCACCAACAGATCCTTGCCAGCATCTGTTACTGTTTTTTGTTTTTTTGGTTTTTTTTTTTGTCTTTTTAATAGTAGCCATTCTAACCGGGGTAAGAAAATGTCTCATTGTGGATTTCAATTTGCATTTCCCTGATGATTAGTGATGTTCAGCATTTTTCATATACCTGTTGGCCATTTGTATGTCTTCTTCTGAGAAATGTCTATTCATGTCCTTTGCTCACTTTTTAATGGGATTATATGGGGTTTTTTTTCAACTGTTGAGTTGTTTGAGTTCCTCGTACATTCTGGATATTAGTCCTTTGTCACATTAATAGTTTGCAAATATTTTCTCCAATTCACCAGGCCGTCTCTTCACACTGTTGATTGTTACCTTTGCTGTGCAGATGCAGAAGCTATTTAGTTCAACATAGTCCCATTTGTCTAGTGTCATTTTTGTTGATTGTGCTTTTGATGCTCTTTTATATTTATGGAGGATAGAGGTGAGACATCATAATCATATCAGTGTTAAGGACATTGAAAGGTTGAATGCAGATCTTTAGTAGCAGATAAAGCTGGGACCATATTTTGGAAGACTTGAATTCTAAGTGAAACAGTTGAACTTGCATATCTTGATGTGCAAAGGGCTTCGAGGACAATGACTACCTCAAGTTCTCTGGGTCTCTGGAGAAAAATATTTCTCATTTTACATACCTCGTCTAATACTTGATTTCGTATCTTTTACTGCATAGTGTACATTTTAAAAACTACACATGTGAGTTTTCTGGTGGTAGAAATTATGCCTGTTTGTTTCATTACTATTGTTAATTGGTATTAGTTGGAAGAGATTATGTCCCTTTAAGTGCAAATCCACCCTTGCAGAATAAATCCTAAAACAACTGGTGATGTTTATTGCTTCTATTAGCTTGATAATCTTAAAACAATCTTGATGCCATTTACACAACTTTTTCATTCCTCCATGTTACCGGACCATTACTTAGCCATTATGGGTTGTTACATTGTGCTTAGGATAGTGAAGATCTGACAACATGGTGTCCTGAGTCACACATATCTGTGAAATGAGTGAATACATGAATAATTAGGAAGGATACATGATAGGTAAAGATATCCCAAGATTGGCATTGAGAGGGAGGTTGAAATAGATGATTGCTCAGCTCTATTCCAGTTCTAAGAATTTTCCTTGCGTTGGGGAAGGCAGGGAAGAGGCCATTCAATTCTCTAATGGCAGTCTCTCAAAAGAGACCTGCTTTATCCCCTTTCCCTAGAGTTTTCTTAAAAAGATACCACCACCCTTGTTAGTAGTATATTTCAGTTTCTCCAAGCTTCAGAGAAAAATTTTCTTTCTAATAGCCAACTCAACTCCCTAAAACCACATTAAGCACATCCTGTCTGCCTGCTTCTTCAATGACAACAATTCCCCTCAGGGTCATGGTAAGGCTACAGATGCTCTTCCACTTACAGTGGGGTCACCTCATGATAAACCCATCACAAGTTGTAAACACTCTAAGTAGAAAATGCATTTAGTACATCTAACCTACTGAACATCATAGCTTAGCCTAGCCTATCTTAAACATGCTCAGAACACTTCCATCAGCCCACAGTTGGGCAAAGTCATGTAACACAAAGCTTATTTTATAAGAAAGTGTTGAATATCTCATATAATTTATTGAATACAGTACATTGTAGAACACAGTATTGGTCATTTACCCTGATGATCGCACGGCTAACTGGGAACTGTGCTTGCCGCCACTGCCCAGCATCAAGAGAGGGTACCGTGCCACATATTGCTAGCCTGGGAAAAGATGAAAAGTCAAAATTTAAAGTACAATTTCTACTGAATGCATATTGTTTTTGCACCATTGTAATGTCAAAAAATGTAAGTCAGGACTGTCTGTATTGCTAAAGCCAGCCTAAGATTAAAATCCATAGAAGGACTTAATGGGGAGGAAGGGGAGGCATTTATAGAAAAGCCATTCAAGGTGATGTGGTTCTGCAGGAGGCTGAAGAGCCCCAGGGATTCACTAAGAAAGCGTAATCACATTGAGCACTGCAGATCGCCAGGCTGGCGTCACAGCCCAGAGCATGGCCCGAATGAAGGTGGATTGCTTCAGTTATCTGGGCATCTTGATGAATGGGTACTGCACACACTCGGAGGGAGATGAGAGGAAACGAGCCAGAGATTAATCACTTATGGCATCAATGAATGGAGAGTGTTTAGAGTCTGTGGTAGACAGAGGGGCAACAGCAGACAGGAACCTAGGGTAATCAGGCCACCATTGGGAAAAAAAGTGGGCAAATGTAACACCAAGAACCATCTTTGTTAGGCTGATTTGCATAAGGGTAGTGACAATTGAAGTAGCCCAGGTAGGGAAGAACAGTGGAGTTCAGTCCTGGGAAGTACCCAGGCTAGAGGTCTGGGAGCCCCAAAGGTAACCCCAAACCAGAGAAGGAGGGTCTCAGAAGCAAAAAGAGGAAGATGCCAAAAATAGGGTAAGAACAGGAAATGAGAATGAATACAAGCAGCCTCCTGGAGGCTTCTAGAAGATAAAGCAGTGTGCAATCCCCAGCGTTTCCCAGAATTTCAACAACTGCTCATTATTAGTGGGATCTCAGTTCTTCTCTGCCCCAAAATTAGCAGGGGATGGAAGGAAAGGAAGGAAGAAGGGAAGGAAGGAAGGAGGAAAGGGAGGGAGGGCCTTAAGAAAGGGCTATGAGAAGACTCACATGATTTCCTTTAAAAACCATTTGTCTTAACAGAAATGTACCTGGCCCATGGATCCACTTGAATTTTTTACCACCTGGTGTTGAGCCCTGTAAAGTGCTATGAAAACTAGCACAGCCTCACTTGGGACTGAAAGAAAATAAATCACAGGCAGGATTTTAAACGAACATAGAAAACACAGCACAAGCAATCCTAGCTGTTTGGGCTGCTGAATCCTGCAACCTTCAACTATGGTGTGGAGACAATGGGGCAGAGGGATGCTCGTTTCCCAGGTTACTGATTGTTGGGAAACGATTCTGTGAACTTCACGTAAGCAGATTTTGTTCAGAATAATAACAAGAAAAACATTGAGAAATGGAAGCGGAACATGAATAGGAAAATAATGGTTAGATGACCTCACAGGAATGCATACCCAATGATATGGCTCACGTGCAGAGAGGCGGCACTCGATTTTGACTCTAAGTTACCTAGCAGCATAAGCAATGAGGAAAATAGTTGCCAGAGCCTTCCTGTCCACAGGACAAAAACAAACCCCTCATTCAGAGGAAGCACAGCTTTTTCAGATGCTGAAACCTTGTATATTTTTTTCTGGGCCAGTCTCCTCACGAGCATCCTGCAGTGTTACAGTCAGGAAATTTCATGTTTATGTCTTTGGACTCCACGCTGGTGATTTCAGACCCATGGCAGCAGCAGCGGCAGCATTCCCGGAGGGAAAGGAACCCAGAGGTATCACTGATGCCCTGCTGGACGGAGGGGCTTCTGTGGCTGCTACCATTACTGCCGCTTCCTCAGAACCAAACCCCAGAATCAGAGGAGGAGCAGTAGCTTCCAGAACGAAATGCCACCTGTGTGGTGCCACTGTGGGAGATCTTGTTCCTGACATGTAGCTTCAGTCACCCCATGGCCCAAGTCAACCCAACACACCCCGGGGCAGGAAGGATCCGGTCACCTGGGAGAAAGCCCTGAATGAACCAAAGAATAACCAAGGGAAGAAACAGGTAGAAAATAACGAAACACCCCTGAGATATTAAAGATGTCAATTCAAGAAAAGCAGCCACTAAGGGTTGTAGCAAAATAAAGCAATAAGAGAAGAGGGCCTGGCAGCTCCTTTCTGGAAGGACGCTGGATGTATTTGCCTCCTTTGCTTCTGTCTTTGGGTAGAGAAATGCAGAAATGCAATCCCTCAGTGGCTGGTTAGCTGGTTAGATGGTGGCCCGTTTTTCAGGGCTGCTGGACAGGCGTTAGTGTTCAGATTTTGACTTGGATTCAATTAACCTGGGCTGAACGTTTTACATACCCAGGACTGTCCTGGGTGAGCCACATGTACCAGTTTAATAACTCGAAAATGGGCCGGGCGCGGTGGCTCAAGCCTGTAATCCCAGCACTTTGGGAGGCCGAGACGGGCGGATCACGAGGTCAGGAGATCGAGACCATCCTGGCTAACACGGTGAAACCCCGTCTCTATTAAGAAATACAAAAAACTAGCCGGGCGAGGTGGCGGGCGCCTGTAGTCCCAGCTACTCGGGAGGCTGAGGCCGGAGAATGGCGTAAACCCGGGAGGCGGAGCTTGCAGTGAGCTGAGATCCGGCCACTGCACTCCAGCCTGGGTGACAGAGCGAGACTCCGTGTCAAAAAAAAAAAAAAAAAAAAAAAAAACTCGAAAATGGGCATTTTTTTTTTTATTCTCATTTTAAAGTTTGGAAACAGGCTTAAAGAGGGAGGGGCCTGGGAAGTACGCTGTTATTAACTGTTACATTGCCATGGCCCCTGCTGTTGCTGCTGCTGCTGCTACAGGATCATCCACTCTCTTCATTTCCCTGGTTGGTGGAGACAAATCTGGCTGTGGCTCCCTTTAATAGACCCCTTGTAATTCAAAGGAAAAAAGACTTGGCCATGCATAAACACACCTTTCAAAAGAAATATATGAAACTAGATCACTGGATCATGAAAATATCCTTAAATTACTGTACCATATTAAGTAACTGTCTCTCCTTCCCTCTTTCCTTTCCTCCTTTGCTCCTTCCTTCCAGCCCAGGTATCTGTGAAGGATTTACAGTAGATACAGTGTCCCCTGACCAGGCCATGAGGGATTCGAAGCTGAGAATTACACAGTCCCTGCTCTCAAGAGCTCACACTCTGTTGAGGAGACAAAGAAGATATTGGGTGATTTCCACACACTTTGTGAAGTGCTGGCACAGGGGCTGGAGGGTCAAGGAGAAATATAGCAAACAGATGTGAGACAGGGCCTGGGGAAGATGCTGTGAGAGTAACCACAGGCTAGGATGGAAGCCCCAAGAGTTTTGGCTGGTTCCAATACGGTGAGATTTTGTCTAGAGACATTGCATCAGAAAATGCATCAGACACTTTTGGCTGATGCAATTGGGTGTGTAGGTAAGGACCAAGGCATCTAGTGGAAAGAGGCCAGAGATCTTGCTAAACATCTTACAATGCACAGGACTGCCCCCAGCAACAAAGAATTATCCAGCTTGGAATGTCCAAAGTTGAGAACCCCTGCCCTGGAGTCGGGAAGAGCCCCTGAAGGTTCTAGGTGGGGCAGTGAAACAGTCAGATGTGTTTTCAGATGTCTTGTCAATATTAGAGAAATTAGGAAACTGCTGTTTCTTTCAAGTGGAATTTGTCTAAGGGATGGCTGTTGGAGCCAGTGAGCTGAGGGTCTGGAGGGTGAGAATTACACCCAAAGGAGCGTGGTGCCATGGCAAGTCCTGAACCAGGCATCAGTAGTCCTGGCCTGACTTCAGCTCCTCCAGCCACAGGCTGGGTGACCATGGGCAGGCATGACAACTCCCTGAGCCTCCCTTTCATCATCTACAAAATGAAGCACAAGGATATACTGTTCTGGCCTTATTCCTGTGTTACTGTGGTATCAAATACAATCGTATTTATGAAAGAGAGTGAAAAAATGTAGATGAAGGATATTATTGTACTGTAAAGAACATCTTTTAAACAATTATACAACAAATATAGGCTAATTATAGTGAAGTAGAAAATACAGTGAAGCAAAAAGAGAACAAAAAAACTCACCCATTAGCCATCCCTTCACCATCCAGAAAAAAACAGTTAACATTTAATTGTATATTTTTAGTTTTCCAGGCTTGTGTGTGTATGCGTATGTGTGTAATTTTTCATTTAAAAATCAGATTATGCTTTCCCCACAAATAGGCATTACAAATAGCATGTTACATCAGTAAAATGTTTCTATGCTATTATTTTGACACAGGGTGTCCTCTGTTGTTAGATTGTTGTGTCATTTTCAAATGTTCCACATTGGCAAACATTGCTTGGAGTTTAAATCCTTATGGGTTTAAATTCAATTAAAGTGAAAGATGTGGAGCTGAGAAATGCCTTACAGTGGGGCACACAGCACAACCAGCACCCATACCTGACCCTGTGCCCTCACTGCTGCTGGTGGGAACTGTAGGAGTAAAGAGAATTTTCCCTCCCCTCTGAAGGTTTAATCTACTAAAATAAACAGACAATAGACAGATTAACAGAAAAAAAGGCATACATATTTATTAATGTGCAGAAGCACAGGAGCTGTACAAAATATGAGTCTCAAGGGAAGGGTCAGATGGTTGAGGCTTAACTACCCTCTTCATAGGGAAGAGGGAAGAAAGGGGATGTAGGCAATTTTGAGGAATAGTAAATGATTTGTAAGGGAATTGAATGAGCCCAAAGAGCAGACAATGGCCTGGGACAGTGTTCCTCTGAGCTCTGGGGAGGTGGTGGGAAGGTGAGGGGCAGAAGTGCACTATGAACAGAGGTTGTCTTATTATGCAGATAAAGTCTTCCAGGAGTTTCCCTCAGAAGAACAGATGAAATATCTATCTGGGCGTGATGACTTTAGGTATTTTCTCTTGTGGTCACTCTTTCCTGGTTATTTGATGAGATTTCTAGGGAGGGGATTTTGAGACAATTGTATTTCTTTTGGAAGAAGATTTTCTCAGTCAGATAAGGGAACTTCCAGAGAGAGAGAGAGTCCCTCCCTATGCTTAGGGGAGGAAGGTTAGAAAATCCTTGGCTCTGAGGTTTGAGTCTAAGGCCTTTTGATTTCCCTTAGTTCAAAGGGCTCTGTAGCCCAAAGCACCACAGTCTGGGGTATTGTTTTCTGAGCCCCATCAAAATATTTATGTGGGATCCTAGAGTATCAGGCAAACGAGGAGTAATAAATTCTTGCCACTTCTCCCTCTGAAGATTCAAGTCACTGAAATGTACTGACAATAGGCAGATTAACAGGGAAAAAAAGGCATGCAAATTTATTAACTTGCATAAGTACAGGAGCCATACAAAATATGAGACTCAAGGAAGGGTTAGATGTTGTGCTTGTACCTTTGTCATTGTAATTTTGCTTGCTGTTTAAGAACTGGGGGAAAAGTAGGCAGGTGGTTCACCTGGAGAGGCACCTGGTGCATTTCAGAAGCCTTGGATGGAGGGAGGGGGACAAGGGTTAAAAATATACTTGTCAGGTACTATGTTGACTTCTTGGGCAACAAGATCATTAGAAGCTCAAACCTCAGCATTGCACAGTATACTCATGTAACATGTACCCTGGAATCTAAAATAAAACGTAAATAAATAACTGAAAAAGCCCCACAAATGTCCCCTAAAAACCATCTCAGTAGCCCCAGCTGAGGCCACATCACCAAAGCTCAGCCAACTGAGAATGGTTTGCCTATTACTTGCTTTACTTCCGCGGTTAACCCAATGACTTAGAAGCTGCAACAACATAATGACTGTGGCATCCTTCATCTAGGAAGGGGCTGAGCTGACCCAGCAATGGGGTGGATCGACACTGCTCCACCCACACTGTCTGAACCACTTTCCCTTGTGGCTGATGGCAGAGGGCTGAAAGATGGAGGTCCCCATTGGTGGCGCTGGCCTCATGTTAGGACTCAAGAAACTTGCAGTTCATCTGTCCCAGAGACAAATTTGAAATATGATAGAAGCTCCAATGCAGAACCGTGTGGGCCAGCAAAACAACAACAACAACAACAACAACAATAACAACAAAACAGCAACCACCTAAATGTCCAAAACAAAATGGGGGACTATTATCAAGGGCACATTGATTTCCTAGAATATCAATCTCTCATTTTAAATGATAACTGTTAAGACTATAAACCACATCTAAAATTCTTATGAAGTCTTTTCATTCTAAGAGAGACAAACAAGGCAGACAATTTTAGAGAGAATAAAACTCCTACTGTGTTTAAAATTGCATTTGTATATGGAAAGGGAAATAGTTGCAGCAGCTCTGTTAGGTGGGACGGGGAGATTTTTTTCCTCTTTTTTTCTAAATGTTCTGTAATGTGATTATGATTGCACAGTGATTATAAGTGTGTGTGTGTGTGTAAATGTGCAAGGAGGTAAGTTCTGGGTCCTCTCTTTGCATATCCAGACCCTGCAGGCTCTGTACTTGTCTCCTTCAGGCCAGCACTGAGGGCTGGACACCTACCCCAGATCCGAATCCTGCCCTCCCTTGAGCAAGGCATCCCAGGGAAGAAACACAGAAAAACAGGCAGGGAGGAAGAGGGAGGGGACACAGGGACAAGGAGGGGGCAGAGAAAGAATGGAGATGGAGGCCAAGGGGAGGGGAGCAGCTGGGCCCCACCAGGGCTGTTACTCAGTTGAGGAGGTGACTGGGGAAGTCCCAGCAAGGGGTACTGTGTCCCCAAGAAGACTGCTTATGCTGTCCTTGGAGATCACACCTGGGCTGACAGGCCCAAGATTGAAATATTGAAATTTTCTCCTTGTAGAGACAGCTTGGAAGCCAATGCAGAAGTGAATCCCCAACTGGGTTCCATAACTCCTACTGGGGTAAACCACTCCAGTTTCACAGACACAGCTGGGACAACCCCAGGCCAGTCCTGATTTCCTGAGGTCCTCTGTCCACCAGAGGCCCCTGTGCCCCCAACCTGGATCCAGACCCAGCAGGAAGAGCAAGGAATCTTCTGAAGGCCACGGTCTGCATGCTGGGAGCCCTTAACTGAATCTACTGAACTCTAGAATCTTCCTGCTCACTTGGACACAATTGCTTGGGAGGCCCAGGTGGCCACACGAGCTCCAAGAGCCCCCTCTCTGCAGGTGGGCCCTGAGGTGGGCAGGGTGGATGGGGAAGGCATTGTTCCCTTGGCTCCAACTTGGGTTGGCATTTCTGGAAGTTGGGGGGTGTGTGTGTGTGTGTGAGTGTGTGTGTGTGTGTGTGTGTGTGTTGGGGGGTTCCTAGCCTCCAGGTCCCTCCCCAGATTCCAGCCCATCAGGCAGTGGTGAGGTTGGCTCTGGGGTGCCGGGCAGGGGGTGTGGGGCCCTGGAGCCTCTGCCCTCTTCCTCCCTCCCACTGAGTCTCTCTGCGGCTCCCACCCCATCCCCGTGTCTCTGCTCTCCCGCTTCCCTCTCAGCTCCCCTCTGGCCATTATGGCTCAGTGGTGATCACCTACTGATGCGTTGATGTTCATGTACTTGGACTCTCTCCTCCTCTGAGTATCTTTGTTTTGTTGCCATCTATTGGCACCTGTATCTGTGTCTCCCTCACTATGAACTTTGTGCCCACCCTGGCCCCACTCAGTTTCCTCTGGGAACCCAGGGCCTCCCAGCCGGAGTGAGCAAGGCCCACCTCCCACCTCTCTGCAGTGCCAGGCCCTGTCCCTGCTCCTACCCAGCCTCTCCTCCCCCCAACTCTCTCCATGAGGTGCTTGAGGGTCATGCTGGGCTTCCAGCAGGTCGCAGAAGGACACCAAGGAGGAGGCCACCACGTGCCCCTGCTCGCTGCAGAGGGACAGGCACGGGGGCTGCTCTCACAGCTGGTGCACTCTGCACTTGTCTTCTTCAGGCCAGCACTGGGGACTGGGCACCTACCCCAGATGGACTCCTGCCATCCCAGGAATAAGACCTCCCGGGAAGGAAAGCAGAAAATAAGGCAGGGGAGGAAGCGGGAGGTGAGATAGGGACATGGGACACGGACGGGGCGGGGAAAGAACAGAAAATGATTTTGCATCTGTGGAAAGAAAAATGCTGCCTGGCCAGTGGGATGGTGTGGATAGGCCCAGGTGTTGCTGCCAAGCCCTACTCCCCTGGGTGATTAACAGAAATGAAGCAGTGGAGAGGAGGGAAAGAGAAAAATGCCTTCTACCTCCATATGTGCCGAGTTTGAGCCCTGCACCCACTTGAATGGCACAGACACTGGGCAGGAGGTTCAGAATGGGAGCATCCTGGGGTGCATGGAGGGCCTGCTGCTCCAGGAATCCAGGTCTGGGTTTTGGGGTGCAGGCAGTATGTGTTTTTCTTACCACAAGCCAGAACCATGATCCCTCTGGAAAAGGTCGGCTCCACAGCTGTTTAAAAATCCCCTGGGACTTGGAGATAAATGATCCAAGTCAGGCTGTACTAACAGCTCCGTTTTGGAGCCAAGCAGGAGGTGCGACCACGTGGGCCACCGCTCCATCCTCAGGCCCATCCATCACTGCTCGGCCACAATCCCAGGGGCCACCAGCCTCTCTAACCATGCTGTTTCCATTAGAGCATGATTGTGAAACTTCCGGAAGAGAGAGGCTGGCAAAGAACACGCACTCGGCCAGGAGAGCCGCCCAGCCCACACCAGGGCAGAAGGCCTTCAAGGTCTCACCGTTGCCCCTCTTGGGTGGGGCTGGGCTGGTTTTCCACCAGATGGTCCCTGCGGAGATGCAGGAACATTCCCTAACCCGGGAGCCACCTCGGAGGGGAGGGGGTGCAGGGAGACCTCACCTAGATGGCTCCACGCACCTGTCCCCAGCCCGGCTCCCACTGGGCTTAACACATTCCCCCATGAAATCACGTGCATGCAGCCAAAGCAGTGCCAACAGGGAAGTGCTTTTTATTTTAACCTCAGGCTCTCACAACCAAAGTGAGTTTGCTCAGTGTGGTGAGGGAGTGTGGTGTTTGCAGTGGCCCAGGACAACTGGGGGTGCCAGGGAGGACCTGCACAGAGGAGCATTTGGGGAGCACCAGAGACAGGAGGCAAGTGCCCCTGCAGGAGCCCACAGAGATGGGGAGCCCCCAGCTGCTGCAGCCTCTTTAGCTTGGCTAAAGAGGGATTATGCACCTGTTTAATCTGGAGAGAAAGGCTGCCTGCAAGTTATGGCTGTTTTGCTCTAACACACCCCATTAAATATTCCTGGAATCCAAATGCAAAAGGAACAAAATAAAACCACTTTGAAGTTCCAGGCTAGGGCTGATCTGGTGGGGGTGGGGTTCGGGTCCAGTTGGACAGTCTGGGCAGCGAGGGCTCTGGGCAGGGGCCGCCCCTTGCACTCTAATTGGGTGTGTCTGGGCACCTGTTTGTCCTGGCATCTGCAGGAAGTGGGGGGAGAGAAGGATGGCCTCCTGGGTGCAGCTGCTGCCTACAATGGAGGAGGGAAGGAAGAGCCTCTGGCCAGGGCGTGCCTGGGTGGACTGACTTCCTGAGAGCTCAGGCAACCCCTGTCTGCAGTGAGGCAGATGCTTTCACAGCACTAAATGCTGTGGATGCATGAACTCATTTCATCCTCACAACAAACCTACAGAGTGGGTATCCTGATGGCCCCCATGTTACAGATGAGAAGACCAAGGCACACAAAATTAAGTGACTTAAGCACACAGCAAGGAAGCAGCAGGGCCAGGATTCGAACCCCCGGTCTGGCTGCAAAGTCCCTGCCCTTAACCAGGATGTGCCCCTGTCTCTTTAATTGCATTTTAAAACCGATTATTTGACCCAAGAGATGTTCAGCAGTCATGCCCCACCCCAGCTGGCTCTCACCCCCTGGAAGCTTCCCCAGCCTGTGACCAGCTTTCTCTCCGGGTCACACACCCCCTCCTGGCCCCAAATCACCCCAGCGCCTGCTTCCTGCGGTATTCCCCACCTCGGGAAAGTGGAAGGTCATGCAAAGCCTGAGGGCCCCTATGAAGCAAACACAAGAAAGGCCAACGCCCCCCACTGGCCAGTCCCAGGATTTACTAGATCATGAATAACAGGTTTCTTTAAGGGAGCTGTGAAGGCGGTATCCTGCCACCACCGGTCACCCCCAGCAGTGGGTGCCGATGGGAGACTCTGAGGACCAAAGGGCTGGGGTGGTGGAGTGAAACTGCCCCCTGTAACCTCCCCAAGGATCAGACACCACTTCCTGCATTTCCTTACAGCCATCTGCCTTTCCCCAAGGCCAGAGCTAGTCTTTCTTGGAATCTTGGGAAGAGGCCTCTTTGACCCAAACTCACCCTCACCACCTGCTGAAAGTGTCCACTGGAATATGGTCTCTTTTTCTCCAAGTGACTCATCCAGCCTCCGCACTGTTACCAGAAATATCTTTCCAACACAAAAATCAGATTAGGCCTCTCCCCTGCTTCAAACAATTTCAAATCTCTTGGCGCCAGCTTTCCACAGGAAACAGCCCAAATATCTTATGATGTCCTACTAGGCCCTTCAGAGTCCAGCCCAATCCCCTGGCCTCTGCCTACTTTAGCCAGAGCAGAAAGACCATGATTGTTTCCAGGCATCAATTATGCTGCCTTCCCTGCCCAGTGACCCCTCAGCCTGGTATACATCTCTTACTCATCCCTCAAAGACCCATTCAAACATGTCCTTCAGGGCCTATACTCATCCACCTCTCTCCGTGGGCAAAAAAAATAAATACAGAAATACATAAATAAATACATAAATAAATAAATAAATAAATAAAAAACCTAGCAGAACCCTTTGCACATACATCTTATCATAACCCCTTGTGTCTCACTCATTCATTGAAATGTCTGTTTTTCCACTCTGACGAGCTTAAGAGGAGGCTTAATCTTTGTATTTTCAGCACCCAGTATCAACAAGGCTGTTGAAATGCAAATATTTGGGAGAAACCCTTTGAACCAATAATCTCCAAAACCAACAATATGAATGCATTTATTTAGTTAGCTCTAGCAGAGAACACACTTGGAGACATCCACCTCTGGGCTGGGGGATTTGTGATGTGACAGGAAGGAAACCTGTGCTCCAGGATAGAGTCTTGCCATGGGGCTGGTACTCCTGAGACAGCTGCAGGGACTGGGCAAGCTGGAGGGCAAAAACCACCCTTTGTTAGGCTTTCCCCAGCCCAGCCCTGCCTAAGGGAACCCATTCTGCCCCCTGACTCATCTACTGAAGGCCCTTCCTCTCCCCCCGAGGTTTAAAACCTGTCCATTGGTGTCTGCCTCCTGACATGACAGAAAGCAGCCCTGGACACCTCCTCCAGGTACATTGCAGGTAAGTATAGGCCATCCCCATCTGCAACTCCTCTTGATAGAGGCAGGAGCAGACAAACGCCTAGGTAGATAGAGAAGGGTCCCCAGATAATCTCTGACCTGCCTTAAAAGTGTTTACACCAGACGTTTTGTGCAGGCAAGGAAACCTGCACAAGGGGCCTGCCTGGGCCCATCTGCAGCAGACTGGAGGCCCACATGTGCTGGGGGAATGGGGTGGAGTCACCAGGAATTGTCACCTTATGCAGGGGGCGGAGCCTCGCCTCTTCAGCTCGTGTTTGGGGGCCCTGGTATTCAATTTGGGAGCTGGAAACCTGTTTGCAGGACCCCCTCTCTTTGCTGAGAGCTTTTCTTTTGCTTCATACATTCTGCCCTCCTCACCCTTCAATGTGTCCGCATGCTTAATTTTTTCCTGGTCATGAGACAAGAACTCGGATTTAGCTGACTTAAGGAGCAAAACTCCTGCATCTCTGTCCTGTGAGCAGCATGTTCCCTTCCCTAATGTCTCCACCTCAGACGCCTCTGGTCTGGAGGTCATTTCAGCTGTCTAGCTGGAGGCTAGCTGTGGCGCCATAGAAAACACTGCCTTTGGAGCCAAATCAATGGGAGTTTAAATTCTGTCTCAGCCTAAGTCTCAGTTTCCTTATCTGCAAAGTGAGAGTAAAGAATCACTCCTCTTTGGGAGGCCTAGGCAGGCAGATCACCTGAGGTCAGGAGTTCTAGACCAGCCTGGCCAATATGGTAAAACCCCGCCTCTATTAAAAATACAAAAAATAGTCAGGCCTGGTGGCATGAGCCTGTAATCCCAGCTACCCGGGAGGCTGAAGCAGGAGAATTGCTGGAACCCGGGAGGCAGAGGCTGCAGTGAGCTGAGACTGTGCCACTGCACTTCAGCCTGGGTGACAGAGCGAGACTCCATCTCAGAACAACAACTACAACAAAAGAATCACCCCTGAGGGTTGATGTGAGAAGCAGAGATGATGTGCACAGAACTTCGGCGAGCAGTACCTGCTCACTCTGGGGTCCCATGGTCTCCTTGCCCTTCCCTTAACGATGGTGAATGGCAGCTAACCATGGCATTAGGACCATGAGCCTGGTCAGAGAGGTACATATGTCCAGGTCACCCCTGAGCCATGCCATGCACAGCACACACACGAAGAACAGTGTACAATCCCATTTTTGCAAGAAAAAAATAAACATCTACATTTCAATGAATATGCCCAGAAAACATTTGGAAGGATAAATACCAAAATATTAATAGTCTTGGGGTTCTGAGTGATTTTTTTTCTTTTAGTTATGTATTTATCTACTTTTTTCTCCATGTGTTGAGTAACAATAAGAACAAAAATTAAACCACATGTGATAGAAATCTGGATGCAATATGGTCCTTAAATTCAAAGCACCATCTGGGATTTGCGTGCCAAAGAATCGTGGTTTACAACTGCAGATGGCTGTAGCCTCCATGTGGAAGGAATTAGGATAGCTGAGCATGTCCTCATCTCAGGAAAGTCCCTGTGTAGACTTAAGGCAAATGCCACTCCCTAAGTCAAAGCTCTCCCATAGCCGCTGCATATAAAGAGGTTTTTTAACAGTGATAGCACTGTTGCTTAAAACAAATTTTCCATTAGATAAGTAGTTTTTCGGATTTAATTAAGTTGTGGTTCTAATTCGTTAGGTGAGCTCTATGTCGAAAACTCTAGGAAAACTTGTAAAACAAAGTCATTTGGCAGTTCGAACTCTCACTTGCTTGTATCTTTCTATTTTATAAATTTCCACATTAGTTGGTTTTCTTGCAGCTAGAAATTCCTCCACTCACTAGTGAAAACTGGTCCTATTAGGATAAACGCCACCACATTTATTTCAGGATAAATCTCTGACACCGTGGCCTCCCTCTTTGGCATCAATATGCTGGAATGCACTGCAGCAAGGGAGGTGATGACATTTCTGTGTCTATGAAAAGCATATGAGGCAATTTTATGGGGTAGCTTCTCATCAGGCCTGCTCAGAGTCAAGGCAATAGACTAAATTAACTCTTGACAGCCTTTTCAGTTCTGCAAGTCTACCAAATTTATTGTAAAGAGGCATTCTTTTTTTTTTGTAGTTCCTTATCCCTCCATGAAAAGAAATTGGAGGAACACTTGGCCTGAATTATTTTAACATAAAGATCAGCCAAGTTCAGGTGCCAAAGATTCAAATTAAGAGTTATGAATCATAATAAAAATAACCTCTTCAAGAGGCAAAGTAATCCTCAAAGTAAGACTATCTAAGATCTATCTACAAATAAACATTTTACAGCATAAAGTATTTTTAAGGCCTATTTAATTCAACTTCTCAGTTATATCTTCAATAACCTAGATTCTTTTAGTTTCTCTGCTACCTCTAATATTTTGCCCTTCTCCTCATGGTCACAGGATGGCTGCAACGATTTAGAATCATCACATCCTCAAGCAGAAATGTCCAAAAGCATATTCCTAAATCAATCACAGATGAGAAGAATGGATTTACAGTGAAATGATTTATGAATCCCTGCCTAGGGCTAGGAAGGAGACCTTCCTTTTTCTCAACAGTGGTGTTGGTACTTGAACAAAATTGAGGTTTGTTAAGAAGGAAAAAGGGAAGATGGGGTGGTGGGTAGCCTATTAGGAAGAGCTGTCACAAAGATGGATATGAAATTTATAAGTGACAATACTAGCTAGAAGACTACAGAGACATTCATTTACCATTCTAGGAAAGAAATAATCCAGATCTGAAAAGCTATACCCAGCCAAACTATCAAATAGGAGAGAAAAATAAAGTCAGTTTCAGGTAGGAAGAAATCAGAAAGCTTGTCTTCCATAACCTTTTTGAAGAATAAAAAAAGTATTTGATAATGTATTCTATCATAGCAAAACAGGAATCCAAGAAAGAGGAATATCTATGATCCAGCAAAAAGTGAAATTAACCAAGAAATGCAATGGAAATAAATCTTAGCTGGAAACTCTGCAGCAGGTCTAGAAAACAATAGCTCAAAATTAAAATGAGAAGTATCAAAAGACTCCACCATGTATGTCTTCAAAATGCAAGTGGGTTCCATTATGCAATTCTATTATTAGGAATCTAGAAATTTCTGATCAGATGGGAGCATATGTTTCTTCTGTCAACAACAGCAACAAAAATAAAACAGCTAGAAACTCCAGGGAACATAAGTAGCTGTACAACACCAGAGTACAAACATGAAGCAGAGTTAAAAGTGGCATAATATTGAGCACTTGATTTTAATTTTAAAAAGAATCCATTTGGCCATGAGGATTACAAAGTTTCTTCCCAGTGGCCCAGTGTAGTGAAATAAGATCACATTTTTTTTCCTATGAATATAGTCATGCTTTTGGGGGAGTTCATCAGCAGATGACATTTATTTCAGTGTAACCTTGCAAATGCCGTTTTTTGCTTTATAGCTTTATAATCAGTTTATAGACAAAGTGAGGGAGATTTATAGTCACAGAACAAAGTGTCAAGGTTACAAATCTTGAAGATTTAAAATTAATGTTACAGCTGATAGAAGTTGAGAAGGTTAAGGAAGAAAGTGGGAAAAATGAAGATATGTCAATTTCTCATTTATTTAGGGAAGGGAGTTAATAAATATGGTCTGAATGTTATGAATTTGGAAATAAAAATTTAACAATGAATTTAGAAACTAAAAATTTAACAAACTAGTATCAATGGACACTTAAATGCCCTAATTATAATCTCTCACTACCACTTTCTAACAAAAGTAAACATAACTTCTTGGAGAAATAGTTAATCCAGGCCTGTGGCACCCACAAATGTATCCCATGAGCCTGGACCATTTATTTATACCAGAAAATGAGGAAGGTGCCAAAGACCTGAGGTCAGAAGGAATCAGGAATGACTTGAAAACACTTTCATTGGCCAAAGACAGAACAATTTGAACATCAGTAAGTATTGAAATGCAAGGGTCTGAAACACATCAAACATGAGTTCATCGTGATACTAAATGAAAAAGGAACTCAGCAATAACCATTAGAGGAAGCTAGGCAACAAACTTATCATTTTAAAAACTGGTAATGAAACAAGTCTTAAAGTAATTAAGAATCAAGCAATTATTTCTGCTTTTTCTGTATTTTAGGATAACCAAATAATCAAAGGAGAAATTCTTTCTAGAGAAGCATTTCAACTATTAAAGAAATAAGGACTGAGAGAAGATCACTACCCTTTTTATTCTTTATTTATTTGTATTTGTATACATTTGTGGGATATAAGTGCAATTTTGTTACATGCATAGATTACCTAATGGTCAAGTCAGCTTTTAGGGTATCCATCACCCAAATAACGTACATTGTACCCATTAAGTAATTTCTCACCATCCACCCCTCTTCCACCCCTTCACCTTTCCGAATCCCCATCGTCTATCATTCCACCCTCCACATCCATGTGTATACATTATTTAGTTCCCACTTATGAGTGAGAACATGTGGCATTTGTCTTTCTGTGTTTGACTTGTTTTACTTAAGATAATGACCTCCAGTTCCAACCATGTTGCTGTAAAAGACATAATTTCATTCTTTTTTAAGGATGAATAGTATATCATTCATATACTACGAAAATGTAGTGCACATAAACTACATTTTCTTTAGCCAGTTATCCATTGGTTGACACTTAGGTTGATTCCATGTTTTTGCTATTGTGAATAGTGCTGCAGTAAATGTAGGAATGCAGGTATCACTACCCTTAATGAATGAAAGGATCAAGGCAACAGTCATCAAGAGCTGCTGGAATCATTCGAAGAGAGACAACCAGACATGACGTACCTCCTGGTGGAAGGCAACAGCATTGTATATAAAGTATTTCTGCTAGAAAATTAAATCTCAATCTCAGCAAGTCTTTAGAGCTAATTGCCAATTTATAGGAAGTCTAAGGGATAGAAAAACATGCTAAATGACACCACTGAGTTGCAATTATCAAAATCCAGATGGTGGAAACTCTACAAGTTAAATAACCCAGTTTCTTCAATAAACAATACTACCATAGGAAGAAAAAGAAGACTGAGGACCTATAGATGAAAAGAGTCTAAAAAAGACATGTCAGTTGATTGTATTATAAGGACTGTATTTAGATCCATATTTGAACACACAGAAAAAAAATGAGAATAAAATTTCAATAGTCCCTGGCTATTAAGGAATTATATTTTTTAGGTGTGGTAATGGCATTGAGGTTATGCTTTCTTGAGAATTTTTTTTGTTTGTTTTGTTTTGTTTTTCGGAAAACTTAAACAAAAAATTTAATTTTTTATTTTTTTGTTCTGTATTTTTGTTATTTATTTATTTATTTTGAGATGGAGTTTTGTTCTTGTTGCCCAGGCTGGAGTGCAATGGCACGATCTTGGCTCACCACAACCTCCACCTCCCAGGTTCAAGTGATTCTCCTGCCTCAGCCTCCCAAGTAGCTGGGATTACGGGCATGCACCAAGCCCAGCTAATTTTTTGTATTTTTACTAGAGACAGGGTTTCACCATGTTGGTTAGGTTGGTCTCAAACTCCCTACCTGAGGTGATCCACCTGCCTCAGCCTCCCAAAGTGAGGGGATTATAGGCGAGAGCCACGGCACCTGACCCGGAAAACGTAGACTTTTAATAACTGCTTTTATCACCAGGTTAAGTAATGCAGTTACAAAGTAGTTAGAAATTTCTGAAAGGGTGTTATAGTTAAAAAAAAAAACAAAAAAAAACAGAAAACAAAACTCATTTGTACACATATATTATCTAGCACTTCATTGGGACACTCCTGCTCAAAAGACCCTGGCCAAATAACTCCCAAACAAAACACTCAACCCAAGGTTGTTTTCGGCCCACTGTTAATGAAGCTGGCTGCAGAACACAAGGCCTCTAAAAGGAGAGGACACAAAGTCAGGCAAGTAGGGGCCGTTGGCAATGCTCAGAGCCAGCCAGACTCCAAACAGGGAGCCCAAGAGGTTTCTTTCTGGGACACTGTACTTGAATTATTGTTCAATTAGTCAATAATAGATCTTCAAAAGAGAACAATTAGTTAACATGATAAGGAGGTTACTGCATTCTTTGGACCATGTATCATAATTATAGTTAGCAAATTCTGACAGTTTTAATAAAAATAGCCTCCATCATTCTTGAAACTATGAAGATAATTATCCACAGGGCTTTTAATGTTTGCTGGACAACAATACATGACTGATAAGCTATAAATGACACTGTTTTATAAGCTATAAATGGCACTGTTTTATGATATAAAAATACTAGTTTTAAAAATTTATTATTTTTATAGGCATTCACTGTTTGAGTCAAGGTTAGGCTTGTTAAGTGATTAAAGGCAATTTTATTACAGCACCATGTACTTATTTTATTCTGAAAGAATAAAATTCATAAACAGGAACAGCTTTTATATTTGTTTGTAACCTGTAAAATTGAGTTATTTTGCTGATATAAAATACTGAGAACTCAATTGAAGACCATGCCACCTTCCGAAAATGACACACACCTACTTCTTAAATGTGCTAAAGTTGCAGCATGTCCCAGACTTGTCCAGAGCAAAATAAGTAAGCAACTGAAACTATCTTGACTGTCCCTTCCCCAGCAATAGCACTGATTGTGTTGGGAAAAGCCACGGAGCAAGTCCGGACAGCCAGATGGAGGAGACTTTAAAGGCAAAATACCAAAATGGCTCTCTGGTGTAGGTGATTTCTACTTTCACACTCAACTTGTACATGATCCCCTAACCATAATTTCTTTCTCCTTAAGGGGCTGATTTGGATTGACTTGTTGAGAATGGTATCCATTATCTAATGAGTCAGGAGAGAAAGGGATTTCTGTGGTTACATGTAAACTTGTGATAGGTCTGCAGAAGTTACAGGTGAAGAGGGTAGTGAGGAAGTCAGCCACGATCCATCTATGCGAAGGTCACACCAGCTTCATTGTACACTTTGGAGACTTTCTCAGTGGCATTGACATAGATGAGAATCCTTATTTTTTAAGACACACATACTGAAATATATAGATAAAATGATACAATGTCTAAGATTTGTTTCAAAATAATTGGTGAAGGGGAGTGCGTGGAGATATGGATGAAGAGAGATTGACTATGGGTTTGTAATAGAAGCAGAATGCTGGGTATATAGAGATTTACTTTTACTATAGTCCTTTCTCTGCCTTTGTATATGCTTGAAAATGTTGACATTTAAAAAATTTTAGGAGATAAAAGCCTAAGTATGTTATTTAAAGCTAAAAGTTAACCACTAGAAAATCCAAAGTATGATGTAAGTATCAAATATCAAGAGACAGAGGCAGAGGGTTGGTGGGACTTAGTGGAAGTGCAGTCAATTCCTCATCCTTTGAGAGGAGGTCGCAGACACAATCTACAGAGGAAGAATCAAGGTATAGAGATGTACATCGATGATTTAGAATTATGGAGACAACCACTACAAACACTCAGTATTTGTTAAAGGGAGGAGGACAGGAAAAAGGAGGTTTCCTTTCTCATTTTCTATAATTTAGTAGAGTCTGATGCTTTTAACTTATGCACATATTACTTTTTTATTGTGGTAAAATACATGTAACATAAAATTTAGAATTTTAATCATTTTTAGGTGTATGATTCAGTGACATTAAGTACATTCACAGTGCTGTGCAATGTACTTATCCATTTCCACAACGTTTTTCATCATCCCAAATGGAAACTCATTAAACAAAATAACTCAATTCTCCCTTTCCTCAGCCCCCGGTAACACTACTCTTCTTTCTGCCTCTATGAATTTGCCTATTCTAGTGCCTCATATAAGTGGAATCATACAATATTTGTCCATTCATGTCTGGATTGTTTCACTTAGTGGAATGTTTTCAAGGTTCATCTATGTCATATCATGTATCAGAACTTTATTCCCTTTTCATTGTGATAAAGTCAGCATTACATAAAATTTACTATTTTAATTATTTTTAGATGTACAGTTCAGTAGCATTAAGTATGCTCACATTGTTGTACCACCGTCACCCCATCTATTTCCAGAACTTTTTCATCTTCCCAAACAGAAGCTCTGTATTCATTAAACAATAACTACCCCTTCCCTTTTCCTCCTCGCCTCTGGCAACCACCATTCTATTTTCTGTCTCTATGAATTTGACTACTCTAGGTACCTCATGTTAATGGAATTATACAGTATTAGTACTTTTCTGTCTGGCTTATTTCACTTAGCATAATGTTTTCAAGGTTCATCTACGTTGTAGCATGTGTCAGAATTTTATTTCCTGTTAGGGCTTAATAATTTTCTATTGTATGTTTACGTCATATTTTGTTTATCCATTCGTCTGTTTGTAGACATTTGTTTCCACTTTTTGGCTATTGTAAATAATGTCGCTATGAACACTGCTGTGCAAATATCTCTTCAGGTCTCTGCTTTCAATTCTTTTGGGTATATGCCTAGGACTGGAATTGCTGAATTGTATGGTAATCCTATGCTTAACTTTTTGAGGAACTGCCAAGCTATATTTCACAGTAGTTGCACTATTTTATATTCCCACCAGTGAGGGGGAACCCCACAAGTGTTCCAATTTCTCCACTTCTTTGCCAACACTTGCTATTTTCTGGATTTTATAATAACAGTCATTCTAATAGGTGTGAAGTGATATCTCATTTTGGCTTTGATTTGCATTTCCCTAATGACTAGTGATGTTTAACATTTTTTCATGTGCTTATTAGTCAATTGTATCTCTTCTTTGAATAATTGTCTATTTGAGTCCTTAGTCCATTTTTTAAATCAAGTTATTTGATTTTTTGTTTTTGAGTTGTAGGAACTCTTTACATATTCTGGATGTTAATCTCGAATCAGATATATGATTTGCAAATATTTTTTCCCATTCTGTGGGTTCCCTTTTTACTCTGCTATTGTGTCCTTTGATCCACAAGAGTTTTTAATTTTGATGAAATTCAATTTATTTTTTCTTTTGTTTCCTATGCTTTTGCTGTGAGGTCTGAGAATTATTGCCAAATCCAATGTTATGAACCTTTCCTCCTGTATTTTTTTCAAAGAGTTTTATACCTTCAACTTTTATATTTAGGTTTTCGTTCATTTTGAGTAAATTTTTGTGCATGGTGTAAGGTAAAGGTACACATATTACTTTTAAAGTTTAAAATAAACAAGAAAATAATATGTAAAATTATTCAGTGTCACTGATTCAACAGAATGATGATTATCTTTATGAATGACTCCCTTGTGAAATTGAAGCAAAACAGTTACTTTTGTTTTTCTCCTCAGAAAGTCATAGCTTTGAAAATTACATTGTTCTAACTTTTCCTCCTTACGTTTTACAATGACCTTTGGTTGAATTGTATTGGAAAGTCCAAAATAGCCACTGACTAAAAGGGTAACAATGACTCGCTTCCACAGTGGTCTGGGAAACCTCTGCCCTTGACAGAAGTGGGTAGTTTCCAGCCTGCTTTCTACCCAGAAAGTTCAGCTTCTCATTTGGTCCATGAACAGGGATAAACAGATTCTGTAAACCTAGTACACTACACACAGTAGGTGATTAGTAAAGTCTGTTTAGTGTTTGTCTCATTGGTTGTTGACTATCAGATTCCTGGAACTGAGCACATCCCATTAACTGTGGTGCCAGCAGTTGACCAGCCAACCTATGTGCCAGGATATATTATGGGACACAGAGGGGAGGTCAGCATCAGCCTCTCTTGGCAGATCTCCCAGCTCAGGGAAAGAGGGACTCTGCAAGTTTGTCCAGACTTGCAGCTCTCTCCTCCCTCTTGTCTCTGAGGCTGAGTGTTTAGAGTGATCCTATACCCAGGGTACTAGGAGGACACCAGCAGTCCTCACATTAGCAACCCGTGCTGGAGGCCTCTTCTGGGAGACTGTCACCTTTCTGTAGAACTGTCTTGTGAAATGCAACAGCTTCCTTTTAGTGGTCACTTAATCATTTCCTTGTTACCGTGTCATCTAATGCTAATAATAACCTGGGAAGGTGGGTGTTTTGGTCCCATTTTATAGTTGAGGAATCTGAGGGTTAATAAGCATGTTTAAGGTTACACAGATGGAAGTCAAATCCAAACCTGGCTGGCCTCAAGATCCTTCTCTGGACCCTCACAGTATCTAGGCAGTCCCTGATTTCCAGCTTGCATGTCACTGCGCTCAGCCTCCAACACTGTCAGGGCATGTTATAAAGGATCATTGCCCAAAGGCCTATCAACACTCCTTGATTTAGGCTTCAGAGCCTCCACCGTTCAGCAGTAATAGGATGAACTCATGCCCCAAGGTTAGAGACAGGTCTTTAGTCTATGAATCCCTCTCCCTCTGCCACCTCCCTTCTGCCCTTACCCATCAAGCTAGCCCTGGTGGTGGGAAATGGTGAGAAAAGACAGAAATAAGAAAGATTAAAGAAACCCTGTTCCCACGTCCTCCCAGCTGAAGTCCCTTACCAATTGTATTAGTCCATTCTCATGCCTCTATTAAGAAATATCCAAGACTGGGTAATTTATGAACAAAAGAGGTTTAGTTGACTCACAGTTCCACATGGCTGGGGAGGCCTCAGGAAACCTATAATCATGGTGGAAGGTGAAGGGGAAGCGAGGCACGTCTTACATGGTGACAGGAGAGAGAGACTACAGGGGAAACTGCCACATTTAAAACCATCTTACTTCGTGAGGACTCCCTCACTATCACAAGAACGGCATGAGGGAACCACCTCCATGATCCAGTCACCTCCCACCAGGTCCCTCCCTTGACACGTGGGGATTATAATTGGAGACGAGATTTGGGTGAGGACACAGAGCCAAGCCATATCAGTGCTGTACCCAGTTGCCTGGTACCTGGCCGTGGAGTTATTAGAGCAAGTGGATAGTGGCCCCATAAAGGAGTTGGCTGGGTGTGTGGGCTCTGGATTGGTTGGTTTGTATGTAAAGAATGAATTCACAGGTGAGTTGTTTACTATCTGGGAATTGTCTAACCCTAGAAGGGTTGGTCCCTTCCATGCTCAGTGAGACACCAGGTGCCAAAGCATCAAAATACAAAAATAAAAGACATGGTGATACAGTGGGGCACTCATCATATGCCAGGGCTCTATGTCACCTAAGTCCCAATAACTCCAACAGGTTAATAATACTGTCACCTTCTCTTTAGAGATGAGACAATAGGCCCAGAGAGATGAAATAACTTTTCCAAGGTCAAAAAACTCATACATAGTGACATCTGGTCTGATTTCAAAAGCAGTTTTTTAACCAGTTTCCAAAGAAGCTCCAATATTGAGGAGCTTCTGCCAAGGAGGGAGGTATCACTGATATCACGGTTCCTGGCCCTTGACCCTGAAGGCCTGGGTGCTCCCTGCCCCATTCCTGATCTCCAACATGTGGGAACTCCCTGGTCTCCCTGGGACCCATATGACTCAGTCCCCTGGTTGGTTTCTCACCAGGAGGCTGGACCCCCACCCAAGGGCCTGCCCAAGCAAAATTTCAGCCCACAAAGCCAAAAACCAATGAAGCTGTGGTGCCTTTGGTCAAGCAGATAACCCAGTAGTCAAGGCCGTAGGCTTCTAAGGCCAATCCCAAAGTTCCAGGCCCCAGAAAGAGTCCCTGTAGTCAAACTCACCCCACTGCTCTACTGATGCAACTGGAAGCAGCACTGACCGGTCTACTAGGATACTGACCCAAGCACCATGAGAGCTCACAGTGCCAATGAGGTTCCTCAGTGCCCTCAGTGCTGGGCATTACTGATTTTGCAGCCATCCACTTCTTCGTTCTACCTCCTCCCTCCTTCCATGCACCTGCAGAGACCAGCCCAGAGCAGGGTTCCCCAGCCCCCGCCCCCACCACAGCCCTGGCACTGCCGAGGAGCAGGTGAGCAACTTTGCAAAGCATTTATTCTCAGATGCCACCACTGAGGCCCAGAAATACAAGCACACCTAGTTTCACTGTACTTCATTATGTTAGGCTTAGCAGATACTGTGTTTTTCACAAATTGAAGGTTGGTGTCAACCCGGTTTCAAGCAAGTTTTTCAGCACCACTTTCCAACAGAATGTGCTCACTTCATGTCTCTTTATCAGATTTTAGTAATTTTTGCAATATTTCAAACTTTTTCATTATATATCTGTTATGGTGATCTGTAATCAGTGATCTTTGATGTTACTATTATAATTATTCTGGTGTCCCACAAGCTGTGTCCATATAATACTGCAAACCTAATCTGTAAATGGTGTGTGTGTTCTGACTGCCCCACGTACCGGCTGTTCCCCAATCTCTCTCCTTCTCCTTGGGCCTTCCTATTCTGTGAGACACCAATATTGAAATTAGGTCAACTAATAACCCTACAGTGACCTCTAAGTGTTCAAGTGAAAGAAAATGTCACATCTCTTACTTTAAACCGAAAGCTGGAAATGATTAAGCTTGGTTATGAAGGCATGTGAAAAGCCAAGATAAGCTGAAAGCTAGGTCTCTTGCTCCAAACATCTAGCCAGATTGTGGTGCAAAGGAAAAGTTCTTCAAGGAAATTAAAAGTGCTACTCCAGTGAACCCACAAATGATAAGAAAGCAATATAGCCATATTACTGATAAGGAGAAAGTTTGACTGGTCTGGATAGAAGATCAAACCAGCCATAACATTCCCTTAAGCCAAAATTTAATCTAGAGCAAGGCTGTAACTCTCTTCAATTCTATGAAGGCTGAGAGAGGTGAAGAAGCTGCAGAAGAAAAGTTGGAAGCTAGCAGATGTTGGTGCATAAGGTTGAAGGAAAGAAGTCATCTTCGTACCAAAGAAGTGCAAAGTGAAGCAGCAGGTGCTGATGGAGAAGCTGCAGCAAGTTATCCAGAAGATCTAGCTAACATCATTGATGAAGGTGGCTACACTAAACAGCAGGTTTTCAATGGAGACAATGTAGACAGCCTTTTATTGGAAAAAGATGCTATCTAGGACTTTTGTAATTAATGAGAAGTCAATGCTTGGCTTCAAGGCTTCAAAGCACAGTCTGACTCTTGTCAGTGGCTAATGCAGCTGGTGATTTGAAGTTGAAGCAAATGCTTGTTGACCATTCTGAAAATCCTAGGGCCCTTAAAAATTATGCTAAACCTACTCTATGTGTGCTCTAGAAAAGGAAAAACAAACCCTGGTTAGCAGCACATATGTTTACAGCATAGTTTACTGAATATTTTAAGCCCACTGTTGAGACCTCCAGCTCAGAAAAAAAAAAAAATAGTTTTTTTCAAAACATTGCTGCTCATTGATAATGCACCCAGTCAACCAAGAACTCTGATGGAGATGTACAAAGAGATCAATGTGTTTTTCTTTTTTTAATGCCTGCTAACACAACGTACATTCTTCAGTTCATGGGATCAAAGAGTAAACCTGATTTTCAAGCCTTATTATTTATGAAATACATTATTTAAGGCTATAGCTGTCATACATGGTGATTCCTCTGATGGATCTGGACAAGGCAAATTGAAAACCTTCTGGAAAGGATTCACCATTCTAGATGCCATTGCAATCATTTGTGATTCATGGAACATGGTTAAAATATCAACATTACCAGGAGTTTAAAACTTGACTTCAACTCTCATGGATGACTTTGATGAGTTCAAGATTTCAGTAGAGGAAGTAACTGCAGATGTGGTGAAAAGAGCAAGAGAACTGAAATTGGAACTGGATCCTGAAGACATGACTGAATTGCTGCAATCTCAAGTCAAAACTTGAATGGATGAGGAGTTGCTTCTTATGGATAAGCAAAGAAAGTGGTTTCATGAAATAGAATCTTCTATTGGGGAAGATGCTATGGACATTGTTGAAATGACAATGAAGATTTTAGAACATTCCATAAGCTGATAAAGCAGTGACAGGGTTTGAGAAGATTAACTCCAATTTTGAAAGTTCTACTGTGGATAAAATGCTATCAGACAGCACCACATGCTACAGAGAAATCTTTTGTGAAAGGAAGAGTCAATCAATGTGGTCAACCTCATCATTGTCTTATTTTAAGAAATTTCCACAGCCACCTCAGTCTTCAACAACCACCACCCTAATTAGTCAGCAGCCATCAATATTGAGGCAAAAAATTATGACTCACTGAAGGCTCTGATGATTGTTAGCATTTTTAAGCAATAAAGTGTTTTAAATTAAGGTATGTACATTTTTAAACAATGCTATTTCACACTTAATAGGCCACAGTATAAAATAAATATAACTTTTATATGCACTGAAAAATCAAAAAATTTGTGTGACTTGCTTTCTTGTGACACTCACTTTATTGCAGTAGTCTGGAACAGAACCCACAATATCTCCAAGGTATGCCTTCCTGTCCAGCTGCCTCCTGGGCCACTCAAAGACACTGGAAGGGGCCGGGCACGGTGGCTCACTCCTGTAATCCCAGCACTTTGGGAGGCCAAGGTGGGCAGATCACGAGGTCAGGAGATTGAGACCATCGTGGCTAACATGGTGAAACCCTGTTCTCTACTAAAAATACAAAAAAATTAGCTGGGCATGGTGGCGGGTGCTTGTAGTCCAGCTATTCGGGGGGCTGAGGCAGGAGAATGGTGTGAACCCAGGAGGTGGAGCTTGCAGTGAGCCGAGATTGTGCCACTGCACTCCAGCCTGGGCGACAGAGCAAGACTCCATTTCAAAAATAAATAAATAAATAAATAAATAAATAAATAAATAGACACTGGAAGTAGCTCTTTAGCCAGTGTTATGGCTCAGATCCATTCACTGAAGTTTGCAAAGTCCTGGGTGCAGAGAAAACTAACAGCAATGAGATGGGAAGACAGTGTTTACAATATCACCCCATATCTGTCTCTCTCACTTTTCTGGGTGTTGAAGATGACTCTCTGCAACCACCGCACTCCTCAGCAGCCAGGGCCTGCTTTCCCACTCTCTGCCCTTCACAGTTTGGTTCAAATATCTTCCCGGGAAGTGCAAATCCCCATCATTTAGGCCTAACCCAAGCTGCCTAATTTTCAGTGATGGCCCTGGAAAAGATCTTGGAGATAGTACAACTGCACTATCTTGTTTTCCAAACTAGTGAATGGAGGTGCAGAGGGTTGAAGGATGACTGGTGCAAGGAAAGAGATGAGAGATGGAGTGAGTGCCGTGTGCACGTGCACACACACACATACACAAAGACATACACACCGACACACATAAAGGCACACACACACAAAAACCTAGAGGAAGCTCTAAGGCAAGGAGTCACAGAAGCCTACAGTAGGACCCTGTATCAGTCAGCGTTCTCCAAAGAAACATAATGAATAGGATATATATTTTTAATTAAAAAGTTAAAAAAATAAGGACTTTATTATAAGGTATTGGTTCATGGAATTATGAAAGCTAAGAAGTCCCATGATCTGCAAGCTGGAGACCCAGGAAAGCTAATGTTGTTATTCAAAGGCTTAAGAACCAGAGAAACAATGGCGTAGATTCCAGTTCAGGTCTGAAGGGCTGACAACCAGGAGAGCCGAGGGCAGAAGAAGATTGATGACCGAGCTCAAGCCATCAGGCAAAAGGAGGATGAATCCAATCTTCTTCTGCCTTTTTATTCTATTCAGTCTCTCAATGGATTGGAGGATGCCCACCCACACTAGGGAGGACCATCTGCTCTACTTATTCCACCAATTCAAACACTAACCCTGTCCAGAAACACCCTCACAGGCACACCCAGAAATAATGTTTCACAAGCTACTGGGCATCCCATGGCCCAGTCAAGTTCACACTTAAAATGAAGCATCTTGCCAGTCCACCCCTTGTCAATTTGGCACCCATATGCATTTCCTTAAACCATACTTAATTCCCCAGTAAAGACAACAGCAAGGTCATAATTCTACCTACCATGATATAACTATCCTGCATGCAATAGAAAATACTCTAAGCCCTTCCCCAGGAGAGAAGGTAAAGCCTTCGAGTGAGGTTTACTCTTCTTAATATCCCATAACTTCAAAATTATAATGTAAGATTAATAATACTTAAATACCAGGACACAAAATCAGTACATCTTATGTTACATGTTAAAGGAATAAGAGTAAAGAAAACCTACATATAATACATATATGTGTGTATTGACACACATATATCCACACACACATGTATTCATAATAAAGTAGAAGGAAATATTCATGACAATTAATCCTTGTTTCTGTAACCAGTCATGTGGTCATAGCTGGTATTTATAACTACTTTCTTCCTCTACCCATTCTGTTCTCCCTTTGCCTTCAGCAGGCACCTCAGCTGGTCATGGTCATTTACCTGGGGGGCTAACCAAAGTATTCATTCCTAAAGGTTCTGGGTCATTAGTAGCCCTGCCTAGATTGGCTGTTGTAGTTTTCTATTGACATTAATCACAGGGCATGGTAACACCTAACATGGAAGTCTTAACTTCCAGTTCAATGGAATCAATGGAATCACTTTTGAGTTTCCCGGTGGAAGTGTTCCTCCTTTGGAACTAAGACTTCCAGAGCAGTAGATAGTCTACTTGTTTATTTAAAATCCTCCATGGGGAAAAGAAGCAAAAAATTTGCTAGTGGATCATGAGAACTAATCATGAGTGGTGCCACTTCCTATTTCCACCTCTTGATTCCTGGATCTGTGAATCCTCGCTATGGGAGAAGCAGCACCACATATTGCATGCTGATTCAAAAGCATATTCAGCCTTCTGGAGAACCCTGCCCTAGCCCTCTAAAGTAGGTATTTCCACCTAGCCGATGCTGTAACTGAGTCTTCAAAAGGCCATTTCACTGTTCTATAAAGCCAGCTGCTTCAAGATGATGGGAAACATGGCAAGACCAGTGACATCCATGAGCATGGACCCATGGTCCCATTTCTCTTGCTGTGAAGTGATTTCCTTTATTAAAAGCAATATTGTGTGGAATACCATGACACTGGATAAGGCATTCTGTAAGTTTACAGATAGCAGTTTTGGCAGATATGTTGTGTGCAGGGAGGGCAAATCTGTATCCAGAGTAAGTGTCTATTCCAGTAAGGACAAAACACTACCCCTTCCATGATGGAAGTGGCCCAATGTAATCAACCTGCCACCAGGTAGCTGGTTGATCACCCCTGGAAATAGTGCCATGTTGGGGACTCAGTGTTGCTCTCTGCTGCTGGGAGATTGGGCATTGAGCAGTGGCCATAGCCAGGTTGGCCTTGGTGAGTGGAAGTCCATGTTGGTGAGCCCAAACATAACCTCCATCCATGCCACCATGGACACTTTGTTCATGAGGCCATTGGGCAATGACAGGGATGACTGGGGAAAGAGGATGACCAAATAAGTCATCCTATCCACTTGATTATTAAAATTCTCTTATGCTGAGGTCCCCCTTCAGTGAGCATTCATATGGGACACCAATATCTACAAGAGAGGTTTATCCACATATCTCTTCCCAAAATTTCCTTGTCTTCAATTTTCCAATCATGTTCCTTCCAAGTCCCTGAAGATCCAGTCAAACCATTGGCCACAGCTCATAAATCAGCACATAATATCACATCTGGATTTTTGTCCTTCCAAGAAAATTGAACAAACAGGTGCAAAGTTCTGCCTACTGGGAAGATTTCCCTCCATTACCGTCCTCCAGGGTTGTCCCAGAAAGAGGCTGTAGTTCTGCACCTGTTCACTTTTAGGTGATGCCTGCACATTATGCAAAGTATCTACAAACCAGGCTCAAGTCTTCTCTCTCTGTCAACTGATTGTAAGGAACTCTCCATGAGAACACAGGTACAGTACGAGAGAAAAACGGCAGTGGAGCAGAAGTGAGGAGACCATGGGCATTTGGGCCACTTCTTCATGTAACTTACATGTGCCTTCAGGGACTGCTCATGTCTGATCATGTATATATGACTTCCTTTGATAATGGAGTGTTGCCATACATGCCCAACTTAGTGGGTTGGTGGATCAGATAACACCCAATTCATGATGGCCTCATGGCAACTTGGTGGCCCATGGGCTTTCATTAAGACCTCATTCATGTGTACTATGGGGAATATGGGAAGAATGCCAACGTGTCATCTCATGGTTCACTCAGTTGTCCCACAACAGTTCACCAATGCTCTATTTGATTTAGACTATTTGATCATTCTGATTCAGACTTTTAAAGGGTGCTAGACTCTCAGTTAATCTCTTTTACACTGGGAGGGTCTGGAAGGGAAAAGATCTAGTTATATTAATAGAGATTCTCTTCAGATACAAATTTTCTCCTCATGAAAGATGGTTTCTTCCAGGGCCATTTCAAATTATGGCAAAGAAATATATTTTGGGGTAAAATATTTGGACTTCCTTTTTTATCTGTTATGTGGTGTTATGCCAGGAATGGCTCTGATGAGATTTTATGGTTTTTAAAATCGTAAAATGCCTCCCTAGACTCCTTAGATAGGAATTTGGGCAAGAGAGAAAAAAGGTCAGAATTTAGTCCTCACTAGGCAAGGGACTGCCATTTTTCATACTGTAGTTGACGTCAATCTTCTGCTCAATTTCTCACGATCTCACTTGATATCATAAGTCAAGCAATGTCCTACTGGTTTCCTGTGTATCTTGCCACTGAGACTCAGTGGTGTATTCACTGTCATCACAGATCTCTGTGGGCCAGTGTCCCCAAGGGCCATCTTGTCCTTGCTATCTGTTATAGTGATGACTTGCCTGTCGTGTTTACCTGTTGCTCTGAGAGGATTTCTGTCCTAATTGTTAATACTGGGGAGCTCAATTTTATAACAGCATCTCCTCCCAACAACCAAGGCCTCCAGAGGACAGTCACCATTAAGCCATTGTTCTTAGCACGTTAGTGAAAGGAGCACCCTCTCAGGCTTCTGTTCTTCTCCAACAAATCCATCCTAACATTCTAACCTCCCTGGGAATATTGACCCTTTCTTATGCTCTCCCAGTGCAGTTCCAACATCTCCACCTCATTGACTGTGGGTCATGATTGGGTCTGAATTCAAGAAGCCCTCCCAGCAGTATACAGGGCCCGGTCCAGACACCTTTGCCAGATGGTTAAATCCTCAGTTACAGAAGTGTGGCACCATATCAATGAGCTCTCCCCTGCCCAGGCTTATCCTCCTTCCTCCCTGGTCTTCACAACCTCCCTCACGATCCATTCCCAGGCACATTCTACCCAGTCCCTGTCAGTATCCATGAGGCAGGCAATGCAGCACTCAGGAAAATAACTCCTTTCTTCCTGTGGCAGAGGCACCGCTTTTCTGCTCAGCCCAGGCTATGTCAAGACCCCAGTTACTGGCTCAAAGCCATGAGGGAAGGCAAGAGAGATCATGGGGAAAGTACACATCATCTCACAAGGCATCTGGCCCTGGTGAGGACTACAAGGTCTCCAGGCAATGGGACGGTGCCCTCCCCTATCAAGCAGGGAACCCCCACCCTCACCCCTGCCAGTCCCAGAAGGCCTCATCACAGGCTCTAGTTTCCACTCCTTCCCTAACAGGGTCCTGACTGTAGAGACAATATCTGCCAGGACTTTGTGCCTCCACATCTTTACAACCCAATTTGGGCCTGGTGTTCAGCCCCTCCCTTTGGCTAGGAGAGGAGGAACTCTTTGACTACTTCCACAGAAGTCTCCACCTTTCACGTGGGCCCTCTGAGTTGGCAACTGCCTGACCTGAGCCTGTTATTTTTTTCTCCCGGGTTTTTATGGCAGCTACAACCAATCCTTAAAGTGATGATCACCCCTATATTCTTCAATCATTAGAGCTATTGCAAAGGCCGGTGCACCCTGCTTTCTGTCTGCAACTGTCTCCATCCTCAGCAAGTAAAGACCTTAGTAAGTGTGATTGTGCAGGACTCTGGGAGTCATCACCACTTGGTGGCAAGTGATCCAACTCCAGATTCCAGTGCTCGAGGTCTGCCTCCAAGGCCTCTCCTGGCACCAATGGTCTTAGGCAGATTCCCCCACAAGCCGACCTGCAGACAAAAATTCAGGTGCAAGTGATTGGGTCCAAATAGCCAGTGATTATGCCTAAGGAGACAACCTTTATTTGGCAGGCAGTACAGGAAACACCAGCAAGCAAATGGGAAATGAGACAGGGGAGGGCAGCAGGAGGTGCTAAATGTAGGTTCATAGCAATTTACCACTCTCAGCAACTTGGGTTCCCCGTTGTTGGGGATCTCTGGGAGATGACATGGAACACACCTTGAAGGTGAGGAGGCCAGGGCATCGATTCTCCAACCCCCACTGGCTCCTGGGGATGTCAGTGACAGCATCTGCTATAGCCTGCATGTGCATATTTCTTTATTTAGAGACAAAGTCTCATTCTGTTGCCAGGCTGGAGTGCAGTGGCGCAATCACAGCTACTGCATTTAAGTGAACTGAGGCATATCTTCACCTGAGCAGAGACATATCAGTAAGCCAATTCGAGACAGGCATTGGGGTAAAGGACATCAGCTGAAGGTGACTCGTGATCAGGTAGCAGAGTGCACAATGGAAAAGGGAATGTGGACAGGACAGGTGGACAGTGATAGGGGAAGCAAGACTGAGAACACGGAGCCATGTCTCAGCCATAGAGGAGTGACCGTGGTGACCGTCAACATTTAAGTACTTTGTGGGTGAAGAAGAATGTCAGAGAATGCCCAGAGGAAAGGAGGGGAGAATCAAACAGGCATTATTCATCTCCTAGCATGGCCAAGGACCAGCCTTGGCTGGCAGGGGGTGATTAAGCTGGTAAAGGAGCTTTCATGAGCTGGTTCCACACTTACTCACATGGGCTAACCACGTGACTTGAAGAGGTCCTATTAAAAAAGCAACCTGTTTCCATACAGCAAAAGCCGGTAGTTGTTCCACACAACATCGAAACAACTGTTCCTTTCAGAAAATTCCCTGAAAGATCCATTGGTTCAGTAGGAAAATAAACAAATACACAAAAACAATAGCTAATCTCTCCTGGCAATATACCAAACAGCCAGTGATTATGCCTAAGAAGAGAATCTTCCCCATTTCAGTCAGCGATTTTGATGTGGGTTGACTCAGTCAGTGCTGGCTAGAATTAACTCCGGCCCGCCTCCCAGCCCAGGGAGCTGCCGCAGGAGACATGGCTTCAGCTTGGAACAAGCTAACTGGTAAGCAGTTACCATGAATGAGGCACCAAAGAGAACTCAGAGCCAAGGCCAGAGCCCTAGGACTCCCTAACCTTGGCCTTGTGCCTCTATTTTCTTTTGAGACAGAGTCTTGCTCTCTTGCCCAGACTGGAGTGCAGCAGCTTCATCACAGCTCACTGCAGCCTCAACCTCCAAGGCTCAAGTCATCCTCCCACCTCAGCCTCCCGAGTAGCTGGAACTATAGGCATGCACTACCATGCCAGACTAATTGTTTTATATATAGAGAGAAAGGGTCTCGCTGTTTTGCCCAGACTGGTCTCTAACTCCTGGGCTCAAGCAATCCTCTGGCCTTGGCCTCCCAAAGTGTTGAGATTACAGGTTTGAGCCACCACACCCAGCCTGTCAGCCCTGTCTTTGATCTGGAACGTGACTCTGGAACTTGCTTCTCCAAGGAGACATGCCTAAAGCTTGAATCATATCCACAAAGTACTGGCGGGATGAGCCACATAATTTGTGAAGCCCCATGCAAAAGTAAAATGTGGGGAACCCTTGTTGAAAAATTATTAAGAATTTCAAGGTGATGACAACAGAGTGTTAAACCAAAGAGGGGGCCGCTGCACAGGTCACATGCCCGTTAAGCCAGCCTGAGGACTGAGCCACAAGGCAGGGTGCAGTGAGCACTGGACTGGGAGTCAGCAGCTGCAGGTTTGGTCCTCACCTTGCCACATGCTTGCTGTGCTACTAGGCTAAGTCACTGGGCTTCTCTGGGTCAAGTTCCTCCATCTGAAAAAAAACCTAAGACAAAGGTGTGAGGGAAATGTTACGCTTCAAATCCAGTTTGCTATTCAAAAATCGATCTTTTAGGAATCAAGATTTCAATATTTCCATACTGAAACTCTGAGAAAGCTTTGTTTCAACCAACATCAGTTGCATTCCTGCCAGCCACTGTGCCAAATTCTGGGAAAGATGATTAGGAACATACACTTCGTTGGGGGTCCATGCTTTCCAAATCCCCACACGAGAGTGGGGTACGACATTGACAGGCAGAGCAGTTCCACCAAAGGCACCTCTCCTAGGGATCACCCTGCAGAATGATCCCAACCTTGCAGGCTGCCTCTCCTGGAATTGCCTTTGGTGAGAAGTTTAAACCACCAAGAAGGTCAGTGCCATTGTATGAGTCACCCCTGTCTTTGTACCTCTTACTATATTACCAAGCTTGATTATCCATCTTGTTTGATAGTTTTAACTCAGAATGACTTTAGACCATTTCAGAAATCTAAACCCACCTTCAGAGAATTCTTAAAAACATAAAATTGGTTTAGGGTTTCACATTTTGCAGAGTAAATTTTACATGTGCTTTCTTTCTTCTTCAGGAAACAGAAGTGTTATTTCTAATCCCCATTTTATGTATGTAATTTTTGTCCCTAGTGAAAATAGCCAAAGAAATACACATTTAGCTTTGAAATCAATTACTTAAAAATGCCAACAAATTTTTGAGAAATGGCAGCATCGTAGGAATACGTCTATAGTGTCTTAATGTGAGAACTTCAAAGGGGACCCACTCACATAAGTGTGCAAAGTCTCTCTGGCTAAAATAGTTACTTTGTTTTAGTCACACTCAATGATCTGCTTGGTGTGGGCACATATAAAATGCATTTGAGGCCGGGTGCAGTGGCCCATACCTGTAATCCCAGCACTTTGAGAGGCCGAGGCGGGTGGATCACCTGAGGTCGGGAGTTCAAGATCAGCCTGACCAACATGGAGAAACCCCGTCTCTACTAAAAATACAAAATTAGCTGGGTGTAGCAGCGTGCGCCTGTAATCCCAGCTACTCAGGAGGCTGAGGCAGGAGGATTGCTTGAACCCGGGAGGCGGAGGTTGTGGTGAGCTGAGATTGCACCATTGCACTCCAGCCTGGGCAGCAAGAGCAAAACTCCATCTCGGAAAAAAAAAAAAAAAAAAAAAGAATGCATTTGAAGAGTTGTTTGGGAATAGTAGAGTTCTTCCTTCAAGTGAAATATCATGCAAAAGTCTAGTATGTTATATAAAACTTGGGTTGATTGAATTAAAACAAGAGAGGGTAGCCTCCTTCATCTGGCGCCTCTCTGTCCCTTTCCCTTCTCCATTTGCCCTGGTCCTGGGTACACTAGGATCCCTTGTAGCACAGCTGGAGGATCTTTAGAGAATTTGAGAAACCTGTGCAAAAATTAGCTCTAAAACATTATGTTTGACTAGGAATAATGGCTTTTTGACTCAAGGAGGAATAAAGGTAGCTAATTAACTCAGAGAAGCAATAATTAGTTAATGGAAAAATGTAACCGATTAAATTAAGATTGATGGCATTCTGAAGATTAATCATATTTACATTGCTGGAGCACAACAAGTATAGATTAAATTTGTTTGAAAATATGCACAAATCTTCCCAACCCACACTCATAGCTGTTCTCCTGAACGAACAGCATTTACACTAAAAACAGAGGCCCACAGCCTATTGAGGTTTGTGAGGAGAAAAGCAATATCCTGTTTTCCACCTGATTCCTCCAGGGTGGAGTGGGTGGGGCAGGCAGCCCAGGCAGTCTGAAGCCCCAGATGCAGTGCAGGCCCGGCAGATACTAGTGGTTTCTAGTGGTTCCTTTGGGTGGCATATTTTTTCTATAGGGTTGCTGGGGGAAGGTAAGGAGTGGAAAAACTCCAGTTCACCCAGAGCCTCAGAGCCCTTGCTGCTGCCTCCCAACCAGGCATTGGAGCCCCAGGAGAGACGTATTTTTAATTGACATTTGTGCAAACAGTGGGATTCTTGGAATGGGAGTAGAAATCAAGACCCAAGAAACCTTAAGAGACACAGACATCCAATGGGAATTATGGCTTTCATTTGCAAGAGTGTCCCTGTTGGGGTTGGGGTCAGGAGTAGGGGAGGGATAGTACAGTTCTTAGAACTTGGCCCAGGAGCAAAATTGTGGGCTTGCAGATTTGCCTGCTAATGGAGTCCCCTTGGCCTTGATGGTCTCAAATCATGAAATAATGCAAAGAAGAGTAACACCGTACTAAGTACTTACCTGTGTTGAGTGTTTATATCCTTCGTTTAATCTCTGCAAGACCCTTCACAGGGGCCAGGGACTTTGGCTTTCATTTCATGTTTAGCCAAGCAGCCTGAGCTTGAGATCATTAGTCACACTCAATGATCTGCTAGGTGTGGGCACATATAAAATGCATTTGAGGGCCGGGCGCGGTGGCTCAAGCCTGTAATCCCAGCACTTTGGGAGGCCGAGACGGGCGGATCACGAGGTCAGGAGATCGAGACCATCCTGGCTAACACGGTGAAACCCCGTCTCTACTAAAAAATACAAAAAACTAGCCGGGCGAGGTGGCGGGCGCCTGTAGTCCCAGCTACTCGGGAGGCTGAGGCAGGAGAATGGTCTAAACCCGGGAGGCGGAGCTTGCAGTGAGCTGAGATCCGGCCACTGCACCCCAGCCTGGGCGACAGAGCAAGACTCTGTCTCAAAAAAAAAAAAAAAAAAAATGCATTTGAGGCCGGGTGCAGTGGCTCATACCTGTAATCCCAGCACTTTGAGAGGCCGAGGCGGGTGGATCACCTGAGGTCGGGAGTTTAAGATCAGCCTGACCAACATGGAGAAACCCCGTCTCTAGTAAAAATACAAAATTAGCCGGGTGTAGCAGAATGCGCCTGTAATCCCAGCTACTCAGGAGGCTGAGGCAGGAGGATTGCTTGAACCTGGGAGGTAGCAAGACGGAGCAGCGTAAGTTGCAAGGCCAGTGAGTGCAGGTTTTTCTCTTGACCTTTGCACCATTCCTGCCACACTGGATGGGCAGACTCAGATGTTTTGTCTATTTCATTAGGGAAGGTGGTAAGTGGCTGGGTAGGAATATACTCTTCGCACTGCCTCCAAGCCCTGAGACCCTTTTTCCCAGACCCAGGAAGGCCAGTGCTCAGGCCTGGAGGAGACCACCAATACATTCTTGCTCCCAAACCTTCTCACTCAGGCCCCCAGGAGAAGCCTATGGGGATGGCTGGGCATGCTGGCCTGGCGGGGGCCACAGTGGGCTTTCAGGTAACCTCCCTCTGGCCATTTTTACCTTTGGCTCTTCCCAGAAAGCACCATGGAGCAAAAAAGCCACGGAATTTCCTATGAACACATGGGTTTTACTACTCGCTTCCTGCTTCAGGGATTTGGGATACATTTCTATGGTTCTTGTAAATGCTAAAGATAAGACGTGGAATGCAGCACTTACCTCCTCCCTCCCTTCCTCCAATTTTCAGTCCTCTTAATACAGGAACAGGCGAGACCCCACCCTTTAGAATGTACTACCATAAAAATCTGAAAAAAATCCAGACCATCTTGCCAATACCTTCAGAAATCTAGACTTTCCACAGGGAATGGAAAATGTTCTGCGTTCTACTTTTAGGTGAAAGAAAAATAAAAGGAGGTGGGAAAAACAGTTAAATAAAACATTTATTTCTGTTCAAAGAATTTTTTTAAATTAACAGCAGCTTTCAGGCTTTGGGTCAAAGTAATATTGGGAGTTTATCCTTTGAATCTCTCCTGTTCTCCAAGCCAAGCAGTTATAAATAAATTTTTCTTTACATAAAAAAAGACAGAGCTGGCTGGGCGCGGTGGCTCACGCCTATAATCCCAGCACTTTGGGAGGCTGAGGTGGGTGGATCACCTGAGGTCAGGAGTTCAAGACCAGCCTGGCCAAGATGGCGAAACCCCGCCTCTATTAAAACCACAAAAAATTAACTGGGCTTGGTGGCAGGCACCTGTAATTCCAGCTACTTGGGCAACTGAGGCAGGAGAATTGCTTGAACCCGGCAGGCAGAGGTTGCAGTGACCCGAGATCACGCCATTGCACTCCAGCCTGGGTGACAGAGCGAGACTGTCTCAAAAGGAAAAGAAAGTGCAATGTATCAAGGAAGGAAAGCCCAGCAACACCTCTTAGGAAAACAGTATTTTAAATAGTAAGAAAAGCATCTTGGTATCTTGCATGTCACCTTCCCTTGTTATCAAAGCAATGTATTCTCTGGATATTCCGTTCATGAACATGTTGTGTAGACAACTCCTGTTGGTAGAGGCTTTTCTTGGGAACCACCAGCGAAGCCTTCTCCTTTCCCTTGGGAGGCTGCCGTTCCACGTGGCTCTGGTGAGTCAGAAGCCGGCGGTCACGCTGATATTCCATTTGCTCCCTTGACAGGAGAAAAATGTTTCAAAATGACTTAATCCTTTTACTCTCCAGGGTCTTCCTTCTAAGTGCTCCCTCTTAATTCAATAAAAACGTATCTGTGTTAATACATGTCTGTGTCTGCTGCAGTCTCGGAGTGTTTCTGCCTGGTGTTCACCCACCATCTGATAAACGAAATGCCCACGTCTGCTCTTCCCGCTGTTTAGTGGATGTGATGCTGCGGCTGATTGTGGGTAAGGGTTCATTTCCAGTAGTTGATACCTAATCCCCACCGGAAAATAGGAGCCCTGATTGAATAAAACACAGCAGAATGAGATTTATCAACAAAAATAGAACCAGAAACACCTGTACACTATTGCCTAGGGCGACATCAGTGACTTCCAGGAGAGTAGGGTTAAGGTGAAGAATTCTGAATGCCCAAGGTGGCCTTTGGATCAGAACTAGAGGAATAGCCTTAATATAAGGGGATAACCTGACAATATTTTTCCTCTTTACTTATTTATTTATCTGCAACTTTTCAAAAATTATGAAATATTTCGAACACTCAAAATAATCGATGTTAACATTTTGCCAGATGTCCATTGGGTTGACCTAAGAAATAAAATGTAATAGATGTGACTAAAATCCTGCCCCCAAGCGTCCCCCACTCTCTTTCCCCAGAAATCACTGCTCTCTTGAAGCCAGCATGCATATTTTATTTTACTACATGTTTATTAGCTTTCCATAATCTATGTGCTATGATGTGCTTTAACACTGACGTGAATGGAATCCATATCCTTTTACATCTTGCTTTTTTTTACTCTGTATCATGTTTTTGAGATTTCATTTATTTGTTTCTGCCACAAATAGTTATAGGGTGCCTATGATGGGCTAGCAGTGTTTTAGGTACTGGGGAAGTGGCATTGAGAAAAAAAAAAAGACAAAGACAAAACCCCTCATGAGACAGACAATAAAAAAGATAAGTAAAATATATCCTATGGTACATATGAAATATAGTGTGGATGAAAAACATACTATAGCAGTGGTAAATGCTAAGGAGACCATTTAAAGAAGAAAAGAGCATAGAGAGTGTGTGCATGTGAGTGGAACGTGCAGTTGGCATTCGAGACAGACCACGTTGCTTCAGGTTATCCGATGCACGGTATAACCTCTGGGGAGTTGATGACTATGGCACCGAGGGCTGGCTGCAATATATTAGGTTGGTGCAAAAGTAACTGTGGTTCTTACCATTACTTTTAATGGCAAACACCACCATTATTTTGCTCCAAACGAAAGTGTCCTTGCTCACTGCTCCTTTGGGAATGACTGAATCATACCATATGCACATCTTCAACCACTTTCACACCACCTCCCTACACCATTGTATCAATATATACTCCCACCACGAGTGTACTGGAATTTCTATTTCCCTGTGTACTTGCCAGTTCTTATCGGATTTCTGAGTCTTACCTTTTTGAAGGACATAAGTGATTACTTGTTGCTTTTTAAATTTTTACTTCCCTGATTATTAATGTGACCGGGCACCTCCATGTGGACCCTGCAGTTTTCTTTTCTGGAATTATCTGTTCACATCCTTTGCTCCTTTTTCTATGGGATTGTTTATCTTAATTTTATTCACTTCTGTAATTCTTTTACACAGTGTGGATTAGTCCTTTTTCATTTACGGGAACTGCAGATGTATTCCCCATCTCTGTAGCTTGTCTTTTACTTTGTCTATGGCATTTCTTGTGACGTGGATTAACACCAATGCCATCAAAATTGTCAAGTCTGTCTTTTGTTACTTATAGTTTTTATTTCCTAAGAACTGATTTCCAACCCCAACGCCATAGAGGCATCCTGCTCTATTTTTTTCTAGAAGTTTTTCTGTTTTCATACAAGTCTGTAATTTATACAGAGTTCAATATTTGTGAATGAAGTAAGATTTTTAAAACTATTTTTCTTTTCATCTATAGATAGCCGGTTGTCCCAGCATTGTTTATTGAATAGTTCATGGATTCTCTGTTAATGTAATGAAATCTCTGTCCAATAGCAGATTTTCAAATATGGTGCCCCTTGGTCTGTTTATCTGTCTATCACTAGTTCCACCATCCTTATCATCATAGGTTTATAATAAGTCTTGGTGTCTGGTACAATCCCCTCCTGCCGTTATTAGTCTTTCACAAATCTGCCTTGGCTATGCTTGCCTTTTCTACTCTACCGTAATAATTCTAGGATCAATTTGGAAAATTCCCAATCAGGAATTGTATTGCATTGCATGTATAAATTAATTTAACAGAACTGTTAGCTATATATTGAGCCTTTCCATCATGAACATATCTTTTCATTGATTTGGGTCTTGTTTGATATCCTTTGATAGATTCCATATTTTTTAATGAAGACCTAGCACATTTTTTGACGCATTATATCCTATTGCAATTTTTTGTAACTACAGAAAATGGTGTTTGTAACTGTATTTATTAATAGTTTTTTGCTGGCATATCGAAGAACTATTACATTTTTTACATTGGTCTTATATTTAGCAACATTGCTGAATTCTCCTACTAGTTTATCTGTAGTTTCACTCACTTACCTATTTTTTTATCAACAAATAAACATATTATCTTGAAATATAAATAGTTAGAACTTTTTCTTTTCCAATCATTTTAGGTTTTATTCTTTTCTTATTCTATTTCTTTTGTATTTCTAATGATGATTTCAGGCTAAATTATTAGTACTTAAAAGCTCAGACTTGTTATGTCTTGTGTTGAATTTTCCTTTGACCATTACACAACAAACTTCTTTATTCTCGGTAGTGCTTTTTTGCCTTAAAATGTATTTTATCTGCTATTAATATAGCTATAGCAGTTCAATTAGTATTTGCTTTTACTGTGAGCTTTTCTGTGTCATTATATTTTCAATACATTTCTATAAACAGCATATAACCAATTTTTTTAAAAGAATCCAGCCTAAGCCTCTGTATCGTAGCTGGTGGCAAAACACATTAAAATATATTACAGTTAGGAAAGTACTGGGATTTACTTTTATCACTTTCATTTTCTGTTACACTAATTCTCATCTGATACAAACAAAAACTAAAGAATTTATCGTCAGCACATCTACACTACAGAGAGTGTAAAGGAACTTCTTCAGGCAGAAAGAAAATGATACCAGATGGCAATTTAGAAATATAAAGGAGTGAAGCAGGCTCTAATGGGTAAAATACAGAAGATATTTTTTCCAATATTATGCATTTTTTAAATTGGTAATTAACTGATTAAAGTAAAAGTAATAACAATGTATTATGTAGTTTATAACATGTGGGACAATTTACAACAACAATAGCATAAACGATGGGAAAGGAAAGGTAAATGTACAGTTGTAAAGTTTTTACACTGTGCAAGAAATGATTTAATATTATTTGAACTTAGACGGTTATAAGTTAATGATATACATTGTAAAGTGTAGATCAACCACTAAAAAAATGGCGAAGAGGCATGCATAATAAGCCAATAGTGGAAACAATATGGAATCACTAAAAATACTCAATCCAAAAGAAGTCAAATAAAGAGAAAAAAGGAGCAGAACAGATGAAACAAACAGAAAATAGATGGCAAGGTGATACGTTTAAATCCAGTGACATATTAACATATATAGTCTAAATACTGCATTTCAAAGGCAGATATTTTCATATTGAAAATAAAACAAGATGCAGCTACATCCTTTCTACAAGAAACCCAAATGCACTTCATGTCTAAAGATACAGATAAGAGGATGGAAAAGATATTCCATGCAGATAATAATCAAAAGTAAGCTGGAGTGATTATGTTACTATCAAACAAAAAAGTAGATTTCAGAGGAAAAAATATTATCAGGTCATATGAGATAAAGAAGGACATTTCTAACAATAAAGGGGTAAAGTCATTCATGAGAATGTTAAAAACTAAATGTGATTGCACCCATTAGCAGGGCTTCAAAATACATGAAGCAAAAACTAGTAGAAGTGGAAGGGAAAATAAACAATTTCACAACTATTAATTGGAGATTTCAACACTCCTTTCTCAATAATTATTGGAACCAATAGAAGTTAGTAATGATCTAGAATACTTGACAACAGTATCAATCAATTTGATTAATCAACATTTAGAGAAGAGTCACCGAACAATGGGGTTACACATTCATTTAAAAGGCACATAGATCATTCATGAAGATAAAGCTAATTCTGGGCCATAAAACAAATCCCAATACATTTAGAGGGATTAAAATTATACAAAATACATTATCTGAGCATAATGTAATTCTGCTAGAAATCAATAACAAAAATATATCTGTAAAATGCCCAAATATTCAGAATTTAAAGAGCGTATACTTCTTTAGGTCAAAGAAAAAATATTTGACCGAAATGTAAACCAAAGCACAACATAGCAAAATCTGTGGGATAAGGCCAAAGAAGGGCTTACAGGAAAGCTTATAGTATTGAGTGATTATATTAGGAAGAAGAAAGAGCTCAAATCAATTAACTAGGCATTCACCTTAAGAAAGCAAAAACAAGAACAAATTAAATCTAAAATAAGTAAAAGTAAGGAAATAGTAAAATTGAAATAAAAAGGAAATTTAAGAATAAACTCAAGGCTGGGCATGGTGCCTCACATCTGTAATCCCAGCACTTTGGGAGGCTGAGGCGGGTGGATCACGAGGTCAGCAGTTGGAGACCAGCCTGGCTAACATGGTGAAACCCCGTCTCTACTAAAAATACAAAAATTAGCCAGGCATGGTGGCGGGCTCCTGTAATCCCAACTACTTGGGAGGCTGAGGCAGGAGAATCACTTGAACCCAGGAGGCAGAGGTGGCAGTGAGCTGAGATCGCGCCATTGCACTCCAGCCTGGGTAACAGAGCGAGACTCTGTCTCAAAAAAATAAAAAAATAACAAACAAAGAAACTCAATGCAGCCAAAAGTTTTTTATTTGAAAAGACTGATAAAATTGGTAAGCATTTTGCTAACCTTATTTTTTTAAAAAAAGACACATTACCAATGAGGAACCATCACTTCAGATCCAGCAGTATTAATAGGATAATAAAAGAATATTAAAACCAATTTGTGCCAGTGTATTAGACAACTTAGATGAAATAGACAAATTCTTTGAAATACACAAATCGCAAAACCTCATTGAAAAACAAAGATCACCAGAACAGTCTTAATATCCATTTGCTTTTAAATGAATTTGTAGTTACTTTCTCACAAAGAAAATTTCAACTCAGAGGACTTCACTGGTGAATGCTACCACATTTTTAAGGAAGAAACAATACTCATTTTGCACAAACTTCATCACCTGATAAAGGGGATCTATAAAAATCTACAACTAATATCACATTTAATTATGAAACATTGAATGCTTTATCTCTAAGACTGGTAACAAGACAAGAATGTTCACTTTTACTACTTCTATGCAATATTATATTGGAGTACATAGCCAAAGCAATTACACAATTAAAAAAATAAAATAGACAATATGATCATCTATGGAGAAAAAACTAAAGAATCTACTAAAAAGTTGCTAGAAATAATAATTTTAGCAAAGTGTCAGAATTGAAAGCCAACATACAAAATACAGGAACTAACAATTGGAAATGAAATTTAGTAACCATATCATCGATAATGGAATCAAAATGTATGAAGTACCTAGGGATACATTTAACAAAATATTTGCAAGACTTGTGCACCAAAAATGCCAGACATTGCCAAATTAGAGATTACCTAATACATTGAGCGATATAACGTGTTCATGGATCAGAAGACTCAATGTTGTTTAAATGTCAATTCTCCCTGAATTTCTCTATGAATGCAAGGCAACTTCAAACAAATCTCAGTTTTCAGATTTATTTTGTCAACTTTGCTTCTTGTATCCTATTTCCTTTCATCTGAATTGTTTCCTTCTTAGATATATATTTTTTTAATTCTTTAAATGAAGGTCTGTGAACAGCAAATTCTCCAAGTATTTGCTAACTAAAACTCCCTTTGTTCTTTTCCCTCACTCTTGATTAATAGTGTAACTCTAAGAAGGTATTATATTGTCCTCTGATCGTCAATGTTGGTGTTAACAAATTTGCTGTCATTCTAATCTTTGCTATTTTGTATATGATATCTTTTCCCTCTTTCCTTTGCTGAATTTCTCTTTTTATTTAATGTTTAATAGTTTCACTAGGAATTATCTAGGTATCTTTTTTTAATACTCATCCAGCTTGAGATTTCCTGGGATTCTTTCATTTGAAGGTTCATGTCTTTAATCAGCTCAGAGTTATCATCCATTTTCCTTCAAATGTCTTCTCTAATCCTTTCTCTGTATCATCTCCTTCTGGAAATCTTGTTAGATTTGTAAAATCCTGGGTTTTTTCCTCACCTTAAACTCTGTCTTACAGTTTCCATCTGGTCTCTCTATGCTAGATTCTGGGTAAAATCCTCTGATCTTCAGTTCAGTGATTGTCTCTTCAATTATGCTATGGGGCTGCAGAAACTATCCATTGAGTTTTTCATTCACTGAATGTATTTGTCACATCTATAAGGTCTATTTAGTTATTTTTTAAACCGTCCTTTTTTTATTTATAGTGTCTTGATCTTTCCTCCAGTATTTGACTCCCTCTATTATATCTTTAAGCATTCTTAGCGTACTTTTCCCCTCTCTGATGGTCGTTCTGTTACCTCAAGTTCAGGGGACTTGAACCTTAACTGTTCTTGTGTCTGCTGATTCTTCATCACAGTGAATTATTCCATTATATATTTCCTTTTTTAAAAATAATGAGTTCATCTTTAATGGGGCTTATTTTCTGAGAAAATACAGTGAGCCTATGTTGTTAGAATGTCACTTTAGGGTGATTTGGGATTTCAGGCATTCCAGGGACATCATTTTGGGACAGATTATGTTTATTTCTCTGCTATGAGTTTCCTGAGCCATGTAGATATTTGAATGCTTTCTGAATGGATTAAAGGCGTATTTTGGACCCAAAACCTAAGGACAAGCCCAGGGCTTAATTTTCTCTAAAGAGACTTTTTTCCTAGCCTCAAGCTGGGACAGCTTCCTTGTCTTCTTTCTGTGCCAATAGACAGATTTCTTCCAATTTCTCTTTCCACTGGGGCTCAACTCTTCCAAAGTCCCTGATTTATACTTCTCAGGATTACAAGACCTTATCTCCTGTCCTTAAATGGGTGTTGAAACCCAAGCCCATAGGTTTATTGGGAACAAAAATAAATTCTTAGGTCAAGTCACAGACATATTGCTCTGATTTTTCAACTCCTCCTTATTTCCAAGCCTCACAATCTCTGCTACGCAATTTGTAAAGGGTTACATGTATCCAGAATTTCCGCGTATCCATGGCAGGAATGATTTCAAATTTCCTAGTCCATTATCTTTCTGGAACTAGAAATCCCCTTCTGTACTTATTCATGTGGCCACATCCCAAGAAGTATAATTTCAGAGTAATCTGTGACTGTTTATACAGCTCCAAAACACATTAGTTAAATTGAAATATTTGGCCCATAATCCAGATGTTTTTGTCTACATGGTGCCAAATATCCAGATGTGTGTGTCCAATTCATCTGCTGTTTCAAAATATAATAAACTTGCATTATTAAGTACATTGCTATTTCACAAATGCAGGGGTCCTCTGGGTATAATTGTGTCCCTTATTTGCTGAGACTTATTATATTAGAGTATGTAACTTTCATTCTGCCACGTTGATTTATAATGCTGTAATTCTCTTTCTTGTTGTTATTTTTATTTTTTCACAATACAGTATTGAGGTCAACAAGTATTTATTAAACTCCCAGCTGAGGGTGAAAAGAATAAAAAAATCACTCTGTCCTTTGGGGATATTACAATCTAGTTTATGTACTCATTCCCTCAGTCAACAATTTTTTACTGAGGACACACCATGTTCCTAGGGAGACAGGGAAGTACAAGATACAGTCCCTGTCCTTGTGGAGCACAGTTTAGTGGGACACAAATAATCAATCACACAAGTAATATAAAAAATTATAAAATACTAAAAAAAATTAAAAATAAAAATTATAGTACATTTTATGTAGAAAAGTACAATTGCTGTGATCAAGTATCACACATAATCCTCAACTTAGTATGGGGAAGTTAGAGAAGGGCTCTCTTAGGAGTGACCTAAGCTGGAACCTGAAGGAGACAGGCAAAGAGTGAGGAGAAGAAAGTTCCAGACAGAGGAACTGTGGGTGGACAAAAGGGGTGTGACAGGCTTAAGAAGCACGAAGATTGTCAGTGTATCTGGAAGTGCCAGCTGGACAAAGAGTCAGGAGTCCAATCATGTCTGAGCAGGACGGAGTCTGGATTTGGAGTTTCTTCTTAGTAACCCACCATTGGAGTGCGGAGCCGAGGAACGATGTGCTAAGATCCCTGCCTGCCCAATGGGAAAGGTGTTGGAGAGGGGTGGGTGTGGAAGGAGAGAAAGGCATTAGGATTTGGGCTAGGTGGAGGACATGGTAGTGTGGAATAAGGAGATGACAGTGGTGACAGAGAGGAATCAATGTCTATGAAATGTTTTGTGGCTGTAATCAATGGAACTTGAGTGGTGAGGGAGAAGAAACTGTCAGGGTTGATCTGCCAAAAGCAATGGGGAATATAGAGATGCCATTCCTGGAGGAAAGAACTTAATTTCTAAGGATAATTAGTTCATTTTTGGGCATGTTAACTCAGAGATGTCTATGAGACATACATGTAGAGATGCCAGATGGACAGTAAGATGTTTGCATGGAGTTCAGAAGAGCAGGACAAAGTTATAAGTGTGGGAGTTGATGGCATTTAACTGACATATAAAACCATGGAAATGGTGAAGATTAACCAGGGAGAGACTATAGACAGAAAGAGGACAGCCACATTGGTCAAGTAGAAAAAAAAGACCAGAAATCTATTTTTAAAAAAAAGGCAGAGCAGGAGTATCTAAGGTGGGAAGAAACAAGGAAAGCTTAGTGTCACAAAATACAAGAGAAGAGAGGGTTTAAGGATGTAAAAGTGGTCAGTGGTATTGAATACCTCTGAATGTCTAGTAAGATAAAAACTAAGAAATGGCTATCGGGTAGTGTGGATGCTATGAGTGAGTCTACCAAAAGCATTTTGGTTAAGAGAAAGAAGTGGAAGCCAGACTGAAATGGGTTAGTGTCAACTCTCCTCCCAGGAAGGGGAGAAAGGAAGCATGTAGAAACAACACTTAACTCAGGAAACATGACAAAAGAAAATACAAGGCAGTTCTACAATTGCACATGTGGGGAAAGGAGTTTCAAATGGAGGCTGGAGTGGGTGGGGAGAACGCTGATGAGGTTTGGCCCTTGGATAATGAGCCAGATTCAGATAAACAGAGAAGAAGGAGCATGTGCCTGGGAACCAGCATGAATAAAAGCAAGTGAGCAGAGATGTTCAGAGGATGAGGGGGACGGAGAAGAGCCCAGCATGAGGATGGCTGAAAGGACTGAGAAATGAAAATGGATGAGAAGGGTTGCGTATATGTATGTTTTTATGTACCCATTTCTGAGAAATGCACTCTCTGGCTGCAGAAGGACCTCTCCTGCATTCCATCCATGAGGTAGTGGAGGGGCCACCATCAAGGTACCTAACGACAATGGCATGAGAATCCAGCCAGGCCGGTCAGCATGTCCCCAGCAACCCTTGTTGGCAGACATTCCAGAAATGCTCTTGTGGAGGGAATGAAACTGGCCTTCAGAAGGCAGCAGATGAAAGAGAGGGAATGGGAGCAGCCCATGGTTCCCAAGGCCCACTGGGGGCCCACTTGCACCACTGTCCTGTCTGTGGTTTGAGTACACGAAGCTCCCAAATATACTCTCCCTCTTTAAGCCTAAGACTCACCTGCCACCAAGAGTCCTGCCATACAATGAGATGGTGCCAGAGCACAAGAATTCCCTGTCTGGGGTTCAGCGATGGACCAAGAGGTAGAGGAACCCCCACCAGGAATCAGACAGACACCCCACATCTCAGAAGTCATCCAGCTTTATTTGTTAGTAACAACTTTTGAAATATCTAGCCTTGGTTAATAAATTGTGGCTGATTCCTTTAACATTATTTTGAAATGACATCAAAACCCTTTTTCCTGAAGCCTCAAGGATTAGCTTGTGTCTGAATCAGCACACCAAGGCTCACTGATCTGAGGCAACATGAATACGCTTCAGAACAGAGGGATCTCGAGGTTGCTGGTGAAACGAGGGTGCAAGTCTTTTATCCGCAGGCTGGAGGTCTGGTTGCTATCAGCCCTCTAAGGGAACTCTGTGGCAGGTTTATGGTAGGATGGAGGTAAGATGATGGTGGAAGATCATTCTCCTTGCCAAAGAAGTGACAAGGAAGCATTTCCAGCCCCCCGGGCTCTGCTGTCCATTCTCTTTGCATCTTTTTATGCCTTATTTGGATTGCAAATGTACACACACAGCAAAGCGTCCCTGCTGGCTGAGATGTCAGACAGTATTTGTTATTCCAGTTCACTTTTATGAAGAAGCCACAATAACTCTGGTTCCTATTTAGTGCCTTTGAAAGCTGATTTCTTACATGTGGAGCTCCAGTAGCCAATTCAAGCTTCCTGAATTCACAATACACCCAAAGGGTAGACACAAGGGCCAGACCTCTTTGGAGGATAAATGTCTAATGTTGAAGCAAGTGTTCCTTCACAAAGAGACACAGTGTCTCAAAGATTTAATAACTTAGAAAATGTTCATGAGACAGTATGTGAAAAATTCAGGTTATATAACTATGCAATGCAATCCCATTTCCATAAATAAACATATGCATACGTCTACACACATGTAGTGTGTGTATGTGTGTGTATGTGTGTACATACATTTAAAAGATCCTAAAGTGATACACAACAAAATGTTAACAACAGTTATCTTGCCGGAGAGCAGGAGGGGGCTTGTAGGTAACTATTTTATTTCCTTTTCTTTGTTTCACCACATTTTCTCTTTTTTATTTAATTTTTATTATTATTATGATTTTGAGACAGAGTCTTGCTCTGTGGCCCAGGCTGGAGTGCAGTTGCTCACTGAAACCTCCACCTCCTAGGTTCAAGCAATTCTCCTGCCTCAGCCTCCCAAGTAACTGGGACTACAGGAGTGTGCCACCACACCCGGTTAATTTTTGTACTAAAAGTAGAGACAGGGTTTCACCATGTTGGCCAGGCTGGTCTCGAACTCCTGACCTCAGGTGATCTGCCCACCTTGGCCTCCCAAAGTGCTGGGATTACAGGCATGAGCCACCATGCCTGGCCTACCTGGATAATTTTTTAAAGCTATTTTTGAAATGAGCATCTCTCAGATTTCCTGTAAACAAATATCGAAAGCCTACAGTTGTAGGAGTTCTGGAGGGTAGGGGGAAAAAGCGGGGGGAGGCATGTATGTCTTTTGTTGCTATATTGCTTTATTGTAATGTACAAGAGGGCTAGGAGGTGCCCGGTGTCTGAGAAGCTCATATCAACCACATAAAGGATGGTTCTCTGGTTCTTATTCTCACTTAACCGTAAATAAACCCACTAGATAATAGCTGGCTGGTACTAGAACACATAACCCCTCCATAATCAGGCTTTTATACTCAGTCCGGATAACTCTATGTGCACTACTTGCTGCTTTAGGTTTGGTGGAAACCACTTAATCACAATACTCCAAGACATCACCTTTCATTCCCAGTAGATGGAATCCCCATGAAGCCAAGATGCTAATACTTATTAGCAGTTCTTAAATGGCCTTCCCTGCCCCCATTCAGCCTATGAGCTCTATCATAAGACTGTCAAAACTGAAAAAGTTAACCTTAAGTGGATTTCTTATTTTATATATATATTTTTTGAGACAGAGTCTCTCCCTGTCGCCCAGGCCGGAGTGCAATGGCGCCGCGGTCTCAGCTCACTGCAACCTCCGCCTCCCAGGTTCAAACAATTCTCCTGCCTCAGCCTCCCGAGTACCTGGGATTACAGGCACGAATCACCATGCCTGGCTAATTTTTTGTATCTTTAGTAGAGACTGGGTTTCACCATGTTGGCCAGGCTGGTCTTGAACTCCTGACCTTGTGATCCACCCACCCCTGAGCTTACTGCAATAGAAGTATGTGCTCACACACAATCATTGCACATACACAAGTAATGCCCAGTGCCTACGCACGTGGATTTTGGAGCCAAATAGTCTTCAGTTGATTTGCTTCAGCTGCATTACCTGATTTATCGCAACAACCCTGTGAGGGTAGAATATCCTCCATTTTAACAGGTAGGGAAATGGGGCCCTGCAGAAGTGAAGGAACTTGCTGTAGGTCATGAAGACAGAAAGTGAAAGCTGGAAAGCGAGTGCATATTTTCCCTGACTCCAGAGCCTGGGTTTTAAAAAAGCCTCCCGCCAGGTTATTTCCACCACCCGGACAAGGATATGACTCTGTGGGGATGTGTACATCTTCAGGACCTATGTCATCAAGCTGTTTGAGATAATGATGGTTTGTTCCCCAGCAAACTCTTGAAGCAACAGCCTAGACTGTCTTTCCCTTTTCTTGTAACTTCTGTACCTCCCACTTTCCACTGGTGTGCTACACACACACACACACAGTCTTCATGAAATAACTGCTTGCATTTGATGCTACCAATGGGGTTTTCAGACCCTGTTGCGGCTGCAACAGAGCCCGTTTCAAGTGGCACAAGTGGGCGTCCACTCACTGCTCCGAGTTGTGAGGCATTGAGGTCTCCTCTAAAGGGTCTGAGCTGAGGCCACTGGCTTGTTTGTTAGGACGGTCGGTGAAGAGCTCAGCCATCTTCCCTAAACTCCCTTGCAAACAACAGCGGCAGATGCCCATGAAGAGGCTGGGGGAGTGGCCATTTTAAACACGCCCCAAAGAGCTCTTGGGACTTGGCTTCCCTACGCTTAGCGTACCTCGCAGGTTGACTGGGAGGCTCTCAGGAGTTTTCCTGGGAGGATTAACTTTGACAAAACATGGCACATGACCTACACAGAGTATGTGCCCGTCTCTTTTTTTTTTTTTTTTTTTTTTTTGAGACAGAGTCTCGCTCTGTCGCCCAGGCTGGAGTGCAGTGGTGCGATCTCGGCTCACTGCAAGCTCCACCTCCCGGGTTCCCGCCATTCTCCTGCCTCAGCCTCCCGAGTAGCTGGGACTACAGGCGCCCGCCACCATGCCCGGCTAATTTTTTTGTATTTTTGGTAAAAAACGGGGTTTCACCGTGTTAACCAGGATGGTCTGGATCTCCTGACCTCGTGATCCGCCCGTCTCGGCTTCCCAAAGTGCTGGGATTACAGGCATGAGCCACCGCGCCCGGCCCCCATCTCCTCTTTATAGAACCTGGCCACGGCCGCCGTTTTCAGGATCTATCAAGGCTCCTGAGGGAGGCGGCAGTTCAGAGCCTGCAGAGACTGGGGAAAGTGTGGGGGCCAGAGAAGCTGGACAGGAGTCCTTGGGTCACAGCCTTCCGCATCTGAAAAGTAAGTGTGTGGATGGATCCAACAGGAGCCTGACTTAGAGTGGGCCTTCCAAGAATCTCTAGTAGAGCAAATCTAACTTAACTTTGTAACTTACTTTTTTAAACTTAGTATCAATCTCAAGACCTAAATATGAGTCTAGCCAGCTGCCCTGCCTGTCACCAGGTTTACTTGTAGAAGCAAATCATGTTCCCCTAGTAAGCAGGATGAAGCTGACACGCACCATTGTTCAGAAGGCAATTATTCTAAGGAGGGAAAGCAGGGGGATGGAGGCTTATCTCACTGCTACGCTGATGGAACATAATGTGGGAGGCCGCTGTGGGGCACACAGAGTTAATGCGCACTTTTCCCCGCAAGCTTACACCACAACCCAACAGCAGCTAATTACTCATGTTAATTACCTAGCCCTGGGTCAGATCCCAAGGCTGGTTAAAGATAATCAAAGACTAAGCTCATCAATTCTTCCTTGGAGTGTTACAGAAAGGCCAAGTTTGGATGCGTAAGTCTTTTTGATTGGTTCTGACTACCTCTGAGATGCCTTCTCTGCACAGATGAAAATAATTTTGCACTTGAGCACAGCAACTTCCCCACTTCGTCCTTCTTGTCTTCTAAGATACCCCCTGCCCGAAATATTTCATCCGGTATTCTCTCTGCATAGAACATGGTATCAGTGGGAAGTTTAGCAAAAATAAGTTAATAAATTAACAATTAATAAACTGAAAGTCTACATACAAAATGATTCCATTTATTTAACATTCTGGAAAAGGCAAAAGTGTACAGATGGAGGACAGATCAGTGGTTGCTGGCTGGGGACAGATGGAAGGTATGACCACAAACAGACAGCATTGTGGAATTTGAGAGATGCTAGAACTCTTCCGTACATGATCGTGGTGATAGAAATACAATGCTGTGCGGCCAGGGCGCGGTGGCTAACACCTGTAATCCCAGCACTTTGGGAGGCCAAGGCGGGAGGATCACCTGAGGTCAGGAGTTCGAGACCAGTCTGGCCAACATGGCGAAACCCTACCTCTACTGAAAATACAAAAATTAGCTGGGTGTGGTGACACATGCCTGTAACCCCACCTACTTGGGAGGCTGAGGCAGGAGAATCAGTTGAGCCTGGGAGGCAGAGGTTGCAGTGAGCTGAGATCATGACACTGCACTCCTGCCTGGGCAACAGAAAAAGGGGAGGGGAGGGGAGGAGAGAAGGGGAGGTGGGGAGGGGAGGGGAGGGAAGGGGAATGTTCTGTATTTATCAAAACCCATACGCCACAAGGAGTGAATTTTGCTGTATTTTACTGTATAAAAACTAAAAAGAAATGTAAAAAGAGAACAAGAAAACTTATTCTCATTCTTTTCGGCAGTTTTTTGATGTTGTTAATTTGTCTTTATTACTGGAAATTACAAAGATATCTTTTTCTGACAAAATCTTTGAAATTCTAGCAGAAGCAGGACAGGGGCAAATATTGGCATGTTTCACTAATTTGTCATAAATGTCTTGTATCTATCTATCGGTTTTGAAAAGATTCAGCAGGTGTAGATTTTTTCGCCTGGGAATGGGACTGATGTCTACAAAAGCAGAGTGTAGCAAAAGCTTAGACAATTTTCCAGTGACATCAGTCAAGTCTTAATCTCCATGACGCCAAAATACTGGGCTGCAAAGTGGAAAGGTCAGTCAACCACCCAGCTGTTTTGTGTCTGTGCGCCCCCCAATGTATGTGACCGTTCAGAGACAGGTTGCAGATCGTGTGGCCGGTGCCAGGGAGGTGCCATCATAGTTGGCAGATTTCCCCAGTAACAAAATTTCTTTACACATCCGCAACTCCCTTCACAGGGGCAGCTACAGCCTGAATTTCTTTGTCATCTAATTTCAACAGCAGTTGCTTACAAAAAAAGTATCAGTGACTTTATGATGAGTTCTAATATGCATCTTTCTTTCCTTCTTGTGCTTCGGGCCCGCATAGCAACTCGTCAGAAAAGCTGATGCAACAAGGCAGCCTTCAGTATCACAAAGGTCATTCATTATCACAGCCACCTAAAAACTTAACAACCTTTCCAAAATAATCACACCAGAACTGATAGACAGTTTTGCATTCATTTGTAATGTTAAGTACTTAATCAACAAGTTAAATATTCTTCAGGTTCACAAGTCTGATGACAACATCTGAATCATTTTTTCTATGGAAGCGGGAGGGTGTCTGATTAGGGCTGACAGATGCATATAAGAAAGCACGTAGTTTTACCTACACACTTCTTTTTCCTGTTGGGAATATGATAATGTGATAAAATTAGAGCTTAAGGTGCTTGCATGCTTATACCTCTAAAATTATACGCATGGCTTTGTTGCAGAAGAAAAAGGGTTTGGGAAAGTATTCTTAGAGATGGATCCCTACCGCGTCGATTATCTGTCCACAGTGCGCTTGGCTTACCTGGGTGTCAGGGAGCGGTCTGTGAACCCTGAAAACTTGAGACGGGTCTCAGTTAATTTAGAAAGTTTATTTTGCCAAGGTTGAGGACGCATGCCTGTGACACAGCCTCACAAGGTCCTGACAACATGTGCTGAAGGTGATCAGAGCACAGCTTGTTTTTATACATTTTAGAGAGACAGGAGACATCAATCAACATATGTAAAATGAACACTGGTTTGGTCTGGAAAGATGGGACAACTCAAAGCAAGGAGGGGCTTCCAGGTCATGGGTAGGTGAGAGATAAACGGTTGCATTCTTTTGAGTTTCTGATTATTAGCCTTTCCAAAGGAGGCAATCAGATATGCATTTATCTCGGTGAGCAGAGGGATGACTTTGAATAGAATGGGAGGCAGGTCTGACCCAAGCAGTTCCCAGCTTGAGTTCTCCCTTTAGCTTAGTGATTTTAGGGGCCCAAGATATTTTCCTTTCACAGGTCATATCCTGGAGGTAAATCCTTAGACTCAGTTTGTAGAATCACAGACTCTCAACAGAGGCCTTAAGGGAGCTTTGGTTAGCTTTTCTTGAGTGCAAGGACAAGAGAACACTCAAGTTAGCTCAAGAAATTGGAGTTTCTTGCAAGAAAACACATGTGCCTGGGTCTGAAGCTGAAAAACTATGAGGAACCCAGAGAGAAGCTCTGGGGACCCGTGGCTTGATGTGTCTCTCTCAGGCCACGTGGTTTGAAGATATCTCTGCTCTCTCTGTTCACATGCTCCCTCCCCTCTCTCACAAAATAAACTCTTTGTTTTAGATGTATCCTAATTTCAACTTGTTCCTGGCCCATCGTGACTTCTCCGGCCCCTCAGCATCAAAACCATTGCAAGCTTGCTGGTTCACACTTTCTTCATTTTTAAAGCTGAGAGAGAAAATGTGATTGGTTCAGCTCACTTTTCCATGCCTGGCCCCATTCCATGTCACTATCAGCCTGTGAGTTGACTGCCCTGCAGAAAACCTGGTGTCCTGCGATCAGGTGTCCACCCAAACTGCTCAGTATGCCATCAGAGAACCTGTCTCAAAACAGTCGTCTTCGCAGAAGGGGTTCTGGGTGGGGCAGTTCCTGTCAGAAAGCGGGGCAAGGGGTGGTGAAGCTGTGGGATTTTCCTGCCCTCGTCTAGTAGTTAAGTCTCCTCTATAATAGGGATTATAAACTCCAGTACCTACACCTTCAGGCAGGTGATGTGAAAAGGTTGAATTGGTCGTCAAGAGCATGCATTGTGTGAGTGGGAAAGACTTTGGGAAACTGGAAAATACAGCCTGGTATAAAGGGGATGATATAGTTTAGATGTTTTGTCCCCTCCAAATCTCATATTGAAATTTGGTGCCTAATGTCAGAGGTGGGCCTGGTGGGACATGTTTGTATGTTGGGTGCAGATCCCTCTTGAATGGCTTGGTGCTGTCCTCACAGTAATGAGTGAGTTTATTATCTACCCCGTCCCATGAGATCTGATTGTTACAAAGAACCTGGCAGCTCCCACCTCTGTCTCTTTCCTTCTCTCACACCATTTGATGTTTGCTCCGCTTTGTCTTCCACCATGAGTGGAAGCTTCATCAGGACCCTCACCAGAAGCAGATGCTGGCACCATGCTTTTGTACAGCCCCTCAGAACCATGAGCCAAATAATCCTCTTTTGTCTATGAATTGCCCAGCCTCAGGTATTACTTTATAGCAACACAAATGGTCTAAGACAGGCTATAAGCAAACTAGCTGCCGTTGGTTTATTTGCAGAGAAGAAAGCCAAGTATTGTCATATATCTTATTTTTTTCAGTGGAAGCTAGAAATTTATTTTAGTAAAATCTCTCAAACTTTAATGTCGGCTTAAACTTTTTTTTTTTTTTTTTTTGAGACAGAGTCTCATTCTGTCACCCAGGCTGGAGTGCAGTGGCGTGATCTTGGTTCACTGCAACCTCCACCTCCCAGCTTCAAGCTATTCTCATGCCTCAGCCTTCCAAGTAGTGAGGATTACAGGTGCATGCCACCACACCTGTCTAATTTTTGTATTTTTAGTAGAAACGCGGTTTCGCCATATTGGCCAGGCTGGTCTCAAACTCCTGAACTCAGGTGATCTGCCCGCCTCGGCCTCCCAAAGTGCTAGGATTACAGGCACGAACCATCACACCTGGCCAAACTTTTTTAACAGTATTGGCCAACCAAAACACTCCCTTGCCTCCTCCACCCTTCAGCCAACTGGGGGACCCTCAACCTCCAGCCTCTCATGAATGCACAGCAGGGAGGGAGACAACACCAGCTTTAGTGGAAGCCCATTCCATTTTCCAACAGTTCTGATCGTTTAACATTTCTTCATGTATTTGAATCTAAATCTGTCTCTCCACAGTCTGTCCCTCATTTCATGAAGGAAAAAAATCAAAAGCCCCTTCAACCCGATAGCCACATGCATACGCGAAGATAACTCCTACAGAGGATCTGCTTCTTCTCATTCCATTTCTTCTGAAGTCACTCATATGACCCATTTCCTTCAACATCCTGGTTGCCCTGCTCTCAACACACTATGGTTGGTTAATGTCTTGCTCAGATTGTGGTAATTAGCGTCTGTCTTAGTTCATTTGGGCTGCTATTACAAAATGCATTAGGATGGGTAATTTATACACAGAAGTTTGTTTCCTGTAGTTCTGGAGACTGGGAAGTCCAAGATCAAGGCACCAGCAGATCTGATGACTGTGGAGGGTTCTGTCTGCTTCATAGATGGTACACTTCTTGCTGTGCCCTCACATGGAAGAAGGGACAGAGCAGTTCCCTACAACCTCTTTTGTAACAGCACGTCCCAAAAAGCCCCACCTACTAATACCACCACAATGGGAATTAGATTTCAATACGAATTTTGGAGGGACACATTCAAGACTGTGCCAAGGTCTGAAGTCAGACTACCCACACAGAGTAAGTACAGGACTTTCTCACTTGAGACGTTGTACTTCTGTTAATGCAATTTAAAATTGTATTTTAGATGACAAGTTCATAGCAGCGATTCATACTACACTTAAAGTAAACTAAAGTGTTTAAGGTGCTTTGTTTGTTTCTTTGCTTTTCACATGAATACTTATTAAAACTGATTTTCACCTTGTCCTTGTAAAGTTAGGCTCTTAGGACCTGAGTAAATCCATTGCCCCTACTCAATCTCGTATTGTCAGATTTCACTCACCCAGCCCATTAGTATCTTCTTTAGATCTTTCTGCTCTTTTACTGTTGTCTAACATATTAATTTGTCTGTGTATAATTACTACTTGTTTATTATTCATACTCTATGTTCCAAAAAGTGTACCAGCATATGAGTCTATTTTTTTTCCAGATTTGCTTCTACTCCTTTCTTTGACTTATTTTGCCATTATAGTGTCAAATTTTCAGTTTTACTTTCTGATGGCTTTTGATATTTCTTTTTTATTTATCTGGCCCCTGGATTCTATCTATTTTCCTTGGGAAGTTTGAAGTCTGTATTTCTAAAGTCCGTAGCTGGGCTCTGTATTCTCCTTCCTGGGTGTTGCAGAGTCTAAGAAAACAAGGTCATTTTCTCCTCAGGTTCTCATCATTTCTGCATCTCCAATCAACAGTTCTTTGTTGAACAGAATTAGGTTCCCAGCAACAGTTTCCATCATTGCTCCTTCTGGCTTCTGAGAATTAAAACAGTCAGCATGATCTGTTTCCAGCTATGATGGAGCGGATGATATCAGATTAATCTCCCACTGAGAACAACTATAAAAGCTGGATAAAACACAAAGGCCAACTGTTGGAAGGCATTGGATAGCAACCAAGGCAGCCAAGGCCCCAAAGAAGCCAAGATCCCAAAGACACAGGAAATGCATTGAAATGTGCCTAATATTTGGCACCCAATATACCCTCAAGGCATTGCTGACTTCTAAGTTGTGCATGTGCAGGCCTCATGTCACAGACTGTGTTCCTTGAGACAGAGATTAATGAGCACAATGTTTATTAGGAGGTACTTTTAGGATCACCCGCTGTAGAAGGGAGAGGAAGAAAGCAGAATTTGTTACAGCCTCAGCCTCTGCCAACCCCACAGGGAGTTCTGGAGCTATAGCAACCCTTCTAACTCCAGGGTTGTTGTCCCGATCTAGAATTGTCCCAAGTTGCTGCACAGCAGCAGGTGCTTTTACCACAAAGGCAAGAAAGCACTGGGTACAGGCTGCCCTGGAAGGGTATGAACCTTGGGGGAAGCAGTTTTGTTTTTACTTTTTTTTTTTTCAGCAGAAACAATCCTCAAAGGGGCTGCCAACTGACAATCCCTAGCAGTTGGGGGACTAACTCCTTCATTCCTGAAGGGGGATCTAGGCATTGCATCACAGTATCTGTCACACCTGGAGGGTAAAAAAATTGTATTACTGTGAGAGTTCTCCAGAGAAATAGGATCACATCTCTCATTAATAGAACTATATATGTATATATATGTGGATATATATCTCCTATTGATCCTATACATATATATCTCCTATTGATGTGTGTATATATATGTATATCTCTTATCAATACAAACTTTTAAACAACCAGATCTCCTATTGATACAAACTTTTAAACAACCAGATCTTGCAAGAACTCATTCACTATTGCAAGGATAGCATTAAGGGGATGGTGCTAAACCATTCGTGAAAAATCTACCACCATGATCTAATCATCTCCCATCAGACCCCACCTCTAACACTGGAGATTACATTTCAACGTGAGATTTGGGGTAACTATCCAAACTATATCAGGTACTATTTTTCGTATTGATATATATGTACACACACACACACACACACACACACACACACACACACACACACACTATTGCTAGGATCTTCCTGTATATGAGACGTTAAGAAATAGCACCTGATATAGTTTGGATATTTGCCCCACCCAAATCTCATACTGAATTGTAATCCCTAGTGTTGGAGATGGGGCCTGGTGGGAGGTGATTGAAACATGGGGGTGGATTTCTCATGAATGGTTTAGCACCATCCCCTTAGTGCTGTCCTTGCGATAGTGAATGTGTTCTCGTGAGATCTAGTTGTTTAGAAGTTTGTGGCACCTCCCACTGTCTCTCACTTGCTTCTGCTTTTACCACATGACGTGCCTGCTCCCCCTTCACCTTCCGTCATGATTGCAGGCTTCCCAAGGCCTCCCAGAAGCCAAGCAGATGCCAGAACCATGCTTCCTGTAAAGTCTACAGAACTGTGAGCCAATTAAACCTCTTTTCTTTATAGATTACCCAGTCTCAGGTATTTCTTTATAGCAATGCGAGAAGGCCTAATATTGCACCAGATGATATCTTCAGCCTCATCACAAAGAGGCACATGATTAATTACTGAAGGAATGCATGGGAAGCCACAGGGCACTGAGTTCTAAAGAGACAGAGGGAGGTTACAAGATTCCAGTGCAGGGAGGGGGTGAGTCCTTGTAGGCCAAGGGAGTGTTGAGCCAGTCATGAAGCATACATGGAGTTCTGATAGACCCATTAAAGGAAAGTGGAAAGAACAGCCATGAAGGTATGAGAGAGAGAAATTTGTTACAGGAATTGGCTTATGAGATTATGGAGACTAAGAAGTCCCACAGCCTGCTGTTTGCAAACTGGAGACCCAAGAAAGCCAGTGGTGTAATTCAGTCTGAATATAAAGTACTGAGAATTGGAAGGGAATGGGGCTGGGAACAATGACATAAGACAAGTCCTGGTCCAAGTCCAAAGGCCTGAGAACCAGGAGCACTGATGTCTAAGGGTAGGAGAAGGTGGATGTCACAGCCCAAACATAGAGAGCACATTGGCCCTTCCTCTGCCTTTTGTTCCCTCCTAGCCCTCAACAAATTGCATGGTGCCCCCCCCCACACACACACTGGTGAGAGCCATCTTTACTCAGTTTACTGATTCAGATGCCAATCTCTTCTGGAAACACACTCTGGTACGTACTCAGAATTAAGGTTTTACCAGGTATCTAGGCATCCCTTAGCCGAGACAAAATTAACCATCACAGAAACCAAGCAGAAATAAGCCACATTAAAAAGATAATCATTAACTTCAATAGTCTTAGGGTCCTAAAGAGACAAAAACTGGAGTTCAGAGCCAAGCACAGTGGCTCACACCTGTAATCCCAGCACTTTGAGATGTTGAGGTGAGAGGATCGCTTGACCCCAAAAGTTTGAGACCAGCTTGGGCAATATAGCAAGATTCATGTCTCTCTACAAGTATTTTAAAAATTAGCCAGGCATGATGACAAGTGCCTGTGGTCCCAGCTATTTGGGAGGCTGAAGTGGGAGGATCACATGAGCTTGGACGGTTGAGTCTGCAGTGAGCAGTGATTGCACCACTGCACTCCAGCCTGGGCAACAGAGTGAGACTGTGTCTCAGGAAAAAAAAAAAAGAAAAATTGGAGTTCATGGTGTGCCAAGAAAGAAAGCCCCTGATGAACACCCAAACTGTCAGTTGAGACCTTGGAAAAGCTACCCCTAGGAGTAAGAAAAAAACCTGAAATAAGTAACCAGCTTTTTAGCAGATGAAGGTGATCAGCCAACACTCTACCAACCTGTCACATCCTCTTTGAAGGAAGATAACATCATTCAAAGGCTCTATGATGTTTTCATGCACAATGTCCAACATTCAATTTGCAAATTACCAGACATGGCAGGGGATGGCAAAAAATGGGGAAAAGGAGGAGGCAGAAAGAGATAAAATAGAAAATAGAAATGAACTGAGGTGCTCTAAATATTAGAGTTAATTGACATGAAATTTTAAATAACTATGATCAGCAGTTCAAAGAAATAATAAGAAAGATAAAGAATTTCACCCAGAGAATTGGAATCTATAAGAAGTAATCAAATGGAACTCCTTGAACTAAAAATTACAATGACAAAAATTAAGAATTCAACAAATTTGTTTAAACATTGATAATATACAGCAGTAGGCAGGTATAGTGACTTGAAGAGAGATAAAGAAAAAATACCCAGAATAAAGCAGCACAGGAGAAGGGAAAAGCTTAGCAAACACAGAGCAAACAGTAAAATTATCTGAAATAGGTGAAATTGAAGTTATAGGTGGATAGACAAGAGAAAATTGAGAAAAAGCAGTATTTCAAGAAATAGGTGCTGAGAATTTTTCCAAACTGACAGAGTTAAGAAGCTTGAGTAACTCCACATTAGGAGATGCCTATAGACTTGCTTGCAGAGCCTTCATCACCTAGTAATAGCAGTCACTGAACTTTTAAGAGCCCCTTGGGAAAGCATTTAGGTCCATGCAAGTTATCTCGTTACTCACCTCACCCCTACAAGTTAAGAAAACCATCACTGGATGAGGAAACTGAGGCTGAAGGTTAATTCCTAGTCTGAGGTCTAAGAATTACACTCTATATATACACTGGACCTGAGACTGAGACTGAACCTAGATCTGTTGGACTCTAAATCTTCTGCTATTAACCTCTTTGCTGAGTGTTTCAGGAGCAGGCATGAGGCCAGGGGAGTGTGACATTGAGGAAAGAGGGAGTAGCGGATGGGAGAAGGTTCCAGAAAGAGTTATGGAGGCACATACATTAAACTCTATATTTCTGTGTCTTTTCCTGGCTGCTGGTCTTGTGCTCAGGAAGAAGCAACTCTCTTCCACCTTTCCCTCCCTCCTGCATGTCCTTCCACCCCTCCAGCACTCAGGATTCTGCTGTGGTCTGGTTCAGTCACATGGTGGGTTAAATAGACTTTCATGAGCTGCTGAGTAGCCGACCCTCCATTTGCAACACAGCTTCTACAGGAACATGTATTCTGAATCCAATGGCTCACTTGCCTTCGACCTCAAAACACAATTTGTTCTCAGGTTAGGATCTGCATGTACATGAGAAGTTAAGAAATACCATTAGACAATGTCTTAGGCCTCATCACAAAGATGCACATGATTAATGACTGAAGGAGCTTGGGAAACCACAGGGCATTGAGATATAAAGAGACAGAGAGAGATTGCATGTTTCCAGTGGGGAGGTGGGGTCTGTAGACCAAGGAAGTGTTGGGCCAGCCATGAAGCACACATGGAGTTCTGATCAACCCCCTAGAGGAGGGTGGAGAAGAACAAATGGGTAGGGAGGGGCAAAGAGCTTACTTCCACCTTTGGGAAACTTCAGAGATGTCCTCTTCAGGCTGTAGGGCACTCTGTCTTCCTTGGTTTCTAATCAGATATTAGGGAGGGAGGCTATAATTGTGCCTGGAATTTATCAGTTTGGTTTGCTATTGAGTGTATTGTAGAGGCTACTGGTAGCCCTCCTAGACCTCCCTCCATGCCAGCCCTAGGAGCTTGGCTCCTTCTGCCTGCTTACTGCAGCCAAGCCTCCTGTTCTGGTTAGTCTAGCTCCAGAAACATTTAGGAGGCCCAGTCAGGTGCCAGGCCCTGAGCCATAACTGAGAAGACAGAGGAGAGTAAGAGGCAATCATGCCTTAGAGCCTCAGGGAAGAGGGCAGAGGCACAGAAGAGGAGTGTTCTACCAGGTGGGCATTGGGGCCAGGGCACCCAGGTGAGGGATCTGGGGAGGATAGGAGGCTGACGCTATAAGAGGGAAGCCAGGTTTCAATGCTCAGGAACTGATGAATCAGTTTTCTGGTGGCTCAGGGCCCCGTTCCTTCTCCACTTTATCTTTCTGCCTACATACTGAGAAGCAATACAGTGCAGTAGTTCAGAGCCAGGGTGAGGGGAAGCAGGGCTGGGCCGATTCTAGTTTCTCAACCAGGAATTTGAGCTTTGATCCCACACTTACCAGCTTGAGCCAGCCTTTTCTAAGTTCCAATTTCCTCATCTATAAAATGAAGATAATTTTACAGTCAGTTTTGCTAGAGTGTAACACATGCATTCCTAAATGGGGTTAGGGTATGAAACCCAAAACCTTGGTTAGTGACACATAAAATAACAGGCACCTAATAAAAATGGTAGTATTTGTGTTTTAGTCAGTTTGAGCTGGTTTAACAAAAATACCATAGACTGGGGAGCTTAAACAACAGACATTTATTTCTTACAGTTCTGGAGGCTGGGAAGTCCAAGATTAAGATGCAGCCAATTTGACTCCTGGTTTGCAGAAAGCCATCTTCTTGTTGTGTCCTCATATTACAGAGAGCAGGGAGAAGAAGCAAGCTCTCTTGTGTCTCTTCTTATAAGAATGCTCATCCCCTCATAATGGCTCCACCCTCATAACCTAAGCCTCCATTAACTCCCAAAAGCCCATCTCCAAATACATCACATTTGGGATTAAAGTTTCAACATACGAATTTACAGATTGGCAGCAGGGACACAGACATTCAGTCCACAGCATACTGTTTTACACATGTTAGCTGGTTAAATACATAACTACCACAAATAAATATGGTGCTTTACCTTGAACAAGAGTTAAAGTTTGTTTGTGGAAGTGGCATCAGGTAAGTTGTAGCTTGTGAGTTATTATGAAGTACTGGAAGGAGGATTATCTAAAATTGGATGGAAAGTGGTAACATTGGATATGAATGGGTGCAGCTCTGGGTACATGGTAACTGAGGCAGCTGATAGATGTTTAAGGCATGTACATATGTGCATTTTGTGTACCCCTATGCAGTTCTGTTCAGCTGGAGGCAATCTTCTGTGTTCACTTAGTTGTGTGTGTGTAGACAAAATTATACATAAGCAAATGCAATATTTGCATATGATTAAATTGTTTCCTACTATGTCAATTGTATTGAACAAATCTTCATTTTAAAAATGAGTACCATAGCAGAACTAGCTGTAGTAACTACCTCATGGGATGTCATGAGGATTAAGTGATATAAGTGTTGAACCCAGGGCCTGATAAGTGGTGAATAAGTGTTGCTAGTGTAATGAATATATATCAAATTATTATATTTCAAACAAAGAATGAATCAATGAACACAAGAATACCTAATTGTGGAATGGGGAGCAGTCATTTAGGAAGTGTGTGTGTGGTGGGAGGAGGAAGGCTGATGATTTATCTTGCTAAAGAGAAACTTCCTTAAGGACTAAATGATTTCAGAGACCAGCAGCAGGCTGTGCTATATCCTATAACCAGGAGGACAAACTACATACCCTCCTTGCACCCATTAGCATGAATATGGTCACAGGGGTATGTCTGTCCCACCACTATGCAGGTCTCACAGCCTAAGACTTATTATATTTTATAGATCAGAAATTTTGGCAGGGCTCAGCTGGGTGATTCTTCTGTTCCTCATGGTATAAACAGAGGTCACTTGGTGTTATTCAGCTAGCAGATGGACTGGTGTGGAGGGTCCAAAATAACTTCTTTCACATGTCTGTTGCCTTGGAATGACTAGAAGGCCAAGCCCAGTCAGGATTGCCAACTGGAGTACCTACTTGTCACCCCTCCAGGATAGTCCTGAGTCCAAGAGCCAGGAAGTAGATACTGCAAGTCTTCTTCTTACCTAGCCTTGGTAGTTCTAGAAAAATAGTTCTGGAGCTCTCTACCAATTAAGAAGGTTGCTAAGCCCAACCTGGACTCAAGGGCAGAAGAGTTAGTTTAGGTTTCAGTGAGTGGGGAAACCAAACACTCTGGGACCATCTTTAATCTACCATAGTGCTCTTGAAAACTTAACTCCAGCAACATCTCCAGAAAACTGAAGTGAAGCTCTCTGCTGTAGGTGACCCTCCTTGGATTTTCTACTGTAAACCATGCATATTTCAGCTATGATATGTGGCATATTCTGTGATGTGTGCATTGGTTTATCAAATTTATCTCTGAAATCATTTAGTCCTTGAGGAAGTTTCTCTTTAGCAAGATAAATCATCAGCCTTCCTCCTCCCACCATACACATACTTCCTAAATGACTGCTCACCACTCCACAATTAGGCATTCTTGTGTTCATTGATTCATTCTTTGTTTGAAATATAATAATTTGATATATATTCATTACACTAGCAACACTTATTCACCACTTATCAGGCCCTGGGTTCAACACTTATATCACTTAACCCTCATGACATCCCATGAGGTAGTTACTACAACTAGTTCTGCTATGGTACTCATTTTTAAAATGAAGATTTGTTCAATACAATCAACATAGTAGGAAACAATTTAATCATATGCAAATATTGCATTTGCTTATGTATAATTTTGTCTACACACACACAACTAAGTGAACACAGAAGATTGCCTCCAGCTGAACAGAACTGCATAGAGGTACACAAATTGCACATATGTACATGCCTTAAACATCTATCAGCTGCCTCAGTTACCATGTACCCAGAGCTGCACCCATTCATATCCAATGTTACCACTTTCCATCCAATTTTAGATAATCCTCCTTCCAGTACTTCATAATAACTCACAAGCTACAACTTACCTGATGCCACTTCCACAAACAAACTTTAACTCTTGTTCAAGGTAAAGCACCATATTTATTTGTGGTAGTTATGTATTTAACCAGCTAACATGTGTAAAACAGTATGCTGTGGACTGAATGTCTGTGTCCCTGCTGCCAACTCACTGCAAGCTCCAGTGGGGTAGTGACTAAGTGTCATTTAATTTTAGATTTGTAGTGTCTTTGTATGGTATCTGGCACATGAAAGGCCCTTAATAAATCTTTACTAAGTGGGTGAATGAATAAACTAACAAATAAAAAAGGATGACATTCGCCTCTTCTGTTGAAGGATGATGCCCCAAGAGCAGGAACCATGGCTGTGCCCTTTGTCTCCCCAACACAGAATACACTGTCTGACACTTAGTCAATACTTAATCAATGTCTGTTGAAAACCCAAACACATCTGCTCACATACTCAGACTCTGCCATCCAGCTGTGGCTGAGGGTCCTCACACAGCAAAATGAGGAGAATATTTTTAGCCATAGTCTGCAGCTGAAGCAGGTTGGGCTGAAATCAAGACCTGAGTATTGGGACTTCCGGTTCTAGTGATGGGGCCAGGAATTAGAGCAAGTTGCCTCTGTGAACACCAAGAGAAAAGGACAAATGAAAACTAGACTGAGGGGTGGAGGCAAGGAGGAACTAGAAGTTAGCTCTCCTGTTGCTCTGTCTTTTCAGTGGAGAGCACTTTCATTCACACATGCATCAGGTGGGGAGACTCATTGCCAATACTGATCAAAGTTCTCCACAAAGACCTGCCTGTTAATATGCACCAATACACACATGCACGTGCGCACACACACACATAAAACAGCTTTGGGTTCAGGTCAAGTGGGAAAACTTGGGAAAGAAGGAACCTTGCCACAGAAAATGAGTATTTACTAATGTGGGTGTTGTTAGTTACCATTTGCAGTGAACCAGGAGTCGACTATGTCACTATTTTAAGTCTAATTTAATTTAGTATTTGGATTAGATGTGTGCTATTTATAAGGAATGATACCAACTGTGGCTTTGGTCTTGGAGCAGGTGGGAGCCAATTTAGCCTGTGGAGGCCGTGGTCTGCACAGTTCCCAGTTTGGGCTCTGTAGCAGACGCCCCACCCCGGGGAACTGCCTCAGACAATTAGACAGGCCAAGTGCTCAGGAGCCATCAGCCCACAGATAATAGCTCTGCAGGAGCTCATTGAAGAGAGTCTCAGTCCCTGTCTTTACTGAGGCCTCTGTAGTTAGAATGCCCAGGACAAGGAATCTGCTAGAGACCCAGGGCTTTGTCCTGCCTGGTCTAACCCTTCAGGAAAGATGTGATGAAATGGTTTGTCCTGGCTGGGTTACCCCCTTCCTCATACAGGCCTTTGGTATCTTCCACTGGACACAAAGAAAGGGCCTCCACAAGTCTCCCTGAATGGGAGCAGTGGCTGGGCTGAGCTCTGAGATGTACCCTGGCATTCTTGGGCTTCCCACACAGGCCCAGGGTGCCTGTGGGGACTTTTTCCAGAACAAATTGAAGGTATACACCCTGCCCTGAGAGGTGGCCACTGTGACCAGAGTCCAGCATAGGAAAGTCACAGGTCTGGCTGGAGGGGGCAAGGACTGCAAAATCCCAGCAGGCAGCCAGCAGTGAGCAGGCCAGCAGCAGCCTCAACCGAGGACGATTTCTTCAAACACAACTGCGTGACAAACAAGTCAGGGTGGGGCATGCAAACCAAACAGCTCTGCTGGAGGCCGAGGTAGAAGCTGAGTGGGGATGAGGGTCCCCTCCAAGCCCTCCTCAGTGACACAGCAAATCTAGGGGTTGGTGGAGAGCGCTCATCCTCACCCCCATTCTGCAGTTGCAGACCTCGGATACTGATCTGATGGACACAGGCACCTTCGAAGGGAACTCGGCACCACACCCAATATTCAGGCTGTAAATAAAGCCAACACAACAAGCTCCTGGGAAATGCTGAGTCGAGCCTGCTACCTGGCAGGCAGCATATCATTTCCCGAGCCTCCCTGGCCCAGTGCCCACCCTTCAGTTCTCTGTCCCTCCCAGCCTGGGCACAGGGGCGGTAACACATTTTAAATTAGACCTGTCCCTTTTCCATTTGTGAGCTGTCAGACTGCTTACAAGGGGCCCAACCCGGCGTTCTGTCTGGGGCACGGTGACGAGCGTTGCCAGACCCCAGGCCTAGGTGGGCACATGTTTGTGAGTTGGGTCTGAGCCTTGGAAGGTTCTGATCCACTTTAGAGTTGTCCTTGGGCAGGCGTGATTGGGAAGAGGAATTTCCAGTGCAGCACAATTTGACTGAAGCTTTTCTAATGCTTAGGAAGAAGGCACGCCACTGAAGTTTGTTTTTCCCTTGTCATCTTTAATTCATTACCTGGAGCAAAGGAAAGTGGAGACATATTTCTGACAGGCTGTTTTTATTAGTCATTACAGCATGGTGAGAGTGTCGTCTTTCTGAGTGCACACACGCAATGCCGTGTCACTGTGCAGCTTGGTTCCCAGTGTGGCCCCTTGGCGTCCCGGTTCTCGCTCCCTGAGGGCCAGGGACATGCCCTTTCTGTTTGGAAATGTCAGCCTGGTCTCCTTGGCTTCCCTTCTTTCCTCATTCCTCCAGAAAAGTAGGCCTGGGAGGAAAGACTGGGTTCTCCAGCGCCTGCTGACTTCCTTGGAAATGATGGGCATAATGCCCAATTTGCTATTTCGCTACTTTCCAATGGCTGCTTCTAAAGAGGAAAGCAATCCTCTCCTTTCTTGCAGGCGGAAACGAGGAGGAGTTGAAGAGGTGGGAAGCGCTGGGGGACGCAGGCACATCTAAACCTGCTATTTCCTTTCCTCAGAGGCGGGGAACAGTCACCCTCCCAGCTAACATTTACCTCCAGGGAAAAATGTCACTTCCATTGGTTTGCATCTTTTCTCCTTCTATCGTGTGTGGCGGTGTTTTTCTATCGCGTGCGATGCACACACCTTACTCTCGGGGAGATTTGTGGAGATCAAGGGCTTCTTCTTTCCCTCGGTGGAAATTGTCGGCCCCAGAACTGTCTGGGTTGTTTCTATAAAACTGTCGAGACGTATTCTGAACAATGATCCTGGATATTTGCAGGCCCTATTCCCCCCTTAGCTCCATCTTTCTTCCCCAAAGAAAGCCTCTTTTCTTTCTTTCTCTCATCTTTTGAGTCCGTACCTCAGGGGGGCTGTAACTGGGACCCCAGGCCTGAGACAGATCAATGGCAATTGATTAATTCAGAGTGAGAGAGTGGCATGTGTTTGTGTAAGTGAGCAAAAGAGAAATAGAGACAGACAGAGACAGAGACAGAGACAGACTGAAAGAGAGACAGAGAGACACAGAGACTGCATGCATCCTGCAATCATGTCCTGCTGTTTTAGACTAAGCTTCACTCTTGATCATTTATTTTTTTAAAAAGCTAGAATAATAGATCATAATAACATTATGTTATAATAGCAACCTAATGATAATGAATGCAACATAGGTCATTAAGGAATGTCTTCAGGCCAAGAATTTCTAACGTAATAAAGCTCACTATGTGCGAGGAACTGTTCTGAGCACTTCGCATACTTGAACTCATATCAAGTAAATAACCTCGCCACAGTCTTATGATATAGCATCTATGAGATTAGTGCTGTTACCAGTTACCCTATTTTACATTGAGGAAACCCCACTCAATTGAGAAAAAAAAAATAGCAAAGGAAGCCTTCCAAGCTTCTAAGAAGCCGTAGCCATTCAGGATCTTTTGGGGCAATTCAGCAAGGCAGGGTTGTGACATCTGGGCTGTCTGGGTGACTCGCCATGTGCTTAATTGATTTCCTCATTTTTCCAAGGGTCTGGCACTTATTGAAGCCATTGGAACATTGATGCATATTGTGTATGACCAGAGGGAAGAGGGTAAATGAATGGTTAAGTGACACTTATCAAAGGCCTCACTTCAAAATGGGGTGGCCATAGGAAAAAGGGTTCTGTGGTCAGTGAAAGTAGGAAATAATAAGTTAAATAGACTAGAAGTTTAGTTATTCACAGGACTTCTCAGAGCTTTTAACATGGTAACATGCACTGTGACCCTTCCTAAAGAAAACAGAGAATGAAGCTTTTCCTCACGTGTTAGACTTCTTTGTGAGAGACACTCATGGGGCTGGAGTTCCGTGGACTATACAGTAGTCTCTGTTATCCACACTTTTGCTTTCCTTGGTTTCAGTTACCCATTGCCAACCATGGTCTGAAAATATTAAATGGAAGAGTCCAAAAGTAAACAATTCATATGTTTTAAATTGCGCACTTCTGAGTAGCACCATAACATCTCACTCACACTGTCCCACTCCTGGCCTTCCTGGGATGTGAGTCCTCCATTTGTCTGGCATCTCCACACTGTCTACACCACCCAGTGCTTGTGTCCAAGTAACCCTAATTTTACTTAATAATGGTCCCAAAGCACAGGAGTAGTGATGCAGGCAATATAGATATGCCAAAGAGAAGCTATAATGTGCTTCTTTTAAGTGAAAAGGTGAAAGTTCTCAAGGAGGAAAGAAAACAATTATATGCTGATATTGCTATGATCTACAGTAAAAACAATCTATCTGTAAAATTGTAAAGAAGGAAAAGGTAATTTGGACTAGTTTGCTGTCTCACCTCAGTCTGCCAAAGTTACAGCCACAGTTCATGATAAATGCTTAATTAAGATGAAAAGGGCATTAGATTGGTGGGTGGAACATGTGAACAGAGACATATTGCAATGAACAGCAATCAAGTTTCCCACTATCTGTGGTTTCAGGCATCCACTAGGGGTCTTCAAATGTATCACCACAGATGCAGGGCAGCAGGTGGGGGACTACTGTACTTTGGGAAACTGTGTCTGATGTGACCTAGAATTTAAGACATGTCTCTGGTTGTCTGAAAAGACCTGAACGTTTGGAGATACAGAAAGAAGAATTTGGATATACCGTTTGGGAGACATGAAGCACAGTGGAACCCCAGCACCTGCTGTGTCTGATGAGCTATCCTCCCCACATCTTTACCTTTGGGCCAGTGTACCTAGAAGGGACATTCTGAATATCAATGACATCCCAGAAGGAAAGCGCCCAGCCCTTCTCCTCTGTGCAGGGTTCTCTCACCACCAGCAGCAAATGGGTGGCAAACCTATTGATGTCCTTAAAATAGGGGCTCCTGTGAGTCGAAAACTTCATGTGTGATTCCATGAAGATTTGTGAACACCAGCTATGCTTCACCACTAATGAGCAGCACTACTGAGGGGATCTGTCCGGAGCTGCACGCCCCGGCCATAGCAAATAATAATTAAAGATTAAACGCCTGAGCTATATTCATTTCCACTCCACACCTTCTCCCTAGATTTACCTTCTTCCCTGTATTAATACCGCCATTAAAAGATGGCGCTCTTCCTGCTTCTTCTTCATTTTTCCCGCGCCCGCGAAAAGACTACCTGACAGCGCAGGCGCAACATGACGTCCGACCGGAGAAACCGAAGCCTATCTGGCCACACCTTCCGCAATGAGGTCATTTCCGCCTTAGCCCAACCCCTTCCCCTCCAAATGTATATAAGGCATTGCATTACCACCATTAAACGAGACTTGATCAGAGCACTGTCTTGTCTCCATTTCTCGTGTCTCTTGTTCCCCAAATTCCCACCCCCTCCTCCAGGGCCTACACTGACTATCCCGCGGGCCGGGATACGTGGCGCCCGAACAGGGACCTGGAAACGAGGGACTCCGTGAGGAAGAGGACGCCAAAGGACGGTCGACCGCTAACGAAGACAAAAGGAGTCAAACTCTTCCAATCACCGCGGGAACCTGCCGCGTCAGAATCGAAGGTAAGTGACGCGTCTGAAATGGGACAAGAATTAAGCCAACATCAAATATATGTAGGACAATTAAAAGAGGCTTTAAAGATACGAGGAGTAAAGGTTAAAGGTAATGATTTGTTTAAATTTTTTGATTTTGTAAAAGACACTTGCCCTTGGTTCCCACAGGAAGGAACTATTGATATTAAAAGATGGCGTAGAGTAGGGGATTGTTTTCAGGACTATTATAATACTTTTGGGCCAGAAAAAATTCCTGTAACCACCTTCTCTTATTGGAACCTCATTAGAGATTTAATAGATAAGAAGGAGGCCAATCCGCAAGTCATGGCTGCGGTCGCTCAGACAGAGCATATTTTAAAGGTTAGCTCCCGCTCTAACCTCACAAAGCCTCCGCAAGATACGGAGGAAGATCTCATTTCCCTCGAAAGTGATCATGAGGAAATCAAGTCTCCTTCTGTAACAGATAAAGAAATACCACACGAAAACAAACCAAAAAAATACCCAATTTTACAGATGCTTCAAAAGGAGGAGGAAATTAATAAGCCTAATCAATCGGATATAAATTGGGATGATTTAGAGGAAGAGGCGGCTAAATATCACAACCCTGATTTGCCTCCCTGTTCTTCATACCCACCCCCATATAATAAGACACATAATGAGGCTTCTGCGCCCATTGTTATGGCAGCAATAGATCCCAAAGAAGAATTAAAGCAAAAAATTGCTCAACTAGAAGAACAGATTAAACTTGAAGAGTTACATCAATCATTGATAATTAGGCTCCAAAAGCTAAAAACAGGAAATGAAAAAATACCTAACTCAGACGCTATGGAGGGTTCCTTGCGCCCACTTCAGCGGCCTGGACAACATGTTCCAAGAGGGGGGCTAGTTGCTAGCCGACATAGAGAAGACTCCTCCCCCAAAGACGTTTTTCCGGTCACTGAAACCATAGATGAACAGGGACAGGCTTGGAGGCATCATACTGGATTTGATTTTACTATTATAAAAGAGTTAAAGACTGCTGCCTCTCAGTATGGGGCTACTGCTCCATATACTCTTGCTATAGTGGAATCTGTAGCTGAGAATTGGCTCACTCCTACAGACTGGAATACCTTAGTCAGGGCAGTTCTTTCTGGGGGAGACCACTTAATTTGGAAGTCAGAGTTCTTTGAAAATTGTAGAGATACAGCTAAAAGAAATCAACAGGCAGGAAACGGTTGGGATTTTGATATGTTAACTGGTTCAGGTAATTATGCAGACACTCAGGCCCAAATGCAATATGACCCTGGACTGTTCTCACAAATCCAGGCTGCTGCTACAAAGGCCTGGAGAAAACTTCCCGTTAAAGGAGATCCAGGGGCCTCGCTCACAGCGGTTAAACAAGGACCCGATGAGCCATTTTCAGACTTTGTGCATAGACTTATGACCACGGCAGGTAGAATCTTTGGAAATGCAGAAACGGGTGTAGATTATGTTAAACAGTTAGCTTATGAAAATGCTAACCCCGCCTGCCAAGCGGCAATCAGACCTTATCGAAAGAAAACAGATTTAACAGGATACATTCGCCTTTGTTCAGATATTGGGCCCTCATATCAACAAGGCCTAGCAATGGCCGCCGCTTTTAGCGGCCAAACAGTAAGAGATTTCCTCATTAACAAAGGTAAAGATAAAGGGGGATGTTTTAGATGCGGTAAAAGGGGACACTTTGCAAAAGATTGCTGTGAAAACCAAAATAAGAGTCTAGAAGCAAAAATCCCAGGCCTTTGCCCAAGGTGTAAAAGAGGAAGGCACTGGGCAAACGAATGTAAATCTAAAACTGACAGTCAAGGAAATCCTTTACCCCCCAGGCAGGGAAACGGGATGAGGGGCCAGCCTCAGGCCCCGAAACAAGCATATGGGGCAGTCAGCTTTGTTCCAGCCAGCAACAGCAATCCATTTCAAAACTTAGTAGAGCAACCCCAGGAAGTGCAGGATTGGACCTCAGTTCCACCTCCCACACAATACTAACACCTGAAATGGGACCGCAAACCTTAAATACCAGAATATATGGACCCTTACCACCTAACACTTTTGGGCTACTTTTAGGAAGAAGTAGTGTCACCATGAGAGGCTTACAAGTCCTCCCTGGAGTTATTGATAATGATTATGAAGGAGAAATTAAAATTATGGCCAGAGCTATTGATAGTATTATTACTGTCCCTCAAGGAGTTAGAATAGCTCAGTTACTCCTGCTACCTTTGGTTAAAACAGATAATAATATCCAATACTCTAATAGAAATATAAAAGGTTTCGGATCATCAGATATATATTGGGTGCAACCAATTACAAATCAAAAACCCTCTCTAACCTTATGGTTAGACGGGAAGGCATTCACTGGACTAATAGACACAGGGGCTGATGTAACTATCATTAAACAGGAAGATTGGCCCTCTCATTGGTCTACCACAGAAACTTTAACTCACTTGAGAGGAATTGGACAAAGCAGTAATCCTAAACAAAGTTCTAAATACCTAACATGGACAGATAAAGAAAACAATTCAGGCCTCATTAAGCCATTTGTCATCCCTTACCTACCTGTTAACCTTTGGGGGCGAGATCTACTCTCTCAAATGAAAATTATAATGTGTAGTCCAAATGATATAGTTACTGCACAAATGTTAACTCAAGGATACACCCCTGGTAAAGGTCTTGGAAAAGGAGAGAACGGTATCCCACAGCCTATACTGGTTTCAGGACAACTTGATAAAAAGGGGTTTGGAAATTTTTAGCTCAGGCCACTGACATACCTGTACCCCAAAGGTGCGCTGACCCCATTACTTGGAAGTCAGATGAGCCTGTTTGGGTTGATCAGTGGCCTTTACTCAATGATAAACTAAGTGCTGCCCAACAGTTAGTGCAGGAACAACTAGCAGCAGGACATATTGAGGAAAGTAATTCCCCTTGGAATACACCTATTTTTGTTATTAAAAAGAAGTCTGGTAAATGGAGACTCTTACAAGATTTAAGAGCAGTAAATATCACTATGATCCTTATGGGTGCCTTACAACCAGGATTGCCTTCACCAGTTGCGATTCCTCAAAAATATTTTAAAATCATTATTGACCTTAAAGATTGCTTTTTTACAATTCCCCTTCACCCTGCTGACCAGAAAAGATTTGCCTTTAGTCTTCCATCTACAAATTTTAAACAACCAATGAAGCGCTATCAATGGAAAGTCTTACCTCAGGGTATGGCCAATAGTCCTACTTTGTGTCAAAAATATGTAGCTGCCACTATAGAGCCAGTCAGAAAAACATGGGCACAAATGTATATTATACATTATATGGATGATATTTTAATAGCAGGAGAAATTGGTGAACAAGTCTTACAGTGCTTCGCCCAACTCAAACAAGAGTTAACAGCAGCCGGACTACAGATAGCCCCAGAAAAGGTACAATTACAAGATCCATACACTTATCTTGGTTTCCAGATTAATGGACCCAAAATCATTAATCAAAAGGCCGTTATACGTCGTGATCATTTAAAAACTTTAAATGATTTCCAAAAATTACTGGGAGACATAAATTGGCTTCGACCGTACTTAAAGCTCACCACAGGAGAGTTAAAACCTCTTTTCGATATATTAAAAGGAGACTCTAATCCAAAATCCCCCAGGTCTATTACTAAAGAAGCATTAATAACACTCCAACAGGTAGAACATGCCATTGCAACACAATTTGTTACCGGTATTGATTATTCTCAGCCATTAATATTCCTTATTTTTAACACAAAAATAACCCCTACTGGCCTATTTTGACAGAACAATCCCATTATGTGGGTACACCTGCCCTCCTCCCCTAAAAAGGTTTTGTTGCCTTATTATGATGCCATAGCTGATCTAATTATCTTGGGAAGAGAAAACAGTAGAAAATACTTTGGAATAGAACCCTCTACCATTATACAGCCCTACACTCAATCACGCATCCATTGGCTGTTACAAAATACGGAAGCCTGGCCAATTGCTTGCGCTTCTTATACTGGCGCGATTGACAACCATTACCCACCTAACAAACTTATTCAATTTTGTAAACTTCATGCGTTTGTATTTCCCCATATTACCAGTAAAGAACCTCTCAATGACGCATTACTAATTTTCACTGATGGATCTTCCACAGGACTTGCCGCTTACACTTACAATAATGTAGTTGTTAAGTTCCAGACCACTTATACATCAGCTCAGCTGGTCGAATTGCAAGCTATAATTGCAGCACTATCAGCTTTTCCTTGTCAGCCACTTAACATTTATACAGACAGCGCCTACCTGGCTCATTCAATACCCCTCTTAGAGACCGTGTCTCAAATTAAACATATTTCAGATACAGCTAACCTATTTTTACAATGTCAACAACTTATCCGAAAAAGGACTACTCCCTTTTTTCTTGGGCATATTAGAGCACATTCAGGATTACCGGGACCTCTAACACAAGGTAACGCAACAGCTGACACGGCAACAAAAACCACAGCCACAGTCACTACAGACAATTTGCAACAAGCGCAAAAAGCACATGCCTTACATCATTTAAACGCCCAAACCTTAAGACTTATGTTTAAACTTACCAGAGGACAAGCTCGACAAATAGTTAAACAATGCGCCAACTGCATCACATATTTACCTGTTCCCCATCTAGGAGTTAACCCCCGAGGACTCATCCCCAATGAAATTTGGCAAATGGACGTTACTCACCACTCAGAACTCGGTCAACTAAAATATATCCATGTATGCATAGACACCTATAGTGGATTCATCAGTGCAACTCTCCAAACAGGAGAGGCCACCAAACATGTCATAGCTCATTTATTACACTGCTTTTCTATTTTAGGAATACCCAAACAAATCAAAACAGATAATGGCCCCGGTTATATAGCCAAAACCTTCTTACAATTTTGTAATACCCTACAAATTAAACATACCACAGGCATTCCCTATAATCCCCAAGGACAAGGTATAGTAGAAAGAGCTCATCTGTCATTAAAAACTATTATCACAAAATTAAAAGGGGGGAGCTGGTACCCCGTGAAGGGTACCCCCAGAAACATACTCAATCATGCCCTGTTTATCCTTAATTTTTTAAATTTGGACAGTCATGGAAAATCGGCTGCCGATCGTTTCTGGCATCCTGAATCTCAAAAACAGTTTGCAATGGTAAAATGGAAAGATCCACTTGATAGTTCATGGCATGGCCCCGATCCAGTTTTAATTTGGGGAAGAGGCTCAGTATGCATCTTCTCACAAAAAAATGATGCAGCCAGATGGCTGCCTGAAAGATTGGTAAGACAAATAAATCATAACCATTGTCAGTCCAGGGAAGATAAATCTCCCTGAGAAGTTCTTTCCTTCTTGTTTTTCAGAAAATGAAGCCTAACATGAAATTCCTTTGGAGAATAATCGCTCTATATAACATAGTGACAGTCTATGCAGGTTTTGGTGACCCTCGTAAGGCAAAAGAATTATTACGAAAACAATATGGCCAGCCTTGTGACTGCAGAGGGGGACAAATATCTGAACCTCCGTCAGATAGAATCACCCAGGTGACCTGCACGGGCAAGACAGCTTACCTAATGCCAAACCAGTTATGGAAATGTAAGTCTACCCCAAGAGATACCTCACCTAGCGGGCCGCTCCTAGAATGCCCTTGTAGCTCTTTCCAATCTTCTGTACATAGTTCCTGTTATACCTCCTATCAACAATGCAAATCAGGCAATAGAACATATTATACGGCCACGTTACTAAAAACACAAACTGGAGGCATCAATGATGTACAAGTATTAGGATCCACTAATAAACTTGTACAATCTCCTTGTAACGGCCAAAAAGGAAAGCCTGTTTGTTGGAGCACTACCGCCCCCATTCACATTTCTGATGGAGGAGGCCCATTAGATATTGCAAGAATTAAAACCGTCCAGAAAAAATTAGAAGAAATTCATAAAGCTCCATATCCTGAACTTCAATATCACCCTTTAGCCCTGCCTGAGCTTAGAGATAATTTTAGGCTCGATGCCCAAACCTTTGATATCCTCAATGCTACTTACAATTTACTTCAAATGTCCAATACAAGCCTGGCCCACGATTGTTGGCTTTGTCTTAAAATGGGCCCCCCTATTCCTCTAGCCATACCTAACCTTTCATTGCCCTATGTCAATTACTCAAATGAATCCTTAGTAAATAATTCCTGTCCTATTACCCCCCCCCTTAGTTCAACCGATGACGTTTTCTAATTCCTCTTGCCTCTTTTCACCATCATATAATAACACTAAAGAAATTGATTTAGGCTATGTTGTGTTTGGCAACTGTACTTCCATAATCAATGCCACCAACCCTTTGTGTGCTATAGATGGCTCGGTTTTCGTTTGTGGAAACAACATGGCGTATACGTATCTACCTACAAATTGGACAGGGCTTTGTGTTCTGGCCACTCTTCTCCCCAACACTGATATCATCCCTGGAGATGAACCTATCCCCATCCCCGCTATTGAACATTTTATTTATAGACCGAAACGAGCCATACAATTTATTCCCTTGTTGGCTGGACTAGGAATCACCACTGCTTTTACTACAAGAGCCACAGGCCTAGGAGTCTCACTAACCCAATATATTAAATTATCCAATCAATTAATCTCAGATGTACGGACCTTATCCAGTACTATACAAGATTTACAAGACCAAGTAGACTCGTTAGCTGAAGTAGTTCTCCAAAATAGAAGAGGTCTAGATTTGTTAACAGCAGAACAGGGAGGGATATGTTTGGCTTTACAGGAAAAGTGCTGTTTTTATGCCAACAAATCCGGAATCATCAGAGATAAGATAAAAACTTTGCAAGAAGAACTAGAAAAGCGCAGAAAAGGCCTGGCCGCCAATCCACTATGGACTGGACTCGATGGACTTCTCCCCTATCTCCTGCCATTTCTTGGTCCTTTACTCACTCTTCTACTCTTCCTCACTCTCGGGCCTATAATCCTTAATAAGCTTATGGCATTTGTCAGGCAACAAATCGAGGCCTTCCAGGCCAAACCTATACAGGTTCATTATCATCGCCTTGAGATGACTGAAAATGGTGAGTCTTATTTACCTTAATAAGACCACCTCCCCTGTGTGCTGAACTGGACAGTCAATGATGGGTAAGAGGACACTATCTCCATCGGAGCCTAAGACAGGAGGGCCGCCCTTGCTGCTGCCTTATCCCATGACGGGCCTAGAAGGTGGGGGTGAGTTGACCCAACCTAAGACAGGTGCAGTTCCCGAGGGGTTTTTTCTTGTCATAAAAATATAAAAAGGGGGACCTGTCTGGAGCTGCACGCCCCGGCCATAGCAAATAATAATTAAAGATTAAACGCCTGAGCTATATTCATTTCCACTCCACACCTTCTCCCTAGATTTACCTTCTTCCCTGTATTAATACCACCATTAAAAGATGGCGCTCTTCCTGCTTCTTCTTCATTCATTTTTCCCGCGCCCGCGAAAAGACTACCTGACAGCGCAGGTGCAACATGACGTCTGACCGGAGAAACCGAAGCCTATCTGGCCACACCTTCCGCAATGAGGTCATTTCCGCCTTAGCCCAACCCCTTCCCCTCCAAATGTATATAAGGCATTGCATTACCACCATTAAACGAGACTTGATCAGAGCACTGTCTTGTCTCCATTTCTCGTGTCTCTTGTTCCCCAAATTCCCACCCCCTCCTCCAGGGCCTACACTGACTATCCCGCGGGCCGGGATAGGGATCGAAGGCCAAAAACCTCAAGGTACTTTGCTAGGAGGACCATTTATAGATATAGACAGTACAAAAGGATGAGGCCAAAAGGACCCCATTAGAAGATAATAACTTCTGAACAGGCAGGAAGAAAACTTGGCAGGGAAGCGTCCCCACTGTCAGCAGCTACAGAAAACAATTATGTATACAACAACCATACTTTGAAGCCCTCCCCAGTAACCAGTAATTGACTGTCCTAAAGAAGCTTCGTTTGGGATGCTTTCACACCCAACCTATTCTTATTGCTTGTTCCAGGTAAACAATGTCCCCCTTTTGACTAAAGTAACTGTTCTTCTTGCTTCTGCTCTCACCCACCTCCTGGACACACTGTTAGATTAATCTTCCTAAAACATTGTCTTCACCATGTTGATTTCTCCCTTCAAACATTTTGAATGTCAGTTTGAATGTGGCTTCAATCTTGCACCCTACCTTATTCCCACATGGGGACTCTATACAGCCCCTATGATCCAGCCAAAATTGTCCCTCTTCCAAAAGTTGCACATCCATTAAATACTCTGGTTATGTTCCCACTCAATCAGCTTGGTTTATGTTGATTTCCAACCTCAAACGTCATTTTAAGAGTGGTATCAGAGGGAATGGTTTAATAAAGACCTCTAAAAATTATCTCTTCCCTAAAAGCAAGGTGAACACTGACAAAAATGGTCATAATCAATGTTTTCAGAACTCAGAAAACTAAACAAAATCTTGCAGCAACCTGGGAGAATTTATTGAAAAAAAAAATGGCAGAATCTCAGTAAGAACAGGGAGCTTCACAGTATTTTGACTTCCCTTATTCTCATCCCCCTATCTCCAGCTCCATGGTAGCCTTGGAAACCAACAGCATGCAATTTCAGTGAAAAACAGAAAGCTGGCAGCCTCTGGAGGGGCAGAACAGAGTTAGACCTCCTTCAAAGTCCCACTCTCATATCTACCTGGTGGTTCCCTGGAAGACCCTGCTCATAAGACTTGTATTTTCTTGACCTAAGAGCTGACACAGTGCAAACAGTCTTTTTCTTGGAGGCATGTATAAAAATCAATCATCAGCAATTGTTTAACATCATAGCTGCCTGAGGAAGTAGATGATAATTAAGGCAAATAATAGGCTAACCAAAAAAAGCTTAAAAGGAAAAGCTAGGAAATGAGATGTCCATGAAGAGCTCTGAGAAGCTCTAAATATCTTCTTTGGAATCTAGAAGGCCATGTGCATAATAGGCCTGTGCATATGCTCAGGGTAAACTTGAGAAGTCTCTAAGTTCTAACCTTCGGCTGACCTTGAGGCTCTGCAGAAGCAGAAAGCAAAGGCTAAGGAAGAGTTGACAATCAGCTGACTGAGTATTGAAGGCATGCCCCAAAATGCACACAGAACTTCTTTGCAAGGAGTGGGAGTCTTACTGATTTGGGCATTTAAAGATGTCTCTGTCCAGTAATTAGCAGACCACTAAACTTACCAAGCAGAAACTTCAAGGTCCAGGACAAAGAATAGAGACTTTACAGAATTAGTTTTCTAAAAAAATTACTGAACAAACACACAGCCACAACAATGAATAGCAGTAGCAACAAGCCCCAGGAAAGAGCGAGAATCTGATTTCCAGAGTTGTTACATTATATGATTTTATTGTCCAGTTTGACCAAAAAATTTATGAGACATTCAGAAAAACAAGAAAGTATGGCCTTCCACAAAAATAAATGAATGAATAGAAACTGTTTCTAAGGAAGCCCAGATGTTGGACTTATTAGTCAAAAACTTTAAATCAGCTTTTTAAAATGTGTTCAAAGAACTGGAAAAAAAGTCTGAAGAACTAAAGAAATGCATGTGAATGGTGTTTTGCCAAATAAAGTATATTGATACAGAGATAGAAATTATATAATAGAACCAAATAGAAATTCTAGAGTTGTAAAGTACAGTAACTAAAGTGAAAATTCACTACAGAGTCTGAACAGAGCAAACACAAGAGAGAATCAGTGAATTTGAACACAGATCAGTTGAAATTATTCAGTCTGAGGAATAGAAAACGAAGAGAAGTGAATAGAGTCTCAGAGACTTGATAGACAGACTCAAGCATACGAAATATATGTAATAAGATCCCCAAAAAGAAGGGAGAGAGGACAAGAAGGCAGAAGAAAATATATGAAGAAATAATGACCCAAATTTCCAAAATTTGATGAAAAACATTGATCTCCACATCCAACAACCTCAGTGAATTCAAGCAGGATAAAGTCAAAGAGCTCAAACCTAGACAGGTTATAATCAAACTAGTGAAATACAAAGAGATAATCTTGAAAGTAGAAAGATAAGTGAGACATCACCTACAAGGGATCCTCTATAAGAATTAACAGCAGATTGGCCGGGAGTGGTGGCTCATGCCTGTGATCCCAGCACTTTGGGAGGCTGAGGTGGGCAGATCACAAGGTCAGGAGATCAAGACCATCCTGGCTAACATGGTGAAACCCCATCTCTACTGAAAATACAAAAAATTAGCCGGGCATGGTGGTGGGCGCCTACAGTACCAGCTACTCGGGAGGCTGAGGCAGGAGAATGGCGTGAACCCGGGAGGTGGAGCTTGCAGTGAGCTGAGATTGCACCACTGCACTCCAGCCTGGGCAATAGAGTGAGACTCTGTCTCAAAAGAAAAAAAAAATTAACAGCAGATTTTTCATCAGAAACCATGGAGGTTAGAAGGCAATGGGGCTACCTATTAAAGAAGCTGAAAGAAAGAAACCTGTCAACCAAAACTTTCATATCCAGCAAAACTATCCTTCAAAAAATAAAGGAGAAATTAACACATTTTCTGATAAACAAAAACTGAGAGAACTCATCACTAGCATACCTGCCCTACAGGAAATATTAAAGAAAGGCTTTCAACTAGAAATAGAAGGGTGCTAGAGAGTAACTTGAATCCACCTAAAGAAATAAAGAGCACTAGTAAAGGCAACTACATAGGTAAATATAAAAGGCAATATAAATATATTTTTGTTTGTCTCTTTTTTCTCCTATTTGTTTAAAAGAAAACTGCATAAAAATAATTCTAAATTCATATTTATGGGAATATACATATAATATTTGATTTGTATGAGAACAGAACAAAGGGAGGGGAAAGAAATGAAGCTATATAGAAGCAAAGTTTTTATACACTATTGAAATCAACTTGGTATCAAATGTCCTTTAATTCTCCTGTTACTAATTATGATTCCTACCAAACTTGACTTGGCCCACCTCTAACATTGTCTGGTCTCCAGGGAAATGGAGACCTCAGAAAGATTTTATTTGGAGGATCCCAAGCCTTATGTACATGTCTATATGGAGCACCCTAGTCTATATGCCAATGATCTATGGAGTCTCCAACATACACACAATGAGCATAGTATTAAAGAACTGTGACCTTGACAGCCCAAGAATAATGTCAAGAGCATCACCAGGCCAGTGCAAAGATCTGGTTCACCAAAGGTGTTACAGAGTCCAGGGATTTGTAAACCATAGATTGAGGTCATTGTTGGATTGTGAAATCAATTTAGAGGGCAGTGACCAGCATTGTCTTAATGAAGTTAAATGGAAGAGAAAGGAAAGCATCATGATGCATTTAGTAAGATGGATGATTTTCTGTAAAATTGTGTGATGATGATGTGCTTGTGAGACCAAGCACACTAGTTTGCAATGTAGAAATGTATTTCTTACAGTGGGCCATTGTGGAAAACATTTTTAAAGCAAGTTTTCAGACGAGCTTTCAACAATGGCAGAAGACACAGTAGCTGAAAACTTCAGGCTAACATTGGGTCAGTCAGATCTCCAGTTTTCTTTCTTCTGTCCAGTTTTCTAGTATAAGAATAAATAACTCACTGGCATACTTGGAAACTTTGAGGGGATGAGGTAAACCTAATGTGACAGACTCTCCGCATCAAATTCACACCAACAACAAATTCTCTGGCTTTCATTTCAAAATATCTCCAGCATTGACCTACTTCTCACGACCTTCACTACCACCCTTACTCAAACCACTGTTCTCTCTCCCATAGACCACCATATTAGCCTCCTAATAGGCATTCTTCTCTTACCTTTGTCCTTCTAAAGGTATTCTGCCAAAAACCTAGATTAGATCACATTGCTTCTCTGCTCAGAACCTTCCAGTGTCCCCCTTCTCACTCAGAGTGAAAACAAAAGGCCTTTACTAATTGACAAGGCCCTATATGATCTGCCCACCACCCTTCTCTATCCTCATTTCCCTGTTCCTCCCATCCCACCACACTGCCTTCTTGATGCCCTTTGAAGAGAATAGGCAGACTCTCAGTAGGGCCATCACCACTGTCTGGATTGTCCCTGCCATGGAGCCCAGATGTCTTACTCCCCACCTACTTCAAGTCTTTGCTCAAATATCATATACACACACACACACACACACACACATACATATACACACACACACATATATACACACACACACACATATGTGTGTATATACACACACACACACACACACACACAAACATGCACACACACTAGGACTCTGAAAGGTCTAGAAAAGGCAGACCAGCTAGAGATCTCAGGACCCAAGAACGACAAGGCAAGTAAGTTCCCCTGTGTTTCCCTTTTTGCCTCATATATCTCAGACAAGGTGCTGATAAAGGCCAGCAATCTGAAAACACCAATGGGATCAGTTAAAAAGAAAAAAAAAAAAAAAAGCCTCTAAGAAAAACCTTCTTTCCCTAGCCAAAGACAAAGTGTAACCTAGCAAGATGGAAAGTTTTTAGACAATAACAATCCCACCCCTAGCCAAACATCGAGAAAAAAATGCAGTTGCACTGACACACCCACCAGCAAACACAGAATGGGGAGCTAGGTTTCCTCTTTGCTAGGCTGTAATGAGGCACCTTTTCCTCTACTACCCACAGAGTGATGTCAAAGAAGACTGACAGAGGATCTGGAACTTGCATAGCTACTCAGCAGTTATAATCTCACCTCCCGAGTACCAATCGAGACTACATGAAGATCCTGGACTTCTGCCTCCACCCAGAGTTAACAAGGTACCTCTTTCTCCTCTCCACTAGTGATAGAGAAAGGTGAATGAGAAACCACAATTATCACCGCCATCCAGTGGTACAGAGGCCTGCCTTACCCTGGACCCTGTGAAGTCAGTGGAAATTTGCTAAAAGAGAACATCTAAATAAAATCCATGGTCCGTAGCAATACACAGGTTCAGGATACAAACAGAAATCATTCACCACATCAAGAACCAGAGAAATTGCAAAATAAGTGAGAAAAGACATTCAATAAACACCAATACCAAGATGATGCAGATATTAGAATTATCCAACAAGGAATTTAAAGCAGCTGTTATAAAAAATGTTTCAACGAACAATGGCAGACAGACTTATAAGAAGAAAATCTCAACCAATAAACAGAAAATGTAAAGGAGCACTACATGAAAATTTTAGAACTGAAAAAAATATGATAATCAAAATTTTAAAACTCTAGAGAATGGGCTCAGGAACAGAATAGGGAGAACAAAGGAAAGGATAAATAAACTTGAAGATAAAACAATAGAAATTATCCAATCTGAACAAGAGATAGAAAATAGACTTTAAAAAAAGAGGAGAGCCATAGGAAGCTATAGAACTGTTGTAAAAGATCTAGCATTCATGCTTTCAGAGTCCTGAAAGAGGAAAAGAAGGGATGAAAAAGCATTAGAGGAATTATGGCTGAAAATTTTCAAAATTTAACAAAATACATGAACTTACAGGTTCAAGAAGCTGAACAAACCCCAGTCAGGATAGACTCAAAGAAATTTACGCTAACACATATTAGAGTCACACTTCTAAAAACTAAAGACAGAGAAAAAATCTTGAAAACAGAGAGAGAGAAACAATACCTTATCTATAGGGAAAAAAAAACAATTCAAATGACAACAGATTTCTCATCAGAAATCAAGGAGGCCAGAAGGAAATGGCACAACATTTTCCAAGTGCTGAAAGCAAATAAGTGTCAACTCAGTTATTTTTGCTGGTGGAGGATTTTGACTCAATGTTGATAGCTACTGATTGATTAGGGTGGTGGTTACTGAAGATTGAGTGGGTGTGGCAATTTCTGAAAATAATAAAGACAACAGTGAAGTTGGTCACATCAACTGACTTCCTTTCATAAATGATTTCTTTGTAGTATGTGATGCTGTTTGATAGCATTTTACCCATAGTGAAACTTCTTTAAAATTTGGAGTCAACTCTCTTGAGTTCTGCCACTGCTTTATCAACTAGGTTTATGGAATATTCAAAATTCTTTGTTGTCATTACAACAATGTCCGTAGGATCTTCACCAGGAGTAGATTCCATCTCAAGAAACCGCTTTCTTTGCTCACCAATAGGAAATAATTCCTCATCTATGCGAGTTTTGCCATCAGATTGCAGCAGTTCAGTCACACCTTCAGGCTCCACTTCTTATTCTAGTGCCATTGTTATTTCCACCACATCTGCCATCTCTTCCTCCACTGAAGTCTTGAACCCTTCAAAGCCATCCATGAGAGTTGGAATCAACTTCTTCCAATCTCCTGTTGGTGTTGATACTTTGACCTCCTCCCATGAATCACAAATGTTTATAATAGCATCTAGAATTGTGAGTCCTTTCCAGAAGGTTTTCAATCTACTTTGCTCAGATCCATCAGAAAAATCACTATCTATGACAGCCATAGCCTTACAAAATGTAGTTCTCAAATAAAAGACTTGAAAGTTGAAATTACTCTTTGATCCATGGGCTGCAGAATGGATGTAGTGTTATAGTATTGAAAACAGCATTAATCTCCTTTTACATTTCTATCAATGTTCTTGGGTGACCAGGTGCATTGTCAATGAGCAACAATACTTTGAAAAAAAAGTATTTTTTTTCTGAGAAATAGGTCTAAACAGTGGACTTAACAGATTCAGTAAACGATGCTGTAAACATGTTCTGTCATCCAGGCTCTTTTGTCCCATTTTTAGAGCACAGGCAGAGTAGATTTAGCGTAATTCTTAAGGGCCCTAGGATTTTTGAATGGCCAATGAGCATTGGCTTCAACTTCAAGTCACAGGTTGCATTAGCCCCTAACAAGAGAGTCAGCCTGTCCTTTGAAGCTTTGAAGCCAGGCATTGGCTTCTCCTCTGTAGCTATGAAAGTCCTATAGAAAGTCTTCTAATAGAATGCTGTTTTCATCTCTATTCAAACATCTGGGGCAGACACAGTGACTCATGCCTATAAACTCAGCACTTTGGGAGGCCGAGGCAGGCAGATTGCTTCAGCTCAGAAGTTTGAGACCAGCCTAGAAAACAGCCAAACCCTGTCTCCACTAAAAATACAAAAACTGGCTGGGCATGGGTGGCACACACCTATAGTCCCAGTTGCTCAGGGGCCAAGGTAAAAGAATCACTTGAACCCAGGAGTTGGAGGTTGCAGTAAGCCTTAACTGCACCACTGCATTCCAGCCCCGGTGACAAAGTGAGACTTTGTCTCAACAACAACAACAAAAAACTGATGTTTATTGTATCTATCTTCAAATTATCTTAGCTAGATTTTCTGGATAACTTGCTGCAGCTTCTCCATCAGCGCTTGCTACTTCACCTTGCACTTTTATGTTACAGACATGGTTCTTTCCTTAAACCTCATGAACCAACCTCTTCTAGCTTAAACTTTTTCTTCTTCCTCACCTTTCTCAGCCTTCACAGAATTGGAGACAGTAAGGCCTTTTTCTGTATTAAGCTTTGGCTTAAGGCAATGTTATAGCTTGTTTGATCTTCTGTCCATTCTATCCAAACCACTCAAGTTTTCTCCATATCAGCAATAAGGCTGTTTCTGTTTCTTATCACTTGTGTGTTCACTGGAGTAACAATTTAAATTTCCTTCAAGAACTTTTCTTTTGCATTCATAACTTGGCTGTTTGGTGCAAGAAGCCTAGCTTTCAGACTGTCTCAACTTTTGACATGTCTTCCTCACTAAGCTTAATTATTTCTAGATTTTGATTTAAAGCAAGAGATGTGTGGCCAAGGCCTTAGGAGTCCACCCCTTGCATCAGTGTGGGCTGGATGTGAGACATGGAGTCAAAGGAGATGATTTTGGAACTTTAAGATTTAATGACTTCCCTGCTGGGTTTCAGCTTGCATGGAGCCTGTAGCCCCTTTGGTTTGGCCAATTTCTTCCTTTTGGAATGGGAGTATTTACCCAATGTCTATACCCCCATTGTATCTTAGAAGTAACTAACTTGTTTTGATTTTATAGGCTCATAGGCAGAAGGGACTAGCCTGCCTCAGATGAGACTTTGGGCTGTGGACTTTTGAGTTAATACTACCTAAGACTTTGGGGGACTGTTGGGAAGGTATGATTATATTCTGAAATGTGAGAAGGACATGAGATTTGGGAGGGGCCAGAGCAGAATGATATGGTTTGGATCTGTGTCCCTGCCCAAATCTCACATCAAATTATAATCCCCAATGTTGACATTGAGGCTTAGTGGGAAGTGATTGGATCATGGGGACAGTTTCTAATGGTTTAGCACCCTCCCTCTAGTGCTGTCTGTGATAGAGTTCTCCCAAGAACTGCTAGTTTAAGAAGTGTAGTGTCTCCCTGCTGCTCCTGATCCTCCATGTGAAGATGTGCCTTTTCCCCCTTCACCTTCTGCAGTGATTGTAAGTTTCCTGAGGCCTCCCTAGCCAAGCTTCCTGTACGACCTACAGAACTGTGAGTCAATTAAACCTTCTTTCTTTATAAATTACCTAGTCTCAGGTAGTTCTTTATAGCAATGTGAGAATGGATTAATACAACGTGTAGCTCTCCTTTTCACTTGAACACTTAGAGGCCATTGTAGGGTTATTAACTGGCCTAATTCTAATAGTGTTGTGTCTCAGGGAATAGAGAGGCCTTAGGAGAAAGAGAGAGATGGGGGAACAGCTGGTAAATGGAGCAGTCAGAACACGTTATCAATTAAGTTCACCACCTTATACGGGTGCCGTTCATGACACCACAAAACAATTATAGTAGTAGCACTAAAGATTGCTGTCATCACCGATCACCGTAACAAATATAATAGTAATTAGAAAGTTTAAAGTATTCCCAAATTAGCAAAACGTGGCACAGAGATGCAAAGTGAGCACGTGCTGTTGGAAAAATGGTACAGATAGACTTGTTCTACACCGGATTGCCACAAATCTTCAATTTCTAAATAAACAAATAAATAACATCTGAGAAACACAAGAAAGCAAAGTACAATAAAATGAAATACACCTATATTTACTTAAGAGAAAAGAAAGCTACTTCCGTGCAAAGATGTGTACATGTATGTTCATTGCAGCTTTATTTGTAGCAGCCAAACAAGAAACAAGAAAAAATATTTTGGGGGAAAGTGTTGGCTTTCCACAAATAAAACCATTGGAACGCTTATTTTGGCAAGATTTTGTTGCCAGGAAGAAAAAAACGTCTGATTTTTTGAATGCATTCTTCATTGAGCATGCTGGTGAAGGATTTGAGTGATCCTCTCACTGAATACTAGCGGCTTTCTCTTCCTCCAAGCTTCTCTTTGCTCCTCTGGAGGGATAAAGGAGTAAAAAAGTTAGGATGGGAAGGAGGGGAAATGGAGCTGGTCTTTAACTTCAAGCATGATTGGTTTTCTCCTGAGGTATGTGAAACCAAAAACAATCCACCACCGGAAGGAGCATTGCCCTTCCAAAAATGAACCCACTTAATCTGTATGAGAAAACTGTGTTCTTCATATTAACATGAAGGAGCTGTTTTTTTGCAAAATAACCAGTGTCCTTGCCATTCCTGTGCTAAGGGCTCCTGTGCTCCTTCCTGCTCTGGTGACTTCCGGAGCTTCCTCATTCTACACAACAGCGAATGGTGGCAGTCAATCTGGCTTCTCTCCACCGCATGGGGCTTCTCTCATGACCACATTGAGGATTAGGTGATGGAATTGAAGCAGGAGTGTGCAGAAAGAAGTTTCAGTTCACTCTGCCACAAATGTACTATTTCCTCATGTAGACCAAATCCCAGCACACCACACATTAGCTCGGCAAACTCCTTAACTACTCTGAGCCTCAGTTTCTCCATCAATAAAATAAATTTAATAATGTTGGCCCCAGTAAGGTCAACATTATTTATAACCCTTCAAACAGGGTTGTTGGAAGGGTTGTAAGTAATCTGTGGATCATTCCTTCCCTGGGATCTGGAGCTCATTTAGTGATAGATACTATCATTATTGTTATTACTCTTACATTAATGTATGCACCATACAAATGCATATATTTACATTACAAATCAACCTGGTTAATGAATACAAAGCTGCAATCGTACTTTCTTTTTAATTAACTTGCTGTGCCAGAGAGGTAATAAAAGGAATGAAATCAGCATTTTTTTCTCAATGTGCCTTTCATCAATTAAGCATCTCGGTAAGTGCCTCTTTCCAAGGCTACAAATATTCCTGTCCCAACGCTTGTGGGTGAGCAGGGCCAGATGGAGAGGGTAGTGTGTCACTTCTCTGCTGTTCTGCCCTTATGCCCTTTGCAGAGAGGAGCCTGCTCAGGGCGTTTGCTTGTGAGTTGTGTGATTATGACTCCAACCTTGCAGAACCTTGACAGGGAGCAAAGAGTCCTGGGTTTTCATCAGGTGCTGCCAGTGGGTCTTTTCCATCTGACATATTAATTCCTGCCTCTTCCTGTAAAGATAATTCACGCTTCTTGGCGGCATTGTGCAGTGCACAATGCCGGGTGCCAGGAATCTCCTGCAAACTTCAGCAGGGCTGCATTGTAATGTGCCACTAGATTAATCCAGCCATCTAAAATGCATTTTTAAAAAGCCAAAGGTCCTTCCCATGAATAACCTGGTGGGTATTTGAGCTTCATTATAATTTCCCTCTAATGGAGTTTGGGGAAATGAAATGGGAGTTATTAGCCAGATTTATAAGGCTGTCTACTGAGAAAATAGGGATGAAGAGAGGCTGACTTAGCAGACAAGGTGCATTGGCTACCTCCCTAGCCAAGGAGAAAGAGCTGGCCCACAGTTTGCAAAGATGGAAAATATTCTTACCCAGCAAACACTTTTCCTGTGCTTCCAACAGAAGGCTGGCTGTGCTTTCATAATCTGAGGAAGCACTGCACATACATCCTCCAGCGGCCCCCTTTCTACACCTGAGTCTTGGATTCAACACCCCACTCTCAGAGCGCATCATGTCAGTGATGCAAATGGACTGTGCATGAAAACTCTCCCCCTGGTCTTTGGAGGGTGGAAAACCACTTCATTCAAGTACAGACACACATGTTGTATTGGAAATGGCTGGCCAAGGTTCCTGAAGGAGGAGGAAGCACTTGCCCTCCAAATGAAGCCAAGACAGACCCTGTTGCCTGGAAGAGACAGGCCTGGTGAGGCAAGAGCCTGGGGGCTCTGCGCAGCCAAAGGATGTCATGCAGCCACCGGCTACCCTGCGAAGGCAAGGGGGGCTTCTCGTGGTGGGCAGGAACTGCTGGGCCTGCAGTCGAGCTGTTTTCCACTTGTCTAGGGTATACCAGCTGCCTCTGCACTGTGCTTAGATGAGCAACTATAACACTGATGTTCTTGTTAAGGAACTGCATTGGTTTGCTGGGGCTTCCATAACAAAGTCCACAGACCGAGTGGCTTACCCAACGGAAGTCTGTTTTCCCACCATTCTGGAAGCTGAAAGCCCGAGATCAAGGTATGGGCAGGTTTGGTTTCTCCTGGGGCCTCTCTCCTTGGCTGGGAGGCGGCCAGCTTCTTGCTGTGTCCTCACATGGCCTTTCCCCTGTGCAAGCGCATCCCTGGTGTCTCTGCATCTTCTTGTTATGACACAGTGGTATTGGGTAAACATCCACCCCAATGACCTCATTTTAACTTAATTACCATTGTAAGGATGCTGTCTCCAAAACAGTCGCATTCTGAGGTGCTGAGGGTTGAACTTCAACAGATGTATTTGTAGGGACCAAATTCAGTCCATAGCAGGGACTTTTAGACTTCTTATTTATTTATTTATTTATTACTTTATTTTTATTTTTTGAGATGGAGTTTCACTCTTGTTGCCCAGACTGGAGTGCAGTGGCACGATCTCGGCTCACTGCAACCTCTGCCTCCTGGGTTCAAGTGATTCTCCTACCTCAGCCACCTGAGCAGCTGGGATTACAGGTGCCAGCCACCATGCCGGGCTAATTTTTTGTATTTTTAGTAGAAGAGGTTTCACCATGTTGACCAGGCTGGTCTCAAACTCCTGACCTCAGGTGACCCACCTGCCTTGGCCTCCCAAAGTGCTGGGATTACAGGCATGAGCCACTGTGCCTGGCCAGACTTTTTATGATCGCAATGTTCATATAAAGCCTTAATTGTCACTGAGGACCGGGTATTTACTGGACTTCAGCTGCATCTTCAAAGCTGACATGTGAGGCAGGTCGCATTATTGTTCACACTTTACAGATGAAGAAACTGAGGCACTCTGCCGTTAAGCACCTCGTCTGGTTAGTGGCAGGACTGCACCCATATCACAGGCTGCCGAAGCCTACACTTCCGATCGCCACGTTATTCTGCCTCTTCTCCTGCGTTTGTGACAGAAAAATGTGCACACTCTAGAAGATAAGAAAGAAAAGAAAAGCCACCCACAACTTTCTCCACCTGGGCTTTGTATGTAGATGTGGATTGTGTGACCTACTCCATTCTCCTGTCCTCGTTCCTCCTTCACACCGGCTAACGTCTTTGACACAGGATTGTTGGTGGCAAGGCCAAAGGAGAGCTGTAGGGACTTAAAAACTGTGTCTGCGGCCTGGCGCAGTGGCTCACACCTGTAATCCCAGCACTTTGGGAAGCTGAGGCAGGAGGATCACTTGAGGTCAGGAGTTCGAGACCAGCCTGGTCAACATGGTGAAACCCTGTCTCTACCAAAAATACAAGAATTAGCCAAGTGTGGTGGTGGGTGCCTGCAATCGCAGCTACTTGGGAGCCTGAGGCAGGAAAACTGCTTGAACCTGTGGGGCAGAGGTTGCAGTGAGCAGAGATCAGGCCACTGCACTCCACCCTGGGCAACAGAGTGAGACTCTGTCCAAAAAAAAAACAAAAAACAAAAAACTGTGTCTGCAAAATATAAAAGAGCATGGGACAGTGTTAAGGATACAGGGTTGGGGGTAAGCAGCAAAGCAGCAAGTTCCTTAGCAATGTGTGCAGTGTGAGCCCAATTTAAAACAAAACAAAACAAAAAAATTATCACTGGAATTCTAGGTAGATCTCTGGCTACTGGGCCTATGGGTGATATTCATTTTCCTCCTATATTACCTATATGTGTTTCCCATATTTTTTTAAATGTGCTATAATGAGCATGTAGACACAATGACCTCTGAAAGCAGAAGTAAAAACAATAAATGTCATAAGAGAAAAATGAAACTGTGCTGGCTCACAGCACCGCAGGTCCGATTCACTGATGCAGTCTCCATTCTGGAAGATTTCTCTGTTTGCCCCCAGAAGAGAAAACAAAGGCAGCAGACGGAGTCTGTGAGGAAATCTACTGGAAACAACATCCTGAGTGAGGAAAGCGACAAAAGAGCCACCTCCCTAAAAGCAGCCCAAAGTGGCCATTCAAATAGTAAAAATGACGCAGGGATTTGGAAACAAAGTCCCAGCTTGCAGTCAGAGCTTCCTGAGCCAGTGAAAACAGCAAGTGCGGAAGAAGCAGCCCAGGCTGCCCCGTGTCCCCAGGGCCCATGGCTGCCACCTTTGCCAGGACCCCTGGGGGCTCAGAGAGAGCTCCATTCTTCTCCTCCCAGGTGAAGGGTCAGCCCCGTGCCCCAGATGCCCAGCAGTCTAGGGGACATGCCAAGTTTTGCTTGTGGGGAGCAAGGCTGCCCTTGGGCAGGAACCCAGAAGTGGCCTGAGCTGGGCTGGGCATGTGTTTCACCTCAGGCCACCTGCTTCCTGCTGGGCTGCACAGCCGGGAGCCAGCGAGGCGGACACAATGGGCAAGACCCACGTCACTTTCTTAGGGGAAGAAAATTACTCTTTGTGGACCAAGAGATCAAGACAGGATATCTATAAGTGTTTAAAGAAAAGCCCAGTCTGCAGTTCCCTCCCTCCCTCCCTAAGCACTTCCGAAATGTCCCTCAACACGCCCGGCTCTTTAAATATCCAAACCCAGAATAAATGTGCACGCAGCATTTCCCCCAGCAACTGGGTCCACGCGGCTGCCAGCTGAGTCACAGATGTTAGAGCTGGGCCGGGCCTCTGAGATCACCAAGTTCAGGCTAAGAGCAGATTGACCAGCTCTCAGTACTTCTTCCTTGTGCAGACACTTGCTGGCTGTGTCACTGCTGGGCCCCTCTCCTCTCCCAGTGGCTCCCTGGGCTGTGCTGGTGCCACTCAGGTCTCCCTGTGCCCTTAATAACCACTGAACCACCCAGCCTAGGCTGCTAGGGCCACCGGATGCTTTTAAATGAGATGCTGAGTCTAGAGAGGCGAAAGAACTCCCTGCGTTGCACAACTTGTTCCTGGCGTAACTGGAGCTAAAACCTGGCGTGACTCGCCTCCTCCAGCTCTTTCCTGGACTCTTAACGGACGTCTTGGATCTGATGATTGTTTTGTGGGGCCGTCCTGTGATGGTGTGGGTGATTGCTATAGATTAGAAGTTGCTGAATGTACTTTCCTTCAGATCCCTCCAGATAGGTTTAGACAGGCGTTTTCTTAAGTTTTGGATTTTTATCAACTTGGACTATATGTGTGGTTTGGTTTTGTTTTTCATAAAAATTCTTTTTGGCCTCTGGTAAAGATAACTTCCACCAGACCTCAAAATGTGAAACAGATACAAGCAGAGCTGATCTGGTTGGAGCAGGAGCAGAATCCCAAAGCTCCCTCTCCCACAGCCTCCTTGTGCTGCACACCTCCACCCCCGCCCCCCCACCCCCGGCCATGTCCTGGGACTTGGAGCTCTGAGCAATCATTTGCAAAACACTGGGCTGTCAGTATCTGATGGACTTGCTCATATCTGAGAATCTGTGATTCGTGATTATGTGACTGTAGATAATGAAGGAAACGTCCCCAGGTTCCTGCCCTATCCTCCACCTAACTTGGCAGCATAGAGTAACAAATAAGGATGAGGAGAGACCTGACAGGTGTGCTGAATTTAAATGCACCCAGGGGTCATCAGTGAAATGTACACGCCCAAGCCCAACATAAATCATTCATTCCTTCATTCCTCCAACAAAAATTGACTGCTAGGCACAGCAGATTGTATGCAGGAAAGTAATTCACAGCCTTTATTCTTAAAGAGGTTTGGGTTTTATGTAAGAAAATCTGACATCTAAATACAAAAAAAAAAAATTATAAACACTTCCAATATAATGTTTTTCAGATTTTCATGATCAAGAGCCACCCTTTCCAGCAAGAATCACCATCAATGGCTTCATGGAAGAAGCAGCATTTGAAGAATAGTGTGATTTTGATAGGTGGAGCTGGGAGAGGAGAGCACTTCAGAATGAGGAAGCAGCGTGTTCAAAGGCCCGGGGGCCGTGTGGTCATACAGGCTGAACCGTATTCACCTCTTGGAAGCACATTCAGGTAATAGTGAAGGGAAGGGCAGCCATGGAATCAGTCACGTGGCAGCCCTGCTGGAAAGCACAGGTGTGTTCAGGAAATCCTGAGCTTGGGCAGACTGTGGGAGGGGTCCGAATGGGGAAGCAGAGAGATCAGGCAGGGACCTGGGCACAGAGGGCCTGGAAAGTCGGGCAAAGGCACCGTAGCTCCACTCTGCACACAATGGGAGGTTGCTAAGCGTTTTTGAGCAGGTAAGTGACAACAGGGTCAAGATTTCAGAAGCTGGGCCTAGCCATGGTATGAGGGTGAAATGGGAGGAGAGGGATGGAAGGCCAGGGCATGGTTGAAATTGCCGCTGCAGTGAAGGGGACAGGGAAGGGGCCAACTGTTGGGGGCAGGTGGTGCGGTTGGAAAAGAAGGGATAGGTGCAAGAGAATTTTTTTAAGTCCCGGGAAAATCAACCAGGTTTGACAAATAACTGACTCTGGAGGTCAGAGGAGTGCAACAGTCAGAGGGACCAGTCAGCCTGTTCTGGGAACCTGGGGAAGGCGTAGGGATCTTTTGCACTTTTACAGGAGACCACAGGGGTTTCTGCAACTGGATAGGCAAACGAGAAGTTCGATTTTAGGCCCGGGATGTCTGAGATGTTGGAGAGAGAGCCACTTCAAAGTACCAGCTTTACCCCAAGCAAGGCTTTCTTTATGTCACCACACACACGTACACAAAGACTCCTCTTAGTGTTGATAGTAAAACAGTCTGACTTGGAAGGAAGGTTATCGATTCCACTAGGCCCCATACTGCATTTCCTCCATCTGATTTTCTCCCCTTCTTCTCTCCTTCCCAGGCAACATGGGGCTCAATGCGAGAGAAAGCTAAAAATGCAACTTCCTTGTGGCAAACATGGGCAACGATTAGAAGAGCAAGGAAGGGGAATTCCCCCCGGTCCCATATTTTCCAGCTGAGCTGTCCTCGTCAGGCTAAACAGCGACAAAAATAATCACAGTTGCTTGCCACTTGGAATATTATTATCTGAACAGTTGGTGGATGTGAACTGTTTTTAAAACAGGCTATCAAAACAAACCCAGGGAGAACATCTGTGGGGCCACGGGCCTGCGAGTCAGCTGAGGAAGGAAGCCATAACCCAGCAGCCTCTCCATCAAGTGTCCTTGCAGGGTAGGCAAGGGGGCGTCCCAAAGATCACCAGGGTGGGGTGGGATGGCCCAGGGTGGGAGGAGGCAAAAACAGGAAAGCAAGGGTCCAGCATGCAAACCAATTCAGAGCAATATACAGAAATGCAACTTCTAGAAACAATGAGGCGTAGGTAACGTGGGACCTCGAGCAGCGATGGGAGGATGGGGTAGCTGCAGGCTCCACTGAAATCGCTTTAGGGCCTGGGGACATCTGCAGTGAAAACATCGCATGTTATTTTTAGCCATAAGTTGAAATCCATGTTATTTAGTATGATGTTTATAAAAAATAAATGGTAGGCAGCCTTTCCTTCCTTGCTTCTCCAGCCGTCGAAGAAACGTTTTTAGGTGCATACTTCTCTGCTTTGTTTAGCTTATTTTGCTTTTTAAAAACTGTAACAAATGAGGGCAAGGATAACACCTGTTTATTATTTAAAAGCTCGAATGAGGCCCAGGCTGAGGCACCTGAACTTCCTGGAGAGAAAAGACAGGGAACCAGAGAGTGGGCGCCGCGGTGGGAGAGCCGTGTCCCGCAACGCCCGGATCCCTTCTTTGCTTCTCTTTGACCTGGGGCAGGGAACAGCTTTCAAAACAAAATTCTTACAGGGGGTTTTGTTTGTGGTCTTTGTGTGTGGTGAATTTTTTTTAAGTAGAGAAAGGATTTCCACCGGCAGAATTGCTTCCTCCCCTCTCTTCTGGTCCCCTAATCCCCTCAATAAACCTTATAAACACCCCCCGACTCTCTCTCTCTCGGGTCTCCCCATTGTGTAGGGTGCTTGTGTAAAAAATAATTGCACCCTGTGGTTGAAGAATAAGCGAGCAGGTTTGATGTTTCAGGGGACAAGTTCAATTAAAGGAGGGAATGGAGATTATTTGAATGCCCTCTGGGCTGCAGATCTAAGGTCAGTTTTATTAGTAATTCTCCACTCAGTTTTATTAGCCATAAATATGATATTTTGATCTTAAAAACAAAAGCAACTGATGGCCCATGGATTTGTGTGCCAACTGCAGCCTGGAGGTATAACGAGGCGGACAGTGATTGGAGGTCTGGCAAGAAGCCTGTAATCTTCGATGCAGACGCTCTAGAACTGTCTTCCTCCTCTGCCCTGCCTCTCTGGGGTCCCGTACAGAGAGCCCTGCCAGCCTCCCTGAGCCACGTTCTCTCTCTCTCTCCTCCCAGCCATGAGAAACCACAGCTTTGGGGATCCCATGGCCCCAACAAGGATGGAGAGCTGTCTAGCCAGAGCTGAAGGGATGGTCTTGGAGAGCTGCGAGGCCAGACAGCATCTCGGGGGGGCCTGGGAGGCAGGAGGGCCAGGAGGATTCCTTCTCTAAGAGCCTGTCACTACTGGGGCTTTCCGTGCCCAGCATGAGGAGAACTTCATCCTTCAGCAATCACAGGCTCTCCAGATGAGTCCTTGAGAAGGCCAGAGTAGAAGCAGCTTTGGAACTGGGTAATGGGTAGATGCTGGAACTGTTTTGAAGTGACTGCTAGAAAAAGTCTGTAATGCTTTGAACAGAGCATTAAGGATGATTCTGGTGAGGGTGCAAAACAAGAGAATAGATACAGAGAAAGACTAAAACTTCTTAGAGATTACCTACCTGGTTGTGAGCAAAATGCTGTTGGGAACATGGACAGTAAAGGCCATTCTGGATGAGGTCTCAGATGGAAATGAGAGCCAAGACCATGCTTGTTATGAAGTGGCAAAGAACTTGGCTGAATTGGGTTCCTGCCTGAGAGCTTTATTGAAGGCTGATACGGTTTGTCTCTGTGTCCCCACCCAAATCTCATATCAAGTTGTAATTCCCAATGTTGGAGGAGGAACCTGGTGGGAGGTGATTAGATCATGGAGGTGGACTTCCCCCTTGCTGTTCTTCTGACAGTGAGTGAGTTCTCATGAGATCTGGTTGTTTAAAAGTATGTAGCACTTCCCCTTTCACTCTTTCTCTCCCACTCCACCACGTGAAGAAGGTGCTTGCTTCCTCTTCACCCTCTGCCATGATTGTAAGTTTCCCCAGGTCTCCCCAGCCATGCCTCCTGTAGAGCCTGTGAAACTGAGTTGATTAAACCTCTTTTCTTTATAAATTACCCAGTCTCAGGTAGTTCTTTATAGCAGTGTGAGAATGGACTAATACAGAAAATTGATACCAGAGAAGTGGGGCATTGATATACCTGAAAATGTGGAAGCAACTTTGGAACTGGGAAATGAGCAGAGGCTCAGAAGAAGATAGGAAGATGAGGGAAAGTTTGGAACTGCCTAGAGACTTGTTGAATGGTTGTGACCAAGATGCTGAAAATATGAACAGTGAAATCCAGGCTGAGGTGGTCTCGGATAGAGATGAGGAACTTATTAGGAACTGGAGTAAAGGTCACTCTTGCTATGCTTTAGCAAAGAGACTGGCAGGCATTGTGCCCCTGCTCTAAAGATTTGTGGAGCTTTGAACTTGAGAGAAATGATTTAAGGTATCTGGCAGAATAAGTTTCTAAGCAGCAAAGTATTCAGGATATGGCCTGGCTGCCTCTAATAGCCTACATTTATTTGCATAAACAAAGAAGTGACCTGAAACTAGAACTTATATTTAAAAGTGAAGCAGAGCATAAACGTTTCAAAACTTTTCAGCCTAAACATGCAATAGTAAAGAAAAACCTATGTTCTGAGGAGGAATTCAAGGCTGCAGAAATTTACATAAGTAAAGAAGAGCCGAATGTTAATAGCCAAGACAAAGGGGAAAATGCCTCCAGGGCATTTCAGAGACTTTAGGGGCAGCCCCTCCCATCACAGGCCTGGAGGTCTAGGAGGGAAAAATGGTTTCATGGGCCGGGCCCAGGACCCTACTGCTCTGTGCAGCCTTGAGACATGATGCTCTTCATCCCAGCCACTCCAGCTCCAGCCATGGCTAAAAGGATCCAAGGTAAGCTTGGGCCACTGCTTCAGAGGGTAAAAGTCCCAAGTCTTGGCAGCTTTCATGTGGTGTTGAGCCTGTGGGTACACAGAGGCAAGAGTTGGGGTTTGGGAGCTTCTGCCTAGATTTCAGAGGATGTATGGAAATGCCTGGATGTGCAGGCAGAAGTCTGCTGCAGAAGTAGGGCCCTCATGGAGAACTTCTACTAGGGCAGTGCAGAGGGGAAATGTGGGGCTGGATCCCTCACATGGAGTCCTCACTGGGGTACTGCCTAGGGGAGCTGTAAGAAAAGGGCCACTGTCCTCCAGATCCCAGAATGGTAGATCCACCAACATCTTGCACCATGTGCCTGAAAAAGCCACAGTCACTCAATGCCAGCCTGTGAAAGCACCTGTGGGGGCTGTACCCTGCAGAGCCACAGGGGTAAAGTGGCCTAAGACCTAGCGATCCCACCCCTTGCATCAATGTGACCTGGATGTGAGACACAGAGTTAAAGGAGATTATTTTGGAGCTTTAAGATGTAATGACTACCCTGCTGGGTTTTGGACTTGCAAGGGGCCTGTAGTCCCTTTGTTTTGGCCAATTTCTTCCTTTTGGGTTGGGGGCATTTACCCAATGCCTGTTCCCCCATTGTATCTTGGAAGTAACTAACTTGTTTTTAATTTTACAGACTCATAGGCAGAAAGGACTTGCCTAGTCTCAGATGAAACTTTGAACATCAACTTTTGAGTTAACGCAGGAAAAAGTTAAGACTTTGGGGGACTATTGGAAAGGCATTATTATGTTTTGAAATGTACAAGAGACATGAGATTTGGGAGGGGCCAGGAGTGGATTGATATGGTTCGGCTCTATGTCCTCATGCAAAGTTCATGTCAAATTATAATTCCCCATGTTGGAGGAGGGACCTGGTGGGAGGTGATTGGGCTTATGGAGGCAGATTTCTCCCTTATTGTTCTTCTGATAGTGATCAGAAGATCTGGTTGTTCTCTGGAAGAGATCAGTACCTAGGGCCCAGCAGGAAAACAGGTGGCCAACCAGAGAGCTGGAATGGGGAGCAGAGGGACCGGGGAGCCTGCGGTCTGCAGCAGTGAGAGGTGGGCACAGAGCCAGCCTGGGAGGTGAACGGCACAGGACATTAGAGGCAGGACAGACCTCACAACTATTGCCATACATCCCTTCTGCCTCTTGGCTTGGGTTTGGAGAGACAGACCTAAGCCAAGATCTCGCAAGATCTGGTTGTTTAAAACTGTGTAGCACTTCCCCGTTTGCTCTGTCTTCCACTCTGCCATGTGAAGAAGGTGCTTGCTTCCCTGTCACCTTCTGCCATGATTTTAATTTTCCTGTGGCCTCCCCAGCCATGCTTCCTGTACAGCCTGCAGAACTGTGAGCCATTTCAACCTATATTCTTTGTAAATTACCCAGTCTCAGGTTTGTTTGTTTTTTTTATAGCAGTGTGAGAACAGACTAATAAAAAGGCAGAAGTTAAAGGCAATGAACTACGATATCTGGTGGAAGAAATATCTAAGCAGCAAAGCATTCATGGTGCTGTGTGGCTTCTTTGAATTGCATATAGTAAGATTCAAGAGAAGATAAATGATGTAAAGATGAAATTTATCATTAAAAGGGAAGCAGAATAGAAATATTTGGAAAATTCTCAGACTGGTCATATAAAGAATAAAAAGTGTGTTTGTATAGGTGGGAACTGAACAATGAGATCACTTGGACTCGGGAAGGGGAACATCACACACCGGGGCCTATCATGGGGAGGGGGGAGGGGGGAGGGATTGCACTGGGAGTTATACCTGATGTAAATGACGAGTTGATGGGTGCTGACGAGTTGATGGGTGCAGCACACCAACATGGCACAAGTATACCTATGTAACAAACCTGCACGTTATGCACATGTACCCTAGAACTTAAAGTATAATAATAATAAAAAAAAAGTGTGTTTGTGAGAGAATACTAAGAGTGTGACCAGGCCGCTGTTTGCTCCTCTTTTTATAAAAGTGAGAGTGAGAGATGGTGAGAGGTGAGTTGGGAAGGGTGAGGAGGAAGGCAGTAAAAATGAGATCAAGATGACAGAAAGGTGTGGGGTAAAGGGAAGGAAATGGGGCTGAAAAAAATGAGAAAGAAAGGAAACTCACGTTTATTCCACTTTTCCTGAGTGCCAGAAGAATATTAGGCATCTGCTGGGGCAGAGAGCCCCACACAAAGGTAATTTCATGAATGAAAGGAGGTTCCATTCATTCATTTGTTCATCAGATATGTTTTGAAGCATTTCCTATGTGTCAGACACTGTTGTAACCATTGGTCACATGACAGAATGAAACCAAGGTCAATGCCTGCCCTCATGGGGTCATGTGGACTGGGGCAGTGTAGAGTGCTGTGGATGTTAGCTCACTCACTCACAGCAACTCCAAGAGGCTTGGAGAAGGTTACTGACTTGCTCAAGATCCTGTGGCCAGTAAGTGGTCAAGAGGGCCTTTCAATGAGGATTTCCTTGGCTTTAAGTCAAAACCCACTGAAAAAAAGGAAAGTCCTGTGCTTTGAGAGGGCCACAGCAGGAAGTACCCAACATTCTTATGGGAATGGTACCAAGAAAATGCAGGCATCTCTGACAAAGCTGCCCTAGAATGGCCTCACTGGTACCTGGGGGCACTTCATATTGGCATTGAGAACATTAATTCCTCCCGAATTCAGGAGCTGAAGTTCAGGCATGGGCTGTGGAGCTGGCCTTGCGATTTGAGTGTGGGTGAGGATGTCAGGGAACTCATGCTCTCTCCTCATCACAATCTGGTCCCCAAGCCTCTGCCTTCCACACTGCCGACCTCCACAGCTCCTGAGTCTTGTCTCTCCAAACCCAAGCCAAGAGGCAGAAGGGATGTGCAGCAATCATCGTGAGGCCTGTCCTGCTTCTCTAGTGTCCTGTGCCATTCACCCCACAGGCTGGCTCTGTGCCCACCTCTCACTGCTGCAGACCCCGAGCTCTCCTGTCCCTCTGCTCCCCATTCCAGCTCTCTGGTTGGCCACCTGTTTTCCTGCTGGGCCCTAGGCACCGATCTCTTCTATCTCTACTTCCTTCCTGGCCTTCCTCTCGTTCATGCAGGACATTTCCCTGTCTTGGGGATTCTACTTGCCCATCCGAGGGTTTGCAAAGCCTGACAGCCCTGCAGGATGGGCTTGGTCCTGCTGTCCCTCTGAAAGCCCAAATTCACAACAATTAACTCACTTTCTTTCCCTGGATGAACTGCTCCCAAGTTCAACACCTGGGTAAGTGCTCCAACCTCCTTCTGCCACTTCAGTGGGGACCTCCTCCCCTTCCCCACGCCACCCCCAAGCACGAAGCGGGTGTCCCCATCTCCACTACTCCTACTTCGTCCTCAGCCTCCTGCCCACTGCACCCTCCCAACCCCTTCCCCAGATGGTATCCAGGATGAGCACTTGAAGAATGAGCCTGATTATCTCATTCTAACCAACCAACTCTTGCAGATCTTGAGATTTTTAAAGCTTCATTTTAGGCTTCCCTTTGCTAACAGACTTTTCTTAGTCTGATTCTAGCCTGTCTTTTCAAACCTCTGGTTCTATACCCCTCACAGGCCTCCCGCTACACACATACACACACATGTACACACACACACACACGCACATACATACACACCATACTCTGGGCACACCCATCTAGTTATTCACCCGTGCAGTCCCTGCTGCCGATATTTGCACTTGGGACGTGACACTGATGCTTGTTATATTTCTTAAACATACCACATGTTTATGTCTTCTGTGCTTTTCCTCCTATTATTCCCTCTGTTGGGAATGTCATCCTCCCTTTCAGCCTAACATAATCCTATCCCTTCTCTTCAGGACCCCTTTCCTTCTATTATTCCCTCTGTTGGGAATGTCGTCCTCCCTTTCGCCCTAATATAGTCCTGTCCCTTCTCTTTAGGATCTGGTCCAACAGCACCTCCTCCATGAAACCTGCTTCCCTGATGTGTCTCTTACATTCCCACCATCCAAAATCTGACAGCTCTTGCAGGAGGGAGCCCGACGCGCTCATCTTCTGCATCCGCAGCTGCTGCCGGGGACCAGTGCATTTGCTGCATGAGTGAATGAACCAACGTCCCAGTCATTCCGGAGCATTCTTAAGGCTGGTCTGTCTCCCCAACGAAGCCTGGGCCCCCAGAGTCACCGAGCTGTGCACACAGAGAGATAATCATCTTGGTGTCTGTCTGGCCCCAGAAGCTGGGTGATGTCGCTAAGAAAGCCAGAGCTGCTTTGCCTCCTATATTGCTACTGAAATTTGCAACTCAACTGTTGCATAACCAAGGGAATCTGGCTTCCCTCTGAACATCCCTCCCACTTAGTTTGAGAAATAGAGAGAGAGTCAAAGTTAGGTCAAGACTCACCTGAGGAGGCCCCTGGCCCACCATCGAGGTCATGCCTGTCACTCCCCAGGCTGCCCCTCCCGGGGAATGGGGTCATGCGGGATTAGGGGGTAGCTCACTCCCAGTGGTGACTGGATTGCCCTGGGGAGGGGGACAAAGAATCAGAGCACAGGCCGTTCTCACTTCTGACCAGGGAGATTGCACACTCTCCCTCCTTCCCTCTTGGAGGAACATCTGCAATTCAGGGACTTCTGCAAAAATTTCACACTCAGGGCTAAGAGCAATTCTGTTTCTTGGAGGATTCTAGCTTGGCTTAGAGGAGGTTTGTACCCTCCTCCAGTTAAATGAACCAAGTATTTGGGAAATTACCTCACAGAGTCATGCCACCAACACCAAATGAGAGCCATCTGTACAGATGAAACAGTTAGGAGCTTTTGTGTCACTGCGGGCCGAAATGTGTAGCCCATTCATTGTGAGAGGAGGCACTTTATTCCTGAGTTTCTTTTTTTTTTTTTCTAACACAGAAGACGCCTCAGTCAGCGCGTAGGAAACAGGAAGGAACCCGTTGTTTTAAATAGCAGACAGCAGAGAATTGACTCATTATGGTCCGCTTGCTGGAGAGTGTCAGCCAGAAGGCAGCCAGCCCAGCCCCCACAGCCCCAAGACACGGGTCAGGGGGCATGGCTGGGATTTTCTCACAGAGAGTCTGAGAGAAGCCAATTCAAACCCCTTTCAGAGGGAACTGGTGAAGCCCCAGGTTTCTGTCTTACTAGAGACTTCACCACACACGGCTCTCTTAAAAATATATAAGAATAAGAAAAGACAAAAACAAAAGCCCCCGTAAAAACCTACAAGAATACCTGGAAGTCAGACATCCTGTGTTTCTCTTTCCTACTCTGAATGACTCCGAGTAGGACAAACACAGTTCCAAGCCTCCTTTCTTATCTTGGCAATTGCTTCTTTTCACTCTTCTGGGGTTTACAACAGTTGGCCCAGGGGTGTGAGGGAACAGACGGGAGCAGCATCTGCTGGGACAGAGGGCCCTACACAAAGGTAATTTCATGCAGGGAAAATGCATCCCCCTCCCCCCCAACCCCGGGCTGCAGGGCCCAGGAGCCCAAGGGTTAATCTGCCTCAAATCCATCACTGTGACAGCCAAGCACACAAATTAGTCCTGCCCAAGCTGTCCGGACCTCTGAATTTAATTTTTTAAAAGTGCTTTGTATTGTTTCTGATGTTCAGATTGGAGTCCAGGTGTTGTGATGGAACCCGGGGGAGATGAGAGGGTAAGACCCTCGTGTACTGCATCTCACATCGCCCTCCAATGTCCTGTGTCTTCTTTGTCAAGGCAGACTAAGGGCGACCTAATTTCCAACACACAGGCCCAGGAACCTTGAAACTGACCCGCTCGAGCCTCCTTGCAAGCCTCTCCAGCTGTGAAAATCCCCTGGCTTGTAGTCCTATGTCATCCACAGGATGCTTTTCCTGCATTTTGCAGACAACTGCTGATCCCCAAGGGCAGGCCATGCGTGGCTGTATCTCCCATCCAGAGAACATCTACAAAGCTCACGTAGCCATGGAGGCTCATAGTTTGACCTGAAACTGATGGTGACTCCTGTCACCAACAGGAGTGGTCAAAACATCCTTTTTGGAGTATTAAGTGTTTGTAGAACCCTGGACATTTATGGCAGCAGAGTTTGTAGCAGCCTCAAAGAGAAATCTTCCCCCGCCATTGCCCCTTTCTAGAATCACACCAAACACTTGGGGTTTTCAGTAGAGTCTGGAGGCAATCCCGGAGACTGAGGAGGGGGAGAGCCTTCTACTTTTCCATTTCTCCCAAGCCATTTTGTATGCCTACAGGTGTCAGTATAAACCAAAGAATGTGTCTCAGATGAAAAGTTAGAGTAACCATATAATTTATTGTCTAAACCTGGACACCGATGAGAGTGAAAAGGAGAGCTATTAATAATGATGCCAGAATGACAGGTGTAGACAGTGACTGTCCCAGGCAAACTGGGACATATGGTCATGCTATGACCATGAGCTCTAAATTGGTGCAGGCTCCAGTGCTGGCCATCTATTAGGTTTATTTATAATATAATACCCAAGTGACCCTAGGTCCACAGGGTAGAGGGGGTTGAGGAGGGTAAGGAAGGTCAGCAACCATGCCTGTCTGAAGACCATGTGGAGGTAAGGAATGGGGAGAAAGGGAATCAATTTAATCTAGAAAAAGCTGACTCTGCTACAGACTTGAGGAAATCCAGGTCCTTTTTTTTGTCTGAGCTGCTACTTGCTCTCAGCAAAGAAATTGAGTTCTGCCAACCCCCTCTCCAGCTACAAAATGCAGCAGAGTCCTGGATCCTGAGGTTGGTTGGAATTCCAGGCCCACTAACCCCACTACCTTCTGTGAGTCCATCAGAAGACAGGACCTCAGGTCTGCAACATTTATTTATCCTTGACTTTCTGTCAAAAAGTCCAAGCAGATGGTATTCTCCTTCATCCCTTCTTCCAGAGAGTGACAGATCCACTGCTCAAAATCCTTTCCCCACCCTGAGCAAGGCTACAGCAGAAACCATTTTCTTCTAGGCCTTACCTGTTTAACCCAGCCAGCAACAGGTTTATAAAAGACAACTTCCTCTATTTCCAGAGGCAAAAAAAAAAAAAAATCTAAAGTAGTCTATTTAAAATTTTCTCTCCTCAGACCCCAAAGAATAAAAAAAGTTTTTAACTATTGGATGGAAATTCTTTTTTGTTCACTTAAAACAGATTATCCCCTTCTAGAGTAGAAACAGTTAATTGGCCTACAAAATAGTATTCTATAACATGTCTTGTCCTTATCCTCAATCCGTAAGCAAAAATTATGTTGAAATCTAATTGAAATGATCCAAAGTGGCTTCAAAGATAAAATTATTCTTCCAGAAACATGGTACTGTGGATAGACAATTCAAGAAAATTCCTTTGGATATCATACATACCACAACATATCACTTGAAAAAGAAAAAAATCCTTTATGTAACTATAAAAAATAAGAAACATATTTTGCATTCTTATATAAATTCAATTGAATAATAGATTAGAACTTAAAATCGGTTTTTGTCAGAGTCAGTTCTCTCATTATCATGCTTTCCTTTTCCCTGAATAAAGCTATTATTAGTGGACTCATCATTTACTAGACTGTGATCTCCCAAAAGACAAAGACTTTTACTTTGTTCATATTTTTGCTTTAAGAAAAATATACAATAAATATTTGATAAGTATGTAAGTAAAAAGTCATACTAAGCTTCAAATTATAGCAATAAATATAAATGGCTTATATTTCTCCAAAGCTTCAGATTGAAATGAAAAAGCAAACTTCAGTAATTTTCTGCTTACAAGAGTTATATCTAAAACAAGCCAGGTACGGTAGTTCACACCTATAATCCCAGCACTTTGGGAGGCTGAGGTGGGTGGATTGTTTGAGGTCAGGAGTTCAAGACTAGCCTGGTCAACATGGTGAAATCCCATCTCTACTAAAAATACAAAAATAGCTGGGCGTGGTGGCACATGTCTGTAATCCCAGCTATTCGGGAGGCTGAGGCAGGAGAATCAGAATCCCTTGAACCTGGGGGGTGGATGTTGCAGTGAGCCAAGATTATGCCACTGCACTCCAGCCTGGGCAACACAGCGAGACTCTGTCTAAAAACAAACAAACACAACAACAACAACAAAAGAGTTATATCTAAAACAAAATGGGCCAAACATACTAAATATAATAGGATTGTGGTAGCCAAAAATAAGAAGAAACATGAGCAAAAAGAAAAAAAATTGGCAATATTAATATAGCAGAAGTAGAATTTAAAGCAAATCATTAAATCAAAAAATCAAAACAACATTTCTACATTCTCAAGGTCAAATCAACTGGATTTGCATGTAATTACTTATTTTGTACATTTCTGTTTGTTTAGGGGTGTGCCAAAAAGCCATTTGGGGATTTATGTATTCAATCTTTTGTGAGCAAAATAATCTGAAATATTCACCAAATATGATAACAATATACATAAAGTAAAAAACTAGAAATACATAAATTATTGACCAAAAAAAATTGCCATGAGATGCTTTAATGGATCTATGATGTGTCCATAGCAGATAAAGTAAATTTAAAAATAAAATACTTGGATTGTGATGATAATGAATTATTTTATGTTGAGTTTTGCTTCTGGTTAGGATATAAAAAATTCCAAGAAATCCTGGCTCTCACCCTAACAGCCAAAACAACCTGGATAAGCTAAACAATAGTTTTTCTGAACCCCAAAGAGACCTGAGGATGCAAAGTAACCTAAATTAATTCAACTCCCAAAAATGACAAACTATTTGTAGGAGACAAGATTCCTACAGCTGCTCTTACCCTTGCAGTGCTAACATGTCAGGAGGAGGAAGAATATTTGATAATTGAGGATAAGGAGAAACCAGCTGAATCTCTAAAAAATTTTAACAATTATGTATGGACTGGCATTCTATAGATTAGAGTCCCAAGCACAGAATTAGGCTGTTCCCCTCCAGTAATGCCTTCCACAGATTTCAACAGGTTCTCAGGAGCACTGTGCCAAAGGCTGGGAGGCAAGGCGGGAGAAGTGAGAGAGATACTGCCTGAGATGTGTGAGTTCCCCACCAAGTTCAAAGCAGCCAACCTATGAAGGTAGGGGAGTGGAGTAGCAAAGTCAAGAAAAACCAACATGAGGCACCATGGACTTTTGGCTACCAAGAGAAGAAGGCAGAGAAGGACAGCTGAGAAAAATTGCTTCAGAAATTTCAGGCAGATAGAGATCTTCCCAGGTACAAAAAGACTGGGGCAAGACCAGAAAGCAAAGAGAATGCCTACAACTCAAAATGCTGGTAATAAGGTGGTCAAGCTGTAAAATTCAGAAAGCTGGAAGCTCAGCTATAAAGAACTAAGAATTCTCCAGAACCTTACCAGTACTCACACTGCCAAGGCCCAGAGAAAGGAAAGTCCTGATTATGCTCTTAAAATATTTGCATCTATTCATAAACCAAATCAAAATAAAGCTACAATAAAATCTGTACCCAACCACATAAATTTTAACTCAGTCCCCCACTCTAGTACCTTTCTGGAGATAACTATTATTTACTTCATTCTTTATTGTTCTTTTATGCAAAATAGCTGGCATCAATCAAAAATTATAAGACACGTGAAGAGTGATGAAAATGTAATTTAGGATCAAGAGTAGAAATAGTCAATAGAAACAGACAGATTGTCTCTGATTCAGATTTTGGAATTGCCAAAGATTTTTAAATAGCTATGGTAGGAATGCTAAAGAATGTAGTAGGAACACAGAAAACACACATGAGGAGATAGGGAATTTATAGAGACATGGAAGCTATAAAATAATCAAATGGAAATGCTAGAAATTTTTTAATGCAATATTAAAAATGAACTCAACTGATAAACTTAGTGAGAGACTGGACTTGCAAAGAAAGAAATCAGTAAACTTACAGACAGGTTAATAGAATTTTTTTCAATTTGAAACAAAGAGAAAAAGCAAGTGAAAACAACAGAACAAAGAACTCGACATCTGTGAGACAATATCAAATATTAAGCAGTTCCATGTATGCGTGACTGGAGTCCCTGGAGAGGGCAGAAAGAAGAGGAAAGAAAAATACTTGAAGAGATAATGGCCAATATTTCCTCCAAATCAATTCAAGGAGCTCAGAAAATCCTAAGCGAGATGAATGAGAAGAAAATCACACCAAGGCACAACACAGCCAACTACTGAAAATCAATATAAAAGGCAAATCTTCACAGCAACCACCTGGAATCCCAGCCCTCTGGGAGGCCAAGGCGAGTGAATCACTTGAGCCCAGGAGTTGAGGACAAGCCTGGGCAACATGGCAAAACCCCATATCTACAAAAAATACAAAAATTAGCCAGGCATGGTGGCACACGCTTGTAGTCCCAGCTACTAGCTGGGGTAAGGTGGGAGGATCACCTGAACCCAGGAGGTTGAGGCTGTAGTGAACCAGAATTGTACCACTGCATTCCAGTCTGGGCGATGGAGTGAGATCCTGTCTCAAGAAAAAAAAAAGAGCAACCAGAGAAAAAGTACATATTGTTTCATACCGGAAGCAACAGAGGCAAAGGACAATGGAACAGTATCTTTTTTTAAAGTGCTGAAAGAAAAAAATGTTAATCCAGAATTCTACATCCAACACAAATTTGCTTGGAAAATGATGGCACAATGAAGATCTTTCAAACACACAAAAACTTAAGTAATTTATTTCTAGAATATGTGAATCATAAGAAATGCCGAAAGAAGATTTTTCAGGTTGAAAGAGTTGTATCTTTCTTAGGGGAAATCGTATACCAGATAGACTAGATAGACCCCTAGATCTGTAGGAAAGAATGAAGAACAGGGAAGCTAAACAAGAAGGCAATCGTTATTATGAAAGACATCATCATTGTTGTAGTAGTAGTAGTAGTAGTAGTAGTAGTAGTAGTAGTAGTAGTAATAGTAGTAGTAGTAGTAGTAGTAGTGTGTGTGTGTGTGTTCCTATGTACAATTTTATAAAAGATTATTGACAGTTCAAAGTAATATCTTAGGGCAGTTGCAGTGGCTCACACTTGTAATCCGGCACTTTGGGAAGCTGAGGTGGGCAGATCACTTGAGAGCAAGAGTTCAAGACCAACCTGGCCAACATGATGAAACCCATCTCTACTAAAAATACAAAAATCAGCCGGGTGCAGTGGTGCACGCCTGTAATCCCAGTTACTCCAGAGGCTGAGACATGAGAATCAATTGAACCCAAGAGGTGGAGATTGCAGTAAGCCAAGATTGCACCACTGCACTCCAGCCTGGGTGACAGAGTGAGACTCCATCTCAAAATAAATAAATAAATAAATAATAAAGTAATATTTTATTAATAGTTTTATAAAATAATAATAAAATAAAGTAATAAATTTTATTACTTTATTTATAATAAAATAATAATAATGTAATATTTTATAAATAGTTTTTTTAAATATTATTGACAATTTAAACCAAAAATAATGACTATATGTTGTGGGCTTTATAGCATAAGACAACAAGATTACAAAACATGGGAGGAAATAAATGGAATGCTTATATAGCATGCAATTTCTAGACGTCATTTTAAAAAGAGACAGTCCCCTTCTTCCTCTTTTGTCCTTCCTGTTGACTAGAGTGCAGACACGATGGCTGAAGCTGAAGCAGCCATCTTGTACCATGAAGTGAACTTGGGAAACAGAGCCTAACACAGTGGAGCAATTAGATCAAGGAGACCAAGGAGCTGACTAAACTTAAGCACAGCTCTTCCAAAGACTGTGCAAATCTGAGGCACCCAAGAGGAGACGAGGCTAGAAAGTGAAGGCCTAGCACTAGCACTGGCCTCCCCAGTGGGAGGGAGAGCTTAGCAGCCCAGACGTATTCGGGCTTCTCTTTGCTAAGGTTTCTCCCAGCAAAGGCTGGGATGAGACACTGACTCTTCTAAGGCAGCAACGTCCACTGTCATCTGCTCTGCATCAACAAATGCCATTCTGCTTTGTGTCATCTGGAGCTCCCACTTGCTTTCAACTATGTAGAAAGATGCCAGAGAAATTAGGTTGGTGTTAAGCCAGGTAGAATTAACACTCGTTCTTGCCTTTATCCTAGATTAGTTTAATAACTGTCTGTATTGGTCTTATTCAGAGCTTTTCACAGTTGCTAGCAAATGATTCCTTTGGCCCTACATGCAAGAAAATAAATACAGTTAACCCCAGGGGGTCCCTGTGGCAATTGCCAGTATAGTCCAGATGTGCCATAAAATTCCATTCAGACAAGGAACGCTGTACATAAAAAAATATGCCAGGGTAGGGACCCCCCCGCCCCCCCTTCTGACATGCTTGGGAGTGCATCCTCCAAGCCTTAAAATCCTAACTCCTGGCCTCCACCCTCTCTCTCCAGGATCCCTCTAAGCAGAACTGCCTACTGTTCTTTCTAGCGCTGGAAAAGGAGAACAGGACTGCACACGTTGTCCCCACGCTGTGGCTGGCTGGTTTGGGGAGGACTCTGCAGCTGCACAGACCTCACCTTAACCTTGGTGGGTTCCTAGAAGCAGAAGCAAGAAGAGTCCAGGGCAAGTGAAGAGAGATGAGGAGGAGACAGGCCAATTTTACCATATACCTTGGAGACCCTCAGAGTCTTCTCTGGGAATTCCCCTGACGCTATATTTCCTATTAATGATAAGTAGACAGCATAGTGTAGTTATAATTTCCATGTTGGCTGAATCTTCTGGCCACTCAAAATTTAGGTAAGGTTGACCCAGATTTCTTTTCCATGACCTTTGCACATCCAATGCATTCCTGGGGATCGTCCATTTTCATTTGAGGGGTTAAGATGTTGTGGGCATCCTTGCCTCTACCCATGATATCTTGGATTCCTATTATGCTGATTGAGACATGGAAGTCACACCATCCTTGATCTGCACATGCTCAGGGTCATATTAGAAATGCCCACCCATCCTTGGCCAGGTGCAGGGGCTCACTCCTGTAATCCCAACACTTTGGGAGACTGAGGTGGATACATCACTTGAGGTCAGGAGTTCAAGACCAGCCTGTCCAACATGGCAAAACCCATCTCTACCAAAAATACAAAAAAAAAAAAAAAACAGCTGGGTGTGATGGCATGCACCTGTAATCTCAGCTACTTGGGGCGCTGAAGTGAAAGGATCGTTTGGACTCAGGAGGCGGAGGTTGCAGTGAACCAAGATCACACCACTGCACTCCAGCTTGGACAACAGAGTAAGACTCCATCTCAATAACAACAACAACAACAAAAAGAGAGACAGAGAGAGAAAGAAAAAAAGAAAAAGAAACGCTCACCTATCCTGGTACAAGCACTGATGATCAGAACAGACAGACGATGGGGGTGAGCCTGCCCCAGGGCACCAGATTGATAGGAGCTCTGCACACAAACCCACACAGACACATGTACACGCTGTATCAGTGAGGAGGATCCGCGAGACAAATTGCTGAAGGTCAAGAGGAGAGGTCATTTGTGTGCCATACGTATTATTATACTATCATTGGACATTCTCACTCTGAAAGTTATTTTGGCTGTGCCACCATCAAAGGCTCCTCCTCACTTGGTCCTCACTCATGCCAGACACGATGAATACCTAACAGCGGCCTCCTGTTTTTTCCTTGCTATTGAAATCTCATTTTTATCCAAACACAGGGTCTGTGCGCTCCAAAGATGAGCCTTCCCACAGATATCAGGGGATGAGCTATGAGGGACTCAAGTAACTCAGACAATCCATTGTCCTTTTGCCAGGGAGGGAGTAAGAGGTAGGCAGGCACACATAAGACAAATCAGATCCAGCCAGTGGTCTGAACGAAAGTCTCCTAGATGCTTCTAGAAAATATTTTCCTTCTTGGTAAAAATAAAAGAATACAAAGGAAAAGCCTCTCTCAGCCGGGCACAGTGGCTCATGCCCGTAATCCCAATACTTTGTGAGGCCGAGGTGGGAGGACCACTTGAGGCCAGGATTTCAAGACCGGCCTAGACAACATAAGACTTGGTTTCTACCAAAAATTTTTTTTCTTTAATTAGCTAGGTGTAGTGGTGCATGCCTGTGGTCCCAGCTACTCGGGAGGCTGAGATGGAAGGATTGCTTGAGCCAAGGAGTTCAAGGCTGCAGTGAGTCATGATCATGCCACTGAACTCCAGCCTGGGCAAGAGTGAGATCTTGTCTCCAAAAAAGGAAAGAAAAGCTTCTCCCCTCCCCTGCTTTCAGCCCTAGCTTTGGTGCAGCTGCATGAGGACATGTCATCCAGAGTTGCACAGACTTTGCTCGACCAGGAGAGGAGACTAACCGAGCTGAGGACAGCAGGCAGAAACGTCGAAGGAGCCTGCGTGCCTTCTTGGGGACTTCGCCTTTATAAATGAGACACTTTCATTTCCTATTGGTTCTGCCACTTTCAGAGAGACATTCCGCTTCTTGTAGTCAAAAACTTGATGACACACAGGCTCCCCTCTCTTCTCTCTCTGTTCCTCTCAAGCTGAGATAAAATCCTCCTCAAATTCTCATGCAGGGCAGTTTCAACAGCTCTTTCTGTTGCTTGGGTTTCTGCCAAAACCATGCCTTTCATAGTCTCATCTTGTATCCCAAAGAGGTTTTTCAAGATATTTTCCCAAACAACAAGAAAAAAAAAATCCCTTCCCTAAGAAGAATAATTGTGGTGCTGACCGTAAGCACATTTTTTGGTCTTAAAAAAAAAAAAAAAAAAAAAACGGATTCAGGGCAGATTCTTTTCAGGGATCTCCAAGAGATAACAATGTCTATAAATCGTGGGATGTCCTGTCTGTCCTCTGTTGATTTCACTGTAGGCCTCCCATCTTCATCATCATAGAACCCCAGAGAAGCATCCCTGATGGTTTAGTCTCAGGAACCAACCCTCTCCGTGCCCCCCCACCGCCACCTCCGCCCCCAACCCTATGATGGCCTCTTCTGAACCTTGGTTCCTGGAAGACTTTGGCCTTGAAATGGAGGCTTCTCCACTCTGATCCCAGCCTTTCTTTCCAGCTGGGGCCTCCCACGGACATACTCTGTAATCCAAGAAAACCAAACTTACTTCCCCGCTACTCCCACAACCCTTATCTTTCTCACTTTGTCAATAATGCCGTCTCTTTTCTCTCACTCCTTTTTCGCTAATTCCTTAGTGTCCAACATAGACCTGTCTTTGTCCATCCCCATCCCAAGAACCTGTCTGACATGCAACAAACACTACTATGTGCCAGCTGTTGGACCAGGCTGGAGAGTCTAGGGAGACTGGGTGTTTAAGCTCATAAAGCTAATATTCTGGCAGGGAAAACAAACGTGAAGCAGATGATTACGCGAATAATTGAGCTCAATTGAGACAAGTGCATTTCCTCATTCATCTGAGGGAGGGAGGTGGGAAAATGGCCCTCCTCCTCCCAATCCCTTGTCATGGAGAGGTGGGTGTAGTGTTATACAGGAAGGAACACATGTACAGGGGGAACTTGGCTTCAAACTGGCTCTGGCTGTCTTTCATTTGTAGAGCCAAGAGTAAGTCATGAAATCTCTCAAAGCCTCAGTTTCTTCATCTGTAAATTGGGGATAATAACACTTAGCATCACAGGATGGCTGTGAAGACTAAGGTATCTCAAACACCTAGCATAGTACCTTGTGAGGACTATTATTGTAACACAATGTTAAATTGGAAGTTTTGCCACGCTACAATAAATGTCTTATTATATAAAGGAGATCTTAGATCATTTGCAGAATTTCAAAGCAGATAGCTGAAATCAGTTACACAACCTTGAATCCCTCGTTCACATCAAGGAAATAAGAGTCGTGAGAGAGTAAAGATAAAGAGAATTTTGTAAGGAGGATTTTTGAGCTGCAGGTCCCACCTTCATCCCAAGGGTAGTTCTGGTGGGGAGGGAAGATCTCTGCCCTTCATCTTGGGCCTCATGGGAGGACCTTTAGTGGGACCTTTCAGAAAGCTTGATGTGTGTTCCTTACAGTTAGGGGCCCAAGACTGGTGCCCAAGTCCTGTCTAAGCAAGCCCAAGCAGCCTATGCCACTGAGTTGGAGGGTACCATTGATGTAATAACTTGAAATGCCCATGAAATTCATATTGGAAGCTCCTACCCAGGGAAGGAAGGGGAAGCATCCATGCACCGGCTCCCCGTGGCCTGCAGGTCAAAGTTGCTCCGCCGGTGTTAACGCTCCCACACTTTCATATTGGGAGTAGCTTTTTGCAGCTGGTTCATGACAGGGCTTCAGAAAAACCACACGGCAGGAATCTAGCTGCCAAGGGGAACCTGGAGGTCAAGGAGCACCTGCACTTAGCTGATCAAAGCAATGGCTGGAGGAAGAGGTAGGCCAAGGGGACTGAAGAGGTGCCAGAGGTGCACCGCAGAAACACCGATCCTATCTCCAGAATCACCATTCAGAGCATCCAACTACGGAATGGTATGTGTGTTTAACTATAGCTAAGAAAGAGACAGAAGGGAAGAGATGGGGTGGGAAAAAGGAGGGAATGGTAAGGAAAGAAAAATGCCTTTGTTTACTCTATTAATCTTTCTTAGCCAAGTACATTTTCTTCACTGCCCCAAGGAAAGAAGTCACAGCTAAATACAAAGAGAAAATACAAGTAGTTAATTCTCAGCATTTGAGTTTACAGTGGCCTTGATGAATTGACTGCTTGATGGAACTGCTTTAGGCAATTTTTTTTTTCAAAATTAATTTTAGGCCAGACGTGGTAGTTCATGTCTTTAATCCCAACACTTGGGGAGGCTGAGGCAGGTTCAAGACCAGCCTGGGCAACATAGCGAGATGCCGACTCTACAGAAAATAAAAAATTTAGCCAAGTGTGGTGACATGCATCTGTAGCCCTAGCTACTCCAGAGGCTGAGGCAGGAGGATTGCTTGAGCCTAGGCTATGAGCATGCCACTGCACTCTAGCCTGGGTGATAGAACAAGACCCTGTCTCAAAAAAATTTATTTTAACTATGTTCAATTTTTGCTTTATACTTTGATTTTAAAGCCCAGCCCCAGTATAAGATGCAATTCCACTATACAAAGATGTATGTACCAAGATATTAATTTAAACAGCATACTTAACAGTAAAAAAAAAATTAGAAAAAGTCTAACCTAGTTGTTCAAAAACGAATGTCTTAATTAAGTAAATGATGGAACATTCTTATAAGGGGTCATTACACAGCCATCAAAAATGATGTTTACAAAGAGTTTTTAACGACTTGGAAAAATGCTCACAATAAAATGTCGAAAGAAAAAAGCAAGATACAAAATTACATATACAGTGCAATCTAAATCATGTAAAAATATGTAAGGAAAAAAGCTGAAGCAAAACATGTTAAAATCTGCCTGAATTACAGGAATTTCCTCTCTTATGCTGATCTATATTTTCAGTTTCCAAAAATGAGTAAATAATCAGAGAAAGAAAAGCACTGGGGGTGTTGTTGGGGGGCAGTGGGAAACCTTCTTTAGGTTCCAGTCTTGAGGATGGCGTAGACACTACCCTCCTATGCGTGTTTTGATCCAAAGGCTGGCTCTGCTGCACCTTCATGGTTGCTGGGACTGTCCTGACTATCATTCCTTGAGGCTTTGGTTCTCTACCACTTTCTCCTTCTACAGTGCTTCAATGTGATAACCATAGGAAGCCAGGATGTACAGGCCATGGCATCTGCACGCTTTCCAACCATGGTGTATAAGAACAGCATCACACCATCCATGGTAAAAGCACTCGCAAGCCTCGTTCTTTTCTCTGTGTTAAATTAAGACCAGTGTCTCACTCAACATTCGTTCAATAATTTTTATGAAATTCAGACCAGCCCTCTCTTGATAAATTAGACAGTGTAGAAGACTATAACTCTGGAGGAGGAAGAGGCTCCGAGGGTATCTGGCATTTCCCTGGGTCATTATACTTGAGGTAGCAGTACTGGGGGTGGGCTTTGGAATCAGATGGGCACTCATTGGTTTCATAACTGTGATAGGTGGTATAAAGGCCCCCTAACAATGTTCACATCCTAATCCCAGAATCTGTGAATGTATTACCTTACATGGCAAAAGGGACTTTGCATGATTCAGTTAAAGATCTTGAGATGGGGAGGTTATCCTGGGTTATTTGGGTGAACCCAAGTGTTCCTCTGTTTTTTGTTTTTTGTGGGATTTTTGAGACAGAGTCTAGCTCTGGTTGGAGTACAGTGGCACAATCTTGGCTCACTGCAGCCTCCACCTCCCAGGTTCAAGCAGTTCTCCTGCGTCAGCCTCTGGAACAGCTGGGATTACAGGTGCCTGCCACCATGCCCAGCTAATTTTTGTATTTTTAGTAGAGATGGAGTTTCACCATGTTGGCCAGGCTGGTCTCAAACTCCTGACTTCAAGTGATCCTCCTGCCTTGGCCTCCCAAAGGGCTGGGATCACAGACATGAGCCACCATGCCTGGCCCCAAGTGTTTTTCTAAAGGGAAGTCAGAAAGGCCATGGAACTGCCTTTGCAAAGATAATGACAGTGACAGAAGTCTAGTGTGGCTGACTCCATCTTGCTTCTAGCCTCACAGGCTGGCTGTCCTCGCTCATTCCTGGGCACAGGCCAACCTAACCACGGAAGGAGTTTGTAGTTTCAACCTTGAAGGAAAGATGAGAAGAGTCCCTCCCTAAAACTAAGACCCTCTTTGCTCAGGGACTGAAGCCATCTTTGTAAAAACTAATGAAAGGCCATGAGGTTAGGATTATAGAAGAGCCTAAGTTCTGCTGAAATGTAAGTATAGTTTTTATAAGCCCTTATTGCTCATGGGTTATGTGGCCAGAAGTCACAAGATTTGTGATTTCCCAATCACTCCTATAGATAACATCACTATTATAGAACCTAAGATTGGTCTTTTGAGACGTTTTTCAGACTTTTGGATTCTGGCAACTGACGAACCTCACCCAGACTCATGGCTCAACCGGTTCTGTGGCCTCTACCCAGACAGAAACTGACGCAGCTCAAGAGGACCGTTTTCTACACCACTGTGATTTCATCCTCAATCAATCAGCATCACCCATTCCCTAGCCCCCTGCTCACTAAATTATCCATAAAAACCCCAGCCTGTAAGTCCTTGGGGAGGCTGATAGAAGTAATAAACTCCTGTTCTTCCATTTGGCTAGCTCTGCATTAACTAAACCCTTTCTTTACGGCAATACTGCAATCTCAGTGAATCGTTTTATCTGTGTAATGGGTAAGAAGAACCTGTTGGGCAATTACAGTCAGAGTCAGAGGAGGTGTTGTGACCACAGAAGCAAAAGTCAGAGACAGAAAGAGAGAGATTTGAAGATACTACACTGCTGGCTTTGAGGATGGAAGAAGAAGTCCTAGCCAAAGATGCCAGGAGTCTCTAGAAGCTAGAAATGTCAAGGAAATGGAGCCTCCAGAAGGAACACAACCCTGTTGACACCTTTATTTTGTGAGCCTTAAGGAATATGATTATGGGGCTTGAGTCATGTGACAGACAGCTGTAACCTAGACAGCTATAAGCTTTGTTTCTCTGATTATAGACTAGCTTTCTTCCCTACCTACATTGTTTTGTAAAATGTTGCAAATGACTAAAGGAAACCAGGGAAGATCCCTTCCCCCTTCCCTGTTGATCTTAATTGCAAATTAACTCCCTTCTTAGCTTTCTCACACAAAGACCTCATAGCTATCACATTGTCTGAAGATGGAAGGTTAAATACACTCTTTTAAATTGGACAGAAAATGAAAACCAGCTGTAAAGAAAAGAAAACAAGCCATCAGAAAACAAATTGTAACTAATTAAATTGTTGTAACTCGTAAGTCAGCCTTGTATAGAAAGTGTTATAATCCTGCGAAATGTCTCCGTTTTCTGCACATATAACCAAGACCTTAACTTTTAACTTTGGAGCACTGATTCCATTTCTCTGCAGTCTTTTTCTCCCAGATGGCCATTCCCAGCTTTTTGCTTGAATACTCTTTAAACTGGATTCTGATGCTTTCAATTATTTCAGAAGGACAGTGGTCATTTGTTATAGCAGTGATAGGAAACTACTGCAACAACCATGGACAAGTGCATTTCCTCATCTGTAGAGAAAGGATAATCATGTATATCTCACAGCATTGTTGTAAGCATCAAACCCAAAATTGTATACACAATGCTTATTAGAGTATTCAATAATTGGTAGCTATTCTCTCTCATTGTTTAGCACATCATCTTATACCTGTGTAGCACTTGGCAGAACACTTAGGAAACAGGCAGACCAGCCTGAGCAATATAGCAAGACCCTGTCTCTACAAAAAAAAAAAAAAACAAGCTGGGAGTAGTGGTGCATACTTTTAGTCCCAACTACTCAGGAGGCTGTGGCAGAAGGATCCCTTGAGTCCAGGCATTCAAGGCTGCAGTGAGCTATGATTGCACCACTGCACTGCAGGCTGGGTAACAGAAAGAGACCCTGTCTCTAATAAAGAAATAAATAGAAACATGTAATGTGGAATTAAACCAACCACTGAGGTAGGGAAGTTGGCGTTTATGAAATGTCATTACTTTACATGCAACACCATGGAGGCTCACAGAAGTTAAGTAAATTGTCCAAGGTCACACAGCTATTTAGTGGCAAACAGAATCAAATTGTTTCACTGTTGACCCTTAGCTATGTGGATAGCTTACTACAACTATGATTCTCACCAAAAGAATCTGTTAAATATGTAGATGCTCGTACCTTACCCACAAGAAAATCTGATGTGTGGGGTCCTGGTGGTGCTCAGGAGTCTGCATTCTGTTGAGCTTCCTAGTAATTTTGACATGGGCTGGTCTAGTGATCCCACGTGGAGAAGAGCACGCCACCTAACAGGTGCTGAGCTGTTGGGTGCTCTCATCAGCTTCTACTTCTTTAAGGAAATGAGAAACTACAGCTCCCTTATCATGTTTTTAACTGTTTATTTCAAAAAATTTCAAACAGACAGGAAAAGACTACATCAATAATCATCCATATACTCAGTGCTTAGATTTTAAAACTGCTAGCTTTTTGTCATATTTGTTGTGTCTGTATATCTCCGTATATTTTCCTTCTTAGCTGACCATTTTAAAGTATATTACAGACACCATGACATTTTAAACACCGTGTCTATAAAATAAAGACATTTTCCTACCATCCACAATAAATTATCAGACTTAACGAAACCAACAACAATTTTTGGACATCATATATGTTCGTATTCAAATTTCCCTAATTTCCCCCCTAAATATCTTTCATAGGTGGAAAAAAAAAAACAGGAACTGTGCTCTATCAATTTTGATGTAACTTCTTGAGACAGATCTTGAGGATTTCCAGGGTGATGTGCGGTGGGAGTCCCCTAGGTTTTCTATAGTCTGATGAGCACATGGATCACAGGGTGATTTTCCCCTGAAGCCCAGGCCAGATGACCCTGCCACTTCCCCCTGGCCAGAAAGTCCCTCTTGCTGTCAGTGGTGAGGATCAGCGGGACCATGGCCTCATGGTCACCTGTCACTCTGTCACCTGTCACTGTGATGCCCTGGAAAGCTGAGAGCTTAGTAACCAGTAGGGGCTAGGGTTTGGCGGAACAAACATTCAAACTATAGCAACAGGTATTTATTTCAGGGAGTTGTGTCATCTACCAAATGCTCAAGCTGCAAACTTTGGAACCATCCTTGACTGCCCATTCGTTTTTCCTCACATCCTAGTGATTACTTAGACCTGCCCGTTTTACTCCTTGACTCCCAGACTCAACTGAAATCTACTCAGAATCACCACATGAATACAACTGGGAGGCTGTAGAACCCTTTCCGATAGTTGTTGCTATACTTGTTGATTAAGCAACAAGTATAGGAAAGAGTTCTAGAGCCTCATAGCCACCACAGTCATCTCATATGCCACAATCATCTCATACGCCACAATCATCTTTTGTGCTCTAAAACCTTCCATGGCTCCTCATTGCCTACAGAATCAAGCCTAAACTGCATCACACGGCATGCCAGGCTCTGCTTATCTGTTTCAGGATCTGTCCCCCTATTTGGCTACTCTTCATTCATCAGGCGAGTGAAGGGAAGTATGGGAAGGAGAAGAGACAGACCTCCAGGCAGAAGGAAAAGCATGTGTGAAGGTGTGAGGTAGCACAGAACAAGGCACTGGGGATGTGACATGGATGAGACCACATTCCTACCCTGGAGCACACAGTCTGGAAGCAGAGGCAGATGTGTCTCAACTTTAATAAACAGTGATTGGGTGTTCTGTGCTGTGGGGGCTCAGATGAGGAGTGGGGAGGCTCTAGGAGGGTGTCTTCAAGGAAATGATCATGGAGAAGAGCATCAAGAGGTTAGTATTTTACAGGGAGGGAAAACAGGATATTGTGTCCTAGCAGCGGGAGCACCAGGAGCCAAGGTGTGGAGGTGGGAAATTGTACGACAGATTGGGTAATGACCTGTCATCAGCTGCGACTGGAGAATAGAGAGCATGCATTAGGGATTGACAGGTTTGATCTGTTCTTACCCCAGTTTCTCAGAAGTTTATCTACTCTCAGGATGTCAGGCATCAGCCATATACTGATGACTGTCAAATCTCCACCTCTAATATACATCTTTCTCTTAAGCTTTAGATGTGTATATACAACTGCTAAATGGTCATCTCCACTTGACTCCTGCGGATACCAAGACGTCAACAGATCCAACCTCAACCGTACCCGTTAAACCAGTTCCTCCACAAGTGTTTTAGTCCACTTAGTGTTGCTATAAAGGAATACCTGAGGCCAGGTAATTTATAAAGAATTTATTTGGCTCATGGATCTGCAGGCTGTACAAGCATAACACCAGCATCTTCTTGGCTTCTGGTGATGGCTTCAAGCTGCTTCTACTCGGCAGAAGCTGAAGGGGAGCTAGCATGTGCGGAGATCACATAGTGAGAGAGGAAGCAAGAGAGAGAAGGGAGATGCCAGGTTTTTTTTTTTTTTTTTAACAACCTACTCTTGTGGAAGCTAAGAGAGTGAGAACTCACTCATTACTACTGGGAGGGCACCAAGCCAGTCATGAGGGATCTGCCCCCATGACCAAAGCACCTCCCATCAGACTCCACTCCTACACTGGGAATCACAGTTCAGCATGAGGCTTGGGTGAACAAACATTCAAACCATAGCGACAGGTGTTTATTTCAGGGAGTTGTGTCATCTACCAAATGCTCAAGCTGCACACTTTGGAACCATCCTTGACTGCCCATTCCTTTTTCCTCACATCCAAGTGATTACTTAGACCTGCCCATTTTACTCCTTGAATAATTCTACATTCCACCCTGTTTTCACTCCCAATGCCACTGCTGTAGTTCAGCCCATGCTTATCCTCAACCATGCTCAGGCTATAATCAATGCATCAGTCTCCCAGTTGGTCCTCCTGCCTCTAGTGCTGACTCCTTCCATCCAATCTCCACACTGCAAATCAAAGTGGTCTTTCCAAACTGCAAATTTGACGATGTTTTTTTCCTGTATTCCCACACACATATACCTCTTAAGTTGCTTCAACATGCTCCCAACTGCTCTCAGAATAATGTCCAAACCTTAACATAGTTGTTCCCACCTGTCTCTTCAAGCTCATGGCTCTCACCTCCCTTTTTCCATCCCCAGGCCCTCTTCTTATATCTCCCCTCTCTTTCTCAGTTCTTGGAAGAAGCCCTGGAACACTCTACAGTTCCCAACTTGCTGCTCCAGGTAATTTTTTCCCCATAGGAAACAATGTACCGGACACACTCCCTAGGCGCTGACAGAACCATGTGTATCAAGGGCAACTTCAGATGGGGACCAACTTCCCCAGGCATTCCAGAGCATGAAGAAATCGTTGTTAGCCCAAAGAAGAAAAATGTAAAAATTAACCCAAAACTTCAAGATAGTTATCTCTAAATATTTTCCATCAACACCAAAATGTAGCAGGACATCTAGGAGAGCTTGGGTCATCTTTTCACATGGCACAAATGGGTAGTGTCCTCTTTGCTGGCAACATGATGTGACACTACACATTCTTCATGGTCAACACTGAAAATCACAGGCTCCCTAGCAAATGGTCCAAGTGCCCAGAAATCAAAGTATAGGATATTGATTTATTTTTACGTACCTATTTGGAGCAGGATAATGTACACTGTAAATGGAAAATAAATCTCAGAACCCCAAAATCACTAACCACGGGGAAAAGTCAAGCTGGGAACTGTGTCAGGCAAACTTGCCTCCTATTTTATTTCAAATAAGATAGCAACAAAGATTAAAAAAAAAAAAAAAAAAAAAAAAGCTATATACCTCCCTCAAAATTTGCCCACAAAGAAATTCCTTGTGGGCCTCAAGATCTTTACCCTAAAACAGTTCTGTTGAATTTCACCTTGGCAATGTAAATTGATAGCTTATCTTCACAGGTGCAGAACAAAGGACAGAATTCAAAGTCATCCCTCTGGTCACAAATGCATATCTGATTGCTTCTTCTGCCCTACTGTTTATGTAAAAACGCAGCTTCACTGAGCAAGACTAAGGCATACGTGACTATTTCTCTACCTCCCCTCACATGTAAATTGTATATTCAGGGAAAGGCTGATCAAAGACTCAAAAGAATGCAATCGTTTGTCTCTTATCCACCTATGACTGGAAGACCCTACTTTGAGTTGTTTCACCTTTCCAGACTGAACCAATGTACATCTAACACATATTGATTGATGTCTCATGTCTCTCTAAAATGTATAAAACCAAGCTGTGCCCCGACCACCTTGGGCACATGTCATCAGGACCTCCTGAGGCTGTGTCACGGGTGTGTCCTTAACCTTGGCAAAATAAACTTTATAAATTGATTGAGACTAGTCTCAGATACTTCTGGGTTCGCAGTGCACATCTATATTTTGTCTGATTTCTTAAGCACTGCCACACTGGGGGATGCCAAAGAGCTACACGATCATTACTTACATTCTTACCAGCCTTGACTTCAGACACTGTGATTTTTTTTTTCAGACTTTTCCCAGAAGGATCGAGAGTCATACAGTTCAACTCTATTATCATTTTCTGAACACAATCCATGTCCCATTCATGGAGAAAACCATTTCATTGGTCCCTTTTACAACTCGCATTCCACTCTTCAGATAATAGTGCATCCCCAAATTCAAAATTATTGGGTTTTAATTTGTGGAGCATATGGGAAACAAAGAAGGGAAGTTAGTGGCATTTGGCTCCATCTGGCCTCCATCATCTTCTGGTAGACTTCAGAACACAGATCATGAGGGAGTAGGATAACTGGTGTCTCTGTTCCCAAACGCTACTTCCAGTACTGGACTGCTACTTTTAAATCTTGGCTGTCTCAAAGCATCCCATATGACACTGACTGTTGACAAACCTTGGCAGCAGGATTTATCATCTTACTTACTACATCCTCCATAGGCCCTCAGGAAAGTCTAGTCTAATAATTACACAGCCACCTGTAACATGAAACTGAACTGATGTTCTCTCTTGCCCTGGTATTGATGAGTAGGACCCAAGCTTACGACAGAGGAATTAAGTACTCAATCTTCTAAAGAGAGCTATGAACTTTATACCTGCCCCACAGAGGCCCTCTTTGCCGATCTGAGCAATGGGACATGTTGTGGTCATCATCAGACTTGAGTACAAGATCACTTGCAGAGTCACTATCCTCTACCACTGACCTCCAGTCACTTCTGTCTTTGCTGCTCCCTCCTGTCTGTTCCCTGCCAGTTTTAGTAGAAGGACCAAGCTAATGGCTTGGAATGAATCTGTTCTGATAGGAGCCAGGCTTCAGTCACATTCAGGATCTCTTGGTATCTCTTAATCTTCTCTTAGTGGGCTTCAACTTCTAGGATTATCTTCCTCACCAGAATTTCTCTGCATGCACTGCAATCCACCATGATAGCGGATTAAAATGAATATCTTATTTGTCAGAGAAATTAGTTCCTGTATTAGTCTGTTTTCACGTTGCTGATAAAGACATAGCTGAGACTGGGCATTTTACAAAAGAAAGAGGTTTAATCAACTTACAGTTACATGTGGCTGAGGAGGCCTTACAATCATGGTGGAAGGTGAAAGGTATGTCTCACATGGTGGCAGACAAGAGAAGAGAAATTGTGCGGAGAAAGTCCCCTATTCAAAATCATCAGATCTCATGAGACTTATTCACTGTCCTGAGAACAGCATGGGAAAGACTTGCCCCCATGATTCCAATACCTCCCACTGGGTCCCTCCCACAATATGTGAGAATTCAAGATGAGATTTGGGTGGGGACACAGCCAAACCATATCATTCCACCCCCCATCCCTCCCAAATCTCATGTCCTCACGGTTCAAAACCAATCGTACCTTCCCAACCGTCCCCCAGAGTCTTAAATTATTTTAGCATTAACTCAAAAGTCCACAGCCCAGAGTCTCATCCAAGACAAGGCAAGTCCCGTTCACCTATGAACCTGTAAAATCAAAAGCAAGTTAGTTACTTCCTAGATACAATGTGGGTATAGGCATTGAGTAAATACAGCCATTCCAAACATGAGAAATTGGCCAAAACAAAGGGGCTACAGGCCCCATGCAAGTCTGAAATCCAGCAGAATGGTCAAATCTTAAAGCTCCAAAATCATCTCCTTTGACTCCATGTCTCACATCCAGGTCATATTGATGTAAGAGATGGGTCCCCATGGTCTTGGGCAGCTCCACTCCTGTGGTTTAGCAGAGTGCAACCTCCCTCCCGGCTGCTTTCACAGGCTGGCATTGGGTGCCTGCACCTTTTCCAGGCGCATGGTGCAAGCTGTCAGTGGATCTACCATTCTGGGGTCTGGAGGATGGTAGCCCTCTTCTCACAGCTCCACTAGGCAATGCCCCAGTAGGGACTCTGTGTGGGGGCTCTGACCCCATATTTCCCTCCTGCACTGCCCCAGCAGAAGTTCTCCATGAGATCCCTGCCCCTACAGCAAACTTTTTCTTAGACATCCAAGCATTTCCATACATCCTCTGAAACCAAGGTGGAGGCTTCCAAATCTCAGTTCTTGACTTCTGTGTGCTCTCTGGCTCAACACCACATGGAAGCTGCCAAGGCTAGAGGCTTGTACCCTCTGAAGCCATGGCCAGAGCTCCACATTGGTCCCTTTTAGCCACAGCTGGAATGGCTGGGACACAGGGCACCAAGTCCTTAGGCTGCACATAGTATGGGGAACCTAGGCCTGGCCCATGAAACCACTTTTTCCTCCTGGGCCTTTGGACCTGTGATGGGAGAGACTGCCCTGAAGACCTCTGACATGCCCTGGAGACATTTTCCCCATTGTCTTGGGGATTAACATTCAGCTCCTCATTACTTTTGCAAATTTCTACAGCTGGCTTGAATTTCTCCTCAGAAAATGGGATTTTCCTTTCTATCACACTATCAGGCTGCAAATTTTCTAAACTTTTATACTCTGCTTCCCTTATAAAACTGAATGCCTGTAACAGCACCCAAGTCACATCTTGAGTGCTTTGCTGCTTAGAAATTTGGTCTGCCAGATACCCTAAATCATCTCTCTCAAGTTCAAAGTTCCACAAATCTCTAGGACAGGGGCAAAATGCCACCAATCTCTTTGCTAAAACATAACAAGAGTCACCTTTGCTCCAGTTCCCAACAAGCTCCTCATTTCCATCTGAGACCACCTGAACCTGGACTTTATTGTCCATATCACCGTCAGCATTTTGGGCAAAGTCATTGAACAAGTCTCTAGGCAGTTTCAAACTTTCCCATATTTTCCTGCCTTCTTCTGAGCCCTCCAAACTGTTCCAACCTGTTAGTTTTCATGCTGCTGATAAAGACATACCTGAGATGGGGCAATTTACAAAAGAAAGAGATTTAATTGACTTATGGTTCCACATGACTGAGGAGGCCTCACAATCAAGGTGGAAAGTGAAAGGCACATCTCACATAGTGGCGGACAAGAGAAGAGAACTTGTGCAGAGAAACTCCCCTTTTGGAAACCATCAAATCTTGTGAGACTTATTCACTATCATGAGAACAGCACAGGAAAGACTTGCTCCCATGATTCAGTTACCTCCCAGTGGGTCTCTCCCACAACACATGAGAATTCAAGATGAGATTTGAGTGGGGACACAGCCAAAGCACACCAGTTCCCTTACCTCAGCAGCAGTTTTCAGGGAGCCTAAAGAAGACCCCACTCCCCAAAAGCCTTACAACAACAGGATTTTTAATTATTAGGGTATTTTTTCATCTATACGAGCCCTCAAGACCTTGGCTGAAACCACTGCAATAACTGTTTCTGAGCAATGTTTCTCTTTCTCAGGGAGGTGAAAGACTGTTTCCTTTTCCTACCCTAACTTAAGTAACTTTGGTACCTAGAGAAAGTTGAAAGATTGGGTGTTGTGCTGAATATTCCCCATCAGTTCCTCAAGATCCATTCTGGAAGACACAGGAGACTGACTCGTTCAGACTGTATCAACAGTCCCTTGTCCTGTTGCTTCTGGTTAGATTCAACCACTGGGACTCACTGACAGGCAACTGAAAGGTAGAAAAAGGATGAGGCTAGGGGTATTCATTTGTCCTAAAGAGCTGAGGATTTGCTCTGTAGAGCTGAAGGTTGGCAGTAACAGCATTCCCCTTCCCAAGACCAGAGGTTCTCTTCTCTGGCCCTCTTCCTACAGCTATAGCTCCCTCTCCAGGCTCTGGTAACCACTCAGACCTACATAAGGAAGCAACCCAGCTCTTTCCAGCCCAAGGGTGCTATGCCATACCCTACTGATTTCCCTTAAGTCTGCTCACAACTAGGAAATATCTGTTTGTTAAACCCTCTTTAATTACACTAATTCAATGTGCCATCCCTTTCCCACTGGAACCCTAACTGACAAAGTAATTGGGGCCAGGAATAGCCCCAGAGGAAAATAACCCTCAAATGAAATTGTAGGGTGGAATTGAAACAGTCTTTCATCTCCCTGAATGCAGATAATTTATAAACTACAGTTGCACCATAGTTACTCAAATTATCACCAGTAGTGGCATTGGAAAAATGTAGATGGATAGCAAGATGTTGGCAGAACAAGTGGCTTGGCTATGCTGGTAATGGATAATACTGATCTACAGTGTGGAATGGCTTTTCTGACAGCCCTGGAGACCATACGCAAACACACTGAAGGTCCTGCATGCCTAACTCAGAACGTGGGTGGAGAGCTCAACGGTAGATTTACAGAAATTTCTTATCTCCTGTAGGACAGCTATGACTAAGGTTCAAGGCCAGGGACTGATTATAAAGGTGACAGACATGAAGCACCAATTAAATTTTCAACACCACCAGATTGCTTATGCTTTCCTCTGACTGAGAATGGTAAGTTGACGAAAAGAGTCAAACTGTAAAATATTTTAAGACATTTGTTCTGAGCCAAGTATGAGGGACCAATGGCTATGACATAGCCCTCAGGAGATCCTGAGAACATGTGCCCAACCAAGATGGTAGAGCTACAGCTTTGTTTTATACATTTTAGGAAGACACAAGACATCAATCGATACATGTAAGAGGTATATTTGTTCAGTCTGAAAAAGCAGGATAACTCAAGGTGGGGGCTTCCAGGTCATAGGTAGATTCAAAGATTTTTCTGATTGGCAATTGGTTGAAAGAGTTAGGCTATTGTTTAAAGACCTAGAAGCAATAGAAGAGAATTTTTTTGGTCAGACTTAAAGTCTGTTCTGTCTGTCTTAAGGTATCTGTTTTAATATTAATGCTGGTCAGCTCTGCCTGAATTCCAAAGGGAAGAGGGTGTAATCAGGCATGTCCGACCCGCCCTTTGTATCATGGCCTGAATGAGTTTTTCCAGTTAACTTTGGAATGCCCTTGGTCTAGAGGAGGGGTCCATTTAGATGGTCAGGTGGTCTGAAATTTTATCTTTAGTTTACAGGTGAAATGCTGATTCACAGATCAAGACATTTAAGCAGACACAGATGTGACTCCCAAGTAACCACCGGACCCATTTCCACACCCCTCATTACCTCCAGGCTCATAATGGGAGCTACATCCCAGTATATCCCAGATGGAGAAGGACAAAGCGGAGTCTGTACATCAGAAGAGTTGCAGGAAAATTGGCCGGAGTGTGCAGAGCATGTATGGAAGGGAGTCCTAAGGGTATTAGATGGAGAAGGATGAAATGCAAAACTTGATCAAGGAGAATGTAATGATATGGGTGGATTCACTCAAGACTCAGGATTTACTGTGCTGGCTTGAGCACCTGGGAGTGGCCTTCATAGCTATGTTGGCTAGCAGAAGTCTCATTCGACAGTGGCTGGCAGTTAATGAGGACTTTTCTAGCATTCTGAAGAAAAGGAAACTGAAGGCAAGTTGGGAATGTTGGAGAGGATCTATTCTGTGAAGCATTCTTAACCACGCCTTAACCACACTCCCCAGGAGGGCCAGAGGACACTCCCTTCAAAGACCATAAGAATTCCATTAGTGAAATGTTCACAGGCGTCCTGGAAAAGCACTTCTTGGCTGTTTTCTGTAAGCAGGAAATGACACTGGGAGAGGCTGCAATGGAATTAGGCTCCCTGATTATAATGGAAAAAAAGAAAAAAGGAATCCCAGAGTAGTAGAGGCCAGATGTCTCAAAAGCACATGGGACACAATTACCCTAATGAGCTGCAGGACTGATGTGGATGTGGTAGTTGGAGCATTTTACCCTATAGGGATCTTGGGCACTGGCTAACTAATCATGGAGTCCCTAGGATTGCAATAGATATGTAGACTTAATGGTACTGCTTGAGGTATGACAGCAAAAAAATTCTGAGTCTGGTGGGCAGAATCATAGTGGGAATTTACCCAGTGTTCAGACCCCAAAACCCAGAGACCCAGAATCCCTTGACTTTGGGAGAGGGAGGAACAGTGTCTTCGCACAAGTGCCCTGCAATGTGACCATACGTCTATACTGTGAATCTTTCTCCAGTCCTCCAGAAAGACTGGAGGTCATTTAGCAGAGTGAGAAGGGGAAATATCTAGACCTTCCAAGGACTATTATATGCTATTTCTGAACTCATGCTAACCACCAGAGTCTCAAATTGCCACTGTAGCCCACAAGTCACAGCGAGTTCATGGAGACCAGGTGATAAACAGAATAGTGGCCCAAGTCTGTCTTACAGTGGGTCCAATAGGACGGAGGATGTAAACTGCAGCTACATTTCCAGGCCCAGAATGCATGATAGTAACAGATATATTAAGCAGAATTTTATCTGGAATGGTAGGAGGGGCCAAGTAGGAGCTGCTCACTTCCAAGTGGAACTGTCCCCTCTCACACTGAAAAGATAGTGAATCCAAAGAAATATCATAACCAGGGGGGAATTACAGAGATTAGTGCAGTCATCAAATGCTTAAAAGATGCAGGAGTGGTGATTCTTACCACATTAATATTTAACTCATATGTTTCACTGGCACAAAAGCCAGATGGATCACAGAGAATTACTGTAGGTTATAGAGAATTTAGTCACATTGGTGATGCAAATTGTAATTGCAATTTCAAATGAGTATTTTTACTAGAGCGAATCAAAAATGCCCCTGGCACCTGGTACACAGCTATAGTTCTAGAAAATGCTTTTTTTCCAATTCAACCAGTGAAGCTGGTTGTCTTCATATGGCAAGGACAACAGTACACATTCACCCGAGGGTTTATATCAGGGCTGTATCGATTATCTGCTCTCTGTTGTGATATAGTCCACAAGAACTTGACATGTTGATCTCTTACAGAACATCACTATTTCACTAGTGACATTGTGTTCATTGGACGTGGTGAACAGGAAGTAGCAAATATTTTAGATGGCCTAGTAAGATACATGCATGCAGGAGACGGAAGATAAACCCCATGAAAGTGTAGGGGGTTCCATATTGTGATGTTTCTAGGGATTCTGGGGCCTGGCAGATGTTAAGAGTGAGTGACGAATTGTTACATCTTATACTTCCTACCACAAAAAAAAGAGATACAACATTTGGTGGACCTGTGGGTTTTAGAGATAACATATGCCATTCTCAGGCATGCTGCTCTGAGCATTTAAGCTGCCAGTTATGAGGGATATGAGACCAAAATATTCTCCGGTTATGGTGCAAGCTTCTCTGCCTCTTGATGTCTATGAATAAGCAGACCCAGTGGTAGAGGAAGCATTTTTATGTAGCCTATTGATGTGGTTTACTCTGTGTCCCCACCCAAATCTCATGTCCAATTTTAATGATCAGGGTTGGGGGAGGGACCTGCTGAGAGGTGATTGGATCATGGGGATGGATTTTCCCCTTGCTGTTCTCATGATAGTGAGTGAGTTCTCATGATATTTGGTTGTTTAAATGTATGTAGTACTTTTCCCTGGGCTCTTTGGGCTCTTTCTCTTGCCTGCCACCATGTGAAGAAGGTGCTTGCTTCCCCTTCACTCTTCTGCCGTGACTGTAATTTCCTGAGGCTCCCCCAACCATGCTTCTTGTACAGCCTGTAGAACTGTGAGTCAATTAAACCTCTTTTCCTCATAAATTACCCAGTCTCAGACATGTGTCTATAGCATTGTAAGAACTGACTAATACACCTATGTAAAATGTAATCAGTATCTCCTGGAGGGCTCTAACAAAATTACTGGCAGATCCCAAGGCTTTGGGTGTAAGGCCTCTTTTGCTGATATTTGCAACGCAGCTTCTTGCTTGCCACTAGGCTCTGGCGGACAGGTTGAATTCCTCCCTGGTAACAGGACAGCAAGCGACTCTGTGACCAGGGCCACCCATCATGACCCATCTCACTTACAAAATCAGCCTGGAGTAAATTGCATAAGCAGTATGCTGACTAATTTTATATGTCAACTTGACTGGGCCACAGTGCCTAGATATTCAGTCAAATATTTTTCCAGATGTTTATGTGAGGGTGTTTTTGGATGAGAATTAAGTTCGAATCCGTGGATTTAGTAAAGCAGATTGCCCTCCATAATGTGACTGGGCCTCATCCAATCAGCTGGAGGCCTGAATAGAACAAAAGGCCGACCTTTCCCAAGCAAGTGGGGATTCACCAGCAGACTGTCTTTGTACTCAAACTGCAACCTTTTCCTGAGTCTGCTGGCCTACCACCATCACATTTTGGACTCACCAAGCCTTCACAGTCAAGTGAGCCAATTCCTTACAATAGATATTTCTACATATATGCATGTCCTGTTGGTTTCATTTCTTGGAAAACCCTGATTCAAGCAGATAGCTCAGACTCTTGGAACCTGCCCCTATTACTTACTTGCCTCTCCCACAACTTACATTTTCGGCTTTGTAGGAATCCCCTATGACTATTTAATGAAGAGAAAACCCCAGGCCTGGTTTAAAGACACACAGCATCAGCCAGGAGCAGATGGCCAGTGTCATTGTATCCCTATTCAGCTGTGGCTGTGAAAGCGAGTAGTGAAGGAAAATCATCCCAGGGGGCAGCGTTTTGGGAAGGATATCAGATTATTCACTTCAGATGGAATGAGAAATGGTCTGGAGTACAGATTTACACAGATTCACGAGCAGATGCTAATGGGATGGCCAACTGGTCAAGGACTGAAGAACAAGACTGGAATACTGGTGACAAGGAGGTCTGGTGAAGGGTATGTGAGTAGACTTCACTATCTAGACACAGATTGTGAAGACATTTGTGTCCTACACGAGTGCCTACCAGAGGGCGTCCCTGGACTTAATCATTGAGACCATGTATGAGGTGGCTTGTTCCACCTCTTCTCTGGGATGAAGACTGTGATTGTTTTAACAATGTGCAGCCAATAGCAGAAGTCAGTGCTGAGTTCCCCATATGGCATCAGTGCTCCTAGACATACGACCTGGTTGTGTCCCCATAAGCCCACTGCAAGTTGAAAATATCATAAGTTGAAAATGTGTTTAATACACCTAACCTACCAAACATCATAGTGTAGCCTAGCCCACCTTTGCCATGCTCAGAACACTTACATTGGCTTGTCATTGGGCAAAGTCATCTGGCCACACAGTGCACTGTAAAGTATTGTTTTTTGGCCGTTGTGATCACTTGGCTGACCAGGAGCTGCGGCTGCTGCCTCTGCCCAACATCATAGAAGAGTATTGTACCACATATTGCTAGCCCAGGAAAAGATCAAAATTCAAAAATTGAAGTACAGAGCCTACTGAATGTGTGTCACTTTTGCACCGTTGTAAAAGTCGGTAAGTTGAACCATCCTAAGTCAGGGTTGGTCTGTATTATTTGCTGAGCTGAAGTCACCATCAGTCTGGTGGTAGATTGCTAATAGTAAATCCCTTCCAACATAGTGTGGCAGTGATGGGTCCTGATATGAATAGATCTATATTCTACATGTTTTTGGTTTCCCTGTTCATAACACTCCACCAACACTATTGCTATAGAATGCCTTATTCTTCACTATAGATCACTTTGCCTGTGATCAGGAAACTCATCTTAAGACTTAGAGAAAAGGTACAGCACAGAGTTTATTTTTAATTTTAATTTTTTGAGACAGGGTCTCCCTCTGTCACCCAGACTGGAATGCAGTGGTGCAGTGGCGTGATCACAGCTCATTGCAGCCTCAACTTCCCAGGCTCAGGTGATCCTCCCACCTCAGCCTCCCAGGTACCTGGGACTACAGGCACACACCACCATGCCCAACTAATTTTCTGTATGTTTCGTAGAGATGGGGATCTCGCCACATTGCCCTGGCTGGTCTCAAACTCCTGGCTTCAAGTGATCCTCCTGCCTCAGCCTCCCAAAGTGCTGGGATTGCAGGCATAAGCCACCATGCCCAACATATTGCATCCTCTTAGGAGGTGTTTGCTTCTGATCCTTGCAACCTTGAGTTCAGTGGGTTTGCAGTATTTGGGCACAAGGAAAGAACAAGGGAACATGACCAAGGTTCTATTAAATGGGAAGCTGAGACTGCCTTCTAACCATTTCAGGCTCGCTTTCTACTGATCCAACAGGCAGAAATGGGACTCACACTGCTGATCAAGGTATCTGATATCATTACAAAGGAGGAACTTGCTTGCCACTCACTATACAATGAGAGAAGGGAAGACTTTATGCAGAATCCAGGAATTTACAGGCCAGTGCTTAGTATTCCCTTAATTCACTGTTCAGTGGAAAATTGAGAAAACGTAATAACAGCAGGACCACCAAGGATGCTGATCATGAAGGAATAAAGATAAAGAACACTGATCTGTTGAAGTACTATCAGAGAATAGGGAAATCGGTAATAGGCAATAAGAGGAGGAAGCCACTATGATTAACTAGGGTCTCAGAAGCAGGTATAGAAGTGGGCATTGTAGCAGCTTCTATGTTAATTACTTGATGTTCTTTCTTCACTTTCACCCCAAAACCTCGCATGAAGAGCATCGTGGCTAACATTTTAGGTTTGAGATGAGAGCATGATGTTAGTGACCTGCCATCATTCTGTGGATGGTGAAGTGTGGGGTGGTCTCTTTTTTCCACTCTCTACTCTATGTCCCACAGGCAGGCCTTTGCACACTGCACCAGTGTGTGCCGTGGTCTTCAGCAGCTACATGGATTTGGCCAGAGGAAGGCACTGGCAGGAAACTGGAGGCAGGAGGACAGCGAGTTGTAGCATTTTTTCCACCTGCTCCTTCCCACTGGATTGGAGGTTGCCAGTGGCCTCAACACTGTACCAAAGATTACAGCTTCCACCACACAGAGTTTCTTTTCCCAGGTTCTGATACCTGCTCCCGCCCCTCGCTCCTTCTCTCCAAGCCTAGAGGGAGTAATGTCTCCCTCCTCCTGTGGTGCTTCCTTAATTAACTTTTTTTGACTTTCCTTAACTCTGCAAACTCTTGTCAATAATTTCTTAATTAAACTCTGCTTGGCCAGGCATGGTGGCTCATGCCTGTAATCCCAGCACTTTGGGATGCCAAGCTAGGTGGACCACTTAAGGAGTTCAAGACCAGCCTGGGCAACACAGCAAGACCCCTTCTCTACCAAAAAACTTAAAAATTAGCTGGGCGTAGTGGTACACACCTGAAGTCCCAGCTATTTGGGAGGCTGAGGCAGGAAGATTGCTTCGGTCCAGGAGTTTTAGGGTGCAATGAGCTATGATCACACCACTGCACTCCAGCCTGGGTAACAGAGCAAGACCCTGTCTCTAAAAAAAAAGAATTAAATATTTTAAAAACTCTTCTCAATTGCTCCATTTGAATTGCCTATGACAGACCTCTCTGATACAGCCTGGCGTGGTCCAGCTGAATTTAGAGTGGAACTCTTCTCTCACTACTGCCAGTCCTCATGGGTTCTCAGCAGGCCTGATTCATATTTCCTGAATCTGTGAGTCACCTTTCTGCATCCCGTGTAAAGGTCTTCAGCCCTACATACATGCAGACACCTTCTCACCAGCCTTCTGACTAGATAATCAGGAAGTCGTCCAACAAGGCTCTCCTAGTCTCAACTGGCTCACACATGAGCTTGCTTCATGGAAGTTTCTAGAGCATTTGGTCTCAGTCACTAAACATCTTAGGAGAAAGTTTTGAATGGTGAGCAAACTAGAAACCTGCAAATGAGTTGCAGGCATGCCATGCACGATGATCCCCTCATCCTTCAGGGCAGCTGAGCAGGGCCTGGAGCAGCTGGGGAAGCCTCACTTAATGCTCCTGGGAGGGCAGCCAGGGAGCATGGGGTCTGCAGGCATGGTCCAGGGTCCTGCAGGCAGCATGCACAATGTGCAGCCGCCCCCACCTGTTGCTCTGTCTCCGCCACCTGGCCATGGGCTTCAGCAGCCAGCCACAAAGTCTGCAGCTGCTGTACATGGACAAGAAGCCCACAAGCAGCTAGAGGACCTTGTGTTCCATGTGCCCAAGGAGCATGGCCCACAGCCCAAAAACCAGTCGGGAGCAGGCAGGGGCTCCTGGCAGGCCCAGCTCTACCTCTGTCTTCACACAGATGGGAGATTTCTGTTGTGATTTTGAGTGATGTGCCCTTTGGTGACGTCCAAGATAGTTGATGAAGCACTCCTCTGACAATGTGTGTGTATTCTGAAAATGAAAAGTTATTTATTCTGAAATACTTGATGCAAAATAAATTAGTTTGAATTTGAAATTCTATTCACATAGGCATGCACACAAAAGTCCAGCATTGCACATGACACAAAGAAAAGAAAAAGCTTACCTTCCTTAAATACAAATATCTATTAAATACATTTGCAAATATATTTAAATATACATCTGTTATGTTACATATAATATCTATCCAGATGTAAATACACAAATATAAAGATTTAGTAGTTGTAGAACATTGTCTTATGTGTTATCAGCGACTACTACAAAAATATCTCTTCTACTTATGCCAGTTTGCCATATAAATATGATCATGTTTTACAGTGGCACTTATGGAAAAGGTCAGGAAACACCGCTCTGAGGCATTGTGCACACATAATTCCCCTGCCTCTGAGACCTGCCACTCCTATAACGTATTGGCACCAACCACAACTGGGGATTAAACGCTGAATTGAACACCTGAAATCAAGACTTCCCTAACATAACCACAACTCTCCATAATCATTTCCCTCATAATAGCAGAAATAATTTCCCATGGGGCTAAAGCAGTCACACACACACACACACACACACACACACACAGAGTCTTCTAAGGTTACCCTGATATAAGAACATGAATTGACCTAGGATGGAGGTAGTTGATTTCAAAGGGTGAAAGGAACAACATAACCAGTAAATGGTTCAAGTAAAATTCGAACTCAGAGATCTGGCATGTCATAGGGACCGTGCTACTTAGCCATAGTCAAAACAGATGGGTCTGGAGTTGAAACACCTTGGTTCTCAGGCCCCTAGATCCTTCAAGGCCTGCTTATGAAAAGGCTAAGTATAAGAAGAGAAAGTGGAAATGAATGGCAATTTGAAGGAACCAGACACTAAATAGTACACACTATGTGATTAAATTATTATAAAGAAGAAAAGCATGCAAAATTAATCTATGCTGTTAGCAATCGGGATAGTGGTTAACCTCAGCAGGGTGGGGCAAGGATGGTAAAGGGGGACATCAGAGGGGCTTCTGGGCTGTTGATAATATAAAGTTGCTTAATCTGAATGGTGGTTCCACAGGCATTTTCTGCTTGTGAAAATGTATCAACTTGTATACTTACGGGTTATCTTATATACATGTTTATTATGCTTCAATGACAAAGTTCTAAAAGAAATGGCAGGGAGCTCATACTAATATCAAGATACTTGGTAGTCAGGCACTGGCACAGAAAACAAAACAAAAACAAAAATTCAGGGGCCCCCGCCAACCACAACCTCAATATGAAATAGCAAGTTAGTGTTGTTAGAAGCAAAGAAACAAAATGAGCTGATAACTGGACTATAACAAAGTATACTTGTGTGACTTAGAGATTGGAAAGTAATTCTTCTCTGATACAATGTAGCAACTCAAGCCCTGATTAGAATAATGGGTAGTTTTGACTAATGTCTTTTTTTTTTTTTTTTTTTTTTTTTTTAAGATGGAGTTTCGCTTTTGTTACCCAGGCTGCCACGATCCCAGCTCACTACCACCTCCACGGCCTGGGTTCAAGTGATTCTCTTATCTCAGCCTCCTGAGTAGCTGGGACTACAGGCATGTGCCACCATGCCCAGTTAATTTTGTATTTTTAGTAGAGACGGGATTTCTCCATGTTGGTCAGGCTGGTCTCAAACTCCTGATATCAGGTGATCCACCTGCCTTGGCCTCCCAAAGCGGTACGATTACAGGCATGAGCCACCGTGCCCAGCCACGTCCTTTTTAAAAACATTGAAAATTGAAGGGATTCAGAGATGGGCAATAGAGATGATTAAAGAGATTTAAAAAAAAATAGCTCTCCAAAAAAAAAAAACCTTAAAAGTAACACATTTTTATTAAAACTTGGGTGGCTGGTCCTGTCATCTTGATAAATGGTCATATAACTTTCTACCCTTTCCTCAAATTCTTTGTTCCTTCTACCTTTTCTTTATCGGCAAGTGAACTTCTAAGAGCAGAATAAGTCGGTTGAAGTTCATGTATTGAGCAGATATACCGAGGTCATTAAAACACAAAATGAAAAGATGTTTGGTCATTAAAAAGCACTAGCTAGGCCAGGCATGGTGGCTCACGCCTGTAATCCCAGCACTTTGGGAGGCCAAGATGGGCGGATCACCTGAGGTCAGGAGTTTGAGACCAGGCTGGCCAACATGGTAAAATCCCGTCTCTATTAAAAATACAAAAATTATCCGGGCATGATGGTGCGCGCCTGTAATTCCAGCTACTTAGGAGACTGAGACAGGAGAATCGCTTAAACCCAAGAGGCGGAGGTTGCAGTGAGCCGAGATCACACCACCGTACTCCAGCCTCGGCAACAAAGAGCGAAACTCTGTCTGAAAAAAAACAAAAAAAAAAAGCACTAGCTAAAGTAATTGAAGTTGCTTAGCTTAAAGAAGAGAAGGCTTAACTGGCCTTAAAATAGCTGAGGATTTTTGAGAACCAAGGTTATCGGTCATCCTGCACCTCAGAGAAATAGAAGTAAATAATCTTAAAAGAGATTTCAGCAAGATATCAGAAAGACTGGATAAAGGCATGAACCACAAGGTCTGGGGACATTCAAGTGGAGAATTAAGATATTTTGACTAGGCTAGGTTTTTTCTAACATCATGATTTTTATTATCTCATGAGTAATGAGTTCGATTTTATTTACAGTGACAATAGTTTAAGTCTGGAATGCCTTAGAGCTCTCCTGGAGAGGCGCTTTGACAGCATTTGCCTCTGCTTGGAGCCCTGCTTTTGAACTGGGACTGCCAGGGGAAGATCGATTGTCACAGGATGCCCCGAGGCAGCCGGTGGGCAGGGTGTGACCTGCAGCCCCTCTGCTCCCGGGGGCCCTGCCAGGCCAGGCCTGAGGATGCCGGCTGTCACCAGTCACTATGGTGACCTCATAGCCAGCAGCTGCTCTCCCCACTGTGGTGAAGGTGTCTAAATGGCTTCCAAGGCGGGTCCATGGGTGGTGGGCAGTCCCACATGAGGCCCAAAGCCAGGGAAGGTCCCAGTCACTTATTCAGCTGAGCCCATCACCTCTCCTGGGGCTCCCGGCAGAAGCTGGGGCTCGCTTCAGAGGAGGTTTTGCCCAAATAGTCTGAGAAATGTCTCCTGGCACTTATGCCCCTCTGCTGACGTCCCCCTTGCCCTGGGAAAGTCTCTGAAGCCTGGAAAAGAGACCACAGTGGGAGACCATTTTTCCAAGTAAAAACTGAATTATGTGAATCCCAGGTTCAGGGCAA